>NC_072852.1:60603369-61853369 GCF_028858705.1 Grus americana
CAGGACCATTTACATGCACAAAGTTAAATATAAGCTTAAGTGCATTTCTGGATCAGGGCCAAAGGGCTCAGTACCATGCAGGGTTCAAGCCAGGAGGCTATGATTAGATGGTCTGACAGAGTCCGGGGGCTACGACACGATGCGATTTGCTTGGCTGTAGCTGCCTGTGCCTCATTCCAAGCAATTAATTTTCCCTCATTTTTGTTTATAATAAGTTTTTCCATTTCTCTTGCTTTGCTTTCATGCTGCTGTAGCCATTTCCAAATTGAAGTTTTGTTTTTTCTTTTTTAAACCCTTCTAAACTGCATCAATAGCTTTAAGTGACTGAACAAAGAGATTTCAAATAGATGAAGTGGTTCAAATGGTAATAAGAGCTGGTGTTCCCAGAGCTTTGGAGGTTGGCACTAAGCAGAGAAGAGAGTGAGAGCGATTGAAAATCACTTTTCTGTTGTTCCTTTGTATGAACTGGTTTCTGGCTTATGCAATGCACAGCAATTAAAATGACTGGAATGCCTCACATTTTTAAGAGAGCTTTAAGGCAGCTCTGTGGCACTGTGGCCAGCAGAGTTCATGAGCTGCAATCGAGGTTTGACGTTTCTATGAGCATAACTTGAAGAAGACAATATCTCTGTAGAGGCCTTGGAGGGGAGTTTGAGGAAGAAGAGGTAGACACAGAGAAGCAGTAGTATCTGCTCCCTGCATCAGCTCCATGAGAAGCTATAGGGCAAGCCTTCCTTTTTGTCTCCAGCCTAAAGGTTGGTGTGGTCATCAGAGATCTCATTGCTTTCTTTCACTGTAGCCTTAATGTCCTGCCCAAATTCAAACAGCACTTACACGTTCTCCATCTCTCACTGTAATCAGTTACTCGTAGTGTCTCTTCCTGAGTACTGTACAGGAAATGTCTCTCTCTGTGAGAGAGGGTTTGCGTTTGAGTACTGGCCACTGCAGTGCTGGCCAGTATTTTTGGGGGTCCAAACAGCTCCCAGATGTTTAGCAGACAGAGAGCCTGGCAGACTGGCAAGTCTCTCTGCTCGCAGCAGGTTGCTCTCCCTGTGATGAGGTTTACTCTGCTCAGCACTGGCAAGGGAGGATCTTGCTGCTTTTCAGTCCTCCTGGCACAGTCCAGAATTTCATTTTCCTATTTTCCATTTTTGTCACTGAAAGTGGCTGGCCACTGCATCTCTGGTCTTCCCTCAAGAGCTGGCCTGGCTTCTCACAGGGATGAACTGCCACAGAGCTGAATACACCCTCTCTCGGGAGCAGAGCTGACTGGCCTGAGGTTACGATCTTTTTGTCACATTGAGCAACCAGATCCTTCTCCCCTTACCTC
The DNA here is from genome assembly GCF_028858705.1 of Grus americana. Taxonomy (NCBI): domain Eukaryota; kingdom Metazoa; phylum Chordata; class Aves; order Gruiformes; family Gruidae; genus Grus; species Grus americana. The sequence continues at coordinate 60,604,700 of NC_072852.1, forward strand.
TCTGCCTCTCACCAGCCTTCTGAGGACATACAGTGAGCCTGCTCCCTCATCTCCTGGCATAATCTTTCTGCCCTTTTCCTGCACATCAAAGGGCACTGTCCAGATACGCTGGTCTCCATGATGCTGAGTGAGTGTAGGGAGGTAGAGAAAGATCCCAGGCAGGAGATAATAATCCTGTATCTCTCAGACCATCCTGAGGCTAGCAGAGCTGCAGTTGCTCCATATGCAGTAGGCCAGCCAGTCCCTACGATGTGCCACTGGTTTTAAAGCATGTTGGAATCCTCTGAAATCACCAAACTTGTGAAAAGCAGAAAGAGCAGCACCAGGGGCCTGGCATTCCTCTTTTTGTTACATTAATAAGCCTGGAGACAGTGTCAGGCTGTCAAGTCTAAAGAAAGGGTCTTCTCTTTACCTGCAGAACAGGTGCAGCTGCAGGAAAAGTTACTGTCTCTTGTCTCTCCCTGCACAACCTGCAAAAACTTCCTGCAAGAATAAGTCAGTCACTTCATCCCCATAATCCAGCTGTTACTAGTTTCTCACCTGAAACTGCAAGTTAAGGTGTTAGTTACAAGAATGGTCTCTAATGAAGAGGATAGTATCTCAGCAGAGAGAAAACTCAGTGATTCCTGCCATGCGTGTCAGCACACGGGTATCAAAAGTGAGAAGCAGTGGAGATCCCAACAGAGATCATTGCCTTGGCACAGGATTTTTTTAAATCCAAATTGACTTTTTCAATGCTATTGTTCCTGTGTTCCCAAATCAATGCTGTATTCTAAACAGCAGCTGACTGCTCACTTGCGGCAGGGCCTTCCCACACAGACTCAAGGTCCCAGACAGTAGAAGCTGGGGGATTTCTGATGTGAGATTTCAAGGACAGATCTCTTTCTTTGGAACAAAAGGCAGCACTTCTGCTTCCTCACTCTTTTGGAATTTTTCTCCATAAATCTTGGTGTACAGTGTGGAGAAAAGATGGGGAGATGGTAAATCTGCAGCCTGGACTGAGGACTCAGTCATTTGTTTATTGTCTTGCTCTTCTTGAGTGAAGAGCAATACATTCATCACAGGACCATTTCAGGTCGGCAGTGTGAGTTCCACACCTAGTGTATTAACGTCAGGAGTGAAATGATCAGTGTTTGATTTAGCACAGATGTGGGAAAATAGTATTCTTTCTCCACTGAAGACAGAGGGAGCAATCTACAGCCACTGTTCCCCTTTAATCTGAAGGCCCTGAGCTATCCTGTAGTTGTGACTTTCTATGTGCTTCCGAGGAGTGTTTCAGTGGGGGACACAGAAGTATGCAAAAATATCACAGTGTAATTACAGAACCTTTCTGTTCATTTAGCAAAGTAGCCTTGGCTTCCATTTCATTGCAGGTGATATCAGGTATTCTGCAGCAAGAGTTAATCTGTAACCAGATACAGCATGGCTGGAGGTAAAGCCAGGAAAGAGGAACATGGCAAACTTCCTCTGTTTTCCTTTTCACTGAATGAAAGTATCTTTATTGGGGACTGTAGGGCTAGGATTATGATCACATGCTTTATTAGCACAAGCTTAAAAAAACCAGCATCCTATACTGACAGAGCTCAACTCCTTTTGATTTTAACTCCATTTGCAGCAAGAGCAACACGGTAGTTCACATGCTCTTCCGAAGGGGAGGGACATTGTGTGGGGAAATGTACTTGCACCCCACTGGTACTACCAGAAAGAAGGTTTTCAAATGGAGGGAAGGGGAGAGGAGGGGAGAAGAGAGGAGAGGAGAGGAGAGGAGAGAGGGGAAAGGATGTGAGGTCTGCTCAGCGCAGGCAAATCCTTAGTGCAGCTAGAGTAGAAGGCACTAGTCTGGTCTCCCTTATCCCATGGGTATACCTTCCAAAAGCATTGCAATTCTCTCTCCCACTGTTCAGATTAAACAATCTATTGCTGGAGAAAACCTTCTCCTACTGATACTCATATAAAGTCACTTTTGTTTCAAGGAATTTATTGTACCAAAGAAGCAGGATCATCAAAAAGACCACAGCCTGCCTCATGGAAGGAGAAGGAGCAGACTAGGAAGGAAATTTTTTACTTCATTTGAAATTGGTTTTCCCGTCCGGAATAAACTTTCACCTCTGAACATCATACATAATGGCAACTTAGCCTAGAGGGGCTAGTATAGCATTAGCCATGCATGGCTGTAAGCAAATAGCACCACAGAGAGCTGGCTGGAGGAAGGAAAAACTTATTCCCAGTGAATGTGAGAGCATTTTCTTCTCATCCTTGTGGCAGCAGAACCTAGCTCCTTAACTTAGACAATGCCTCCAACTCGCCTAAGGTGTTTTTGCAAGTATCAATTCGATTACTTGAAACAATTTTTTTTTCCCCCTGAAACTGTAATCCAAAGGACAAGTAAACATAGCCATTCAGTTTTATTTTGAGAAAAGGCTTTTGAGAGTAGGAAGGAGAAAAGAGGAGAGGCTGGTGCTGCAAAAAAACCCCTTATTCCATCAGGCGTTTCTGGAAGGAGGAGGGAGGGCAACTTTTAAAGCCATGCCTATGGCTGCATGTAAGGGATAGTTCTCAAAGGATTCCCTTAATCAGATTCTGCAGAAGATAGGCTGTCTCTCTGTAATTCACTCCATGTCTTATTCTAAGGCCATATGCTCTGGTCACATGAAGATTTACAGTCTCGAATTTACTGGCCTCAGAGAATCTAAAAGAATTATGCAAGAAATCATGTTCCATGATAACTGAGGCCTCACACAGCCGTGCTTTCTGAATACTGCTTCTAACTCGATATATGGCCCCTCTAGGGCTTTGTAAGCCCTTCTGGGGAAGAGGGAAGGGGAGAGAAAGGGGGAGCTGCTGATCATTGCCATATGTGAGAAGCATCCCTGTCTGCACGTGGGTGTGACATTCATGTTATCACAGAGGCTGAGCTCTGCATAGCCCCTCTGTTTCCTGTTTCCAGTCAGCATCTTGCTGCTGGAGCAGGAATCCTGTATATCACTCTGTACTGCAGTTACAAAAGAGGAAAATGATGGCCAGTGGAGGGGGAAGGGGTGGGGGAAATCCTCTTAAATAGCCATGTAGGATGTCTGGGCAGGGATGTGAGCCAGGAGTCCTCAGAGGCAGTAGAATAAGTGGGAGTTTAGCAAACAACCATTTTCTTTCTTTGACTAGTGTTCCTCAGAGACCTCAGCACTCCAGTTCTCAGAGCTAATTTTAGCTATTTGTGGTTGGCCTCTTCCTAATGTCCCTTTCCTATCTCTCACACACACTGAACCTTGGGATATTCTCTGTGGGCTGACAGATGACGTGAAAACCTCTAATCTGCAGGTCAAATATAAAAAATGAAGTGGGATCAGGAAACTGGAAGCACGATTTGCTTTTTTCCAAATAAGGGAGATATATTCATATTAGAAGTTCTTAGCATACCAAGTTTGTGGGGGGTTTTTTGAAGTATATGAGGGGAATGACTTATTCTTGAAAATTTTATGGTAACCGCTAAAGATGTTATCATCCCATGGACACTGCCTTGCCTATGCAGACTGACTGCATGCTTTCATTATTTATTGGCACTGCTCTTCTGTAGGAAAACCAAAACCACATTGTCCCAAACACTGTACTGACATACAACAAGCAGAGCAAGTCCCTGCCAAAGGGCACAGAGTACATGTTAGAGAGGGTTCAAAATGAACACAGTGGCAATAAAGCTGTGATGCCAGAGGTGGAGGAGCTTGCAGCATGTGGCATTCACACTGTAGGTGCCATGTTCATGGAAGTCTGAGTCTTACCTGCTTTACACACCTGTGATGATTTGATGTCAATGCTTTATCTTCCACAAAATTTGCTATACATTCCATCATGAATCTGATGTCCAGAGGCACCACAGGGTACAAAAGGAAGGTAAAAGGTTTAGGATGACTCCTCCTCTTTCAACCAAATTTTCCCAGAAACACGAGCAACAGGTGGCACTTTTTCTTCCCCTAAATTTCTTGTGGATTCCCTCTCCTGATCTCCCCCCCCTCCACATACAAATCTCTAAAGGATGCTCTGCAGGTCCAAAGTGTATGCTCCGAGTAATGTATATGTGAGACTGGGGACAGCAAAAAGGCATATGGACCGGCAAGGGATCTGAAAGAGACGCTGGCGCTGGTCTGTATGAAAACTAAGTCCAGGGCTTGGTAATCAGATCAATAACCTTATTTTCAGTTGATACATTTAAGAAGGCTTTTAGTCAGGTGAGGAATCCTGGGAAGCTGTTCAGGAGGAGAAAAGGGTAGTTATTATGTCCCTGAAGGACAGGAGAGCACTATTCCTTGAGCTGACAGAGGCCAGATTTATGTTATTTATTGGGCAGACAGCCCTGGTTTTGTGTTGGACCGGAAATAAAAGACCGACTGGGATTATCTTGGACAAGACTGCCTGTAGCACTCTGCTCTGGCTGACAGGAAGCAGTCAGTCTGCGTATAAAACAGTCCTAATGAGCTGCCCATCTTTGCACCCTGCAGGTATTTCCCAGGTGAGGCTATGCTGCACAAGGACCTATTTTCCACTCTACAGAGACCCGGGGGGGACAGTGCAGCCTGCATCACTGTTAGCAGAGGCACAGACAGGCTGATTGCAGCAGGGAGAAGCCCAGCAGTGAGCAGAGCACATGTGGGGGCACAGGGGCCATCTCATGTTGTCTCTGGCTTCCCACAGATTCCTGGGAGCTCAGCTCATTGCTGAAGATCCCTTTAATTTTTAAGGGCAGTGTTGGCAGCTTGTTTCACTTTTGGACAGAGATAAGTCCTGTCCAAACTGAAGGAATTGATGGGGGAACCTCACCCCCACACACACCACCTACAGGTTTTCCTAATAATCCTTGGGCAGATGGACACAGGCATGTGACTCCTTGAAACTCTATTAGCTTTGGAGGCAGTAGTGGGTGTGGGGCCGTGGACATGGCCAGATATATGTGTTGCCCTTCACAGAGAAGCTCACTGTCCTGCAAAGACTGAGTATCAACAAAGTCCTTCCTGTGGGGACTTCCAGCTCTGCCCGAGCCAGCTGTAAATTCCTTTGAGGCTGAGACTAAGAAAACTGGAATCCTGGGAGGACCTTGGTACAGTCCCAAAACCATATCCACTGAACCTTCCCAAAAAAAAGATTTCTCTGACCCAGGAATGTGAGCTCTGTAACAATGGCAAAGCTGAAGTCCTAGACCATTTGCATTAACTATTATTAGCTCATTACTTCTTTGCACTCTGCCTCATCTAATATGAAAATCATTGTCTCTCTGGGAGACAGACTCATCTTTTTGTTCCATTTTTGTGTAGCACCTGGCATGACAGGGATGGTAATATTTGAGTGGGGTGCTACCTCCATATAAACAAAAAAATTAGTAGGACTCCTAGTTTCTCTGTTTACTGCTTTCTTTTTGAGCTGATTATTTTGGAGTGAATAATTGTAAAGCATCTGAGTTAGCACAGCACAGCTAATGGCTGCTTCAGCCAGGAAATGGCTGAGAAGGAAGGAAAACAAGGACTCATGTATAAATTGCCATGGCACAGTGGAACAGAAGCCATGAACTGGTGTGGAGTGGCTGAAGCAGGACGTAGCAGAAAGGTAGCTGGCTCCTCATCCAGTCCTAACAAAGCTGGAAGAAAACTACATTTGCTCTAAGGCAGGTGACGGTACAGTCCTTCAAACCCAGGACAGCCAGCTAGCCTGACCACAGGACCTACCAGCTGCCCCTTCGCTTGCCAGACCTCGTGGTTTTGTACTCTGTCCCCCACCATCTGTTTGTCCTTTTTAGAGGAGTGGTACCTACCAGTTGTCACCCTCTGCATGAATCAGTTGCAAAGTTTGGCTCCCCGACTGTGACAAGTTTCCTGCACATTTTTTGTGCTTTCTTGCACGATACAATTTCTTTTCTGAATATTTGCAGATTTCCCCTTTTAAACGCAGAGGTTCTGGATGGTCATAACACCTCTTGGAGTGAATGCATTCCCCAAAAGCCTTCCCCACGGTGTGGTGGCCCCAGTTGCCAACACTTTGCCCTCCAAGGATGGAGAATGTAATCCAGGCTTTCCTCCCCTGCCTGTGGTGCCTCTGAAGCACTAAAGTCTCCAGCGAGCAGCCAGCCAGAATAGCCACCAACATGCTGGGAAGGGCATGGCAAAGGGTGGGAAGGAAGAGTGGCTGCACCACACCGTGTTCCAGGCACATTTAGTTGGCAGGTGGTCCCTAAGGGACTATCAGCTGCTGCTGTATGCTTAGGGCAGCTTCTGGGCTACTTGCACTCACACTGGCAAAACGGATGTAGCTGCAGCCAGCTCCTAGGGGCTGTCTTCCTTCCCACCGCTTGTCAGCAAAGTCTGAGCAGAGCAGAGACCCTAGCTCCACATCATGCCACCTATACTCACCGACTTCTCTGCCTCTTCCTACCTGCCAAAGCAGGAGGGTGGGTGTTTCAGTGAAATCTTCCCTCCAGGTTGAGGAAAAAGGCAGATAAAGAACAGCCAAGTGGTGTGCTGGGCTCACTCTCCTCCTTGCATCCTCAACTACACTCACAGGCTGACATGAGTGATCTTATTCATTTGTGTGCACGTGAAACACACGCAAAAACTGAAGGGGTGAAGGCTGTCAGGGCTGTTCCCATCTATAGAGCAGCCCTTTGACAGGACTGGGCGCTTTTTTTTTCTATTTATTTTTTTTCTTTTTTCCCAGATGAGAGGCTGGTCACCACCACCCCTAAACTCACCTCCACCCCCAAACAGCTGTTTTGCCAAAGGGTGGAGAAGCAGACCTCCTGATTGAGGGTGGAGCAGTTTGAAGGGGAGGAAAGCAGTGACTTCACTTTTTATTAAGTAATAGCAGAGCAGGGAGTGCGTCACTCTGAAAAACAAGACTTTGGGTGGGGGCAAGGGCTCTCTGCAGCATCTTACACATGGAGCCTTCCCCGTTGTGGGAAATAAGCAGAACACACCATTCCAAAGAGGGAATTCAGAAAGTTGAAGGTGCAGTAGGTTAGACACCTTATAATCTCATCTAAGGGGATTCAGGAAGAGCACCAACGTGAAAGGGCATGTAATGGTGAAGGTGGTTTGGGCTAGAGTTTAGGAAGCACTTTTCTCCAGCAGGCATAGGGGAGCATGGGAATAGATCAAGTCCATGTGAATGAAATAGCATGACAATAGATGCAAGTCCATGTGAATAAAACAAGAGTGAAAGAGTGGTCTGGATGCAGCTCTGCATCCAGCCCTTGGCCAGGGCAGGCAGGGTAGGGCAGCATCAGGGAATGGGTTGCCGTCTGCTTACCCTGGAACCTGGTCAGCCTTGGCTGGAGCACCAGTACCACTGCAGCTCAAAACACCCTGTGGCCTTCTCTTACTTATGTCATTGGCCCGGTCTTTGCAAGGAATCTGAAACTCTTGGAGTCTTATCTGGCTTGTCCTTTCCATGGTGCCAACACACCATTTACTGTGCAAACAGGGCAGCTCTGGCAATTTTTTATACCAGGGAGGATCCTTGCCCTGGCAAGGGAATTCTTTGCAGACAGAATGGAGCTTCTCAAGCAGCACACGGGGCCAGCTTCCATGGGAGCAGACGGCACTAGGTTCCATGTACAAATGTGATGGGGGGCGATGGCAGAATAGACAAAAGTGGCTTTCACAGAGAGTTAGCCGCAAGAGGACTGCTGTTCTTAGGTTAGCAACAGCCTCTTCTCAGTCCTGTGCTAGTGAACAAGTATTGTAAGATCTGGATCTATCTCCCCAAAAAATCCTTTCCCTGCAGCTGACTCCTGCAGGGCTGTACGGGCAGCCTAAGGCCAGTCTGTAGCTGTATTCCCTCCTCCCAGACCCAGATTCAGTTGGCTTCTGCCAGTTCTGGCTACCACTGTAAGAGTCTCCCAGGCTCAAGAGCAGTCTGGTATGTTAGAGGTCATTCTAGGCTGCTCACACCATCATAAGAGTTAAAAGCAGTCTTAGACTCCAAAGGCTGCAAATGTAACAAACATTTTCATACTGCTTATGCTGTTTATGCTGCTCTGAAAGTGCAGTCTCCAGCATGGCCATCAGAACAGAAGCTGTTTCACAGATGGCTGTGGGAAGGCTGTAAAAAGCCTTAGCGATGGCTCTGGGCAGTGCTGATAGCACGATCACAGCGTACCTCTGGCCCTTCTTACAGTGGGGACATAACCAAAGCCACTTCTTTCCTCTCCTAGTCCTCCCAGGTGAAACTCAGAACACCTTGACACCATCCTCCAGAGACATGACAGTGTGGGGGCACACCTACCTAGCATTCCTCTAGCTAGCACAGATACTGAAGTGTAGTGCATCAGGGATGGCATGTGCTTCACTTGTTGGATATTTACCCAGGATCTTGCCTGGGCATGTTTGACCTGTCTTGAAGTCCTGGCTGTTGTGTTTGGACTTGTGCTACCACTCAAATGAGTTATTTTCTATCTGGTTCCTACACACCTTCACATACTGCAACCACACATGGTGAGCATGTCTCAGACAGTCAAGAATTCCGGCTCTGCTTGACAGAGGTCCAAAAAACTGCTAGGTTATCAAGTGTTCAGGCCCTTTATCTATCTTTTTCCGATATATAAAGTGAAACCAAGCTTACAATGGCTCCTCCTGCAAACTTTCCCTAGAGACTCTCCAAGGTTGCAAAGAACTGAAACGCAAGCAATAAGCTGCTTTCCTCACTTTTGCCTCAAGTATATGAGAGAGGGGAAAGATAAAAAATGAAGGAAGCAGTAAATGTACCCTTTCTGCCAGACTGATTGACAACTTCAAGGGCAAAGTTCAATTTCTAAGAGTCACTAATAAACAGAACTTTGTGTTCTCACTCCCAACCTGAGAAAATGAAATTGAGTGTTCAGAGAGCTCTACTTCCTTGCTCACAAATCATAAATGGCTTACCAGAACAGCACTGTTTTGGAGATAAAGAAGAAAAGGACAAAGGAACATAAACAAAGTAAAAGGCATCCACCAACTCCCCCAGCGATACTTGCCAAGGTCGTCTCTCATTGCTTGCTGATGCAACTGCTACAGCAGTCCATTGCTTCTGCCTGCTCTAGCAAAGCTCTACTGACAGCTGACAGTTTTGGGCTAGTGCCACTCACCTGCTGGGTAGCAAAGGCTTCTTCAGAGCTGGAGCTGAGCTGGGGTGGGAACCCCTGACCAGTGCCTCTGGCTTGCTGCTTCTTGTAGCCATTCTAACTCTGTTAGCAGCTCCTCTTAGTGGCTCCGGCTAAGCATCCCCCATTGCCTGTAGTTCCTGCTAGCCACTTCTAGTCCTCGGTGGGTGCTGGCTTGTTGTTGTTCAAAGGCAACTTCTTAAACAAACTTTCCTGGCCCTCTAGTTTGCTGTATTTTTACCTCCCAAGACTGCAAATGGTTACATGAAGCTAAGGGTGCTCACCTACTATGGGCACAGCTAGTCCCAGCTTTTCACACTTATTGAAATTCCTATTATCCTCATTTTTATGATGACATTATCATTGTTTTCTTACACAAATCCTCCCACATGTGGTAGCATATAAAAATTGGAATGTATAGGTATTAGGCCTGCCTGAAGGCTTTTTCAGCTCCTTTTCTCTCCAACTAAGACCAGCGGAGCAGTCCTGCCCTTCTAGCTCTCTGGGCCTCCTTGCTGGCAGGCCAACAAAAAGTAAAGGAAAAGACGGTGTCCAAGTTAGTTCTTTGTGTCTTGCGGTCAGCCTGTTCAGGATTGAACAAAAAATAATAGTTGTCCTATGTAAGCCTCAAGACAATTCTCTATTTATAACAATTTAAGATCCTACTTTTATATCTGTGCCACAGACGAATGAACTCAGAATGGCTAAGAGATGCTAATGACTTTGTGACCACTTCCAATGCTTTTCCACCCCTTCCCTGTTTTCTTAGAGTAGGCAATATTCCCTTCTCAAACCAGGAATTAGTAACACTAATGACTAGATGTATCATCCCTGCATGCTGAGCATGACTCACAGAGTCAATATGGCCTTAGCAGCTGAAAGGAACAATGCATTGTGTTCTCAGTTACTCTTTTTGGCTACACCATCGCTGGAGCCCAGAACAAGGGCAATGATGTCTTGGCCATAGGCTTAATATGTAAGTAACGTATGCAACAGTACAAGCTCTCTGCGATCTATTACTTCCACATTAATGTAACTTAGGGCATATATACACAATTAGTTGCCAGAGCCAAGAATAAGTCATTTGGAATAGATTATTTTATTTCGGCTTTTAACAAGAATACTTCTCAGTCCCAACAGGCTAGTCCTGGAGAGGTAGTACCTAGCTGAATGTTGAGCTACATAATTTAGTCAAGACCTCAGCTATAAAGACAGAAGTTTGGAATGTACAAATGGGCAGACAAGAATCCCACTAAGAAATAGCTTACATTTTTCTGACAATTAACCATTGTTGCAAGTATTTACATAAAAAAAGAGTAAGAAAAAGCTCTGAGGCAAAGCAAGAAGTTATTCCCAGCCATTTTCAAGAGAATTACTTTGAAGCCTTTCGTGCACTTGTATTTGAACAAGGCTTTTCTCCATTAGCCTCTGAGTGGAAGGGAGGGGGTTGATCCTTCCTTTCAAAAATGTGTTATGTGTATTTAGTTGTCCATCAAAGGAGCCAGTGCAGGAGGGGGCGTAGAGGCTGAGCATACAGTGACACTGTAATCGGAGGCCAGTCAGCGGGTCACGCAGACAAGCTCGTACTAGCTTTAGACTATCTCGTGTGTGTGCTGATAACCGTAGCCATGGAGTTCCCAGTAAAGCTATTAGCCAGCATACTCCCCCAGGGAACTGGGCAGGTTTTGCAGCCTGCAGCGAGCTCTGAGCTGCTACATCTACACTGCTGTTTGCACGCAGCTCAGATAGCTTGAACTTAGAGCATGGATGGAACTACATGAGCTCCCGCCTGCTTTCTGCATGGGTAGCTGTGCCAAGGGTGACAGTTCCTTGCTTTATAAAACTCTTTCTTAATGTACTGCCAGGTGGCTTGCGGGTGCCTCAGGTGACAAGGCCTGCCTGTGTCCCATATTGTGGGCCCCTTTCATCATTTGTTGGGTTAAACCAGGATTCCTCTGCCCAGCAAAACAGGGGAAGCCCTGAGAATTCATAACACGAAATCTAATCTAAAGCGAAAAAAACAGAGGCTTGTGTGTAGAGGCTTGTTGAACTACGCATTCCTGTAATAGTTTCCCAACGTTGAGTACCAATGGGACAGTCACACACTTTGCTGCATGTTCCCAACAGGCTGGAACCTTTATCTGCTGGGCAGACTGGGGCTGGAGCCCTGCCAGTCTCCCTGGAGACCAGCTGTGGCCCCCTAGGTTCCTGTGCCTCTGCACTGCCAGTAGATTGGCGGAAGCTGGTGCAAAGCTGCCTGTCTGATTAAATTTGTTATTTTGCAAAAGGATTTAGCTTTGTTTGCTGGTTATTACTAAAAAAAAATCCTAAGCTGCTGCTTTAACCTGTGTTAAACCTTTCACGGGGTGAAAGAATCTGGTTCCTTTTCTTCCAAGTTGTAAACAAGGAGCAGAAACCTAAGAGAAGGCACGGAAAACAAAAAAGTGTTAAATTATTACATTCTTTTGACTTTCCAATTAAAAAAATATTTTTAAAGTTCCTGTGCTAAAAGGCTGCCAGATCAGAAGGGTTACTGTACTTAGCTTCTGAAAAAAATCTGACAACTGGTCATCAGCCACCATCTCAAACATATTCCAGCTCCCGCGCATACCTGCTGTCTCTTCAGGGATGTGCTAGTCAGCCCATCCAGAAGGGTCTGTAGAATATAAAGTTGATGAGACATGTTCACATATTTCATATTTTTTTCCTATACAACAAATCAAAGAAGTGAAACCAAATAAACCACTTATTCCAAAACAAGCTTTCTATAATACAAGATTTGCTCTGGTTTAATTGAGTTTGTGGCTGACTATTAGTTAAAACAATAAAACGTTATCTGTCGAGAAAGTTTTAGGGCAGCAGGGACTGCTAGACTGCAAAAGAGAATGACTGTAAATGTTCGAACACAAAACCTACGCTAAAATACTATTATGGTTGCAAAGCCAGGAGTGCCTGTAGGAAGTGCCCTTACAAGGGTTGCCACTGAAGTTTTAATTTCCCTTCTCTGAGCCCTGCAACGTAGATAATTTCTTTTGCAGGATTCCTGCCTCATTTCTGCAATTAAAAATTAATATTTCATACTTCACTTTATCCTTCTGCTCAGTGGATGGACCTAGATCTTCTCTAGTACACAGGATTTAAACCATGCTTTGAGAGCACAGTGATTAAACCCCCTTTTGAGTTCATGGCATTCAGCAAGATATCATATCTAACTGCTTCAGAAACATCAACGAATTTGTTTTCACAGTACTAGAGTGGATATTATGTATTTTGTAGACAAGAGGCTGCCTGCTGAAAACAGCAGAGCCAAAAGATTTTGTGTACCTGATATAGAATGGCAAGGACTTGGATTTTAACAGTTTCTAGCATGCTGTAGCACTTTATATTCAAAGCACAAAACCCAGATGCAGTTGCAAGCATTCAGTCTCTTTTGCAAGTCGGCTGTGGTTCAGCCATTCAGGGGCTCTGGCTGCAATGCCAGCTTCAATAGCTTGCACCCCTGTCACCAAAGCCCATGCCTTCCCACCCTTGCCCTACAGCGAATCAATCCCCCCCAACACACGCACACAGAGCTGTTTGTAGGCCTGTTCTGCAAATAGGATCAGGGCATCAATTCATATTAAAAATAACCCTTCTGGGCCTCAGACAACACTCTGGGACTGGAGCGTATATGTCTGGCATCCAGAAAGCAAGGGATAGCCATGTCACGATCACCCGGGGGACATCTGGCACGAAGTAACTTGCCCAGCATCACACTGGAGCTGCGTGGCAGTGTCGGGGACACAGGGCAACAGTCCATTGCTTCAGTCCCATGATGACTCTTGCTCTTTCTGCAGTCCCCTGCCTACTTTGGTGACCACCGCCATCTACTTTCCACAATGCATGAGGCCAGGGGTGCTGCAGAAAACTGTTGCAAGGCGTTCAGAGCCATGAGTAGCCCTCAGAGCAGTTCTCTCCTGCCCATGGAGCAAGGGAGCAACCGGAGAAACAATAGTCTGTGCGCTTTGAAATGAAATCAGCATCATAACCCATCTGCACAAATGTTGCCTGGGTAACTTTAATCCCAGATTTCCTAACTTTTTGAGTGCTTGACTCCATAACCATTGTAAAGTTTTTATGCAGGCTTTTTGTGTGCGATATGTGTCCTCATTTAAAGTGACCTGGAGTACAAGAAGAATGAGTAAGGGAGGACATAGCTATCTGGGCAAGGCCAAAGATTGGAACAAATGCTTTCTCCTTGCTTTTTATCCTAGATTATTTGGAGATAAAGGGATTTGGAATGATTGCCAGCAAAGGCTCCCCACTCTCAGAAGCTGATTGTTGTGGTTAACTGCAGAGTTGAACTAGCTGTTGGTTACTCACAAAAAAGTTTGTCCGTGCAAAGTTCTGTTTTCTATTGGGAGTGAGATGGTGGCTGTGATGTTCAGCACAGGGCTCCTTCGTAACCCATAAGCACTGCAAATATGTGAACCAGTGACTCTGTTGGACGTGCAGAGCATGTGTGACAGGCTTTGCTCCGTATCACCGCCTAGCAAAATCCTTTTTTTTTTTCTCTTGCAAGCAGAAATACATAAAAGAGGTGACAGTTCCTCTTCAAATATTGCCATCACCGGGATGGTCGAGGAGATGCCATTACTGACCTCTACACAGGTCTGTCTGGCTCCCTCTTGTAGGACTCAGTCTCCAGAACCTAAGCTAGAGAAGCCTCAAGGCCATTCTGACAGCTGCACAATACATGGAATATCCTTGTGTCTCCTGTTTCCTTACCTGAGACCATTTCAGCAGAGGATGGGACAGCAGTGCCATCCACTTTGCTTATATTCCCATGTACTGAGATAACTCTTCACCAGCTCATTATATCAGCTTTAGTGAAGATTCATGTAACTAGAGTGGCACAGAGCCAACTATCGGAGGGCCCAAAACCTGGCAGAGAAATACTAGCTGTTGTGAAGTTCACTAAAATAACAGACTTAAACTCCAGCTGGGTCATCCTCAAAATGATCTTTTCTGGCTTCCTTCTTTCATTGCATCAGATCCAAGCTCCTCATTCTCAATTTTTTAGGCTCAGAATATCTGTGCCTTCCTGCTCCCAGTACTACCCTGGTCTACCTTTGTTTTCTTAGAAGTACCTTCTGAGGCTTACACTTTTCTCTTTGTGCCGCGCTGCTTCCCCCTCTCCAACTCCAGAATCCATGGGACAGAACCATCTGCGGCCAACTAGCTAAGGGTCTCGTGCAGCGGAAAGTCATTGTGGAGCACACTGTATTGAGGCAAAGTGAGAGCAACCCCCTCTCTGGAAGATTATCTGCAGTTAGCAGAGAGGGTGCACATCCAGGCTAATCCAGCAATGCACCAATCCCACTTATTCTGAGCCGTGGCACTTCTTGTCAAAAAAATTCCTGTTGGGTGGCAGCTGCATCATTAAAGATGTATTATCATACATGGGAGATTTTTCATACTTTTTCTACCTGAAATAGGTAGCTCTTATTGCCCATACAATATGCAGCCTTCTCATTCTCTTTCCAGAAGCTCCTTAAAAGCCGTGACACCAGTTTTCCACACTGTTTGATATGATATGCCCTTCGCCTAGATTTTCTTGTTATTATATCTGTCCTTACAGTCTGCAAGATACTGAAAGGCAAGCTTGATACTTGGGTTTTCTGTAATGACCTCTCTGTAGATATTTCTGTGTTAGTGATAATAATAGCCATAAAGATAATAATGCAAATAGCAGGAATAATGATAGCTATAAGGTGAGTGGTAGAATTACTCTTGAAATCAGCCTTAAATTGGAACAAAATGTAGTAATATCCCTTCTGGAGAAGCCAGAAGCACTCTCCTCTTGCAGGATGAAAGGAGCAGAGGAATGTGCTGGCTGGCACTGAATCCCTGTCCTCTTGGGCCTTTAATGGGTTTCCTGCTCCCGTAGGTTCAAAGAGCAATTACAGTCTCCAGCAAAAGTACAGCAAATGGAAAACAGACTCTTTGGCTCTCACTAAAATGCCAAGAGAATAAGTAACCAAAAGATGGAAGACTCAAAGTCACTTCATTGCAGCAGTTTACTGAGCTGAAGGGAAATTTCTCCCCCTTCACCCCCAAGGCCAGAGGAAGTCCCCACCATGGGAGGTGGGTGGTGGAACCCAGTGGCAAAGCTATGTTCACACCTGTCTCCCTGGAGGGGCTCATATTGGAGGAGAGAGATGATACCAGGCTGCTACAAACTGCCTCTGGAGTCCAGCTCCTTCACCTCTTTGTTGGGGGTTATTTTGTGCCTTTGAATTGGCCATCAGAGAGGAACAAAAGCAAGGTCTGGGGAGATGGGAGGGCAGATAGGGCAGGGCAGCTTCCTTCACTGCAGCAGGTCATCACAAGGGTATATGGAGGTATATATCCAACACAAGGCAGCTGAATAAACAGACATAAATGCTGAGGAACCAGCCTTGGCTATCACTAGGCTGACAGTGGCAACACTTGCTAGCTCATCCAGGGAAAACATCTACATGCCCTGTGCAGAGGAGGAAAGTTGTGAAGACGACTGATGGAATATGGGGGAAAAAGGCCTTCAGACCCAGGATAATCCTTCCGAAGAGCTGCTGGATGTACGTAGCACAGGGGGTTAATACATGAAGAGAGACTAGCTGGTATTAGTGCTGTGAGCTGCATACTAATCTCTTGTGAAGATCTGCGTAGGCCACACAAGATGGCCTCCAGCAGGGCAGCACCACCTCAGGGGTCTGCACAGTCACGTGCTTAAGGTTAAAAATGAAATCCACAGGTACAGCAGGACTGGATTTAGGACCAGAAGAGCACATGGTTTTTTTTCAGATCAGAGCTCTGATATAATAAAAAATACATATAGTCCAGGGTTAATTAGCAAAAGGTAGTGTAAGTACATTATATAAGAGGCAGCCTTGCATAGTTGTTCTCTCTTATGCCTGGCTCTAGGAAATGCATTCCCGTGATCAGTAACACCGGCAGCATTAACACACCACAGCACTGGGGTGTTGTGAGAGACGCTTCTTTTCCCTCTCTGAAAAGAGCTATTGCTTTACCAGTAGGTTTCTGATTTGTTATTCAGCAAACTATGCCATACAGGGGAAACTAAATAAGCCTGTCTGAAGTAAAAAGCCTTTCAAGTTGCTTTGCGTCATGTTTCATTTCCACCTTAGATTACTTGAGATTAAATCCTATCACAGATGGCAGAGAGAAATAACCAATAAGTCTGAGCATCAGCAATAATACCAACTTTGTGCTCAAACAAGGATGCTCA
Organism: Grus americana; assembly: GCF_028858705.1. Lineage (NCBI taxonomy): Eukaryota > Metazoa > Chordata > Aves > Gruiformes > Gruidae > Grus > Grus americana. Next base: position 60,621,085 of record NC_072852.1, read on the forward strand.
GTATCCAGTGATGGTACAAGTATGTCACCCAGCCAGCTTAGCAACCAGAGGAACTTCTCCGTTAGAACTTACTTCTGACACTCTTCAGTCATACTGCACATGTATGGGATGTAGCTCAACCCTGCAGTTTTTCAGGTGTAGAGAGGAAACTGTACCCTCATAATTACACAGTTGTGATGTAATAATTACTAAGGATTTCCTTGGTCATCTTATATTACAAATTGATGCTTCCTCTAGTTTTCCTTACTGTCTACAGAGGAAGGAATCCACTCTCTCATTACCATATGGATGTATAATTCCCCTTAACCTAACAGGAACCAAAAAGAAATTGAACCCTAAAGAGGAGTGGTGAGGAAGAGATGAATGAATAAAAGGCCCCCTTATAAACACTCTGACCTGGATGTGTGAGGTGGTTTTCATCTCTGACCTCCTGCTAGCAGACATGGACTACAGGGATAGAGTTTGGATATGAAATATCTGAATGCAGAGCCATGCACATTTGGACAGGGAGTGTTCTTGGTTTGGTCCCATCTTTTCACATCAGGAAGAAGGACTTGCAGCCAAAGCAAAATTAAAGATGGATCAATTTAATTTGTTCACCTTTTGAAACTATTCCAGTCTATCTGGGATGGGGGGAGAAGACTGTTGTAATTAAATATTATGACAGAATGCCAAGTAATTTTTTCCTAGAAGAGGATGTTTTGAGTTTACAGGTTTCAACAACATAAGGGGAAAGCAGTCTTTTCCCACTACAGTTTGTTTGGGTCTGTAGACGCCAGCTACCAGTACCAGCTTCACTGTTTTTCTACCCCAGACCTTAATCCTTCTCCTTAACCTGCACAATCAACCTAAATTTCAGGTTCTGTAGGTAAGGAAAGAAGCAAAGTCAGAACAGGAACGGAAAAGTAACAGTTTTGGAGCTTCCAGTACAGCAGAGCCACCTTGCCTTCCATGAATGCCTGATTCCTGTTTGAACCTGTCTTTCCTTTATCACCCCCATACTGTCACATACAGTCTTTTTGATGAATCAATATGAATGAATTTAGGAAATAGCTCCCCCTGTGCTGCTTTAGAAACATCTAGTAATGGTAAAGCTCTGCTACCTTCTGGGCTCTTCAGTACCAAGGTCATAACAAAGGACTTCAGCCTGGGTTGAAAACCAGCTGGACCCCAAGACTGAAAGGGTAGCAATGATCAAAGGCATCTGCTCACAGCCAGTAACAAATGATATACTCCAGAGGTTGATTCTGCAGTCCAAATACTTCAGTTTTCAACAACAACCTGGATAACACAGAAGTGCACCCTCAGCACATCTGTGGAAGATGCAACATTATGACAGCTGACACAACAAATGACATCTTCAACTGAGAGTGACCTCAAACACCTAAGGATTGTGCCAGCAGAAGCCTTATGAAGTCCAGTAGAGAGAAATGCAAAGTTCTATACCTGACATGGAATGACTCCCTGCATCCCTACATGCTGGGAGCCAAGTGGCTGAGTAACAGCACTGCTGAAAGGTGTCAGTAGGTTACAGTGGATGTCAGACTGAATAAGCCAATAGTGTGTTGTCACCATAAGGCAGCTGTGTTCAGCACTACACTAGGAGCAGCATGGCTGACAGATCCAAGAAAGTTGTTTTCCCTGCTGCCTGACACTGGTGAGGCTGCATATGACATACTGTCCAGTCTGGAGCCTCTCCATTGCAGAGGGATGTGAAGAAACTGGAGAATGTCCATCAGAAGACTACCACAGTGGTCAGAGGCCTGGAGCCCATGATCAGCAAGGGTATGTTGAAAAATCTTGACTTGTTTAGGCAGGTGAAGGGAAGGTTAATCTAATAGCCTATAACTACCTGAAGGGTAATTACAAACGTAACAGATCCACATTGTCAGTAGCATTCCATGATACAACATGGAACAGCAGCCACAAATTATGGCCTGGGAGCTTGAGCTGGACATTAAGGAAAAAATTTCCTATAAGGGTAGCACAGCATTGGAACAGATAGCCCACAGAAGTCATAGATGATCCAGTTCAGGTAGTTTTCAGGACTTGGCTGTTCAAAGTTAGGGCTGACTTAATGATGTGCTGGCAATAGTACTTCAGTGAATAATGGGTAGACTAGATGACTTCTACAGCTGTTTCAATCACAGTATCTATTGTTCTGTGATTCTTCACTCACTAGTCAGTGGATTTAACAAGGGGATTTCTCAAAGTTCACTGACCATATAGATGCATGTCCTAGAACAGACTTGCATCATTGCATACCTGACAGCCATTTTTCCTCTAAAATACAGTGAGCAGCATTATAGTTGGAATTCCTCATGCCCAGCACCATGGTTCTCATTTATTTTGCTGGCTATAGGCTGGCCATTGATCATGCTTAGGTAGAATTTGAGTTTCAGATGTGTGCTCATTGGGAGTAATATTGGGATCAGCTGCACAATCAATCTTTTTTCTCTAATTGGTCTTTAGCCAGAGGGAACCTCCCCAGGCAGTATCATGGCATTTTAAAAGTTTACACTTAAGCCAGGTATTGAGAGCAAGCTCAGACCCCTTCTTGATGGTCAGAGATATCTTTCAGATTTTCTTCTTGGTCCTGAGAATCTATAAAGTCATTTTCAGAGGTATCCAGCCACAATGAAGAAATGTTGCCCCAGAAATCCTGAAGCAAAAGGCCAATTGGCTTCAAATAATATTTTGTCATCTAAAGCATCTCTGGAAGCTCATGCCTGTGTCCCAGATGTATATACCATACCTATGAGACAAAATGCACTTATTGAGGTGACGGGAATACAGGAATCATTCCTTTGCTCTGACAGCTCAAATGCTAATGCTATGTCCTCATTTTAGCAGTCTAGTCTCTTTATCAGAGTAGCATCCTGTGAGAATCCTGGCTACGTGCACAGAACGATGACAAACAGCCAACTGTCTCTGAATCTGGTAACAGCCAGATCACAGCCCACATTTCAGTCAATGTTCCTTTATCTGAAAAGGTTGACTGGTACCCAGGAAAAACCCAAAGTGTTGCATTTTTACAAAGAATGCAATAGTTTTACTCCACTGTTATGACTAATGAATCAGAGAAGTCAGAGAAACACTAGTTAATTTGCAATAATATTTGTGAATCACAAGAGGGACAGTCTTGTGGTTAATGCTGGACTGACAGTCAGGATGTCTGGGTCCAATTCCTAGTCTAGCATAGATTTTTCCTTTGTAAGCATTGGCAGGCTGCTTAATCTCTCATCCTCAGTTCCTCGCCTATAAATTTTTTCCTTTCTTTGACTTTTTGGCTGTCTGATCTGTTTTAGTTCTGAAGTATTTCTGTAGTTTCTGACATCCAGGAAAGGACAGAATAACATGTATGATGTAACAGATTGTGCTTTGAGCTGCAAATATCTAAAACAGCCCCCAGGCTGGATGTGTTCACTTTAGCCAGCTAACAAACATATATTTGAAGAAACCAGCCTGAATAAGTGAATGGTTAGCAAACATGGAGACTACATTCAAAAGTAATTGTTTATAATGAATTTGTTAAACACCTGCTGCTACTTTACCATTGAAACCAGTACAGACATCTTTACTACCTTTTCATGCAAACCCACTTTAACTGATGGTACAGGTCTCCAGTGGTATTTATCACCTGCACTGTAGCAAAAACCTCAAGTACTTGGGTTTTTTCTGACCACCAAATGCAAAACAGGAATTTTATGTTTGACATTTTAAAATATTCTTTACAAATTGCAACATTCAAATGCTTCTCTGATGTCTTCCAGGGCTGATACCTCCAACTTTCAACATAGAACATAGCTTTAAAATTGAGCCTTCTGCTGATTAGGTTGCTTTCTAGCCTGAAATTTTCAGAGGTTGATTGAAATGTCACAAACACACAAAACAAATCTGGACATAATTATATCTATCTTACCGCCTAATTTCAAAAGAACTCTCTTGGCACCAATAGGTGTAGACTGAAAGAAATAAAATCAAGTATAAGCAGGTAACATTTTATTCACTTGGGTCTTTGAACCCTAGACTGGAAATACATAGATCTCATGGTATTAGAACTAAAAACTTATTTTTTCTTCTACCAGTAGAGTTCTACATCCTTTCAGACATGTTAAAAGCTGTCTCAAAAAAGTAAAAGACAATGTAAATACACAAAGGGGATTTAATTCATAAATAATGCCAGACTTATGTGTGTGCCTAGAATCAAAGAAGGTGGATATCTACAGAAGTGTGTACAAAGACAGAGAGAAAAAGATTGACAAAAAGGCTTCTGGATTCCTATCAGAAATTCAATAATCGGGAAAATCCATGATATAGGGCATATAAGTTTTCACACTAAGCAAAAAAATACACTGTCCACTAAGTCCAGCAATGCAGTCAGGTGAACTCACTGTTTCCCCCCATTGAAAACAACCTTTGTGCAAGCCAGGCACCTTTCATTCTTAACTGGGTTAAGCCTTCGGTTGGAGTTAGCAGGACAGTGTCTGTTCTCGGAAACAGCACAAGCAGGAAGGGTCTTGAACAGTACAAAAGGACAGCAGGACCAGAGAACTCGGTGGAGCTTTGGCCTCTAAAGATAATAATGACTGAGTAGAAAATTGCCACATATGTGTTAGCTCTGCCTGCAACAATATTGTGCTGTGCACTTGTTGTAACACCGGTCATTGTGCCCAACAAATTACAGCTATTCATTATATTCAACTCTGAATGCAGTACTGCCACCAAATTCAGCAATCTGCTTTTCACATAGCTCTGCCTGTGTAGTTATAAACCACAAATCCCAAGGGACAAAGGAACAAGCCCCTAGGGAAGTTTTTCAAAATTAGTGGTAGGAGGTGATGGACTCAATGAGTTTCCTAAGACTTGCTGTAAGGGGGTGAGGAAGGCTTACGGAGCCTTTGGCAGAGCATGCTGAACTCTGAAAAAAGGTTAGGAATAATAGGGCCTCTGCAGTTTTCCAAAATTTACCAAAATCTGTGAGATCCTGTCAGCTGGCCACTCTTCTGCATCTTAGGAACTGATGAGGACTTTTTCCCCCTGAAATCTCTGGAAGTCATTCAGAAGGTAAATATTCCTTGAAAGTACCATTCTCCCCCTTGTTTAGTTATATTCAGAAATGAAGCAGATCCTCAGAGCAAAGAATCAGTTGGAAGAGAAGCTAAGGCTGTATAACCCTCCTGCATGATTCTGGCTGGCAGCAAAATGGTACAGCTCAATTTCCAAGGCTCTAACAAACACCAGCTGAATCTCCCACCTCAAAAATGGGAGAACAAGAACTGATGGGCTCATCTGAGAGCTCAGCCTCCCTGCTGCCATATGGTGAATCTAATGACTTACCAAAACAGCACATTGCTGAAGAAAAGGAAGATAGTAAAAATAAACAGAATAATGTATTGTACAAATAATGTAGTGTAAGGGCTAGGTTAATCAATTAGCCCTTTCCTATAACACAACCATCATTTCAAGCCCTCTCAGTTTTTGGTGAAGCAACTGCTAGTGCTGCTTTAGAGACACCTGCTTGCATTTCCTCCTGGACTGTGCCTGAGACTATCATAGCCAAGTAACAAGGCCTGACCTGGGTTCAGCAGGCCACACAGCATGTCCAAGCCACTTCTACCAGTCAGTCAGCCCATTAGCCATCCCTACAGGTTACTGCAGCTGTCCACCTGCATTGACTTTGAGAGCCACCTTTATTCTTCAGTAACACCTCTGTTTTAACAAGAACATGCACAGCTTAGACACATACATATGTACCCATTCTGACCAAAGAAAGGTTTTTTAGATGACATGTTCTAACCCATCTTTTAGACTGGATTTTCACTACCCGAGAATACCAGCTATTGCCCAAGATGAGTGTTCTAACTCTTCCTGTACATGTTTAGGTACCACTGATTTGCCCAGCTTATCACACAATTAAAACCTATAATATCCCCCACCCTCTATATTAGAAATTTTTTTTTACTTAACTACTCATGATAAAACTTAATGCGGCAGCTGAACAGACTCAAACCTACCAATTAGTCCCTTTCAGTTCCTTCCCAAGACGGTGAGAGGGGACACTGCTCCTGCCAGACCCCCCCTCTCCTCAGCAGATGGGTCATTTTCCCCTTCCAACTTCAGTTATTCAGCTCACAAATGAAAGTCTGCTTCAGTAGCTAAAAGCTGGCCATTTTTACTACTTAGAATATATATAAAACAAAATAAACTCCTTCCTGTTGATCTCCATCATGGAAGATAATGACAGCAGTTACATTACATGCCACTTGTTGGCAAACAGGCAGAGGACACTACTGCTTTTCACAAAGCTGATACACAGCTTCTGTGCTTGTACCAGCTTTCAGAAACCACTCACCAAGGCTGGCTTCAAGCATGAGATCTTACTCCCTTCATTCCTAGGCTGGCCATTTTCATTCCCCACTTGATTTTAAGTCTGATTCTTCAGATATCAGAGAAGCTAAACAGATATGGAGTAGAGGACCAAGATGGGGAACAGCCTCACCCAGGTAGTGATCAGCCATCAGAAATTAGCCTCTGTCAAACCAGCATTGTTTCAACTCAGGCTCTGAGGTACACTACAGCAGTCTGGTCAAGGGCAGGCCTTCATCCTGCCTTGAACATAAACATGCATGAAGCTTCTTTTACCACACATTTTGGGAAGCATCAACAGCTCTTGGCAAGCAAGAGGAAAGAGATGACTGAGAGGCTGCTGGCATGCTCCTTGAGCTGATGTCATCTTACAGCCTGACTAGAGCTTGGGTACACACACTTAGTCACACATACACACAGCTACCAGTCACCAAACTTTTGTTATGGCTAAAAAATTAAATTAGTTATTTTTGGCTGCAGAGCTCTCCCTCCCTCTCAGACTTGCTATGTTGCTTTCTGGCTCCAGCTGGCAAGGCAACCACTCCCTCCAGAGCACCCAACATCCAGACACCAGGATAAATCTGTCAGGGAGCAGCAAGAGCAGGGCTGATCCTTAAAAGGAGGTGATCCAGGAACCAAGGGGGGGGCCTTGCCAACCAGGTCTCAATCTCACAGTGTCAGAGAGGTGAGCAGAACAGACCTAGTGGTGATGGCCAGGCCCAACCAAGAGTTCAGGTCAAAATGCAGTCTAATGGCAATGAGACAGGTCTGAGGTCAAGCCTGGAAGTCAGTCAGTAGGTCAGGTCCAGTGATCATCAGGCAGGTCCATAGTGACAAAAACCAAGCCAGGAAGCCAATCTGTAGGTCAAGGTCCAGCTCAATAGGCTCCAGAGCCAGGCAGGTGCATGGCTGTAGCTGCACAGGACAGCAACACTCCTCTAGTAGAGCTAGAGCAAGGAATGAATCCCCAGGGCTGAGCTTAAATAGAGCTCCTGGGCCCATGGGTGTGGGCCACAGGTGAGGCTCATCAGGGTCATTAGGGCCATTAATGAGCTCAGGGCTCTGACAAAACCAGAGGCTCCATGTAGTCTGGGATCATTGTATATTTACATACTGCCTTCCAGGTGTTTACTCCTTATCCACATAGTAATTGACATTTTTCCTTCAACATGATCTGTTCTTCTAATTATACTCCCTCTTATCCCTCACTGGGATTTTTCCTCTCCAAATCCAGTCATAGAGTTCCCATCAGCTTCACTCTCCACCATTTTCCAGTCTTTCTTTGTGACCCACATTAGACTTGCAAATCCTCAGGAATAAGTTGCTGGTTTGTGTAACTGAGATAGGTTTCTCCATAGTGTAGGCTCAAAGGAGATACACCTGAATGTATATCATGCTGCAGTTACATATTTCACTATATTATATTTTCTTTTGTGTATCCTATGTTCCTCATAAACTGAGGAACACAATAAGGCTGAAAGCTCTAGTTTTCTCTGGAAATGCCAGAATCAGGGTTGATCGTGCAACTTTATTTGCTTCCCTTACACTTATGCATCTACATGCCAGTCCTTGATTACTGGATCACATACTAGTTGGTTGGTTTTTTCCCCACAAGTTTTCTGCATCATTTAATACCAGGTTCTGATTGAATGAGCTGTTAGCTTCTCATATTTTTTTGTCCACTATTCTCACACTATTCAAATGCTCTCCTGAGATGAGATTTGTTCTTTTACCCATGGGCATTTCAGTAGTTCTCATCACTGAAGTTTCACAATAGATAATCAGTGCACTTTCAAAACATCTCTTCCAGCTAAGGGGAGATTATCAGCCCCATTTTACAGATGTAAAATTGAGCTAGTAAGAGATTCAAAGTTCAGAAGTATGTATTTTATTTGAGTGTCTTAAGTGAGATACCTTAGACCTTGTTTTTTCTGTCTGTGTAGCACTAGTTAGCATTTTATATAATCGTAGAGAAGTTTCCACTGACTTCAGCTGCAACCATGACTGCCTGGCACTTGGATTAGTAAAGATAAGGGCTGTTAGGTCACAGAGTCTGACTTCATGTATTTTACAGATCTATATATATATTTCACTCAGTTATCCCTGTAATTAGTCCAATAATTCAGGATTATCCAAAGTATAAAACAAGTAGTCCAGGAAGGCAGCTAGTCTCGATTTGAAGACCTCAAGAGATAAAGAGCTGATGATTTGCTTGGGTTGATTTTTGAGGGGTGATTAATTACTCTCGCTGTTAAAGCTTTATGCCAAATTCCTCACCTGAATCTGCCTAGCTCCAGCTCACAGACATAGGTTCTTACTTTACTTTTCTGCACTGGATTAAAGATTCTTTTTACAGCTGCTGTTTACTCCTGAGGAACATATTTGTAACCTGTATTCAAGTCACATGTCAAAACGTTTGGTAAGCAACTCACTGATAGACATGTTCTTCAGCTCTTAAATAATTCCATTTGCTGTTTTCCATGCCAATTTTTAAGTCTTTCTTCTTTTTTTATATGTAAATAGCAGTCCAAGATGTCATTCTCAGGAGTTAATTGCAGCAGGATTGAAAAATTTTCAAGTCAGTTGCCAGTGTTTCAAACTAAGGTGGCCAAAAATTGAGGGACACAACATTAATTCCTACAGAGAAGTGTGATTTAAAGGATTTTTCTCAGAATTTCATATGGACTTTTTGGCACAGTTAGGGACAGAATCCAATTCACTAAGATGCCTTTCAGCTGCCTTAATCATCAAAGTGCCCTTTCTTTTTCTGCTACTCCCTGACTCATAATTTATGCATTTTCTGACTTTTGGAAGAAATGAAGCAGGGGTCCTGCAAACAACCTCCTCCTTAAGTCCGGATTTAGCCTCAGAGCATGTCCACCTGGTGGACCATTCTGAAGGGGACCTGTGGAAAAAATAACTCACAGTCATGTAATTAAAGACTGATTCATAATGCTTATGTACAAGGAAGGAAAATGAAGGTTGCATTTCCTAAAGTTTGAGTGCTTAACTTTTCGACCTTAATAAGGTTCTTTTCACATGATATATGGGCATAGTGATTCCTAGGCTTACCACGGAGCAAACTGGAAAAAAAATAAAATTCCCTCTGGCAGCCGTATGTTGGCACTGGCATGACTCACCAAGGTTGGCACTTTGACCTGCATTTCATGAAGAGCAGGCACATGTTCGCATTCATCACCTGTGGCTGTACGGGCGTCTTTGCAAATATTTTCTATTAAGAGAGAACTGTAACACTCAGGACATTTAAAATCCACTCTAAGCTCTGAAGGGAAAATGTCACAGTGGAGACAGGCTTTCCTTCTCCATTCCCTCCAGTTTATCTATCTCATGCTGAGTCTGTCCTATCTTGGCTCCTCAGGAAAGTCCCATTCTCCTCATGTGGTTGGTTTTAATATCTGTCCTATTCTTCCCTGTCCTAAACGTCTTGCCCACTGAGTCTTAGTGTTTGCCAGCAGTGCCACTGGCCTTGGCTGACCCATCCAGTGCCTTTATCCCTGGCTTTCTGTCCATGCTCTCTCCCCTCCCTGCCAATACTCTGCCTTCCTGCTTACTTCCTTTCTCAGACTCCCTCCCCTGACACCTGGTTAATTCACAGTGTACCCCTTTATTTCAGACTCTCTCTCTCCAGCCCATCCCAGTTCTCTGTTTGCACTTTGATCCCTGTGCAGTATCTGCCTTCCATAAGATACTTGCCCACACCCTGCTCTTCCTTGGTCCATAGCTGCTTGCCCAGCCACTCCTTGCCTTCCTCAGTGCTGCACATCAGATCACATCTGGTGTCTCCTCACAGAGTTTTTGTCCCACTGGTCTCCATATATTCTGCTCTTGGTTCCCATCCTTATTCTTACCCAGCCAGACCTTTACTTCTAGTTTCTCTCTTCCATAGCAGTCTTCAATCCCAGCGTCATCACCTGACTTTCCATTGCTCCTTGTCCAAATCCAGTCCTTCTCCCCAGGACTGGCTCTTGGTTTTTCTATATTTGAACCATGGTTTTCACATGCACTGCTATAGCCCTGACACGGGCCCAGCACAGGGAATGTGGTATGCACACAGAAAGGGACAGACATGCAAAACCATCACCATGCAGTAGCACATCCCATCAGTTTTTAATGACCATAAACAAGTTAGCTGTCTGTGTGACAACTCATACCATGCTGTAAATGTAAGGTAGTTTATCTGCCTTTTATTAAAGGTTAGATTGCCATGAATTACCCTCCCTCCCCCATTTATGCAGAGTAAGAATGAACAGAAATAATTGCTACATATCAGTTCACACAAAGTAATTTGCTTTCCTATATTTTTTTGTTCACGTTTTCACACCCACAGATTCCCTTGTTTCAGTTCAGTAACTATAGCACCTGAGACTTGCAATTGCAGGGAAAGATCTCGATGAGCCTCTGCACTTCAGCAACGTGCTCAGTGCAGACAGATGCTTTGATAGACTTGGGGTAGATCTTTGGCAAGACTGTAGGTGCTAACTGCAGGTACCAGACATTTGAAACTTGACCAAATTTGTCCAAATTTTCATAAGGATGACTGCTACACTTCCTTGGCTTTTTTCATAGCTGGAGTTGTCGGTTTCCCAAAGAAGTAGTCACAAATATTCTTCGCTATGGGCGAACCAACAACTCCTCCTTTGCTTGTGTGTGTGAGTGTATAGGGGTAAGGGTATTCAGCCCCCTGTTTGCCTGAAATTCTCCATATATTCATCTTAAGGGAGGTGCTCAGCGTGGAACATTCTAGCCTGAGTGGTCACAGGAAGGCAAATTTTTCAAAAGGTAAAACATCATCTTGTAATAAGTTATAGCCAGCCTGAGTATCACCAGTCTTCTGACAATGCTGCAGTGTCACAGACCACGGTGATCTTCTGCAGAGAACTGAGGCGTGTCTGCATGGAACCTGCTCATAGACTATATTGCTAAACGTATGTACCGTTCAAAGTATAAATATTTATGTAGTGCAGTCTGCTGGACGAAAAGAACAAATTGTAATTGCATCCATATAATCTGCAACAGAAACACTTGTGATCTAAATAATAATAACAATAATATGCCTGAGCATGAAACTTTCTACATATATGCAAGCCCAGGAGTGTTTTCAAACATGCCCTTAGACAGACTAATATATATTAGCCTAGCATAAAGCTGGGCTGAGTGATAGGAAACACATGTTTCTTGGTACTTGTGGTTGCACAATGGTATGAAAAGAGTCCTGACATTCTATAGGTCTCTGGACAATTTTGCTATTGATGTGTTGTGAGTCACTGCAAACAGACCATGTTTCTGAATCACTTCCTGCTCAAGGGGTTCCTCCACTTCTTCCAGAGATTGTATGCTGAGGAAGAATTCAGTGGGCTAAAGCCCTGGAGACCCATTCTAAATGCTTTCCCTTTCCCTTCCTTTCTGTGCAGCTGAATGACTCAGAAAGGGGATGACACCTTGAACCGATGTCACTATTCCCTTGTTGGGATGGGAGAACCCTACGGGGAGTCCAGAAGGAAATTTAATTTTATGTTTTATTTTAAGGAGATCCCTTTTTTTCGCTTTTTTTTTTGCTGTTGGCATTTTGAGGTTTATAGTGTTTTGGGGGGGAAGGGGTTTGGAAGGTAGAAGCTATGCTGTGATAAAATAAAGGACGTTTCAGCTATTTTCAATATAATTGCAATGCTTTGTCTCTCTGCCCCAAAAGTATTAAGGCCCAGACCGCAGCAATGGTCATTAGATGCATAAATCCCTCTGAGGCCCAATTAACTTTACAATTATTAAAGCTTGTAACTAGCTGCATTGAAATTCCTGGAACATTCACGGGTTCTTCTCTTAGATCTGCACTGTTGATTTGGTGGAATTCTGATAACACAAGAGACTGCAATCCTAGCAGAAGATAACAGGTAGACCATTACAAAATTAAAAGTCTTGTGTGATTTGGAATGTCCCAATAGTACTGCTTTGCATAAAAAGTAATATCAATAGACTGTTTTAATGTATTTTCATGAGGAAAAAAAAATCTGCTTTTAAGGGAAATGAAATCTTCTCCTACTATTTAAAATGCTCCTGCTTTCATTTGACATTTCCACTATAAAATGCTGTCTTGGTGACATTTTTTCATGAAAAGATAAGCCATTGTGAATTGCAGAAACTTTGCATTTCAAGTACTTTCTGGTTTGTTTTTCCCAAGTTATACTGGGCTGATATGTGATCTTTTGGCAAATCAGTATTGTGATGAAAGCACAATCAGTTTCTGGGTAATTGCAAAATTATTTTGACTGCAAGAGATGCTTATCCTGAATGCCAGCTGATGCAGTACTTTCTCACTAAATGGCAGTAAACAGTATTCCTGAATGAGCTGCTCCTGTGTTGTTCAGAAATCATTTAGAGCGAGCGCATCTGAAGGAGGTGCGCTTCACTGAGGCCTGATCTCCTATCCATTGATGCATAATGTGGACCTGTGATCAAGGCAGTTGCTGCTGCCACTTGCTTTTGGAAAGCCTCTTAAAAGTACAATTCTACATATGCGTCTGTGCCAGCAAAAACATAATATAGAATGCCAGATACATGTATGCAGCATAGTAACTAATATTCAATCAGTTTCTGAGGTACCCTGTAGAGTTGCATGGACCTTCCCAAAATCCCCATCGGTGGAAAACCACCAGCACAGTTACTGATGAGCACCTCTGAGTTTGTTCATTCTTATTGTGCTATAATCTAGGATGCAGCTGTCTCAGCTTGAGACCTTCCTTAGCAAAATAAGTGATCTCGTGATCTTCATCTCTCTGTCCCTTCTAAAAATTGGAGGTCATATATGTTTTTAGAGATCAAATACTCATTTGTACAACAACATCATGAATTCAAGGTTACCATTTCAGATCTCACTACTGCTTGCGACTGTTCTTTTTTTTTTTTTTTTTTAATGTGTGTGCGCGCAGATCATTTGCTTTGCTTTCATGTAGGAGTGGATGGTTCCAGGACCTCAGTTCTTAAAGGTTTGGTTTACCTCATCTGTTTCTTTGTAGATGCGCCAGGCTTTGGTGTCATCAGTTTCTAACACTGCAGGCATTCTTACTTCTTCAGATTTTTGCTGAAGGAAATCTTTGTAGCTGACAAACCACTCATCTTCTGTCCAATCCTGTAATTTAACAATGCTAAATGTAGGTCACAGTTAATCTCCTTTTTCTTTTCCAGTGGGTGGTTTCTTATTTTGATACTGCTTTCTACCAACCTGTTGTACTGAGTATAAATTTGGACTAGCACTAAAATGTCTAATACTTCACCACAGACTGCTTAAATTCAGATCCACTAAACTGCTGTGCTGTGTTAGCCATTAGCTATGCCAGGTGACTAGATCTAGCAAAAATGGGTATGACCACTTTTACAACTGTGTAGTAAGGCTGTCTGTGAAATAAATACTTAATTTCTCTGACATAAATAAATTTCTGCCAGACTGCATCAGCTGACCAACTGTTCCCATGCCATGGGAGTTTTCATTTGACTGGCCTGTGCTTTCGGTACATGTGACAAGCCTTAACAGGTTCCCTTTCCCTTGGAAGATATCCTCAAACTCTTTTTCAATTGTTTTGATCTTCTGCCTCTTTGGTGAGTTACCTCTTTAATGAGATGAAGGGAGTGGCATGTTTTTAGTCATGGATAATTTTTTTCCCTTGGTGTGATTATAAATTGCACTTCTTCCAATTTTCTAATTGCCTGTGAGTTTAGTCACAACTCTAATAGGAATTAGCTCACCACAGTAAAGTCCTGAGCTTCACCTATTTATGGTCAATTGCCTATGGTTTTGCTTTCCATGCTAACATGCCCATTCCTGGCAACACTTCAGCTTGGACCAACATCCATGTTCAAGGCACAGGCATTTCATTTGCTTTCGAGATGATAATGCTTTAATCCTCTGCAGCACTACTCACCGGTCGCATGAAGAGTCATCTAAGGACGTGGTGCTATTGTCCTCTTTGTCCATGCTGGGGAAGCTCTTGGAAAGTGATAGAAATTACTGTGGTTCTTGAAGGTTTTTCCAAATACCAGCCATTGTCCTGACTCGTGTTGTTTGTAGATCCTGCTTTGTGAGGACACCAGCTCCATGCTCAATGTACCAGTCTGCTGCCAGTCTCCTTTCTTGTAACAGCCTGCATCCTCTGTGGCATGATAGCACTCTCTGTCTTATGTAGGTTTTAGTCTGAATTAGATAACTTCCTTTGGTTGGCAAATTTTAACTGCATTTCCAAAATACAACTCTTGCTCTTCCAGTAGATTTTGACTGCTTTGCCTCAGGTTCCAGCCATGTTTGTTCTCTTCCTAGGGACTCAGCTCCTCAAAATCAAGGGGCTTGGCTCTTCAACCCCCTGACAACCACAAACTCTGCTGCATTTTTGCCTGGTTATTGTACTGTTTAATGACATATGGTTCACATGTTTCATTTTTATGTGGAAGCTAGTATTCTTCAAATTCCTGTGATACAGTGTCCTGGTGAGCCTCAGATGTCAGGCTTAATTCAAAACTATTAGAAGCATCCAGTACTTCAGCACCAACTATTGTAAAAAATAAAGCCACCTCTGACTGTCATAGAAGCATTCAGCTGAGGAGTCACTTAGCATCATTTCCCACAATTACTGAGGGGCACATACTAGCAGTGGAGGCCAGAAGGACACGAGGTACCACACACCCACGCACAATCACTGCAGACCACTCCCCAGCACCTTTGAGCAAACCAAGCTCCTCCTTTTCCTTGGCCCCCAGTATCTGCTGATAGACAACAAAGCCCTGATTAAACTTTCTCCAATTACCTACTCCTAGAGAGCACCAGCTCCTGTAAGGTGAGGCTTTCCGTGATTCCACTCTTCCAGTCAGAGCATTTTCTTAGCTATTTTACCTATGGGCACCAGGGTGTTGCTCAAAATAAATTTCATTCAGGGGCTAGGATTCACCTAACCAAATACAGACGTGTATCCTCTAGATGTGTATTATGCAGGTGTGTGTATTTGACCTGGTGACCAGCAATGCCTTTGTCATCAGTGGGGAGAAATACAGACATTATTGGGGAGCAGCTATACTCAGCCCGAGGTATGTGTCTCAGACAGTTTGGACAAATCAGGCTCTGAAACACCCCATATCTCTCCACTGATTATAAAGTTTGTCCAGACTGGCTGCTGCAGATGTAAAAATGAGATTCATAGGCGTCTAATGTTAGGAGAGAAGTATCTCATTGAAGGAGTGTGACAGAGGCCAGCTTTATTCAGTCTCTCATTCCTAACTCTTCAGCAGCCAGTAACATAAATCTGGGCACAGTAGTGGGATGTCTCCTGGCATGTTGTGTGCAGGGCACAGCCTTTCTGAAAGCCACTGCTCCCCTCCTTCTGAATGGCACCTACTCCCCAATGGAAGATACTAAGGTGGAACCCTATAGGCACAATGAAAATGTTAAAATGGGGCACCAGCCTTCATTTTATAAGGTCTTCAAGCTTTGATCATACAAAAAAAGCAGAGTGGAACATGAGCAGTTCCTCAGCAGCAGCTGCTGGAAGGATGCAGCCACCAGGTTCCAGTGGGCGAAGTTTCTGCCTCAAAGTGCAATCTTAGATGTGACACTGGGTGCATCAAATATTACTGATGTTTTCCTGACATTCGTCACAGACAAAAACGTGCATAAAATCACCCCAGTGAAAATCAAAGCAGGGTTTGTGTTGTACTAGTAGCAATGTTACAGGAAGAGAGCGTTGTGCCTTTTCAACTCTGTAGACAAAAGCCAGGGGTCTGCCCTATTTTCATTTCACTTTAACTGTGGGAAAAGAGTTGCAGAAGAGACCCCAAGACAGTAAAGGCTGATCTACATACAAAACGTGCACCAGGCAGACTTGCAGTTGTTCAGCACGTGCTCTAGGCTGACCAGCAGATACATAAGCCTTCCAGCACAGCACCGAACTCCAGCTGATATATTCTTATCAGCAGAGGCAGTTGCCTCAGGCTCAGTAGTCTGTTGTCAGGGGTGGTGAAGTTACTGTGATCTGGGAGGGGTGCAGTGTGCAGACATGCGGCTATGCTTGCATCATGTATTGCAAGAGTGGTTACCACAAGAGCTGTTTGTTGCCTTTTGACCTTCCCCATGAATCTGTGCTGACCAGGGCTACGTGGCCCTCGGCTAGTATGCAGCCCCTGCCAAATAATCTCTTGTTTGCTTGTGAACACCATCCCCATTGATCAGTTTCCAGCTGGCCTATATTGATTTAACTTAATTCAATGCAAGTGTTTTGCATGTAGAAAAGGCTCCGTGAATGTTCCCATGAGGTCTAAATAAGTTCCTCTCTCTCTCTTGCTCTTTAAATCCTATTGTCACTCATGTGTAGCTTTCCTGCACTCAGTACATGCTTATTCCCGGGGGGAACAATTGCCAGGGGCTTAATTTTAGAGAGGAATGCTCACCCTGCTGTCTGGGAATGAAGCCTGGTGTAGCCAACTTCAAAGACTAGACGGATTTGTTGTTGAGCTTAAAAGACATCTTCCCCTTGACTGGGATTTGCTATTGTATCTCTTATGCTCTCATCTTCCCTTTCAGTGCATGGGAGGGCTCAGGTGCTTTCCAGACTCCTTCCATCTTTGGACCCTTTCAAATGCACATATTAGGTGCTAGCTAATTCTCAGCTCTGCTTCTTGCCCGCTGAACATCACTGAGCTGACTGAGGATGTGGCGGATTTGACAGGATCTGTGCTTAAAGAATCCATCATTTGGCTCCTCTGTTTACACAGAGCCCTGACGCTCAGACAGCACACTCCTAAAAGAAGGGTTATTTTTAATTCTAATAAACTAGCACAGAAGGAGAGAGTTCTTTGCCTTCTTCCTTCACTTCACATCACAATTTTAGTCCTAACAAAGGACTTCACACCAAATATAATAAAGGGCTGAACTATTTTTCCTGTGTGTCTGTTATTTTTCTGACAGACATATGTGTTTGTTTATTTTTAGATTATAAAATGCAATTATCGTGCTCTCTGAAGTACACACGTAAAATTAAAAACATGTTGAGTCAACTTGCTGCTTAATTTATGTTAATTAAACTATTCAATGGGAAGGATGTTCCTGGTTAGGTTGCTTCAGTGGGATCTGGATTTTATTCTTGGCTCTGCCACTGATTGCCTGTTTGATTCACGGCAAGTCACTTAATCGCCCAGTGTTTCGATTCTTCATTCCCAAAATAAAGATAATTCTCCTTCATCTTGTCTATTTCTACTTTAAGTGCTTGAAGCACAGTTTCTTTTGCACAGCATTCAGTGTAGTATACCCTAAGTTTCATTTATAATTGTATATATTGATAATAGGTCATCTTGTCTCCAAGAAAAAAGCACCTCTGCAAGTCCTTCCCAATGCATGGATTTGCAAACAAATGTACTTTCCACCATGCCCAGACAGGCAATAAGTCAGAGCTCTGTCAGATCATGCTCAAAACTGAGTTTTCATCAGTGGAAATATGCTGATCTCAGGTTTCAAAACCCTGGCCTTTTATTGTGGAAGTCAAGAACTCCTCTTCAAGAAGAGCTTAGTTCTTTCATTGCATCCTTAAACTTCATCTAAGCTAAGGGGTTTGTGAAATCTCACTGGGAGTTTTAATACGGATCAGGTCCAAGCCTGCAGGTTAGGTAAGACAGAAACTCTGGCTTGAGCACACTTGGCCGGCACGCCTGGGAAAACTCGGTGTCGTGTGAATGGCAGAAAGACCTGCTTTGCTCTGATAGTTTCTCACATTTCTGTCAAATAATCAGTCTCGAATAGGCTCCACCAGACTAGCAGGATCTAGCCCTGATTAGCCTGGTAACTACTTAGGAGCAGTGATGATTTTCTATCACAACTTGATGTATACTCATTTGTGCTGACCATCTTCCCACTACGCCCGCGCATGTCTGCTTTCCTGTTTATTCACCAGTGGTGTTTTGCCTGGATGTTTGCCTTATGGTTTTGTACAATGCTGAGCAAATCAAAGACCTCAGCCCTAAGCTGGCAGCACTAGAGTAGCAGTTATCAGAGGAGGTGCCCTCTGGTTTCAGTCAGTGCTGGCTTTAGCCGAATCATTTTCTCAAACCGATCAGCTCTATTGAACCCAAGATCTGAGCCCTTATTTCTCCAAACCTGGGAACTCAGGCTATATTTGCAGTAAAGAGGGTGAGCAGGAGCTAATGCCTAATGGGATCATGCTGTTACTTTATTTCCTGACAGCACTCAGATAGTGTTTTTCAATGTCATCTACAGTCAGTATAAGCCCCTCGTTATAAAAGGCCAAGGTATCTGTGGGGCTTCCTCCCTTCCTGCTGCCTGTGTCTACCCCAGAGCAGTTTACACTTTACAAGCCAGGTCAGCCCTACAATTTTTCTACCTGCACAAAGCCCCAGTGTAGGCATGCTTCTATCAGCTTAAAATTCCTTTATTCACTTGACATACATTGTACCACCCTTTGCAAATGTAACTGAGGTTCACTATGCAGGCTCAGGGTGCAAATCCCTTGCCTCGCTAGCTGGGCCTGGGCTGTTGGGTCACAGAGAAGGATGAGTCCCAGCCTTGCACTGCTGCCAATGCACGTACCAGTTTTGGGCCTCATACCCCGAATGGACTTCCAGTAAATGACACGCTTCCCATAGCCAACCTGGTGGCAAGGTCCATGTCCCAAGCATGACCCAAAGGACCAAAGTACCCATTCCCTGCTGGCTTGTCTGATCGTGTTCACAGAGAGGAATTGGTGAGGATAGCAGCAGCACTAAGCTTTCTTAATGTCATCTGGAGCCAGTATAAACCCCACTCATTATAAAAATTTCATTAACAGTTTAAATCTGCCCTGCTCATTGCTGGATCCATTTGCCCAACAGCATTGTAAGCTGTACGATGCAATTTACCCTGCTCATGAATAACATGGTCATGCAGTAGACCTCTCTTGCTGGCTGTCCCTTGAGAGAAAAGTTCTGGCCACTAGCTGACACTCCCAAGACAGATCAGAGTAATGAGCCTGAAATAGAGGTCACTGAAGTTCAGAGCTGGTTCACTTTGCACCTGGGTATTTAATTTTTCACTTCTCTGGTTCCCATCAATAAGCTGTAAGCAAAGGAGAGCAGTCAGGAAATGGGAGCGGTAGGAACCAAGAATCAGGGTGTCCATGGGCATCTGCCTCCCATAACATTCACGCTGAATTAAAGCAAATAGCCTCTGCTTCACCCCATTTATCCAGCTCACTTGCAATTCACACCTATCCCATCCAGCCATTTCCGTTTTCATTTCTTCCTCTCAATTTACTGAAAAATTCTCCCTCACTCTTTCCATAAACTCAGCAGCCTGTCTTCTGTTGAAGTTGCAAGTCAGATGTTAGCTTAGCCAGTGATTAATACAGCTCTTGAAAAGGTCAGCTTTGAATTTCACTGCCAAGTTCACCCACCTCTCTGGGCAACTCCTTATACCTCTTCTCTTTGTTTCATAATATTATTTGCAGTTGAAAATAATTAAAACTGATATGCTACTTTATATCTTGAAAGCATATTAATTGTAATCTTGCTCTTGGGTGCTGGGAAATGTTTTGAGGCTGTGCTTGGAGAAGAAGGACCAGTTTAATTCACCTCTTGCACAGATTGCTTGTAACCGAAAATCTGATCTCTAGCTGTCTACCTAGTCCCGTGTACCACCTAACCACCTCTCGAAACAGCCCAGTGGATCTAAGTGAATTCAATATAATTATTGTAATCTGTTGGTGGGGACACAGAAGGATCACATCAAATTTTACACACAAACTAAAGGTTCCTCATTCTCCCTCACTCCCAAGCCAGGGCAGTCTTTGTAAACTTGGACAAGTAGTCTGACCACATTAAAGATTAAAGCTGGGTTTGTTGCATACTGCTTGTCCTGGTTCTGTCTGGGCTTCTACGTGTGCACCATCACCGAGGAACAAGCTCTGGTCTGTATCAACATATGCAAAGTAATCCTTTTGATAGGTAATATTTTAGTGAATTTGATCTTGAAGTCTCTCACATGGAAAAATACGGTTAGGAGCAAGCAGATTTTTGCCTGTGAGTGTTTTTGTTTTCTTGTTCCTTTTGAAGTAAAAGAGGAAATGTGGGAACCATTTCTAAATTACCCATGCACCAGAGTGACGGAAGAAACCCAGAAAGAGATAAAGACCAGCAGCTGGAAGATATTGTGGTACAAGGAAGCAATTAGCTTATGGCATAAAAGAATGAAATCACATATAGAAATGATTTGTGTCTCCTAACATTACCTTGGCAACCAGGAAACTTTGGGGCAAATGAGGCCCATGGTCCCAGGCCAGCACTGGTGTGGTATGGAGACATGCCACCCTAGAGGGAAGAGTCACAACCTTTCCTTGATAGTCTCAGCTGAGACCTTGCAGATGTGGGAAGAGACAAGAGGGAAGAAGGGGTCAGCCGCTTCCCCTCTCTCTGAGCTTTCCCAGCACTGCTCCAAGTTCCTGGAAGAGCTTGCTTCTCCCTGCCACAGAGATGCCTCGTGGCAGCTTCGGTCCACGTCATCCTGGGACCCTACATCATAAGCTGGGTGACTGACCACCACAGTCTCTCGGCTGCCCTCCTACTCTCGGTCAGCCTCAATTTTGGGCACGAAAGGCCATCCTCACAGGATTGCTTAAAAGTTGCATCATCAAGTAATAAAACAGTGAAAATACCTTAGGGTGGGAGAGGAATTTGAGATAAACATTCTTTACAGACATTGCAAAAGAAACCATAGCCTCATCGAAATGAATGAGCTAACTCCCATTGCCTTCAGTGCGGCCAGGACTTCAGTCTTTACGTGTGAGATGCCATGCTGCCATAGTGATGAGCTCAGGATAGCATTAGCCACATGAAGTCAGACAGCTGGATTGATGGATGTAATCAAATTTCCTGCCCCGTTTACAGTTTTACCATCCAAAGCCTCAATTTAATCAGCGGTCGTACTCATAATGGGATTTGTTTCAGGAGGGACCCCATTTACCACTCCCAGTTTTAGAGAGCTGGTTAATCCTTTCATGGGGCAGGGTTTGTGTATCACGCATCATAAACTTCCTACGTGAAGGTTGAGGAAGAAAGGACAGGATTTGTCATAAGTGCTCCATGAGCGTGTCTTCACAGCAGGCACAGAGATACCCAAGCAGATGGCTTCACCCCATTAACTTCTCACGGGTGGAGACCAAGGTCCAAAAATACACAGCGGTCAGATCCATGTATCCCAAGCCCCCTCTCCCTCCCTAGAAAGGCCTGGGAACAGAAACACCCAAGCCGTCCCTGCATAAGCCATCTATGTGTGGCTTTTTTGCCACACTCATCCAGCTCTACATTTCCCAGCTCCAGACTGGTGAGCCTGCATCATGATGTGCTTCATGAGCTTATTGGCCCAGAGGATCTCTACGCAGTGTCCCACAGTGTGGAATGGACGTGCCAGCTCCGGTCCCACTGAGGTTACGGAAAAATTCACTGCGTACAAAGGGTCACAGCAGCTTTCATGCTTTTGGGAAACCCTCCCACCAAGGACTATCGCTAGCCCTGTGTGGTGCAGGATCAGTTTAAAATAACTTCACTTGAGCGCTCCATGGAAATCCCTTGCCAGTCACCCTCCTCACGTGCTTTTTGTTCTGAGAATCAACAGGCCTCAAAGAGCGGTCTCAGAAGAGGCCACATCTGTACAGAGTTTGCTTTCATCCCCACAAGGGTTCCCAAACAATGCCAGTGCCAGCCGGAGGTTTGCTGAATGGTATGAGAACCAAAGGCTTTCTTTGCTTTCTGTTCATCCATTAAAACCTTGTGAGTCAAAATTAAGAGGACAGGAGTGGGAGCTTTTGGAGGCTGTGGTTTCTCACAAATGTCTAAAGCTAAGTACTAATGAGAAAGTTTAAAAAAAAAAAAAGTCTGCAACCCATCACCACAGCAATGCCACAATTAAGAGACAAATCCAGTGTGCGCTGCTTTACATTTATGATGCAGACAAACTAATTTAGCTAATTAGGACTGTCTACAAAATACATATGAAATAGTACTCTGTCCTCAAGGTCCACTATTAGAGATTCTTGCTACTGAAGTCCAAAAGTGCACAGACACACAGCCTGGACACCTGCTACTCTCTGAGCATGGAATTAGCTGAGCCACCTCCACATGGGAAATTTTGGAACATTTTCTTCATTGACCCGCCCACAACCGATGGATGAAAAACCCATCAGTTGAGAAGCCCACAAGGATAAGTGTATATAAAACTCTTTTTGATGTCAGAATTTAAGAAACAAAACCAAGAAGAAGTGAAAAGCCCAGCTGGCTTCTCCCACTTAAGACTAAGTTTTATCTTACTAGTTTTGAGTAGTCCTAAACACGTTGAGGTATGATTTAGCTTCTTTGGGAGAGCAAACAATTTTTCTTTGTCAATGCAATTATTTTTTTGTTGTTTAAAACAAAGGAGCTCCCAGTCCCCTGAAGTTTGGTCTATATATATATTTTTAATAGTAACTCTTTGTGCAGCACAAAAGCTCAGCAGAGAAGTTCAGCTGCTGCATTTCTGAGATGCTGGCACTACCTCCATGAGAAATAAAGCCAGGACCACTCTAAAAGACTTCAGCAATTTTGGAGAATAATTTAATGTCATGAAGTCTGATGGGAGGAGAAGAGGTAGAGTTATAATAAGGAAACAAGTACCCGTCTTTCCAGACTAGTTTCAGACTTCACCTGTGAGTGAGAACAATGCTCGTGCAGCCGTGAAAAGAAGTGCATTTGGTGACAACAGGTAGCGTAGGCGAATGGTGCTTCTGCTCCTCTTGCTTTCCCCCATGTGCCTGGCACTGCCTCCAGCCAGAGTGCCAGGCACGAGCTCCCCTGGTGAGCCCAATGCCCTTCTTTCGGGCACATGCCCATTTACCTCCATGCCGGGTTTCTGCCCACATTCCGAAATCCTACCTGGATCCCATGACAGCCTCAGTAATGTGCCTGGGAAAGAAACAAATACCTTCCTGTACTGGGCGTGGACCGGCTCACTCACATTTGTCTCATTTATCCCAGAGAAGTGGAGATATTGCCTCACAGATGAAATCAGCTCAGGTCTCCACCTCTTTTTCCAGTAAAGGGCGAACCCTTTCTCTCTAGACAAAACAGAAGGAGTGGGCTCACGGAGACCACAGCATCCTTTGCTGCTCCAGGCTTGGCCAAGCTAAAGAAGAGGGTCTATATGTTACTCCAAAAGGAATTTCTCTGCTTCCTGCTGCTTTCCATTCCTGGCTGCTGCAGCCTGCGGTACATCAATGTGTGTGCTCAGCAGGGGAAAAATGCTGCTGACCGAGGTGGTGGTTGCAAGATGAAAAAGGCTGATCCAAACAGTGGTTTCTTCTGTCTTCCTCTGAATGCATTCACTTCAGGAGCCCCTTTCTCGTTACAGCTGGGAAAGATGTAAACAGAAGCCAGGCCCAGCTGAAAATAACTCTGCCTGTGTCCCGTGTGGAGCCTGCTCAACTTCCCTACTGGTTTTGACTCCCAATGGCAGCACTGAGGTCGCAGAGTTTGCATATAGGATAGTCGCACAGGACACCCACTGAATATATTTCTTTGACTTCATTGGAAGCTCTAATGGCTTTAGCGAACAGGTGGAGCAGGAGCGTATCTTATCTCATGGAATAAGCCACAAGAGGGAGACAAATACCCATATGGTGCCATTGTGGGCTCCTGCCCTTAAAGCCTAGGTAGGAAAAGGTTTTCTCAGCTCTTGAGAGGTTTGAAGGTTTCAGGTTATTTCCCTAACCCAAAGTCAAAGTCTCAAAAATCCTCAAGAATGAAACATGGATAAATAAAATTAATGTCAGAAAAACTTCCTTTTTATAGTTTGGAAGCATTTTGTTTCCCCTTTGGATTAAAAAGAACAAAAAGTTAATTAGTGCTCATTCACAGAATCATTGAAACATGACACTTTCAGCTTTGCAAATATAAAGTTTGCATTTTGGAACCTTATTTTCTTCCCCATGCAACTGCTGAATTTGGAGAGATGGTGAAATAGAGCCCTTCCTGCAGTTTTTTGGCTTCTACTAAAAACATGTAATTTGAAAGTTCCTAAGAAATCTCAAGAGACATAAAGCTAATTTAATCATAGGATACAATGGCTGCCTTTCATGTCCTCAGTCTCTCTGACATGAGGCAAAAATTAGTCTGGATAAACACAGAAGATTTTTATCTGGAGAAAGAAACTTGAAACTGTGAAGCACAGGAATGAGGATACAGGAAGAACAAGGCTCATACTTGGCCCCCACATGCTCTAGGTGCCTACAAAAGATGCCACAACAGCTTCAGGGTTCAGAAGAGCTGCCGCCAGAATTCAATTCCATGTGCAGCCCATGGAGGAAGTAGGTCCATGGAAAAGGGCTTTGGAGACACTGACTCCCAGTATTTATGTCCTAGAGCACAAAAAGCAGGGGATGTGTATTTCACGGTGAGGCCACATTAGTGAAGTATTTGAATTCCTGCATGAGCCTAAGGGCTCAAAATGCTGAAAATAAGATCTGGCTGTAAAATAGGACAAACTGGGCCCATAGCATAAACATTTCTCATGTGAGGTAATACCTGACTTTTCAGGTCAGTGGCCAAAAAGAAATGTGGTGTAAATATCTGTGGCTGTGGGTAAAAAATGCACCCACTATGAATTTGATCTGAAAAAGGTAGTCAGTGGAAATTATCATATGGGAGCGGTATAACATATGGCCGCATGTGATAGACCATTCATCTATACAACTGACAGACATACAAAAATAGGGCATAATGTGAGATAAAAACTACTTTCCTGCTTGACCCTGTGAGACAGACTGAGGCTACATTAACAGTAGCAAACCATACAGTGCCAGGCCCATTGCCTGGCAACTCTGGCACGGTCCAACCCCAGATCTCTTGTCCTCTAAAGTGTCCTATGGGGTATGGCTGCAGGCTTATGCTGGTTTCCATGTTGTGCTTGGAAATTGCTTGGGAGAAGGCTATTTGGCTTGAGCCAGAATATGCCAGAGATCAGTCTAATAATTTAGCAGTGTAGGTAACAGGGACGTTTTCCTTGCTAAAGCATTGCTCTGTTTACTAGTATAGATGTACCCTAGGATGTCAGCTGCAGGTTGACACTTCCCGTGTTCCTCTTTCTTCTTTATGTCCAAAGTCCCTTATGCTTTGGAGCATTAATCAAGATTACCAGCCATCCTTTTAAAAAAGTATAAAAATAAATCGGATTTTTCAAAAAAGTCCAGCTGTGACTGCCTGGTTCTCTGTGCTGCTATTTCTATAGCTCTGAGTGCTGATGAATGACAAGGAAGGAGGTGGTGATCCATTGCCAGCTTTCAGGAGCCCAGAGGATATTTCAAATGTTCCAGTGGACCATGGTATCCTGTTCCAGTACCAGGCAGCATCCATGACTGGTGGCTTGTGGCCCTCTTCCTACCAGCATCTGACACGGCAATGTCAGCCAATGCCACACGGGATCACTGGCACAGTTACAACAGCATGAGACTTACAATAAAACATCAGAGACGTTTCTGTGTCAGGCTCAATGGAGGTACTAATAAGCCCAGGGTCCACTTCTCATTTTATACGGACATAACTGCACCACTCTCAAATGTGCTACAGAAGGTTGTGAAATCACAACCAAGCCCTTGCGGTCGTGTGTGATTCTCCTGAGCTTTGCAGTCAGGGCACGCAGCTTCACTTTGTGTAAGAGCTGGGGTGAGAACTCTATTCACTTTGCCCTTTGGAGACAGAAAAGCATCTGCAGCAGACTGCAGGGTGAGGTTAGAGACAAGCAGTAACAGGGGAATGATCAGCTTTGGTGAGACCTAATTATTCCTGCACTGCCTGTTGCTGAAGGTTGTTTTCCACTGTGAAGTTCAGGGGAGTTTTGGTGTCTCCAAAGAAACCCCATGCTGCTCATTTTTAAATCAGTGAGAATTCAGAGTTTGCCCCCAAAAAAGGACAGTCAAGCCTTCCGAGTGAAGAAAGAGTCTGTCAGCCAGCGTCTTGTGAGCCTTAGGGGTTCTTGGAAGAGAAATGGCTTTGAAGACTCCAACATAACTTCATAAGGCACTTTTCCCCTCTGTCTCCTTCCTGTATCTTCTATCACAGCTTAGGGGCTACAGTTTTTCCAAAGGTAACCCATCAAAAGAAAATTCCTAGAGAGTTCACCACCCAGTCAACAACTACTGTTCACCATCTCTCCCTCTGCAATGTGTTTACATGAGGAACGGAATTTTCCGATTAGAGAAAAATACAGCAAAAGGTACCCAATTCAGGTCAGGGGGGAGAGGAAACTCAAGAGTGTCTTCTCTTCCACTGCATCTTGCAGATAATATTTAAACAGTTTTTCAACATCTGGAGTTTGGGGAATGTATTCACTCTCCTAGCAAGCAAGGAAAGAAAAGAGGCTTCCCTAAAGGCAACACTGCAAAATACTGGCTAAGTGAACACCACACATTAAGAAATTAAACTTTTCTATGTATTCATAACAACCTTGAAAAAACTTGCTTGTATTTTAAGACATGGTAATGGGGATTTATTGACCAGGACTGATAGATACGTGTGTGAATACAAACACGCACATGCGCATACACACACATACTATATTAATTTTTTTGCTGAGCATCTGCTTGTCTGGATATGTTCATATAATT
This sequence comes from Grus americana, assembly GCF_028858705.1. Taxonomy (NCBI): domain Eukaryota; kingdom Metazoa; phylum Chordata; class Aves; order Gruiformes; family Gruidae; genus Grus; species Grus americana. The sequence goes on from NC_072852.1 coordinate 60,648,120, forward strand.
CTCACACTTCAAGCTCCAAGGGAATGAGAATAATATCAAATGCTCACACTCTTATCCTCCAAATGCTGAGGGGGACCACTGGGAACCTAAGAGCATCCTGTCTCAAATAAAGGAGAAGTTAAGTAACATTAGAGGTGGAATTAATGACAAAAAGTTGCGTTTTGTGTTTAACCCTTTCCACTTGCTTCCGTGACCAGTTCTAACCACAGCAAGTGTTAGGAGCCCTGAAACAGTGGTTTGTGGTTTGTTTACTCAAGGATGTGAGGACTAAGTCATGTTGCTGGTTTTCTTTTTTTTTTTTTTAATCTTTTTTTTGTGTTGTGCTTTTAAAAAGCAATGGTAGAATCAAAGGATAATTTTTTTACCACTCTGAAGGATCTTTACACCCTAAGGCACTGCCGACTTCAGTTAGTAGCACAAATTAATTCATGCTGTATCTACATCTAGTTACTTACTATGTTCATTCCTACCTGAAGCTGGAGGTCTCAGCTCCAGTGCTAAATGAAATGAAAATTCCATCCCTCTAAAGCATCTTAAATCTAACCCTTTGCTTTGCAGGCATTCCTGGTCATCCCATTGCTCTCACAGATATCCAGGTCTGCAGCAGTGAGGTCCCCTTCAAATTATTGAGTGTTTTTTCTCCCCCAAAACCTTGTACTCAGCAGCCTCATTCTTGCCTCTATGCCACCTCCAAAACTTGCTTGCTTGCTAAAACTTTGGTCTCTGCCCTTACAGTGCTTTGCATCAAGTGCGTTAGTTTATTCCCATTTGATTTTATAAGGCTTCCTTACAGACTACTAAAACTATCGTGGACGAAATCATCCACCTTGTCCACAGCACTGATTTCATCACCTCAGCTCAGTAAAGCTCTGTAAAACTTAACCCCTCTTAAAATTATATGCTGTCTCTTCTTTCACTAGAAGGAGCACTGTTGTATTCCAGCTGCCATCCCATCTATCAATCACTATACTGTTTCAGGCCCTACCTTGTACAATGCTGTCTTGATCCAGCTGTCATTGAACTCCTCCCGTCACAAGTATCTCATCACTTTTCTTATCATAACCCCTATCCCCTCCTTCCTCCGGAGACCCTTGAGGATACCTACTCCTCCTCAGGATTTACTTCAGTTGGCTTGGAAGCATAGGCCCTCTTTCCCCAGCTAATGATTTTTTCTTCATTGTGCTATAATTATAATACAGTAATGAATACACACAAGTGTGTTTTAAAGGAATCCATAGGACGTGTCTTTAATAGAGCACAGATGTTAATGCTGGCAACTCTTACTGTTCAACATGTTCTCCCATCATCACTTGTTGTTTCTTACACTATTTCCGATCTGGTAAACAGCAGAGGGGAAGGACTTGTCTGTCATAGCCATTGGCCACCACAGACCTCCATGGGGCTGCAGTATTAATCCACGGAGTGAGCCATTCTGCATGCAGTTGGTGATTACGTCAACTCGTGAGTAAAAGAATAATAGGAAGCACTACTGCTTCTCCTCCGTATTTCACTATACAGCCCTGACTTTGCCATTCCTGGCAAGGCTGGCACACAATGAATGCAGATCTTCAGCTCAGATTTTCAGTAAGATAGTTCCATAAACACAATGACATCATGTCATGACATCATTACTTTCCTGTAGGTTTCAATCAGCTTGCTTGCTTTTACAGAAAATCATATATATTCACTGTTCCTCCAACTTAATTGACACCAGGGAAGTGCCACACACATTACTTTCAACATTTAGCTCTCAAGTGCATGAACAACATTCCCATAATCCATTAGGTACCCACCCAGAACAGACTTTGTCATCACGCAAGTAAAGGCAGCTAAATAAACAGAAAGGTCAGGTTTAGAGTATAAAAGCTTGAAAAATTCACAGTATCCCTTCTGGGGGAAGGGTGAAGCAAAAATTACAGTACCTTGTGCTATGGGGGCTTCTGGCCTGATTGAAAACAGTGGGCACTATGGTAATACAATACTGGTGCCAAGAGACCAAAGTTTTAATGCCTTCATCTCCCATCTCCCCAAATCCTTCCTAATATTATCTATGAAGTCATTGCACGCTGGACTATTCATTTTATCATTGACTGGAAAGGCTTTGCAGAAGAAAGAATAATACTGTAGCCTGGAAGTGCATCGTATGAGATGAGATGGATAATGTGAACTAATGCACAAAACTGAACATGGCAGAAGGAGATCAAAAGACACATTATGCATTGTTTATGGACTACAGGACAGTACACAAAATCACAGACCTAAGATCAGCATCTCTTTTGAGGGCTTCAGTGAAACAAGAGTGGAAAGCATTATATTTATGGGACAGATCACGTTTCATCTAAGATTCCTCCCTTCAGATCAATTTATATCCAACTCTATTCTACTGCTCCACCAGCAGTAAATACAGACAATATTCATATATTTACAAGAAATATTGAAAACCTCATTATTTGTTGGACAGGAGGGGCAGAGGGTAAGGGAGAGAGTGTCATAGTTTACAGCCATATGTTTTCAAATAGAGGCTAATGTATGCATACCAGCACTCACTTTTACACACCAGTGCCAAAATACTGATTAACTGCAAAGTGATCTTTGCAGTGACACTACACACAGAGCAGAGCCCTTAAAAAGAGGGGCTAAAATGATATACTTTAGGCCACCAGTGTTGTAAGCTGGAAAAAACTTTACGACTCTCCCTTCACTCCTACCAAAGATGGCTTTGCTGAGTTCCCAATTCAGGATTCAAACTCCTGCTTGACTCTAAACAAATATCTTGATACACCAAGTTCTAGACACGTAAGTAAACTTTGCCATCTCAAGGCTTTTGTGTGACAACATCTGGGAGTACATTTATAGGATTTTAAGTCAAAGGGTTGAGTTATGCATATGAACTAACACCCTGCATCTGACCACTGAGCTAGCTGCAGTGCTACAGTCCCATCCCAAAACCCACAGACATCATCTATACCAGCCCTGTCAACAGTTCATGCACATTTTAAAGCATCAAAGCGTTTTTCTTCATTTTTCCAAGAAAAAAGAGCCCTTACAACACATAAACATATAGAAAGACACAGACATATTTCTTTGCATGATTTCAGTAAAAACATGCTTTTCTTATTAAACTCTGGTGCTATCCTTTGATTATAAGCATCTTCTTTCCCAGAAAATCTATGAGTAAGTATGTGTAAATACTCATCTCAGGGGTCTGCCCTTGTGGTGGCTGTGGCCGCCCCCAGAACTTCTCACCACATATGTGTGTGAATTGCCTCATAGTGGCGTGTATAATACATTCTCCCTTCCCTCAGCTTCCCTATCCATCTGGGTGCTTGCCAAGTATGCTGGCTGGCCACCTTATTAGCAACAGAAATGGGACTCGGGTCCCAGCAAGACTCTGGAGGAAGCTGGAAATATCTCCCTTGACTGCGGTGAAGTTTGGCCCACTCACACCACTTCAGCAAGGGCTTCCTAGCTCCATTATTGGGTAGTTGTGGACTCCGGTTGCTTTAGTCCTGCGTATTATTGGGAGCTTTTGGTTCCACTTAACTTCAGCGCAAACTAAGGGCACTCCATTGTCACTAGATAAACCCATTATAAAATGCAGCTTAAGTATATGGGCTGCTCTCTCTCATTGGTTCCTCCATAAGGCAGGTTCACGTACATGGAAATTTGGTGGGCTCTCAGTGGCAGAAGCAGGCAATCCATGCGCCAGTGTTTCCTTGGAGCTGCCACATACTCAGAGTCTAGATCTGTGTTTCAACCCAAGCCCCAGGCACTCTGGCCACCCCAAGTGGCTTGTGACTCCACTGTCCTCTGGCACTAGCTGGTCACCCCTACGCAGGATGAGGCCAAGCCTTACCAATAAAGCTGAACTCATGTTTCCAAGAAGCAAAGAGAAAGGGAGAGGTTTGAGCAGAACGTTGTCATTGCCAGTGGTTTCTTCCAGCCTAGCAGTAAACTTGGGTTGTTTATTGGATCCCAAATTTTCTTCGCATGTACACAGGAAAACAGATGCTTCCCACTCCGGGGCCCCATGCTTGAGCCAGGCTCCCTCAGCAAAACCCACAGGTAGGGTACACAAACAGGGCAGCAGAGACATCGCTTCCTGCCTCTGGCTGCTTTGAGCTGGTGATACAACATTATCTATCCCGCACACTTCTTTGGCCTCCTTGCCAGGGTATCAGGCCAGCTCGCAGCATGCAGCTTGCTTTTCCTGTGCGGTAGGAACAGCTGCCGCCTCCGCTCACAAACAGGGAACAGAAGCCAGGGCTTGCAAGCGCTTTGGCTCAAATAGTGTGCATGGGGCATGGATGACCGAGCTGGGAAGTAAGCCAGGTCTCCCAGAGCCTGAGCAGGTAGGTGCCCTAACTACTAGGTTACCTTTCATCTTCCAGCATTAAAGGCCTGGCATGGTCCATCCATAGCCCTATCTTCAGTAAGCCTCAGGTGCAGTCCTCCATTTGATTCATTTATGCCAGCAGCAAATTAAGTTTCAGGCTCTTACAATGAATTAGAGAGGCAAAGAGGAAATAGAGCACAAACTCATGTGCCTGGACATATGCTTAACTATGGGGCTTCAGGATGGCCACCTATCACAAGCTCTTGCCTCTTCTTCTGAAACAGCGGGTGTTGGTCCCTGCCTGTGCCAGGACTGCGATTTATTGCAGCTGTGTGCCCTTCTGTGGTCCAAAGAGGATCCTTCAGCTTTCTGTCTGAAGAAGGTCCTCACAAGAGACAGGTTGTTTGAGAACATGACGCACTCACTGTTCCCCTCTTCTGTGACATTTCTTTACATAAGCAGCTGAATAGCAAAAGATATAGTGTTCATTACTAATTTTGTTATTTATAGCAAGCTGCCACAGATGGAGACTGCAGCACCATTCTATCTTTAGGGTGTAGCGCCTGCCTGTCCATACAAACAATTGGTAATTAGGACAAGAACAATTTGTTTATCTATTCTCAAACTTAAATAAATACAAGAGCCATTTATCTGTCAAAATTCAACTCCCTCCCATTGCCAGATCTCCAGGTTAACTGCTTAATGAATAGAACTCATTGCTTCAGGCATTTAGGTAAAGACAAAAGTGTCTTTTAAAAGTATTCCTATTAAAGAAAATGAAATATGCAATAACAAATAACAGGTTATTTGAAGGGATAGCATTTAGATCACAAGAATCAGGAACACAGGACAAGCTGAAGATCACAAGGATGTCAAGCAGAGGCGTAGAAATGGACCAACCGGTACATAGCGGAGGTGTGGTATATATATCCTGGTTTCTCCTGGCATGTGCACTTCATACCAGTCCAGCCACCCAGCTCTCAGATGATCACTCCAAGTGAATCCTTGCATGAGCATGAAACTAAGGAATAGAAGGCAGAGGGGATACTTGCCGTTCTCCAAGTAAAATCCCACAAGTGCACTAAGATGCACTTGCATGGCTCAGACGGCAGAACCTGCCCAATGTAAAAACCACATAAGGCAAGGAGAGGACATGACATAATTTTTTCTGTTTTTATTGCTGATTACAACCCTTCTTTGTTCTCTTTTATTCCCTATACCCACCCCTGAAGTTAGAGAAGAGAGGAAGAGGCTTTATGAATAGATGGACTTCGTGAGTTGTACCCAAGGGCTGGCCCCTGTTCCCTCTCTCCTTGCCCCCAGCACTACTGATGGGAGCCGCTGAGGGACTGCTCACACTCATTTTATTGGCCAAAGCAGTCTGCGTGGAAAAAAAACAAACAACCCTTCTCTTTCTCACAATTCAGATGTTTTCAGCAGGTTTTGACAGGATGTTTGCAGGTGCACCTTTTTTAACATGCATATGAATGTACACACATCCATACATACAGGGTGGGAAAAACAACGAGAAAAAATCAGAAGGTTTTAGAGGTTACTGCTATCAGGCAGCAAAAGTGGGTCGGATCTGAGGAATTCTGCCTGGGCTTCATTTCTGATCATATAAGTCCCAGTGAAGAGCTATTTGCTTATTGTCCTACCACCTGGACAATCTTTATTTGACCTTTTTATCCTTCCATCAGAATCCAGGAAGGGGGTAATAGCTACTAAATAAAAGTAAACTATTTCAAATACAATGGCTGGAAAGAAATACTAAAGAGGAGCACCTTCTTTTGTCTTTCAGCTCACAACTCCAAATTTTCCTGTTGTGGTCAAGCTGGGACATGCACATGCTGGAATGGGGAAGGTAAGTAAAAGAAAAAATATGTATAGCTCAGGAAACAGATATATGTGTGGCACAGCATTTGTGTGATCGTACATGGCATGTGGCCAGCCAGCGAAAGGGTTAAACCTCCCCACAGCCTATCTGGGTTGCACTGGCTGTTCCTGTGCGAGAAAAGGCCTTTTTCCACTGTCACGCACTCGGAGACAGGCAGTAGTATTGGGTTGGAGGCTGTCTGGGATGCGGGAAGGGGGGTTGTGAAGAATGGGGGAAAAGCTGGCTGGGCTGAAGTCATTAGGCTCGTCTTTTATACTTTTTATACTTTTTTACTTTCTCCTCTCCTGAAAGTGGTAATGTTGTTTATTCAAGCACCTGTAATGTGCAGCTACACCCCATAGCTCTCACAATGAGGAGCAGCAGCACTGGTCTTTCTGAGCACATTATGATGACCTTATTCAATAAAACAGGAGCCCTTCAGTTATTTTTTTCCTCCTTGCAAGGAAGAACAAGACCTTACAAAGCAGAGTGGCTGGTTGCCTGCCAAGGAATCCTGAAAAACAGTTCACTCCCCAGAAGGACCTGTTTGTTTTTCCCAGGCTCTCTGAGATCTTTATTCCCCCAGTGAAATAGCAGTTCCTGTTTCTTGGGGGTGAGTGGGCTCCCCTTTCAGTGAGGCATCGCCAGCACATTCCTGCTGCACTTTAGGCTCCTCTTTCTTGTATACACCTTTTAAAAAAGCATCCCCTATCTGTCCAAAACTTGATTTGTTCAGAAGTAGGAAATTCTGATGCATCATCTCTGAATCCAAATGGGTAATACATGAATTTTGTAACTGATACCCCTGTCACAGTGCTTCCCTAGAGCAGACAGACCTTCTCCCAGACTCAGACTTTGCCTGTAAATTATATATAGATACGCCAAACCTAAACTTGGTACACCTTGTCTGCTTGCGCTCTGGAAACAGAAGTCCTTTCTGGCTTACTGGATTGCACATGGAAGCTCTCGATCTTTCTAGCTTTGGTTGCAATGTTCCCCTGTCTGGATGGTAGCTGCTGGAGAGGAAGTGGGCTCAGGTGCCTGGGCCAGTGGTGGAGTTGGCTTTCAGCATCAAAGAACAAACATTTAAATAAGCAGGAAATGTTTGTTAAAATATTGGTGCTGCATATGTTAAACAGGCAGAGGTGTCATTGAATTAGAGTACATGTGGACAGCCCAGAGCTGCTTGTGGAGCAAGCCACTGAACATGTGCCTAGGAAGGTTTTCACTAGCAAAATCCAACCAGGACAAACAAAGGTGAAGAAAACTCTCCCTGAGGAAAGGTTTCAAGTTCCTTGAGACCCTGCAATCCTGGATCTCTTTGACTGCTCTGCAATTTCATCTGTAATGTAGAGAGGGCTTCCTGTGTCTCTCTTGTGCAGAAAGGACCCTTGGTGGCTACAGAAATGAGGGCAGAATCAGAGAAAAGTACCCCAACCTTAAGAGTGTTTCCAGACAAAACTCTCAGCAGAATATTGAGCTGTTGTTTTCTGCTCCAGACACCAGATCTTCCACCTCTCACTTTCCCTCCCATTTTATTCTTTAATGATGTTGATTTTTGCTGTCACAAGTTATAGGGGAAGAGGGTTTCTATTCAAACTCCAAGGACAATTGTACGCAGTGGTACAAGGGGGTACGTAGGAAGTTGTTCCAGATGAAGATAGGCTGACAGCCAGGATCTTAGAAGAAAGAGTTGGTCTGAGGCCAAGTTTACTTTAGTCCATTGTGAAATTAGGACTACTAGCAAAGTCTGGATGTGGATTTGGGCTCAGAGTTTCAACACTGCTCTGTTCAGTAGATAGGGACGGTAAAGGAAGGAATGGTTGTTGACCTTACGGTTTTAGTTTGGGCCCTTCTCCAGCCACAAGCAGCCTGAAGGAAAGTTGAGACTGATTAAATTAGTCTTCTTGCAGTCCCACTGCATTTCATTGCATAGAGCAAAAAGAGAAGAGAGAAAGTGAAAATAAAATAAAGAACAAGTCAGTTGATTTAAAAGACAAGTAACAGGAATTTGTTTTATGTTGCTTTTAAGGTAATAGGGTTCGACTCCAGATGGGGCTGACAGAAAGAAACCACAGAAAATGTCAGGAGAAATATAGATAAGCAGAACTATGGGTACACTAGAAAAGTAACACCTATAGGTAAAAAAAATCAAACCTCCAATTAAGTGATTCAGAAGAGGAAAGTGTCCAGGAGACATAATGGTGGATTTAACCATCATAGTGTAAAAGCAGTAATCATGATGATAAGGAGATTATAGAGAGCTAAAGGATTTCTTTGCATTGGTCTTCAGAAGTAGAGATGATAGCAGGAAATAGCAGGTCTTTAGCTGTAAAATATATGTAATATGAAAGAGAGAGGTTTGCTTTTGGTTTAGATGAGTGTAAGAAACTAAATGTTAATAAAGCACCTGCATTGTGTCATGTTTTATATAAAAGCAGTGACTGAAGAAACAAAGGATAAAATAACCAACCTGTTAGCCAAAGTACACGTGTCAGTATTAAAAATAGCACTTACTGCAACAAATGATGCCAAGATAGTGAGCCATGTATTTGTACCTGTAATGGGTGCTTCAAAGGATGTGAGCATTCAGATTACAATCTCATTACCAGCAGAAATTGTCAAGGAAGTACTTACATTTTTCTTGTTATTAATGATAAAATCACAAGTAATGGGAGGCACCAAGACTTAGAAGAATGAGCAAAGATGGGAAGTCCAGACACTGTTATTCTTTATCTGTACTGAGGCAATGCCCAGGAGCCAGAAAAACTCTGGATGCAGAAATTGCCTCTTCCCCAAAGAGCTCCACCGTTGACTTGCAGGGAGATTTGTGTCATTTCATAGTTCTTCTTCAGTTTCTCTGTGTTACAGACCAAAGGGATTATAATAATTACCTGATGCTTATTGCTAATTCATGTTCATAAGGCTCTTGGCACTATAAGAAGTGCTGAGTGTTTACTATTTTGCAATAATGGCTAGAAAGACTGTAATTATAATAGACTTTCTGTCATGGTTTAACCTGAGCCAGCAACTAAGCACCATGCAGCTGCTCACTCGCTCCCCCTTCACACGGTGAGGGAGAGAATCAGAACAGTAAAAGTGAGAAAACCTGTGGGTTGAGACAAAGACAGTTTAATAGGTAAAGCAAAAGCCACACACACAAGCAAAGCAAAATGAGGAATTCATTCACCACTTCCCATCAGCAGGCAGATGTTCAGCCATCTCCAGGAAAGCAGTGCTCCATCAGGTGTAATGGTGACTTGGGAAGACAAACGCCATCACTCCGAATGTCCACCTCCTTCCTTCTTCTTCCCCCAACTTTATATGCTGAGCATGACATCATATGGTATGGCGTATCCTTTTGGTCAGTTGGGGTCAGCTGTCCTGGCTGTGTCCCCTCCCAACTCCTTGTGCACCTCCAGCCATCCCACTGGTGGGGTGGTGTGAGAAGCAGAAAAGGCCTCAGCTTTGTGTAAGCACTGAAAACATCCCTGAATTATCAACACTGTTTCCAGCACAAATCCAAAACAGTCCCATACTAGCTACTATGAAGAAAATTAACTCTATCCCAGCCAAAACCAGCACACTTTCATTTTTACATATTCTTTGTTTTCACAACAATTTCACAAAATTAACACCACTTTTTTTAATCAGACAGTTAAACAGAGAATCCTCAAAGCTAAAATGAAAAATAACCATGTTAGGACTTGGAAGAAACAGGCTCTATTGACTTATCTTTAGCTTGGAAGAGGAACAATTAGTATTAAAGGTCAGGACCAAAAGGGATGGCAGTATACCATTAGTGATAGAAATGCTCTTGCCAAGTAATGCGTGCATGTCAGGTGCAGGTGGAGATGAAGAAAACAAATTTGCAATAAAAGGCATCTTTTGAAATTTCCATTGAGAAATCCAGAAACAAGAGCCTCTCTGTTGACTTGAACAGAGACACCAGTAATAGCCTTCACCCAGAGAGACAAAGGGGCCCCACACAATCTTCTCATCTAAAAACAGGACATATGCTCCTCAGCCCCTCCCATGACCATCATTATCCCCCTTCCAAAATTTGGAGTCACTCTATATCTAGCTGGCACTGGAAGATCATAACAAGTGCTCTGTGTGCTGCTAGTCCAATACAGTATCAACACAAATACAATATCAGTAAAAATATTGTTTAGACAATGATCTACAATGGAGTTGGCAGAGAATGATCTTTCTCATGTTGTATTTAAGTTGCACAGGCTGATGGGGTCAACAGTACTCAAGTATTCTTCCAGGGAAACCATGGATGGACACTGAGAGGAGATGTCCTTCCCTGCACAGAACTGAACTATTTTTCGCCTAGCAGCTCCTAAAGGTCAAGGCATTTCTAAGCATTGTGCAGTTTGAGCCTACCTACCCCAGACATGGTTAGGGGGTCTCTGTTGAATAGGGTGAGCACTACAGTGAGAAAGGAACAATACTTCTTCCTGACTCTGGATCTCATAATGCCAGGGCCCGTGGAAAAGAATAAAGCTCTGAGTGTGTTAATAGCTGCCATTTGTGTACTAACATGACCCTAAAGTGCCCCAGGAACAGAGCCCAGCACTGCAAGTTCACTCAAAGAGCCTCTTCACCTCTTCCTGATCAGATCATGAGAAGGAAACAACTGCCAAATCTGCAAAGAGAGGAAAACCAGTATATGTTTGTGTGGATTTATTTATAATTATATGAATTTAATAAATATATATATATTTTGCTACTCTTACTTTATTTTTAGACCTCTCTAATTAGGCCAGTTTAAGAGTCACCTCCTGTCCCCTCCTGCCCCATAATTATGAAAACACCTCCCCAGTACAAATCCTGGCTTAGATGAATTTATTACATTGTAGAAGAAAAACTTGTTCATAATAATGTGGTCAGAGTTATTTTCTCTTTTACTGGATGGGAAAGACTTCTCTACTTTTTTTTTCCCTGGTATAAATATAGCACAAACTAAACAGAGCCACTCTGTAATGTAAAAATACTGCAAGCTTTTTATCAGGAAGGACAGCTCGTCACCTTGTCTCTCTCGGGACTAGAAATAGAATGTTCCAAAAGTGAGAGCTTTGAAAATCCAGTGTGTTAAAGAGGAAAGGAAGGGGAAAGGGCTGCCTCGGTTTGTCAAGGAACAAATATTTTCTTTTACAGAGGACAAATAATGACTTGACATGTAACATTCACAACAGAGCAGCCCAATCGCTGCGTTCCCACTGACTCATGAGTGAGGAGGTACCACCCATCTTGAAAATAGCAAAAGCATCCCCATTTCTTGCACATCAGTCTGGAACCTTTTGCTGGATGCAGAAAACAGTGACTAACCATGGGCACTGGGAACCAAAGCTGCCAAGACCTGGGGCTGAGAGAAGCTCTTCATTAGGAAGTTAGTAGTGATTATAAGGTTTATTGCATTAAAGGCAGCGTAACACCTGGAGGACTTCAGTGTGAGGATAAGGAAATGCAGAGTCTGTTGTGTCTTTATTATTTTGAAGTGAGTCAAAGTTATGCCTAAATTGAATGTGTGTCAGTCGGATCGGGTATTTTCTGAGACAAGGAGTATAATTTGGGGTAGAGGGAAGGAGAGACTCAGGAAACCCTCTCTACAGAGCCACTCCTGAAGACCTGCTGTCTCAAAATGGAAAAGTCACTACAGAAAGGCTAAGTGCAGGTCAAGATGGATTAAAAATCACAAGCTCTGTGTGGCCACCTCAGTTCCTCTGGAGGAAAACACTCAGACATTTTCACAAGCCTACCAAGGCTTAGTTAAACACCACATTGCCAAGCCTGGCCCTGGCTCATCCTTGGACACTTACCTTCCAGCTGAACCTCCCTCTGACCCCAGTTTAGACACAGAAACTGCTTCTGCACACCATCTCCAAAGTGGTGTGGGTTTACCCTGTGAGGCAGATTTAACTCTGGATGACACTTAGAGAGGCGAGGCTAGGGCAGCCCTACCAGACTACTATAATTATGGCACTTTGGCTGACTGACTATTTTTTCACGTGGCCATGCAACTAACGAAAGCAAAAGGGGACTGTGAGGCAATACCTTGTGGTGCCTAGTCTAAAGATGAGAGAGGAGTGCTGTAGCCCTGGGACCCTGGTGTTCAGGAACATCTGGGATGTACAAGAGGCAGTAGATTCAGGAACTGTGAGACAGAGGAAGCAGAAATTTCTGCCCAGGTCCCTCACTGCAGGAACCTGTGCTCACGCAGATCTCAGGGGCGGCTCAGATTGCCCCAGAAATATCCATGGTGGGTTTTTAACAATGCCAGGACCCACTCTCCAAAATCCTGTCTTGCAGGAAGGCCTCAAATGAAGGTCCACAGCAGGCATGGGACAGAAATGTTTGTTGCTGATCTGTCCCCTTGGACCACTCTGCAGCCAAAGGCAGCAAGATCAGTGCTTCTTGAGCAGGTCAAGGATGAGAACGGCACCAGCTGTAGGTCACATAGTATCAGCCTCTGAGATGCCACCACTGGGCAAGGAGACGGTCACATCTGTGTAAGCATATCCCCAGGGGTCCAGCCAGACTTCCCGCTCCACTGCAGCGACAGGGAGCGTGCTAGGGCATGGCTGGTGCCTGAGTTAGAGAAGAGATCCAGAAGGGAAGCAGGGACTCTCCTGGGGAGCTTTCTTACTCAGAAAAGGCATTTGTCAACACACTGGCCCAAACTCTTCACAACAGGTCACTAAAACGCTACAGCAAACAGCAGCTGCTGTCTCTAGAATGAGTCTATTGCTGCTCAAACAGCCAGCACAGCTAAACAAACAGGCCGCCAGGGCAGGGGCTGTGTTTGCACTCACTGTTTGCACTCCTCTGTGCACCTAATGGGATATTGCATTTATCCTAAGAAGGGTGCAAAGAAGAAAGAGAGAGAGAGAGAGAGGGAGAAAATAGTGGCTTCCTGTTGATTTCTGTCCAACTTCTTTTCTCAGTTTCATGCATTGGACAACCTGTCATTTTAGAAGACAGATTTATCCCTCATTAGGTAAATTGGTAACTGTTTGCTCTAGAATGATTTTTAATAGTCCCTTCTTAAATAATGCCCTCTGGCGTCACACTACATCCACCCTGGCTTTGGTTATCTCTAGGGTTTTTTTCTCCTGCTAGGAAAATGGATATTTTATTGACATGTAAAAGGGTTACAAGGCAGGAGGAAATGAATTATACAAAATTTAAAAGTAGAAAGCTAATGAAATGGTGGACTTGATAGATAAGGCAGGAACATAAATCTAATTTGACTGTAACTTGAGTGCTTCCTGTTTATGAAGTAATAACTGTACGCTGGACTAAACCAGCGTTAACCCAGGACACGGCTGTTATTTTGTCAAATTTGGCCATCTCTAACAATTAACAAACGATGGCTCAGATTTCAGCTTTGGTGAAATTTGATTATTTTGATGCCGGGTGGGAAATAAGGCCATGATGTCCTAAAAGGGGACTGCTGTGAGGTGCTTTCTCTGAAAAGTCCATGGAAAGGGCTCTGGCACGGGCCAGGGAAGATGGCAGAGCTGTTTCCAGAGGACTGTGCAGTGGTGTAGCACTGTGGGAGTCATCTTCTCTGTTTTTCATGTCTGTCCTTGTGTCCTCAGTGAGCCCCCCCACTCTTTAACTATTTACCCAGCCAAAAATCCTCAGGCCCATTGGAGAAAACTCTCTCCCCATAGGGAGGGGGTGATGAAGAGGAGCCTTCCTTTCCATAGCATGCTGTATTTTTGAGGAAAAATCCCATTTAAAAATATGAGCATACAGCTCCTTTCTAGCAATAACAATACAGTCTAACTCCAATCTGGAGAGGGAAGCAGCATCCCGTTCCTCTGCCTCTGAGACAAATGTTCCTGGGCTGGGAATGCAAACGTTTCAGCCGGGGCCCAAAGACATCTGTTGCACAAGCGCAGCGCTTTGTTTCAGATCCCACAAATGTCCTTGTTCCAAGTAGGTCATTATATAATGGCTTTTGTCTTTTCCCATTGCCAGAAAGGTCCAGGAGAATATGTTGTAACACCATGCGTTGCCTGCCCATGTAGTCCCTCCTGCGATCATCTCATCTGGGCGGGAGTCTCTTGCTTGATGTCATTCAGGCCAGTGCCGTTCTTATCTGTGCAACAAAAGTACCTGGTCCCAACACAGCCTGCATTGTTCTCTCTGGTATTTTGCAAGCCGTGCCCAGGTTGGGGGCTCCCTCCATGAGGTGCTCCCCTTTCACACTCCCCTGCTGCCTCTGGGGCTTTCCTACTGCCTCACCCTGCCCTGCTGTGCCAGGAACAGCCGACACCGCACGCATCCCCACTCAGACATAGAGGGGAAAAACATAGCCCAGAGCAAGGCTGTTCCTCCTGGATGACGTGCAATGGTTCCCTTTACAATTCCCTTTTGTGTTTGTTATTTCCTTTTTTTTTTTTCCACTACCCTCCCACTCTACAGACAACTGTTGTCTTCCTCTGCTTCTTTTCTCAGTGGTTCCTGAATAGCAAAAGCATCACCCTTACCACAGCAGAAGGGAGGGAGACTAGGGTATTTGGCGTTCGGCAAAAGGACAAGCAAAGACCAGGTCTTTTTCTTCTTTTTCAGGCATCTAGAAATGGTCACAGGTCAAACTAGTTGCACTTTTCACCTTCCCCACAACCTGTCCAGTTCTCAAGAGCTTTTCTGCACCAGGATGTGGCTGCATCTTTGGCTTATATTATGGCTGGCGCTCACACAAAACCATCTAAACAGAGTAAAGCAGGTCAGCAACAAGCTTGTCCTCTGTTCTCTAGTGAAGATGGCTCCTGCCCTCTCATGGTTGAAGGCAGATAAGTAAAGCCACTTGTTTGTTCTTTGCAAAGAATCACCAAATACCATTGCACGCGTTTCCTTCAGCCGGCTCCACATAGTCTGGCATCACCCTCCTTTAACACACACACTGACGCAACTGGGAAACTCTTTTGGGGCAGAGACCAACTGGTTGTCACGAGCAAGTAGACACTTAGCAAAGCAGGATTACAATCCCTAACTGTGGTCTCAAAGTGTTACCAAACTACAAAGTGTAGGTAATATGTAAAGTCACTCACTCACTCTTTTCACACAGTGTTGGTCTTGTTTCCACCAATTAATCCGCCCTTCCTGCATCCATCCGGCTCTAAGGAACAAGATTTGCACAAGTTTCTCTGATGCACGAAACAAGTTTTTGCCAATAGACTAAAGGCTGGGCTTGATAGTGTGAATGAGGTGAAGTTGTCCACTATGTTCTTGTTACCTGCTTGTTCAGTTTTCCTCTCCCAAATCAATGAGCTTTTGTAGATTTGATCATATCATTAGAGCTTCTACTGGTTTGGTCCTTCTTTCTTCCTGTTTTGTTTGTTTGTTTGTTTGTTTGTTTGTTTTATATAAGATACAGAGCATTTCCTATAACTGAATACAAATCTGTGAAAAAAAGCCATCTTCTCAGAAAATCTCCAGTTCATAAGCCGCTGCCTTCTCATTTCCAAGTGCAGCCCAAGTCTAACACCCAACCAACTGTCCCACACATGTGCCCATGGCATCATGCTCACACAAATCTCCCCAAGAATCACAGTTTCCCCCAGAAACATCCTTTTCCTTCAGAGCTTGCTTCCAGCCGGGAGACCTGCACCGCTCCTCAAAAGAAAGTCTGGAGGGGGTAATGTGAAATGCCAGGGAAATAAAGCCTTGAGGTGGCAGACAACCAGCTCTCTTGTTGATTTACTGGCATTGGTTTCTATTTCCTGACCACCCAAAATACTGTTTTCATCCATCTCAACATGGGAAATAGTTCCAATGTTTGAATGAAGTAATGCTCCTTAAGACATCAAATATTTTTCTAAAGCATCATAAAAACGATGAGCATTAGCAAGAGCCATGTGGGCAAAGGTCTAGCTGCCTCCGTGATGCCAGCTTTACCAGGGCTTGTGCATGAGGAAGGAGAAAGGGGTTGATTTGCTCTGGGTTGGTCTGGGGAACTTCTCTCTTTAAATCACACAATCCCTGCTCTGTCCTCAGCTCCCTCTGTGTGGTTTTTAACTGGCGTTGTGCTATTCAGGCAGAGATGACTTCTGCTCACAAAGTATTCCTGTTCTTTTTGTTCTTGTCACTTTTTCACCGGATTTTGGAAATCAAGGTCAAAGTTGAGAACCAGCACGACTTCCGGGACATGGCCAGCATAGTGGCCATGGCAAAAACCTACGCCACCACTGAGCCGTTCATTGACTCCAAGTACGACATCCGAATCCAGAAAATCGGCAGCAACTACAAGGCTTACATGTGAGTGTATGGCTATGCCAGAGTGAGATGTCGGGGGGGAGACAGCACTGTGGATGTGATTCAGTCAGTGTCTGCTCTGGGCAGGAGTAGGAAGCTGACTTAATTTCCCTGAAGAATAGCCCTGCTGTTGTCCTTCAACCTCTGAACCCAGATCCCTCATCCACCGATCATCTTCTCCATAACTCACCATCAACTCATTGTTTCTGGAACGTAAATCTCTCTCTACCTGTGTGTGAGCTTCAGTTAGTTCTCACTACAAGAGTGCTCTGCCATCAGCTATCACCTGTCCCTCCTGTTGTGAAAGGGCTCATCTTTCCCAGCAGTTTAGCAAAATCCTCCAGTACCCTCTAGTGGGAACTGAACCCATGCCCTTCCCACCTGGGGGAAACCATAAAAAAGGTTGGGGCAGAGTGGCAAAATGTTAGTAAGAGCCAGCTGCAACTCATGGAGTCCTACAGTGTTCAACCCATAGCAACACCCCATCCTCTCCCCAGCTGGAGATCACAGCGCTGCGCTCACACAAGGGCACGAGGAGCACATGGCACCAGGTACGAATGGCCTCAGCCTGGCCAGCGTGCAGGGTTTCCATGGGCATTTTGCATGTGTGCTCCTTGAAGTGTACAAAGGAGGGAGAGGAGAAGGAGAGACATTTCTATGGGTGCCTCAAAGCTCCTCCCTGCCCTGTGGGGTAGTGAGAGGGGTGGCATGAAGGCAACCTTCAACACTGGTATGTTTAAAAATATTAAAAAGTGTTCAGCCAAATTTCAGTAGTCGTCAAGCTCAATTAAAAAAGTAACCACATGAGTCTGTAAGACACCTGTTTTTTCTTACTGCAAGCCAGTAGACAAGAAAAGCCAAATTACACAGCTTCTCTAGAAGCTCCTTATCCAGCCACAAAATTCTGGACAAGTAGACAGCTCCAGCAGTACATTCTTCAAGTCGCCAGATAAACTTCACGTTACTTAACACCCACAACACTGTGAGGTTTGGGTCCATGTTTACAAACCCCCAGGCCATAGTTCTGGTGAAACACAGTTAAATAAGATAATCAAATATACACGATCACATATTTTTCAGCTATAGCTGCCTAAAATTCCTGGCTGGATTCCTAGCACAGAGGTATTTAAGTAAACTAGATAATGACTGAGTCACATTCTTCATGGGAAGGACTTGTGAGACACTCAGCTACTTCATGTGAACTCAATGAGAGAAAATTTGTTTTAAATCTGATCAGGTCAACAATAGCACTGTTGCCTAATATTACATTAACGTCTCAGGGAGTCTGGCTCAAATTGGCCAAAGGAAGGAAGGTTTAAAATATCAATTAAAATTCCCTACTCCTGCCAACCTACCCAGCCTTGGCTCCAGAGCCTGCTCCCAGCCTGCCTCTAAGTGAAACAAAGGTCCAGTTAGCCTGACCATATCCTCTCCCCATTTATTATTCGCACTCACTACACAGTCATCCAGACAGGGATCAGAAATAATACCAGATGACTGAGGAAAGAAAACGGTCACACTAAGAGCTAATCCCACTCGGGAATATAGCTGCGCAAACAATTGTTTGCTAAATGAAAAATATTTTCACATGAAAACAGCCATGAACGGGAAACACCTTAATGAGAAATGAAGCTTATTAGCAAAGAAAGCAAACAGAAAAATTCACCCAGCAACTTGCTATCCCAGAAGGTTGACTTATATTGAGAGAGCCATTTATGGATGTGAGCTTGGGATAGCAGTAAAGCCAGTCCCATCAGGGGCTGCTCCTTCTGTCCCAGCAGCAGACAGAATAGAAAGTTATTTCCAAGGTATCATTAGTCCCTACTATGTCCAAGGACAGAAGTAAAAGCACCCAAAATATCAGAGCTCTCACTGGTGTCTCAAATAGAAGACTCAAAATCATTAGTCATGCTAGCAAATCTCAGCCTTAAAGGCAATTACAGCATCTGCAGTAGTCACACATACTAAGTGAATTGCTTTGATCTGTGAGCCATGGAATCTACCCAGTATTTTTATACCTTCACCCACACATATAGACTTTAAAAGCCCCCTTCTGTCTGAGAAAAGACTGTGTACCGAAATTCTCCAGAATATGTTTACTTTGCACCAAGCATCTGCCAGAGGGAGGATGCTGCAGGGTGACTCATGCATTCCTCCCCGCCCCAGATGTTCAATGCACTTCCTTCCAGCCCATGACCCAAGGCTTGAGTTCAGTTTCCCATTGACTTCAGTGCAGTGACTCCAGATTTACAGTACTAACACCTACTTAGCCCATGCCTTAGGCCAGTCTCAAAAGAGCAGATAAGCAGCATGTGATACATGCCTAAAATTCCACCAAATGTATTTGACTGACATTGTAATACTGGTGAAAAGAAAACATGAATACTGCTCATGTGGCAGGGGAAATTGGGACAGGAATTATACTTCCACCTTCACCCCAACTGGGGGCAGAGGGATCATTTCCAGTTAAGACTTGTGAAATGTTGTTCAATTTGAATGAATCCAGCAGTTGCTGACTTTCGGGGGTGGAATATTCCTTGCCACCAGCTCTTAGTAAGAGGGTAATATCCTTTGCTTACTAGTTTCATGAGTGTGACTTCTGATTTTGTCACCTCAAATGCAGTTCAATATGCTCTGCAGGGGCTACAACTTCAACTGTGTGTAAACTAGAGCTACTTTTAGACTGGAATGGCCCAGCTGGGAGATGGTGAGTATAGGCCCATGATCTGCTAGTTTACCCACTTATCCTAAGCAATGCTGAAGGTGTCTTGGTCACAAATCTGCTTGATCTACTGATCCCTAAAACTCTGGGGTCCTTTCCTTTAAGATACTGACTGTAAACTGATGTTGCCCTCTGATGTTTAGGATGATTGGAACCACTTTGACTTTGAGTCCCTGAGAGAAATGTGGTTTGAGGCACGGCATCCTTAGGGAAAGATCTTTGTCTTTGGTCTACTTTTCCTGAGAAAGAAGAATAATTTGGTGACACACTTGACACATGAACTGCTCAGACATGCTTGGAAGGGAGTGATCTTAACAGAGGCTGTGGTGTAGGAATTTGGAGACTGGTCCAGAGGGCTTCAAATGAAGCTTTTCCATTTAAAAACAAGAAAGTTCCCTAACAGGAAAGTTAGGGATACAGCTGAGAGAAATATTTTGTATCATGCCTAATATTTGCTGGAGATGGGTAGGCATAAACAAGTCAAACCAATCAGCCCAATGGTCAGAGCAGAGTTCCTGTTTTTGGCACTTTCCCGCATCAAATTTCCTTGTAAAACTGTGTAGCTGTGATTTGGTCTTCTTAGGGATGACACAGCTGCTTACATTTGGTATGCCAGGTACATTTTCTAAACACTGATATCCAGTCATCTTGTCAATAATCAGACTCTGGGAGTTCTCATCAGTACTAATGGGATTCTGGATGCCATCTGCCACTGCAGGGCAATTTTCTGAACTGAATGTTAATATAAGAGTGGTTCTTCTCATTGCAGAACTTAAAAACATAATCCTAAGAATCCCATGTCAAAAGAAAAAGAGAGGCTGAAGGTTGAACGCTGACCTTACAGGCCATCAAAGGGTTCATAACAATCAAAGTTTGAGGAGGAATCCATTCTTTTGCTTAGAAAGTAGGGCAGGAAGATGGATGTTGGGTGAAGGGGACAAGGGACAAGAGTCAACTATATGGAAATACAGTTATTCAACACAGTAATCATGTTCCTTTGGCTGCCCTCCCACTCCTTTAAATATGGGATACAAAGACCATTTAAATTTCACAGCAACTATACATACCACTTCAGAAGAGAAATGGAAAAAGGACATCAGGCTGTCCCTCACCAGAGTAAAGGGGTACCTTAGGCAGTCAGCTATAATGATCCAGGTTTACACTCTAGCAGGACATCAGTATTACCACTGCTTCACATAGTTTTGCAAGTTCAGAGTCTCTTTTCCACATCATGTTGAAAAGGTGAGAGAACTGGCAAGGAGGTTTCCCACAACCTCATGTTGAAGTGCTGGATCACACCTCATACTCCCCTCCTAAATCTCTACCTAAATCTCCTTCAACATGGAGGTGATCCCTGTATGTATCCTGTCAGCTTGCTGACTTGTCCTAGCTTGTACACTATGCCAGAGTTATCTGCACAGTGTTGTCACAGCAGGCTATCCGAGGTCTGCCTTGTGCCTAAGGTTAAGAAAAGGAAAATTTTCACCCTTTGATGGATGATGGTGAAACCAAGGATTTGCTAGCAACAGTAGCTTTTTTGGAAATTAACCATCAGTTGCAGCTAACAAGACTCCAACAATTTTGCAATTATAAATTCTCCAAGTCCAGAAACAGTGAGCCACAGACAGGTCAATGAAAAGTCAGTGAAAAGGGAGTATAATGATATATTCTATGACACAATACAATTGCAATCAAAATTAGGGAGACCCAGAATGTCAGAGTGACATTTATAAAGCTGCTCAGGGAGATGTTTGCCTGGAGAGTTGCTCTTCCATGGATGGAGGATGCTACCCATTGCAGAACACAAGGGTGATTATCCCAGAGATCTTCTACAGACATTTCAGCTCTCCTAGGCCTGATGTATAAAGAAAGAAAGTACTCACAGAGCTTGATGTGTGCTCAAGATTCCTTGGAGGTTTCCCTGTCTAACTCCTCATTCAGTTTTTCATGAGTCTGAACAACATGTCCTGTATGGAGTGTTGTTGAGGCAGGATTTGGAAAGGCTTCTGTGAGGAAGAACCTCGCCTCATCCTCTCCTGTACAAGCACTGAGTCAAGAATGAGGACTACAGTATGAGGGAGGATGGGGCAGGAGTGTATTTTCATGTTCAGGTTATGTTTTTTGGTTTGTTTTCCTAGGAGGACGTCCATCTCTGGCAACTGGAAGGCAAACACAGGTTCTGCGATGCTAGAACAGATTGCAATGACAGAGAGGTAAGGAAGAGGGTTTCAAGACAGTATTAGCTGTTCTTGGGTTAGAAGGGAGGAATTGTATTTCAGTCTTTGGTTAATTGAGAGAACTGGTAAGTGAGGTCTCCCGGGAGGCTGGATAAAGGAGTTTAAAAGACTGAGTGTTTCCTTAAAAAAATGCTAAGGGCACAAAGGCAAACTGTCCTATTTTGGAGAACAGACTGGAAGTACAGCTAGAGACCAACATTGCTAAATCATTAGATCTTTAGTGAATGTAGCCACAGGAAACAAGACCAGCATGCTAAGGTCAAGCACATGAGCACAAACATGTAGGGATAAAATCAGAAAGGTCACAGCACAAAACAAGAAGTAACAAGAAGTTATTCTAAGTACATTACTAATGAGAGGCAGACACAGAAAAGTGTTTTTCTTCTGCTCAACACAGGGAAAAATCTGTCAGCTGAAGTGCTGAAAGCACTATTTTGCATTGGTCTCCCAAAAGTGGACACTGTTTTAGCTAAGGTCTTCTCGCTGCTGAACAGAGAAGAAGGAATTGCCTCACGCATCTTACAGATTAAAATTTGCAGATGGTACTACCGTATATTCAAATCACTGAGTTATTTGCTAATGTTGCAACTGCATGATATTGTTGACTCATGGTAACTTATGCTTTGCTGTAATTCTCAAACCCTATTCCGCAGAACTGCTACCAAGTCACTTGTTCTCCATCCTATTAAGTAGGTTATTCGTAGATTTACAGAATCTATAGGTTATGTGTAGGCATTCATCCCTAGTAAATCTAAGATTTTTTTTTCAGTTTATACCTCCAATTTGTCAGGATCATGATTAATTCTGACTCTGTCCAGGTTCGGGCACCACATTTGAAGAGAAATAGCAAGAAGCTGGAGAGAGCCCAAAGAACAATAAAGAGAACACTCAGAGAAAACATAACCAACCTATGAGAAAAGCATTCAACAATTGCTTATGTAGTTTTCCACCTTTTTCAGTCAGCAGTCCAATATTTTTCCAGTAGAGCTGTAGACTCATGCATAATGAATCTATGCCTGTAGTGTAGAGGTTCACTTTCTTTCATTAGCCGTCACAGAGTTGGAAGAAGTCAACCACAAACTGAACACCACTTCATCCTAAAGATGGAAAAACTTAAAGGGCACAATCTCTTCAAATATGTAAAAGGCTGCTAATAGGGCATTAGTCACTCTTTATATTACTAATATAATACTGTAAGAAATAACAGGCTTAAATTGTAGCAGAAAAGGTTCATTTGAACATTTCCTGTATTTCCTAACAGTAAGGATAGCATAGCACAGAAATGGATTGCGTGGAGGACATGGGGAATCTCCGTACTCTTTCAGATCAGATCAAAGAAACATCTCCTCTTTGGGGTACAAGAGTTGTGCAGGTGATCATCTACAGTCCTTTCTGCACTTTTAGTTCTGTGAAACAGGGAAGCCAAGCCAAGCCCCAAATCAGATGCTGAAGGTGACTCTGCAAGACCCTAATAGGACTGTGGGAACTGGACATTATTATGCATCCTGGTTGGTTGTAACACAGCTGAAGCTAGAGAGATGAAGGGTAGACATTCCGTCATTGCAGTGTTGTAGGACTAAAACCCAGATTCCTGCTAGCATGCTGCATATTGAAGGTTCATTTTATAGATGTAGTATAACAATTCACCACTCTAGCCTTATCCAGTCATAAATGCAACAAATCCCGTCAAAATCTGTGAGTCATCAGTGCATGCAACAGGGCAGGAATGTGCTGAAATGCTCTGATGAGTAGGAGCAACCTGAAGTATCTACTGTATTGAACAGTAGCCCAAAGGATTGACAGGTTCAGGTAATACTAGGCAAAATGGCAGTAAATCCTCTGCAAATGCTACCCCTGATGCATATGCATAAATACACTCTCCTGTCCCATAGCACTGCTATTCCACCCCAGCAGCCGTGATGCCTCCCAGTGCTCGCTCAGGGCTAGCAATGTTGAAGACATGTAGCTATCAGGGTCTCTGGCATGAGCAACAATTCCCTGAGCCTGGCTGCTGAACCCAGACACCTAGAGATGTCCCTCAGGAAGAGCGGTGGTTCCCACGATGGTGCCCCTGGGTGTGGGGCCACAGCAGTGCACAAGGAGGGCTTGCTGTGCCTCCTGCCCGGCTCATGGGGCCCATAGTTCTCCTCGTCCTTATGCTACTGACTCCTCCTCAGGTGCTGTCTTCCTCGGGGGGTTGAGGTGAATGTGCTTGGCCTCCTCATTAGGGATAAGAGAGCACCGATAATCATATAAGCCATATTCTTGCTTCTTCCCACAGACATTGTGTTCACACAAGCTGATCATTATATTGTCGAGCTATGGGGACTCTGGATGCCCTCAAGGACATAAATTTGTTCTTTGGCCAGAACAGCTCTTTTCCCAGTCCCTGTAGGGTCTGTAAAATGTCAGTGTTTTCATGAGACTGTGGCCTTCCCTCCCCTTCCCTCATCTTGTCGTAGTCCTGCTTACAGATCTGCTGTTCTGAGATTATTCTTTTTATTGAAATAGTCAGGACTGCAGCGCAGCTGCACAGGAAATAAAACCAGGCCGCCTCATTCCCTCCTTATTTCCACAGCGTGGGGATGCAGTCCCACCATAATATGCCTATTGTCATTCTCTCTTCTCATCTGACACCAGGACAGCTAAGGGGGCACCCGCCAGGCCTGGCCCCTGTTCATACCAGCTCACGTTCCCATTCTGGGATGGCTAGAGAAAAGGGATACAGCCTGTAGGTCTCCCTCTGATAAAGCAGTGCCTGGTCCGTGTGACAGGAGCGCCTGGCTAGGAGCAACGCCCAGGGGATAGAAGGGAGGCAGGACACTGTAAAAGGATGAAATTGAAAGAGTAAATTGTGAAAAGCAGGAGCCACAGGGTTACAGACCAGGAAGGGGATGGCTACTCCCTGCTAAACTCTGCACTCACTTTCCAATCCTATTCCAGCCCCATTGTGCAGGACATCTTATCAGGAGAAAGCTGCCTGCATAATGGAGGGCTTTCAGGCAAAGCCAATACAAACGCTAAGGGGCCAACACTACTGGGAGATTAAATGAGCTAAATATTTATAGCTTGGCTAAAGGACAACCAACTGGAGATTTGATGTAAATACCAAGGAAGGAAAGAAACATTTTAAGGTGGCTTTGAGGGCGGGATTGAAACAATCTGAAATGAAAGGAAACTTTAGGCAAGATTCTTCTTTTTTGCTCCATCTCCTGTGCAAGAGAGGCTGGCAATGACTCAGCAGAACATATGAAGTCTGCCTTATGATAAAAAGGGTTCCCGAATCTCTTTGCGCTCTTATGGGCAGAGGGACGGGTGGCTGTATTTGGTGAACTACCCAATGGCAGCTAATCCTTGGCCATGTCTCTGTGGTTTCTGCAGGTACAGACTCTGGGCGGACGCCTGTGCGGAAATGTTTGGAGGTCTTGACATCTGCGCTGTCAAAGCAGTCCACGGCAAAGATGGAAAAGACTATATCATTGAGGTGAGAGCATGGGGAACATGAATGCAAGTCTCGTTTGGGATGTGTATCTGCAAACACGCTCCCTCGGAGTTCATGTGCGCCAATGTGCTCGTTTACCCCTGTGTGCACGGTCCAGCAGTCACTGCTCCCTGGTGCCCACCTGTTTCCTCCAAGCTGTGGCCCACTGACACGCAAGAATGATTTAGAGTCCCAGCTAAACTGACAGATATGCACCAAGGTCTCAGGGTTGAAATACCTTTGCTTCTCAATGTGGACTGCGAAAGGAAATGGAGAGTCACAGACTGCTTGGCCACCCCAGCTTTCCAGCTGATAAATCCCCACAGTGTGGAAACTTACCAGCAAGGGACAGATGTGAAAGCTGCCTTCTTGTTGAGCACATAACAGCCTGCAAGTGCTGCTGGAAGCATCTAAAGTTTGGCATACCTCTGCACCAGTGCCCCAGTACCATCCTTTCTACTCTGAGCACTTGCAAAGCCAGTGTATCTCTCCTAGCTGCTAGTAGGGCTCGACAGCATCATGGACAAACATGCCTATATTCAGCCCAACCTGAATTCAGGTGCTAGATGATGTTAGCATATTAGTCATGTTAACCTCCCCACATTGCCCATGCAGAGGTCCAGCAGGTGATTGGGACCATTAAAAAAAAATCTCAGTTTCTATCTGAATGAACCTATCTTTCTCCAATCACTTTAAAGAGAACCTCAATAATAAAAATCCTAGTTGCACCTTATTTAAAACAGCAGAATAAATGATGAGAGGGTAGCAAAAAGGTCCGTAAGTAGCAGGAACAATTTAATTAAAAAAACAGGTGTATTTGCTAAAATCTTTTGCCTGGACCAGCAAGACAAAGTACCACAGAGTTACTATGGGCAGTGCGGACTACAAACTTTTGTGTTCAGAGCCCCATTAGCTGGACAGATTGTGGCTCTGAGAGCTAAAGTTTGACATGTTCCTTGCCAGGTCAGGAGGCAGACATGGGAGTGGGATGGATAGCACACTCAGGTCATCCTAACAGGGCAGAGAAGGAAAAGCTGGCCAGAAAATCAAAGTGGAAACTTAAGAAACACTCTGGGGGAGAGAAAATCTGGCAAGTAAGCAAGTGCCTCTGTCACTATGTGACTCAAGGAGGCACAGCATCTGACCTGCTGTAAACTCCACCACCCCAGGCCAGCTGAGGAAGATGAGCAGAGCCAGCCTATGGCTTCATGCAGGGGTGCTGACACACTGGAAAGCTATGTGTGGGAGAGCAGTCCCACCCGCTGAGGGTTGGGATGCTGATGAGAACCACATGAGCCCTCCAGCGACTATGCATTCCTGCATTATGTATCTGCTCTCCGGGGAGCAGTGACCTGTCAAAGGCCATGTGATATAAGCGCGCTGCCAGCAACGAAACACTGGCGAGCCTCTGTCTTTCCTGAAGTGATGGGGCCGCGGCTGATGGGTCTGCTCCTGTATGCAATACATCAGCACCTAGAGGAGCATCCCCCAGAGCAGGCTGTCTCCTTGCTACACACTTTTATACCTCTATGCACATGTAGCTGAGAAAGGAAGAGCAAGAAAGCAGTCTTGCTAGAGACGACTGTAAGGGCATTTGGACTGTGTCCATACATGGTCAGATGTGAGATGTGAATTTCAAATCCCTGCATCTATTTTTGCATATAGGCCTATGTACGTGCACACATGGCTAATTCTGTGCTTAAGGATTATATGCCTCTGTCTGGGTATACCTCTGGGTTTTCACATCTGCTCCTGTGTGTGACTGACTGGATGAAAAGCACATCCATACACCAACAGCCATCATCAGCTTGCACACAGAGAGAGAAATGCATGCTGATACTCCTCTCTCCCAAGGTAAACAGCAATGGATCTGATATGATACAAATCAGAAGAAACACATCAGCCTCAGATGGGTCATGCTGAATTATCCCAGCAGAGAACCTGATTGAGCAGGCCTGATGTACCAACATCTAGCAGGCATTCAGATGCCAGGCTGATGGACATTGTCGGGAAGGGAGTAGAGTAGTGCAATACAAAGGGCAGAACAAAGCCAAACAGGCACCTTTTCTACATTATGCAGATCTGAGGGAAATGCTGACAAGTAATTAATTGCCTCCAGCCTACTTCCTGGGGTACTTTTCTTGGTTTGAAACTGATCCTTTATTTTGCTTATTTCTTTTGATAGTGGGAGAAAAAAGTTATTTGACAGTGCGACAGTTGTATTTTTCTTGGTGAGAAGGAACAGTGTGCTGTGACATTTTACAAGAAAGCGCGCCTAAATGGGCTGAACAAATAAGGAATTTGCACAATGCAATTGCAGGCAGTAATTAATTTTCACAGTGCAAAGCAGTTGTCTAGGAAAGATTCGCAGAGGTAGTGATGGCCAGTTCTATAAACTAAGATTTATCACAGTGGTTTGTTGCAAACAGAATCAGATTAAGACAGACGAGTTATCAGCACAGCACAAGAGTAATCTTGCACCCATGGTACCTGCTGTTACTTGAACTTCACCTTCTTTTCTTTTCCCATGGCAAACAGCAGAATCTAGTACACTTCTGCCTTTCAAAGCACTAGCACACTTAAGCACCATTTTCATGACTCATATTGAAAACTTTGAAGAAATCGTTAGATTTCTTCAAAGGTTCATTCTATTAAAACAGCTGTGAATTTAACGGTAAATTCTGGTATTTCTTTTTCCTCTGCTTTAAAGAACTTTGTCACCCTAAGGGAATATTCAGCATAAATAGTCAACACTTGATCAGATAGGCCAGATCCTCTAAATAGCACAAGTTCAGTACCACTGTTAACAGCCAGATTCTCAAAAGAGCTCATCAGTATGTATGGTTTAATAATCCCCTCTCCCTCTATTTGGCAATCTAACCCTTTTCCACATCTCTGCTATGCTGACATATATGGAGCAAATGGAGGATGATCCATGGGATTTATTCTTCCCCCTGGATCATCTAGGCGCTACCTGCCATACAGCTAACCTGTGTTACTAGACATGCTCCTTGCTGCCCTGCAAGAAGCCCTGCCCATCCCTTCAGCACTGCTATATCATTTCTTTTGATATGTCTGATCATGTTTCCTTCCTTCCTTCCTTAAAAATCACCTAACACCCCGCTCTTCCACATCAGAGCATGGAATAACAAGTCCAGCCTTCAGGCCTCAGCATCAGATAAGCGCGGGGGGGAGGAGCGGGATGGGGTTTTCCTGATTCTCTTCTCTGCCCAGCTGCTCTCCACTCCCCCCTCATACACCTTATCAGGCAACAGCAGCTGTGTCAGGAGCAGCCACTGACCTTGGCCAGCTACAAAAGCCGGGTCCATATGTGCCGACCCTTCTTGTCTTGCCCAGCTGTTCTGTGATCTCCCCAGGATGAGATGAGTGCAATCAGTCTGTGATTCACGTATTCTTTCCAGCTGTTTGATTTATTTCAGCATTAGCATTCGTATCTGCCCAGTTCCAGAGCAATTCACCTGTCCCAGAGGACAGACAAGGTGACATTTCATGTTCCTTTTCAGTTCAGTGGCAATCAGCTATGTCATTTTGCCCACAGAAATCACTGCCATTTTCAAAGACCTTCCCTTATTCATGTGACTGTTCATTCCCGTGTTTGCAATCTCCCACAGCTCACGTTCCCCTGCCAGACACTACACAGCAGGACAGCAGATACCCTCATCCCTGGTGCACCTTCACTGGTTCAGGTGGAACCTGCTCCAGGGTTCATTCCCTCTGGTGCCTCAAAAAGCATCTCCCCCTTCCTCTCCACCCACTGCTGCCACAGAAATAGTGAAAAGCCGTTCTTAAGGTGGGGATATGAAGGATTTGGGGTGTTTTGCCCAGAGCTTGATCCCAGTTACTCACGGGAGGGTTAGGGAGTGAGGAGCTAGGCGTCGCTGGCCGGGCTGTTAGCAAGGTAATGGCATCATCTAGTGGTCACACAGGTCCCTCGCACCGTGCGTTGCAGAGAGCTGGGGCCTCTTTCCTCACGCGTGAACTGGAATTGCCAAATGAAATGGGAATTCTTTTAAGGTGGGAGAGGAGGGGAGGGAAACCCGCGCAGGAACCTGCTGGGGAGCCCCCAGGACCCCTGGGTGGCGACACACAGACGGGAACTGGCCGTTCCCCAACACTGCTAGGAAACATCTCCTTTCCCCACATCAGATTTTAAACAGAGAAACTGCAAAATGGACAGTGGAATGAAAAGCTGCTTTGTGTATTTAGCTGAGCACTGCCATCTAATTTTCTAACCTCCTTTCGCCCCCTGGGTCAAGTAGGCCATGGATATAAACACCAACTTGCTCTACAGGCGAACCTCAGTTAAAACTTCCTAGGCAGCTTCTCTAGTGTTTGTATGAGACACCTATAGAAATTAATCCAAATTAATAGTTATTCTGCAAGAAAAGACTAGAATACAAACTTGATGATCCCACCTCACTGATTTCCCCTACTTTAAATCTTAAAAAAAAGGGCACAAAACTGTCCATTTCACTCCAAGAAGGGACTCTTGCAGCCTTGCCAGGGTGGAGCGCGCTTCCGATTTTTATCTGAGCCTGCGTCAGTGCCTTTCTTGAGCAATGCAACCTTTAACTCTGCATTTCCAGGGGTTTTAATGTTTGGTTTAAAAATAAAAGCAAAATAAAAAAAGCTCTTCCAACCCTGATATTTTGGTACAATTATATTTACTCCAGCTGAATCTTAACTTCATCATAGCGCAGTTCTTCCTGTGGGATTTAGCCAATGTTTGCAAAGCACTTGATTTATGATGAACTGTTGAAAATTATGTTTAGGGCTGCTATACAGCTGAGGGTCTGCTGTGCCTTCATTATTATTGTTGTTGTCAGACCATTTCTTACCTCAAAGACCCTTTGACAGTTCTCCTTCCCCACAGTCTTGCTTCCCAGCTTTCCCCAGTACAGTCATAGTACTTGCTTGGGAAGCAGTCATATCGTGACAATAGCAAGAAGACAAGCAGAGAATAAGTTTACTTTCCTGCATTGGGTGCTGTTGGTTTGGTGACATCCTATTCATTACACAATTGTGGTGTTTATTTCCCCTCTCAGGGTGCAGTGCTTTGCATTGATTAATTCCAAATGTTTCCTGGTTTCCTCCAGTCCCTGTTGCTCTCATCTCCTCAGGCTTCAGTACATGTTGTTTCCCTTCTCCTGTGGCCCTTTCTGCTGCAATGTCACCCCCAAATGCTGTGGGACAATGCCAGAAAGACCTCATCCATCACAGGCATCTCCTCAGGACATATGAAGAAGGAAGTTTGCATTTAATTGATTTAGAAAGCCTCCAGCAACCAGAAAGCGTGGCTTGGCTTCCAAGTTGTGAAGGGAAGGAAGATGGGGAGTGGGGGGGAAGTACATGCCATTTCCACAGAAAAAAAAAAAACACACCACCTAAGTGAAATCCCACACCTAGAAAGTCAAGCGCATTTCAGCATGGAGGGCAATGGTGACTGGAGGTGTTGGCAAGGATGTGGAGACACAAATCAGGTTAGTGTGAAAGGTGAGTTGAAAGAGGCATCTGCCACCAGGAAACCTCCTTACTAACTGTTGGTTTTCCCTCCTGTGGCAGGTGATGGACAGCTCAATGCCCCTGATTGGGGAGCATGTGGAAGAGGATAGACAGCTTATAGCCGATCTAGTTGTTTCCAAAATGACTCAGCTTGTCATCACTGCTGGATCTACGCCGTCACCGCTGAGGCCTTGGGTATGAGCAAATAGAGAACTTATGGCTAAGTTGTTTTCCTGAACTTCTTTTCTCTCTCTCCTCCCTGTGGGTGTCAGGCAGTCAGACATCTCAGAGAGCTGAACAGTCTCATATGGGGGTGTATTGGATAGATTGACTCCTGGTCTTCCAGAGAAGTCTCTCGTAGACTTTTTGCAGTGGGTGCCCCTAAGAACCACCTCTCTCTCCCTTCCTCTCCTTCCATATAACTGTGGCGTCACACCAGTAGTGTGGTCCATGCATCTAGACATTCTGGCTTGCTAAATTCATAGATTCATATTGAAGACAGCCATTTTTAGAAGTGCTTGTAACGCCCGACTTCATCTCCATCTAACACCATCCCTCAGGATAGGTTTCATTCCAGTTTTTGCATCCCTGATGAAAATCTGTGTTTCCCAGAACAGAAAGTGGGAATCTCCACCAAGAGTTGTTCCATTCCTTACTGCAGCCTTTCTTCTTTGGAGATGCCCTTTACCCCCTTCATCAGGAGGAGGCTTGACTAATGCTGAATTTATGTAAGAATCTGTCATTTTTGCCCTTAGTGCTTCTCATGTACATTCATTTTGAGTATCAAATCCTTCTAATCTTAGTGCCACATTTCCCAGTAGCAGTTCTGTATAAATTAAACACACCAGAACATAATCTGTGTCTCCAGGTATATGTGCTACACCTCTTCCAGGATCTAGCAGGGAGCCAAGCATGAAGGTTTAAGGACAACAAATTTGTACAAAAGAAAGGACAGCAGAGTAAAAAGGCTGAAGGATAATACCGACTGCAATGCACTGGAACACTTTCCACTTGAGACAAAAAAATGGGAGAAAAGACTTTATGGCTCTCTGCCTTTGTCGTAGGACAACCCACTCCTGCTAAACCAGGTCCCGAGCATGAAGGGTATTCAGGGTAACTCCAAACCAAGTTTTAGCTACAGCGAGGGGGTAAACATGTAATAGACACTAAAATTGCTTTGAGGCAGGGAAAGCGATACAGAAGGGATAGGATTTACTCTGGCCAAAGTGAAATCAACAACTGCCATATGAAATAACCAAGATATAGAGTTTATAAACTAAGACCAAAGGGGAAGCCAACAGAAACTGAGAACATGGACAGATCCATCTGTTGTCTATGTAATACACTGGTAGAGGATTGAATTACAACAGACCTAAAATAGAACCAAAATAAGAACAAAATAAATTGTCTTGGAGCAATAGGTTGTCAAATAGAAGAGTTAAATAAGAAAAGGGTCTTCGTCACGAATACAACCTAGAAATATCTGTATACAAAATCAAGAAAATTAAAATCACAAACATGTTAACTGAAGTGTTTTGCTATAGAGAAAGATCTTGGTACAACAAGCACTGCAGAAACCACACAAGCTACAATTAACATAATGCTGTAACACCTAGTTCCAAATGGGCAGAGAGAAGTAATTACATGAGGCTAGCGAGATGCAGAACTAGAGCTACAGGTGAAAACTTCACAGAACAAAGAAAAATATCAATTCTGAATAGAAGGACAGCAGTATTGAATACATAGAAATATGAATCCTTGGATATTCTATGGGTATGCATAGAATATCTATACATATTTTTGGAGCTCTCTATACTAGTCTCTGGATCAAGAAAAACTGAGAAGTTATGAAACTGAGTGCACAGCATTGACCGAGGTGGAAGAAGCAACAAGTCATAATAATGTGAAACTACAGCTATGAAGAAGCAAGTCAAACAGCACAGTGGGACAGCAATTCAGAGAGAGTTCCCCATCTCTGTCAATGTCTGCTTCCTGGAACTGCAATATCCAAGTGCAATAGGAAAAAACACCTTGACCTAGCCTTAAGAAACACCAGGTACAAATTCAGAAAGTTAATATATGCTATTAGGTTTGATGTCCAAGGGACAGATGTGATATCAAAAAGTAACAGTATGACACAAGCAGTTAGAAAGGATGATTTTAATAAAATGAGAAAATTAATTAACTCCCTAGCATTAGAAGTAAAGCTGTATGGACGTTATTTGAGAGACCAGTGTTTTCCAGAATGCATACATACATTTCTGATCTGCTCCTGAACCAGGAATGCAAGAAATAAACTTCTGGAGTTAAGTGGTAAAGTGATAGAGGACATTCAAGACATATTAAAAAAAAAAAAAAAATCTTCCAAATTTGGAAATCGAACATTTAAGAAGACCTTTATGCATCACCATGCAAGTAATAAAAGGAAACATAAAAAGAATAGGAATTGATTTTGAAGAACAGAGAGAGGGAAGAATTAAACAAATTCTTTGAGTTCATCAAAAGATGGAACCCTACCAAACAATTGGTGGGCTCTATGGATCAGCCAAAGTTAAGGGAGAAAAGGAAGACAACAGGGACAATGTTGTGACTCTATTAAATTTAATTGCTGAAAGTGGGAAAGTTTTTAAACTAGATATAGTTTTTCCTGGTAAGAGACAGAAGTGAGAGCAAAAACAGTGATTAAATCAGTGATGACTGTTATTTTAAAAAATTACTAAGCCCCCAGACCCAGGTGGCTACATCCAATGAACTGAATTTAGGAAGTGACAAAGCTGCCAAGAAAAAAATGTGCAATTTCATTAGAAACAGTTTTGCTCTAGAGGATTGGTGTACAACAAATACAAAATATGTTTTTAAAAAGTTGTAAGAGTCATGGACCTTATGAATTATCTCAGACAATAATTTAAAAAATAATACGGAAGACCAACAGAACCATGGCTTAAGATCATCTACCACGTTTTTCTTTTTAAGAGAAATGTCCCATTAATTTCCTTTTGATTCTTCTCCCATCATTGCTTTGAGAATTCTTTCATAAAGTGGTAGATAACAGGCAATCAGTCAAAATAATGAAATAATGTAGCTAGACTGTCAAAAAGCCTTAGGCAAGGTAACAGACAAGTACTATTAAAGAAATCAAACAGGGAGGAGCTAAAAGGCAAAGTTTCATTGTGGAGCCGAAGCTGGCCTCAGATAAAGACATAGATATGAGAGATTTTAATTCTTGCAAACAGTTAGCAGAGGGGATACGTAAAGGATGCTAGGCCTGGTCACGTTGATAATTGGGTTAGTTGAGCCCAGGACAGGTTAAGATGTTAATGACAACCTTTTTTTCATGGCTACAACATGAAACCTGGTTTTATGGTTACAGCTGTGGTTCTCTCCTTATCTCTCTGCCCTGCCTCCATCTCTTCCCATCACTGTTTCCCTTCAAAAAGCAGAAGACCTTGGGCTGGCCCTCACCCCTTCATCTCTGAGCCTCAAAATCCTGTTTTGCCTTCATCTCTGAGAAGCCTTGGGTTGGCTGTATACAAAGCCCGTAAAGGCGAACATGAAGATCTGATCCCCTTTCTTTGGTTGGTCTAATCAGGATGTCTCACAGCATTAGGACAGTAAATTTCCACCAGCACAAAGGAAAGGTTTAGTGTCCCACGCTATGTAGGACTGGAAGCCATGAATGGAAAATTCCCATGTTTTCCTCCCTGTCCATTTAGCAAGTCCCAGGAAAAAAAGTGTAAAAGATGGTCTGGCAACCTCATCATGTATATGGTAGTCAGTTGAAACTTGTTTCAATATTTCCAACATTTTTTCCCATTTCCAGAATCACTGAGTTCATTCTCCTGACCTTTCAGGAGCCTTGAAGACCCTTTTATCACTGTGTTCTCCATGTAAATAATCCAGCACATACCAGCCTATCTGTCTCCAGCTTCCTCTGCTTTCATAAACAATTTTGTACAATAGGCTTACTCAGACTTTTGTTAACCTTGGAGCAGCCCTTTGTGCAACAGTTCTGCATTGCTTAATCTGTTTATTAAAATATCTGTCAAAAAGAGTAAACAGTGAGAGAGAAGAAAGTGCAGATGGCACCAACTCATTTGTGTTAGTCAGGACCAGGGATGGCAGTGAAGAACATCTGGCAGAGCTATGTATGTTAAGTCACCACAACAGCAAATGAAATTCCATATGGAAGACTGGAAGGTAAGCTAAGCTGAGGGTAGAGAGATGGAGAACATAAACAATCTGTAGACCTTGCAAGTGGCACTAGCCATGCCCCTTGAGAAAGACATCGTCGCATACAGGTTAATGAAAACCATTGCTCAGCCTATGGTTGTGTTGACAAGGGAGAAGCAGGAAATTAGGATGCAGGAGAAATGAGCTGGTGATGTATACAGAGAACCCAGATACTGCTGCATCTGGAATAACACAAGCAGACCTGCCTCTGGCATCTGCAGAAGGAATCACAAAGCTGGGAAAGAGAAGTGGGTGATGAAAATAATTAAGGGCCTGGAAACATTCCCATGGAAGGACCAAAGGGATTCAGTCTCTTGGCTTTAGAAAGGAGGTGAATGAGAGAGAGGGCAGTAAAGGTTTGCAAAATAATGAACGGTCTAGCAAGGGCAGGTTGTGAGAACTATTCTCAAAACTCAGAACAAAGCAATGGAGCTAAGAAATAGGAAAAGCAGTGAGGCTGAGAGCTGAGCAAGACTCAAAGGGTCTGGGTGTAAATATCAACCCAAAATATCTGAACTGTTGCAAAGATTTTGTGGAGCAGATAGTAAGCTTCAAGTTTCAGGGTTTAAGCTGGCCCTTGTCTATTAACAATTAAGAGGAAACCCCTTAGGGTAAAGAGACAATTACTCCATAGATGTTTCCATGGTTCATCCCTCCTTCCTTTGAAACATCTGGTGCTGGCAACTGTCCAAAATGGGAGATCAGACTAAGAGATCCCCTTAGGCCTGATACATTTGGTAATTCCTGATTGCCTAAAAAACATTCTAAGTTGTAACTTCATTGTTATTCCCTGTGAGCAAACAACTTCTGTGCTCTTTATTACTCAGCTCTCCATTTTAGTCTCATGAGATTTAACCAGCCAGATGCTGCGTGTGTGTATATTTAAGGAACACTTCATGACTCCGCAGTTCCTATATTACCTCAAGGCTTCTCTTTGGGGACTCTGTATTAACTGGAATGCCTTTTTTCCTCTAGCCTCTACAAGTTCAGCCTGCATCAATGAAATCTCAGACTGGACCTCAGCTTGGACAACTGTCCCAACCACGGCCTCCTCCCCAAGGTACAGTTCTTGTGGCCCCATGACAGTTTGGACTGAGACATATCAGTTTTCCTTCTAAATGAAAGCTATCAGGATAAAGGTTTCACTCATTGTTCCAATTCGCTGACAAGCAGGCAGCAAATCCAGTGTGCTGTTAAAGCAGCTGTTACCATATTCCACAGCAGCTCAGAAAGTGGGGTGAAACTTTGGTACAGACCCAGTTGACACAGCTGGTAGGACTTGGCTCAGCAAAGTGAGGCCACTTGAATTAACACTAGAGCAGAGTTCTGGGCACAGAGTGTATTTGCGTTTGCACAAAGCTGTAGTGGCCACAAGCGTTAAGTGATGGGAAGATGCTGGTGCTGTCAGGCTTGGAACAGACACCAACATGGTGATGCTAGGATCCTTGATCCATCCGTCCAGGTGTTCCCCTGTCAGCAAGAGCACACCCCTACCTCCTCCTGACAGCAGAAGCAGGTTTGACTTATGTGCCTGGTCAAAACAACAGATTTGATTTATTGTCTTGACTTATGCTGAGGTAATGAAGCACAGGACTGCTCTATGGGTTCCTAGACCACACCAACCACTCAATTCACATAACCAATTAGACCCTCCTTTTTGCCACCTTTGTCCTTTCATTTCTCCACCCCAATCTCCTACCAAATTAACACCCACCTCTAATTACCTTTTCCTCATTGGTCACAGCTTTGCTGTATCCAAAATCTGGTATTTCTGATACCAAAGACATCTAATGTAATCTTGGCATTATACGCTACAACTGATATGTTGACCTAGGAATTGCTGGCCTTGCAGGATACCACTTCCCCATCTGTCTCCAGTACTTCCCTTAAATTCTCTGTGAAGTTTTTTCTCACATAACTCCCCCTTGATCACCTGTGAAATCCAGCCAGCCCTCACAACGCTGTCAGCTGTTTTTGTCAGCTTCTCACACTGTTACCTGTCACGTCCAGCAATTTCTCATGTCACATCCAATTATTTTCCACATCCTCTTCAGTTTTGAGAATCTTCTACCAATATGGCTGAAGCCACCTGCTGATAATGCTGGAACAGATGTATGGATAGCGATAGGATGCACAGTCTCACATCAAACTGCTGGGCCCACAAAGGGACTGCTGGCCCAAACCAGCAGATTCAGCTTGCATTTCCTGCAGCGTTGGTTCTCCAGTGACTCTTCCTTCCCAACACAGGAAGTGCTTGCCAAGGATAAGAAATATTAGTTCCCTGAAAGAGTACAGCACACTGAAGTGACTCTCTTTGGGGAGAGTGGCAGACTTCAGTGCTGAAGGAGGTAGAGAAATGGACCACAACTCTAGAGATGTGGGCACGACACCAGTGTTAGGCTGATAGAAGAAGTTTTCCCTTATCCTTCTGCATGAAGCTACTCTGAGAATAGTCTCCTCCCCTAGCAAAACCCATTCTTCCATATAGATGGCTCCTTGCTTGTTGTCTACCACATGCACTTCCTCATGTTTATGCCTACACATCTACAGGTGGACCACGCCAGCCCCAGGGATCTCAGCCTCCACGGACAAATGCACCTCCGCAGCAGCGGCTCTCCCCTCAAGGACAGCAGCCCCAGAGTCCCCAGTCCACTTCACCTCAGCAGCAAAGGTCACCTGGATCTCCACAGCAAGTCCGATCAGCAACTGGGTCCTCTCCAGTCCAGGCCTCCAAGGCAGGCGTGTTCCCTCCACAGCAGCCTAGACCTCCCGCTCAAGGCCGGGCTCCTAGCCAGCCAAGCCCCACTGAAACGTCCAAGCAGCAAACCACCCCACACCCGCATCTGAAGTAGGTGCTCTGTTAAACTGCTAATAGCTGTAGATAATAGAATAAGGCTGTTAAAAAAGTACCCTGAGCGGGTATGAAGAACCTATCAGTTGTTGTCAGGCAGTAGTCCCCAGGGACAAAGGCCTGGGCAACTGTGTGTGACAGCAGAGGTACATACGCCTGGACGTAACAGGCCACCATTGAACCACTGTCAGGAAGAACAAATTCTACTTGACATCTCTAAGATTTCACATTTTTCCTCTTGCTCACGTGCTCATAGTTAATCACGTGCTCTACCCCAGCCATATCAACACAGCTACTACCTTCCCAGCAGGGTGTATACTTACAGGCTGTATCTGCGCATTATTGGCCAGAAAGCCTAACAAGAGCCATTCCTTCACTATTTCCTGAATGCGGGGGCCACACAAGGTTCTTCATCAGGCATTTTTCTGCAACTGGTAGCAAAAAAAAAGAAAAAAAAAAAAAAAAAAGGAGGGGGGAAGTGGCGATACTCATATATATATAAGACTCCAGATGGTGACTGTACGTTTAAGTGGTCTTCTGGAGCAGAGCGCAGCACTGAATTTGTGTGGCTCTTTGGTAGCAGCCTTTGCTGCCACCATTCATGGAGCATATCTGGCCAGCACCATATTTGGTGTTGACAAAAAGTTGACACAAGAGCAAACTGGTATGAAGAGACCAGACCAAACTATAGGCTAAGCAATGAGAAGACAGTTTCTAGACAGCAGAGGAGTGATGTTCTGGAGCAGGCTTTCAGTGATGATGTCTACATTAGCAAGGCAAACCAAGACCAGCGGACTTAAGGATCAAAATATTGGTGCTAAGGATGCAGTCTCCACACTACACATATTTCAGGTACTCTGGTCTTGTGCTGAATGCTTTACTGACCAGGAGAAACCACTCAGTGACAAAGCATGGTAAGTGGGGAAAACTGGGAGATTTACTTCAAAAGCACGGTCCTGATCTGAACATCACACTAGCACATACACACCCAGCAGGAGCAGAGTGGCCAACCAGAAGGCCTGCATACCGCAGCTGACAGTCACAGCAGACACAACAGGGAGGGCAGGCAACAGCACGCATTGCACAGGACACGGCTACCAACTTGCCCAACCCCTCGTGCTCTCACATTTGAAAGGACAGGACCACCATTAATGGTGTGGCCGATGAGGTGACCCTCAGTATGAATCCATTCTTCGGTATTAGTAGTGAACTTAGTTAACTGTTCCTCACAACGGTTGCAATTGCATGGTTTTAGTCAGATGTTTTCATAAACATTTACTAGTCTGGACTGTGATATTGGAGCCACCTGCTCGTGCCCCAGCCTCTCCCCTCCCCTCATTCCTGGCTGTCTTAGCATGTGGAGTTTCTCCTTGCTTACCTCTCCTTTTATCCTTGAATTTGCCTGTGTGATGGAACACAAAGCATCAGTAGCCAGCTTTGAACTACCACCTTCTCCTGCTGAGTCTGAACACTGTTTTCCATTTCAGCAAATCGCAGTCCCTGACAAACACCTTCAGCATATCTGAATCATCTCAGCGGGGAAATGCCAATGAAGACGAAGCAAAAGCTGAGACCATCCGCAACCTGAGGAAGTCATTTGCTAGCCTGTTTTCCGACTAACAGCCCTGCAGCTGGATCTGTGCTTTTGTCAGCCCTCACTCTTCATATCAGCATACCTGATGTCATCCTGCAATACACTCAGTGGTACCCAGCAATTTACAACTAACATCTGGGTAAAAGGAATTTAGAAAACTATAATTGTTTTAATACAAAGAAAATATTATAATAACAGTCTGAAAAGTGTCTGTATAGAAGTGGCACTATTTCATTGTTTTTTGTGCATAATCAGAATCACATCTGTTCAAATGACTGAATTGTAAAGCAAATTTTACTCTTGCTAACCCATGTGGAGTCAACAGTTATGACAGTGCAAACTAGATTTTATTTTTATTTGTATATAGTCAATACAATTGCTAACTTCCAATTACTGAATCCTTGCTGAGGTTGAGCTAAAAAAAAAAAAAACTTATTTCAGAAACAGATGTGCAAAAACAAAGTCAAGAGTAAGTATTCATTGACTGATAAAGCGAGCATGCTTGCGCATGGAAACACAGTGAACTGTGGAACTTCATGATACCAACTTTATAAAAAGTCACTTTTCAGAGCAAAACTACATTCAAGTTAAATATGGTACCAGACATCAGTAAGCACCAAAGATCACATGAGCAGGTCATCCAGATGGACTGCTGGTTTGTTCCAGATCAGTCTGCTCATAGCAGATAAAACATCTCTGTTCCATACTTTGCATTTATGTCCCCTGCATGTGATTCCTGAGTTCTGAGAGAAAAATGTCATGTTCTAACCCTGTAGCCTTAGCTCAAAAATAACCTGAGAAATGGGCCTTCTACACAAAAAACAACTTCTTCCCCTGCCCCTGGAAACACCAGAGTTCATGTTCAGAGTTCACATAAATTCCAGACAAAACCCAGCTAAACTCCAAGCACTTTGGTGACTTGGTCACATCTGGCTAAGTATGTCCCCCAGGAACATGCTTAATTAATAGCAGAGCTGATGAAGTGCACATACTTGTGTGCTGAGTGTTCCATAATACCGAATGGATGGTGAGATGGAGTGAAATCCTGTCTCCCTCCTTGAACTCCCATTGACTTCACTAGGGTGAGTGCAAAATGAATGCAAGGTGACAAACCTGCATTAGAACAGGAAAACTATCCTTTACAAATAAGATGAGCTGGGGTCCGTGCAGACACCAAGCCGTGAGAGGGCACATATGGGATTGCCCCAAGCAGGGAATGATCAGTATTAGTCCTTCCCGACCACTCCCCAGGAATTATTCTTCCAGAGAAGACAAGAGATGGATCTTTGCCAGGCATGCTTTTCCTCTAAGCTGGCAACACAGAATGAAGCCATCTATGAGCACATACACTAGAACTGGGACGTGGCAAAAACCAGGAGTGACACATGCTACATTCACAGTTGAAAAAAACCCCACCCTGGGTAAACCAATGTCTCTATGGCTATTTCTACCAGCTGAGAACTGACCCCCTGCACCATGCTAGTTCTACTTTAACACACCTAA
Source organism: Grus americana (assembly GCF_028858705.1). Classification (NCBI taxonomy): domain Eukaryota; kingdom Metazoa; phylum Chordata; class Aves; order Gruiformes; family Gruidae; genus Grus; species Grus americana. The sequence goes on from NC_072852.1 coordinate 60,688,748, forward strand.
TGCAGGCGCCAGTCCCCATCCCACACCCTCGACTTTTCTTCAAGTTTTGTCAAGTACTTTAGTCACAAACTGTGCATACAGCTTCAAAGCCAGACCTTAGGCTTGTGCATCCCTCAGCAACTTGACCTTGATGACACATAGGAACGTCCAGGGAGGCAGAGAGGTCAGTAAGTTAAAAACATTTGAGCCAATGGCACAGATCTTTGCTGTCACTTAAACAGGGAGATCCGCAAAGCATCAAAAGCAACAGCAGCATTTGCCATCTGGATCTTAGGATACACTGGCGGGAATAAAGCCAAACAAGCAATTCCCTCCTGCGTAGCACCTGTAATGAACATCTAAATCCAATGCAGTCATCTGGATCTTGTACGACCTACCCCTGAGCAGGCCTTTACACATATAATGGCTTTTGTGACCTCTGCACTTTCAGGCAAGTAACAGCATAGCTTTTCCAGGTTGGAAGGCTCTCGAGAGACTCATCTGGATTAATGATTTATACCTCAAGTTCAGTATTATAGAATCACCCTACTCCCTGATGATTTATCTTCTCCCTCCCACCCCCCTCAGTTCTGTGTTGTCCTTCCAGGTTTGCTAAGCAGTTTACAATGTAGCATCATAAATACATGTCATTGTCTGAGGGAAAAAAAAAAACCAGACCCTGCTGTTTTGCGGTCTCCAGGAGCAATAAACGAGTGACAAATGGCCTTGAGCGATCACTGTCCCACTGGCAAGAACAATAGCAGATTAACAGGCTCCACTATATGGAGAGCAGGTAATACAACACTGGTGGGAGAGGATTTCCTTCTGTAACACTTCCCTCAGCATGGTTTATGCCTTTTCCTACTAAATGGTCACCAGAGATGAAAAGGCAGAAGTTTATTGCCAGAATCCTCAATTGCTCTATCCCCTGAATCTTTATATGTCTTACTGGCACGACCTATACAAAAAATAACTAACTAGTGACTAGTATGGCATGACCCCATAAATCGACCTCAGTTCATCACTGAAACCACAACGGTTGGATCATTTGCTGATGCTGCATTTGAACACAGCAGGGCTGTCCTCCAACAGAGCACAGTAACAGAACAGCACTGGTGACTTGATACCCAGCAGTGACTCAGATCTCATTTGCCCACAGCTATATATAATGGCTGGGGTTAGGGGCAGTAAGAAGGCAACAGAAGAGTTGGTCAACAGAAGTTACATTTAAGTCACAGGGCAGACATGCCCTGCAGCATGCCTTGGGATCTTTCTCACACAGCTGTGAAAACCGAGCACCCGTCAGAGCTTCCCTTTCATCCTGCATACTTTAACTTTCTTCACAAGGAAGCCAGGAAACATGAATAGATTTGCACGTTTGGATCCAGCCCAAGGAGGAGCTGGGATGCAGCTATGACACCCACTCACATCCACCACCTGGAAAACTGGTTTACATTTTGCTGTTTAGATATAGACCAAGAAACATCTTGACTTTCTTGTAAAGGTGTGGTATTTCAAGAGGAATGTCACTTATGTTCCCATGCAACTCAAAGTCTTGTATAAAGCTAAGGTTCAGAAGAAAAGCAGTCCTGCTTGTAACTGCAGTGGTATTTTCTTCTCTTTCACTAATCACAGGCAGGTACAGAAGACCTTACACCCTGCATATGACCCAGTTACTTCATCTGGTTGATTTAATTTTCACAAATAAGATAAAACAGTAAGTAGAAAAGCCAAGGACAACAGTTCCTCATTTCCAAGTGACTGTTAGTAGCAACCCTCACAGTGCTGGGTACAGATAAGAAATGCCCATCTTCAGGCATTTCATCCTCTGTGATGTCTCTTCTATGAGTTCGCAAACGACGATACACATACCTGACTTAGGAGCTGATGAGTAAACAAAACAAACAGCTAGTTTTCAAGTATTTCCTCTGGTTTATCTTGTAATTTTACACTGTTTGTCCCAAGACATGCACTTTATATTTCATATCCTGTTTTATGAATAAAGGGAACTCCTCTTTAGGAACTTGACAGTTGAAGGTAAGTCAGGTTCCTTTATCTTTGGCTCAAAATACCTTTACTACGTTGTGAAGGAACAGTGAAGAAAGGGAAGGAATCTCTTCAGGTCACTTAGTGATGTATATGTAAAAAGGCTGAGTTCATTTCTTCAAAACCAAACATTCCAATGACAAAATCCAGGACAAACAACCTGTGGAACCAGCCTGGCAGGAGCATGAGGAGGTTGTCTTCATGTCAGAGAGGGCCCAACTCCAGAGCAGCATGGGGCACATCAGCAGAGCAAGCAACAGGGCTGTCATCAAGGCACGGGTAACGCAAGTATCATTGGCACCACAAAATTAACATCTCACACACATAGAAATCATTGTTCCCAGAAATAGCTTTAAAAAAAAAAAAAAGTGGAAAGTTACAAATTATTTTATCAGTTAAAGCTGCATAACCTTATCTGAGTATTATGCATGCATTTCTGAAGCACTCATCACAAGGGCAAAATGGTGCAAGACCAACACAGTGTAGATTTCCCTTCTCCTTTTCATAGCCAGTGGATTCGAAAGAATCACTGCAAGCTTTAAGAGGCCAGACTATACACTTCAGTGAGAATTCTGTTGGAACGAGGCAATTCAACCACTGGAGGCGAATGTTAAAAATTAAGGCTACTCTTGGTATTGAAGGGAAGCCAACGTTCCCAGACTCTACGAAGACACGCTCTTAGGTGTTTAATTATGGCAGGATTTGCACTGGTATGCCATTGCTGTGAAGTAGAAAAGGGAAGAAAGAAGCCATACAACTTCTGACAGCAAAATAAAGTATTATATTTTACTTCCACTGGAGTTAATGGCAAAGCTTCGTGACCCTACTTGAAGTCAGCTGATTTTATACAAAACAAGAAGATGAATCACTGAAATATCACCTGAAAAAGCACATAAGTATTACTGATTAACTAGCTTGTATTTAACAGGAAATGTCATTCCATTTCCACAGTTGGAATTTCAGAAAGATTTTAGAAAATAGTATCAGCTGTCACAACAGTCATCAGTACCATGTACATTTATAGAAACACTAAGATCAATCCATCTTAAAAAAATACGTAAGAAACAAAATGTTCTAGCAAAGTGTAGTCATTCCAGTCTTCCTTTAATTGAGCTCCAGCATCAGCCTGCAGATCTCATCAGGAGACTTTAACAGTGGTCTTGTGAGTTGCTCATTAGTTAGTAAGACAAGACTTGAAAGGTGCTCATAACATGCTACAACACATTTCCTCTTGGCAAGATATATTTTGATACTGAAGTAATGGAATTAAATGGAGCTTACTGCAGTAAAGGGAGAACTCATTCTGCTTCTCCTACTGTGATCCCATTTCCACTGCAATCAGGTTAACCTATTTAATTCCTTAAGTAAGTTAGGCAAGAGGAAATGTTTATTTTTGCACCAGCTTTAGTTCACACACAGTAAACGCAGCCATGTACTACAGCTCCTTATTTCTAAAGTCAAGGAGAAAGACAAAAGTTTTGCTGCTGGTTCTTTGTAAAATTGCTCTGCTTCTGTTCAGACTTGCACTGTAGCATGACTTTACTCAGTTGTTTGTAAAACAAAATTGTGTTCTAATATTTCCATTGTAAAGAAAATCCCTTCCCTGTATTCTTTGTGTATTAAGTAACAATACAAAAATGCTTTTTACCTAATAAAACATTAAAGGGAAAAGGAAATGTCATCTTTGAAAATTTCCATGAACGCACGTCTACCATAACAGCGGTAGTACCCTGTTCTATGTGGAACACGGTAGATTTTTTTGTTAATAAAGATTAGTAGCCAGGTAGATTTTAAACAACATCATTTTTCCTGGCAATTCAATAAAATCTTCAAATAAGACAGACAAGTATATGGTTTGTATTTAAAGTGCTCTTTATCTGATGCAGCAAATATTTGGCCTGTATCCTTCTGGTCTCTAAGTAGCACTTCACAGATGATTAAGAGCAAAGCGGGGGAAGAAGAACAAACTGTCCTAAGTTGTAGCTCTTCATGAAGTAGACCTTAGTGTCAGGTGGTACAGTACTACCAGAGCATAAACTAAACCCAACCTTTGTGGTTGAAGCATTACCATGCACACACGTTCTTGCCACAATCTGAAGAGAAGGCAGATGTTAGTGCCTGGGATTTGCAATCTCCTGCAGTTAGAAAGCAAGCTCGGGGACTAGAAAACTCACTGAAGGAAAAAGCAGCAATCAAATGAACGCACGGCGAATGTCCATGGGGCGGCCCCGGCTGGGTCTAGGTGGAAACCTGTCATTGGGACCAGCTCGTCCTGGAAGCGTTGGGTTTGCTCCAGGCAAGGAACCAATTGGGTCAAAGTGTGGTCTGAATGGAGGAAACTGGCCTGGTGCTTCTCCTGGGCCAGGAATGAGTGAGTTAATTGGGTCTCCAACATATGGAAGTGCTGGTCTCTCATCATATTCTCCACCAATAATCATTGGGGGATAGATTGGGTTTGATGGGAATGGGTTGGGAGGAAAGGGATTAGGATAGAATGGGTTGGGATGAAAGGGGATTGGATGAGGTGTAGGGGGCAGAAACATCATGTGTCTCCATCGTAGGGCCTCCTTCTTCTGTTTCAACTTTTTCTTGTATAGCTGCAAACAGAAACAAAGGCATTTTAAAGCTCTAAGTGCTTTGTGTTCCACCTTCAGTAACTGCATTCAGTTCTGCAGTACTTCGCAGAAAAGCACTCCTCACCAGCCTCAAAACCCAGAACAGCAACTCCGCTGCCTACCAAAGACCAAACGCAGCACCCCTCAAAGACCTCTAACCCATGATTTGGGCATGTACCGTGTAACTTGTTGATGCTGTTTTCTCTTAATCTGACCAAACTCAACATGTGTACACGGAACACCACACTTCTAAACTAAAGTGTAACTCAGAAGTTACCGCTTCCCAAAGTCTATGTTTTATTCTCAAATTAGCATGTGGAGAATAATCTCAGAGAGATTACATAAAAAAGCCACCTACTTCTTTCCAGTCCGTGTCACGAGGCCTTGCAATAGGATCTACAAAGAGAAGCAAAAAAACCTAAGAGCAGCAATCTATTTTAAGTAGCATTCATGCCACAGATGTCCACAGTTTTGTCAGAACTGCAGAACAATCAAGAGATGCAAAAAACACTTTTCATCAGTACATTTTTAATAAAGATAATGCATCTTAAAAAATATAAAGCTCCAGGGCCATTCAATAGGTAATCTACCTGCAGACCCATTCTACATAAAGCATCATCTCCAAAAGTTACTGTAATAAGTATAGTGGGGATATAAGGATAAGTAGGGAAATCCCACAAATAGTCCCCATCTGACTCCTGACAGCACTTCCCTTGATCACCTTATTTCTTCAATCTCTTGTGAGAAATTAATAGCAGGAATATCTCTTCCCTCCGCTTCCTAATATCTGCAATAGCTAGTACACCGAGGTAGCCAGAAAAACAGACGAAAACAAGGGAAGTCTGCACCACACAATGGGAAGAACTATGTGGTCCATCAGTAATGGCTCCACAGATTGTCATCAGTTTTCCTGGCAGAAAACTGCACATCCACCTGAATTACACCTGACCAACTGCACTGGTTAGCATCACAAATGACTGCATTTACTCAGTGTTTAAAAATTGAAAGTGATTGCCTGAGGAGCCTCTTATCAAAATCTGTCAGACTAATCGCTCTGTTCACATGAGAATGTAATTAGAAAAACATGTGCCTCGACATTACCTCGGAAATCTCGCAGATACATAAACCTCCACAGAAGCTGGTCATTGGAAGCCGTGTAAAGATCACGGCAAACAGCAGAAAGAGAGATGAGTGAACGGACATCCAGAAGTCTGAAAATCCGAAGCTTGAGCTCAAGAGGAAGGACCACTAACCCAAACACGTCTGGCAAGTTCAGAGCTACAAAGTGGAGAAAATAGAAGCATTACTTAAGTGGTGCAGAGTTTAGTCTATCTCTAAAGACCCTAAAAGAAAGAAAGGACATTATAATCTTTCCCTTAAATCATTTCCCTTTGATGCCTGAGTTACACCACTTTTCTCGGAAAGTACTGTGACGTGACTTCTTATAAAACAGATCTCTTGCAACTCCAAGTACACTTACAGAGTGCACAAAATAGGGCAAATGGCACTTTATACTGACCACTATTGACCACTAAGCCTAAAAAACATTCCACACACCTATGTCTATAGGCTACAGAACAAAGGAATAGGTAAAGAAAAAAGACCTGCCCAATTTAAAAAATAAAAACCACATTAAATACAGAGCACATGCCTCACATAAAACCTTCCCACACTGAAGTCTAGAGGGAATTCCATTGAATAGTCTTCAGAATACAAAGCTGAGACCTTTTACGGCAATACCTATACAGAGAAAGCCTGGCTTCCTACTGCTCCACAAACACCAGCTTGGGTTACTTCCTACCATCCTTTCCAAGCCCTGAGAAGATCATTCCTGGGGTAAGACTTCCAAATATGATGCTATATAAATTTTTCTGCTTTGACAAAGAAATGGACTAAAACTACTGTGGTATGATTTTCTCATTGCTAAATGTGGAAAACACCCACTCCAGTCTCTTAAGTGAGACTAGAACAATCAAAAATTAAACCCAGGAAACTATCATTATATTAACATTTTCTGAGATACAAAGATTAATATAATAATTTCTTTAGAATGTATAAATTACTTTGTGCTTACTCTTTATATACCCATCACTGAACAGCTGTTTCTAACACTTTTTCTTCAAGGCTTTAGATAAACCCCCTTCCTTCCATCCTCAAAAATGAAGTATCATCTCTAATTGTAAATGTTTTCTCTCACCTTGTCGGGCAGCAGCCAGAAGAGAGTAAACCAGCTGGTCTTTAAAGAGACGGGATAATTTCTGAAGGTCTTTGTAAACACCTGCAACCTTTTCTATCAAAGAAGAGAGGTAAAAAGCTTAACTTCAGGAGGTTATAATGCAAAAGTTATTTAAGAGTGGAAGAATTATGGTTTTCTTATAAGCAGAACTGTAATCTGCTTGTAATTTTGATGGGAGCAGTTAGAGTGTAACAGTCATGCAAAAAGTAATTCATTGACAAACTACAGACCAGTTCCATGGTCAGGCTAGGCCCTCCTTTGGCCTTACAAAGCACCATTAAGAGAAATACTAGAGTTCTTCAGAAACGAACTGACTCTCATGCTGTCAAGAGTTTCTTTTGTCAGATTTCAAAGCTCACGTCTAACATGCACCTATGTTGTAAATGCCTGCAATATTCTTTTTTTTTTTTTTTTTTTTTTTTACAAGAATGTTTTTCCATTCCATTCTCTGAATAAAGAGGAGCCAGAAGACTCTACAGTTATACCGGACACATTTCGGTGCTCAGTTTCTCTTCTAAAGCCTTTTGACTAGACTTGTACATCAGCAGCTGGAGCTACCCAGTACACAGCGTAGGACACGGCCAGCCTCAACTGCCAACAAAGCAGTTCATATGCTTCAGAGAACAAAAGGCTAGTCAGGTCTGTGCTCACAAGGATCCACATCTATCTGCCCTTCTCTCCTCCCCCATCTTTGTTTTCCCTCGAATTTTGGCATTCTGGAGAGAGCTATGTGGTCAGCACATGTTTTCTGACAAAAAAGAATGTAACAGTTACAGTGCCACAACAAGAGTGTAGGTACCATCAGCCTCTGAAGTCCCGAACTGCCAGGCAGAAAGGGGGTATAATCCAGCATCACTGCCCCAGAGATTCACACATATGCTTAGGATCCCAGGCATATGGGCCAGAAGATGACTCAGGCTTTACAAGGTTCTTTCCTTACACAGTTAATCCAATAAATTCAAATTGTTTCAACAACAAAACGTGTGTAAATGGCTATACTCTGAATTCCTTTTACCACAAAGCTATGACTTGCCTAAATGGTAACCACATTTTTATTCTTTTTTTGCTATTCTTTACCTATTTGGTCCTCTACTGAAGTATATCCTTCCTCAACGTGTGACTTCCTTACTTTTCAGTTTACTACTATGAATATCATAGTTCAGTAGTACCTGGCTCCTGAAAGCAAATGAAGGATGCTGGCAATAGTTGTATTCTCTTCACACCTTTAATCTCTTTGTTGATTTTTAATGTTGCTGCAAATATAAGAAAAAAAAAAATCAAAATTTAAAACACATTGAGAGATGACAAAGATAACTTAATTACTGCCTTATCCCTCAGAAGAGTTTTACTTTCCTCCCTTACCAGATTTCCTCAAGGAAAATACCCAACTACAGCAAGCAGCTAGACAAATAAAAATTTCAGAAAAATGAAATGGAACTGAAAATAGCAGGGAATAAACAAAGATCTTGGTGACAGAAACCAAGCATTGCCTTCAACAGTTCAATCACATGGAAAGAGATCTAACACAGCTAAAAGAAGTAAACTGCAAACCATTATTATAACCCAGTCATTAAAGAAATATTAACAAGAGAAAGACTCAACAAGCTTATTATACGAACACTATTTGCATGGTAGTTATAACACTGGCATAAATCTAACCTTAACCTGAATTGGTTAAAACTTTTGATCCAAGAAAACGTATGTGCTTATACAAATTGGCGTAATCAGTTACAAGTTTTACAAATAAACATAAAAATTTTAATCAAAGATATTTTGACATTAGAATCAAGTCCCAGTTTAATATTGGTTCTGCAAAAATGTGGAATTGCTCAAATGCTAAGTAAAATATGAAAAAGGAAGAAAAAAAACCACCACAAAAAGACAAACAAAAGAATTCCAAAAAACCACCAAGTGATATGGAAGTTGCTTCAAAAAAATAAGACTTCCCTAAATCTTCTGGATTGAATAGCTTAAACTAAACACAATTTTTGAGAACACAGTTAAACTGTTAGTGTGCTACAGGAACAATTATACATTAAAACTAAAGAATACATAGCCTGGAAGTTGTTTATAAGTCTTGCAAAGAACATGAGACAAGACAAAAACATTGTAGCTGGAGCAAATCTACTCTCTTTTAATGTTTGGCAACGTATACCAAAGTTCCTAGGAAATGAGACAAGAAACAGATTTCTACAACATTGCAATGAAAAGGCCAGCTGAATCCCCTAAGGACTGACCTGTTATGGTTAAAGGGAGGGAAACGTTTAACACAGACACAGGAAATGCCAAGAATATCCAGCATCTCTTGCACCTCAGAAACCTGGATAATCAAGGTGCAGTTCTAAACAGAGTGCACAAGAGCAAATTTAAGTTTTCTCTTGCTAAACAACTGTAATATTTAGCAATGCCCATCCAGGATAAAAACTTGGCTAACTTACCATTAATAGCAACAAGATCTCCCAAAGGCACACAAGTCAAACCAGCACAACCTTCTTCACAAAGGGGATGTGTGTACTGTAGCTTATAAACACCATTCCCTCTCCATTTCTCTGGCATAGACACTGCCTTGGCTTCTGTCCCCTAGAAATAAAGAGATAACACTGCCATACTTTAGCAATGTACCAAGACTAAGAGGTGAAAAAAGAGAAATAAAAGTTAGGAACTGCCAGAATGCTGCTTGCAATTCAAATCTTAGTTTAGTCCCAATGCGCATTATGACACAGACTATAATTGCACGATTATATACTATTTTCCCCAGGACTAACAGCAAATCTAAGGAGAAGTTTAGTAATTTTCTGTCCTGTCCCAGTTTCTGACAGCGAAGGTTGTTCGGTGAGCAGACTCGCACCTATTTCTTTAAGACATGTACTTCATTCTGTCATTTATTCCAGCACTCTGACAACTGCTGTATGTACGTTAACTTACTTCATGAAAAACATGTTATTGCACCTTTTCTGTGAAGTTATGAGGTCTGACAGGGCTTGAAGAATCACAGCTTAAAATCCATTAAAAATAAATCTGAGTGGACTAACAGTGTTTCTTTTCAATTCAGTATGAAAATACGGTGTCCTGGTTTTTTGCTATGATAGAGTTAATTTTCACAAGAAGCTGGTAGGCGACACAGCCAGGACACCTGACCCAAACTGGCCAAAGGGATATTCCATACCATATGATGTCATGCTCAGTATATAAGCGCGGAGCTGGCCAGGGAGGAGGGACTGTGGCTCAGGGACAGGCTGAGTATCAGGTTCTGATTGGTGAGCAAATTGCATTGCGTATCACCAGCTTTGTATACTCTTTTATTAGCACTGTTGTTGTTACTTTCCTCTTCCTTTGCTGTCCCATGAAACTGTCCTTATCCCAACCCATGAGTTTTATTTTTTTTTCTTCAAATTCTCCTCTCCATCCCACTGGACAGGCAGGGGAGGAAGGAGTGAGTGGGCAGCTGTGTGGTGTTGCCACGTGGGTGTGCTTAGTTGCCAGCTGGGGTTCAACCAGACAGATGGAATCCCAGAGGGGGACACAACATAATCCTAAGTACAAGTAGACCCTCTCTTTCCCCTTAAATCTGCACAGCAATCATCTTCCCTACTTCCAAGCCTACTGACTGACATAAACAAACTTTCTTCCCAGTTGCCAATGTATTCTTCAGATAGTATTTCAGGCTACAGAAATGCAATTAACTTAAATTTATTAAACTGCTATTGGTCAACCAGACACCTAAACTGATCCCTCACTGCAGTAAAAAACATGATAATTTAAACACCTTCCCTGAGACCAAATCTTTTTTTTTTTTCATGTCTAGCCATGTATGAGTAAACATACAATGCAAATCTGAAAATCTAAAGGAAAAAGGCGAATTCATACATTGTACAGAGGTACTGCCATAGGTGCTCGACTACAAGTTAAGATACCTCTGTAGGTTAGTGGAGCCAAAGCCTAAATTAACTCAGCTGAAATGAATACGGAATTGGAAACAACATTTTGTCAGACCTAGGCCTTGTTAACCACCATTTGAACAGGATACCACTGAGGTGATACTGACGCTTAAGGTAGCTCTTCGAGGAAGTGCTACAGTCTAAGCACAACTACACAAGCTCAACAGTACAAAGCAGAAACAGGAGGTTACCAGCTGGGTCCTAGTGAGGCTGAGGACTGAAAGAAATATGGGGACAGGCCACTTCTCTCACACCTAAAATCTGCTCTATTCTCTAGCCTTAAGGCTTCCTGGTCAGGCAAATTAAAGAAGCTGATACTTCAGCAGCCCCTGCTGCTGACAGACACGTACAAAGCCAGAAGTGGATCCTGAGATGCATCTTATATCACACATTCCCATGATATTACACAGCTTTATCATACTGACCAAGAAATCTCCTGATTGGTTGTGCACCTACCTGAGGTACATAGCCTGTCTCCATCATGAGAAGGTGTACTAGAACAATCAAGGCATCAGTGGCACTGGTACACTCAGCAGAAAGGTAGAGCATCTCTAAGGAATGTGGTATTTCACCATCAGCAGCTTCACTGCACAGCATGGGTTCAGAGGGATAGGAACCTGTTCCTTCTTCCAGGTCAACATGTTCTGGGACTAATTCAGAAGGAAATTCTAGGCTGGATCCTGCCTTCAAGGGAAAGTAAAATACACCTTCATTCAGAAAATTACACTTTGTGTGTATATATATATATAAAAAAAAAAAATATTACTTGTCTGCTTATTCCAGCCCTCACAGGCACCAAGTCTACTCAACTGATTTCTCATGCAAGTTTTACACATTCATTACATTTCCATTTTCTAGCATCCCAGCTGGAGACTGGGATTATACACATAGCCTCCATATTTTTTTATATTTATAATGCAAGTCCTTCATAAAAGGGTCATCTGATCATATATACTACTTGAAATCAAAGTGATAATATACTAAACTTTCTTCAGAATTTTTGCAACATACAAAGGTATAATTTACTCACTGTAGTACCACCGTTTATTTAAATATAGCCAACATGCATGGCAAGTAACCAAAAAATGGTAACTTGGTCTGCTTAGAAACACAATAGGCCTAAATAGGTGGAAAAAAAACCCTCATCAATGGAATATATCTGCTGACACTTGAGAGGCACTGTGGTTTTTTTGTGGCTTCCTTTCTTCTACCAAAATCACACCATATTATTATGTTAACTGATAAAACAACCCACAGACACATTAAAAAAAAAAGTAGCTAATGAAAACTATAAGCAGATTCACCTAAGGGAAAGGTCAGGAAGGGGGGGGGGGAAGAGTCTAAAGGAGCTGTAGCTACTTCTCCCCCACATCCATGCCCAATGGCACAAGACACCTGTATGTTTGTACGAGTTCCACCCATGGAACTTCCCTTCTCTCATTAACAGCAACGGACACGGCCCCAGTTAAACATAGATTTTCAGCCTTCTAGAGCTCTTCTACAACGACACTTAGTTGCTTAGAAATCTTCTTGTCATCTCCCACCACAATTTTGGAGGAAGATGTGAGAATCTTTCAGCTTGCTTTCATATATTAAATAAACATGAAACATATACTTCTGCACACCTTACTATGGTCTGACTGACACACATAAGGAGCTTGCATGCCCACAGCACCATGTAAGGACTATTGCTGACAAGAATCAATGGGACAACAGTCCGACTACATTTTCTTTCATTACTTACAATTATTTGTATCCTAAATCTTAATCTTCATACATAAAACAGTATTTTAAAAGACCCCATACAAAGGCTGTATTAAGAGACATTTTGTATTTGAAATTCATTCCAAAATAAAAAAACTACTTGCTTTGAAAGAATGTTGGAAGACAATTTCCTCCCACCTTCTCAAGATTTGGCCTAAACCAGACAGGACCATATAACAAGACAGGCCATGGCACTAGGCTGTACCTGCAGAGCCTGCTCTAGGGAGGATCCATTCACTACAGGACCCAGCAGGTGGCAGGAACTGTTATCTGCTTAACTATTGTATGTACTGTCAGAGAAATAAACCACTGAGTAATATGAAAAAATATGCCTATTAGCTGCACAAAACATATGGGGTCATTCAGATGTAGACCTACGAAGCATGAGGCAGGAGCTATCTCAGCAACACAGCCTTCACACACAAGACAGACAGGTCTCACTCTGTGGCAGGCCGCCTGAACCACAGGGAAGTGTTACAACCCAGTAGAAAGGAATTGTGAGCTCATCTTGTGAGCGGCGTTTCCGACAGGCAGTGCCTGTTGCATTTGTTTGGTACCTAGAATCAGTTTCCTCGAGAAGGCAGCACTGAGGCAGGTAAGAAACACACTCCTAACATACTTATGGAAAGTGCATGTTTCAGCAAAAACATTCAATCCTGTAAAAATGTCAGAGCTGAAACACCTCAGGGTCGCTGAACTAGCTTCTGTGTCACAGCTAATTATACAATGGAGACAATTTGCCATCCAAATAACTGGCTATATATCAAACAAGTATTAGGAGCCAAATATTCTGTAGAGATATAATATAGCAACTGACATAACAAGATACCTTCATTTTTACCTTGTGTTGTACAGGGCAATTCTCATGTACTTACCCTCTCATCACTCTTTTGAACTTCCAGCTGAGCTTTCTGGTTGTCAGATTGCTCATTCTGCCCTTCTTCTTTCAGTCTGTGGGCCTGACTTTTGTTGGGGATCAAGGTGGACGGCTCATGACCATTCTCAAGTGGGGGAGGAGTAGAAGGCGGAGGAGGAGGAGGTAGGCTGGGTTGTCCATCTGCTTCTTCTAGTAATAAGCATATCAAATCACCAGAAACAATCCCATATGAAGCTAAGGTCTTCTGATCTTCTGTGAGAGCATCTTTTCTGTTCAATGTTATTGAAAACTTGGTATCAGAACTGCAAAATAGAGAAAAAAAAAAAAGAGGAAACACAGTTGGCTGCACCTGGGTAACTGCACACAGAGATATAGTTAGAAATGCATACTGCATACTACAATAGTACTATGCCCTGGGGTTTAATCCATTATCAATTAGCTATATTTTAAAGGAAGAGTGAGGAAAAAATATGGTATGAAATTATTTCCCCCACTTTTATCTCCAAGTACATTTTAAGTAGCTGCAGCTGCCTGGTAGGTGTAACTTCATTTACAGTAATTGCTCATAAAACAGTTATGAAGGAAACCAGACAAGTGCCCTCCAAATTAGAAGACATCAGACTTAGCAAAACAAGTTTTAAATAAGCTATTGGCTGAGATTATTTAAAAACAAGATAGTCTTGCAGCACACTCGTTGCAAATGAGGGTAATAAGTAAAGATGCTTAAAAAACCCACCAAATAGAAATGTAACTGGTTAGCACGGAAGCAGCTATGCAGTATCAGCTACAAAACACACCCACTGTGGCAAGACAAGCTGCAACTTCAGATGTGTCCTGCCCACGCTGCTATGCAGCACAGTGCAGTGCTATCAAACATGTGTTTCACCAGTGAAAAACTAGTACATCACACCTAATTAAAGGTTTGTGAATACAAACCCTTTAGCCACCATTAGAAAACGAGCCCCTTCTTGTAGGAATTTCTTAAACTGATTTTGCAGACTTTACTCTCCTATAAAGACTGCCATGAGTTCTTTATAGGTAAAACATTTATGAAATTTAAACCCAGAGCTTCTCTAAGAAGCCTGCAAAACTATAAAACTGACACTCTACAACAATTTTTGTGACGTAAAGGCCACACGGAACTTTAAGTCGGCTCTGACTGAGCTGCAATCCGTATTTCACAGCAAAGCGTTTCCCGAACTTTTACTTTCCTCTTCTGCAGCCAAGGGCCGGGAAGCAAACCGCGGCCGAAGCGGAAGGGACCCGCGGCCCTACCCCCGGTGCTGCGGCAGATCCGCGGGACGGCGCTCACCAGCGGGCGTTACCAAGCCCTGCACCAGCCCTGGCACCGTGCCCTCCCGAGCCGGGCAAAACCTCCAAGCCGCCGATCTTTTAACACACACCCCCTTCCCACCCGGTGGTGTGGTGCCCGGCCCCCGGGCGGAGCCTCGGCGTCCCCCCCGCACACGGGCCTACCAACCGCCTGGCCTTCACACCGCGGGCCTTCCCCCGGAGCCGGCAGCGTCCCGGCCGCTCTGCCCCCTCCTCTCGGCGCCCCTCACGCTCGGCCAGAGGAGGAACCGCACGCCTCACGGCCGCAGAGGACCACCAGCACCCGCCACCCGCCCCGCAGGGGGCGCCAGAGCCGCCGCGGGCGGCTGGGGAGATAGGCCGGGCCGCCCCACCCCTCTCCCCGCACCGTGTGGTACGGCCCCGCCGGCCCAAGCCCCGCGTGCGCGCGGCCGCCACCCCAACACCCCCCGCACACGCACGATGGTTCGCTCCGCACGCTACCTGTACCCCCAGGCGGGCAGCAGGGCCCGGCGCAGCTGCGCGCGCAGCTCCCCCAGCGTTGGCTCCGCCCCTTGCACCTCCAGCGGAGCCGTTCGCTTCTGCACCCGCACGCGAAGCTTCATGGCGGCGGTGGCGGCGGGTCTCCGTGCCCGCTTCGCGCCCCGAGCGGGCCCCGCCGGGTGGCGGCGATGGTGATGGTGGCGGCCGGGAGCGGGCGCAAGGGCTGCCGGGGCGTGTCGTTGTTTTGGTTGGCGCGGCACCGCCTAAGCCCGCCCGGCACCGCCCCCGCTCGGCACCGCCCCCGGGGCCTGAGGCGTTTCCACAGCGCGCCGCCGGCCGCGCGCCTGATCGGTGCCTCGGCGTGCCACGCCATGGCCTGCGCGGTCGCGATCGATGATTGGGCATTCGGACTGAACCTCCGCGTGCGCGGAAAGAGTCACACCACCGCCGTCCGCGTGCCGGGAGTTGTCGGTTGGGAGGAGGCCCCGGCGCCCGTTGCTCGTCTTCGCCTCCGTTATTCGTGGTGCTGTGCTGCTGTTCCGCAGTGGCTCGTCCCCTAAAATGGTTTATTCTCGCCGTGCCTAGAAGGAGATGAGATACTGGCGGGAGTGATTTCAGCACACTCGCTGCCAGCTGCCGTGTGGAGTAGTTTGGTTGGGCGGCTTTTCTCTCCTCTCCTCTTCAGTGTATTACCGGTTTAGATGTTATTCGAAAAACAAAAATGCCAAGGACAGCCTATTGCTGCCTGGGCGTTAAACTCGTTGGCAAAATTCAGGGAAACAGGTGCTAGGGGAAGGGCTGACAGAGTTTGCCGCTCTCAAGAGCATTTAGTTTTATAAGTGAACGTGGTTTTTCAAGGCAGACTACTGAATTGTCGTCACGGAGGTAATATTTTAACACCTGCAGTCAAATAGTCTCCCCCAAAATACAAAGTGTCAAACTTCATTTTACTGTCTTTAGTTCCCCTATATCTGTCATACTTGGAAAAAAGGTTCTTTCCCACGCCTTAGATCTTCTCAAAAAGTATACCTGGCTTCATCTAGAACTACACACTTTGTAGGAGTGTGATGTCAGTGGGGGAAAAATGTAAAAGGCACAATTCAAGTTTTAACTTGCTTAATGAATTACATTAAATTTCAGAGAACAGTGAGTTCAGAGGTAACTTTTGAACAATGCTTATTCTCAGATTATCTTATTTTTCTTTCTAACAATACAATTTACTTGACTCACATTTCTCCACACAGAGAATAATAGGAGAAATATGAGGCAGGAAAATTGGGGTCCTTTTTAGGAATATAATACTAAAATAACAGTAGGTAAAGAACTTGGACAACCTAGCTTGCGCAGCTGCCACCAAGTACAACTGCTTATTATGGCACTATTCACATTGCTTGACCCTACATCTATAGGAACAGCCCTGTCTGCGTTCTGGTACTTACAGGGCAAGTCAGAAAAAGGAGACTGAAACCAAAAATTCTGTTCTGGGCTCTGGGTTAAATCTCCTTTAGTGCCATTTGAACATTGTCATCCAAGCCAGGCAAACGTGGTTGCTAAATTTCACTTCACTTTACAGTTTGCTGTCAAATACATCTAAAGCTCAAGGGCAACCACCCTCTGTATTCAACATGTCAATAAATTTCTCAGTGGAAAGGAGAGGCTTGTATTGCTGAAGGTGATAAAAGGAAAGGCAAAGAGACTACTGAAATGGAAGAATACCACTCATGGAACAATCAAAGAGCTGATGCTCATGACAGTCAGCTTGGCATTACATACTGGGCCCTCAGCCGTGAGCATTAAAACGAGTGAGAGGCTTGCTGCGCCCTTTGCCACTGCCCCAGTTTGAGAAGTGCTTATGCTGTTGTCATCAAATGGGGCCACATCCTGGATAATGGGATATGTTGTCATCAAATGGGGCCACTTCCTGGATAAATCCAGAAGGGCGGGCTGCTGTGCCAGTGGGGGATGAGAGTGAAAGGAACACCTGAGGAGGGATCAAGAGCACCACACCTGTCAGAAACTCTGCTTTCCTCTGTCTTGAAGAGGGTGGAATACAAAGCGAGTCCTGCTGCTGCCTCAACATCATGAGCATTTTCCATTGGCCGTGGACGTCCTGCTCCATTCTTTCAGTTTTGTCCCTGTCCCTAAGGGCAGCTTAGTCCGTGCTCTTCAGAAGGAGAGGAAGAGGCTTCCCTAGTATGACAAATGTTCATGTCTACAGTTGTGATGTTTCCAGCAGAAGCATCATTTCAGCAGCTTGCACAAGCTAAAGTAATTGTGTGACGTAAGATGGTTCAGTTTCTCAGGAGCTAGCTGTAGTACTCATTAGGTAACGAGCCACACCAGTTATAAATGAGCATTTCTGCTGGCATTCTGCTAAATTTTCCTTTGAATTTTATGAGTCATGCCACAGTGTAAGTTTTAGAAACATTTTCTACAGAGCAGTATTAAACAGGAAAAGCTTTTAAGAAACAATTGTGATGAACGGCCAAAACATTTTTCACAGCGTTCAAGTTCGTTTGTGAAAATTTCAGATGACCCAAACCCACCATCATTTTTCCCTCACACATCACATCTTTCCAAAAGGGCTGTTATTTGATGAGTAATATTTTTCTCCACCATTTTCATTTTGTCTCAGTCTGCAGTCAGGAGACTTCCAGTGGCCACGTATGAAGTTGATCTCAGGTTGGGAAGGGCACTGTCTCAAAATAGTACAGGAAGCCTGTGTGCTTACAGAATTCCAGTGGCAGGGGTTGGAAGGGACCTCTGGAGATCATCTAGTCCAACCCCCCTGCTAAAGCAGGATCACCCAGAGCAGGTTGCACAGGATCGCATCCAGGCGGGTTTTGAATACCTCCAGAGAATTATCTCCACCTCTCTGGGCAGCCTGTTCCAAGCTTGGAGAAATGGTTGTATACAGAAGAATTTTAACTTTCAACATAGTTCACCCTTTTCAGAAATGGTGATTTTTTTTTTTAAGTCTAATTCATTAAAATAATATACAATATGGTGACAAAAGAGAGCTCTTTATTGATAGCTCAGAGTGGTTTCTCAATTCAAAGTACCTTATTCAGGGCTTTTTCTCCCCCACACGGTCAGTGTAAAATAAGCAATAGAACCTGTTCCACCAAAGAAGTAAAACCCTCTTGAGAGCCTTAGTGGTTTCTCTTGAGAAATTTGAAACTTAATATAGTTGTAGTCCTGTTGACCTGCAGTCAACTTCCCATGGCAGAGAAGAACTATAAAAAGTAAAGGTCTCTGGTTCAGTTACGTACCTCATGGAATTATTTTTTTCTTCCTGAAAACTGAGTCTAGTAATAAAGCTGTGAGCCAGTGGGCCTTTTCAATTTTTTTTTTTCTGTATTTGCCACTACAAAGAGTATATATAATATGTATAAATAAATATATACATGTGTATATATTAACCCTTATGATACTGATATGTTGAATGACTGGGGTCACAGTGAAAGGTGTGAGAGACAGTGGAATGAGAAGGAGAAGAGTATGAAGGCTGGAGTATCATCAGGAGATCTGTGAAAGGCTGAAGTACCATTTTAAGTGTGCCAGTGGGGGAGGAGGTTCAAGTCAAAGCCAGTGGAAAGAACCTCCTAACTTCTTGCAGCTTCATGGTGGTGAACTTCACTCCTAAAAGGTATTTTAAAGCCCTTTATGCTAGTGCTCTGTAGCTAATACATTTAGTGGAGCTCTGCTTTACACCATCTCAGGTTGGCTGTCTATAGATGACCCTTGAACAGTGTCTGAAGTTTGCTCACGTGGCTCTTAACATCTCTGTTTCTCATAACAATCTTGGTCATACGGAGCAAAGGATTTTTCAGTGGGTTTTCTGGGGATTGCCAGATTAATTCAGACCTTTTCAGTACCACCATGTTTTCTTGGATTTATATACTTCTTTACAGTATTGAATTGCTGAGAGTTGTGTGCAAAGCAAAAATCTTTGAAGTGGCACCTCAAAGACAGTCTATTTTGCATTTGCAGACCAAAATCGCATTTCTCAGGATAGTAAAAAGAGGCTCTACCCATGGAGGAAGATTTTGTCTGTCTTCTGATGAACCAAAGAGGTCAGGTTTTTCTTAGTGAGATTACTGCATCCACCTTGTAGGAATCTGTGGTGACTGCTTACAGGACTGCAATTTAGATGAAACAAGGGTAGGGGCGGCATAGGTTGAGAGAGTGCCTCATCCTGCCGTCAGCTCCATGAGTGGTTGTACGAGAGACAAATGAGTGAGCCAAACAACTGGAAGAAAAGCAGAGAAGAAAGCTTAGAGCAGGCCTACACAAATGAGGGACTCAGGTTTGAATCTGGGCAGATCGCAGACAAATAATGCCTGCTGCATTCCTGTTCAAGATCTCAATATTTCTTACTCTTTCCCTGTCTCTTGGGGACCAGCTTAAGAGCACCCTTACAGTTCTTAGCTGTGAGGGCAGTATGCAGTGCAGAGCTAGAACAAACATGCTGATTTTTTTTTTTTTTCTTTTTTTTTTTTTAATGCTAAATGGGCTTTGGTAAAAATGAACCTAGTAGTCCTGGCTCAGGTGCTAGGATAGGGCAGTTACAGAGGTCAGCAATGTGAACTCAGTGGATCCAACCAGTGGAAAGTGCTTGTTTTCCATCAGCTCATCAGACAACTGCCTCCCAACACAGTTATCGATTGTTAACAGATTCTTTGTAGGCATTGCAGCTACATTATTTATTTTGCAGCCTGGCACAGATTAATAGCTCTCTGGCAGCTCTGCTCCAAGGCTTTGAAAGCCTTTATGAAGGGCATCAGTAGGCAAGCCACACTCAGAGAAAGCTGTGGTAACCCAGTGCCTTTGCAAAGCCTTTGAAAGATTGGGGGTGGGGGGTCCCAGACCTACTCACAAATATAACCTGTGGGGGCAGGGGTGGCCATTGCCTCCCATGGATTCTGTTTGAAGATTTCATTGAGCTAGATCGCCTGCTGTCTCGTGAATTGGGAAGTGGATAGCATTGCTTTCCACACTGAATGGAGGAAACCATAAGCAGGATCTTACTGGAGTTTTTCTTTTTCCATGGGTATTTCCAGTGGTTGTGGAGAGGTGGAGATGACCTGCTTCTATGTCATTTAGCAGACTCCTGTCTGTATCATTTGCTGGTTTCTTTAAGCATTCCTGCTAATATATCTCTCCTGTCCACAATATAAATTTTCCCTCAGAGGTGGTTTTCTATATGGAATGTCAGTGCATAGGAAGGGTTAAAATCTTGAAGCTATTGAGTCCTTTTTGATTTGACATTGTTGAGCGAGCTGCAGAAAGTCTACCTGTTCTTGAGCATGCTGCAGAGTCACTAGAAGCAATGGAGCAAGGGAGAAACTGAGAAAGCCAATGCCAGTTCTGTGCTAACAGCAGAGATACTTGCGAAACTAAAGTGCTCTTTCTGGACTTCAGGTTGGGTAGACACTATATTTGCTATTACGTTTGAGAACTGTGTCTCTTGAGTTTGTTAACTATTGAGGTTTCTTTTCTGAATTTTTGGAAGTGAAAGAAGTTCTTCTGTGGGCTGCAACTGGAGAGTTTTGTGCAGGATCAAGGCGAGACACGGACAAAATTCTTTTTCAGAGATAGGCTGTTCTATTTCGGAGGTTGGTCAGTTTAAGATAGTGTGTTTTTATGGCTGAGTTAAACCTGTACAAGACAATGATAGTAACTTGTGTGTGTGTGTGTCAGAAGCTTTCTTAGTTCTTAGGCAGATTGCATCTGTAATCTTTATTGCAAGTTTTAATTAAAGTTTTTTCAGGCTGTTCACAAAGGAGAAACCAAATGTATCTACAGACTGGTATGTAGAGTACTTCATTAGGGTGAGATAGGTACACAGACTGAAACAAAGGAGTTTTTAATCTTTTTCCTCTGTTTAACTTACTTGAATACACTATCTCTAAGAAGACAAAAGAAGAGAATGATTTACATCAAGGAATTGATCCATACCTGCTCAGTTACTGAAGATAAAAATCAGAGCAATTTGTCTGCCATCTATTGTCATCGACAATGCAATTGGCAGGTCTAATTTAGACTATCAGGCAGCTGACAATTTCCATCTCCTTAGCTCTGTCTGTCTCAGTCATCTGACTAACCTTGTACAATCAATCTGGCAGAGGCTTGGGGCTTTGGTGGAACCAAGAAATATCAGCCTTGGAGTGCAAAAGTAAAGCTTGTTGGTTTGAGAATCAATATGAAAAGATACCGTCTTTTATTGCCATGGAAGTTCAGTTGTTTGTTCTGTCAGATTCTCACCTGGCATACATTTAACAGCCAAACAGGAACATATTAACTACAAAGCGCAGTAATGACTAAGATTGCTGTTCCTCAATGGGAATGAAATTTAATGAGAATGAGGTACCTCACCTACATCAATGCTTCCAGCAATCCTGCTAGGTAAATATCTAGTAAATATCTATACGTTAATCATAGAAAAATCTGTCTTTCTGGTTTTATATTGATTTTTAATTGACCTTAGTAATCAGTGTAGAAAGTGGCATGTTTGCACGAAAAGCTAGGACACTTTTTGGAAGAAGTTTAAGATTTGTAACTGCAACTGTCTGTTCTGCATTACATAGTATTGCTTCCCTAAAGTAATTCTTTATTTTGAGTTGCTTAAAATACAGAAAACAAAGAAAACCCAACAAACACATAAGACCTAGAGCTGGAAAGACCAATTAAGGAGGAGATTTTCAAAATTTGTCACAACGTGGATTATGTTTTCAGAATGTTTTTTCCCTGAAATCACTTTTTCTTGCATAGTATCTTGGCGTATCTGTAAGGATTCCCTCAGAGAAATGATATCAGGGCAATAGCCTGTCTTACAGTTCAGAAATCCACTGAAGAGCAGTATTTTGTGAGGTACTGGGTAGATCTTGGATTTGCAACTGTTTAGAGTGTGACCTGATCATATTAATTCCAATACAGAAGTAAGATTACCAAAGGGGTTTTTTGTTGGATTTTCATTTGTTTATTTTAATGCATTTGTATGTTTTCTGGCAGATAATAGAATAAATTGGCAGAATTTTGAAAGATAATATGGTACTTATTAGAAATCCAGGAATGATCGTTATAGGCTGGAATATCTTGGAAACTAGCTAGACTTTTTTGCTACTTATTAATTAGCATGGTTTTGTACATTGTCAGGTAGCAGTATCAAATCAGACATGTTAGAAAAGGGTGTACCACTCTCCTCAGTGGGAAGGCCGGAGTAAAGTTCCTATAGGCCTCTAATAAACAATTTCGTAATGCAGGTCTGGGAAGGCTTGAAATTGTCTTGAGAAACAGAATTGTCATTTCTAGGAAACTGAGCAGTGGCTGTCATTGGTAGTGAAAATTGGGATGAATGCAAGAATTTTGAACAAAGAAACCTTACTTTTGTACTAGGATAGTGTAACAGAAAGAAATAATTTGTCATAGCTGTTGTGAAGCTGTGTCGTGTGGTTACATCCCACCGCACAGTGGCTCACAGTCTCACTTTGCACACAGACACTGTGCTGCAGGCTCATGCCAGGACACCCTGCCCTATTCCTGGGTGACTACCATCCAATTCTCACATGCACTTTGAATTTACCCTTGCCTTGCCTTCTCACGTACCCTGATTTGGTCAATCTCATGTATCAGTGTTTGGATTAAGTCAGAGATTTGCGGGTAACAGAGAGGCAAGTTTTGTACAGAGACCTACTGTATTTTATTAGACCAACTGATTTAGTCGACAAACCTTTGGACTCACAAATCCAGTATATCCTAGGGGGAACGTATATAAAAAGGGTGTTGTTCTATAGGAGGACAGATGTGCTCTTCCTTGGCTGGGATTGCTTTGTCATGATGACTCTGCAGGAGGTAGGACAGATGGTAAAATAAGCCAGCCAAGACATGGGTGTGGGGAAAGCACGTAGTGGAGCAGAACCATTCAGTCCCACGAGCAGCTAATGCCTGCGAAAGTGCTATCCGAGTAATTAGAAATCTGTGTCTGCTCCCACACTGACTGCTTTGTGCAGTAAAATCATTGGCTAAACCTCTCTCAACTGTCTGCTCTTGTCCCAGTTTCATTGAGGGAAGTAACGGATACAGATTTTTTGCAGCTCATGGTATGCATCATTTATGATCATGTTTGCATCATAAATGTTAACAGGTCCCTGTGACAAAGGTGAGAAGATGCTAAAGACATGGTGTTCTTTCCTGCTGTGTTGGCTGTCCTTGCGGCTTGAGGCTAATCCTGGTCTTAAAGTGAGGATTACTCAGAAGGGGCTGGACTATGGTATGTCTAACATTGCCAGAAGTTAATTTATGATAAATACTCCGTGCACAGAATATAGTTCCTTAATAAAGACGCAATGTAGAAACAAGCTCCTTAAATATTGAAGTAGAATAAAATCCTTTTGTAATCTCACACCAGAAACACCCTTTGTCTCTTCTCTCACTCATTTCCTTCCTTTTTGTGCACCCCAGGTGCGAATTTATCCTTGCCTTGGTGGTTGCATTCTCCTACAGTCCAACCGTGTTTCTACAACATTCCTCATATCGATCTACTTTCTTAGAACCAGAATGACATGGTCATAAAGTTGCTCCTTTTTTTAAAGTGTGAAAAGCCTGATTGAAAGTGCAATATTTAATTGAAGATAATAAGGCATAATTGGAAAAAAAAGCTTACAGTTTTGGAACAGCCATATAGCTGCACATCTTTAACCTCATTCCTCCATTTGGTGTGGGGTAGCATCTGCATGTGCCATTCTTTCAACAAAATCTAGTAACTGTCCGCCATAATTCTGCCACTTAACCAAATATCAGCAATTTCCACAATATATTTTCATCACTCTTTCTATTCATGCTAAATTTCACTGTCTCTTACCTAAGACTTCCTCTATGCATATGGAGGGCACGCAGTAGAATTTCAATTGTTTACAGAATTAATATTAATAATAAAGGTTAACAAGACACACATTCAACAAAAGCTGGGTCATGCTAAGGATTAATCGTCATTTATGTACTGAACATGCTGACAGGTAAACAATGGACTTGTGAGATGAAAAATAGAAGCTCAGGGTTTATGCCTTCGAGATGAAAGCACGGATCAGGTCCACTTATTTCTCTGTATAAGCATTGTTTTAAAGGCTTTTGAGGAGTTGACAAGTGCAGGGCAAACATCAGTCACCCAAACCAGAACTGATCTCCTTATCTTTTTATGACACACAGGAGAAAGCACTCCCTAGGGATCTCTCATGCCTTTAGAAATGAGAATTCAACCTGGCATTTCTTAGTGTGAGCCCAGCAGTTTTTGTGACATTCAGCATGGCCTTCAAGTGCTGAACGAACGAAGTTTGCACACGCCTGCGTTAGCAGTAAGAACAGACATTAACAGTGCGCCTCCCAAAGGTATTTCTCGTATTTGAAGAACGTGGTGCCTGTCCTGTCTTTTCCCTTAATACGAGATTTGAAGGCTGAGGCAATAGATCCTGCCTGCACGCTCCTTACCTGCTGCAAGAACCTTGAGAGAAATTCCACCTGGGATCACTGGCTGCCTTTGCTGACAGTCATAAGAGAGCTCTAAGTTATTTCACTCGGAGCCCGTATTTTGCTTTGGAGGCAGGAATTCACAGGGAATCATAACTTACCTCTCCTTCACAAAAGATGCATTTTATATAAAGGTATTCCAGTGTTGAGTTATCATTGATCTCAATTCTTTGCTTTTTTAATACACTGAAGTCTGGGGGAGAAAAAAAATAGTTATTTTGTATTCAGCAACAGTGAGGCCAAAAGCTAAAGAAACTCATGCTCAAAATATCTGAAAGCAGGACAGCATTCAGTATTAAAGTTTTAGCAGTGTCTTCATCAAAGATGAGCAAAAAGAAGGAAGACACAAGGAATTTGGGATTTAAAGATGTTCTGTTTGTTGATGATAGGGTCCATGTGTATTATCAGTGCACAGGTAGCGTTGAAGAATTCAAGAAAGCAGGGATTCCTTAAAGCAAGGAGAGAAGGTAGGGATATGAGTCAGAGATCTGCTGCATGCTGTAATGGATAAGGCGCAGTGGCAAAATGTATGTACTCTGAAAGAAACGGGAAGAAAACATTTAAAAGAATTGTCTTTAAACTTCAAACAACTTGTACACAAACAACAATCCAGATAGCTCCACATTTGACATACCAGCACTTCAGGTGCATATATCACACTTTTTCCATCAGTCGACACTACATATAGAAGTCATCTTCTTACTTCTTAACTGGCTTTTTCATTCAACAGGTATGAGACAATCCGAGATAAAGGTCATGACCAAGTGTTTCCCAAGGCTATCCACATTGTGAGTGAAGTGAAGGAAGTATAACAGTTTCAGAAACCTGACAAGAATATAAGATACAATTCAACGACAAGATGATCCTAACAGCTGGTCTTGATCTTGGGTTAAATCATTTGTATGTGAGGCTAACAGAAGTTGTAAATGGGTATATAAGGAGTTGGAAGGAGGTCTAGGCAAGGATCATAGAGTCAGAGCGTTTCAAGAACTATGTTAAAAGTGATGCTTTTAGGCAGTGTATCTGGACCTTTGGGTGCCTGAATCCAATCTGCAAGGCATGTGCTTTCCTCTGTCCCCTTGTAGGCAGGAGGACTGGGATGGAGCTCTTGAAGCAAGCAGTATTGAAAGAGACCTTCCCAAGCTGGAGTGGGCAAGAAAGTTTCTCAATTGTTAAGGTCAATTATGTCATTTCAAGGTAAGTAAAGGAAATACATTTCAAAGTTTTAAGATGAAACAGGCTATTATTACCACATAGTAATAATTATGGACCCATTTTTTTGTTCAGTGTAAAATTTTAATGGTTCATCTAACTCTGCTCCCACTGCCTAAACACTGATTTGTTTTATAAGGACTTCCTTCTACCACACTCAGAGATGAGCTTTAGAAAGCTTCTGCAGGAGCACCTTCGCTGTTTTTTTACTTGGTTTGTATCAGAGTTTGGAGCAAGGCAGGTGTAAGCATGGCTGTGATACAGCAGGGGAAATGGGTGGGAAGGAGAACAGAATTGGTGTTACGAACAGTCTGCTACTATGAAGGATCTGTAGCAGTGAAAATAATTTGTGTTTGATGAGAAAAAGCCGACAAAGGGCTAAGATGAAAATGTGTGCAGGGGAATGGTGTCTTTGGGCTGACATTGCAGGAAGCTGATTTTTGCAGAATCTTTTTGGATGGATTTACAATGGTAAAGCAGCATTTTGATTGGATAGGGCTCAACACCTATTTCCTGCTGAGGAAAATCATTGTACCATGAGCAGCCAGTAGAAAAACAGTTTTATAGAGCTTCCTACAATTTCTCCAACTAAGGAGACTAATATAAAAGCAGGTTTTTCTACAGCATTCAATCCCATCTTCCAATAGGCTACAAATAGAAATACAAAATTCTGGTCTTTTGATATTACTATCAAGCCAAGCTCTGCTGCTCAGTAGCATTTTCCTTCCTTTTCTTTATAAATTACCCAGAGCAAGAAATACCATTCTGGGAGACTTCATGTACTTTTTGCTGGGTAGGGCCTGCATCCTTTATTTATACCTAATATTTTCCTAATAGCCTGCTTTCTGGCAGGCTTCACTGTATTATACCGTCCTTGCGACTTTAATCGCCGCACATCTGAGAGCTGTGTTTGGACAGGCTGGAGAAGAAGAAATTACGGGGGTGGAAGTGTGTGTATCTTATTGCAGGTCTTCCACTGTCTACTGGGTGGTGATTATAGAGAATATGGAGCCAGATTCTTCCTGGAGGTACACAGTGAAAGGATGATGGGCAACAGATGTAAATTACATCAAGAAAAGTTCCAGTTAGAAGTTAGGAAAAATGCTAGGGAGCACCAGAACAAGGGCCCAAAGAGGTTGGGAAATCTCCATCCTTGGAGGTGGTCAAGACTCAAGTGGACAGGGCCCCTGAGTTGGTCTGGCTTTCAGTAGGGGGTTGAACCAGAAAATCTCATGAGGTCCCATTCCAACCAAAATTATTATATAATCTTCAAACCCCCAATTCATTTTCCCAACCATAGTTCTTGAAACTGGCCAGCTTCCCAGTAAATAATCTGATTTTAGCTCACTGCAAACAAGATTACTAAAGGCAGCCTTACTGCTGTCCAAGATGTTATTGGAAAATTATGGTCATTTTAACTAAAAGTAAGTAGCTGGTGCCTTCTGCCCCACGGAAAGTAGATTAAAGGCAGTTGTTTCAGAGATCTCTGCCAGATATCAGGAAACAATGAGGAATGTATACTATATGATAAGATTACAGCTGATATCTTTACAATGTTCAGCTCAATTCAACACGCCCATTTGCAAGACAATATCCTTGAGTATCAGAAACATTTGTTTTGGCAAGGAAATCTTCAAGATTTGTTTAGAAAAATAGGTCATCTCCAGAGCCCTTTGCGAGGCAAGGGAGGGGATACAGAATGGGGAAAGAGAAACTTTGATGTTCTTCAGCAAATGCTAGCATCCAGGCAATCTGGATTTATTTATAGATGTAGCATCTGGGTTTAACACACAGATTTATTTTTCCCCAGTGAGCACGTTTCACTTTAAGGAGTTTGTTTTTCTCCCAAGGGGAGGTTTTTTGTTTGGCCAGGCATCCTTTTTTCCCTGGGCAGATATCAAGGATTCTTTTTCCAAGGATGCTACTAAGTGTGATGGTACAAGTGTCTGTCTTTCCTAAAATATACAAGGGTCAGTCATTTCTGAGAAATTATTTTACTGAAGCATAGAGTTTGCCTTTTATAGAAGGGTTTTCAGTGATCAGAAGTCCTTTTTACTCTTTTAACATGCAGTCTAATATCTCCTTTTCTGTATTCTGTAGGATCAGAATTAATGCTGTAGATTTCCCAGAAACTTCTGCTTCCTTTATTCCTGGCACTGGCATTAGTCTGTCAGTGGCACATGCTTCTGCTACGATCAGTGCAGACTGGAGAATGAACACGTGGCTGCTGTAAGTATTGTACAGTGCGATGCAGATGCAAGGCGCAGTTCTGGGAGAAGGATTGCAAAAGAACTTCAGAAATCTAGTTGGTAATTATTATTTTTCAGGTCAGATATGCTTTATCATTTAACAACAAACTATTCAAATAAACTTCTCAAGAAGAAAACATCCCCTGCCAACTAGTGCTTTTTGCCTTTTTTTTTTTTTTTTTTTTTGTAAGTATTCTACCCCATAGGTTGTGTCTTTGGGAAATACCAGGTCAGACATCTGTTAGCATGCTCAGTTTGCCCAGACTGGATATTACGTGGTATTACATGAATATTCAGAGCCACAGAGTTTATGATGGCCACATTTGTTACTTTCTTTGTACAGTATAACTGGAAGGTTGACTCTATAGCTAATTATCTATTTGCTGGTACAGTGCATATTGTCTTCCAAAGCGCTCCTGTTAAAGGAAAGGCACTGTCACAATGCCAAACATTCAGAACTTTGGAAACTCCAGAATTTGGGCCGCCATGGAAAACCGACAGCTTCATGAGCCTGTGCAGCATGAGATTGTCTTTAATATTAGACATGATTGCATACTGATTTTTCCACTTTTTTATCTCAGCATTTTTGCTATAGAATTTTAATATTATATTCTAGATTTTCTTGGGGTGGGGGGAGGGCTAAAACTTCTGGGTTATCAGAAAAGTTTGCAAGGTGCTAATCTCTACAATTTGGGTTAATGGAGTAACTGGTAACAGCAGTAGGCTGTTGCTCTATTTGCAAGCCAGATAGTACAGCAAGATGGATCACCAGGCTGCAAGTTTCACAGCATGTCCTGATTTCAAAGGAGCATGGCCATGCAGTTCTGCATTCAGTTTCAGTACTGGTGGCTGGAAACTGCTGTCACTGTGCCCCCAACCTGTCTGTCATTCCTCCTGTCATACCAGTATTGTGAGGAAAAGGGTGCTGTGTTCAGCAGGGCAAATCAGCTGTTCCCAGACACGAAGCCACCTCTCCCTCTTGCTGAAGGATAAGGACCTGAGCATAATCTGGAGACACCCCAGATGTATAAAACTCCAAAGACTTCACAGACAGCAAGGGAGGCAGGGAGCTGGTGTGCAGGATTTGGCAGAGCAGATCGTTGTGAAGGTGATCGAAGCCAGCAGAAACAGAGAACCTAAGTAGCTGGGCTTCTCCCCATCTCACAAGCAGCCCAAAATGAGAGGAGGAGGGCTGAGATCCTTTTGTGATGGTACATGCCGCTGATGTATGGGTAAATCTTGTTTGGAAGGATCTCCTGGAGTCATTTTGTCCAGCCTCCTGCTCAAAACAGAGCGGTCACCAGACTAATCAGATCAGCTGTCTAGTGGTGGTGTTCAGCCAAGGATTGTGGTGCCACAACCTCTCCAAGTACCCCATCCCAATGCTGCACAACCCTCCTCGGGAAAATGTTTTTCCTGGTAGCTTATTGGATGGGGTTTGCTCATGGACTGGAAAATGACGGTCTGAAGAGCAGTGCTTCATCTAGATAGCAACATAATGCACATACGTAATGCACTGAAAGGTGGGGTTGAAAATGGTGGTAGTGGTAGGAGGGACTCTGTCACTGGTAATACTACTCACTGGTTTGGTCAGGGTAGTCTATGGTTTGAGGCTATTGGGATTACAACCTCTTTCCCCAGAATTTTTGCTTAGCCTCAAAAATAAAGAGGAAAGCTGAGAGACTTGTGGTTTAAGCTTAATATTGGGCTGGGCTTCTTTTTTTGTTTGGTTTTTTTGTTTTGTTTTGGGGTTTTTTTGGTTTTTTTCTATAGTATGGCGCGGCCACTGTAGTAATGCCTGGGAAAAGAAAACTTGAATAATCAGGATGAAGGTGTGAAAAGTGATACTTTCGGTGCCAGTTCTGTTATGGTAAATGAGGTTTTTATGAGGCTGTTCTAACATCCATTCATCTCTCTGTATCCTGCTTGGTTGGCCTACAGCTTCTACAACTCCTAGCCATAGTTGTAATACCTAAATTTGCTGGAATTTAGGTATAAGGATATTTTTGTTATGGTCTTAGAAGGGATTTTTACAGAAAGGAGACAGAATGAATGGATTTGGGGCAGGACGAAGAACGGAGGAATGTATGCATTTTAAAGGGTTATTGAAAATTATTACAGGAAAGAGGAAAATGGAACAATGGCAAAGTTAAGAACCACTGGGTTATATATTTATTAGCTAACTGGGTTCTGCTGCTGCTGCAGTCCCAGAAGCGTTCAGGGTGATCCGTCATGAAGGACTGGAATGGCTTGTGCTGCTGCGAAACTGTCACATTTTTGCAAACTTGTCAAATCCTGCACAACACTGGAAAATTCACGTCCTGGTAACTCATGCATATAGTCTGTTTTTGAATACCATGCATGTCCCCAATCTACTTTAATCCCTAGAAAAACCATTCTTCATTCTAGATGACTGAAGCAAAAAGTCCTTTCAAACTTGATTTACAGGTAGTTTCTTAAATTGTTCCCTTAAAGCAGATGTTTCCTTGACTGAGTTCGTTCTTTTTTCTCCAAGCAGCAAAGACCAAGGAGGAATTACTGTGTCCCTCTCAGGACTGTTTATTGTGGTTATCTTCAAAGTGTCAAGGGATGGCACAGGCCACTTGTCCATGTTGCTACACAATTGCCAGCTGAGCATTAACAGTGTAAAAGTCAAGTTAAATGAAGGATCTAGGTATGTACAGTAGATTTTCTAATTACTCTGTGGGAAGTAGCAAGGTTTGTAGCGTAAGGGCCACTTTTCAAATTTTTACTTTTAGGGATCCAGTTACAGGATACGACTAACTATTGAAGGCTATGAAAATAGATTTTTAAAGGTCTATTTTCAAAACCAGCCTCCTTTCTGTGTGTGTGAAGTGCGGTTAATCTACGCTTCTTTGTGCGTGTCCCAACAAATGAGGTGACTAAACATACTGCATATGACAAAAAATGCCATTTGGGCATATTAATGAATACAAGATTGCAAATGGAGGTTTGCAGATATGTAGGTTGTCTAGACTGATTATGCCTTTTGACAAGCTGACCTACAATTTCAGAATAAAACTTTCAAAAGATAATATGAAACAATGCTTGTAGTTCTCCTCATTTTGATTTTCTAAAAATTTTTTTTTGTCTTACTCAAACACAAAATGTGGCTAATTGAGTATTGTTTATCAACACATTAACATGAACATTCATACTTTGTAGGTTGCCTTCTAAATAGCTCTTATGAGACTGAGAACCCCTAGCATTTGTCTGAGACTCACAAATTAATAAAGTCAGCTGCACAGTCTACCAATATCGCTGTCACGTCTCATTAATATAAATGACATTGGCGCCCTAGTCTGCCGTATTTTATATTTCAAAGATTTCAATCCATGCTAAAAAGTCATTGTGTTCATTTCCTTTCCTCCAGCTGGATCTACAGCTTTCTAAGTGGTTATCTTGAGAAGCCCATTCACACCAAATTAGATAAAAATGTAAGTTTGCAAAGACGGTTTCAGCTAGTGAAGGGAGGAGTTGAAATACAGCTCTTACATCACTGACTTGTCTCTCATTTCATATAGCTATGCCTAAATATCAAACACAAAATCCAGATGATGGATGCACAGCTAAGAAAGCATACAGGTGAGTTCTTGATAACAGCTTTTTGTTAAGTAATTTTCATAGTGCTCAAATTGTAGCCTTTTTTATTAGATGTCAAACCATTCCTGTGTTCATGGTACAAAAAAAGTGAAGGAAGAAAAATACAGACATAGTTCTGTACCTTAACCTATTCCAGAGTCCACCCTAGAAATCTCTTGCATGCATCTTGTATACAATATTCAGATTTCTTCTGTGGCCGTAGCAGGTCACCTGTAATCTTTCAGTCTGTTGTAGCTGACCTGTGTTATTTCCTTAGATTTTTGAGATGAACATTTTCATGCTGATCCTTTTGCTCTTGGTACTGTGGACATAAGAAAACCTAAGTTAAAGGTAATCCACTAAAGAGCTAGCTAACATCCCTGTAAGATCTCATACAATTAGCACATCTTGTTTTGAACTTGAGTTCAGTGAGGTAACAAGATGCTGCTGAAGACAGCATCACACTAAGCGTGCTTCTCCACACCAGTGACAATTTCCCTGTCATTCTTGCAGAGACATGAAGACAATAGATATTTGTATCTGAAAAGAATATATATATATAAGATTTTCACTTCTATAATAAATCCTACAGCTCTTTTGTTTGTTTGTTTGTTTTGGTTTTTTCCAAGACTATTTGTAGTTTTCGCCAATTCAAATTCATTTAATTCACCTAAGTCGTATAACTCAGGTCAGAGAGTTTGTTCTCACTCTTCATTTTGCATTGTGGATATTCCTCTTACCTGCTCTGCTATTCAGAAGCAGAGTAAGTAGACTTTTATTTTTCCTAAAATGGTCTATATTCACCATATGCCAAGTAGAAGTAAATATTACTGAAAATCATGGTCATCAAGAACATTTTCTTATGCAGCACATACCTAAACACTTCAGGCTCAAGGGCACTCCAAGCTGTGCTGTCATATTGAGGAGTTCATAATCTCTGTGTGAATTCACCATTTCTCTTTAAGCCCATCTGATTTTTATACAGTATGAACAGACCTTACAGTCCAATCAAAAATAACAGTCAGACTGAAGTTGCACGTGAGTGCCTTTCAGAAAAGGTCTTCAATCATACTGTCTGATAAAGTGCCCTCTATTGTTGCGAACAAACATCCCTTGTCTTCAACGCTGATATGCATAAAACACGCTAATGTCATCTTCCAAAGTATTTAGTAGTATTTACCAGTATTTCACTAACCATATAGGAGAGTTTAGTTCTCTTGTGCAAACACATACCAAAAAAGGGGAAACTCTGCGGTGGATACTCCTTTCACTGCATGGGAGAGATTTCTGAGGAGTGTATTCAGTTGTGAACAAAAGGAGAACAAGGCCTAAACCAGGAGGAATCAGTAACTTCTCCAGAGGGAATACTCTCACTTTTTCCCTTATAACAAGTTTTTTTTAATTTTCTTCTTCCTTCTCCAACCATTATTCTTCTTCAGATTCATCATTTCTATAATACTTCTGCCTTTAACTAAACAGTAATGGGTTTTGATGTGGTTTTGTAATAATGGCTGTTTTGTTTTTGTCCACCATTCTTCTAGTGTTAAGCCAGATTGATGCCTTTGCACAGATAGACTATTCCCTAGTTAGTTCTCCAGCAGTCTTCAAATCACATATTAACTTGGATTTGAAGGTAATTTTTCTTTAATATCACTGTGCTTTTTAAGACTTTTCTGATTTTCTTTTGTGTTGATGCATTTTCTTCCACTACAGTCTTACTCAGCCTTTCCAGTATTTAATTAGAAAAGCACTAACTCATTTGGACATTTTGGTGAAGAGCTATTTTGGAAACCAGATATGATTATTTAATAAATTAACTACATTTGTTAATTAACCGAAGCTATCATTTAGAATTAAATTATTTCAGAGTTGAAACCTTTCAGAGGTGCTTTATAAACAGCATAAAAGTGTTCTTTAGATACACGGCTCTTCCACTGCTGCTTGGTCTTCGCCTGTTACCAGTGATACATAACCTGTGATGGCTACTGATGTGATTGCAATCCAAAGCATTTGTTTCGAGATGACTCAACATCTTGTATATGTACAGGTCACACCCAAAACCAAGACTTCTCACAGACAGTCCTTCAGCAGCACACAGCAGTTCCTTTCTTATCTATTTTTCACCTTTGTTGGCAAGAGATATCTCGGCAACACCCAGCTTTTCCGGCAGCTTCAACAGTCCTCGTAATTCAGAGCATCTCCATGGCTGTCAGACCTGACTTCAGTTAAGAAAGTTGTGCTAGAGCTGTGGTTGAAACTCATCCTCTTGGTTATTTTGTTCAAGCAACTTTTACCACCCACAAAAAACACTCTGCAAGCAGGATAGACATAGCTTAAAGGTACTAGGCAATAATTTGTCAGCTACTATAGCTAACTAGAATTTACAGGCTAAGCTTTAGCATGCCGACACCCTGATGGGATACCGGATGAGTCTTTGTAAGTCAGTTATTAATCAGTTAAGGAAGTTACTGGTCTTCAGTGCTCCTTGGAACAGGCTGATTCTTGATGGTTATGAGTTGCCATCTTCCAACTCTCAACTTCTTTCTTAGGGTTTTATACCTTTCCATGTCAGTATTTTTCCTGTTGAATCTTTCAGCTACTAACCATTACAGTGTCAGTAATTACACTGCTTATTGTCTGTTCTGACTTCTCTTGTCTTACATGGCCTGAGCTCACATGCCTTCTCACATTTTAAGAATTATTTTCTTAGTATAACTGAACCAAGGTCCCACACCTGTGCAGCACCCAAACTAGATCTTGGAGGACTGGCAGCTGGACCAGGGCTAAGAGTTAGGTGGTATAAAAGGCTCCTTAGTGTCCCTGTCCCAAGCAGCCTCCAGTGCTTTTGGGGTGTGCCTGAAGATCTTCTTGAAATGTCACCCTTAGAGTTAAATTAATAAATGTGTCTTTCCCACAGGAGAAAGAAAACTGTGGTCCAGATGATTTTTTTTTGGTCTCTCATAGCTGCAGTTCAGAATACGCACATGAATGCTCAAATTCAAACTTTGAAAGGATAGAGGCCAGTTATTCTCTGTGATTCCTGTATTTTTCCAAAAGAGCCTGAATATTCTGATTTTCAGGGCATATCACAAACTTATTTGCTTACTTCAGGTTTTCTTTAGTGTCAAGCTTTTCTTCAGATTAGGAAGAATTCTTTCTCTTCAACCACTGCTAATGCATTGTAACAGATACAAATGTTTACAACTAGCAATGCTTGATAATGATTCTTTGCAGGGCACAGTCTATCCAGTAGGAAATCACACAGACCCTCCCTTTGTGCCAGCTCCGTTTGCCCTCCCAAACCAGGGTGGTTCCATGATATACCTGGGAGTCTCCAGTTATTTTGTTAAGTCTGCTTCACTGGCTTACTACAGAGCAGGGGCCTTTAACATCACCATCTCCAAAGAGGTGAGTATAATTTGCATGTAATAGAATTACAAATATCAGCAGTATGGATAGTCAGCAAAGGAGACTAACACATTATGTTTGCCATTTCACACGGATTTGGGTCACACTTCTAGCACTTGTAGGAGGGATTCATGACATTCATTCTGTATGACATCATTTAAAATAGTCAAAGTGTCTCTCAGACCCGAGTCTGGACTTCTTGGCAGCTCCAGGCAAGGAATGACAGATGAACATCACAGCCTTGGTGTGCAAGGAGTGGCAGAAAGAACCAAAAAAAAGCTTTTCTCTGCATGGATTCCACATAGGAAAGGAAAGGGCAAGACAGGTAAAAGTGTACTGAAGCCAGAGTCTGCTGCATAGAGGCCCACAACAAATGTATTGGCTGTGTTGAGAGCTAGAATAAACTCTCAGATTTAACAGAGCCACAAAATGAGGCAAGAAACAGGTACAAGGAAACTAAGCTTTCAGCTGTGGGTGAAGAACATGTGAGACTTCTCTCAGAAATGCTATTTCCACATTGGCATTAGTGGTCAGAGTTTCCAAGAAATTTGGCTAACTGAGACAGTGCTGAGAGGCTCTTCATAAAAATTGGTGTCACAAATGGCAGTGACAAACATCATCACAGTGGTCAGCAGCAAAAGGCCAACTGAGATTTTGAGTCCTGCCTCTGACAGAGTCAGTATATTTCACCTAAGGAAGTCCCAAAGGCAGGAAGTAAGCAGGATGCCACGTCTGTTCTTTCAAAGAATAATGGTTGTTCACTGGTATGTGCTCCTGAAATATGTCCATGAGAAATCTGTCTCTCTTCTGTACCACAGAGCACTGCGGATTCCCTAGGAATCATTCTGGGGCAAGGAAATACTAAATCAAAACATGGATTATCTTAAACTAAAGTAAACAGGATATGGGTTTTTTCCCAAGGAGAACCTCATTTTCAAGCTGATATAATGATCTCATTTATTTCATTTGTTTACAGCTTGCTACTGCTTTTAACCTAAATACTGCCTTATTCAAAGATTTTGTTTCCGAGGTGGGTACTTTTACTTGTACAGACCTTTTAAGAAAGAGCAGTAGCTAATGTTTCTTATGGATATTATTTGTGTATTAGCTCATTTGCAAAAGTTTGGAGGAGACAAGGTAACTGAGCTGGTTTATGATTAGTGCAAGATTCAAACATACATGTCTACCCCATCATAACTCTATGCTCTTCCTAACTGTATCACACTACTCTTTATTTATTTTCTACCCATCTAAGTGCTGCATTTGCTCTCAGTCTCTGAAACTATAAAGACTAAGTGGCAGACATCTGTGAGATCAGTCTCCTTTTATTCCTGTTCAAGATAATGGTATCTCTGCTATTGGTTGCCTGACTTCTCTATGCAAAGATACCTGATTTACGACTACTGAAGATTATATACAAATAGGAGGTAATAGTCATGAGTAGCTAAGTTTATAAATGTGATGCAAGAAATTAAGATACTATGACATGCTTTACAGATCCCTAATATGGCAACGTTTACTGTAAAATTATGAAATTTGGAACCCGTGGCATTGCAAACTAAAGTTTTGTCCTCTAGGAGTGTCTCTGTTTTTGGAATAGAGATTGGCTCTTTTGGAAGGCTGCCTCTTTTCCTAATTCTTTATATTGTCAGGGTCATTTTTTTTTTTTCTGGAATCCCTCACTCCCAACATTTCTTTAACATGCTGTGCTAATCCCCTTCTCTTGAAATACATTTTTCAGGAACAACCTTTAAATTATTTCTCTATATACGTTCAGTATCGGTGGGTCTAAAACTTTATAATTTGTTTTACTGTCTCTGAAACCCAGAGTATATGCAATGCTAATTTCATCATTTCAGTTGGTGTAATTAAAATGAATTATTTTTAATATAGATTAATTAACAAGAGAATTGGTATATAGCACCTGATTATGATGCAGCCACAGAAACAGTAGCTTAAGAAAAACTTAACTCTTCATTCAACATTTTTTTTCCTCTTTGAAATTCCACAGATTGCTCTGTGTCACGTAACAGCATGCCCAGTGCTGCTGAAGCTGATGGCTACATCACCACCTGTGGTCAGTTTAAATGCAGACAGATGCATCCTGCAGATAACTGGCTGTGTAGAAGTATTTGTTGTTCTGCCAAATTCAACCACCCAGAACATCTTTACAGGGAATCTAGTAAGTAACATGAGCTAGAAGATAACATTCAGTGCTAGGGCTGAAGAAACCACACAGTAATCATCTAGATCCTTTGAAAATCATAGAGATGAGCATAAAATAGCCTATACTGGTCTGCCACAAATATGCATACTGTTCTGTTGCATTTCACAGGGAGGAAAGATGCACCACGTACTGTAGAATTTAATAGGCAGGTGCAGAGAGCTACTTATGAAAGCCCTTTTTTCCATGTGGGAGGTTGAGTGATAATTCAAGAATAGATTGTAATATATAAAAATGTAATTGTCTGATGCCCAGTCTTCCTAACTTGTTTGTTATAAAATAGTTCAGTGTGTCCCAAGACATCTTTTCCTTAGGTTGAAAGTGAACCAATTATGTCAGTCACGCAAGGACTTAAATGATCCTAATGATAAGGAGGCAATCAGGGCAATGTTAGCACTTCACTCACACAATCTCAGTTGCTGGCAGAAAGCGGCAAATTCACAAATTATTTCACTATCTACATGTATTGACCAAATAAAAAGTTTAGACATTGTGTTTCCAATCACAAAAGTGATTGCATTTGTGCCTGTATCTAAGACAGTATTTATCTGTGTATACAGTCACAGAAGACTGTTTTGTTTTTTTCCCTGCAGACAGCCAGTACCAGAGCCAATTTGACAATAACCAAACAGAAGTTGATTATCTCATTACTTCTGAAGAGGTAACCAAGGAATATTCAGAAAGCAACAGTAACGATCCCAACATCAGGACACAACAGAACTTCATTGTGTCAGCCTGACAGTGGTTGTTTCACCATGACAAAAAGAAAATTAATTACCTTCTTTCTCACAGGGGCTTTAAGATACTTTTGACTGGTTGGTCGAAATCTTGCAGATGAAATATAATAATATTGTGGAACAACCATGTCTCTTGTGCAACGTGATACTACCCCTTTCTGTAGGTTAAATACCTTTCCAGATGACAATGTTCAATATATTGGTTATCTTAAAAGCATCTGTTTCAGTCTGTGCTGATGTTGGATAATGAAGTTCAGTAGTTTATTCGAAACACTCTAAATGTTGCTGCCATGCCATGTCTGAGCATCATAAACAGAACTGCCAGAGTGCACACACTGCACTGGACCACTGTAACCAGCCATCTGTACACCTTCACATGACGGGAAGGGAAAAGTGAGGCCGCGTAGCACATATTGCCACAGCAGACCACCATGCCATCAAACAAATGAGACTAGTTTGAAGCAAAGCTCAGCTTTTTACATTTTGCTTAGATCTTGCTGGTTTTGCGGTTACTTACAGTTACGGATATTCTCAGCTGTCTTACAACAAATTTCATTCACACTTCAAGCTGGGCTGTGTTCACAGCCCCTTTCTCCCTAAATGCACCAGGTGGGTAGAAGCAAGTAGCCCACATCAGTGTTTCTTCTTGTTAGCTCTGTACTCCGAGTTGGGGCAGAATACCACAATATATGATATTTTTTAACTTCTTACATTTTCATTAATGTAATAATTATTAATTTCATAAATTAAAATGAGCAGCCTTTTCTTAGTTTTGGTCACTAGACCTTGTTAATAGGAAAAGAGGACTTAGAGTGATCAGAGGCTGTCAGTATAAGTTTAAGAAGTAATGGTGCTACTCACTTAGAGCTTTTGACACAGGAATGTGTTCTTCTGTTCTTCAAAATGTTGGTTTTCCCCAGATTATATTTACAGTGATCTGAGGATGCATTACAGGCATCAGTGGAAAAAGTTAGGAAATTGTAATGGTTAGGAATGGATATGAGTTTTATTTCAATCATAATGAACATTTAAGGAATGTGTAGTTCAGCCATTGCAGGAAATGGCAATTCCAGAAAAATTTTATTTCCCAAGTCTTACAGTCACAGCCCAGGACTACACATGACTGCAGGAGATTAGTATCAGAAAGATTCCAGGGATTCTAGAACTCATTTGTAGTTGTGCCAGTTTTGATTGAAAGCTGTTGGGAATCAAAGAGTCTTTGGCGAAACTAAATGTGTGAATTGGCAGGAAATCAGTCTGAAATTCCACAAATGAATCTTAAGCAGTGTGCATAACTTGCGCCTTCATCCTTTCTAGTGAATCCTCTTCTTTTACCTCTTTTCCTCAGGCTCCAGTTCTCCCTGCTGCACTCCACTCTTGGCATCTCTGAGGTAAGTTGATGGTTTCAGTGCCTAGGAAAGGTAGCTGAGCCCTTCGGAGATAAAAGAAATTCATCTGAAGTTGTTGCTGGACAATTCTTGCTCTGTCTTAGGGATATCATCTGCCACTGCTCTTTCTTCTTGGAAATAGTATATTCTCTGCTTGTCTTTTTCTCTCCGGTAAGAGGAAATATGTCTTGGAGTGGGTTTTTTGTTTGTTTCTTTGTTTCTTTGTTTTCTCATCAGAGGCTCCAAATGTTATGGAGTTATTACCGTGCAACATTAATTGAAAAAAAGATAAATGTCTGCCTGGGTCTGCATGACCTAGCAAGCTGTCATAGTTGATTCTGCTCACTTCTATATCCAGCAGCACAAAGGCAGGCATGGGGCTAGCACCTCTTCTAGCTGTTTCTGACAGCCAGCCTGAATTCACAGCTGGATTGAGTGGGCATAGCAGTTGGAGTGAATCCAAAGTCAGGCTTAAGTTCACTTTCAGGAATTATCTTGAATCACTTCAACCAAATATCATAAAAAGGGGAGTCAAAAATAGGGAATAAAGGAAACACCACACCACTGCTTAGATCATTCACTGTAGACTGAGAAATGGTCAGTGTGACTCTGCAGCAGCTCAGCCCAACCTACATCTTGAAGTGAAGGGAGGAGGACACTAATCACCGTGGCATAAGACAGAGCACCAGGACAGGGCAGTTCTTGGCACCCAGACAGCAGTTCACTTCTGAGAACCGAGTCCTGGCAGCGGAAATGGGGTTGAACAGATTTCATTCCTAAAGTTAAGGTTCAACCCAGATACTTAACATACAGGGGAAAAAAAAAAAAGACTTCAGTTTAACTTATTGCAAGAAAAATGGACACCTCCTTGCCATGTATATTTTATATTGTTCAGCTGCAACTTAAAACAAAAAAGATCTTTTTTACCTGAGATTTTCTCTGCCAAGCTCTGTTCTGATCTTTTTGCATGTGACTCCAGTTCCAACCCTCCACCTTCCCCAACAAGCTGCAATCCCATAGGCATCAGGCAATAATCACCAAATGTGTTTTCCCCCCCACAGCAGATGTCACTGGTGGAGAATTTTCTGTCTTATGCTTTGCGAACTGCAGTGGTCCCAATAATCAATGGTAAGGATTGTGGCCAGTTGCCGAGCGCAGTTGGTGGGAAAGCAAGACTGAAACCATAAGAGGGAGTGCTCAGCTTTAAAGACTGTGTTATGGAAGGTTTTCTGTCTGTTTGGCCACACCTAGACAGGTCTACTCTGTGCTGGACTTCAGTCCTGGTCCCTCAGTCACCCAGATCAGGGGCTGGGACAGAGCAAGTCTGGGCTCCCTTCCAAACACTGGGCTTGGGTTTCCTTTTCACTGGATGCAGCAGAGCTGAGACATGCTTGAGTCTTGTCCTGACACAGAGTCAAGCCGTGACCACAGCGTGGCCCAGACTGGGGAAGCGCAGAAGCACACTTGCATCCTGGAGTTTTGGGGTAGCATCTCTAACTTTATCACCTCCCTCTGCCTTAGCGCTTCACCTGCTGCCGCAGGCAGGTCAAAGTAGAAAATCAGCTCAGTGGGATGCAGAGAGTGAGGGATGATGAAGAAAGAGGTGAATGTGGAAAGAAGCAGGTGGAAGAGTACAGAAGGTACCTGTGGGGTAAACAGAGGTGAGGAGACTGCTGAGGAAGGGAGCTATTGATGAGGAGAAAGGAAAGAGAATGAAGGCAGAGGGGATGCAAAAGTCAGATGTTTGGAAAAGCAAATAGGAATTGAGCTGGGGCTTGATGCAGGGAAGTAGGGATACATGAGAATAAGAAGGACCAACAGGATTAGAGGATCGGGTAGAAAAGAAAATGAAAGGAAGGTGGAGAATAAGAGTGGGAAACAGCAGAAACCAGATCTTGTGGGGCAGATACCTGGAGAGCAGCAAAGGCAGTCAGATCCCAGTGTCAGACAGTGGAGAGGTTTGTGTGCAACTTTTTCACAGTATGTTTTGCTTTTTAGCAAATATGAGTAATAGCTCCCATGAGAGGCACAAGGACAGCTGATTAAAGGGAAATTGCAAACCAAATTGAGTTCCTACTGAAAGATGCTTCTGAAGTGCATTTTATTATTACATACAAATGTATTTATATTTGTCCTTTCCTAAGAAAAACTAGGAAAAGGATTTCCTCTTCTTAACTTGGCCCACACTACCTTGACTGGACCTGTAATAAAAATTAATCAGGTGAGAAGCCAAATTTCTTGTTGAAAAATATTGCTGCTTTTTCAGGCCTGTGCATTTGTGTGTGTTCCTGTCTTGGGTAGTTCTAAATGTTGCTAATAGTAAAGCTTTAACTATACACTAGATATAAAATCCAAACTCTGGATCAAAAAATGAGCCCTAAACCCCCCACCCCGGTGATTCAAGCACTTGTAGGTTATAAAGGGTCTACTAGCTCTTTGGGGAATGCCAGGACAGGGCCACTGCAGGGACAGCTCGACAGCTCTGCTATCCCCAGCAGGGCTTAGGAGCAACGAGCGCGTGAGTCCTCACTACTCTGTTCTCTAGAGGAGGAAAGCTCAGAGGCAACCTAAGTGTCTCTGTGGTGTTACCCGGCCTTCTGGAGGGTTGTGTTAACTTACATCAGAGCCCATTCCTATCCTAAAGTCAATGAATGGTCAGGAGGCAAGAAGCTGCCCTTGTCTCCTGGCCTGCTGTGGGGCTTGCTGTGGGATCTAGCCCCAGAGTACTGACCCTGAATATGTCCGCTGAAATTTAAGGTAATTTTACATGTTCTTTTTTCCTCAGGGCCATCTGGTGCTTTCCACTGATGTTCACTACAAACATGAGGAAGGGGGAGATGAGGACCTTCACAGTCACTCCTAATATCCCTTCACTTTTAAACAATAATAAGAGAAAAATGATGTCTTCCTTCTGTTGGCTTGTAGGGAGTAGATGCTGTAGCATTAGTAGCATGGCTTTTGGTCACTATTTTTAATGTTTTAGTAAAACTTCTTAATCACTTTTCACAAATCTGTTTGTTTCTAGTAAGTGGGTGTAGCTGATTGTAATTGCTGGTAGAGAAAACTTGTTGCAGCCTGATGAGGAGTAATTGGTTCTTTTCACTAGACTTACAGACACCACATTTTATTAATATTGGGAACCAGTTCTTGCATTATTCAATTTATCTCCAGTAGTGTTAGCAAAACTTTATGTATGGAGTGAGACCTTATTCTTTGTAAGAATTTCACAGTTTGTCCCTTTGTAATTGGATACCAAGAGTGGGAACAAATTTATAAAATCCAGTGAATTATCATAGAATTATAGAATCATATCATCTAGTCCAGACTC
Source organism: Grus americana (assembly GCF_028858705.1). Lineage (NCBI taxonomy): Eukaryota > Metazoa > Chordata > Aves > Gruiformes > Gruidae > Grus > Grus americana. The sequence continues at coordinate 60,731,671 of NC_072852.1, forward strand.
TGTCTCAAAACAGGACTGATGAGGTCAGGTTGCTGAGGGCTGTGTCCAGTCGAGTCCTGAACCTCTCCAAGGATGGAGATTCCACAACCTCTCCAGGCAACCTGTTGCACTATTTAACTACCTTCAGAGTAGAAAAAAAATTCCTAATATCTAATCAGTATTTTGCATGTTCCAACTTGTTCTGTTGCCTTTTGTCCCATCACCACACAATTCCAAGAAGAGTCTGGCTCCATTTTCTCTGTATTCTCTGATCAAAAAGTTGTAGATAACAAAAAGATCTTTCAAGCCCTCTGTTCTCCAAGCTGAACAGGCCTCATTTCTCAGACTCTGCTTGTAGGTCATCTTCTCCAGCCCCCTTGGTAGCACCTGCTGGACTTGATCCAGGATGTCAATATCCTTCTTGTACCGGGGAGCCCAAACTGGACACAGTACTCGAAATGCAAGTGTCAAATTGAGAGGAAGGATCACTTACCTGGACCTGCAGACTTATGTTCAATTTGTTGTCCATTAGGACTCCCAGATCCTTTTCTGCAGAGCTGCTTTCTAAACAGCCACCAGTCTGTACTGCTGCAGGGAATTATTCCCTCCCAGATGCAAGACCTCACACTTGCTCTTGTTAACTTTATGTGATTCCTGTCAGCTCATTTCTCCAGGTTTCTCTGAATAGAAGCCCTGCCCTCCAGCACGTTGACTGCTGCTCCCCCCAGTGTCATTCACAAACTTGCCAAGAGTGCACCCTGTCCCATCATCCAGGTGGCATTAAGCAGTATCGGTCACAGTACTGATTCCTGTGGGACCTCCACTAGTTACTGGTCAACAGCTGGACTTTGCAGATCACAGTTCTTTGATTCTGGAAGTCCAGCCAATTTTCCACGTACCTTCTCCAGTCCATACATCACCAACTTGGTATGAGACTAAGGGAGACTGTCAAAGGCCTTGCTGAAATTAAGGTATAGATCATCCAGTGCCCTTCCCTTGTCCACAGTACCAGTCAGCTCATCACAGAAAGCAATGAGGTTGGTCAGGAATGGTCTGCCCTTGGAAAACCCATACTGGCTTATCCTTCATGTGCTTTAAAAATGTCTTCTAAGATATCTCGCTCCATAACCTTCCCAGGGACTGAGGCAAGACTGACTTCTCTGGATCATCCTCCTTGACCTTCTTGAAGACAGGTGTGATGTCTGCCTTTTTCCAGTCATGATGAACCTCTCTCAAGTGCCATGGCTTTTTGAAGGTGATAGACAGCAGCTTCACAATGAGATCAGCCAGGCAGAACCTTCAGCACCTCCAGATGCATCCTGTCTGGTCCCATGGATTTGTGTATGTCCATCCTGAACTCTGTCGTCTTCTGCTGTGGCTGCTACCTCACTCCCACAGACTGCTAGGAGCTCAGTGACCTGGGAGGCCAGAGGACAAGTCTTGCTAGTAAAATCTGCCTTTTCTGGTGTCTCTTGTCACTAGTCCCCCGGACTACTGAGCAATAAACCCACATTCTCCTTAGCTTTTGCTATCAATGTATTTACAGAAACTTTTCCTGTTGCCTTTCACCTCCCAAACTAATTTCAGCTCCAACTGAACTTTGGCTTTCCTGACTTTGTTCCTACATGTGCAAGCAATATCTTTGTGTTCCTTCCAAGTAGCTGGTCTCAGTTTCCATCTTCTGTATGCTTCCTTTTTGTGTTTGAGTTCACTCAGGAGCTCCATGTTCATCCATGCTGGCCTTCTGCCACAGTTGCTCAACTGTCTGAACATTGTAATAGACCGTTCTTATGCTCTGAGGCAGCTGCCCTTGAAGATTAGCCAGCTCTTCTGGGCCTCTGCTCTCCAGGGCAATTTCCCACAGATTCTGCCAAGCAGGTCCCTGAAATCTGCTCATCTGAAGTCTATGGCTGTAATTCTGTTCTTTGTCTTGCTCGCTCCTCCCAGGATCTGATACTCCACAGTCTCATGCTCACTGCAGCCAGGGCTGCCCTTGGCCTTTATATCATCCAGCAGTTCTTCCTTGTTTGTCAGTAGCTGCAGCTCTTCGAGGGTATCAGTCTCCAAATAATTCTGTATCATATTGGTAAAATGGAGCTGAAAGCTTTCTTTTGTCTTATGTCAGTGTCACCAGAGACATTCAACCAGGAGATATGAAAAGTGTATGGAAAGGAAAACTAGTCTACATAGGTCACACTACAGAAAGTTCAGTTCCAACTTGGGACAGAAATGTGGCTTGCGTTTGATTTTTAGCTGAATCAGTTTATCTAGCTGGCTGCTACAGTTTTTTACTAAAAAAAAAAAGCATCCTGAAACCAAACAGCAGTAAATCACGGCAGGGCTTCCAATTCATTATATTCTGGGATAGGTGAAGAGTGACTAGAAAAAGAATGGTAGAAGAACTCAAAAGAAATGGAGATTTTTAAATAGTTTGGTGTCCTGCATTGATAACACTTCAGACACTTTCTTCTGCCTGTTTGGGGGAGAATTTATGAGATGGGGGAAAAGAGAACTAAAGCCCTGATGCTCCTGTCTTCTCCATTCTGATGGGACATGTGCTCCAGGACTGACTGACCAGTGCTACGGGCCTTTTCAAAACCAGAGCCAGGGCTTAGCACAACACTGCCTCTTAAGCTCTCATCCTCTGGCTCTTGTTCACAAACAAAGCAATTGTTTCTCCTAGGACTAAAGAGGATGCTGTATACATGAACAGTTCCTCTGTATCATTCTATACTTACCTACTGGTCAGTATACCATTTTTGATCTGGCATTGTTTCCCGATTGACAGAACAGTGGAAATGATGGGTGTCCGTCAGTGTGCCGCAGGCTAAAGCGCATGGAGAAAGGGGAGGACTGGGGAGGCCCAGAATTGGGGAGGTGGGGAAAGGGGACCCCTAGAGCACTGAGCCAGAGGCAACAACTGGAATCAGCAATGCCAAAGTGATCTGCGGAGATGCAGCAACAAGTCTCCATTGATTCCCAGACTGATAAACTCATTGGTTTTCTCGTATATTGGGTAAAAAGGATCGCAATCTATATCCCCTTTAGCATATAGATTGAAGCAAATGCTTGGTGGCTCAACAGAGAAAACTGAAATAAATCATTCCTTTCAGAGGCTCTTTGTAACACCTTGAAAGGTGGAAAGTTTGGGTGTAGAAACTATTTATAGCATATTTGAATGTGCTATCTGAATGTGTCTGCAAGCAGATATTTGGCTTGTACTGCTGTATTTGTAGAAAGAAATGATGAAACTGTTCTGGAAGCCTTAGTCTGTCTTTGTTAACTTCTGATGAAAGTTTTATCTAAACTGGGTGGTACTCCATTAGAAGAACCATAAAATGGTAAAAGGATATGATGAGGATAAGCTGAGATATTTTTCAGACAATTCAGTTGTTTGTAAATCTTGGGAGATCTGTATGGACGGAAACAGTGGAGCTTTTTGCTTTGAAGGAACTGCAGAACTTGTGCAAAAAATTTAAAGGAGAGGTTTATGTAACTGATGGTGATTTGTATTCATCCTCAGTTGCCAGAGATATAAATAATGAAATTATTACGCATATGACTCCCTGTGGTGAATGTTAAATCTGTGTAAAGTAGGAGCATTTGTTGACTGACTGACAAATGTCTCTACCCTTTTTTATTCATGACTTGCACAATGAAGTGACTCAGACTGTCCAGCAAAGTGCTCCATGCCTGAGGGAATTTGCTTGGTTTACAGGCAAGCTAATTGATTAAATCACCTCTTTGACAAGCCAAGTAGTACTGGTTAGCTAAAGTACTGGTTAACTGGATAAGCAAGCAGAAGAAATAGAAAATATTGACTGCAAGGACTTGATACTATATATTTTCGCCATATACACACTATGGTATATCTATATTATAATATAAATACTATATAATTTATGGTTTTCTGTATCCTGAGCAATTTTAGAACAGATGGTCCTAGATAGTTGTTTTCCATCTGTTCTTCCTAGCAGTGGCACATTCATTTCTGTCTTTCACAATGCAGACCTGGCTATGAGTATCAGTCCTGTGGAACTAGTGGTATAGTCTCCACTGCGTTTTCCTCTGAGGTCCATCTGAAAAGTCAGTGCTGAAACGGCACGCCACAAAGGCAGCATGCCACCCTGAGCTCAGCATCCCCGTGCCTGAGCACCCCCACCCAACAGCGTACGCTGCCCTCTGCTTAGTCTCTAAATGAAATTAGAGTGATAGATTTAACCTGTGACACCCAAAATAGTTTGGGATGTGATTACCGGAGAGGCCACTCCCTGCGTGATACCGCTGAAGGTGGCAGCAATTGGCTCACTTCCAGCTCACGGCTCTTTCCTTTAAAAGAGGGTTTCCCCTGCAGCATCCTCAGCCCTGTGGTCTGGTACAGCAAGGGTCTTCTCTTTGGCCTTCGAAGGAGAGGTATGGTAACAAATACGTTGTGATTATTCTTTGTCGTGGAGTGTCTTTGTTGGGAAGAGATAGATGTAGCTAAATCTGGCTAAATTTTGAGGTTTTAAGTTATGCGAACTATGCCTATGTCAAAGACACATTTCCTTCCAGTACTTCGTTTTTGTTCTATGCATGAAGTGTGTTTCTTTCACCTCTCGATTTCTATCAGTTTAAAAAGAAAATATTAGCCTTTTTAAAAGGCAAGGGTGTTCTGTGGGATTACTTGAAACTGTTAGACAAAAATTAAGTCAATGTCATCTCATAATTTTGCAGTTTGCTTAAACTGTGGTCATGACTGAAAATATTTTAGAGGTTTGAGGTGTATTATTACCTCTGATAATGAAAGAGCTAGTGAAAGATGCAGCAACATCAAAACAATTTTTCAGCTATTAGGAGGGGGGCAATTGTCTGTTTCTAGATGCTTTCATCCCAGCTCTGCAACAGCCTTGTGGTAACTGAAGAATTTTTTTACGTAAACATAATGGTAGAAAAGACACTCTCATGTATTTTCAGCTGTCCGTAATGCAGTGTAGTAGCTGGCAATAAGGAAAACCCTAACAATGTGACCTGTTTGCCATTCACACTGTCAACCTCAGATGACAGATAACTCCACAGAGGATTGTTCCCAGCTCTGGGGGAAAAAAAGAAAAAAAAAATTCTCTGATTTTGTCCAGCTTGTTTTTAAAATTCTCCATCAAGGTGGCTTCTCCCGTTCTCCCTGGGAGACCTTGCTGGCAGCAACCGCTTCCGACTTTCACACTACATGCAGCCCGTGGTTCACACAGCATAGCTCCATCTCAATTCAAATCCAGTCACAGAAGCCCCTGGGATGGGAATTTGCTTCACTCATTCACTACCTCTGCGGTAAATCCTGTAGAGCCACCGAGGACTGTCGTGTGACGTGCATGAGAAGGCAGGGAGAGCCGAGTGATCATCCACTGCAGAGCTGGTCAGCAGAGCCACCCATGCCTTTTCTTTATTGTGGGCTTCTGCTTGTTTTCTGGGTATACATACACAACCATACAGTGATTGGTCACCACTGGCACATAATATATATATAACCGGTATAGGTTCAACTTACCTACCTTGACCCATCTCAGACATAGACATTGAATTCTGTAGTTACAGGAGGAAGATGAGCGTTCCCCACAGGGCAATTTGGTTTAAGATAGGTGGGATGTATCCCTCTCCACTATAAAGATGACTGTCTTAGATGAGAGACCTAACTTTTAAATGGCTCTAATTAAATAAAAACAGTCCCACCCAAGTATTATCAGGGAAGGGCAACCTTCTGTGAATGAGAAATGATTTTTTTTTTTTTTGTCCTGGACATTACGTCACTGTCTCAGGCTAAGAATATCCCCTTAAAATTTTCTGAGAGGAGATGATAAAAGAGTAGAGTCCATTGATGATGAGGCCAAACAAGTTAAGGGAAACAAGAGACTAGCAATAATATGTAAATTATTATTAAAGGCACTTATGTTGTCTTTGTTAGTTTGTTTGTGTAATATACTTTGAACACTGAAATCCCTATGTGTGGGGATCATGGGCAAAAAGGGGTTTAATGGGAATGAAAAAAGCAAAAATAAACATCCATTTGACTATGAAGTTTGTAAGGAGAGTTTCTGGATAAAACGTAATGTATTTATTAACATGCAGACTAGGGATATGAAAACATCGTCTGCTGGCACAAAATTATTTTCTTTTGTTGACTGCTGGGAGGGAACATAAAGGGCTTCTCAAAGTTGTAGCTAAGGTCTTAATAAGTGGTTCCTAAAGTGGGGGTACCTATGTCTATAACTAAATGAGCTGATCAGGTTTTCCAAAGTGCTAAGACCCAGTGATGTCTGTTGAATCACCAGGAGGCATAGAGAGCTCCATACATTTTGGGAAAAATAAGCTACTTATTTCACTAACTAGAGGGAAAAAAAAATTCCAGCCTAAACATTCAGTGCCACTTCCCTTTCAACGGGGTTTGTCCAGGAGGATGAATCCCAAGAGCTTTCTCCTCTCCCTGTGACAGTGAATAGGCTGACTTTTCTCCCGTACCCCAAGGAGCTGTGTTTCTCTAACAGTCTGTGCAGAACAGGTCCTCTCTTCCACGGTTGCTGGGCATTCCACTTTATCCATTCTGGAGGGAAAACTGGTGTCAGAACAGCTCACTCCAGGGAGGGAAAAGGAAGGACAGCCACCACGTGACATAGCATGAACTTCTACTATCATTATAAATATTATTAACATCATTATAATCATTATAAATATTTATTAACAGGTCCTGTAAAAACCAACAAAGATGGTGAAGATTTGCTGTTCTCTGCTCCTCTTAAGTTTACTCAGTGCGCAACTCAATGCCAACCCTGGTCTCAAAGTGAGGATCACCCAGAAGGGGTTGGAATATGGTACGTGTGATGTGTTCACGATCTGCTGGTGTTACTGCATTAAATCCAGGTATGACAGATATAGGGAAGTGAAGGCAGTGGGAAGAAATTACCTGATCACAGGCAATAAAGAAAAGTTTAAGAGCACAATATAGCAGATAGAGTAAGCTGCTTGACAGCATTGTACATCATTGTATATCATATAATTTGATTACAGATATTGAATCAGTAAGTTCAACTGTTGCCGTGACTAGGAGTGAAATCTGAAATAGCACTGCTGGGTGTCAAATGAGATACCTTCTTCTTTCTGACTCTGTGTCCATCCTATCTCCTAAGCCAGAAGCACATAATTATAAACTCCCAGGCAGTATCAAAGGCAACTGAACTGATCACTGTTTTCCTGTAGCCAAAGAAGTTGGGCTGGAAATCCTGAAGCAAAATATGGGGAAGGAGCATTTCCCCGATTTGAGTGGCTATGAGAAATTTGGGCTTGGTAATGTCAAATACAACATCTCAAGGTAAGTATTTTTTCTGGGGGAAATTTGTGTTTGACTGAAATTTGAATCTTGTTTTGTTTTCACCCAGACTTGTGAAATACAACCTTTTCCTTTTCTTTTCTCCCCCTTATCTCCCTCATGCTCTAGAATACACGTCACCGCTGTTGAATTCCCCAATGCTTCCATCTCCCTCATACCTGGGACTGGGATCAAACTGGTGATTGAAAATGCTTCTCTAACCGTTGATATGAACTGGAACATAAGGACCTGGATGTTGTACGTACAGCCTCATGTGTCCCGGGACTTTTCTTGGTGGAGAATATAAAGATAAAAATGCAAAGCTTAGTTTTTCTTGTGACGTGTTCATGGCAAAGGTGCTCTCTAACAGCTAGTAGCAGTAACCCAGGAGTTACTGGTCTTTCTCAGCAGGTCTTCTGATGGGAGGCAGCCCCCAGCCCCTCAGCCAGGAGCACTGATAAAGAGCCCATAGCTGAGAAGCAGCTCTGTGAATAGTAAAGGAAGGATTGATGCTCTAGCTGAATGCTGTCGTCGTCCAGCCTGGCAGCTAATGACACATTTAGAAAAATTGTAGTACGGTGAATCACAGTCCAGTGTAACAAACCCTCCCAGTGCAGCTACAATGTTAGAAACCCTGTGCTATGCTTTCAAGAGATAAAGTTCAAAAGCTGATGGACAAGCAAATGGCAATATCCTTAGAGCAGCCTCCACACCTTTGTAGTCCCAGGCTGTTTCAGAGGAAAGGAATCCCTCCTCCTCTTCCCCACAACTCACATTACCTACGTTGCTAAACTGACTGAATTACAGCAGTCTCTGATCTGCACTTCTGGGCTGCTGCTGACAGACAGCAGGGCTGGCTGCTTGCAAGGGGAGGGTACCCGGGAGCTGAGGGTGATGGCATGGCAGCAGGGGCAGAGCCCTTACTGGCATGTACTCAAGACAGACAAGCAGTGCAGGTTGGTGGCAGTGACCAGGACCAGCCACCAGTCCAGACTGCCAGGTAAGTCCATAGTGAAGAGGCAGGTCTGAGGCAAAGCCAGGAAAGATTAACTAAGTACAAGGTGACACACAGGCGTACCTACAACATAGCTCGAGCAAAGACCTGAGCTCCAACGCAGCTCATAAACCAAGGGTAGAGACCAACGAGGCTTTTCACAGCTCTTTCTCACAACCAAGCTATCAACAACCTGATCCAAAATAACACAGCTTCACCATACTGGAGCTTGTCTTTGGGCCGCCAAACCCCTGGGAGGCGTGCAGAAGAGGGCGCGGAGCCCTTTGGGGCACCCCAGGCCCTCATGTGGGTTTGTGTGGACCCTCCTCAGACACCAATAGATTAGATCCCAGTACAGCTCTCTTGCCCTGTCTTATATAAGGCATTTCCCAGTTCCCTCTGCTGTGGGTGCAGGTCTGGTAATTGGAACAAAATACTTTACAATAGTGAATTATCTACTTTCCCAAATCCATCATTTTCTAAAACTCCTAGCTGAAAATCTGTGTGGAATACGTGATCCTTTGCAGACATATTAGAATCTATTTTCATTATAAGCAATGCAATAAAAAGTATTCAAATAAACAGCTTCATCTTCGGTGAACAGAAAAGAGTCCATTTAAGAATTAATTGAGTCTTGAACATTCATTAAAAATAGTATTTTCAGTTATTTATTTTTACTTTATGCAGCAAAGACAGCGGAAGAAGCACAGTGTACATTTCAAAGGTGTTTGTTACTGCAATCTTTTCAATACCCCTGGATAATATGGGTCATACATCAATATCACTTACCAGCTGCCGGACAACTTCTGGAGATATAGACATCAAGTTGAATGGAAAAAGTGGGTAAGTGGAAGAGATCTGCGTATAGTCTGGGAGAAAATAACTATCAACGAATGGCACAAAGACAACTTCACAAAATAGGTCACCTATTTTGGCATCCGTAGGCACCACAAGTGAGAATTAGGGCCCTAATCCAGTGTTAAAATGGCCAAATTTGACCATTGTCCTTGTATTTGTGCACACTGTCCCTTGAGTAGAGGATTAATACAGCAGTTCTAGTCAGATCAAACAATCCCTTGTGCTTCTTCAGCACCCACTTCTTTCCAAATACTGCTCTGCTCTTCAGCTCTGGGTAGAAGTTACATGCTTGTACTATGCTTTAAGTACTCCTTGTCACAGTGCTATCAAAACTGAACAGACCCTGATTGCTGTCTGTTGCCTCTGGTTACAGCCCCCGCAAAGTTATTTCATTGTTTTCTTGTACTTCTCTCACTGTCTGAATACAACTTGTGTCACCTGGTTTTAGGTTTGGGTTTTTGTTTGTTTGCTTGGTTTTACTTGTATTGGAAGTTCCTGGTGCAGAGACTACTTATTTGTTACGTGTTTGTAGATACGTGATGGTGGTAATATGAAGAATTCCTTATTCATAAAGATGAATCTACCCAAGCTAATTGCTGAGATGCCTAGTGGTGAAATGATCTCCTTTTAAATGGTGGCTTTCTGATAGTTGTTACATTTCAGAAAGCTCCCTTGTGTACTAGAATATCACGCTCAGAGGCCATTAAATTAATGTTCTGTGGAGATACCTGATTTCTTGTTAATGACCATAGTACTTGACCCACGAATTGCTCTCTTCTTTTCCTCTAGCTTCCTGCATAACTTCTTTATCAAGTATCTGAAGAAACCCATTCACAGGAGCTTGGTCACTAACGTAAGCCTTTCAAATTGTGTAGGGGAGGTGTTTAAGGAATATGACTTTCACAAGTCAGCACTGTGCACTTGGCAGAGGAGGAGCTAGAAAAATAATACAGTCCTATTCTGGTCTGATCAGCACAGTCACCATTTTGCCAGCCAGAAGTGCTTCCAGATAAAGTGCCACATTCATGGCCAAGATATTGACTAGTCCACAGCTAAGTTCAACCAAGGCAGCAGTAGGGATGGAAAACGTAGTTGTTTTCCCATTCCAATGCAAAATAAGTCTCTGCTTATGTACCTACGGGCATCCTGGGTTTGGGGTAATTTTTATACTCAGCAGACAAAACATATATCGGGTGATGCACAGAGAAGTTGTAGTACATCACCTAATAGTATGGCATATTTACATTTCATCCTATCAAAGAGATGAGTAGTTCTGATGACAACCTGCCCAGGGCCTCTGAGAGGAGACAGAGCTTGAGGTGGCTGGCAGTGATTCTGCCCCAGGACAGGGATCTCTCCGGTGAGACCAACGTGAGATCTCTGTCTCCTTGCGCTATCAAGGCTGTGGTTTTGTCACCCCCATCAGGCTGCCTTTGGCAACTTCTCACTTTGTTGCCTAAAGGCAACTCTGACATGGCACACGCTTACATTGCACCAAGTAGAAACCTTGGGGAATCAGATGGCTGAAGAAAAGCTAGTTTAGGTGTTTTGACAAACAAATGCTGCAATGTGTGTCACATCAGCAGACAGATTTGCTAGCACACAGGTAAGAGGTACTTACAGGTCCACGCTAATCAGGCCATAACTTGAGTGTGCTTTTATACAGTCATGTCCCAACATCAGATCTGGGATCCAGTTGATAGACGAAGACCTCCAATCACTGAATGGTGAGTCACTATTAATATCTTTTCCTTTTGCTTTCTTTCTCTTGTTCAGTGAAATTCTGCAGTTTCCTTAATAGCAGCTGGTCAGCAAAGCCTCCAGGAGAGATGTCAGACCCCTTGCGTACCTGACCACAGTTAAATAAAGGGAGTGGTACTTGGACAAGCAAAGGATATTTCTGAGAAGCCAAGGACTTGGGCACAATTCTCAACTTGTGAATGTGGCAACGGGCACCCCTGTTGCCAGAAATGCCACTTCAACACCACACAGCACTGATGCGAAGGCATTTTTCCCTTCCCTCCCATGCTCTGAGTCCTCCTGAACACACAGCACTTTACAAGCTGAAGCCTGTTCCCCTAGCCTGCCTGGAAACTTAAGTCTTGCCAATTTTTCAGACTTGCCCAAGGCAAAATTAAATAGCTCCTTTGTAAAAAAGCTTTTCACTTTAACTATTCTGGGTTAGATTTGCAAGAGTTTAAGGCACCTAAAGTGTTGGGAGATACCATGTGCAAAACACAAGTGCCTAAGCAGATCAGGCACCCGCCTTTTCTGGGAAAGTATGTGCAAGTTAGACACACTTTGGATGCTCTCAGAACTGCTTGACAAGAAATCCCAATGCCTCCTTATGCCCTGAAGCACTGGTATGGCCATTTCCTTTTTTTGTTAGACCAAATGTACTTTTCCTCAATGAGAAAACATCAGACAAACTAAAGAAGGTGCTTTAAAGAAGGCGCCAGTAGAAACATCAAGCCTTAGGTCAGAGTGCATGTTAGGAGGTTCATGGTTGTGTTTTTCCCTACCCTTTGGAACAACTTGTGTCATTCTCCTTCAGGTACTGACTTAGTTTTAAGTGTGCATAAAATTCTTTCTGTGCTTTTTGTAATACTGGGTATTTTGCTTTATCTATCACCCTTACAGTCCTAATGCCAATTGATGATTTGGCCAAAGTAGACTACTCCTTAAACAGCTCGCCAGCAGTATTCCGACCGTTCATTGACCTGGACTTAAAGGTAATTGCCTGTATTGCTATTTGCCAAGATTGCTGTGTTTTTTATTATTGTATGGCCCACTTTCTAAGACGAACATGATTGCTCTTCTAAACATCAGGACTCAGTATCTGAGAATACAGACATTTCAAAGCACTGTTGCATTTGTTATTGTAATAGTTTTTTAACAATCCTGTTGTAAAATGAATTATTTAAAAGCCACATCTTTTTTTTTAACTGCTGTTGAGTTGGTTACAGGAAATAGAGAGCAGTAAAAGTTGACTGAGCTAGTTAGAATTAAAAAGAGAAAGGGAAAGGAGAGAAAGGTATTCAACTTCATCCTTCTGTTGCTGTGGATTAATATCTGCGACTTCTTTGTTCAGTCAGTCAGGGGAAGATTTCCACACATTGCACTAAGTAGATGCATCTGCTCTCAGATGACAGAGGGAAAGAAAGAGCAAGACTGTAGGAGCAAGAATTAAGCCTCTGGCACCTTGTTTGGGAAGACAGATGACCCTTGAAAAAGCATAGGAGCCTGAGGAGTGCTGCTGAGTTTGAAGGCCTGAAAGTTTCTTTCAAATAAAGGAAAAAAATCTCCTTATGTATTGAAACTAAAATCAGACTAGTTCCTAATTCTAAAATGACTTGATTGTCCTTCTGTGTAAGGTGATTTGGTTGAGGGTACTTATCATCATCATCATAGTATCTAAGATCCTTAATTAAGTTTAAGATGCCTTGCGCTAGGTGCTCTACAAAGGAAGAATGCAAAGACAGTCTTGTCACAAAGATCTTATAAATTAAGTATAAAGAAGAGACAACAAGGAAATAAGAGAGGCAGAACACAAAGTAACAATAAGCCAGTATCAGTCCGTATGGTAGACACTGGTCTCAGCACACCAGCTCCGCAGCTGCTGTCAAGCTCTTCTGGGTATTGTGGCAACTAGATTTTAAGCGGGGACTTGAGGGAGACTAAAGAGGTAATGTCTTGGCTGTTTACAAGAGCTGCTCTCCCACAGAAGATGCAACGGGGGGGGAAAAAAGCGAGTGACCGTTATTGAATGGGGAGGTCATCGGCAAAGTGACTCAGCACTTTGTAAGCGTTTTGATAGTCCTTAAAAGGCAACACGAAATTTAGAGATAGAGGGGAGGAGTTGAGAAAATAAAGACAGACGGAATACATTTGAGATGAAACATGAAGGGGAAACTAATAAAAGGGATTTCAAAAATCTTAACCTCTGAGTAGCTTCCTCACTTTAAATCAGTTTTACCTTTTCGCTTAATCTGGATGTATTTGGAAGTATTAGATCTACAGGTCTTGGCTAATATCATGGGTAAGGCAAAAGACTACACAGGTGTTTTTAGGAGTGTCTGACATCATAACTTTCTTTTCTCTCATAAGCATTTTTTTGTCTGCACAAGTTACCAACTTGCTTCTGGGTAGAATAAGGTGCTGGGTTTGACCTAGAAAGACCTCTAGTTTTAGAGATCCATTTTGTAATTGAGACCATTGAATAGCTCTAGGCAGCAGTTTTCAGATTTAAATTCCTGGAGATGGGGAAAGGAGAAAGTAAGGCTTTTAAATAAGGACCCTTAGTCATACTCTTCATGCAATATGTAGACCCTTAATTTAGAGGCTTTTTTTTTCTGAGGTGGTAGACTGTCTTCAGTAGGTGATGACCATCTCGAAAGACAGATCTCAGGTGCCATCTGTGAAGGTGTCTAATCTCTGGAACTTGTCTTCACCACCTGCTTGAAAGCACCAAGGCTTCAGAGTGTACTACAAAGCCATGTACTCATTTATACACCAAATGAATAGCCTGAGTAAGGTAAAGGAAAGTGGGATTAATTGTCTGCACTCATGCTGCAGTCATCTTTTGACTCTGGGTTTTTGTTTTTTTATCTCTGCCAATACTTTTCAGGGGATAGTCTATCCAGCTGGAAACCATACTGGCCCTCCCTATGTGGCAGCTCCCTTCACTGTCCCAGACCAAAGCGACTCCATGCTCTACCTTGCCTTCTCTGAGTATTTCTTTCAGACCTCCTCATTTGCTTACTACACTGCAAGGGCCTTCGACATCACCATTGCAGAGGAGGTGAGTAGGACACAGAGGAATGGGGTCAGAGTGGCTCAGGTCATCCAAGATGGGGATTTGACCTGCCAGTTGTCAGTATGTAGCCGTATAAAGCTGCGAATTGACCTGCAAAGTGCTGGGACAGTAGGTCATAAATACTAGGGTATTGTTATGCTCTTTTATTTATGCTCTATATATAGATGCCTCAGGCCACAGCCAGGGGTGCCAAGTTCCACTGAGCAAGGTAGGGTTTTGTAAACCTAAGGCATAGACTTTTCTGACATGGACAAAGGATCTATTCTGGGGAATTCAGCAGCCTCAGTGGCTGTTTTCTGAGGGGTCTTCACAGACTGAAAGGACTACAGGGGCCATGGAAGCAAAGCATATGTGAAAGCACAGCACCTGTGGCCTGGAAGCTGGCAGACTTGGCTAGCCTGTCTCCAAGGAGGTTCAGTAAGTCCCAAAACCTATAGATTGCAGCCCAAACTATAATGATATTAAGCATTCACTTTCCCAGGAAGTATTTTGGCATATATTATTGGGAATCAGCTTTAAGTATACTGAGTCCCTTAAGAATATTTCTGAGAGGTACAAAATCAAAGATTCATTGAAATGACAGTAATAATGCATTTAGAGAAAAGCTGATCATGAAGGTCAAATCTGGTAAACTCATTTGTTTTCTCCTTTTTTTTTTTTTCCTCCAGACTTGTAGCTATTTTAATATAAGCACAGAGATATTTGGCAGCATCATCCCTGAGGTGAGTATCATTACTTCCACAAACTCTTAGGAAACCACCCGGTGTGGGTGTCAGACACCTCACTACTGGTGCATCCCAAAGGCTTGTAGTGCCAGCAGGGCTCCCGCGCTAGAGAAGCGGGCACACGTATGCCTCATAACACCAGAGCAGATGGGCTTTATCACCTCAATCTTTTCTCTGGGCACTGTGCCCAAGCCACAGCTGTTCCCACCTAAAACCAGCCCTAGGCAGGAAAAAGCTTCCAGTCACAAGTCCTGCTTTGAAAGGGCCTCAGAAATAACACCTTTCTCCTACCCAAACCTGCATAATCGTCTTTGCTTCACTGCTAGCCTGTGACTGACTAGCAGAAAGGAATCCAGTAAAGACCTGGGAGGGGACTATAGTGGCCATGTGCAGAAAAGTGAGCTAACAGATGGGCAGGAAACATTACATCTATGGAACAAACAAGGCAGATGCACAGGATTTCCATTTCTTTTAGGTGAAGATGACTATAACAGGACAGAGAATATGAGCATGCATGGCTTCCACCAGCCTTCTCAGACAGAATGAGAAACAAAAAATGAGCATAAGAGACCCTAGGCAATGAATACTGGGGTTGGATGAAATTGGAGTCGAAGTTCAAAGAACTTCACATCCTTGTTTGCTTCCCAAATGATATTAAGTTCCTTCCTCAGAAATCTAAGAATGCTCCAAGGGCAGTCATCATATGGTCTTCTCCATAAAATGCCATGAGCATTGATGCTAATACTCCACCCCCTCTGTTCTAAGGAATGAACTTCGTGAGCCTGCTCGTTCTTCAGGCAGTGGACAGAGTGAGGCTCCTCTGAGGACAGTCCAGAGCAGGAACCTGTCTCATGAGATGAGTGAATCTCAAAGTGAATGACTCCTTTATTGTGTGACTTAAACGTCACATTCATGTTCTATTCCTTTCCTATGTCCAGAAATGAGTATTTAACTTCTCTCAAAGTGGTATAGAAGAAATGATATTTCTAGAATGGAAGGAACTTTCCACTGCATTGCTGTTGTGACCAAGACTGTTAACTTATCATCACAGAAAACTTCTACATCCTGCTTGCTTGAAAGAATCTTATGTTAGCAACTATCCTTAACCTCATCTTAAGGAACTACTTCACAATGATTGCTTCAAGAATGAGAAAATGCAGTATTCTGATCTGTTCCACAAGACAAGTGGTTTTCTGTCTTTTTTTTTTTTTTGTCTTGGAACCTTACAGGTAGCCAAATATTCAGTTACACCCTACCCAGTGATGTTGAAGCTAATGGCTACTGAAATACCTGTCATCAGCTTAGAGCAGGATTCCTTCACAGTAGAGATTCAAGGCTCCATGGAGGTGTTTGCTGTTCTACCAGACTCAACCACCCAGTCGTTGTTCACAATGAATGTAGTAAGTACAACGAACAAGGTGATGTTTAACTCAGGGTTAAATATGTTTGTTCATTCCTTCTGTTAAAACTGTACAAGAAACAAAGTGCCAGATTTCTAGTACTTAAACATGCAAATTCCCCTTAGTCACAAGTGGTGTCTATGTGGCCTCACTTAACCTATAGGACATTTCCATGGTGAAGAACATTTTCCTATAGATGGACAAAAATCCAAACGTACAGCGACTCTGATTAACCAAAGTTTTGTTCTCTGGAATGACAGTTCTGCAGGCATGAGTCATGCCTCTTGGCAACTTATTCATTTAACTGAAAATGTCTTTGATTAGTGAAATCTCGTTACCCACATTTCAGCTCTTGTCAGTGCCATTCAGATCAGCAGACATTTACTGTGTGCAGCCTTGCATGGGCCATGGGTTAGGGAGAAAGTTGCATCTATATGAAACAGCTTTCAGATGTAACAGAGAAGATGGTACTTCTGTATTTGTGACTAATTCACAGCAAGGGTCCTGCGGTTTTTGTGTCTGGTAACCCATGGATTCTTTCTTCCACAGGCAGCCAACACCAGCATTGCTCTGAATATATTTGACCAGAAATTGATGGGCTCACTATGTTTGAACAGGTAATTCAACCTGGGATGGAAAGGATTTCCAGCTGTTTGGAAGTGTAAGCAACCCCAGCATTAGCAGTTTAGGCACATGATCAGATAACCATAATTTAATGAGTGTATTTCCCCGGTGAATTCATCTGCATTAGATTCTCTAATTCTCTATGTGGCTGTACTTGTGCAGTTTAGAGAAGTCAGGAAGCTTCTCTGTGACAACTGCCACAGTCCCAGGGGACTGCCCACCAGCTGTGGATTGCTGCAGGGCAGCAGTCTCATTGGGATTATTTGCTCGTGACGTCTACTCTCCCCCTGAGCTAGATAAATGAAGTGTGCAGGGCAGTTATGATGACTATGAATCCTCTGAGAGCTTCCCTCATGCCTTTCCAGCTGGCAAGATGCAACTGCTTTCTAGCCCACCCATGCCACTAGGAAAGTACAGAGCGGTCCAGGATACGGTAAAGAATCTGGACCCCTGCAGTACTCCTGTGCTGATATTCTTCTAGCAGACATTCCCCAGCTAAGGCACTGCAACTTGCAAGGGTCAGAAAGCTGAAGACCAGAGGCTTGGGCATTTAGACATCTAGCATGTCACGTTTTATAGAGAGAAGCTCTGTATACCAGGACTTCACAGCTGGGAATTGGGACCCTGATTTCACAAAAGTCCCTTGGGAAGACAGTCATAGGGTTAAGAATATGCAGAGTTTGTCAGGGCACACAGATATTAGGAATTTAAGGAGGACAGTGCTGTTAGCATTTTTTGTAGCAACATTCAGAGAGAAAAATCTAGAGTGTGCTGACAGCTGGGATGCTGGTTCTGTGGAAACTCAGAAATCATGTTTTGACATGTTTGGATACTTGAATATGTACTGAGTAAGTATTTGAATTTGAAAACAGAGACATTAGTAACACAACAGCAGCAGCAGCAGTGCCATATGACAAACAGAATTTTTCTTCCCACCCAGGTAAGGCTCACATCAAAGCATTATGTAGAGGTACCAAAATCCTTGCAAAGTATCAGAGAGCCTGCAAGTCCTTGATACTAGCCCTAGTAAAGTCAATCAGTAGGATTTCCAAAATACAGCACAGAGGGAGAAGTGCACTCACATTGCTAGCTACAGCCCTTCTAACATACTCTTTTGCATGCATGCTCAGCAACGCCCTAAGAAAACCACCTCTTCCTCTATGAGGCAGTACGCATTGTGTAAAATATACTGCTTCCAAAGTCTCTCTACAGATGTTTCTTAAGGCCTGGAGCTCTGCAGCAGTGACTGCACATGACTAGAATAGCGTGTGTTTATCCTTTCTAGTGAGTGATCTTGTTTCATTTTTTTCCCTCAGGCTCCAGTTCTCCCTAGCCCACTCCAATGTTGGCTTTTTTGAGGTAAGCGGATAGTTTGAGCATATAGGAAATGCAAACCAGAAATATCAGTGATATCAAGGCTAAAGAAAAAGTGGCTAAATTTTATTTGTATTTCTAAATCATTTGGCTTCATTCCTGCATGGCTCTTTTCCTGTCTTCTGGCAGCCGCCTCTCTGCGTGGACTTAAAAGTATATTCTTTGGGGCAAGTTAGTACTCTGAAAATGAGATATTCTGTAGTTTCCCTGACCGGTGAATCATATTTCATCAGTAAGCAGAGAGATCTCTCAATGGTGAAACACACAGTGGTAATCTGAACTGTAGCAGCAGACGGAGCAGCGTGCTGCCTAAGTGATCACACGCACGACTGAGGCAGAAGCACCCGTGTGGGGCAGTGGCGCTCATCACAGATGCTCAGAATTACAGCAGGGGATGGGAGCCAAAATACTACTCTCAGATGCCTGAAATAGTGCAGTTGTAGGCTTACAGGGGAAAACCCTGCCTCCGCAGAGAGTCATTTAATTCTGAGTACAATCCATCGGTTCTGAGCAGCTGAGGAGAAAGGATTAAAACAGTTGCAGTCCTGCTTTGCTATTGGTGATAAATGATCCCACAAATAAAGGAGATAGACTGTTTCAAATGAAAATGTTGTCCAAGCATGATGAAAGCCATTTGCATTTTGCATCTGACTTCCTTTGCACCATTCCAAAGACTTAATATCCAAAGTTCACTTGAGCTTATGACTCTTTTGGGCCAAATGAGAGCTGAAAGTTGAACATGAGCCCAGTAATTCCATCCAGGATTAGGGCATGACAGTTCTACCACCGTCAGGAAGTGATGGCTAACTCAGTTTTCTTGTCTGTGGCAGATCTCACTTCTGGAGAACATCCTGTCTTACATTTTACAGACTGAAGTCATTCCATCAGCTAATGGTAAGGCTGTTTCTAAGCTAAAATCTTCCAGCAGAGTGGGTGATTCTAGGAACTTCTACTGACTTTCTGCTTAAGTTTCCAGTTCCCACTAAGTTGAGTGGAAAATGACCACCACCTAGTAAGCAGTGGAAGGGGGAGATTGATTTGTAGGGGTGTAAGTGTGTCCTCTCACTGGCACTGTTCTGCAAAAAGGGCAAAAAGGGCTTGGAAACTCGTAATTCATCTGCCTTTGCCTCACTCAAGGTGGCCCTGATGCATCAGTCAGAAGTGTGTCTCTCTAGTCTGCACACCTGCCTGAGGCCACTGTGTGTGAAATGTATTCCTCTTTATTAGACCAGCACAGGGCTTTCGCCTCTCATAAATCTCATAAAAATTTAAGGCCCTGGAGGGAGAGGCAGCTTTGTGCCAACCCTCTAGACTGGGATGCACTTCACCTACCTTAATTAACGGGGACAAATGGTTCTAATGATACTAGAGCTGTATTAACAATCCCCCAGGTCACTGTATTAACAATCCCCCAGGGACAAATCACTGAGTATGTAACGTGTTGCACATGAAATACCTTGCTTTGGCTGTAACACTGCCAAGAGAAAAGCACCTGTAATTCTTTTCCCCATTGGTAAATGGGCATTGTATCTACCTCCCAGGGTTGCTTGTGAAGACTAAGAGGCTAATTGTTGTGAATGACCTAGAAATCTCTGGACAAACAGGGTTGATGAAGGGCAGGTATTTATTATCTTTCCAATGCATAACTAAATCACTTTGTTTGTCTTTTTTTTTTTTTTTAAGCTAAATTGTCAAAAGGATTCCCTCTTCCCAATTTGGCCAATGTTACCTTGACGAGACCTCACATTACAATTGTACAGGTGAGATTTTGACACTATCATGAAAAGGTTATTGCTCTTTGGGGTTTTTTTTGGCTAGGCATTTATTCACCTTCTGTCTGTACAAGAAACTTGCTGGATTTGAGCTTGTTAAGCAATAAAAAGCTCTGGGTTTAAAATGAGATCTGTAATAATGGTAAAATCCTGTTAGAAATAAATGTATCTTCCTTTCAGAGGAAAAGCTGCATTAAATACATAACCACAGAGTGATCAGATGCACAGCTTGCTCAGCCTTTCAAGTTGCAATTGAGTGTGTGAAAACAAGTTTACCTTTAACATATCATTCAAATTTGGCCAGTCAAATCAAATTAGAGCTATCGCTATCCATGCAGTCCTGCTGAATTTAACAGGAATAGTTGAAATATGAGAGGGGGGTGAATACAATTTTGTGCACCTAGGATGACTGGACTTTGTTAATAACCGGTAATAATGGCTGAGGCTATTAGTCAAAAGTAGTTAGTGAGCTCACAGAAAATATTCTTTGCCTTCTGGTTACTCTTCTCCAAATCACACCTCTCGCCTCTCACAACACGCTCTTAGCCCTTAGTTTGAATATACAGAATGTTGCTCGACAGTGAATCAGTACAAGGGCATTGCTGACAGATAAACTCCCAGAAAATGGGTAAGCCAGTTACATTTCTCCACTTGTTTACCAACTTCTCAGTGATTTTCAGCTCTGCAGAGACAGTCTCAAATCCTTGTTTGTGGTTAAGGCATAAAGCACCACTCAGGAAAGAAACACAAAGGGTTTTTTAGTCTTTCTTTGCATTCCACATACCTGGCAGCAGCCAGCTCTGCAGCCCCTACAAAATATAATTGCTTGGAGACTGCTTTCAGTGGCACTAGTTGCCAACAACCTTACAGGCTAATTACGGATGAAGGATTTTAGTAGTTCTGTGGGGCCCATTCCCCACCTCACTTTCTCTTACCAGTCTCTTCCTCAGTAAATAGGAATGAGAGGACAGAGGAGAATTGCTATACCCTATCAAGATGAATGGGATTCCAATTTAAAAGCTAGTTTTACAGTCTCCACTTCCAGTCCCAGTTTGTTGACTGTGGTCACTGGGAAGAAAGACAACTATTCCCAGTTTTCACAGAGAAGCGTGTTAGACTGTGATGGGCTGCTCTCTGCAGGTTCCTTGCTCTGTATGCACTGACAATGGGGGAAGCCTTAAGGATTAAGTTTAGATTAGATGGCTAATTCTTAAGTGGCTCAAATTAGGTAAAAAATAATCCCACCTTGTGATGATTGCCTAGTTGCCTCGAGGCTCAGATGAACTTTCCTGTGTAGGCCATATGATCTTTAGATGTCCCTTCTGTTGCTAGCATAGTGCAAAGGGATAGCACACAGGGAAAGATGGGGCTCTTTTGCAAAGTTCAAAGGATAGAGTTTAATAAAACTTGTTACTTCCAAGGCTCAGCTGTTTTCAGTAGAAGTTATGACCTTTAACACCAGGATTGTGATGAAATTAAAAAAAAAAAAGCAAAACACAACAGTACCAACCAAACAAAAAAAAATAAAACTTCATTTTGTAATTCATAGCACTTCAGTGACTGTTCTTCTCCCCACAGGGATACCTGTTGATTTCTACTGATGTCCACTACAAACACTAAAGGCGAAGAGGGACCACTTGTTAAGCATGAACTTCAAATCAATAATGTGACTCTGAAGGTTAAACACTGTCCAGTTCTGCTGAAATGTGTAACTTGAGCTCTGACAAGGGTGATGTCATCCTGGTTGGGGGCGAGGGGCGATGCGAGGAGGCAAAGCAAGCTGATGGAATGGTTAGGCTGTACAGTGGTGGGAACAAGCAGACCCAGAGGAGAACGTGTGACGCATGCTTGGCATTATTTATTCTGGAGTTTAAATGATATAAAAATGTTTTTAAGATTAATGCCTCTCTTGAAATACAGTTTTGTCTATACTCTTCCAGAAAGGTACTGCAGTCTCTCAAAAGAAGGAAAAGTACATTGTCAAAACAGTCATAGGGCAGACATACCTGCTAATCTGTTTCTGCTGTCATGATCTTAAATAACTTCCTTCTGAACGTGACACATTAAGTATGAAGTCAGCCCTCTCCAGAACCACATCAGACTGGGAACTGTCCCAATTACAGTAGGAACTAAAATCTTAGCAGTGTCTTAACTAAATTCTTAACATAAATCTTAACAAAGATGCAGAAGCAGTTCAGGAAGAGAGATAAAGTGGCACTGCTACTGCCTTTGATAGTCCCTCTATGCCTGTGATTCTTCAAATCCTTGTGTCTGTCATGTCCCCTGTTTAGCATTGCTTAGCCAGGTTAGATATATTTAACTATTGAATGTTTCTGTTGTGTCTTGCAAGTCTAATCCTCCAACATCTTTGTCAATGTTTCTCTGGATTGAAATAGTTACAGATATTTTACTTCCTACTTCATTTTGGTATGTTGTCTTGCCTTCTTTCTTTCTCTCCTTTCTTTTTCAATACTTTATTAAGCGTGCAAATCTGAAAACAGTTCTGCAGAGGGACGTGCCTGCCCTGCAACGCTTAAGTGCTTGCTCTTTGGCCTAACCTGGATGGGAAGCTGATTCAGGCCTCCCAAACTAGCACCAACAGAGGAGAAACAAAGGTTGGGACACTACAGCCTGCTCTGTTCTGCTTCCGTGAGCCCCAAACCACCCCCGTGCAAAGCCCCATCCACCTGGTGTGATGCCCAGACCCCAGCCATCCCCATGCTTCTCACTCCTCAACAGGAGCCCTTTTCAAGCCCAGACTGAACTTCAAAAAGCCTGGTTTTGAGGAAAACTGTTTTCCTCGTGCTGAGAGACGCAATTGATGACGGGGCGCAGGCAGCTTTTGCCTGACTGGTGTAGCTGAGCAAACTCTACCCATCCACCTACAGGGGAGTGGTACCTCAACACCCTGCAGGCCGAAACTGCCCTGCCCCAGGGGGATGGCACGCACAGTCACACAGCTTTTGTTAGCCACAGGCACGCGAAACCACTTGTTTCTTCTGCAAAGCCAGCCCAGAAGCTCTATGTGGTGTGAGGGAGGAGGCAGCCAGGCACAGACCCGGGTTCCTTCACCCCAGCACGGCCCAGGCCTGCGCTCCCCTTCACACCCTCGCCCCATGGGTACCGAGCGCCTCGCCCAGGCTGCCTCAGCCACTCCACTGCTGTGGGCAACGGCCCTGGCACAGGGCTTAACCGCGGGCCAGCCGGGGAGCACGACTCCGCATCTCCGCCAGGCTGGAGCGTCTCCAGGCCTCATGGCACCATGGCCTGCGCGGCCTGACGTAGGGGTGAGGGTGCGACAGGGCGTAAGCAAGCCGAGTGGGAAGCGAGGGCCTCTGAGCAGCGTCGGAGCTGAAGGAAGCAAGCAGCCTCCGCTCACGCGTCGGCCGCAGCCAGGCCGCCAGCAGCCAGGGGCTGCCGCAGCGCCTCTCCCGAGTAAAGGCCGCCCCGCGGCGGGACGCCAGGGGGCGCCGGCAGTCGCCAGCTCCCCGCCCCGCAGCTCCGCGGATGAAGTTTGACCCTCGGCGGCTCCTGTCGGCTGCCTGCCGCGGCTGAATCAGCGTGACCCTCGGCGACCGCCGTCTGTTCCTGCCGTTGGCCGGGTGTTGGTGGCCGCGCTGACGCGGAGCCGCCGACCGGGAGCGCCGCCGCCATGAGCCGCAGCTACAACGATGAGCTGCAGTACCTGGACAAGATCGACAAGAACTGCTGGCGGATCAAGAAGGGCTTCGTGCCGAACATGCACGTGCGTGGGGGGAGAGGGGGGGCTGGGCTCAACTAGGAGCCCTTGGGTGCCCGGGGGCTGAGGGGCGGCCCACCCTGGGGCCCGGTGCCGGCCGTCCTCCCTGACAGCTCTTCCCGCAGGTGGAGGGCGTTTTCTACGTGAACGACCCGCTGGAGAAGCTGATGTTTGAGGAGCTGCGCAACGCCTGCCGCGGCGGAGGTGCGTGCGGTGGGGAGGAGCGGGGTGGGGGCCCTCTGATCCGGGGGTGTCCTCGCACGCTCCTTGCCGTGATCTCGAAGCCCTCACTGAGCCCCTGGGTACACACCACGGTGTCCGTGGGCCCTGAAGGGATCCGGGTGTAGCAGGGACAGTGGGGGCAGGCCCGGTGCGTGGCCCGGCTGGCGGGTCTGGAGAGGCAGCAAACGAGTTTTCTCGCCTTGCCACCCGCTGCGGCCTGGTGAGCAGCACAGCGGTGTCCCCTGTAGCTGTAGCATGTCCTGTGCCCAGATGTGATGGGTGGGCACAGCCTTGCCGCTGCCCTCCGGACCATTCCCTGGATGCCTGCTCTCAGAGTTTACTTTGGTGGGGGCTGTAGCCCAGGCTTGTCTGTTCTGTGTGGGGCTGGAGCACAGGGCTGGATCCAGATCTGACAGCTGGGCTGGTGGCAACACTCTTCCTTTGTTAGCGTAGATCGGTCTGCGTTGGTACTAACACAGCAGAAGGAAGACTTTAGCATAATACGTCATTTAATGAAACTGCAGATTGTGCATAATGCTAGGTGTTTTATACCAGATTAGAATACTCGTTGGTGACTGACTTCTGATTTGCCAGTGTTTAGAGCAACCTCTTTAGAAAGTGCTTTATTGTGATTACTGTGGTAAATTATCAGCTTGCTTAATTTTTTTTTTCTCTTTTTCAGGTGCAGGTGGTTTTTTGCCTGCTATGAAACAGATTGGGAATGTGGCTGCATTACCTGGCATCGTTCATGTGAGTAATTCCTATAAAAAATAGCTCTTTTTTCTCTTCCTGTTTGCCAGTTATTATTGCCATCCAAATGAGAACTTCTTTGTGAGAAGGGGTATGGACCAAAGTTGTAGGCCGTAAAACTAAATTGTCAGAAAGGGAAGTATCCACTTACTTCATTGACTGCGTTTGACATGAAGCTTTTTTAGCATTGTTTTATGCTGTTTGAGTTTGCTTGAGCCACCTTTCCCCTGCTGCTTACATTGTCTCTTTGTTGTTTATTGAGTTGCCTCTGCTGACCTGGAATGCATGGAGAAGTGAGGAGAGAGCAGGAGGCGGTATTGTTGTCTGTATTATTGTTGCTGCTCTAATGCTGGTAGCGAGCCTTCCCATGCATTCAACACTTCTTTCTCTCGCCCTTTGCATTTTTGGAAGCAAAGCATCAGATATGATGATGCAGGAGAAAAATACTAGACTAAGTCACTTTTCAAGAAGCTCCGAGTATAATGTGGAAATGATCTTTTTCATGTTTAATATTTTATATATTAATAAGTAATGGAATTGTCCTTTTTTAATTGTTTGTCGTGGTGACTTGGCAAGAGTTTTGAATTTCTGGCTGCAGTAAAAGGTAGCCCATCATGCTGTTAAAATGCCTTAATGATCAACCAAAAAGGGAGTAAGGTAGAATAGTAGCAGCCTGTTAAAATGGCAATTTTGGCTGGTAGTTCATAGGAGTGATGTTATAATCATCTATCTATTCAAATCTTCACTATTTTTTTTTCCCCCAAACCAAGATATTTCTTGGTGTTGGCAGGTGGAGGCAGAAGCAACGCACAGTCCCACTGAAAACTACTGTTCTTTTTAATGTGTGATAACAGTTTAACACACGCTGTCTGATTTCTGACAGTTTTCTGGGTGTTTGGGGCTTGCTTTTTTGGTTAAGTAGATTATGGTGGTGTCCTAATATAAACTTGCCAGACTAAATATACCTTGAATTTGTGGAGCTGTGTAAAAGCACATACTTGCTTTCTTTAAATAGTAGTAATATAAAAAGTTTCAATAAAAGATATTATTTTATAAATTAAAATGAGACAGCTCTTATCCTATCAGGTTATCATCCTAAAAGGATGACTTTTTCCTGCCTACAGGGTGCAATCTTTGGTCAGTGTTTGATGACACAGCTAAGAAGAGAAAATTCTTGCTGTTTTATGATTCCATTCTGTAGCACTGAACTCTTCCCTTGTTACATTTACAGTATTTAAGTATTGCAGATGTTCCTAGATGGAACTTGGTAAAGATGAACTCATCTTCACTCTTATGTCTCTGCTTTACCCTGCTCATAAGCTATTGCCTGCCTAAGTTTTGAATGCAAGGACTTGAGTCCAAGTAAAAGCTAGATTAGAATTGAGTTTGACATCACAATTCCTACATTTAGCTGTTTAAGCTCCTCTTAAGTTTTCTTGAGATGTGGTCAATCGAGCCAAGAGGGCTACTCAGCTGCATAACCAATGGGCATTTGCTTCAGATTGAGATCAGCTGTTCTGTGCTTTCTTTGATTGCCACTCCAGTGGCTATAGGAGTTTACCTGAATTGATATGTGTACTCCATTTTCATCTGAACATCCATTCTTTTTTTGGTATATTTGTTTGTAAGTGTGACTACTGCTGCCACAAGGCAAAGCGTAACCAAGGTGACTCTGTGCAGCACAGAGTTTCATAAAACTTTAAAATTTCCTTTGTTCTCTTTCAGAGATCAATAGGCCTTCCAGATGTCCATTCTGGCTATGGGTTTGCCATTGGCAACATGGCTGCCTTTGATATGAATGATCCTGAAGCAGTGGTGTCACCAGGTAAGGGTACTTTGTGACTGACTTAACCTGCCCTGAGAAATGTTCATGGTGGCATAAAAACACTTTTTGAAATGGCAGGTCTTTACAGTACTTTATATGCAGAACCAAAGCAAAAAATATGTGAATTATAGGGAGTTAAAAGGTGCTTAATTCTTGCACTCAGAATCATTATTCTTTATGGAGCAGGTGGTTACACTGAAAACATCTAAACAGTACAGAGAGAATTGCACTTGTGTTTTTGACTTGGGCTTGTGATATCCGTCGGTTTTGAAGGGAGAGCGCAAGACTTTGAACTTGGGTTTTGCCAGGCTGATAAAGAATTGACTGTTTTCTTTGAGCAATGTTTGAAAACATCTTTTGAGACTCTTCCTATACTTTATTAAAAATGTGACCTTAAATTATTTCTGTCTTTTAAATAAACACCTGGGTCTTTACTTACCGAGGTGTGGAGAAGCTTTTGTGGTTGTACCTGTTATTCATGTTTCAGGTTTTCTGTAGGCAGTTCTACTGATTGATTGACTCTAGATGTCTTGGTCTGGTATCCCCCCTCTGACACTAGTTAATACCAGAACCTTCACTAGTAAAGGGCTTTCACACTGGGCCTTGCCCTGCAACATTTATTTTTATGAAATATTAAGAGTTAAGTGAAACATTCAGCACTGAAGTTTAATATTCCTTATAAGTATTTATCACGTGCTATAACCAGTTATTATTTATTCCAGTGTGGATTCAAAAAGGACCTGGTTTCAGGGACTTGCTTTTAAGAACATCTTAGATCAGGGAGCCATGCTAAGATCTGTCACTTTTCTTCTGACCTTAGGCAGAAGAACAGGAACATCCTCTCTACTTTCTGTGGACAGTATATTTTGGACAGTTTGGCTGGAGCAACTTTGTAAACACAGAGCTCTCTATGCAATCGTACAGCTATGTCTGTAGAGCATATGTTCAAGACTGAAAACCTGTTTGTTTGGCTTTTTTTTTAAGAATTTTCAAGTTTTTCTCTGCAAGACTACATTTTTGGCTGTCTTGAAATCTGAGACTTCATGTAAAGCTATTAAAATGAAACTTAATGCAGTTCTGCTTTTTTTCCAGTATTGAGTCGGAAAGAAGGCGTAAGATGACAGCATTTAGTCTGTACTCCCTGTCAGCAGGGACACCGATTTAAGATGAATATTCAGAAAGTGCTCACCATCAGCTCAGCACGCTTTCTTTATTAACTCTACGGCTTTTTTTACACTTCTAGGTGGTGTCGGATTTGATATCAACTGTGGTGTCCGCTTACTACGTACAAATTTGGATGAAAGTGATGTGCAGCCTGTGAAGGAGCAGCTCGCCCAGGCTATGTTTGACCACATTCCTGTTGGTGTCGGCTCCAAAGGTGTCATCCCCATGAGTGCCAAGTAAGAGACTTTGTGCAGACATCACTAGAGGGGACATCTCTGGTGTTTATTTGGATGAAAGATTCATCAGTGAGAGACTTTAAGAGAGAAAAAGTAATTCTAAACCTCTTTCCGTCTTTTCTGCATATGTGCTTCACCAGGAGAACTGGCATAATCATAAATGCACAAAGTCAGCTGTTTCTTCCCCCATTTAAAACCCTGAAATAACTAAAAGTTCTTGGAAGGTTCTCATTTGTTCTGATAGAAAACCTCCATGAACATAAGGGTATTTTTTTGGAAGGGATGAGAGAGAAAATAGGATATTCCCCACAGAACAAAGAGGAAAAAGTACTGACCTATCTAAAGTTCATATATTTGTAGAGCTTGATTTTCATGAAGTATTAAGAAGTTGGACTCCTTGTTAGGGGAGTTGGGGGCCGATCATAAAATCGTAGAATAACATAGGTTGGATTGGATCTCTTGAGGTCATCTCGTCGAACTCCTTGCATGAAGGAGGGCTAACTCTGAAGGTAGGTCTAACAACAAAGTTATATCAGGTTGCTCACGGCCATATCCAGTGGAGTTACAAGTATTTCCAAGGATAATCACCTTATGTAGGTGTTTGATAATTGCAGGGATTTGGAAGAGGCACTAGAGATGGGTGTGGACTGGTCTCTCCGGGAAGGCTATGCCTGGGCAGAGGACAAGGAGCACTGTGAGGAATATGGAAGAATGCTGCAGGCTGACCCCAACAAGGTTTCCTCAAGAGCAAAGAAGAGGGGCCTGCCTCAGGTAATGTTATGTGTCAGGAGGGCTGAGAGTGCTCCTAGGGTTCGAATGTAACAGTTAGCGGGTAGTTCTCTAATTTTGTGTCTTGTCTTGAAACTCTGCCTTGCATTTCTGGGCAGGGGGAATGGTGAAATGGTGGGGCTGTTTCTGAATAATTTCTGTAACAGAGGGAAAGATACTGGGCATACCCAAGGTCCCTAGGGCCATCAGTTTTTCATCAATTAACACCTGGTACTGGAATTCATGTTTGGTGGCATTTCCCCATCCAGATGTGGTTTTGTTTTTAAGAGACAGGCAAGTTATTCTGCAGCTTTTCTCCTTGTTTGCTTATCAAATTAATAGCAGGGCAGGGAAGGATATCATAGTAAATAAACTGGCTCATAACTTTCAAGGATTGGACTTAATTTCTATACATAGTATCTCATTGCTCTGGGTGGAACACTTGTGAGATGGCTATGCTAATACTACCATTTGTCAAGCTCTCTTTTATATGACTTCTATGAATTGTGGTGCTGCAAGATTATAGCATTTTAACCTCATAATAATCTTATGTCCTCAATTTTCACATTTGCCTTGCAAATAAGCGATCACCTGTTTTGGAATTGAAACAATTTGGGCTTGGAAATGGAATATCTTGCTTTAGTCTACTGAAAGGTTCGAAGTACTTAATTAACAGGATGTTGTAACTTCCTTGTGGAGTTACAACCAAGTATAAGACTGTATATCTCTTCCCTTCCCTGGAAGCGTTTAAGGCCAGGTTGGATGGGGCTTTGGGCAACCTGGTCTAATGGAGGGTGTCCCTGCCCATGGCAGGGGGGTTGGAACTAGATGATCTTTAAGGTCCCTTCCAACCCAAACCATTCTATGATTCTATGTCTGCTTTGCCTGTACAAATGGAAGATGAATTTTCAATAGTCTGTACTCTTCCCATGCTTCAACTAGGCCAAAGTAAGTTGGAAAAAAGTGGCAGCAGAGTCTGTAGATCCTGATCCTTTTGTTTAATTGCAGTCTTGTTCCAACAGTAAAAATAATTATAAATCTGAACAAAGAGGACAGCGATGATGCTACTGTGTTCTACTTCCTTTCAGTTTATATGGTTTTGTGGGGTTTTTTTCCTCTGGAAAAGCTTTTCTAAAACCGAAACTGTGCTCCAGCAATTCTCTCTGCTGCCCGTATTCCCATAGCTCTCCCCTGTGCTCCCAGAGGCTGGTTTATTAGCACTGTCTGATCAGTGTGTTGTGATTGGCAGCTGGGGACCCTGGGAGCCGGAAATCATTACGCCGAGATCCAGGTTGTGGATGACATTTACAACGAATATGCTGCCAGGAAGATGGGCATTGACCACAAAGGGCAGGTGTGCGTGATGATCCACAGTGGCAGCAGAGGCCTGGGCCACCAGGTTGCCACAGGTATGATCTGACTGACATAGGTACCTGGAGCGAAGCAAACTCCTCAGTATGGTCTTGTTATTGACAGTAAACTCCAGCACCAATGAGCATTTCTTGCAGCACAATTGCTGAGTCTGTTCTGAGTTGCCTTGGCAGGGGTTGTCTGTTTGCAAACAGTTGATAATGTTCTGCCACAGATTTGCTTTTGCATTTGAGAAGAAGCCATAGGTTTGACCACTGGACAGATGAGTTCACAATATAAATTATAGACTCCCATGTTAATATCACAGAATGAAAAAAAATTAAGAAGTCAGCCTTACTGTTTTTATTTCCCAGATGCATTGGTGGCTATGGAAAAAGCTATGAAAAGGGACAAAATCATAGTGAATGATCGCCAGCTGGCTTGTGCCAGGATTGCCTCTGCAGAGGGACAGGATTACTTGAAGGGAATGGCAGCTGCTGGAAACTATGCATGGGTCAACCGCTCTTCTATGACTTTTCTAACAAGACAGGTAGGAGCAGAGTTGTCTCTGATGCAAATATTTTGGTACGCATCTCCAGCTTTATCCCAGACACGTGGAACACAGAGTAGCTGCACTATTTAGCATAACTTTCTTTTTTGGTGCTTCTTAAACTGTTTTCTGGAGAGACTTACACAAAGCTGCAGTCATGGCAATCCATCTAAAACCTCACAACGTCACTGGATTGTACTTGGAGAAGCCACTCTAGGCAATATTTTTGAAAATGCATTGAATCGGAAGAAGTGTATACAGGAAAATTGTTTTTACACTGCTGAAGCCATCTTTTCAGAGTTGCAAGAATTTGCCTAGCTGATGTCTGACTGAATTCCAGCATTAAAGCTGCCAATGGGCAGATAAACAATCTAGACAGTCCAATTCTGTCACACCCAGAGCTGTTTTATTCAATTCCATTGTGCGTGAATTTGACTGAAGTTTCTTACCTGCCATGCCAAGCACTTAGGTCACTGACTTACCAGTAGGAAACACTTTCAAGCAAATTTGTTCCTTTTAATTCCTAAAAAGATTTTAAATCTCCCACACATACACAGCGTTACCTTCTTATATTTAACATTCTGATTTGCTGTCTTTTTAGGCCTTTGCCAAAGTCTTCAACACAACCCCAGATGACCTTGATATGCACGTTATCTATGATGTGTCTCACAACATTGCCAAAGTGGAGCAACATGTAGTGGACGGAAAGGAGCGGACTCTGCTGGTGCACAGAAAGGGATCAACCAGGGCCTTCCCTCCTCATCATCCTCTTATCGCTGTCGATTATCAAGTAAGTTTATCTGTGGGAGAAGGAAATCAGAAGACAATTCTGGATGAATTAGACAATTTTAGGGTGATCAGAGATCTAAATGCTGTGAGTTTCTTTTTTGAGCTAACAGCACTGGAACCCTAGTGGGATGGCAATATGCAGCTTGTCTGTGTGTTATATCTTTGGGACACTGAGCTCCCTCTTCTGCTCCACACCCACAATGGTTGGAAGATCAAGTGTTTCATACCTAGGACAGGCTTCAGTGATTTGCTTTGTCTGCCTGTTGGACACAAGTCTTTTGATCTGCTGGTCTGCATCTTTCAGTGCAGTTAGTTCTCCAGTGGATGCCCTCTTCCTGGAAGTGTTCAAGGCCAGGTTGGATGGGGCTTTGGGCAACCTGGTCTAGTGGAGGGTGTCCCTGCCCATGGCAGGGGGGTTGGAACTAGATGATCTTTGAGGTCCCTCCCAACCCAAACCATTCTATGGTTCTATGATTCCACCAGGCACCCGAGGCAAGCAGGGATGCTCTGAGAGAATGTGAACTTGACCTCCTTTTCTGGAGATAATGGTTCCTCTCAGACTTTTATTAAGAATGAGTGTTTTAGGCTTTTCCTTGTGAATTAATACTTTGCATCCACAGCTGACTGGACAGCCCGTTTTGATCGGTGGGACTATGGGCACCTGTAGCTACGTTCTTACTGGCACAGAGCAAGGCATGACTGAGACCTTTGGAACTACTTGCCATGGAGCTGTAAGTTAAAAAGTTATTTCAGGAAGGGATTGGAATGGGACTGTCATCCAGAGAACAAAGTTGTTCAAGGGTCATCCAGTGTGTGATTCATCTGTTGGTCATACAAGTAGAGAGTAGCCTTGCCACAGTAGTCCCAGCCCAGGAGGACTGCAGGCTGGAAGTCCTCTTTGTCCCTTACTGAATAGTTTTCACTACTCCTGCAGAAAATTTAGGGGGTGCTGCTTTTACAAGGCAAATGTTAGGATGAAGATGTGGAGAATGAGCTCCTTTTACCAAATTCAGATATCTCTGAGCTAACAAGAAAGATTAACTGTGCTAAGGCTGTCCATATAAAACTCCTCAGGAGTTAGAAGTTATTTCCTCCCATTATTTACCATGTGAGACAGGATGACTGAGGAAGATAAATAGCTTCTAGCAAAACTCTGACTCCTGAACACTGTCTGACACGTGGTTTTGGTAAAAAGACACTTACAGACTAGTATGTTATACACGTGGAACTTTCCTAACCGTCATACCAGATGTGTGATTTTTGCAGGAGCCCATCTAAATTAATTTCTCGTTTTGTGGCTTAGTGTGGTCTCTGCTCTCAGCCATTCTGTGTTTACTTATAATGTAATGTTTTTCTTTAATAAGAAAGAATTCTGTTTTTCCAAACTGCTACAAAAAAATAAAACTAATAAAACTGCTGTCTAGGGTCGTGCACTGTCTCGAGCCAAATCTCGACGTAACTTGGACTTCCAGGATGTATTGGACAAGCTGGCTGACATGGGCATTGCCATCCGTGTTGCTTCTCCCAAACTGGTCATGGAAGAAGTGAGTTTAATACTTCATTATCTGAGAGGGGAAAAGGGAGTCCTGCACTTTGGCTGAATGACCCTCCCTGACTTGATTTTTTTTGCAGTACTAAGTGATCGCTAGTACTGTAAACATACAGCTTGTGCGATTTCTGATAGAGCTATCCAATTTTTTTGGAAATTAATGTGAAGTCTTTCCTGTCCCTAAAACCCTGCTGAAAGGGGAGATGCCTGTTTGACAGGTTTTGGGGGGTATGGTTTTTTCCTCTTCAGCCTGGTGACAGGGATGAATACTATCAACCCTGAGAAGTCTGTGTGAACATCACAAAAGTAGTTATTTTTTATGGTTTCTCTTCTTGAATTACGTTCTCCCTGCTTTAAACTTACTTTACACTGCAGCTGTCATGTAGATTATTAGCAGTGTATGATAGATCCGCCTCTTTTAAGATGAGTTCCTATATTTGCTCAAGAAGAAGAGAACTCTGAATGTCTAGAAAACATTGAGTATTACGACTTCCAGTTCCTCTGCATTAACATGATAGAATGTTTTTTTATGTTCACAGCCTCACTCATAGAAGCATGTTAATTATTTGGAAGTACGCTGTTATGGGTGTTAGTGTTGTACAAACATGGTGATGGCATTAAAATCTCTATTTAAGAGCAGCTTCCCTGTCAGAATGCTGGAGGGGGAAGCTCTAGATTTCGACCCTGATTCCTGTCACTAAGTGGCAGTGAAGACAAATCTTAAAGGCTGTAAGGAGGAAGTTGGAATGACTTCCTGCCAGATAATGAGGCTTGACATTCTCACGTGCTGGGGGACTGGATTATCTGAGAATATAGGGAAAACCAAACCAAAATAGCTAGTATTTCATCTGAAATACAGTGAGAGCTTATTTGGAAAGGTGAGCGTCTCATGGATTTCTTAGATATGTAAGGTGGCCAGATTGTCAATATGTTCACCTACTTCTACTCCCTCAATTCATATGATTGTATTTTTGCGAAGAGAAGAGGGGATATCAAAAGCCTACATCTAACTTCCTGTGACTTTGGGTTGTTTATAGTTTTGTCTTTTTTTTTTTTCTCTTCCCCCTCCAGGCACCAGAGTCTTACAAGAATGTGACAGATGTGGTTAACACCTGCCATGCAGCTGGCATCAGCAAGAAAGCCATTAAACTGAGACCTATTGCTGTTATAAAAGGCTAGGAACTGACAGGGCAGCAGAAATTCACCAACATCTCCAAGCCCTACACAAAACTGACTAGAACCATCATCTTCCCACACTGCTTGGACTCTGTAGGATGTTCAGATATCACATCCCTGTTCTGGAAACACAACAGTTGAGGATACCCCTATTTTTAACCACTCCTAGGCATAATTAATGCCTCCCCTCCCCCCGGTGTTCTTTTCTTGTGAGGAAAGGGCAAAGAAATAAGTAAGTCTTGGTTTTTATATGCAGTCTCTCACAAGTTGCCTGATGATTCCACAGGCAGGACTTCAGACTTGCCTGAGTTGTCACTAATTGCTGTGCTGCAAGACCACCTCCATCAGCGAAGATGGTGTATGAACTAGACCTGCTGTCTCCACACCTGAGTGCCTGGAGCTCTTTCTGCATATAGAAGTACTCCGATAGGGTATAGCGCTTCTGGGCAGGGAGAGACTGCTCTGTTTGCAGATACCTTTATGCATAGTCTATATTGTTGCATGTTTTGTGGCAATTGGGTAAGAAATCTGGAGTTGGGAGTGGTTTCCCTCTTGGGTTGAGAAGAACTAGCTAAGCTTTAGGCACAGTCCTCCCTCTTCCCCCACCCTCTCCCATTTAACACAGCACCTGGTGTACTTGGCTCAGTACACATAGGTTTTCCACGATCTTCTGGAAATGCTAGTAGGACTGAGTATGTTGCTTTGAAAGGTTTCATTTGCCCAGTAAAAGTTGTGACTTAACAACTTATAGATGTGCTAATCCAACATTTTGCAAAGTCCTGAGCATGTCAGAGTTGGATTGGATAATATTGCTCGCTGTGTCCTGCAGCTCTGATTTAAGGGAGCCCAACTGCAGGGTCAGACCCAGTACAATGTGACTTCTGCTGTTTCTTTTACATTAACCAAGATTGGAGGGGAAGGTGACCGTCCCCACTGGATCATTTTGGGGATCACAAATAAACCAGGAAGATGGACACTGCAGTGTGTCTGTGTCATGTTTATTCTGTGGTTAAAATGTCTGTTGTCCACTTCAAAGTACATACACGAGCTTGAAACCCATCATGTTTTGTGACTTCAGTTGATGGATCTTGCAAAGAAATGTGCAGCTGGCAGAATTTCTTGCAGGGTCCAAGAGAAGGGCAATGCAGTGCTGTTTTCTCAACTTGGTTATGACAAGAGTATGATAACTACGATTTGTCTTTCTCAGAGCCTGCTGGGTCCACCTCACTCACAGCTTGCTTGTAAGCCTGTATGCAGACACAAGAGGGCGGCTGGAGGAAAATAAAACTTCAAAGCAGGAGTGGAGCCCTGCCAGGGACTCGTGTAAAAGGAGCAGATTGTGATTGATGGACTCGAGTGCCTTTTGATGAAACATCTCTTTAAGTTTAGGATCTTGGCTGAAAAATGTTCATCTCAGGAGGCATAATGGCATTCTACTGTTTTAATCACTTTGTGCTTATTGGTTTCTCTAAAGTTCAAATACTCTTCTTGCTGCGGGTTCAGAAGCAGCACATGCAGTAATAGTCACTGCTGTGAGTCCTTGTGGCTCTGACTTTACAGACAGTTTCTTGTTTTCCCCTGCTTTCTCCTGTGGAATTGTTCCAGATATCCATCTCTCAGGTCCGAGACACACTTGCTGAATTTCAAACAAAAACCATTTCACTTAGAAACGTGAATTAGCCTCCAGTGACTGAAAGACAAATTGTTGGTCTCAAATCTTCTGCCGAAGTGCATGTTCCATGCAGAGGTTTCTGTCTATAAATATTTCAGACTCTCTGATGTGGAATGCAAGGGAACCCTTAAAACATTCATCTTTAGAAATAAATAAGCATTTCTCAAACACAGTTCTCCTTTCAACTTTTACCTACCATTGCCTTTGAGACAAATTTCAGTTTTTTACAACAAGCAGAAATTGTGTACCATGGCTCTCACGTGTATGCCTTAACTCTTTTGATCATCGGCGTTTATGTATTAACATTCAAGAATGCAAGAAGTGCTGTCAGTTTTGGTTTCCTGTTGCAAAACTAGTGCTAGTTTTGGTTATATGTTGTGCTGTATGGAGGAGAGTGCTGGTTTCCTAACCACCTAAAAAAGTAAGAGTAAAGATGTAGTATGTCTCCCAGTTTTTGTTTAAACCTGGATGTTTTTCTAATTCAAGTCTGTCTTTTTTCTCCAAATAGGGCTGTCCACTAGCTTTTTTTAATCCGCATTTTAAAAAATAAATTTAAAAACTGACAGGTAGGGAAGGCATACAATATTAAAATCATACAGGTGGATCTGCAGAAGCATTTTGGCAACACCAAAAAGGCAATGTGTTTATTGAACCATCTCTCTGCTTCCATGGAAGGTTACTGAGAACTCAGAAATATCTATTAATGTATGATGTACTTCCCTCCCTTCCCCAAAAGACTGAAAAAGCTTTGGCGACTGATTGTTAGGGTCCTTTTTTCTTTTTTTTTGGTGGGAAACCACAGGCAGGAGATCCAGGTCTGCAACACACCCCTGGAGCTGTTGCACATCTCTGTCCGACAGCAGGGACTCATCTGTTCCCTGCCTAACTGTAGTCAATTCAGTCATCTGGATGATGACCTGCAGCAGAAGGTTTGCTGGCCTTGGGGCTTGCACGGGGTGTCTGCATTGAGTCTGTCTTCAGCCGGTGCAATAAACCCAGTCCTTGGATGCAGGCTTCTTTTTAGTGAGAAATAGCTCACTGCATTAATCTTACTCTCTGATTAAGAACAAGATGGTTTAACTTACAGATTGGACCTGCCAAAACAGAGCTACTGCCTCTGGGAAGTCAAAGCTACCATCTCTGGTGGTGCCTTCAGTGGCACCTTCCTTCTCTCTGTGCTCGCAGGGCTTGCTGCAGGGACGTACTGTGCAGGGACGTGCTGCGCAGCGACGGCGAGCGCTTCCTTTCTTGCCAGGAACTGAGTGTTGGCGGTGCGCTTGGGCTCGTGCAGGTGCTGTTCCCATCACGGTTAGCATAGCACTAAATAGCAAACAGAAAAAACACTTTGGTTTTTTGTTGCTGGTGGGTGACTCAGAGAGTCCTCTAAGTGCGTCCCCTGAGCTGTGAGGTGCTGTCTGCTGGGGTGCAGTGCAGGGCGGAAGGGGCAGCACCCAGCCCCTGGGCTGTGAGAGCCCTGGGGAAGGCAGTTCCTCCCGGCAGTGTGGCAAACGGGGGCACCCGTGCTTCATTTGCCATAACAGGCGGC
This sequence comes from Grus americana, assembly GCF_028858705.1. Classification (NCBI taxonomy): domain Eukaryota; kingdom Metazoa; phylum Chordata; class Aves; order Gruiformes; family Gruidae; genus Grus; species Grus americana. The sequence continues at coordinate 60,768,885 of NC_072852.1, forward strand.
AGAGCTGGAGTGCAGCTGATGGCCTCCTCCTCTTTGACTTGGTTAAACTTTATGTACTCCAGGGTTCCCTAAGTTCCCTAACTCAGCCTCCCCCAAGGGAAACCAGGACCCAGCAAGGTACACACTTGCAGCGTTTTCTGCTGTGGTATATTTGCACTGTATTGCACACCCTGCTAGCTGGGAGCCCCGTGTCTAACCTGTGTCACGTTTATCACCATACCTGTGTCATGTTTATCACCATCCTAAGTCTCTTGGGAGGTTTTTTTTTCTCTGCTCTATCTTTCCTCTCCCAGCTTTAAACACAGTTCCGCACACACACCGTTTCCTCCTCCGCTGGTGGTCCCAGGCTGGTGTTCTGGCCCAGGAGGAACAAGTGATCTCTGACACATCTCTGGCGCAGGCACCCCCCGGCCTCTCCTCCGCTCTCCTTTGTTCCTTTCAAACATAAACACACTTAACTGGCCTTTTCTCTTCTCCCTCCGCCCCCCAGTCTTCAAAGCGATCAGACAAAGCAATATCCCTCCCACAGCATGTGCCAACACGCTCCCTTCCTTGCAGAAGGAAGGCTTCAATTAAGCAGCCGGCCCTGCCCGTACCTGGCATTTGCTTTGCCCTCTTGAGCCCTGGCCTGGCGTGAGGGCTTTGGTCACCAGCGCTTCTGGTTTTCTGCCTGCAGAGGTGGCAGTGGGACGCGAGCGGCAGAAAAGTGGGAGCTCTGCACCTCCCCAGCCAGGGCAATACCTGGCACAGGTGCTTTGTCCCCTGCGCTGTGGGAGGGAGAGGAAGATGGTAACCTCCTGGCACCCACAAAACACAAATAATTATGCAGTTTCTGGTGGGTTTTTTTAATTGCAATATGTGACAGGAGGGTGCAGGTCATTCCCTGCAGCAGGGGGAGTGCCGAGCGGTGTGTGAGGTGGGAGAGCAGAGGACACAGAAGAGCCTCTGATCTCCCCAGGCAGATGTGCACCTCAGCCTCCTTGGGCACCGACCAAGCAACCCCCAGCCCAAGCTGCTGCTGCTGCTGCTGCTGCTGCTGACTTTCATGGTGCTGAGCACATCCTCATCTTACTGCACCCTCATTCCCAAAACCCAGGAGACTGCTTCAGGTCACATTGTATATAAAGTTCAGAAACCAAAATAATCACTAGTCTTAATTGCAGAGATTAGGACCAGGAAAGGGAAATGGAGTCATCTGCCAGCACTTAATCTAACATTTACTAGCTTAGCAAAAGACACACAGGGGCTGGGCTGCCCTCACATACTGAGGTGTTTGAGTCAGCCTTGTGGTGGAGCCTGATCCTAAAAAGAGGTGCCAGGGGCAGCCTGGATTGTTATTCCCCACCATTCCCCCACCCTAGCCGAACTACAGCCAGCACTCTGCTTTTCGCTTAGGCTCAGTTTTGCCAAGCAGGTGCTTGGAAGTGGGGAAGCATTTTCCTCCTTTCTCTTCTCTCTCACTGCCTGGGGAAACTGAGGCATCAACCCCATTTTTCCCCTGTGCAAATTGTGCCTTGTGTCCAGGAGGTGAAGTGGGTGCCCGGGCTCTTCCCCTCTCTGTTCTCAGCACCAGCGAGCCGGTGTGGGGTGGGAAGGCAGGTAGGTTGGGCTTTCTGCTCTTCCCTGTGAAGTAGAAACCCAGGGAACCTGTTCCCCTGCCATGTGTCAGGAAGGGAAGGAGAAATAGATGGGGAGGTGACTCCTGTGCATGCCCAAGGGGAGGGAGGGATGCAGCTAACGCAGAGGAAGATGAGATGCTGGGGGGTGCGTGATAAGGTCCAAGCCCTGATGCGTTACAGCAGCAGTTCATTACCTGAGTCAATTAAGCAGTAGATTATCAAACCTGGGCATGCTCATAGGGAAGAGCCATCCAGGGAGAACAACAGCCTGCTGACAGTTGTGAACATACACACTCAAGGACAAGACATTAGGGTTTTATGACAAAGTTTATGGGGGAAAGGTGGGAGATGAAAAGCAAGCAAATACAGTACTTGGAATAATGAAGGAGGATCTGGATCTCTGAGCCCTGCCTAGCCTGCACCATATGAGGGATTCTGTAAAGCTTGGCCTTGGCTCTTCTATGTCAGTGCGAGCACCCAGGCGTGCTTCTGCCCCAAATTGTTGCTCTTTGCCCCCCAGGGCAGAGGGAAGACAGAACAGCCACCAAACCCCCCCCCCCCCGGACCCTGTGGGCAGCAGCATCCCCTGTGGCAAAGCAACCATGAGCCTCTTGGGTTACAGCAGTTGGGTCTCAGGGGACCAGAGCCACTCTTTGTTTCTGTTTCAGTCCTCAGGTAGCAGGGTCCAGGTTGTACTGCCAAAAAATAATAAAATTCCATAACTTTTTATTACCCTTTTTGCAGTTTCAGGCAGAAGGAAAAGGTGGGTTTTCCAACTGGAGGAATGCCTTGCCAATAAATCACCTGGTTACCCAGCTTTTGGCTTTTAAGAGTTGTAACCTGTTTGTGCTTTTAATCTTAAAAAAAGAAAAGCAAGCTGGTTATTTTATTTTTGACTAACGCTAATTAATGGTGGGCTATAAATTTGTGGCATTCACAGACAAGTTATCAAGGTTTAAAATCATAGGTAGGCTGATCAGTTCCTCCACTGTTTCCCTGCCAAATCCTTAACCACTTCTTGGATGAGGAAGAAAAAAGTATCACCATAAATTATTTTTTCCCTGGAGGGTGTTTATACTATCGCTGCTGCTAAAGGGATTTTCTCCATTCACCGCTCATAGGAGTGGTTTTTTTACCAGGCAGATACAGAAAGGACTGTGACGAGCACTTTCTTCTCCATTTTTAATTTTTTTTTTTGAGTATTCTGAGTATTTTCTTCTCCATTTTGAGTAGTTTGAGTATCTGTGTATTTTGAGTCTAACACAGAAAGGACTTCGTCTGGCTCCTTCCTGATATAAGCCTGTGTGTGTCTGCAGGGCCGAAGCCCCTCTGTGGTGGGGGCACAGAGCCCTGGGGTGGAAGGGAAATCCCTCCACCCGTGGAAACCTCTTTGCCAAGCCCAAGACATGGGGCTGTGCGGGCAGGAAAGTGCCTTTGGGTGCAGGCAGGGCTGTGCAGGCAGTGCTGGGTGCTCTCCTCCCCTAAGAGCCCACAAAGCTGGTGGGCATCTCCATAGCACAGAACCCCCCCCCCCAGGGAAGGTGTCTCGAGGCCAGGGGAGCTCCAGCACCTGCAGGGAGGGGTGAGCAGGGAGGGAGAGAGATACTCTCTCACAGGCACGTGGCACGCCAGGAGCTGTGCGCTGCTCTGGAGAGGGCTTGTCCCTCCTGGTCCCCCCATCCCTCCCCACCTCAGTTCCAGGGCTGCAGATGACCCAGGCAAGACCTCCAAAAATCCCATTGGTTCAGGAAACATGCAGACTTCTGGCTGCTTTTCCTGCCAGACCCTGTGAGCTCTTCCATTAATGGTCAGTGGATGAGGCAAAAGTTTTATCTTGACTAAGAAACCTGAAGCCTTGTTTGTGAGACAAATATTCATTTGTTTCATTGTCTCTCAGGCAGGAATTCAAACTATTTGATGATAGTCAATAGCAGCCAAGAGCACCATTGCTATCTCCTTTTCTCCCAGTTCCTCTGGCAGAAAGTGAATCCTCTGCCACAGACTGGTTCCTGGAGAGAAAAGTTAAGTGTAAGGCTGAGGCATTCAGGTACATCTCTGGAGAGCAGCTTTCAGTGCTCTAATCCACCACGGACTTGTCCAGCCTAAACCAAGTAATTTCCTCTTCCTATGTCCTGATGCCCTATCTGCAAACAGGGATAAAAAATCAGTTCCTTTACTCTCACTTTTTGTGGGTCTTTCCTATTTAAATACTGAGCTCTGATTGAGGTATCATCTCCTTCAGCACCTATGAGTGCTGCTGAGCATGGCAGTACCTCTCTGCAGAGCCCAGCCAGGTTATCCCATGCTCAGTGCCAGCCCTGCAGGCGTGCAGCAGCCCTGCGTGCCTGTCTTCTTCTGCAGTTTCTGGCACTGCTGGAGGGATGGATTCATTCCTGTCACAATCTAAACTGAAAGCAGAAGAGCTTGTAAGTTGTTCAGAGTTTCAAGTAGTCACTGCAAGACTTAGAAAAGTTTTTTGTAGTCCTCTGGCTACAAAGCAGAGCCTCTGAGCTAGATCCTCACCGTGAGTTCACTGCCAATGAGGTACCTAAATTCCTCTGTGCTTTGAGGATATAGGACCTTGACTTGTTCGTGAAGTGCTACATGTGCCACCTCGCTTTTGCCACCTGCATGCCTTCATGTGCTAAGGGACGAGCTGAGAGAGCATCAGGCTGCTCATAGGAATGTTTGAGTCCCACTGTCTCCATCACGAGGAGGATGAAGACACAACCTCTCGTTCCCAGCTTACAAAACCCCACTGAGTGACTCTGTCTAGGTGCAGCCTTAACTTCTCTTTGCAAGAGGAGACGACAACATGAGAGCAGGCTGAAGGTAGCAGAGGGGTGAGACATGGACAAGAAGTGCCGGGAGGGCAGCCTGGGAGACCAGAATTGTCCTCTGCAACCAGCAGCACACCCCATGCAATGCCCAGGAGCTGACCAAGCTGCTGGGGAAAGTCACTGTCACTCAAGGAAGTGCCCTGCTGAGCATCCAGGCTGTGCTGCTGCCCAGAGAACCAACCATGAAGCAAGTAGATCAGTGAGGGAGAAATGGGAGCTCGTAGCTGACTTAGTCCTAATATTAATGCCAACTGTAGAGGCAGAGGAGTCTTCTAGGGATCTTTCCACTATACTTCTACAAGCCTGTCTCAGCAGACATTAGCGTCTCTTGGAGCAGGAGATTCAGGAAGAGGGGCTGGGGCAATCCTGGAGGATTTGAGTCCTCCTTTATCTAGACTCTGGACAAGTTCTGGGTGTGAGGCAAGTTAATTAAGTTTTCAGATATCTTCAGTTCTGCAGACAGCCAGCAAAGGCTCTTGGAGGACTTCTGAATGTCCCAGTGTGAGGTCAGAACTACCCCATCTCCCTGACCTGCAAGGGGGGTTACGTTATCCAGTGCGGAGGAGTGGTGGCTGGGTTGGATGCTGAGGTTTAAAACTATAATGTGATGCAATAAAAAAACCATACACTTTAAGAGAAAATAAATCTGTGGCAGCTCCTGGCTGGCTCCAGCTCTCTCTGCAAAAAAGGGATTTAAGCTGTGCACAAGGCAGCCTTAAGCAGAGAGGTTTCCACCAATGGCCCAAACCAGCTCCCCCTGGCTGCCCTCACAGTGAAGGCAGCTTTCCAGGGCAAGAGGGGATGCCACGAGGTGGTTTTCCTCCAGCAGATTTTTTTTTTTTCCCCGATAAAGCATATTTGACTCATCTAGACTTCGTCAAATTCAGGGGGTTTAGTTGGGAAGGTGGGAAAGGAGGATGGAATGGGGAAAGGCACAGCGTTTGACTGACATTTTCAGTGGGAAACATTTCATCAATGCATCTCAGCACATGGGGTTTTGTTTCGCTTTACTTTGTGAAGGACTTCAAAAAATCCAGAGATCAAACCAAAACGCTGCACTTTGGGGGAAGAAAACATTTAAGCGTGGCCTTTGATTCCAGCAGGAAAACAAAACAAAAGCAAAACCTTTGTGGATCAACTGGAAATTATTTTATTTTTCAGCTACTCCTGTTTGCCAGGGAAACGAGAACTGAATATTGCGCTGTAAGGAGTTAAGAGCCCTGAGGCTTCCCTGTCCCCGAGTCAGCCACCGTGTGAGGGCAAGAAGCCACCTCCACCATCTTGGCAGCAGGCAAGGCCCCTCACACAGTGTCCCCTTAGCTCTGCCCTCGTCGCCTGCGGCCTGCGGCCACCTCCCTCCCAGCGCGGGGGAAGGCCTGGCCTCCATGGCACTGCCGGGGATGAAAGGCTGGATTCAGTTTGTTTTGTGTTCAACTCGCCTTTCACAACGCCGGCAGACCCATCTCCCCCCGCCCCGTCTTTGGTGACTCATCCAAAGAATTTTAATCTCCGTGGTCTGTCTGTAGTTGTAAAATATAATACCAATGGAGTTGGGCTTGTTTATCCCGAAGCCATGAAACTGTTGTCAGAAGAAATTGATACACACTACTGAGGGGAAAAAAGTGCTGCTGCTGGGGAGGATTTGACTAGAAGACGACACTTCAAATGGAAATTTCCCTGTTTGAAGTGGATACGTTTTTCATCTCTATGCCTTTCTGTTCTTTTACACTGCAGGAGTGAGGACTCACAGGGTCTGTTTGCGGGAGGATTAGCTCCTCTTGTCTGCAGGTTTGACCATGGGGTTGCAGGTGCCCTCACCGCTCACGGCAGCTCTGGAGAAATGGGGGCTTGGGGTGAAGGAGGTCATGAGGCCCGGCTTGGGAAGCACCTCAGCCCCTGCCCTCCCACCCCACATCTGCAAGCCAGGAGCCCTCCACATCTGACCAGCACTGGGCACAGGGGATCTGCCCGTGTAAACATCGAGCGTGTCCTAGGCACTCCAGATCAAATCACAAGGTCTTCCCCTTCCTTCAAAGACATCTGAAGCCTAAAAGAAGCAGATCAAACATGTAAATTTGAACTGAGATTAATTATACATTTGCAACTGGAGGGGGAAAAAAAAACAGTCATTAAAGTTTGTCTGCATTAACTATGCCCGTGGGGGTGTTTCTTTGTCTTTGCATGTGATGATACTTCATGAGATACCAGGTCTGGTTCCACCAGATTTCTGGAAAAGCCTTAGAGGCTTCAGGAAACTCTGCAAATGCGTTTCAGCAGGAGGCAGACAAGGAGAAGGGAAGTGTCGGCTCTGCTTCCTCGGAGCACTGGAGCAGCCTTTGTTGAGTGGCTGGAGGCTACTTCTCAGCTCCCGGATTTCAAACAGGTATAATTATCACTTGGATAGGGTTCAGGACTCAGAGGGAGCTGCCAGATCTTTCATGAGTTTGTCCCACTGAATCTAGGATAGGGAAAAAAAAAAAAAGAAAGGAGTGATATGATTTAACCATGTAGGTGGTGTCTCACATCCATATATGCCAGGTAGAATATACTCCTAGTACTGTCCAATAGCCTGTCTTATATATGCTTTTTTTGGAGCATCCCTATTGTAGTATTTATATATATATAACCTGGCTGAAACAAAGAGGTACTGGAAATTTCTCTATAAAACCTATTCTCCAAAGAGCTCCAACCCAAGGAGTCTCAGAAAAAGTAGCATCTGATCTTCAAGGGATCTCACTGACTCTCCAAAGCTTTTGAGCTATATTAGTCTGCCTTACTAACAGCCTTTCCTTAAACCTCTCCAAATAAATTCTAAGTGCAATGGATTTCCATTCACACTTTTCATGGTGTGAATGCCTTAAACCTTCAGATCTGCCAAGTTGCTTTCCTAATCGTTGCAATCAAGTCACTGTCAATATTTGAGCATGAGCTTGTGGACTTTGTTCTCAAGTATTAAAAGTTAGGGCTAGCTGAAAAGAGGGGAATGCTTTCAGGAAAATATAAAATCAAAGCTGCCTCCATTTTGCAGGCATGGTTCAATACAAATACATTTTTACAGTATTTTCAACTGTATCCTTTCAAACTGAAAATGGCCTTCAGAATTATTTACAGAATAAACATTACCTTATCTGTAAAATTTATTTCAGGTATAAAATAAAATACATCATCCTGATGATTCCTGGATGCAGGTTGCTGCTGCCATTGTCACACTGGAGTGACACATTGTACCGGGCACTTACAGCAGATGCCTCTCTGCCCTGCCCCATGCTCCAAGCGCCCAGTCCCCAAACCTTGGCACCTGCTGTAGTAGGTGCTCTGTGGCATTTGGCCCACGCACGTCTGTGCCCACACTTGTGCGCTGGACTTGATTACTAAACTCTTATTTTATCTCTTGCAATTAAGAACGGTGAAGAAAACTCACCAGTGACTTTCTCAGAGGTGTTCTTCTTACCCTGTGTTTCAGCCACAGAAAGTCTGGTCAGAGACCTCACTTTAGACTTCCTTCTTGGGGAAAAAAACCCTGAGACTGTGAATGTGCTCTTAGTGTCACCTTCCTAGTAGGCCCACGTGGACAAAACCTTGGGATCCTTTCCCAACATGCCCAACAGGCATCTCCTTTAACTCAGTTGAAACTCTTTTTTGCCAACCATTCCTGTCCAGCTGCTCTCTGCAAATGCCTGTTCTGCATGATGCCACACTGGCTGTGTTGCTCTCACCTAATCCTCACTCTGCATGACCATCTCCTGCCCAGCCACAGCTTCTGATGCCCATCACTCCACATATGCAATAACTTTATTAGTTTTTGTGGCAATTACTAGGTAATGAAATGACCTAAACTATGACATTTTTCACCAAAGATGCGAATATGAAATGTGCTCTTTAAGACAATGACCTCAGTAAAATTCTAGTAAAGTTTCCAGACAATAACCAATGCTAAAAAAGTTTTACTAAAAATAAATTTTAAAACATTTAAACGCAACAATTTTTCAGTCACAAACCCAACATATTTCATCCATCTCTGAAAACACTGACCATCACAACTACAGAGTAATTCAGCCATTGCATGATGATGGCATCACCGCTGTTTTTCTTGCCCTTTCAACACAAGCTCCCATAGCACATGCAGATACAGCTTGGCGCCCTTATGAAACTTGCTTTTAGCAAAAATCAAACCAGCTGGTAACTGAAAGAGCTTCTCAGACAGGGTACTATAAACAACATTTAATAACCTTATGCTTTATGGGCTTGTTAACATAAATGGAACTTTTGAAGCTTTCATAGTGCTGCAAAATGCAAAGCTACAGAGCACACCACACATAAACAGAGGCAAATGCCTTGCATTTGTACAGCATGTCACACTGATGTGCTGTAGGCGCTTGGCTTTGATCCGTCCTACAGGCCCCTCGGGATGTGCCACCACCGCTGCAATGGGGCATCACCCCTGCAGGTTGCAGCACTACCCAGCCATGTTGGGAGCGTATTGCTGGGGCTGGGGCGCTGAGGGAGGCGATAGTGGAACTGGGCAGGGCTTTTCATGGCCTTTTGCCTGGCTTCAGCAATGGTTTGTGTTAGCCAGCAATAGGGTGCTGATGGCAAGGAGGATGCGACGGCATCTTTGGCACAACAGACTGGCAGAGATTTCTTTGTCCCCGTCACCCTCGCTATACCTGTAATATATGGGAATAGAATAGAATAGAATAGAATAGAATAGAATAGAATAGAATAGAATAGAATAAATATAGGTGCCAGCTCTGCAATACCAGAGCTGGGTAATGTGCAAGGGCAGATTCATCCATCAGCGCAGGGGACTCAGACGCTTCCACTCACACATGGGACAAGCAGCCCAGCGAGCTTCTAATAGCACCACAGCTGCAACCAGCTCCTGGTAAAGTGGTACAGAGGCAGCTTGGTGATATTTCCCAATGAGATGGGGCAGGATGTCCTGGTGTTCCCAGCACAGAGGCAAGAGGAGGGCCACACTGTTGTTGAAACAGAGGTAAAACCTGGGGCTGAAGTAATCTGGGTTTATCACTCGGCTCCTGATAGCAGGTGGGCTGAGCTCTGTAATCATCCCCTCTGCTCCCCAGCTAGAGCACAGCCTGCTCACAACTGCTCAGCACTTTGATAAGAAATATGCTTGGAGGTATTTTGCAGTGATAAACAAGAAAAGATGAATGAGAAGTGATTGTAGGCAGATAAACATGTGTCTGAGGTGCAGGCAGACAGACTCACCATCATGCAAATGCTGTGGTCTCAGCCATTTTTGCACAATGGATGGTGGTAAAATCATATTGCTGCTTTTTCTCTGATAGGGTTGGGTTTTGTTTGTTGGGGTTTTTTTTTAATTTTGCTTATTAAAGAGCTCCCTGCCTGTCTCCCACCCAGCTGCTGCAAGGCACGTCCATCTTCATCAAGGGCCACACATAGTGTGATCAGCAGAGAGGTGTTAGCAAGAAGGGATGCTAAAATCAGGCTGCTGTATGAGAAGGACACCAAATAAACAGCCAGGACATGCCCCTATACCCTTGCCCCAATAGCAATAGCCAGGGCTACAGGGGCAGACAGGAGGGAGGAGAGGAAAATTACAGGGATCGATGGTGAATGGCAAAATGTACAGCAAGTGGGCATTATGACTATGATGCAAATCTATACCCACCCTCTGAAAAACACTAGCAGCAGGGAACGGCCCTTCATATAGTCCTGAGTTTGACAAAGCTTTCCAGCAGGACCAGCAGAGCATGCCTAGCCTGCAGCTCTCTGATTCCTTTCTCTAACAGAAGTGTTACTGCATCGGGTCAGGTGTTCACGCTACAGAATTTTCCCGTCTCCTCATCCTCGTTCACAGAGCCAGTGCTCTCCCTTTCCCCTGTGATTCCCAGTGCAATGTCACCATGGTTTCCAGCAGCACTCCTGATTCCCAGCATGGGGGACAGAGGAGGAAGAGTGGTGCGAATGGTGCAACTCCTCATTTAAGAGAGATGCCTCCTGTGCTTGACTTTTGTCCATGCTGCAGACTCCTCATCCCAGCTCTCATCATGGTGCTGGGCTCCTCTTACTCACCCCGCTATTCTGTTTTGTTCCTTCAGGATTAAGGCCCACCTGGTAGCTCAGCCCCCACCTCTCATTCCTACCTCCTGACAGAGAAAGCAGATGCAGCTGATCGTGGTCAAGCTTGCAAGGGATGCCTGAAATGAGCAAAGCCTCAAGAGGCAAAGCTGAGTCCTTCCTAAACTCGTGGCACCCCTGAGCTAAAAATGCAAAGCCAGCCCTCAGGGTGGGGTGGAGAGGTAGGAGCAGTCCACCCTCCAAGTGGAGAAGTATGCTGGGGGGAAGGAGGAAAGCACTCTAAATGGTGGAAAACACCGACACTGGCTGGCAGCGGGGCCAGGGAGGGAGTCATGCCTCTCTCCAGCCCTGCCTATGGCTCCCTCTAAGTCCTGGTCCATACGAGTCGCTGCTTTGCTTGCTCTCATTAGCATTTCTGCTATGCAAAATCTCACAGTCTTTTTATATCTCCACAGAGTTTGCCTGCAAATATATTATCTTTAAGTATTTTTTTCCCCAGGAATTAATCCTGTCATATCTCATTTGTTCCTATTTCCCTTGTTTCAGCCATGCAGCCAATTTGACTTCAAGTGACGTGCCACTTTCTTTTTTCTCTCCCCTTTGCCATCCTTCCTCCTTTTCCCATGCACAAACACCACCACACACACGCTTGTGTTTGTCCATCTGGCTTCATTTATACATTACACAGTTTATTATCGGTTTCATTCATTAAGCACCAGTGAGCTTTAACACCTCTGGGTGTGGGGATGCACACATCACCTCTGCATGAATGTTCCCCTTGGATAAACCCTCTGCAGCTGAGCCTGAGACTTCTTCGGTGGTTCTTAAATTTAAAAAAGCAACATCTAGAGAGCAGCCAAATACAGCATAATGCAGGCAGTAAAGTAAATAGATTAAAAGACGTGAAGATTCCATTTATTTGTAACTACTTGTTCTCTTTGTGATCTCAGTGCAGATGGAAGAGATTGGTTAGGATTCAGTGCTGATGGCTGACAGCCCTGGAACACAAAAATCTGCCATACACGCCCAGAACCACATAAAATCATGGGGACAAGCAAGGTGCTTCATGAGCAGCACAGCAAATGCAGCTTGGCTTGGATTTGTGTTATATGCTCCCAGGATTCACTGCCCACTACCTTCCCCATATTTTTAACCCTTCACCCTCTCAGAGTCCATTCACTCAGCTTCCCTCTCCCAAATCCAAAACTCCCTCAAAATACTCATATTTTCATCCCTTGGCCCCAGGAGAATGGGCAAGAGGCAACGTTATGCTAGTGCAAAGCACGTGTGCCTCCTGATGGCTGGCTGGTGCCCATGGGTTGGCTGACCATCAAGCGAGTCAAACTGAAAAGACAACTCAGTGTTAGCTTTCCCCTCTGTAAAGACTCTAATTTGATGTGTCTTTCTACTCTGATGCAACCAGCATTCATGGACTGTGTAGGAATGTCATGTCTTTAAGACCTCTATCTCCAGTTGTATCTGAAGTGAGCCAAGGGGTCTCCAAAATTTTCAAGGGAGAAACTGGGAGAGAGATGTATGGACTCCTTTTTAGGGCTTCTATTAGTGTGGCTAAAACCCGTGATCCATACCAATTTATCTTTTCATTTCCTGCACTTGCAAAAACATAATCAATAAAACCTGAGGTCCACAGTAACATAGACTCAACTCTTGGTGCTTCAGCAAATGCAGGCTCCTTCCTGAATGACAGCGAGTCCCACAAACCTGGCTTCAAAGCCTTTAAAAAAGGGTGAGGGATCTCCGAGTGAAATACAGGCTTCCTGGCTGCTCCCCACCACTGTAACCCACAGTTTTGGGGGTATTGGCCCCTTCAGACATATCTAAAGACAGTGGTGGTAATGAATCAGAGTCTTCAGCCACCCAGCTTCACAGGTGGGTGTTTTGACCTTGACAAATGCCTTCACTTTACATGAATACACCAAGTTATGACTTGAGGTGGCTGAGGAGCAGACCTACTGCCTGTTCTCTGTGTCTGCCCCAGGGGCTGTGGCTCCTGCAGTTGAGTGGCATGGCAATCTGACCCAGCATGAAGCACCACAGCTCATCACCCAGAGCCATAAGCCCTAAACTGAGCTCCCCGCCTCTACCCAACTCCTATTTTGAAAAAAAAAAAAAAAATTAAAAATTGAGAAATTTGATTTGCCTTTTGAGACTCTCTTCCCATGGGTGTTGGCTGAAAATAACCAAGCATAGGTGTGCCACTAGGTGACTTTCACACAGGGCTTTATCCAGCCAGAAAAGCTCATTTCATTTCTGTGAGAGACTTGCTCCTGGGGAGCCCCTGTGGGAAGCCCCCAGTGGATCTGAGTGCTACAGCACTGCAAATAGCACCTCGTGTGTTTTCCCAGGCTCACTTTTTGACTTGGCTTTTTAAATGAGAATTTTTTTGAGTGATACAAGAGGGCAAGGCTACTGAAGTGTGGATGCAAAAACAAGACCTGCTGAATCCCACTCTTAGAGAGTGGTAGGTTTCACCTGAACACCCACCTAGGCAAGTATCTCCCTCCCAGAGTGAACCAACAGTCCTTCTCCCACCTGCCATCATCTGCCTCTCCAGAACCCCACAACCACCCAAGCACAGCTGGATGCTGGGTCCCTGACCCACTGCCTATCTCTGCCAGCTATCAGACCTGAGGGTCAGAGGAATAATTTTGCAATGTGGATATGAGTAGGGGAAAGGACACTCTGATGACAAAAAAAAGGTGGCCCTTTCACTCTTTAAAAGCCTTACCGATCTCATGCACAGCACACTACATGAACTTGTTGGTTCCTATTGAGTTTCCAGGGTCTTGGATCAGGGTAGCTGACTCATAACATTTTCAGCCAGCTCTGGGGCATCTTCTGAGCAGTGCCACCTTGCCAGACTGTTCTAAATTCCAAACAAATGTTCTTGGCAGTCTGTGCTCATTTCACCGAGCACCCGAGCCTGACTCCTCTCTGTATTTAGTCCACTGTTGACTGTATGGAGAGTCACTGATATATGGGGAGAGACACCTACCTTTAGCAACACCTTCACACCTCTAGTTTGTTCTCCCAGTGAGGGCAACTTGGAGAACTTTTCCATCACACTGTCAGTGGACATATTCACAGTGAGGTAGAAAAAAATGTGTAAAAATCATGTGGGGAATACATGAGTGAGCATTTATAGCATATTTTCACCTCCAAGCACACCTTCAGGTTGATAGAAAATGATGCTCGTCTTGTGTTTTCAGGGTTTCCAGATCTACAGCTGGACAGACAGGTGCTGTCTTACCATTTTGCTGCCCCCTGTTTGTCTAGAACAAATTTACCTCTTACTCTGTAGCCATTTATCTATACGCTGAGGATCATTACTGATGAGTACCTTCTGAGATGATATTTGCTTAGACTATTTTGGAGATACTTACTGAGACCATCCTCAACTATAGCTGTTGACCTCAGCTAACTTCAGCAGGGCTCTCTCATTGGTACCAACTAAGAGTCTCTCTTCAAAACGTTTTGGATCTTGTTTTGCCTCCTTCCCAAGTATGCTGGTGACAAATGTTTTCAAACATTCTTTATTTTCATGTGGATGTTCCCTGTTCATTTATTCCAGTGAGATAAATCAGGCCCGATTGCTTTACTGTCTGAACATGACTTTTCTACAGTGCCTTCTGGTTTTCTTTAGCCATATTATTGACACTGGGTAATATAACATGAAAGGAGTGTGGATGGGCTTTTACAAAGAAATCAGCTAAATAGCTATTAGAGGATTAAAAGCAATCCCATGGCCAGGATTACACATCTTTAAAATGCTGATAATATCAAGCAGCAAATGGATTTGTAATTTAATGACAGAAGAGGGAAGACTTCAGATGTGTGTTTTTTTCACATTTGATAGAAAGATTAAAGTGTCTGCATTTGGCGTGCAGGAGTTTGATAAAGCTGTAGCACGGTTGCCTAGGGATATCAGTGTTCGCCTTTATTGTAAATAGTAATTGCGCCACATGGAGAGAATTCTTCTGGTCAACGTTTTTATTATAACTTTAATTCTCAGGGTGACAAGTTGCATCATTGTCTGCTTTCAAAGTCTGATAGTGATACACTTTAGAAGCTTTGAAGAAAACCTTTGTCTAGACAGAAGCAGCTTAGGAAAGCTTTTGAAATGTAGCATTTACTTGAAAACTTTGTGAATGCCTGTAGGAAGCACTGATCCATATTTGGGAAATCTTGAGCTGTTTTCTACTTCCTTGTGCTAAACATGTGCAAGAGGTTTGCATGACAACAGGAACTGTGAGAAATAAAAATGTATAACTTTCCTAAGTGTGGTTCAACCTGTGACAGATTTGTTTTCCACAGAAGGAATTTCCTTTTCATCCAGAAATTAATTTTACTTTACAATTAAATTAAGTTACATGTGACATTCTGGCTTTTGCTTCTTCATCACTGAGACTGTATTGGGAGGTATCTTAAGGACATCTCCAGCGCTGTTAAAGATTTATAACCTAAAAGAAAAATAGCTACAGTTTTATTGACATGTAGACTTTTAACCAGTCTCCTTGCCTTGAAGTCCACGGGGCTTTTCCAGAATATTATTTCACATAATCCGGGTTTGGTTCTGACTGCAGAGTACAAGGATATGCAACAAATAAAACAGTCCCATCTAGACGTGCAGCAGATCAGCCTGCATCTTACATGGGAAGAGACACCCTAGAGCGGTGATAGCCAAGCACAGGCCCGGGGTGTGATGCTCTCCACTTGGTTACACTCCTGTGTAGGAACATCCCACGTGAGATGAAGCTGAAAGGGAGCACAGCCACGACCCGGTCTGCTTCTCCAGCCAGCCTAACTAGCTGATCACGGAGAACATGGCACGCTGCACCGTCTCTCTAGGATATGGAAATCAGAGGATTATGGCACCTGGATATACCTCTGTAGGGGTGAAACCTCTGTGATAACCATCTGACCTAAAAATTTATTTGGGGCATTATCTGAGGCCTCCTACCCAGGAAGTAACAGCCATTCTGGGCATTTTTTATTTTTAGCAGTTTGGTTTAATTTGGCTATTTATTGTGATTATATATCTATTAACTGATTTTCATCTTCTGAGTGCTTTACAAACAACTGTATGTTTCACAGAATTTGTCTCAGGTCCTCTGAGGAAGTGTATGTTTTTCACAGACAACAAAGATTTAATCTCTGCTTTGAGGGAGAAATGCAATTCAGGCTTACTGACAGAGTTACCAGCAGCACTACTATATTTCCAGAAATCTCAAAACTGAGGCAGAGAGAGAGGTTGAATGTCTTGTCAGACACCACAAAGGGAAGGAAAAAAGCTAAAAAATAGTGGATCCCAATCAAACATTCAAACCACTACCTTGCCCTTCTCCCCTTTCTTGGATAACAAATATAAACACTTATGCACCCAAAAATGAGTGCTTCAGCTCTGGATCCTTAGACAAAACTGTCCAGGTAACTAGATTTCTACTTTTTGGGTCTGGGAAACAGACCCTGCAAAAGTAACAGCCCTTAGAAAAACAAAATAGTCGTTAGAAAAGGAAGCTGGCTACCACGTGAAGAATAAAGAATGAAGTCTCTGACTGCCATTGACATTTTTAACAGTGCTGCTTCAGTACAGTCAGGCTGAGTGAATAATTTGCAGCAAGATGTTTGGACAACTCATTTAGGCTTTTTCCATTTCTGAACTGCGTGGGATTGGCCTAAATGTGTTTGGTTTTCTAGGTTGTTGACTGTAATTTAAGAAAAAGTAATCGGGTTCAGAACTCCAGCAATAGCTAGACCCAGACTTGGACTGCAAGTACTTGAAGGCAGGCACCCAGTAGCTAAAAGTGTACAAATACTCAGAGTTGTCTGCTAGAAATCAGCAGGCTATTTTTATACCAAATAATTTTGATTAGATGCCCACAGCACAAACCTGCTCCTTATCTAGATTTAAAAATCTAAATTAAAAATTTAGTTTCATGGGTACCAGTTCATATTTACTTCCTATCCATTTTCTTTATTCTTTCCTGAAAATTCATTACTCCTGCAAACAGCGCTGTCCCATTTGTTAGCAACTGAAAGTGGAAAAAAACCCACAGCCAGGATTAATTAATTTTTTTATTCAAATGAAATTTATGGACACATTTTGAGGTATTTGATCAACATTTGTTCTTACTTGTACATGAGTATTTTTTCAGGCATTCAGTCATCATGACATGAAGGAAAGACAAAAAGATACAAAACCATTTCACCAACGTAAGGCCAAAAAAGCAAAAGTCTGAAAGATCTGTGGAAGGTGTACGGGTAAGAAGGAGTTTTACTCTATATTCAGAGTGGGATTTAAGCACATAGCTAAATGCTATTTAAATCTGGCCTTGGAGAAAAGAAGATTTTAGAGCAATTTGGAGACAAATTCTCATTTTAAGTAGACATGGTCCAAATTAAAGGTATTCCACAGATTTTGAGAATCTAATTTTAAAAGGTGTAATCTTTGAAAAAGTAATACAATATTCTAAACAAAAGGAGAAATACCTACATTTTCATGCAGATGTAACCTGATATATTTAATGTTACCCTTTTTGCACACAACAGTATCTAACCACTACAGGAACATATTTCTAAACATATAATCTGCCCTGTCAAAAAGGCACAATCAAGAATATTTTGTCCAGAAACTCAGTTTTCAGAAAAGAAGGAAAAAGTCTGGAAACATTTTTTCAGTATCATGAGTGGAGCTTTGCTTTTGAAGGTGCAGTTTTACAAAACTCTGTTTCCCTCTTCCTAACATTGATTAGAATGAAAGTGTCAGATTTTCTTTTCCTGAAAATTATCCTTCGAATAATCACCAAATAGCCAGTGTCCAATGTATGAGTTGCTTCTTTCACTTTAGAAGATGTCGTAAAAGACATTTATTCCCAAATATAGCCTTACTTATATTTTTAAAATTGTCTTTTCAAAAATACAAGTATTTCTGTGAGATTTCTAAAAATTTTAGGGAAAGACATTTTATCTAAATCTCACCTTTCCCAGTCCAAGTGTTTGCAACCCAGTGCATCTCAGGTTAGCAGTCAGGAAAAATAGACAATAAAACTTACAAGAGGAAGCAGGAGAAAGGGGAGGGGAGTTTCCCGAAGTGGATTTACATGGTTTTGCTGTCTCATAGAGTGAAAGGCAACAGAAAATAGACAAACAGAATAAAAGTTGAATGAAAAGTAGAATGCCAACGTTGCTTCAGTTTTAACAATCCAAAGGAAGTTTAGTAACATAGCTGAAGCAACCTGAGAGATAGCTCTTTGCTTACAAATAATCTTTAGGTTTTGTACAGAAAACGTTTAAAGTCCTTTGACAGATTGAAAATACCTTTTGTTTTTCCTAGCTGCTTTCCCTTTTCCTGGTATTCATTTCCATCTGTAGAAAAATCCCCAGGGTTTTAGATTTGGGTTTCAAACTTGAAGGCTTCTGTCTCCAGAGAGGCTGTTTCCTAGCTGCCTGTCTCCTCAAATTCACTGTAGGGGGATGAAGCTGAAGAGGTTTTAGACTCCCCATCACTGTTGCACTCCCGTGGGGGACCAGGACTGGGAGCTTCCGGGAGCTCCTTGGCAGAGAGCGTTTCCTTACTGTTGGACCCTAAGGGATGGCAGTCCAGCAAGCTCTGCAGGTGTTTGATGTAGCTTATTGCAGCTCTCAGGGTCTCCACTTTGCTGAGGCGCTTGTCAGCAAATTCCTTGGGCAGGTGCTCTCTCAGGCGTGTGTAGCCCTCGTTCACGCAGCGCACCCGCTGCCTTTCCCTCTCGTTCCTCTTTCGAATGAAGGCAGGCTCAAAGGAATAGTCATAGACACCCACGAAACCAGGGAATGGGATGTAGGAGATGCGACCTGCGTGCCCGCCATAGGCTTGCTCCCAGTAAGACGGGTCCAGATGGAAGGGAACCCCAAAGGGCTCTCTCAGGGGGACCCCATGGGGATGCGCATGGCTGTTAGCCAGGGACATAGCTCCTGGAAATGCAATCCTGTTCAATAGTCCATCATCATCTTTATTGCTGTCCATGCTGCTTTTTTTTTTTTTCTCACCGGTGGAATGTCAGTTCCTGAATTTGGCTTCCAAATCTTGTATCAGTCCAAGCAAGGAGGAAACATTTGTATAGGTACTCTGCCCTGCAGGCTGCAATTTCCTCCTGCGGTGTATAAAAATTCAGATCTCAAAGCACTGCGAACGACTCATCAGGTCCACTCTGTGCCTGGAAATCAGCTCTAAGCTTTGTTGTTTTTATAGATGTAGGATGCCAGCTAATTTACAGACAGGTTTTGAGGACCATCACTCCACACTTTAAACCCTTCTTTTCCTCTGATCTTCATATTTCAAAAGATAATAAGAGGGTTCTTGTGTATTCCTTTTCTCCCCGCTTGAAATTATGACCATAAGAGTTAATGCCAAACATAAATAATCTTCCAGGCTCTAAACACTTCTCATGTATTGTAATCCATGATATCGTTTGATATAATTGTCTCCAAAAGATGGGTAATTTGCAAAGTTTACAGGGATCTTCAAAGTTTTGGCAGAACTCCTCCCTTTCAGGAACCAAGGATCTTCTGTCATCTGAAAACTACCCAAAGGCTTTTCACAATGAAATCCAAAAGACAACTGCAAGCTTTGTTGTTTCGGCTGCTCTGGTCTAACTGAAACAGCTCACAAGCAGTTTGCAAAACTTATATGGCATGTCTCTAGCTTTCTGGGGAAGCTGAGAAATCTTCAAAGGAAAGAGTGCTCTCTTGTGGTTGCAAGTCATGTCAGATCAAGAATGCATACGTGCGAGCATAGGAGGAAAACTGCTTTCTTCACCCAGAGAGAGACTTTTTCAAGAAGTGTGAGTTTCAGAACATGAGCATTTTCAAAAATTTTCAACATTTTGCATGTTTCTGCTCATTGCAGGAATGTTCTGGTCATCACTATGAACACCTGCCTCAGATAAACAAATACAAAGGTGATGCCCTGATTGCCCTGTGTAGCTATTACTAGATGTTTACATAGATATTGGCTTACCTGATGGACTCTACACACTGCTTTAGTTGGGGAGCTGAAAAATCCCTCTTGTCTGTGCCAGATCTGTGCTGCATCCTCCAGTTTGCCTGCAGCTTGCCAAGGTGAAGAGGCAGACAAAAGACAACGACTTTTAGCAGCGTTACGGCCATAATGTCCTCATCCGTGCCTTTCCTCTAAAATATCCTGTTGCGTTAGGATCTTCTTCTGCAGCAACTGGAGGGTCTTTGACTTTTCCCACGTTGTTGTTCAAGAGCTCCATAGTTATTTTTTTTTTCTGAAAACACATCTTCACAGTTAACTGAATTTCCTTTTTTTTGCCACTAACAGTATGGGGAGTTCAATGTTTGGTCTGGGAGGGCTGTGGGAAGGCACAGACGTGAAAAGGTACAGGCGTGTAGGCTCTATTAAAACTGTTCTTTTGCTCAAAGTGAAAGTTTCCATCCTGTTCAGTCTTTCATGCCAAACTGCCTCAGAAGCGTAAGTAACTGAAACAACATCCTCCACTCTGAGAAACACATCTATGTCTCTGCTGAGTCAGAAACCAGCAGCAATGATGTCAGCATGCATTTTCAAGTTAGCCTTTGTATCTTTGCTGGCCTATTCTGCAGCTTCAGAAAACAATGGTAATCTTCAAAGTATGACGAGCGTACAGGCAGACCATTCCTGACAGACGAGAGAGAACAATCCTGGACTCTGGTTTATGCCAGGGGCAGGATCAGCACCAAAAGGGCTCAAAATCCAGGGCAACTATCCACCTACTTTCGCCTCCATCACTAACGTTGCCAAGCAAGAGCTGGTGTTTGAAGCTGAAGGTTTTGTAGCATTACCTAAGAGTTAGCTAATGCATTTCATGAGGGGTTGAGATCTTTTCCATTCACAACTAAATGTCTTTCTAAAATATGTGCCATAGCTCAGATGGAAGGTATGGGTGTGAGGCAAGAATTACTGGGGAATGCCCCATGGTATGTATGACTCATTTCAGATCAAATAATCAAGAGAGCTTTTCTGCCTTTAAAAAATCTTTGGAAACAGTTGAACAGTATGGGCTTTTCAGTATCACTTGCACTATAAACTTTGCTGTCAGAAATGCCTCCAAGTAGAAATGTTTTCAGAAATGAATGCTTAAACAAAAATAGCTCATTCACTGTGGCACTGAGGTAGGCAAAGACTTAGAGTTTTCTTAAAACAAAGAGGATGTTGGCCTCTAAGCAAATATCTGAAGTAGGAAAAGGACATTTGATTTGTGTCATCATTAGATTTAAAACTCTGTTCTGTGGCAGTATCCCTGTAAGGAAATGAAAGCATCCCTCTTGGGGGGTCTCAGGTGCCAGAATGTTTCACGGTTCTCCATGATCTTGCCAGAAGTCTAGCCACGTTCAAAAAGGTAGGGTTACATTTCAGTCCTGTCATGCAAATGCACCATTCCCTGCTGCTAGACCTCTTTTCTGTGTTTACTGTAAATGCAGGTCACCGGCACTTCCCAGAATGTCAGAATTGCACCTGTGCCAAACAGACATCCGCTCTTCCTACAGAAAAATCCATGTTGTTAATCCTTTAGAGAAATACATGAAGAAAAATTACAGGTAAATGTTATTTGTTAATCTGAATGACTGAAGCTGATATCATATCAAATGGGCTCTGCAGTCTGATTTTGTTTGTGTACAAGAGCAAAAAGAAAATATACCACAAGCTTTTGTTGAACATGCTATCTTGTTGACAATCTAACGTCACTTGCTTAGAAAGGGATTTGCCCCTGGGCAGGGAGCCAGTACGAGGCCAACACACCTCACGTCCCACTGAAGGTTCCTTGTTGAGAGCACAAGCAGGATCAAAGCAATGTATGGTCCCCGTACTGACCTCTGCACAAAGCAGGCCCTTTTCAACCTGTCTGCGCATGCAGACTCGGTGAAAGTAGCAGGGCTGGCCAACCAAAGGGAAAGGCTAATATGCATTCTTTTTAATTTTAAGAGTAGGATAACACTACATGGATAACGTTCCTCTTCTAAGACGAACCTTTGATCTTTTTTCTTACACTGTTTTTCCAATTAACTCCTCTTCACACCTTTGCCTGGATGATGCTTTGACTCAAGAATTGCAGTATCTTCCATGATGATATGAAGCAGATGGCCTGGTTTGCTTTCCAGGTGGTACAAATCAGGTGTTATTTGCTGCTCTACAATGGCAGAAGTTGTACTGTTTCTATTTATATTGTATGTTTTGCTTTGGTTTGGTTTTGGGTGGGGGTTTTTTTTGTATGTGTGTTTTTAAATATCAAGTTTAAATGGGGGTGCTGGGAGATTCCTTACATACTTCATTGCCTGTGGCATTTGAACAGGGTCCCCTCCTTCTCTCCTTCCTTTTATTTCACTATATACACTTAATTACCCAGCCAAAATGAACAGAAAATATTTCTGACATACCTCTAAATAAAACATCGAGGCATCTTCCTTACAGATATAACTTAGTTGTGGTTTTAATTGCATATATCCTAACACAATATCTACAAGAATGTAATCTTTGTACAAAAGAACCCTCAACTCATTCACACTCCCACAAGAATCATGAATAACACTACTGACATTACACAGTGATTGCTTTGAATTACTTTGAATTACTCAAAGCAACACATTCTCCTTGACACCATGTCTGAAAAGAAATTCGTCAGTGGAAATATTGTAGTAGAAACACAAGAGTCAGCTGAACACATGCAAGTCCACCTATTTCCCAACAGATGATGTCTCAACTATTTTACCTGTGAATGTATTAATGAGAAGGAAGAAGAAGAAAATACATCAGGAGTTTAAAAAGAAACCCTCACAATGTTCTGCATTTGTTATATTTTACTGTGCTGTAATTATACTAAATTCTAGTATTTATTATACATATCACAGTTTGTCTGGGCTGCTGCAATTTATTAACAGATATAAAAGTGTAAAATTAACAGTTTCTCTTGTTATCTGCATACCACAGAATTACAGTAATAACTGCAATTTAGACTCAGATTTGGGAATACAAGATTGAATAGTTTTATGCCTCTCTAATCCAGTTTTATCCTTAAGCATGGGCCATCTCTTTCCAGCTCTGTAGCTAGAAGTGAGAGCTGCACCTAAACCACTCAGGTTTCATACTGTGACTATCACCAAAATACAGGTCTGCAAAGTGCTGACAAGCCAATAAACGGTGGTGAGAAATTTGGACTTTTGATGTTAAAACGGTTGGCTTCAACCATTGCTTTTTGTGTAATCTTTGTTCAGTGTAATTCTACTCGCTCTGAGAAAGAACCCAAGGGCAGGTTTGCAATAGCAAAAGAGAACTGATCGCATCGAGATGTGGGCATGGTCCAGCAGGGACTTCCACTCACTCTAGAGAGAAGGACCGAAGCATGCTTACTGCATCTCTTTCCCTCGTGGTTTCACGAGTCTCCCTTATCTTATAGTATGTCTCCAGGATCTGAAGACAACTTGAAAAATAGCTCTGTAATTTGTTCCTTACGCAGCAAGTACTGCTATAAATGTCAATAAACTAAGCTTTCAGGGGACATAGTGCAGTTGTCTTATCAAAACACTTCACATATAATAAAAGTGTTTGGTATATAAAAAAACATCTTCCCTTGCAGAAGAGACAGTTCTCAAATGTGTTTTATCACAATACCTTGGGCGCGCAGAGTACATCTCTGTAGACACAGATTAATTTCTCATTCAGTGACACTTCATATTATCACTGGCTTCCTTTGATACTTGTGCTTTAAACTGGTAGTTAAGATATCACTCGTTCAAGGGAGTAAAGTGACTACAAAAACCCCTGGAATCTCAGAGGACTCATGTTTGACAGTAGGAAAAAACACTCTTATCTGCGTATGACTACATCCAATCTGGCTCATAGGCTCAAAGTATTACTTTCAGCTCAGACAGTTGAAATAGCATGAGGATTTCAGTGCCAGGGCAGTTCTGTGGTAGAATTGCACTATCATAATTGGCATTAAGACAAGCTGAGGGCTTGGGATAACCTAGCATTTCAGGACAGAACCAAGACGTACTGAGTATAACTGCAAAGTTGTAAGGATGATGACTGAAAATGGAAGATCTCCAGTCATCTGCTATGTATTAGGGAATGCAACATAAAGAAACTTTTGGGCTTGTAATCATTTGCTGGAGTTTCCAAGAAAGATGTGAAGTGTTAGCACCAACCATGTGAATATGTGGTACTACACACATAAAAATGAAGCGCAGATAAAATCCTCATCACAAGCTTAGCAGTCCCTAAAAACCTGAGGACTTGATGAGTTCTTTCTTGACTTGATGAAATAATGTTTGTGGGTCAATTCAGCTACACTCAGTCATGGTTAGAATAAGGATTATCTAGGGTAGTGGAGAAGAGGAGAGGTTGTGGCATATGTGGTAAACTAAATGAGGTCCTTCTTTTGGTCACGAATGACAGAGACCTGGATTTACTTTGCCTAAATGTAGTCGTCTAGAAGTTATATATTTAGACTAAACTTATTACGCAGGTCCCAGTTACAGGCCATAGACACAGAGAGGCTACTCCAAAGGGAATTCTCACACGTCTCAGACACCGACGTCTCTGCGGCAGCCTATCTGCCTCCTTCAGCTACAGAGAGAGCTTGAAGAACTAGCATATACAAGGTGTCTAACTTTCTGACAGCTAAAGCCAAATCAGAAGAGCCTGTTTCCACCCCTAGAAGAACCGACGGGTTTGTACTGAACTGGAATGACCCCTTCCAGATCCTACATTTAGGCTCTTTAGATCAAAAGGTAGCAGGTAGAAAAATACCTCAAGTTTCCTTCTGCGCAGACATCCTGTCAAGGGATGTCTCATTTAATAAGGCATCGTTTAAGTGTCAGGCATGATCAAATTACAGAAGCACATTACGGTGTTTCAGGAAACAGCTGTTCACCCTGGCACTTAAGGAACTTGTAGACTGATTTGAACAGTGTATGCCATGAATATCCATGTGTCACAGGCAAAAGTGAGCTACAAAACTACTTGTGCACATCAACAGATTCCTTTGCAATGTAGTCTTAGCCAGAATTATACATATGAGCCATAAATCATAGGTAATTGAACAGCAGCTGATGTCCAGAAGGTAGCTGGGGAAGTACGGGCTGATGGTACCAGAGGCCATGAAACACAACCCTCTAATGACAGCAGATACGAGGGCGTGATGAGAAAGCGGTGAGATAGCTGGGACTACCGTGTGGAAAAACCAGGAGCAACTGTCCTGCTTTTCTGAGAGAAGAGGCACATGAAACCACGGGCTGAATGGCAAGGGCTTTCGGTCAGCCGACTGAGCCGAGGATGACACCTTATAACCAGAGAGTGCCAACCGACATGTTCCTCAGAAAGGGGAGAACTGCCGTGCACCTGGGCGGCTCCCAGGCCCGCTCTCCCGCCCCAGCGGCGCCCACAGAGCTGGAAATAATCTGGAAATAAGGCGGGGAGGTGGCGGTCAAAGGTGCTCAAACACCACCGAGGTTCACCGAAGGCAGGCTGCCTCCGGCCTGCAGCACGGTGGCTCGTGCCAAGCCCTGCGGCGGCTGCCAGGGAGCCGGCAAGGGCAGCGGGGCCGGCGAGCCGCCGTGGCAGGCAGGCGGCTGCCAGGAGGTCAGGGATGGCCCGGTCTGACACGGAACCGGGACGCCTGATAGGCATCCCCGGGGGAGCCCCTCCGCGCCAGCACGGCTCGGGCCGGTATCCGCAGCTGAGCCCTGTCACAGCCCCCGCAGCGGCGGCAGGCGGGAAGCGGCCGAACCCCGGGGCGTTGGCGCCGCTTCCTGGATGTGGCGCGCGGCGGCGGAAGCAGCCCTCGTCCCCCTCCCGCCGTTGCCGCCGCCATCACCGCCTCCCTCTCCCGCCTCCTCCTCCTCCTCCTCCGCGCTCCCCAGCCTGCGGCCGGGCCCGCGTCGCTCGGGGCCCCGCCCATGAGGCGGCGGCGGCGGCGGCGGCGGTGGTGGTGGTGGTTGCGGTCGGGCCGTGGCTGGGGCTGGGGGCAGGCGCCTGCCCGAGGGGCGGCGGCGGGCCGGGGCTGAGGGCCCTGATGCGGCTGCGGCCGCGGCCGCTCCGCCGCCGGGAGAGGCCTCGCCCCGGTGCCGGGCCCCATGCACCCCAGGTGAGCGCCCTCGCGTCCGATGGGACCGGGCGGGACCGCGACCGGGCGCGGTGGGGGCCGGGCACCTCGGGCCTTGCGACGCGGCGTGCACCCCGACGGGGGGGCGAGGACGGGAGGGGGTCCCTAAAGCGTTCAGCGCCTCCTGCAGGCCCCGAGGCTTGGCCCCGCTGCTTCGCCACCCCTCGGTCCCGGGGTGGTGGACCCCTTCCCCGGGCGTCGCCACCCTCAGCGGCCGTTTGGGCCGGGGGCGGCGGTGAGGATATCCCTTGCCCCGCTGGATAGCCAGACCCCTCACACCATCCTTGCAAAGCCATCCCTGGAGGCAAGTGGGGTGGTTGACAAGGGTAGGAGACTGCGCAATGCAAAAACTGGGCAGAAGCGAGATGAAAGTCAGTGACTCAGTTTGTGCGGCTCAGACCTTCAGGTTAACTTGTGTGAGTTTGGTGTATTTGGCCATTTTTCCAGGGTGAGTGGTACCTTTCCTTACTGGAGTGGCAATCCAAGCTCCAGTTCTCCATCGGTACCGCAGAGCTTGGGCCTGCTGCTGGCAAAGGGCATGTGGGGGGCTTGGGTCAGTGTGGAGGCCATTCAGTCCTGTTGACAGGGTTGTGACCGCAGTGGGGGCAGCCAGCCCTACAAACCGCTGATTAGAGCTGGTGTGTGGGCAGGAGTGCCAGGGTGGGCAAAGCTAAGGCCAGGCAGAGCTTGCAAAGTTGTTGACAAGTGGAAGATGATAGTTTCTCCTTGGTGTCCCCATCCCTGTGAACTGGTTCGGGCTGCATGTGTGGCTTGAGACCCCAGAGGACGAACGTGCTCCGAGCTGGCTTGATTTCTTCTAAGGCTGGGGATTTGGATTGTTGGGCAGCCTGGCGGTTTCAGCAGCTCTACAGCCATTCCTGTGATGTGCGTCCACTTGAGTAGCTTGAGAGGTGCAGGCATTCAAGAACTGCCAATTGATTACTCTGAAATAACATGTCATCCACAGTGCCAATTTTTAATGGGATAGGAGCGTGTGCCATGTCTGCAGAACCAGATTGAGGCAGCCTGTTAAAACTGTATAAAATGGCTATTCTGCAGAGGTGACTCTTGTCACTATTGGCCTGGTTCAAACAGATGGTGAATTAGAGGTTTTGTGTCCATTACCAGTTTTAAATGATTTTTCCCTCTCCTGTCCATTGACTTTGGTTTTTGAACATGAATGTGATGTCCAGAAGTCATGAAATACAAATCAGATGCTGTTGTCCAAGTAAATGTGACAATTGGCTTGCAAATTCATCTGTGTTCATAATTCTTTAATCACGATGGCTTTGACTACTAGGAGTGAGACTTTGTTTTCTGGATGGCAAGGAAAAAGCTATAGTCTGATTTATCTTTTTGAACTGCCTTTTTAATCCTGGTTATTGCTATCTAATATGATCTATATATTGATCATGTGATCACAGTGTGATGTGCTTTATACTTCACTTTCTAAGGCAGAGTTTTTATGTGTCAGTATCTGATTTTGAGTTTGTTTGCTCAGCCCTTCCTCACTGCAGTACAGTCAGTAATCAGGAATGTTCTTGCTTCATTTTCTCTTTCTTTTTCCCCTCCCCTCTCTGTTTCCTGGCCCCAGAATGAATGAAATGAACTTGAGTCCTGTAGGGATGGACCAGCTGACCTCATCCTCTGTGAGCAATGCCCTGCCAGTCTCGGGGAGTCACTTGGGATTGGCAACGTCACCCACTCACAATGCCATACCAGCACCAGGTAATGGGGAAAGCTCCCACAAGGGGTATTGCAGCTCACACTCTCTGTTTTACTGTCATGGGAATGTTTGTAACTGGGTAGCAGTGCTTGCTCTCATAGCAAGTTGTGCCTTTAGTAGGAAGTGAGGTGGTGTAGAATTGGGGAAGGGTAGACCATAAACCATTGCTGATGGGGGCAAAGCAAAAGGGATGTGTGCTTACTGGGCTTATGCCTTAATGGGAGTCTCATTTTGTTCTAATAGGGTGGTTTGCACTATGGGTAGCAGAATCCTTTGAAATACAAACTGTAGCTGCAAATCTGTTTCCATCTATGTCTATCTTCACTCAGGTGAAAATAATGATTTTTTACCTGTAAAGCAAAACTGTTTTCCTAGGTTTTTTTTTTTTTTCAGGGGACTGCACAGACAGAAGACCATTACAATTGTAAAGTAGAAGCAGGCCCTATATAATGTATCCAAAAAAGATCTAGCCACATTCAGGCATGCCTCTTAGTGCTGTGATAACTATGATCCTTTATTTGAAGCTTGCAACCTTACTTTGGCAGTACCGTACTGTACTTCCATAGGGAGCTCCTGAGGAATTAGTAACCTCTTTGTTAGCTTGTGTGTTCATAAGCTTATGTAGTTCCATTGAATTTAAATGGGCATTTTCTTTTGCAGGCTTGCCTGTTGCAATTCCAAACTTGGGCCCCTCCTTGAGTTCCTTGCCCTCAGCTCTATCTCTGATGCTCCCAATGGGTATTGGGGATCGAGGAGTGATGTGTGGTATACCAGAGAGAAACTACACCCTACCTCCTCCACCGTACCCTCACCTGGAGAGCAGCTATTTCAGACACATTCTACCTGGTAAGTGGTATGGTGCTGATGGATGGGAACAGAGAGAGAAATTGTTCTAAGAGGCACCGATTTCTGTCCTGAAGCAGGCAAGACTGACTGTTTTGCAGAGCTATAAATTCGTAGAATTTGTCTGGAGTCTGTTGTGTCATTTACCTTTATTTTCAGGTCTCTGTTTCTGTGTATGTATGTGAAGAGAATCGCAGGGTATTTTCTATTTGAACTGAACCTCAGGCTACTCTTCCTGTTGCTTTGGTTTTTAAGATTAACAGAAAACAAAGCATGCCTGGTTTCTGTCTCAAATCGCTTTAGTTTGAAAATTGCTGCTTTTTTTTTTTTTCTCCTGTAGTCTGAAGCAGTACTTGATATGTGCGTGATGGTAGGTTACAGTAAGTAGTTCAAAGCTCAAAAAGAGCAAACCATCAGCTGAGGAGTTTGGGCACGTTCCCACCCCTTTAGCCCATGGCATAGGTTTTCTTCATTTTTGGTCAAGATTGGTTTTGAAAGGCCTAACATACTGATTTCTATCTTGTTTCCTCTCTCACATGTGTTTTAGAGTATAAGTGTAGAATTTTACATGTTAGTATATGAAGACACAAAAATTTGAGCTTTAAATGTAGTCCTTGTTTTGTTTTGTAGCTAGGATTGACAGCGTGGAAGAGGGTAGATAAACTTCCAGGTCACCCAGTGGGTGTTGTTGGTTTACCCTAGGTTAGGTAAAGAGATACAGCAGCCCAGATCTCATCAACTACCTGGTGACTAGTGGCTGAACTTGCGAACTGCTTAGGAGTAACCTTTCCTACTGTATTACATGCTGTCCATTTTGTGAGCAAAGAGTAGAGGAGGAGACAGTGCATTTGAGGACTGAAGGCACTTGCCATTCTTCTGAGCTGGAATAATTTATGCAGAAAAGTATTTTTTCTTTCTAGTCTGCTTGATGTTTAGCCTGATGTTTCATAGGACTCTTCTGTTAGTTATCTTACTGCCTTCAAGGATCCTCCTTGTTCAAGCCACAGGGCAGCGTAGCATGCAGAAATATTTGATGCAGCAAATTAAATTAAACTGTCCATTTCTTGGCTCAGCCATTTTTAATGGGTTTGTGCTGCAGAAAGAATATCCATGCTTGCATGCTTGTGATAACAGACACATTTGAAAGGAAAACTTTCACAGAATAAATGGCCTATAGGATTCAAGGCCAAAAAGAAACGTGCTGACTCAGATCTTGCAGAATCTACTGGAAGTAATGTTTACTTGAATGTGCTGATGTATTTCCTCCAAAGATTTTTTTTTTTTTAGCTTTGTCCAATGAGAAAAGTTGGTAGTATATAAATAGAGGTTAGTGTTTCTTTGTATCTTAAGTTCTAAGGTTGGTTGTCATTGAAGATCTTTCCAGAACTACCAGAAAGATGTTATGGTTTCTGATTTAAATTTAACTGGGCTGTTGTTTTAGGAGAAACATCTTTCATCTAAGGAAAGAGAGCAGATGACTCATGATACTTTTGAGAGACCTTATCTTGGTCCTTCAAAATTGCGGTTGATGATCTGTAAGATGGACAGTTGTGTCACTTAATCTTAGAGGAAGGAAGTAGTCATTGTTAAAACTAAAATACCGAAGCAAAAAGGGTGTATATTGGTGAACTGTTTCTACTGCTCGTAGCAAAGATGAATAAGGGATTATCAAATGTTAGATTCCACTAGCAGTCCTTCATTCTTTGTGAGCTGTTTCTTGAGAATGAAAAATTATGCCTGAAATCAGAAGAACAACTTTCTGATTCAGTCTGTGTGCTGTGGAGCCTAGGTTAGATGTTGCCAGAAATGTGACTGTTCAGAGTTTGACAAATAACTAGAGACTTGCTCTGTTGGATGGAAGCTCTGTTTTTGTTGTCAAGTGATACTTTGACAGGAGTGTTGGGTTGGCATATGTTTGTAAGCCGTGTTTTAGAATTAGTGGGTTTTAATTTGACATAATGTAAAGAGCATGTCTTCAAGGCTTTAGGGTCTTAATGTGGGGGTGTTTTTGTTCAAGATTTGAAAACTAATGTAATCTCACACTCTTCTCTTTCCCCCTCTCATTCTATCAGGTATCTTATCTTACTTGGCTGACAGACCTCCACCTCAGTACATCCATCCCAACACTATAAATGTTGATAGCAATCCGGCATTGTCAGTCTCCAGCAATCCCTCGGCCCTAGATCCCTACCAGCCCAGTGGAAGCGTGGGGCTGGAACCAGGGATTGTCTCCATGGACTCCCGCACAGTGAACACGCATGGTGCTCAAAATCTGCATCCTAGTGACAGCCATGAGGTAGCGCTGGATACTACAATCACTATGGAGAGCGTTT
This sequence comes from Grus americana, assembly GCF_028858705.1. Lineage (NCBI taxonomy): Eukaryota > Metazoa > Chordata > Aves > Gruiformes > Gruidae > Grus > Grus americana. Next base: position 60,799,476 of record NC_072852.1, read on the forward strand.
CGAGGGTAACCAGCCCCATCTCTACAGATGGGATGACAGAGGAGCTTACGATGGATGACGTAGCTGGGGATCATTCACAGATCCCGAACAGCTCCCGGAGCCACGAACCTTTAGCCGTAGACACGGTGGGGAGTAACTTGACGTCAGACGCTGTGGGACACGGAGGTGTCATTCCTATTCACGGTAGCACTTTGGAACTCCCTGTCGTCATGGAGCCCGACCACATCGCTGGGCGGGTGACAGGAATATCAGACAGCACACTAAATGACTCAATTCATACTGTGGCCATGAGCACCAACTCTGTGAGTGTGGCGCTCTCTACCTCACACAACCTGGCTTCCTTGGACTCGGTAGCCTTGCACGAAGTGGGCCTCAGCCTTGAGCCGGTGGCAGTGTCTTCCATAAATCAGGAAGTAGCCATGGGGCCAAGTCACGTGGATGTGGCTGCAGACAATCTTGCCTTCGTACCATCCTCTCTGCAAATGGAAGACTCCAATTCGAACAAAGAGAACATGGCAACCTTGTTTACCATATGTGAGTGGGTGTTTCATTCTTTCTTGGGGTAGGTAGGGTTTGTTATGTAGCTGTTGCCTGGTGAGATGACTCTTGTTGCTAGTCTTACAGATTTCGGGTGAAAGAAACTTAGTTATTTAACAAGTCCACAAAAGTTGGAACATCTGCAGTGGCAGGTTAACCTTGCTGAAACTATGCTAGTTGGAAGTAGATACAATAGGATGCTTTAGTGTCGTTCTCTTCGTATCCATCTCCCATGTTGCCTTGATGTTGGAAGCTGAGTTCTTTAGGAACCTCTTGCCTTTTGTGGATATGCTGATATTATCCTTTGCAATGAGACTTTTGTTTTTTAAAGTCATGTCACAAATGATTCTTCTTGCTCTGTTAAAAAAACCCAACAAACACTGCCACAGGCCATACATTTTATCAAGTGGGTATAGTTGTTGAGTATGACATTGTGTGATTTTGCAAAATGTTTATTAAACCATGAACAATCATCATGAAAATGTTGTTCTCAACAGGACCTGCTGGAAAAAAGGGGCAGAGAGGGAGGGAAGTTTTTAATATTTCTAATTATTCTCACCAAAGGACTTCAGTCCAGAGGTTAGTTGATCTCCTAGGAAGAGAGGAGCGCTGGACATTGCACTCTCAATCCTGTCATTGTTCAAGGGGCGGTGTTCGAGAACTGTGAAGTTCTTGTTTGCTGGGACAGAGATTTGAACTTCCAGCCTCAGCAAATCTGGCTTCCCGCCACTGAAGCGTAAGGCCAGCTTTTATATTCAGTTTTATTAGTTGTGGTAGCGTTGCTGAGTGCTGCTCTTGCACGCCATCTGGCCCTACAACTGCCAGAGCCTTATGACAAGCTTCGCCTGCAGAACGTTTTTTAAGAAATGGAAAGAAATAGTGCCTTGGGTAGCAATGGAAGAGGTGCAGCTTACTGCAAAGTGTCTAGTCAGACATTTAAATTAAAACTTCTATTCTGTGGGATGAAATATAACTTAAAATCAGGTGGATGTAGAACTATCATGATTTTACAACTCCTAGAGGAAGACTTTTACAGCTGATCTACCTGGAAGTTCTTACAAGCATCCATTGCATGATGAACAAATAATGATCAAAATACTATAACATCCAACGTGCTCATTGTGAAATAACTTCTCTTCTTCACCTAAGTGAGATTTGATGTGCCAGCTTATTGTCACTATACTTAAAATAGTCATAAGCTGTTTCCCAGATGATGCTCCCCATTGGGAGGATGTTATAACTGCTGTTGCATGCCTAGTGCTTTCATGTGATTTGCAAAATAGATCTTTGACTTGAGAAGTTAAAATTTAAACTTTTTGTTGTTGTTTTTAAACTTCTGGATGAAACATGAATTTGTGTCCAGACAGGAGACAGCAAGGAGGAGGAGTTGTTTTAGGGCCTCTTAGAGGCTTTTCCTCACTGAGAAGGCAGGAGTCAGGGCCTTTTTCAGAAAACTTTTTACACTGTTCCGAAGTGGGAAGAAAAAAATGTGCCTTTGCTACAGTCCTAAATGTTTGTGAAACTTTTATGTAGCCCTTTTTTGGTCATCTTTGTTTACAGTTTTGGGTACCCAAATCAGAGAAGTAATCACTGTGTTTGGTTTTGGTGTTTTTTTGGTGATGGGGGTTTTTTTTGGTTTTGGGGTTTTTTTACAGTTGGCAAGGACAGAAATGGAAAGGAAATGGTATGTTTTGCTTCCGGTAGAATGTAGGATTTTTTTTTTCAATTTCTGAAAAACGTATGAATCCCTAAACCTTTCCAAGTGGAAGTGTCACATGCCTAGAACTTGCTTTTCTTCCTCTTTGCCTCTCCTTGGGGCTAGTTCACAGACTTGCAGTGGTATGTGCCAGGCAATGCTTAAAAACAGCTGTTCTAAATAGTGTTTCTCAATTACTGAGGTCTGGTTGTTGTCATTGCTGTACTCCTACCTGTCATCTGTGCACATGAAGCAATGCTTATATAGGCTCTACCTAATAATTTTCTGAGTACCTTCCTATCTACAGTTGCTCAAACTGTACTTTGTATGGGGTCAGATTCTGGTACCCTGATGTATGAAGGGAGTGCCCCAAAAATCTCTTTAAACAAGTAATAATGGAGGGACTGTTTATGCCTGCTGGAGACTACTTCTGTGATAGGTCTTTTATACTGGAGTTGGGCCATCAGGAGGCCAAAGAAGGTCTTTGTGTAGATCCTGCTTAATTTCCTGAGCATCTTTCTTCAGAAGAATGATTTTTCACAAGGGTGGTTGCCGAGTAGGTGTTGGTTGCTCCATTCATATACAATTAAAATGATGTAGTTTTTCTAGATGAGAGCATTTTATGCTGTACTTCTCCCTGAATTTATTAGGCTGAGGACTTTCAGTGGTTTATTTTTCAGAAGTACTTACGCTGAATGACAGATTGGGAGAGTGATGCTGCTGGTTCTTCTTGGACGTTTGTTTTTGTTCCATTTGGTGGCATCCATAGAGGTATACTGAGTTTATTGCAGTAGGTCCTTCAAAAGCAGCAGTGTGGTCAGGTTTTTACTGCCATGAAGATTTGCACATTGTCTGAATTTAAATGGAGCTAAGGGGATTTGTGGCTCAAATTGGAAGAATTTTAGAAAGAGGACCTTACTGTCCCTTTGCATGAGTATCCTTGAGGTTCTGCATGCAAGTAAACTCTTGTGTCCTGGTAAATTCCAGAAACATAACTAGTTAGAAAGTGTTTGGTTTGGTATGGCTTGGATTTTTCTGCTAATAAAGGTAATTTCACTTGTGATCAGGGAGAAAATGGGTCTTCCATCACCAGCATTACTGTCAGCTCTGGTGAAACTATCATCCACTTTGAGTAGTTTTGATGAAGAGTGGACTCTGTTGCAGGGCTAGATTGTCCCTTTAGGGATAGTTTAGAGTCTAGACAGTTAATTTACCATCATGAAGGCAGGTGGAGATCTTCATGTTTGGTCTGAATTGGGTACAAACCGTGACATGTACATCAGTGCCCATCTGACTGTAATAATATGGTTTATACTTTTCTCAGTAAAAGCTAGTAAAGTGGAGCTCCTTTAGCAGGAGCTGAGCTGAAGCTGAAGCATGTTGGTAGGGAGCCGATTGAACCGTGGGGGCTGTTGCATCTTTTTAATCCCTGGCTGTTGTATCTTTTTAATCCCTGTTCTCTCTTCCCTTGTCTGCAGGGTGCACACTGTGTGACAAGGCATATCCATCGGACTGCCCAGATCATGGGCCCGTCACCTTTGTCCCCGACTCCCCGATAGAGAGCCGAGCCAGGCTTTCTCTACCTAAGCAGCTTGTCCTCCGGCAGTCTATCATGGGAGCTGACGTGGGTAAGAATCAGATTACTCTATATTTCTATGCAGCAGTTCAAAATACACTCACTGCCTGCAATCCAAAACTGTAAGGATTTTAATGTGGGAAAGAAACATTGTGATAGAGAGGTGGCTCCCTCTTCTGTAATCGCCCTGACTTACATCATTGTGCAAGAGCTTCTTGTCCTCTAGTTACTTCTTAGATGTCAGCTAGACTCTAGGGGTGCTGCCACGGAGTGTTACTGAAACACTTCATAAGGTCAAGCACAAGCAAGGTTTATTTTTATTGTGTGCTAAACAGCCCAGGCACAGATTTGATAAGAAAACATTACAGCAGTTGGAGTTTGGGGAAGAAAACAATTAGTAATAATGAAGGAGATTTCTGTCTGCTTGTTCATCAGCTTGGTTTGCTACCTGTGGGTCCTCTGGATGCTGTCACTGGAGAATTGATCACGAGTGCCTCTTTTCTTTTTTTTTTTTTTTTTCCCCCCCCTCCCCTCATTTGCATTTGGCATGTAGACTGTGACCTTGTCATTGGATGTGGACCTTGTTACTGTATTTCACGCCATTTTCACCTGGAAATCGAAGAGTACAGTGCAATACCCTAAGGATCTGAAGGCTAGAGGAGAATGTGATTATTGGCTTGCTTAGTGATGCTGCTTGTTAAGAGTAGATTACATCTGTTCTTTTCAAGCTGCACTAGCTTCCAGTGTATTCCTAAAAGCTATTCAGTGTATTCATGTAGACCTATATAAATGTTTAATAATAAATAATATACACGCAGGAATCCCTCTGCCCATGACAGAAATACAGCTGCCTCTGGGGAGAAATGCAGAAGCTGCTTAACAATGCCCAGCAACAATTCTGGAAATTCCTGGGGATTAGGTAGGCGAAATGTAGTTACTGAAACTAGTATTTTCTGCTTCTGCAGAAAGTGCCATGAAAACTTTAATTGGTACAAGTGGCTAGGATCTTAGTTTTATAGCTTACTGAAAAGTAAATTACTTGCTTTTGACAAACAAATATTTGTAATTACAACAAAGCGGCTCCCAATAGTGTCATGTGGTGGTGGTGGTTCTTGTCTCTGCCTTAGGTGTGTTTTACATGCGAAGTAGAAGCTTTGATGATCACTTGCCTAGATACTATTACCCCTGGAGCATTATCTCATAAACCTCCCACCTCTTTGTTATGCATGATTAGTTGTTTAAATAATTGATTTCTGCAGATTTTGGCCTTCTACCAATAGGTGTGTGGACACGAGAAACCATTCCTGTAAGGACTTGTTTTGGACCTTTGATCGGGCAGCAGAGCCATTCTCTGGAGATGGCTGACTGGACAGACAAAGCAGCCAGTCACATCTGGAAGGTCAGTGGATGTTATGGCTCACAGAGTCTGCAGGCATGCCTTTATCTGGTGAAAGCCACCACAGGACACAGCAGCTTTAACATTATCATCCTTGCCAAAAATCAAAATTAATGCAGTTTGATAGTTTAATGCTTCATATCAGCATAGCAGAGCAGTATACCATGTAATATGCTAGTAATCAGTCCTGAAGTACAACAGACTCCTTTAATGCTTCTTCTTTTAAAGGTCTGAGTGTGGTTTCCAGCATTTGTCTGGAGTTGCAGCAGAGATTGTATGTGAATTACTAAGCAGCATTTGTTTCTTTGTTTTGATTCATTGTTTATTGAAAGTTCCCCCAGGTGATGAATGATTTGTTTTAGGAAAGCTGCTTTCAAGCTTTCTTTTTCACATTATTTCATGTTGAGAAGGTAAAATTGATCTATATAAATAAAACATGTACTGTTTGCACAGATATTATTATTATTCACAAGACTTGGCTTGTAAGAAAAGCAGCCAAATGCGTTTCTGCTGGGAGCTAAAGGTAGCGTGTGGGAAAGATGCTGATAAACAGTTTTTCTAGCCTCCTGGGTGTCAGGTCAAGATTGCTGTGTGAAGGGGAAAGTAAGCAGTAAGAACAGGGCTGTGGTCCTGACAATGGCAATGGAGATCTCCTGACACATCCTCTCCTAAAGAAAGCAGCTGGCTTTCACTGCATTTGTCACTGTGTTTTGTCCTAAGATTGCAGTTGTTTTTCCTTGTAGATCTATCACAGTGGTGTCCTGGAGTTCTGCATCATTACAACTGATGAAAATGAATGTAACTGGATGATGTTTGTACGCAAAGCCAGGTGAGAACCACCTCTGCTGTACTCAAAGTAGCTTGGAATCTGAGCTGCAGGCTCATCAGAGGCTGTGCTGGAGAATGTGCACTGCTGCCCTGACTGCCCAGATGGGTAATGAGCCTGGGACCAAGGGACCTTCAGGAGTTACCTAGGCATCTTGGACTAGTGGGAAGAATGAAACAGAGCACCCAGTGCAGAATGTTATGGGGGAACCAGTACACATACTGTAGTAAACCAGCCCCAAACCTGCCCGTATACTTTGTTTCCCTTGTTCTAAAGCTTTAAATCAGATTCATTTTATATTAGCTTACTGTGTATTAGCTTGTTACTGCCTTTCCTCCGTCCGTTTCCTTTTGGATGCATGTGTGAAGATGACGTTGATTGTCTTTGTGATTTTAATACTTTATTAGCAAAGTGTCCCTGGATTCTTTTGGCCAAGTTCCAGGCTCTTACAGCTCACAAGAGCTGTCCTTTTCAGTCTTTCTGGAGCCTGCGATGAAAACTATCCAGACTGGCTTCAATATTGCTCCATACATGGTCCACTGAGAAGGCTGAACCTCTCCTATTGCTCTGTGACACAAAGTAGGTTTCCCCTGCAATTCATTTAATTGCTCCCATATGCAGGAGTCAAGAAGTTAATGCTTGGTCTCCCACTGCAGTGGGGCAGAGCTTTTGCTGGTTTCAGATGCTGAGAACAAACATACACAGGATACAGCTTCAGAAGATGAATTATCACATCTTGGAAATGCTTTTCAAGAGTGATTTTTGAAGATAATTTTGCATTAGACTTTATTGCTACTTATTTCTCCCTCAGATGTTCTCTATTTCTTAAGGGGATTAATATGAAAAATACATATATTTTTGTAGTTTCTTAAGAGATCATAATGTCTCTTCTCTCAGCTCACTCCAATGTCTATTAATAATTTTCTCAGCAAGATATCACAGTGGTGTGAAAAATGTATCATTTGGTGGAGCAGATTGGCTCTCAAGGTCCAGTTTTCCTTTCCTTTAGTAAAGAAGGACAAAAGTGACAGACATGGATGTTTTTATAATATGCTGACAAGCATTGAGGTTCTCTTATTACCTATTTATAGGAATTTCCTTAGGTTTTTCTTTCCTCTCTCTCAAAAATTCATTATTTCTGGAGGGCTCTTTTTTTTTTTTTTTTTTTTTTTTAATAATTCTTGTTATTGCTGTAGGAACCGGGAAGAGCAGAATCTGGTAGCTTATCCTCACGATGGAAAAATTTACTTTTGCACCTCTCGGGACATCCCACCTGAACACGAGCTTCTCTTTTATTACAGTCGGGACTATGCACGACAGCTTGGTAAGTAAGTGCTCACCTTCGTTGACTTTGTGGGGAGTACTCAGCTCGAGTTCCCTTTTAGTGCCTTCTCTGGGCGCTGTGACTTGGGAGTGCATTATGTTCCTTCTCAGTTCCTAGTGGTGCACATCACAGTTTCCTTTTACATTTCGCGACTACAGGAGTACCATCGTTTAAAAGAAACATTTCACTATCTAATCCCACTGATGAGGAGTAAAAGATCGGAGTTTCAAAGAAGGGTTGTTTTTCTTCTGTTCATCCATCTAGTGCTGAGGGAGTTATGCTAGCTGAAGATGTTCCTATCCTCCCCCACCTTTGGTTGTGATAGTGTAGGTTTGGTGGAGCTGTGCTCAAATACATTCCAAAGTTTGCCTCCCCAAAACATTTGAAATGTCCTACCTAAAAGAGCTGAAAAGCAAGTACTAGAGCTGAAAAGAACAGTGGTGAAAATCTCTGCAGCTGGCTTTGCTACCACAGACAAAGTGTTAACGTGGGTCACACTCTGTTGAGCCTTGCTGTGCCTCATTCAAAGTGATGCTTTTTGCCCAAAGGTGTCCCTGAACATCCGGATGTGCACATCTGCCACTGTGGAAAGGAATGCGCTTCCTACGCGGAGTTCAAGGCCCATTTGAGCAGCCATATTCACAACCACCTCCCCAGCCAGGGGCACAGCAGCAGCCACGGGCCAGGCCACGGCAAGGAGAGGAAGTGGAAATGCTCCATGTGTCCCCAGGCTTTCATCTCCCCTTCCAAGCTCCACGTCCACTTCATGGGGCACATGGGCATGAAGCCACACAAGTGCGATTTCTGTAGCAAAGCTTTCAGTGATCCTAGCAACTTACGGACACATCTCAAGATACACACAGGTAAGGGTTGGGGAATGTATAGAGATACCTGTGGTAGTAAAACATTGGGGCAGGACCTCTTCTCTCTGATACCTCATCCAGTTGGCAGGGTATAGCTTGTGTCCAGAAATCTAAGCTCTTAGAAACATAGAATCATAGAATGGTTTGGGTTGGAAGGGACCGTTAAAAATCATCTAGTCCAACCCCTCTGCTGTGTGCAGGGACATCTTTCACTAGATCAGGTCACTTAAAGCCCCGTCCAACCTGACCTTGAACACTTCCAGGAATGGGGCATCCACAGCTTTTCTGCGCAACCCGTTCCAGTGTCTCACCACTGTCATTGTAAAAAAAATTTCTTCTTTATGTCCAGAATCTGCCCTCTTTCACTTTAAAACTGCTGCCCCTTGTCCTGTCACTGCAGGCCTTGGTAAAAAAATCTCTCTCGGTCTTTCTTATAAGCCCACTTAAAGTATTGAAAGGCTGTAATAAAGTCTCCCCGGAGCCTTCTTTTCTGCAGGCTGAACAACCCCAACTCTCTCAGCCTGTCCTCATAGGAGACGTGCTCCAGCCTTCTGACCGTCTTCATGGCCCACCTCTGGACTCGCTCCAACAGCTCCATGTCTGTCTTGTACTGGGGACCCCAGAGCTGGATGCAGTACTCCAGGTGGGGTCTCACGAGAGTGGAGTAGAGGGGCAGAATCACCTCCCTTGACCTACCTTTCTAAGAATGGCAGCATCCTGTCTGTAGGAATGATCTCTAGTCCATGCTGACCCCAACTAATGCCTGGGCACTGCCTGAGGGAGCGCTGGTTGGCATGGGATAGGGCTGCACTGGGTTCAGTGCTTATGGAACAGTACATGGACCTGTGTTCTGGCTAATTGTGGTGTTTCTAAAAGAGCATTTGATGAGTTGAAGTTGATTACCGTTGGGAAGAAGTGTTGGCCTTCATCTTAAGGAAATGGCACAAGACTGAAATTGGTGACTTTGGGGTCAGACTGATGTGGGTAAGGCTCAGCTCTGTCACTCATCAAAACTTAAGTCTGCACATGCTGTTGACTTCTGTGGGCATTTGGATATCTCTAGAGGCTTTGGAGATAAAGGAAGATCAATGAATGAGAGCTAACAGAGGAAAACAAAATAGTGGAAGATTTTTCAGCTGTGTAACAAGAGAGGGAATAAGAAAAGGCAGGGGTTCAACAGAGAGAGGACAGAAGAGAGGGTGAAGGTCAAGTACAGTCTGGCAATAGTGTGTGTATTTTTGCCTTATTTTTTTCAGTAAGGTTGAAGTAGCTGTTTGCAATCAAGGAATACAAATCACAAAACTGGAGGGGGAATAAAATCTGGAGTTCAGTGCACGTGAGTCAAGCATAGGAAGCTGCAGGCTCGATAATGAGGAGTTTTAATGTACTGATCAAGTACAAATGGGGTATACACAGCCACGGCATACTCAGTGGGATAGGGATTCGAGTGGTATTCAAACTTAGTCTGAATTCCGTGGCATGCAGGGGTTTTGAACTATTTGTGGTAATGAATAATGGAAGAACTGCAGATAAGTGGGAAAATGCGATAAAACATAAAATTTACCAAAGAGCCAGTGAGCTTTGTACCTGTGTGTTTGTTAGATAAGAGAACTTGTTTTTCTAGACAAAGGCAATGCAGTGCGTCAAATGTGGTTGGGCTCCAGTAAGGCATCAGATACAGTTTCTGTGAGAAATCAATGGAGCTGGGGATGCACTAATGTACAGTAACTGGATGGCTACCATGGTTACTGTTAAAAAGGAGGCTACCATTATTTTTACTTAAGAATTCATCTTGGATAAGCCTTGTCTTGTTAAATGTTTGCCTGAATCTCTTTGCTGGAAAATTTACGAGTCTACTGGTGGTGATGTGATATGCAGAACAGGGAGGCACAGTTGGTGTAGACAAGAAGCAGAAATCCTATCTTGTAGGAAAGGCAGACTCACCACAAGCACTGGAGGAAGAGGAGCCAACGGTATTTAGAAGGACAAAGTGCAGAACAGTGCATCACATGAAGGGCTCAGTGGTTCGAAGCAGTAGCATGAAGTAGGTTTTTCAGCTTGGGGGCATGGAGTGGGGGGTGAAAAGCCTTGGGAATGATGAAATGAAGTCAGGTGCCTGGGTTTTGCATAGCTAAATCTAGACTGTAACTAGGTAGACCTTTTTGCTGAGGCTGAAGAAACTGCAGGAGGAAACAGGTCCTGTTCACAAAGAATCTGCCTTACTTCAGGGTGAAATTTTATTTTTCAGAAGTGGGCAGGCTTGTTTGCTTACTGTGTTTCTTGGCACACTGACTGTCAATTTGTGGGTGTACGTATGTAATCCTAGGCCAGAAGAATTATCGCTGTACCCTCTGCGACAAATCGTTCACCCAGAAGGCTCACCTGGAATCGCACATGGTCATTCACACTGGGGAGAAGAACCTGAAGTGCGATTACTGTGAAAAGCTATTCATGCGGAGGCAGGACCTCAAGCAGCACGTACTCACTCACACACAGTAAGTGATCCTGCAGGCTGTGTTAGACTGGCCAGTGCAATAAATAATGAAGCCCAAGAGAGAAACTCCAGTTTGAAGATAGTTATGCCTAGGGAGTATAGGTTTGTCCTCTAAAATTACAGAGAAGTCTATCTGGACAAATTCCTTGTTACTGGCTGAAGTTGTCCTGTTCTAATGTCTGCAATATTTTAATGACACGGTAAATTCCAAGTGTGCACCTTGTCTTGTGAAATGGCATTCTGGAGTGCTCATAATTTTGAAGAGTGAGATAGTTAAATTACATTTTAGTTCCCTGCCAAGAACTGTTTCCACATCCCAATGTGACCACAAAAAATGGTAAACCCCCTCAATACTGTTCCCACCGAGTAGCTTGTTAGTGAAGTCTGCCCCTCTGCACTGGTGTGGGGTGCAGCCATTCCCAGCTCTTACTTCCCCCCAGGTCTCGTTCATGCACTTGAGCTCCTGCTCCTCCTGAGGGGAGATCCCACAGTTAGGGCAGATCCCCACCCCCAGGTCCCCCTCCAGTTAGCTGCAGGTCTGCCAGCCCCTCAGCTCTCCCCCCAGGCTAGATCTTTCCTTCTGCTGCGAGAATCTCTCCATCCTGTTTAGTTACTCCCAGTCCAAGGTCCTCCCTTTTGCTCGCCCAAAGCTAGTGCCTCTGCTTATTTCGTTTTCAGCATCTGGTTCTGGTTCTTGTACTCACTTGGAATCGATTGCCGCTTCTGTCATGCTGCCTAGGAGACAGCATAACACAGCTAGCATGAGCAAGAGAGAGGCAGGCAGACAGACTTGCTTTGCTGCTTGTTCTCACAGCCAGAGGCAGGAGCACTGCTGCTGGGAGGTGTTTTGCAGTCATCTACGGCATTTGACAGTTGCAGTCTTATAAGCCTCTGCTTAGCATTTACAGACTGAGGATTGTTAACACGTGGTAGCTTTTTCTTTTTTGTTCTTCCCTCCCCACCATTTATGCAAGGTGGGAAGGAGGGAGACAAACCTTTCCACCATGGCAACATCTCTGCCCTTGCCAAAACATGGAGCTTAACCAGAGTCTGTCTTACTCAAAAAAATAAACAAACAAACAAAACCCTTGTAGACTTCCTCCTCCTTTAATTTATCATCAAGAAAGAAAAACACTTGGTTGCAAGCTAGCAGTTAATCCAAAAAGCCTGACTTTTGCCAGTGATCTTGGGGAGGGGAGGGCAGAGAAGAAGGGCTTTGTGTACATACTCTGTGAGAGAAAACTGAGCAGTATTTACACTTTAGTGCTGCAGTAGTGCTGTTATTTCTGGTCTGCTGCTTCTTCAAGTATATTGAAAGTAAGATTTAGGAGTAAGACTGACCCTTTCACCTTTCCTGTTGCCACCCCCCCACTATTTAATACAGAATCAGCTGCCTTGCAGCCAGAGCGAACTGTACCTTTTCCATGTCTTGCAGAGAACGGCAGATCAAGTGCCCCAAGTGTGACAAGCTGTTTCTGAGGACAAATCACCTGAAGAAGCATCTCAATTCACATGAAGGAAAGAGGGACTATGTCTGTGAAAAATGCTCCAAGGCTTATCTAACCAAATATCACCTCACTCGCCACTTAAAAATCTGTAAAGGCCCCACGTCCAGCCTGTCGGCCCCAGAGGAGGAAGAGGAGGATGATTCAGAGGAGGAATTAATAGACTCTATGAGGACTGAAGACTGTGGGATTAACAGTGGAGTCTATTCAACAGGTGATGCCCTCTCTGGACACAAATGAAGAAAAGAGAGAGAGGGAGAGGGAAATTTTCTTGGATAATGAGGGGGAAAAAAAAAAACAACCCTCTTCCTTGTCTCCCCAGTCAACAGCATATGTCAAATGAGGAGTTTACCTTCTGTTTTGGTCTCTGCACTACCACCGCTTAATAAACTCTGTAGCCAAAACACTGAATGAGAATGGATAGCGCATGTACAAGTGAAGAATTGCTAAGAAGGGAATGTGAGGCAAGGAGTGGTGGGGTTTTTTGGGGTTTGGTTTTTTTTTTTTCCACATACTGTGCATACTTCTTTTCCAAATCACTCAGATTAATCCATCCAGCGCTGGGATACCTGACACACCTTGCATAGCCCTTTGCGTAAAGAGCCACAAACCAGAAATGTAGTTGAGTGATTGTGGGGACCTGTACGCCAACTGCTCTTAACTGCCAAAGCCGCGACAATAAGAAAAACAAACAAAAAAAATGGTGGTAGCAGTTGATGTACTTTGCTTTTTAGTACTTTTTAACTGAAGGATGTGGTTTGGCACAAAGCAAAGACTGGTCAATGCTCAGGTTTCCTTCTTTTGGGGGAAAAAAAAAAAAAAAGCTAGTGAAATCAGCATTTACAGACAAAGCAGTTGCCCCACTACAGAAAATCAAACATTGGCTTTTGGAGAACAGTTATTGCCGCTTCTCACTCGAATATGTGAGCAGGTGAAGAGGTGAAGACTGTATAGCTCAGTAAGGAAGCGGCTTACAGATGATGGGACAGTGTTTACAGTATGTATTACTTCTTGTGCTGTAAACCTTTTACCACCTAGAATGATGGAAGGGTTTGCTGCTAATATTATTTATGGAATGAAGATGTATTTCATTCGGTTGTTTTGAAAAAAATTAAAAATGTGGCTCTTTTCTAATGTTCTTTTTTTTTTAATATTTACACATTCTGAAGATAAAAAAAGTTCCTATCATCTCTGATAATGATGCGAAGAGAAGTAACACCATTTTTTCATCATCTGCCTCTGCCAAGCTTTCCGGGGACAAGGTATGGGTAGGAGCACCTCCATGAACCAGCACCCCTAAGAACCGGTCTTTAAACCGTGTCGCTTTGCTGTGTGGCTCCTCTGGCTGTGCTGCAAAAGAAAAGTAGGCTGAGCTCTCTTCTCTGACAAGGTGGTGGGAGGTTCTCTTGTGAAAGGGGTTCCAGTTCTTGCCCTAAAGGGCCTAAGTTCTCTCTGTAGGCTCTATTTCCTAGAGAGCTCCTTGGGTTCTTCAAACCTGAAAAATGCATAATGCTTGCCCTCTGAGAGCAGTAAGTGAATAAAAAGCTCCAGAAATACAGGTTGAAGGATTTTGGTCAAGGGAAAGATGTGTTTCTTGCAGTAACGCAATTTCTTCCTAAAATGAAAAGCAACTTCTAGAGCTACAGTACCAATTAATACCAGAGGTAGGGATAACAGAAATGACTACCCTCAACGAGCTTAACACAAAGCATTTATTGCAAATGAAAGTTTTGAAAAACTTGCAGGTTTTCAGTGGAGAGCACTTGAACTGAGGTGGTTCTGCTGCTTTCACTGTCTTAAGCTTCACAAAAGCAGTTGGGTGGGTTTGGTTTTTTTTTTTCCCCCACACATTGTTCACTATTGCTTGGCAGAGAAAGGATTGAGGCAGGAATCCCAACACATCCAAAATACTCTTGGTTCCTGCAGAGCCATGCTAAACACCTGTCACCAAGCTAGAAACAGCTACAGTGGATTTAGGAGCAGCGACTTCAAAGGCTGGAAAGGTACAGCCCTGCCTTTTCCGCATCTGCAGTTTGTACTGGTACCATTTATCTGCTGTACCTAACCAGAAGGAGTTACAATGAAGTAGGGTGGAAAGCTGTAGTTAGCTCTTGTCAACTACATGCGCTGACACTACAGCTGCTTTGGCACCAGTTGCTTTAATACCCTTGGCATTTTTGCAGCAGCAGCACTTCAGTAGACACCTTCCAGTACGTGGAGAGGGAAGCACTTCACAGGAGGACACAAGTAGCGTTTAACTTCTGACCTGAGGTAAGGCACTTCAGTGTTCATTTAAAATGTGAGGAAATTGTTTTGAGTCACATTCCTTGACTAGGTTTCTGATGCTATAAACAAAGCGTTTAACTAAGTCAGTGGTTAGGCCGATACTCAGAACTTTCCTCCGTGCCTTCCGGTTGCAGGCAGAAATCCCTGGGAGGAGTTAGGTACGTGAGTACGTAACATGGACGGCTTTCACCAGTGACACTGACCAGCTGAGATCCCTACCCTTGCTTTGTGGCCTTACAGCCTCTCATCCTCTTCTGATTAGTAGCTCCTTACTTCGGTTCAAATTCTCTTTATATATGTTACCTTTGGAGCTTGAAGAAAAACCCCAATCAATACACATGCATCATCAATAAGCTTCAGGTGCTGTGGAACCAGGGAACAGAAACCCTTGATCTTGATAGGATACAGCTAGGATATTTCTCATTTGATATTGGTGAGCTGTTTGTTGCAAATACATTTCATGATTCTACTCAGGGATGCCCAAGAAATACTCTTAAGACTTAAAGTTACATAGAAGAACTTTTAAAATCTGTATTAGAAATCTGTAAATCCAGCCTAAAATTAAGGATAAATTATCTATTTACACTTGTCATTTCATTCAGCTTTTGTTTATTTATTACATAGCTGTTTGAAGTATTTTTCCTTATGCCTTTAGAAGATATTTACCTTTGCAGTATTCAACAAACTTCTGGTAGCCCCAGCGCTTTTCTAGTGACTATTTCATTTTGATATATCAACTTTACACATAGTAGCCCCTGTTTCAGGGATCTAATCTCAGGCAAAAGCAAGTGATTTAATCTTTCAAAGCTGGTGATAGAGGCAGGAACTTAGAACTGCTGACTTAGAGCTTAACCACATTGCCATGTTTCTTTGTCCAAGATGAAGCAGCCTGCAGACTGCAAGACACTAGAGTAATCTCTATGAACTCTCACCAAACAGGAGGATTTGTAGAATGTACATTATAGTCCCATGAATTACTTTGATTTTGTGATGCTTGGTCCATCACGATTCCATTGCTGTCTCCAAATCGTTGCTGCTACTGCTGGCTGTGGAGCTGCAAGCCACAGAGTTGGCACTAGCCAGAACATGTCTCTCTCTGTTTCCAAAAACTTCATTCACTGCAACACAGACAGGGGATTCCTCACATTACTGTTCCAGAGACAAGACTAGTACAGCAGGTATAGCATGTTAACTTCACAGAATGGAAATCCTAACCCAGTGTGGTTTTTAAAGCTTTTCCCCCTTACCCCGAGTAGGGAGTTGAAGCTTCCACATCAGAACAATTTGCCACATATGATACTTAAATTACAAGTCCTGTTATTTCTCTCCCAGAGCATCTCTAGAGGTTGCCCTGTGCATAATTCCTGTACCTAAGTACTGTGAAATGGATGAGGTTTGTAGAGCAAAACATTAAGTTAAAATAATTTATTTCTGGTGTACGCCAAGCTCTTAAAATCCGCCTCCAGAAATTCACGCCATTTAGTTACATATAGCTACGACAACCGATGAAAACCAGCCCTCACTTTTATTCCTACAGGTACTCAAGAATGTGATACTTGATTACACCAGGAACATTAAGAAAAAACTAAAACATAGGTATTGTAAGAAATCAGGTGGTATACTTCAGCTACAAGAAAATAAATCGTGGCAAACACAGTTCTCCAAGTTAGAAAAAAACCCACATTTTTTGAAGCTGAAAACACAAACACATATGCAGTCTTGGGGTATTTAAAAATACTAACCTACAGTTTCTCTCAGAGGCACAACACATTATTGAATATACAAATATACCCTGGGGACAAGGGGAGAACCATAAGATTAAAAAAAAAAAAAAAAGAATATTACCTGCAGAAATCTTGCTTATATCCCAAACACGCAGACCTTCTCGCTCTCCTCCAAAGGCAAAAACAAACGGGAAGTCAGGGCAGCAAGCTGCACAGAAGAGAACACCCTGGGGGGAGGCAGAAAGAGGAAGATTTTTTTTTAAATATCATCCTAAAATGAATTTGTCATCTGAAAATACTTTCACCAAGCAAGTTTTAACAAATGTAAGCTCTAAAAGTTTCCCGAAACTTATTTTGGAAAGACACAAAATTAAAGTCAAGAGCTGCTTATCACAAACAGTAAATCACATCTTTGTCTACTCCAACCTGGCAGTCGGAGTACCTGTAGTTCTACTCAGAACACTGTATCTGGTGTTCAGGTCTGAGGCTTTAAAGCAGACTGCCAGCTACATGTGGAATTGAATACTGCACTGTAATGAGCACAACTTACCCAGAATACACAGATGTGATTAGGTTTTTTTCCTAAAAGATGTTATGTTATGTAAAACATAACAAGTTAGACAAAACTTTCAAGTTAGACAAAAAGATTAAGCAGACATAGTTTATATATAGACCTTCTTGGAATCAAGAAATGAATATTACTCTACCATTTTCATATTCCTGGAATGGATTAAACTTGGTCTGTCTCCAAGGATATCCCAGATTTTCACATATTTGTCAGCAGATGATGTCACAAGGCACCCTTTGATCTGACTGCTTAGTTGTAGCCCTGGAAGGTTAAGAGTGCAGCAGTGTGAGAGCACCAGGTAACCACTATTTCAGAGATGAGGACACATTTTGAAGTGAAGTCATGAGAACAAGCCCAATATTCTCCTCACACTAAACTCTGTTCCAGCACAGAGGAGTAAAAACTTAATGAAAGTTTCGTGCTGTCACTGCTCCCTGTAGTCAGAGCAAACTGACTTCAGGTAGGCCAATTTTGTCTCTGTATCTAACAACAGTAAGAGTGCAGAGATGCTATTGTTCCACAGAAAACTTCACATAATCTGGCTTCCCCAGGTAGTTTTCTTCGTTCATTCACCAAAGACCATCTCTTTTGTTATCCAAGACAATGGAGTATATAGTCATGCGATCTCATTGTAGACACCAAATCAGGTGCTTCAAGATGCTGTTTAGAAGCTCCTACACTGATCAAATGATTAAAGTAGCCTAAAGGAGGCAGTGTGAAAACCTGCCTATGTGCCATACCTAAATCACCTCCAGAGTGAATGTCAGTATCAAATAATTGCAGCTAGAGGAGGTAAATTACAGTTCATAATCCTGGATCGGATTGCATAGTTTTTGTTCTTCCTCACCCAAAAAACCACAGGGAGTGTGTCCCAAGTGAACAGATCTGTTTTGACATGCTTATTGATTATATTCACTGAGAAAAGTTCACTAAAATACTTTGCTTACAATGGCTTTTCAACAGAGATTTGTTTCATGCACCAGCTACCCCTGATTAAGCTCTTATTTGCTAAGCAAGGAGTCACCACCACCACAGTCATATGGGTTAAAGACATCTGCCAGATGTGCCTCGCCGCTGGGGACAAACACACACACAAATTACCTGACACCTCTTCGTCGTGAGCTTTCAGAGTAAAGAGGGGCTTATCAGAGCGAGCATCCAGACAGTACACAAAACCATCCTCTGTGCTTGCCTAAGGAAACCACAACATTTTAAAAACAGCCGTAGTCACTCGTTTGGAAAAAAGCCCCTATGAAATAATACCCACCCTCTATTAGATCCCTGTGACTTGAGATAGATTCCATCCAGCTGGTGCCTGAGCTATTCTACGTACCTAAACTACGCTGCAGGGACTTACGTGGAAGTCTTAATCCTGTACAAATTTCTTACACTGTATTTTGAAGATGGTTGCACTACAAAGCTTGGCTTTCTTGTTAGGCAATGAAATACAGGGCCTTTAGTCTCTTAACTGTCAATTCAAACTTTTTGGAGCCATCCTGCGGTTGCATAATAGCCCTGTGCAAAGCTGAGTGTGACTATACCGAGAGAAATCTACATCATAAACCCAACATAACTGAGCAATTGCTTTTGTTGGCTGTACACACAAAGCAACAGAGAACTTGACAGCCATTGAGTAGTAAAAAAGATCTGGTTTTAAATTCTGTTTAAAAGTTTTATTATAAAAATCTCGCCAAAACGAAGGTATTTTTACTCTGTACCAGATAGGACAGTGCCCTCTAGCGCTGATTTGGAACACTGAATATTCAGAATCTTTGTTCTAATTAGCTACTTCTCAGCTGCAATTGCCTCATTACATGAAAAACAACAGCAACTATGCAAAGGAAAATATATCCCAGCCACTGAACACTATAACAACACGGCAAAGAAGCCACCTCTGAAGTGAAAACGTATCAGCATCAATTTTTTTCTACAGTTATAATGAAGATGCCAAATAAGCTGCTGGCCTTGATACACTTGTTGAAAAAACTACCTAAAATCACCCTCCCACACACTGCATTTTTAAAATAAGCAACATCCAGCTGTCCATTGGGTCCATTATATGATTCAAAAACATTACAAACACAAAAATACAGGTTAAATGAAATGGCCACAGCCAACAGACCAAGAATAGAAGAGCATGTACTCACTAAGAAATTACAAGGTGAAAAATGATTCCAGGTTACTCTTTCAACCTGACCACTAAACCGCCACACTCGGTGGTTATCTTGTGGGTTTCTGCAGTCATACAGCACAGCTGATCTATGGGAAAAAGGGATAGGAAATTAAGAAAAAAAAAAAAAATCACGGCGGAATACTTGATGAAGTTGGTTTTACCGCTGGCCTCTACAGAAGGTCTATGTAAACTACAATTCAAAAGTTAAAATGGCAACAACTTCACTATTTAGTCTTCCAACTCAGTAACAGATGAAAATTTCTCAGATAAGCACAAGCTTTTTCATGTACTTCAAAGTTTCATCTTGGTTACAAACAGCTATTATAGTTAGGCAACAGAGCTCAAATTTGCTCAATATATAAGATACTTATACAGGAGACCATAATTATGCATATATATCACTTAATTATGAGCAGACTTCAGTAAAGTCAAGTAATGACTGTTTGAAATAATGCACTAATTAGGAAATCAATTTGTGATACATAGACAAACATTTTCAAATATGCTTTAATAAAAAAAAAAATAATAATCTTTACAAGTGGTTAGGGAAACGCTACTCCAAAAAGGAGAAAGAGCAGATGGGAGCTAGTGGGTCCTTTGGGATTCTTTACAGGCTTGTGCTCAGCCCAGTGGCAGCAGAATCTGTCCCAACTCAAAAAGCTCCTGGATGCCAATGCAAGAAAGGAGCGATGATGTCACTCTCACAACATCTCACCACAATTTACATCCACAGTGTAACCCACTCCCACTCTATCCTATAATTAAAGTCGAAGAAATGTGATCTCTATTTCTCAGCTCTTTTACCAGGCCTTTTATAACAACAGTTTTAGTACATATGCAATTTTTAATGGTTTGACTTTCAGGTTATGAATGCATCTGCCAATATTCAATAAATAGCCTGTGGTCTTGGGAAGCTTTACAGGAAAAATCTACAAAGACAGTCTACTGGTTTATAGACAGTACACTGGCTTATAGGTGTCCATGGGATCAAAGGGCTAGCTAAAAAGGGAATGAGAAGCTGGTCTCAGTGTTTGGACTTTTTTCTTTTTTTTTACCGAAGGAAGTCAAGAGGGAGGAAATTGGACAGAAACAGGTCCCTAACAACAATAAAAGGTTTTTCTCTGATACTTTTACTTAAGCAGATGTAGCAAGAGCATAATAGAAGCCAGAAAACATAAAGATTTGGCTAAAGATTGACAGGTCTTTAAATATTTTAACACAAAGTCTTAAAAGCAGAACAAAAAAATTGATATAAATAACCCACAGTTACAGAACAAAATCAACAAGTTACCCCTATGAGATGGGAGAACAGAGGGGAAGTTTTTTGGCTGGCAGGGGTAATAAAAACTAGCAGTTACAGAGCTAATCCAAGTGTGCAGCCACAAAGCATCTCCAGGCTGCAATCACAGGAGACAGCCTGTTTAACTGGGTTTTTAAAGTCCCTCATGCCCCACTCTGGTCTTACAGTTTGGCAAAACCTTGACAAGTTTTCACAGGAAGGACCAGTGACACATTCCCAGTGCAGGTAATGCCATAAGGCCAAATTAAGAAATAAATTCAGTTTGGAGCAGACACCTGGCACAGAAAATGTCAGTCCAGATGGTTAAAGGATTTGGCTAGTCCTGAGAAAGAGGTAAGGAAAACTGCATTTGGGCCACATACAAACCTGGCTACCTGACTGGAAAAAAGTAATAGCATTACTCAAATTTGGCACAGTTATAAGCCAATGAAAAAGAAAACTTAATGGGCTTAATTCACTACTTATACCCTCCCTATGTGTAACATTTGAAAATATTACCCTGACATACTTATCATAAGATCCAGAAATAAGGGTCTGAGTTTCAAATGGATGAAATTGCAATGTCTGGACCTAGATAACAGAAGATTTTGTTTTAAAAACTAAGCATTGAGATATAACACACATATACAGGAACTTTCTTTGAACCAAGCACAACACCCCCCTCCTCAAAACCAGCACATTTCCTCCCAAAAAAACCTTCTATTAAGCTTGTTGATACTCAGATTTCTCACAGAACAGTGCAAGAGATGCACATTATTTTTATTTCAAACACCCCCACCCAGTGGAAACAAGATATTTTCCAATATAATTTAACTGAACAGAACCACATGCCCCCTTTCTGCCCTAGATATTAAAAAAATAAGCTGGAGGAGGTTAAAGAATAGCTGCTTCCAGTTTGGGAGAAAATGCAGAAGTTAGCAAAAAATGAAAATCAGGAGTTTGCCAAGGGCAGTGACTTTGTTAACAGCAAAATAAGGTTATAGCTATTAATAACTAACTTTCACATTTTAATTACTATGAGATGAATTCATTTCTGAAGTACCCATCACTATGCTATTTTAGTACCATTTATTTTAAACCTTTCTTACCTGGAGCAAACTGTAACTGACGCTTATTGTTGCCTTAAGAGGCAACTTGACCTATGCTCAGAGATCTATTTTTTGTAGCTTATACCAACACTATTAGATTCCCAACCATCAGGGCTTTCACACAAAAGGCATTTTAGAATCTGCTGTAAATTTCTGCAAACTTTCTAAAGGATAAATTAATTAACATTTTTAAAAGCAAATACAGTGTTGTTTGCAAAAGCAACTAATTCATAAATTTAAACAATTCTGCACACTTGTTAGAAAATTACAGAATTGTTGTTTTAAGCGTTCACTACCAAGCAGCTAATGAAAAACCGCAATTATTTTTTCTCTGTATTTTACAGTGGAAGAAACACAGCAATTATTACATACCTTGTCTGTATGTAGCATCAGGCTGGCTGCTGGCTTACCCACAGACATATCCCACAAAATCACAGTATTGTCAGCAGACGCACTTGCTAAAACATTCCTGATAATGGATCAAAAAATAAGTTTTAAAAATCTTTATACAGATACAAACCAATATTGGTGACAAATCAAAAATACATACAGAGTCTGATTCTGAGATCAAGTATTCTCTGGTCCATAGACTATATATCTCAAGCCTGAGGCATAACTCCCTGAAGGTAATTCTAAGTTAAGACTACAAACAGACTATATTACATTATATTAGTACAACACTTACAACAACAACATTGATAGTTTTGCTTTTATTTCCCTCCCAACACCCCTTAAAATATCATTTACTGGAAGACGTCTCAAACAAAATGAAGCAAGAAAGGCTTTTAAGCACTTCCTTTCCTTTGACATTAAGATAGTATTTTTAGCATAGAATCATAGAATGGTTTGGGTTGGAGGGGACCTTAAAGATCATCTAGTTCCAACCCCCCTGCTGCGGGCAGGGACACCCTCCACTAGAACAGGTTGCCCAAAGCCCCATCCAACCTGGCCTTGAACACTTCCAGGGATGGGGCATCCACAGCCTCTCTGGGCAACCTGTTCCAGTGCCTCACCACCCTCACAGTAAAGAATTTCTTTCTAACATCTAGTCTAAATCGACCCTCCTTCAGCTTAAACCCATTACCCCTTGTCCTGTCACTACACTCCCTGATAAACAGTCCCTCACCATCTTTCCTGTAGGCCCCTTCAGGTACTGGTAAGCCACAATTAGATCTCCCAGGAGCCACCTTTTCTCCAGGGTGAACAACCCCAACTCTCTCAGCCTGTCCTCATAGGAGAGGTGCTCCAGCCCTCTGATCAGCTTTGTGGCCCTCCTCTGGACTCTCTCCAACAGCTCCGTGTCTCTGTTGTACTGGGGCCCCCAGAGCTGGACGCAGTACTCCAGGTGGGGTCTCACAAGAGGGGCAGGATCACCTCCCTCGACCTGCTGGTCACACCTCTTGTGATGCAGCCCAGGACACGGTTGGCTTTCTGGGCTGCAAGTGCACACTGCTGGCTCATGTTGAGCTTCTCATCAATCAATACCCCCAAGTCCTTCTCCTCAGGGCTGCTTTCAATCCATTCCTCGCCCAGCCTATGGTCGTGCTGGGGATTGTGCCGACCCACATGCAGGACCTTGCACTTGGCCTTGTTGAACTTCATGCGGTTTGCATGGGCCCACCTCTCAAGCCTGTCAGGGCCCCTCTGGATGGCATCCCTTCCCTCCAGCGTGTTGACCACACCACACAGCTTGGTGTCGTCAGCAAACTTGCTGAGGGTGCACTCGATCCCACTGTCCGTGTCGCCAACAAAGACGTTAAACAGTGCTGGTGCCAGTACCAACCCCTGAGGAACGCCACCCGTTTTAAACATTACCTATGCAACTTAGTTCTGTATACATCCATATACAGCCAAGAGCCAGACAAACCTGTTTTTAAAATATTTTCCTCTCTAATATCTGAGTGTTTATGTAACTACTGAAGACCCAACACTGTACACCCTTCACAGAATGCTGAAAGGAGCCACTAACATTTTAGTTGGTTTACAGACTCCACATTTCAACTTAAATTTGACTAATTGTGTTAAGAGCAATAAACACAGTTTATAAGTTTAATCAGAAAAAACTCAAAACATTCCCAAAGGCCTGTCAAATACACAGAACAATTGCTACTATTGCTTGTAACAACAGATCTACTACCTCAACATGCTGTTTCTGATTGAAACTGCTCCCCTCACCCTTGTTTTTGGTTTGTTTGGGGTTTTTTTTCAATACTAACAAAGTGTTTCTGACTGAAAGAGCCAACATTCTCCTGGAAACACTATTCTCCCAAACAATGTTACAAGGGAAAGTTAAGAAAATGCATAGTGAAGGCTATGAGAACATTTTACAGCAACACCATTATGACCTACAGGCAGAAAGTTAGTTATAGAGAGCTGCCACAGCATGTCTTGCTTAAAAAAAGCCCCCAACAACAACAACAACAAAACAACGAAACATTTAAATATAAACTGTTCCAAGGAGTTCCTTGTTTTGCCCCTAGGCTTCCCACTTCAAGGCTGTTTTTATTTCCTGGAGGATCAACCAGTATCAATGAGTTCGTAACTCAGCACATTACAGAATTAGGCGTTCCAGACACTTAACTGTTGTAGCCATAACTTTTTTGACTTGTCTCTATATTATCACCAGACAACCATTTCTAGGTACATGAAAGCTACTCTTTTGTAACACTGATGGAAAGATTGCTACCACACTCTGTGCCTATATATAATTTAAGAACAATAGACAACGCACTGTAGATTCAGAGTGCAATTTATGTACATTTACTGCATGTCTAGTGGGTGTTTCCTTCGTCTGTATCTAGATAACAAAGCATTATAAGTGAAGGCTTACACCTGCTCATCAGGAGTATGTGGAGCTGACTGTTTATCTTCAGAGACATTTATGACAGCAGGAAATAAAAAATAAAAAAAAAAATCAGCTTGCGTCTGACTGAAACAGTTTCGAGACCCATGCTGAGGATCCTCTGACAGCTGAACTGTTAAATCCCACCTAAGCAATAAAAACCACCAGCATCTTTATTTCAGTCAGCACACTGTCCTTGACCTCTCCCCCAAGATGGGCCAGCTTTGTGTTGCTTCAATAGCAGCATTTCACTGCTAGTCCATTCAGGAAACAGGGAATTCTCTCTGCCTAGAATAACCCAAAGGTCAGAGGCATTTCTGTAACTGTGCTATTACACTCTTTTCTGTTCACAGCTTGGGGGCAAAAGCCAGAGGAAAAAAAAAAAACGGCACAGCAAGGACTTCCTTCTATATATCTACTTCTGTCTGTTGAAATGGTGGTTTAGGTCACTGGCAGATTGGCACAGATCAGGGCAGCCTTTCTGCTTCTCCAATTTGTTCATCTGACTTAAATGTAGCTGATTTATCAAATTGCTTAGACCCACCTTAGCCCTGTCCTCATCTGGACAACCTGCAAATAAAAAGTCATCTGCAGTAATATATAGGTTTTCAAAAAAAAATAAATAAAGACTTCTAGTTAAAAAAAAAACAAGGGGAAGAGGGGCTATTTTTGAGAATTGATTCATTTCAGCACTACTTTCAAATTCAATGTTATACTATGTAAGATTTTCGATTTGTGTGAAAAATGTATGCCTAATTAAGTATACAAATTTGTAACCATCCATTGTTATTCAAGTATTCTTTTACCTGCTTTGTTTATTCCATGAAAGATCAAGCACAGCATCAGTATGTTCTTTCACTGTTCCTTCTGAAGATAAACTCTGTATTCAAATACAACATAAACAGACTTTTGAAAATTACAGCTTCCATGGCCATCAAGCATTAAAACACGTTAGTATGAACTCCTTAATGCCTTCACAAACAACTTCACGTTTTAAATTAATCTCACGTGCTGCAGCAAGGCTTTTGATAGAACTGTCCCTGCAGTACCTCACCTCGCCTGCTACCCCAGATCTCAGACTGCTCCATGCACAGCTGGTGGGCTTACAGAACTGGTTACTCCCTTCAGGCTAGTAGAAGAAATTTCATTGTCTCCAGCTAATGTGCAGCTTCTTCAGCTTCTTTCTAAACACTCCTGGAGTTCCCTCTCCCTACTCCCAATTAACTGAGCTTTAGATCCTTGTAACTGCCAGCTCCTAAAAACTCTAATTTAAAATGGTTAACCTTCAAAGTTTCCTGGGACAGCAATTGGAAAGCACCCATAAGCCACTCCATTCCTCTTCTATTCTTAATTCCAGACTTTAATTATCCATGCAGAGAACAACTAGCATTTCAGATTGAGGTAACATTTATGAATGGTATCTTCAACAGCAATTCTGGTAACTCAGTGATTTTCAGAAGCAAGTTTCACAGGACAATTCCCCTTCCAAGGATATTTTTTCTATTGTTTTTAAAACCAGAAGGTCTGAGAACTCAAGAAGTAAACCCCCTTCGCAATTACACACAGTGGCTCTTTAGCTGACGAACACTGCAGTGCTCCTTTGTCTGGGAAACCAAGATTAGCTACATACCCAGGGTTGACCTTCCCTGTTTAGGCACTCTTTAAGCACTTCCTGAAGCATCTGCTATCAACTTAAATCTTCTAGATTTTGCTATGTTATCTTCCACACTTGTTTACATACCAAAGAATTTTGACAAATGATAACACCACATTCAGGCACAGAATGAGGGTCAGATTCATCTCACATCATTTGGCATCCAGTCTAAACCTCAGTCTTCCTCTTTGGTAGTTAAGGTTTTCTCTGGAGTCCGCAAAAAGAAACTCAGCCATTCTCTGGGGGTGTCTCTATGCCTTAGACAATCTCAATGACTAGCTTCAAATATGCTTAAATTTTAAATAGATAAAGCTAATGAGGTGACTTCTGAGTAAATGTATTTTATTAGTGTCAACTTTGTCCTTTATTGCTCAATGCCTTTTCAACTCTCCGAGTCACAGCAAAATACTAATTTTAACCTATCGCAGACAACCATGACATTATCTTCTGTAACCTGTCTAAACGTCATCTTTCAACATGACAGAATTAAACCAGATTATCTATAATTTTTTCAGTGTAGGAAAAAAAATAATGACATTGCTCGAAGTTTCCTCCATCCAATCAGATAAACCATTTTGCTATACTTACCTTCTTTCCTTTCTTTTTCTTCTTTTTCTCTTTCTTGTCTCCAAGAGAAAAGACTGGTTCTAAGGATTCTACTATATCGAGGTCCCAAATGTCAATAACTGGGGTCATGTTACCCACTGCAACATAATTTCCTACAAGCAGAAACCCAAATGCAGCCACATTTATTTAGAGTTACGAAACAACGTATTTGGCAATCCAGCTGTTGCTTATTTCTTTGATTAAGTAAAACTTATACTTATGTGCCAGAATCTTCTATTTGAACATCTTCGATGATTATAACTGACAAGGAGCCATTTAAAAATGTCAACTGACAGCAGATGTTGCCAGAAAAAAAATTTACTTGCCCTCCAATACACTTCCCCTTCAGTACAAGTAACTGTTCAGACAAGCTGTATAAAGTTCCCCATGTTTTGTTTCTTTTTTAAGAAAAAAACCCACCCAAAACCATATTCCCTGTGCTATGAAATAAAAATATTTGTAAAACACAGGAAAAAGGTTATTAAATACATAAATACATATAAGTTTTGTTGTGTATTACAGTTAATCAACTGCATTGGCCATAATGATTTTGAACAAAAGCAACCTTTCATTTGCAAATGGAAAATAAAGCAGAGAAGAGCTTGCTCTGGTCTGCTAAGTGACATTATTTGTCATATAATCAGCGTTGTAGTCAAATCACTTGTTATGGCAGCATCGCTAAGATGACTCTATCACCAAACTAAAAAAAACATTGATACTCAGTTTTTCCATCTTAATATCTTGTTCTTATTTCTGTTTGTACCACTGGAGAAAATTATTTAGTGACAACATTACATTTAATATACTTTTCAAGTAAAAAAATATTTAACTGGACATTTACAGTATCCTTTGTAATTTACCTAGTGATTCATCAGGACTAGGATCAAAATTCAACCACTCCAGACTTAGAGGGTAAGCAGGCAAGATAATATCATGATGGACATAAAATGAGTTCTCTTCATGATTATAAACTGAAAAAGAATTAAAGATATACAAGACATCAGTGAAGAGAAAAGCAAGCAACTATAAACAGTCCTCTTCTGCAAAAGGCAGATGTGGCAAACACTAAATTGTCAAGGAGATCTACAATGTAAATTCACAGTGTGTTCAGAGTTATAGGTAAAGGCCAGAGCAGAGGCTCTGTACTAATGTTACGCCTCACAGAATTACACAAAACAAACACACATACTCCTGTGTACTTTAGGTAAGGTGACAAGTTCAGCAAAGCTTAGACACTTTATTCCTAGCATACCATGCTACTTTGTTTGTAAGATCACTTCAAAATAGATGCTCTGTATCCATTGCCACTTTCTACATCAGGATGCATTACTGATGGTTTAGACATTCATTTTACAGATTTGGTAATTTAAAAAAAAAAAAAAAAAAGAAAGAATTCCAGGTGCAATCAAAGGGGAAATGAAGGTAAAAGACAAACAGTTTTGAGATTAGAGGAAGCTGAAGAAGTCAGAGGAAGTTACCTTTAGCAGGTTGTAACTGAGATACAGGAATAGTTTTGGTAAAGCAACCATACACTGAACACAGCATTCCCTTTAGCCAGCTATTTTTCCTCCTTATAATAAAAGAATTTACTAACTGGATAGCAGATAAAACACATTAATTATTTTAATAAAATGGTATCATCACACACACGCAATCACTGTGCAAGTGACAGATGTTCAGACACTAACTAAAGTCTTCAGTTAACTAAGTAATCTTAGCAATTAACTAAGACAGGGCTACCCAAATGTTATAAACTGCAGAAGCCTGTGCTGTTGTTTTATAAGTTTATACAGGGAAAATAACACAGTTGTTAAAATTTGTAAACACCTCCAGATACAGAAAGTGCCAGGTGCTGGGATCTGAAGAGATGCCTTCAAACACTTTGGTCTTGGTGTTTTCTTAGAACAGAATACTTTGCTTGCAGAAACATGCACCATAGCAGAAGTAGCCAGAAACATTCCCCCAAAGAACCACCGTAAGAAAAGATGGCAACTTCAGCACACTCAGCAGTAACTTCAGCTCTCCTTGCTGCAACAGAAAGATCTTTTACACAGTAAAACTAAACCCGTCTCTAGAATAAGTGGTATTCAGACCTTATTAAGGATCTCTTTTAAAACTCAGATGATAAAGGTGCTGATTCTTCTACCTCTAGCAGCAGAAAGCACATTTAAAGAAGCAAGAAGAAAACAAGGGAAAAAAACCCCAGCAACAAACCACTAGAAGAAGCTTACGTGATATGGAAGGTAAGACTGTTTGGAAGAAAGATTGTATGTTTTGAGAATAAAAATGCCATAGTATTTTCCAAGTGTCCTTAGGAATGAAATAAGAAAAGGCAACAATACACAGGCTGATAAAGGCACACTATCCTCAAAATAACAGTAACTCCACATTAATTACTGTAGTTCTGGAAAGTGGCTACAGCACCATGATGTAGGAAAGAGGACAAAACACACAGGGCAGATGAGGAGAAAAAAAAACAACTTAAAAAACCCCCACCTCCTCCCCTTCTACACAGCCATATGGAACAGGATAGGCAAGACATATTCCCTAAGTTCACTGTAAGGAACAAATCCTATGTTACTCACCATGGACCTCCAAACTACAGTAGTCTTTATCAGCTCTGCCACAAAGGACAAGATTGTCACTGGGCTTAATCAAAAAGTCCTCCTCTTCATATTGATCCTGAACAGCAAAAAGGAGAGGGGAACAGATGTTAAGCAAAGCACATAAATGCACAAAACTACACACATTCAAAAGGCTGAATCGGTAATAATTTTTAACTGTAACTGAAAACACTCAAAACCCAACACCATCTTATGGTGGTAAACAGAAAAAGACAGGAATCAGACTCAATCATGGGGAGACTGAATAGTTATTATACAGACTGAAGGACTGCTTATGTGGACCTAGGTGGATTTAAAGAGATGTTTAATTACCAAATAGGAAACCACCTTTTGAGACTACCATGCTGCAGCCCATTGCTGAAAAGAGAATCACCACCAGGAGCCCACATACAGAGCTTACTTCCCTTGTGCTCTCATGCCTTCAGCATTTATGTAGTGTAACAACTTTTTACACAACAAGCATATTGTAACTGCTCCTTGCATCCAGGAAGCAATTCCAAGAGTTTTAGAGCATTGTCTACTTTCTGGAAAATATTTCCAGAAAAGTACTGCCTACGGCTATACTGGGCATTCAGCTGAACCAGAACAGATGTAACCTCTCATCTAATTTTCATTGTTACTAAGGAATGGAAGGCATTCAGGGAATTTTTGTTAGTGGAAAACTAAGAACTGTACATAAAAGTCAATAGTCTTACACAAACAGAGTACCATCCTTCAAATATACAACACATACAAGACTTTTTGGACTTCTTGTTGCAAGCTTTTTATTTCTTTTTTTATTCACTTCAAGCACCTTTTCAATATTTTAATTCTATCAAGTATTGCAACTCTTTGAATTAATCAACTTAATGCTGCATGGTACTTAAGTCTTCAACAGTACTAGTAATAAAAACCAAAATACAACATAAAATGCATGTTTAAGCACTAAAAAGTATTCTCCTTTCAGATTTTGAGGAAAGGACTTGAGTGTAGGAAGACAGGGCTGAGAAAAAGGTGTTCACTTTTTCTATGTCTGGAAGAAAGTTAGCTTTTCTGACATAGAATAAATGCAGCTGATACTGTCCCTGAATCCCTGTGCAAACGCCTCTTTGACTATAAAAATAACTTTTAAAGCATTTCTATCCTCTACTGGTACACAGGAGCAAGAAAAATCATCAACCAGTCAGTGGAACAAAAAGAAAACATACAGTGCCCCAAAGTGCACATAGCAAGTGATCTTGTTTTAAAGAGAAGACATATGCCTTCCTCCTTGAGCTTTGTTATGGCATGTGAAGTCACATAACTTCTTGTTTGAGACCACACATGTTTGGAAAAGTCCCCTGACACATAAACTAGACATTGTAGTAGAAGCCTACAGCTGCTCTTTCCTTTCAATCTTACTAGCTTTGTAGAATTCAAAATAGTATAGAAAGGACAGCACCCAGAAAAATCTCAGAATCTTAACGCTTAGAAGAGGTCTCGAAAATTCACCTACTCCAGCACCCTGCCCCAGATGATCATAGTCTCTCCTAGTTGCTCTCTAGATTACACTGTCTCTTCTCATGCAACCTCACCTTCTAACTGATGTAATCTCTCCATGTAAACTGAGTCAATTAAAAGTTGCAATCTATCCTTCTGAACTAAACCGTGGGATGTTCTCTGGAATCTCTCCATATCTTTTCTGAAGAGGCACCCAATATTCTAGCTAAGGCAATACTGATGTGGAGTAGAATAGAAGGATTACCTCATGTCTTGTTCACCAGAAAAAGACAAACAGGCTGCATAACAGGACAGCGCTGTTGACACGGTTAGCTTGTGCTAGACTGCAGCCAGAGACTTCTCCACCCCCTGCAGAACTCCTACAAAGCCAGCTTCTGCAAAGATGTTCCCCATCTGATACTTGTTGGAAACTAATACAGGCAGAAACAGTCAACTACAGGGTATGCTGTGCATATACGCTTAATAACAGGAACATATTTCTTCATGCCATACCCCTAATTTGACATGTAGCCTGAGTTCACCTCTGCTTGGTTTCTTCCACAAACTAGTGGAAGGTGTAAGAGTCTTGCAATCTGGGAAGTTTTCTAATATGGGTCGTCAACGGCCTCAGATACCAAGATTTGTTATTTCTTCAAGCATTTTCTGGCTCCTAGTAGATAGGTGACAAACCACCTCCATATACAGAAGCACGTGGCTTAAACAATGAGTTACTCTGCCTTAACATCTGACTTAAACATAAAAACCACACGTACAGGGGACTGAACAAAGCAATTTTAAAAGAAAAGAGTTCTGTCTGATCAAAAATCTGGCAGATCTTTGGAAAAGGACTTACAGACTCTGAGGCAGTGTGGAAAATTTAACTGATTTTTAAGCTTATGCTGTTTAAGATATTTTAAATTTTTATAGTACTTTTATGGTACTTACAGTGGTTTTTAGAGTGATGTAAGGATCATGATCATTACTTCCGTATACTGTCAGAGTAGCCAAAGAGTCTCCAAGTTTTACATCACCTAGATGGGAATTTCAGAACATTTTTTATATATGTCAATGACAGGTAAAGTTAGAAACTCCTGTACTAATACCTGTATTACCTGTACTGCGAAATATCAAGAGTGGGCTAAATGAACCTCCAAGTTGCAAACATAAGAACCTCAGTAAGCTAAATTGCTCAGTGCTTTCAGGGACTGCTGCTGCTCTGCTCCAGCACTACAGCAGGGGGAGTGACAGTCTGTCCAACACAGCTCTCGGTTCTAGTGTCCAGAAGGGGGACACTGAATTGTTTCACTCACTAAATTACTTCTGAAACTGGGACAAGCAAATAATTAAAAGTGAATTTCCAGCATTTGAAACATAGCACTGTGTAGTTTTAGGATACTAATGTCTTAAGTACAAGAAGTGAAACGGTTCTTCACTTACACTGCATATCTGACATTTAAATTCTTCTTACCTGCGTACTCCTCTTCATCATAATTTTCCAAATCATATTCACCCAGTTCATCATCAGACATGTCTTCATTTTTCTGAGAAGACTTAGCTATGCCAGGAATGGGTACATTCATGCCAGATGCCATCTGGTCCTCATTGCTATCATCAGTGCCATCCCTGTTTAAAGATACACAGCCCTGAGAAACCATGACATTTAGAATGCTTCCGGATAATTGCTTAGGGACTGTTAACAAGATTTCAGTGCACAATCCTGGCTGTTCACAAGGGTTTCAAGTCTTTATGCCAATAATTTGGAAATCTATTCACTCCTTTCCTATCTTTTCCCAAAATACAAGGCACCATTATTCTGAGGCTTCCAGAGAATTTTTCTTTGAAAAGTTTTCATGACAAAGTGTGGCACAAATTTTCCTTGACAGAGCTAAACTGTGTGTCTAAATACCTCTTTTTTTTTGTTTTTGTGGATACAATGCTCTCAACTTCACTTCTGTGTGTTCGCATGTGTCCAATTAACTCCTTTTTTTTTCCCCATCCACAGGCCCTGTCATGTGTGATGACTCCTGCATTTCTTCAATATTTTTAAGACCTTATTTCCTCATACTTCCCAGACTTGCATTAGAAGAAAAAACAACATAAATTAATTAGGTAGAGACATATTGCAAATTACTTCTTACGGGGTAAATATGTAACATCTAGAAAACTGAGAACTTTTGTGGCAACAATTCTGTATGAAAGAAATTCAGTAGAAGGAAATGGACATTAAACATTGGTTGAGGACCTAACAGACATCTCAGATGTCTCAATGGAGTGTGCTCCATAGGAACTTGTCCCTGCTGAATACATTCTATTTCTGTCCTTCTACAGGCAAAATTCCCAGGCAACAATACACCAAAACAGTTCTTATAGGTATGTTCTAAAGTAAATATCAGAAACCTACTTTTATTATCTGTTCAGTAAAATAAACGCTTCACATATTACCAGTTTTTCCTAGTGTAAAAACTGGTAACAAGATAATTAGAGATTCTAAATCTGAGTCTCATTTGTGATCTTTGCACAGGAAAAAGAAGTGACTGACGTTGTAACAAATTCTACAAAGTTACAGATGTTATAAAGAGATCATAAACCCTTTGGTTGTTATGGATGGTCTTTAAATTTCCATGTCGAAGTTTAACAGAATTCATAATTACTAACAAACAGCACCTCAAATCTTTCAAGGTTCTGGAAATTGCAAGAGAAAGGAAATTAAAGAAAAAAGGACTCAAAACCCCAAAAGTTCAAATGCATAAAGGAGAAAAAAGTAACACCACAGATAACAGAAACACTAAACATAATTGGTTAAGAAATTAACCTCAAGTAAGAACCTTCCAAACGTTTAAGAGGATTTTGGAACTATTAAAACACAAAACCAGAACAAAACACATTCTGGGACGAAACACTGTGCAGCAATAAACTCACAGATCCATCTAATAGAAATCGGGTGAATAATATTCACCCAACTATAAAAGCTTTTACTGCTACCTCTTGCATCTGTTCAATCACACATACTGTGGTATAACCACACACCCTACATAGCTGAAACTGAATCAGAAGCCTAAATCTATGAACAGATCTAACTGAAAATGGCCAGAAAATGGAATAAGACCTCAATACCTCATCTTTTTCTAGAGAAGACCTGTCTTCTATAGATTATGTTTCCTAAATCCACCACTTCTCTTATTCTTTTCATAAGTTTATTTACCTTTTTCTTAAAAGCAGAGTGACCAAACATAACACAACTAAGGACTTTTAGTGCTGAGTGGAGAGTCGTGATGTCTCCCGTTTTATATGTGAACCATAAACACATCCCTGAGTGACGTTTTGCCTTTTTTGCCAAAGCACAAATACCAAGGCATTCTGAGCTCCTCTGTGGCCTCCAGACTCACTTAGATTGTAACATCTCACCCTCAGCATCTGCTTTTTGACAGTCAGTTAGGGACTTCCATCTCGGTTTGCCACATCTCCAAAGCACCCATGTTTACAAACCCCAACATCTTATTTCCTCACGCTAGGCGGGAATGGCAACTCCAGTGAGGCCTGGGTCCCGAGCGGGTCTCTGCAGACTTCACCTGAATCGCTCAGCTAGTCTGACGGTACACGCTTGACAACTGAGGAACTGCACAGGAACACCCCCCATGTTGTCATATCCACAGCGAAGGCAGCATATACTCCACTCGCAGCATATTCTCCTCTCACTCTCCGGACAAACGGCCCTCCCGGGACGTCAGGCTCACTTGACACAGCCGCTTCAGGAGGAACTCGTGCTGGCTGGTGCCGATCGCCACTGCTCGCTGCTGCTTCCCAAGCCGGGCCTTCAGCGAGCCCGCCCGGCCCGGGCGCACCCCCTCCCCTCCACAGCTCTGTCAGCGGCGAGGCCCGGGAAGCTCCAACCCCGTCTCCAGCAGAACCTGGGAGACGCGACGCGACGCGCTCGGCCCGGCCGCCCCGCCCTGCTCCCCCAGCTCACCCCAGCCTGTCCTGGGCCTCCTCGATGAGACGGTTCAGCTCCTCCTCGCCGAGCTGCACCTGCGGGGCGGACACAGAGAGGGGTGAGGCCGGCGGGGGGCGGCGGGGGCTGGCGGGGGGGATCCCTCAGCACGGCCCCCACCCCTGCCCCCACCTTGTCCGGCGTCTCCTTGGCAACGCCGCAGCGCACCCAGGCGGTGCACGTCACGGGGCAGCTCATGGCGGCGGCGGCACGCGAGCGGTGCGGAGCGGTGCGGTGCGAGCGATGCGGAGCGGTGCGGTGCGAGCGATGCGGTGCGAGTGGTGTGGCACGTGCGAGCGACCCCGGCGCGCTCCCAATGACGTCACCGACGAGGGCTCCGTCTGCAACAGTAGAGAAAAACGGAAGGGGCGGAGACAGCTAGCCGCGTGAGGTCATCTCCGAGCGCCGGGACAGCCCGGAATGAGGGGGCGTGGCTACGGGGGAGAGGCCGTTGGCCTCAGCGGGGCGGGGCCTGAGGGGGCGGAGCATATGGGGCGGAGCCTGCGCGGCGGTTAAGGGGAGGTGGGCGGGAGACGATTAGTCTCCTCACAGCCCGGCCGGGCTGTCCGGCCCGTCTGTCCCCCTGGGCCCGGGGTGGCATCCGCTCCGTTAATGACTGAACTTGCTAGGCGACCGATTACCTTTAGCAACAATTTCTCTGATTTTCATAAAATGAATTGCAGAAGGGTGCTTAGTTGCTTCTCTTAGTTAGCCCAGGCTGTCAGGCTTGGCACCCCTGCCATCTTTAGCTGGGGCTGAGACCAGCTAGGGCTCCAAGGCCCCTTTAGTAGCAGAAATAAGCTCTTTGCCATGTACTAGGTCCTTATGCAACCGCTCCTCCTGGGTGCTCAGGTGAAGAAATGTGCTGCCCCATCTCCAGGCTTTTCAAGTCCTTTGCTTCCTGCACTGGAACACCGCTTCCCCCACTGATGTTCCCTGCCCTGCTTGATGTTTGCTTCTACTTTGGCTCTGAAATACCCCAGTGGCAATCCACCAAAATTAAGGGTTTAGAAAAACCTTTTTGTTACCAATCTTTAAAATTTATCTGAGGAGAAGAAACTGATACACGGAGTCAGCGGTGAGAGGGAGTTGCAAGAAGTTGTGAGGGACTGGCATTTTTCAGGACGTGCTGCTTTTTGCCCTCCCCGATGCCAGTCTCCTATACTAGATAGCTCATTAAATCAGAGAAAATGGATAAAATGTCAGTTGGAATATATAGGAAGGTAGTCTCTTACTAACTTGCACAAATCACTGCTGTTGCCATCACTGAAATCTTAATTCAGGGGATCACTGCAAATTACATGGATGGGAAGCTGAGGTTAGGGGAAGGAGCATTTCTCATGGTAAAGCTCAAGGACTTGGCAACCAAACTTCAGCTTGGCAGATGGAGTGGCTACATTATTTCATCCACATGTCACTAGACAGCACCACTGTAGCATTTTCATTATTTTATCCTGATTCTTCTGTGGTTCTGGCATGAGAGAGAAATAAATATCTATTAAAATATTGCTACCTCTTATGCCTCCTTGTCATTTCACTCATTTGCTGCATTTTGTCTTAATGTAGACATAAACATACCACGGCAAAAGCTGTATCTTTCTAGCTATTCCCCGTAGTACCCTGTAGCACAGGCATCTTAGTCCTGCCTGGGTTCTAGATAATTACCAATCTTGCATTTTGGTATGCTTGTCTTTCCACTGGGCTGTTAATTACTTTCTTTGCTGGTCACCTTCTCTTACAGCGTTCAAGAAATCCTTCTTGTCCTCCCACACATGAGTTGGCTACAATTTGGCTGTCAGTCTTCCTCCAGATTCTGAGGGAAGTTTTGTGTAAGTGGATGCTATTCCCAAAGGACAGGCAGAGGGGAGTGTTATGCGGCCAAGTGGAGGAAAGCAAGGTTACTTTCCAGTGACTGTGGTTCCTGGATATGTTTTTTTTGCAGATATATACATTTACAGTGTGGAGGTTTGCACAACAAACACTTCAGCCAGACTTGTTTTTACCGAAGCAATACCCAGAGGGGGCACACATGCTCTACATTCCCTCCCACTGCATATATAATCACAAAATAGCAGTGTACTGTGGTGATGCTCAACAACAGAAGTACCAAGAAAAAGAGACTTGGAGAAGGAGGAAGGAAGGAAGGAAAATAGGTAGCAAATGTGCATATGGATATTACAGCTTAGAGAGTTGCAGTTACTAGTAATATTTTTTCTTCTGAGAGCCAGTCTATAAATGCTGGGTGGTTCCAATACTTCTTTCCATCATACACTTGCCGGGGACGTGGAACTGCATCTCAGTCTTCCTAAGAAAAGTAAGACCATTCTATTAAATATATTACTGTTCCACCATGCCTTGGCAGTCAGGAGATGGGGTTGAAAGAGTGGTGCCCCAGGCATGAAGCTCCTTGCAGACACCTGAGCTGACAGTAACTGATAGTAACTGAGCTCTAGTGCAGTACAGCCCACTCACCCCAAGGAACCACCCAGGACGACTCATAGGTCATAACACACCAGGAAAGAAATGGTCGTCTTGTTAGTTTGTGTCCAAAGATGACTCAACCATGGAGGTGTGAGGCTTGTGAAAGAAAGCAGATGTTCATTTCTTAATTTGGATAGAATTCTGACACAACTGTTGGAGGAATTTGGGGATGAACCCAAAGAGCTGTTCTAATTGGCAACAAGGCTGTATAACTGACAGAAGTCTCTCTGAATCTCTGCTAGGTGAAAGAAATGGCCATGAAGAAAGATATGTGCAACAGGAGACAAGGATGCGAATGGCTGTCTTGGTAAGGGTGCGAGGAACAAGTTCATATCCCATGGAAATAAAAGGTCTCTGACCAGAAGAATTGTCATCAAACATTCTCATGTCAAAACCTGTTTTGGACTGGCCTTGGGCCTTTTCTAAAATCAAGCTTCTAAAACTTGAAGGCTGCTGCTTTCTTTTTTCTTTTTCTTCATCAGAGATCAGTCAGATATACACCAGTATTTCTCCTCCAGAGTTGGTTCATGCCTGGAATCTTTCTTAGACACATTTCTTATCCTCTGATGAGCAGAGGTGAGTTTCTTTGTCTTCTGAGAGACCTCAGCAAAGTAAGGCAAGACTTGATAGTAATGATTTTCACTGATTCAGTTTAGTCACCAATTCTGGTGTCGGAAACTTTTGCCTGTCTGAAGTGAAAAGCACTAAAGCATTGCCCCCAATTCTGGATCCACATTTGACCTATCCCTACCTACTGCTTTTCACCTGAGGATGCAAGTGCTGGATAGTTCACATCAACAGGAAGTGCATGCCTGTATCTTGTTCAAGGTGTCGTCATAAACATTCAGAAAGTTTCAGCTGGATTGTTACCCAGCTAAGCAGAGTGAATGTTTGCTCTGCTGTGGATTTACGAGGTCAGGAAAAGCAGGGTCAGTGGGAAAAATTACTGTCTCCTCCAAAGGGATGATCCAACTTCTTTTTTAGGGGATGTGCCAAGGTGCCCAGAGAGCTACAGTGTTCTTCTTCACACTGAGTAAGGGTGGGAGAGAGCTGGTTGATGAAGGAGTGGTGTTGAAGCAGCTGGTGCCACCAGGCTCTCCAATAACCGTTTGAAAACTCGAAGAGCTCCAGTGTCCAACACTCTGCAAGGACCTTGATAGACCTTGAATCATGAAACTCTCAGAGACACTGTAAACATTTCAAACATGACAGCTGGAAGGTACTACAAGGCCATGAAAAGGTTTATACTGCAAATCATACAGGCTGTAAGCAAGAAAACAAAGGGAATTTTATGTGTTTTGAGAGAAGGTATGTTGTAGGCTTATGGCTGTGGTTCAGCTGACCTCTTCAGATGAGAAGAGGGGAAAGGATTGATACACTGGCATGGCATCTCACTCAAAAAAAATTTCTGTTTTCTCAAATGAGCTGCAAAATATTAGTGTTGCAGTCCCAGAGATGCTGAACAGCTAAAACAAGGTCACAACATCAAGAAATCCTCTAACTTAGTAAAGAAAGAAAGGAGTACTTAAGCGTGGCTTTGAAACACCAAGGGCAGCGATGAAAGTCCTCAAGGTTGCCTTTTGATTCTCTATTTGCATTCCCTGTGTGTTTCTGTGAAATACAGAGCATGAATACTGGGAGGAAACCAAAGGAAGATCAGATCTCAGTAGGTCAGCATCTTGTCA
This sequence comes from Grus americana, assembly GCF_028858705.1. Classification (NCBI taxonomy): domain Eukaryota; kingdom Metazoa; phylum Chordata; class Aves; order Gruiformes; family Gruidae; genus Grus; species Grus americana. The sequence goes on from NC_072852.1 coordinate 60,838,170, forward strand.
AGGGAGACTACATACCCTGTTTGCACACAGCAGCGTAGCCTGGAGGGAAGAACCCTTGAACTGATAGCTAAGGCATAAAGTTAAGTTTTCAGGTAGTTGAAACAAGGCTGCTTTGGTTTTCTTTCATCCATGATCTCCTTAAGGAGTTCTCTGGGAGAGCACCAGCTTCCTCACTTTAAAAGATAAAACATCCTTGAGCTAAGGCTTATTCTCCCAGATCTTACATATTGCTTTCGGTGCTCTTTGCTTAACTTTATGGAATAAACTAGGTCTGTCACTTATCTTTTAACTATGTCTAGTAATAAGTGTGATCTCAATGTGAACCGGATACACATTAAAGGCATTAAATCCGTGAAATATAGTGAATGTATTATCACGGCAGAGAGGCGTGCTTATGGAGCATCTGCTTCCCCAAAATGTGTGCTGAGAGCTTGGGAGCGAGAATCTCATCATCCCTGCAATGACTGCTGTAAGATAGTGCTGGAACCAACATAAAGGCAGGCAAAGAAATATCATCAGTGCCCTCTGAGCAAGCTAGAGAAAAGATGGGTGGATGTGGAGAATGGTCACGTTTGCCACATACAGCCAATAGAGAAAAATAACTTTAAATGCATTGGTAGAAATCCAGGAGTAGAGAGTTGAGAGGGAAGGAGGCATGCGGGAGAGGAAGAACCAAGATGCACATGAAGGTAAGACACAGTCAAGGACCTAGCAAGCCATTCTTGGCCAACTTACACAGAGAAAATGAAGTAAGTTGAAAAGAAGTGTAGAATGATACAACATGCTAAGGATTTACTAGTAAAGGAAAGTCAGCAAACATATGGGTATGGGAAAATAAACCAACAACTGGCAGCACTCCATGTGCTGGGACTTGGCCAAGTTATGTGAGTTCTGCCTCGTAACGGTTGTTCTCACAGCAAGTGGGAAGTGGTGTCTATGTGCATTCCCCAGACGTTGCTACGGGCCTCCAGCTCCAGGCTTTGCCAACCAGAGGTCCACAGTGCCAGCATAGACTTGGGTGAGCGCCAGGAGAAGTGGCACGTGGGCGTGTGGCAGGGCTACATCACGCCTCCCACGGCAGATGGACACATCAAAACACCTGAAGGCTCTCACCCCTCCCGCACCATGGGAGCGAGGGGAGATATTAGGGCCAGTGTTTGTCTCAATGGTGGCACATTTTTATTTCCTCCATGTCTAAGTATATTGTTCAGTGCTGGTTGCTTCACATATTCATTATTCCCGGAGGAGACTCCAACTTCTTACACGAGCCACTGGGCTAATAGAGCAGAGGGGCTGATAAGCTCCAGGAAGGTAGCCATGCAGTAGGGTTGTGCTGGGTATGGTGACCTCCCAGCCTGCAAGGATATGTGCACGGGTTCTCAGACATCATTTACCTTCTAGTCTGACATCTTCATAGCAAAGCTTAGAGATAGCCAGCCCGCACGCCTACTCTGGAATAACATTTTCCTTGAAACATTCATTAGACAAAATGAAAGCCACTGCAGAAACATTCATTAAAATACAAGGCTCTGTTGACATGGAATAATTTAGCTGATACTGCTACACACCTAGAAATATGCCTGTATAAACCACTATGCAGATTTAAAAAAAAAAATATTGTTTCTGAGTGGTTTAAATGTTACTGTTACTTTCTAAGTAGTCAAACGGAGACATACAATCATCTTTTTTATGTTACGCAGATGCGTCTGCTACTGATTCCCTCAGCAGACCTACATCAAGCACTTCTGACAGTGCTTTTGCCTCAGGACAAAACCTGAGCCTCCTCTAGGTGAGCCCTAGTACGTAGCAGTGGTGGTTAGCCATTGCTGCCCATTTCTGCCCAGCAGAGGAGAAAACACAGCAGTGAGCAACACTGTCCTAAACCCTAATTAGCTCAGTGAACGAGTGCCATAGGCCTCAGTCTCTCCATGTTAAGATTGTCCAGAAAACCTCAAAAAATGTGAACTGAACATAGCAAAAGCATAGGTGAGTTTACAGAGAACCCAGAGGAATGGTGTTAACAATTACAGCTGAACTTCCCTGTTTTTCTCAGTGAAGAGTTAACTCAGATGCCCAGAAATACTTTTTTTTTTTAAATTATTCCAATATCACCAGTTGGGAAAGGAGACAGATCATCCCATTTTGCTACATGCACAACCTGCTTTGTTTTTTTCCAGATATTGGGGAGGCAGGCAAGGGGGCCTACAACTCTTATGAAATGTTGACACCTGTAGGGTTCCCTATGAGTTGCTTTTCAAACTGTGCTCCTGGACAGCAGAGCTTGCAGAGCCCAAAGGCACCTGGCAGAGCCACAGTCCTGGTCTGGACAGTCACCCAGTCTGGTGTGAGCGGCGTCTCAGTCCCACGACTCATGTACAGGCCATGCTTGAAAGGGTATTACCACCTTCTGCCTCCTGGAGCAACCTGTTTCTTAATGATCTGGTACATTATGAAGAAAGAACTTGACTCCAAATCCACTACAACATACAAGACAGAAAACATTGTAAATTAATGGAAAAAAAAATTTAAAAAGTAAAAAAAAAAAAGCTAAAATAAAAATATTTTTCAAAGCCTGATTTTTACACTTATGCCAAAGTTAATCAGTTCCCTCTATTTACTTCTGACTTCTCCGTGGGAGACCCATTTGCAACTTAGTTGTGTGCACTTGCAGTAATGAAGCAACCTTCCAGCCCTTTGGGTCCTCATGCATACAAACTGTTTGGCTATGACATATTTGCAGATGCTTAATTTTAAGCAGCACGGAGCTCCATTCCCGGGCCTGACGTGCCCATTTTTTTGCCAGATCAGGGCTCATAGAAAAGTGTTTGGGAACAGACTCTGTGCCACTTCTTCACACGCGCGGCAACCATACTGACAGCACTGTATGGGGGGGAAAACAGCACCAGGACTTCCAGATGTAAAACCCAAACGCATGTGGTTTCTGGGAGATGGTTCCTGGGAGAACCCCAGTCCTGCTGCTGTCTGAAGGACGTTGAGAAACACCTGAAGAGGAGAAGAAACAACAAAGACACTCATAGCAGCCATTTCCTAGGCTAGAAAACAATGGAATTTTTATTGAACAGAGATGGCTCATAAACACGCTCAAAGGAGTTCCACCTACTGTTCAGCAATATTCATTGCCATCTGATAATAACCTATGGGGGCAGCTGTATAAAATAGGAATAAAATACCAAATTGCTATATTCATTAATAACTTTGCCTTCCAAATACAGAACTGTATGTTATTTAAAGTCTGAAAATAGACTACAATTGTTAGCATTTAAACCAAACCTTTATGATAACAAATATACAAAAAAGGCAGTCAATATATTAAACATTTAAATCAATAGCATACATTTCTTAGAGGTAAACATTGAGCAAACAAAGCCACCAATGATGTTCAGAAATCAGGTGAAAGTTTCAAGGTCAAGCTCCAAACACTGTAGCTTTCCTAAAGCCATAGTGGTATTACACTTTTAACTAGCCCCTACATTGAAAACTATCTAGCATGAACATTTGAAAATAGAACATTGGCTATCCAGCAGGAAATCGGAAGTTTCTTAAGTCCTCATTGTATTTATATTGAAGCACCTGCGGAGACAGAGGGCGGTAGGAGTGAAGCACTTTGTTTTGCAAGGTTGGGGTTTTTAGTTCTGTTATAGACGAGGGCAACAGCGTCCTCATACCAAACACGAATTCCAGCACTGACAAAAGAGAAGTATTGGCCTGACAAACTGCATGAAGAATCAGCCTTGCAACTTGTGTTAAACAGAACGGGACTCGCATACCTGCCTATTTACTGAAAGCCCGTGCTATTTCTACTGCACAGAAAAAGTCTCCTTCAGTAGTTGATCTAGTGCCTGAGTTTGAAAGCTTGGGATACATACATACGCTCAAAAATAATGTGACAAATTTACTATCAATAAAAACATGTTTTAATGCCAACAACTAATAAATGTTCATATTGCAATATTGCTCACAACATAAATGTACAATTTGCACAAAACATGGCTCTTCAACGTGAATATTTTGCAAGCTACAATATATATATATATAATATGTATAATTTCTTTCCTTAAAGAATTATATGCCAGAGTGCATGCAAAGATTTCAAAGCAGTAACACAACAGGAGCAATCACTTGTTTACAGGTTACTGAAACCATTCAATACAGAAACACCGGGATATTAGATAACAGACAGACAGATAGGTAGATGTATATACACACTGCTTTTTCATGGGCCTTCCCATCTTACACCAGAAGTGTGGGTTCCTTATAAGCTCAGACTCCTAAGAAAGACTGATCCAAACAGGGCTCTGAATGTTCTCCACACTCTTTGAGCATAAATCACTTCTGTTGGAGATGACAGCGGAGGAGGCACTTGTCCTTTAGCCAGGAGTGGAGGCAAGCAATCTTCTCCATAGCCAACATCTGTTCCAATTCCTGCTCCTTCTTTTCTAAGCAGTGGGTGGTGAGCATCTATCCATCCTAAGGTTTGGCTGGTCCCAAGCAGTCTCCTGCAGCCTTTACAGTTGGAAACCCAAGACTGGAGAACCTGGATCTCCTAAACAGCAGTGCACAGCACTGCCACCGTTCTAGTCAGATATGTACAAGGAATGACACGTTATCCTCTGGTTTAAAATTTACATAGAGTATATACAAATAAAGCTATTCTATCAAGGTGCAAGTTTATTATTCTCTGGTGTGTTCCAACGAAGATTTCTTAAAAACCTTTACACAGACCCACCAGGAGAGTTTACACAAAGTTGACATTTTGCCATAGTTCAATACGTAGGCTTCGTCCTGCAAGCTCCGTAACGGAAATTCCTGTTACTTTCCCTTGGAGTTCTGCCTATGCACAGGACTGCATTTGGTAGACTGCAGTCACGTCTAATATGATTTCCTTGACTTTGATACGTTTTTAACTGGGATGAATTGGCACCATGGAGGTTTTTTTTCCAGGAAGTCATCAATCTCTATGAATCAGGGGGTTTGCAGTTCATGGGTCCAGTCCAGCTTTCCTTGCTTTTGATGGGAGTGTGGTATGTGAAGCTAGCAGTTTGGCCCTAAGGCCCAAGGGTATGTTTGGAAGTCCTTGGCACTATTTTACACTAGCTGATGGTAGGCAATGCCCTCAAAGAAACTTAAAAAAAAAAAGACCAAATGTAATTTACTAAACAGTAAACATCAGACTGATCCACTAAACAGATGGATATGGAATGCAACTTGTCTAAAATTAGAATGGCTGTTTTCTTAGGCAGGTCTAAATTCATAAAAATCTTTCCCACCCTGCACAGGCCTCATTCTGCAGCATGTAAATGTATGATGCTTCTCATAAAGTCACTGGAAACACAAAGGCGGTGATCAAGGAGCAGAAGGAAAGCCTACCCGCTCCCATTTCTCTTCAGCAAAAACCTCAAAATTGTGCAACTAACTGATGTAACGTAAGTACATGTTTATGATCCCTGCCAAAGTAGGGCTGCTGTGTGCAATGACAGCAGGACTTGGCCTTCAGCCTTTATGGTGTACCAACCACAACCGTGCAGATGACTAGATGGGAAATTATATCTGCTAGTGCATTAAAAACCCATACAGCCTTGCAGTAACTCCCATTAAAGATTCCCACTGACTTCATGAGAGAGAAACAGAGAGAGCGAGCAGACTTTAACAAGTGCATGTTCCACACCACTGGAGTTAAGTTTCTCAAAAATCCTTCTCTAATACCATTTTCCTCCATTTTGTAACTTGATGGTAACAAAGCATTCAGAGCATGTCCTCTCAAGCTAAGGGGAGTATTTCACAGTAGAAACAAAGATCTGGTTAATTTTTCTCTTTTTCAGAGTAATACAATAACAAAAAAACAACCTGCAGGTTTCACATGCCTTTGTACAGTGTTAACAAAATGACATCTAGCAATGACAAATGAATCATAATCTCATTGGAGATTTTAAAAGGATCAGGATCAGACAGCATGGGGTTTAAGATAACCAAAGGTGCACTCAGATAAGATGCTTTCAGAGTTTTCCCAACATTTATGCTAAAGACCTAATTATGTGATAGAACACATAAAGGTTTCTGATTTTGCGGACTGAATACATTATACTCAAGGGAAAAAGTTCATTTTAAAACCAGTAATTAAAAAAAAATCAAAAGAAATTAAATACAAACACACATTTTAAAACAACGTTCAAGTTGTGGACATAGTGGACAAAAGCTGCCACTTCAAATTATGGCTGAGCTCCTCTATTTTTAATACATTCCCTTCTGCCTCGTTTCAGCATGCCCTCAGTTAGTGTCTTCAGTGGAACGGTTTGCTCTGGAACATTAACAGCACGAAACAGCAATTTTCAAAAGCATCTAAGAGACTGACATCTTCGAATGAGCTACAGATGGCTATCTGTCTTTTTGAGGAAAAATATTTGGTTCCAGAAACATTTGTAATTCTTAGCTGCACTCTTTCTCTGTTGAAAAACATCTGCCATGCTATTGCCTGTACTCTGACCCTCTGCTATTTTAGAGGTTGAACATTCATAAATGGGTAAGCAAAGGGGAAGAAAAGTTTCACCTGTGTTGTTGATTGTAGATGACCTCAAACACGGCCGTAAAGCCACAAACTAGTATGTAAGCTACATCTGTGGGATGGAGGACACCACCACCTCTGTGTTTGTTGATGATTGCTGTTGGGTTGTGTGATCTTTCATTTGCTTCTTAATATAAGTGAAGTGAAACCTTCCCATAAAACCTCAACAATGGATGGCAGCAAAAACCCCCTGCTCTGCTAGAAAAAACCAAACCCAAATTCCTAACAATCGTAACAAATGCAAACCAATCATAATCGTTCCTGGGTTTATACTACACAAACTAGGAGTCTGCCTAAAAACTGCAAAAAATCAAGATTAACTAGATAGTTGTGCACTGTTCTAGAAACCATCTTATTTCTAGCACATCCCTTCCTCTTGTTTTCATTTTTCTTTTCTAGCTTTAAGTTCAAAGACATCTCAGGGACGAGTGGGAGTGGATGTGAAGAGGGAGGAAGGAAGCAAAGAGTTGTCCCACAGACGGTGCTAGCTATTCTGTCTTTCCAGGATGTTCGCACTGGGATTTCCCCATTTAGCCGTTGTTTTCAATGGCAAACACGAAGATACAAACCCAGCCCTTCAGAAGTGGATGACAGAGGAAGGATTCCCCATTTAGAGATCAAGATTGTGCTTTCTAATTACAGATATACATTCGGCTTGGAAAGTGCCTGATGTGCAAAGACTTCAAAGGTGACATAGTGTGAAAGACAGATGGAAAACAGACCTAATCTACAGACTAGAAAAATCAATGAAAAGGCTTCCAGCCATTTTAATGGGGCAAATTTCATCATGCTTTCATGTTTGGCATGTGAATGATGTTACAGTAGAATATTAACTTGTATTTTTCCTAGAACAATCATATATCCATCGTTTAACATGTAAACTACTTGAACCAGTATCAAATATTTATAAATGCTAAACTAGGTACAAAGTGAAACCCATTCGGGAAAGTGGAGTGGAGGGAGGTTCAGCTGCACTAATGGATATTGCATTAATGCTTAGCATCAAGGAAGGCTGACTGCCATTAACAAGAAATCTCATTACAAACATGATTTCATGCCTCATAACATATCCCGTAGATCTATTTACTGTCCATCTCTCTCTCTCTCATACAAACACACAAAGATAACTATGGACAGAAAATCCAAAGCATTGCATATGCTTAACCTTTTCTTCCCAATAAAAAAACCCCAATCAACACAACACCAAAACCCACAACGAAGCAGAAAATGCACAGCTCAGATGACATAGAACAAATTATTTTACAATGCCACTTCTGTCCTGAATGAGTTAAGACGCTTTCCAGACTTCAACCTAATCAACAGCCTGCTCTGAGGATAACTAATGCACAAATGGATTTACAACAAGCTTTCAGATGAGTGGGACTGAAGGACACGCTGGTAGCCCACCTGTTACTGGGGGTGGTGGTGAAAGAGTTACATTTCCTGTGTTATTTTTCCGCTGCTCTTCATTGCGATTCAAAAAGTTCAGGATCCAGTTCCCTCTGCTGTGTGGTAGCTGGCAGAGTGAAGACAGTGTGGGGAAAAAGAGCATTGACCTTATCTTGGGGCTGTAAATAGCAGAAATGTGTTATTCAACCTTCCACATAATGCTGAAGAGATCAGTAGAAGGAATGTCCTGCATTGCAGAGAGTGGGATTTACTTATTTATTATATGCATAACGCTCAGGCACCCCTATTCCCCACTGGTACAGTGCATGTGGCTGTACAGCAGCCACGACACTCGAGAAATATGGACAGGAAGCAACATACTGGTCAAAATGTACTGATGGGACTTAAATAGGTCAAGTTTTTCTAGTATTAATTGGAATTTAGCTGGGAACATGAGGTCAAAAAGCTCTTACTTACTTTCCTTTAGTCCTTGTATTCTTCAACGGATAACCATGAACTCACAACCCAAGGAAGACTGCACATTTTACCACGTCCCCAAATGGCACAGTTAATCACCGTCTCAATAATTGCAAGGCAAAAATCAGTTCCCAAGGTATTGAACTGACTGTCACGAATTTGTCTACCAGTGGTCTACCCAGGCTTGAGCAGCTTAAGCGGTGTATTTGATCAAGTGAATGGTGGGATGCTGGGGAAGCAGCTTTCACCCTGATGAGGCTCCAGGGGCTTCCTGCGCTCCTTCCAACCTTCTGCCTCAGTGAGGCACAGCCAGCGCTGGGGTGCAGGGGGCTTTCGACCGTGCTCAGGAGCAAATCTTAGCCCGCAGATGTGCTGCGAGCTCTATAAAAGCTACGCAGAACAGAGAGACCCAGACTTTGGAAAGGCTCATTTGAAAGCCTCTCACGCAGTAAGCTATAGCATAGCCAATTTATCCACTGCTGGGAAAGGGAAAGGGAAAGGGTAAGGCTGGACTCTCTTGAACCTGTAGCTTGAACAAGTCCAGATGTTTTAAACCATGTTAATCCATCCCTGCCAGAACATATGAGGTGTTAAGGCTTTGACCTTAATTAATTAAAATGATCTCCTAACGCATTTGCTTTTTCTGAAGTGGCTGTCTTTTCTTGTTGTGCTTGAGCATCTCCATTTTCTAATGTGGCTTATTTTAAACCATGAATGATTTCTGATTGGGTATTTCAGAGAGGTTTTTTTCCCTGTCTTTGTTTGCTTTAGAAAGGCAATAAGAAACAAGATTGCCTCTCACTGTGCTGGGTAAAGCCGAGTAATGGAAGTTTTAATGAAAACACAGCAGCAGAGATAATGGGAAGTGGAAAGACCAAAGTTAACCACACACAAAGGGGTTCAGGCAAATTTGCTCTTGCAGCTGCAGCAGTGGAGATATTTATAAGGACAAAGAAATGCTACCAACTGCTCGAGCTCCACGGCCACATCTGAGCAGTGGGACCGAGCAAACCCTCTGTGTGAACACTGAAGAGACCAGAGCCAAATGAGCTGCTTGGGGATGCTGAGCAAGGGGTGGGAGATGGGGCTGCTTCCTCCTCCCCTCCACTTTGATTTCATGGAAACTCCAAGTTGGAGAACAAATGGAGCAGGAAATAGGGACCACTGTACCTCTGGAATCCAAGGCAAAGATCTGGGGTTAGACATTCAAATTCTTGTACCTAATCCTCTTCCCTTGCCGAGACCTCTTCATTAGCATGCCATCCACCAGGGACAGAAACCTGTGCCTAATCTAAGCATGCCCGTTCACGCAGTGTCATCACCTCTGCAGGATGAAAGAACAAAACTGTAAACTCAAAGGAGGATGAAAAATCCCTCTCCAAAGGAAAACAAACATGAAAATTGCTGTTCTGGTACATCACATACAATCAGGTGGACAGATTTAGCCAACTAAACAACATAGCTTGCAAACCACAAGATGTTTGTAGAATTTAACCTATCTAGCCAATGCAACCTCTCTTGTAAGTTACTGCCATGTCTCCTGGGTGTTTTAGTGCCAAGCAGGCCAAGCAAAGCACAAAAAGCATCGTCTACTGAGACTACCAACTTGAGAACCTGAGATACCACATTTTGAGCCCTCTGTATGCGCCCAAGATAAATAGACACTAAGCCATCCATGGCCGTTCCATGCAAGAAGCCTCGAACAAGCTGAAAGAATGACAGTTTAATGGCAAGAAAAAGAAATGGAATACCCCCCTCCTATCCACGCTGAGCTTGCTTCCCCGGCTCTGAGACTCACTGAAGGCAGCTGACAAATGCCCATTAGCTTCTGTGGGTTTCCAGATTTTCCTTCTGCTTTGGGCACCACATTCGTAATGTTTCCAGCAGCGGTCTCACTGAACTCGCGGATCATTGACTCACAGCTGAAAACTTGGCTTTGCTATTTTTTGCCCTTGGAGGCTAGTTATAGCTGGTAGGTCAGATGCAATTCTACTGGAATGCGATAATCTGGTCAGAGCGGGCAGCCTCAGTTTTCACCCACTGAAGGTAACGGGTCTTACCTCAAAATAAATAACAAGTTTAAAAAATAACAAAACATTAATTCTGTTATAAATGTATGGAAGATGTGATTGGAAGCGCTGCGAGTTAAGAGATGTAAATGTTGTGCTTATAGACAGACATCTAAAATTAGCGATGTTCTTGTCTATGGGGTTTCAGATATTATTGGAGTGCTATTTCAAAGTGAACTTTCTGCAAGCTAGTTTATTAAATATTAGGACAAATCCTAAGCAGCTTTTTTAATACTTATATATTTCAATATCTCTGGGCCAAAGGATGAAAGCAACATCAGGCCCTTCATTTCTGTAAAGCACTTGCAGAACCTCACACGAAAGACACTTTGTCAAACAAACTCTCATTCATAAAAAAAAAATAATCATTCACTGACTTCAGAGGCAGCTTTAGTGAATGCAGGCTTCAGGATGTCCTCTTTCAGCAGTATTTTTAAGACAGAGCCAGCTCCTGAGGGACACTGAATACCTGCAACCAACTTCAAGTTCTGCAGGTTCTCGGCTTCTCCTAGGATTTAACCCATAGACAAGAGTACTAGGAATGGTTTTTTCTCAAGGCCTAAGCCTTGCCTTGAGTATGCGGATGCATGAACTTTACCATCACCTGCATTTTTCCTGAACATAAAACCCCCACTTAAACAGGGTCCTGCATGCCAGAGCCCCCACAGACCTAGTTGCATTACGCGCCACAACAGAACCCTCCTCTGATTCTAGATGGGTACGAGGGGGAAGAAGAGACGCCCTTTCTCTCACCGCGCCACCTCAGAGCAGTTTATTTCAGTACAAACTGAGGATTTCCCTTTTTCTTTTAATCTTCAAAGAGCAGCACGTCACGCTACGCTCTGAAACAAAACTAGAATTTCCGAAAGCCCCCAGCACACCACACGTTGCAGCCCATCCTGGACTTGTGCAACATTTGGTACGAAGCCAGCGGATATTCAATACAAAGAGGCTCAGTGTCAAAAGCAGCACGCGGAGGATTCAGCAAGCAGCTCTCATTAGTGCCAATAGAAGCCTGGCTACTAAGCCTTCACACCTCTTTAAAGATGTTTCCTCTGTCTTTAATAGACATTTGCACAAATCTACTCCAAAGCTGAGACCAAGCAGGCAAAGTTTTAGCTGGGGGGGGGAAGTCTTAGCCTTCAGAAAGCTGGCCTTTTTCCAGAACGGAGAGCATCTGGCCACCAGCTGTGTTTAGAGGACAGCAGGCGTAAGGAATAGATCAGGGCAAAATCTCAGAAGTAAGTAGACAGTGCTGAAATTGGTTGTGAAAAGAATACCACCCTTCCTCTGTGATGTCCAAAACCTTTGCCCTCCTACATTCCCCATCCTTTTCTCTTCCCAGCTCTTAAGCCAATTATTGGAAAATTGCTGATTCAGGAGAACACAGATACCCTTTCTGGGCTTGGGAAGGGATCCAGCAGGGCTCTCGAGTAAAAAAACTGGGAAGTGTGGAAACTGGCAGGGCGTGAGGCAAAGTGGAAATGTGAGGAAATTCTGGAAACTAAGGGAGGACCTTGTAGAGAGGTAGAAGGAAAGATCTGCTGTGAGGCAGGGGCAGGATGCCTGTAAGTCCTCAAATATTACAGCAGTGGATTAGTATAAAAAAGACAGATGGAAAGGAAGCAAAACAGCCCTTCGCTCATTACAGGCTGGAAAGTTATGATTTAAAGAAAAAAAAAGAAAAAATCACAAGTTTTTCTAAGGATGTTGTATTTTTTTCCATTTCACCTAGATTGGAGGCAATATTTTCCCTCAAAATTTGTAAATTATTGCAACTCATAAAAAAAGACTAAAGAAGCAGAAGACTTTTTATTTTCTAAGATGATAACACCATCTCTCTAAAAAATGCTAATAAAATGCTCTGCTGGAAAGAGCCTTATCTGATAGGGATGGTATTCATGGGCGCCCACTGAAACTCACACTGCTTTTTAGATTAAATTGACAACAGAGCCCTTCCCCCCCAGCCCCAGATTAATGGAATGAAGAATCCATGCATGAAGCCACATATAATAACGCTTGGAGATTATGAAATGGGCTAGAAGACAGGACCAGAATTGCAATAGATCTTGATGAAGTGAGGAAATTGTCCCGATTAAAGCAGAACAAATCTAATAAAGACAAGTTGAAAGTGTTATACTTCGGAAAGTGTAGTAAACAAATACACAAATAAAAATGGGAACTCCTGGGAAAGCAGCAGCGAATCACCCAGGAATGATAACAGAAGACAGACTAGATCAAAGGCAGCCATGGGACGTTCTTGTAGAAAATACTCCAGGATATATTTTCTGATATACTTCACATAAACCACAGGAGACAGTTACTCTGCTTTGCTTGTCATTCTGTAAAACCCCTGCTGGAGTACTGCATTTTGGGGAAACTGGGGTCTCATGAGGGGAATGACAGCAAAAACCAGAGACCTAGAAAATACTCGCAAAGGAACTAGTGAGGAAAGTAGGATAATTCCTCTCATACATAGAATGATCTTGTAAGATCATCTGTTCTTCCTGTCAATCAGGGCTTAAAGGACAAGTGGCTTGATTTACAGTAAAGAAATTCCAAATAGTCTCTTAGGAAAACCTTCCAATTATGAGGGTGAAGATCATGGATGTCCATCACTGTTGCAAGTGCCTGCAAACTGCACATTGTCTGGTGTGGTTCAGCTAGACCTCACCCAGGCTCACAGCAGGAGAGGTGGCCTAAAATGGGTTTTCATACACTGGTCTGTGGATCCACAAAGGTCTGCTGACTACTTCCAGGAGGAATGAATGCCAGGGCTACACAGAGTCTGGCTCTTCTGCTGGCAAAAGTGATGGGGGTCACAGGTCGAAAAAGATTGAAAATCATTATTTCTTTTTTTTTTTTAAGGTTCCTTTCAGCTATACATCTGTGACTTTGGGATTACCAGTGTTTTGAAGGGAAAAAGTTATTCCCTTATGAATCAATAGCCGCAATCCCTTCCTGTAACTGCTTTCGACAATAGCTTTTTGGGGCTTGTTCCCTCTACCATTCGCTAGGCACCAGCAAAGCAGATCTCGCGGCAGCTGTGGGTGCCACGCTTTCTGTCGTGCTCAGCCATCCAGACTGACAAGCTCCCGAAGGAGCGCAACGGGACATGCGGATGCGTGGGCTGACGCAGCTCTGCTGGCAGACTTGAGCAGTGTGTGTGTGGAGGCAGCTGCACTCTGTCGCTAGAGCCTTTGTCTCGCGTTTGCCTTTGAGTGCCCAAACATAGTGACCACTCAGTTCGCGTACAGCCACCGAAGGACATATTGAGCCCTTTAAAAGAAAGCCAGTAAACATTGCCAGATACTCTCAACTCACCAGAAGAATGACTAGCACAGAATTATCAGTGTTTCCTTCCTAATGAGTTGCAGGCAGGTTCCTACAAATGCTCAAAAGACATCTCCTTCCAGGGACAGCCTCTGCAGACAGGACTCTACACCCCCTTACCGAAGCCCAGTTAGTACTTGAGCTAGAAACAGGAGCACAACACCCATGGCTAGCATTGTAGCATTAGATGCCAGACTGCCTATCCACAAGTATACCTGTGGGCCTGCTTCCCAGAAAAAGCTATTTTGCCTATGGATATATGCAAATGCAACTCCTGACGACTTTGTTGGGCACTACACATGTACCCACGGGAAGAATTTTAATATCGTGATTATTGTTTGAAAAATTTTGCTATTTTAAACCAGGAATCTGTGGGGTGAGGTCTGCTCCTATCCAGTTATCATTGGCACGGAAGGATGGGTTTCCATGGATGAGGAGGCACACCAAATGACAAGCACCCCTGTGTGTTGCTGTTGCATCAACCATGATCTCGCTTCTCTAAGATCGCAACATTCACACAAAAGTTGCCATTACCTAAATGTTCCAGACAACATCCTGTGTGAACATCTACTATGCAGACAAAAAAACCCAGTCCAATTGACTGACATGCTGTGTCTCTGTGACATCAGTGGCCATTTAGACATTTTGGTAATTTGTTGCAGAAACTGTAGAGGCTTTACAAGACCAAGCACACAGGAGGATTTACACCTCAGAGTCATAAAACAGCTTCCTACCATGTTGATAACTAAAGCCAAAACTGTGTTCTCTGAGCGTGCCAAAAGCTATCAACATGGAAGAACACCCAACGCAGATACTTCAACAAAAGAACAAGAAGTTAACATGCACTGTCAAAATAAAACTTCTAAAGTCTATGAACTGGGCACAGTTTCTGAACGGCATACTAGAAAATAAATATATTAATGTCACTTTGCCATGGAGAAGGCAACATCCTTGCCCACTTCTTGCTGTGATTTTCAGAGACAGAGCATCAGGAATGTTGTGGCACGTAGCAGATTTGTCTTGCTAACAATATGCTGCAAAATAAACAAAGCTTTGACATTAAATCACACCCCCCCATCCCACCCCACCCAAACCCTGCACTGTAGATAACCTATACATTCTCAGGATACAGTGAGAAATCATTCTATAGTACATATTTAATTATAATTTAAAAAAGTCTAACTCGGACACAATCTCTGACCAGTAGCAAATTATCGACACATTACTGAAGTAAAGATCTGTTATCATCCCTTCACTGTAACAAACAGAAATCAGCATCTCGGGAAGGGTCTCCAGGGATATCATATCACAACCAATCGCACCAAATAAAAAAATATGCTAATTTCACAAATGAAGTTTGACAAGAAGTAACATTGCATTTGTCTCGGCGAAACGAAGCACGAACGTAACATTTCACAGGTACAGTTACCATGCAAACGCATGTTGAGTTTGTCATTGTTTTTAACCCCAAATCACGAGTAGCATGCAGTTCTCCTGCCCCCCCCCCCCCCAACTACTGTATTAGAGATAGTTTGGGTAATGTACCTCTTTGGTGTAACCATAGCCTGTTAGGCAAGATTATACCACCCTAGGAAAGAATACAAGCAAAACTTGATCATATGTATGTTTACACAATGTACATTTTACCATTTAAAAAAACAAAACATGTTACATAGGTTCTCAAACACAGCTCTGTCAAAAATGAAATTTTAAGCTTAAGAAATAGTTTTTAAACTACAAGGCCACCCCATTATTTTTTATGAACAATTTAAAAAGTTCCCACCCCTAAAAATCTGCCAGTATATTTCCTCAGCTGTAACAGTCTTACCCACTCTCTAATACAGTTGATCTTTGCTCGGCAGCAATAACAGTTCTTACATTTCTTAAATGCATGAGATAATGGACTCCGGGATAGATATAGTTCTTAAATGTGTAACACTGGAACAAATCCGCCTTAAATGATTAATCGGTCAATTCGGGTGTTCCCCGGCATCACCGCTCAGGCAGGGGCTTCTGCTGTTCACTGATGTGAGTTCTGGCTTTTGTTGGCATCAAGCTCCACGACCACGTATGTGAGTTCAGAATTTGATTACAACAGCGATTCACTGGATACTCTTGTACCCCGTTTGCTCAAAAAAACGGAGGAGCTTTTTTTTCTGTATTCCTCATCCAAACGGGGCCGCAGCCCAAGCGTAGCACCTTTGGCCAACACAGAACTATTTGGATGCAAAGTAGAATTTTTTTAATTATATTTTTGTAGTCATTTAAGCAACTGCAACGGGTTTAAGCAACTGCAACAGCAGACTTAACTTGCAGGGTCTTTATTAGAGGGTTACCATCTTCCTCAGCTTTACACAATGGAGCCCTTTGAAGAAGACAAATGAATTGACTGAATCCTTGTGGCCAACGTCCTCTGTAAGTCCTGTAGTACATTTTGACCAGACGTTTCTCCGTTCTTGTCATACAACAGCTGTTTGAAAGCTTCGTTTTCAATGAGGACCATCATGTTTTTTAGAAAGTAGCCTTCACAATAGGAAGATAGTTCTGTGACTCCGAGAAACTACAAGAAGTGAAATTAGAGAAAGATAACCATTCTGATAAAACCTGCTCAGGAAATACAGTGCATAAGAGCCGCACACAAATACACAAGCTAAGCATTTCAGACAGGCACAGTAATGCTTACAGATATGTATGTGTGGAGGGGAAGGAGTTAATCAAACACTATTTTATGCTGATGATTCTGGTAACAATTCCATGTCATAAGGCCCTGGTTTGTTAAGGAAACAAACTGCCAGGGGCTGAAACTTTGCTCCCTTGGAAACTGGTGGGAGTTTTACCACAGAGTTCACCAGACCCATGATTTCATGCTAGAAGTTACACCCTAAAACTACACATTTGGGAAAACATACTACAGACCAAGATTCATGAATGCCATCCTTAGCAATGATGGGACGTATGACTGCGGAAACTTGTCGTGTAAAGTTTCATGCTTTGAGGAATCTTTGGAGGAGAAATGGAGGCTTGTAGACCACGTGGTTTGGGGCTGTCAGTTCCTTACGTTGGACACTGTGTCAGGGTAATAGGCAGGGATACAGTAATGTGTGAGCAAATCTTAACCATGTGAGTGAAAATGTGTAAGCAAACCTTAGATGACCCATCATTTGATGGGTGACCTGTACTGGTTATCACACATTGGCTACATCCTGTGGTCAAACAAAGAGTATAACAGTGATATTCCGCTATAGGTGGAGAACTGGGTTTGTTCGGCCTTGAGAAAAGAAGGCTCAGGGGAGACCTCATCACCGTGTTCCAGTAGTTAAAGGGTGGCTACAAAGAAGATGGAACTCCCTTTTTACAAGGAGTCACATGGAAAAGATGGGGTAATGGGTGCGAGTTACTACTGGAGAGATTCTGATTGGACACAAGAGGAAAATTTTTCACAATGAGACCAATCAGCCATTGGAATAATCTCACCAGGGAAGTGGTGGATTCCCCAACTTTGGGCACTTTTCAGATTCAGCTTGACAGGGTGCTGGGCCATCTTGTCTAGACGTTGCTTTTGTCTAGACTGAGCTTTTGCGAGGAAAGGTTGGACCAGATGATCCTTGAGGTCCCTTCCAACCTGGTGTTCTTTGGTTCTGTGATTCTATGTTGCAATTTTAAGAATGGAAAGCCCATAGGGATGCCACAGATGATTTTAATACTCTCAGTTCAGCTTTGAAATTGTAAATGTGACCAAATCCATAGTTTCACCTTCCTACCACTACTTCATCTCTTTAACCAAGGGTCTCAATCTCTTGTTCCTACAGGTCCTTTTACATACTAAAAACACTGTTCTACACCAAGGCCCTCACCACAAATAGCTTTCCAAATCTGTGCTCACTTCATGCTATGCTTCCACCAAATCCGATCTTTCTCAATCATGACGACAAAGACTGTGATCTATGTGTCTCTGGGCCAACCTGCTCGCACATCCCCATCTATAAAGGCATGTCTCAGCGTCGCCTGAGTTCCTGCAGGTGCAGCTGAGCTTGCAAAGTAGCAAGGACTAGAAATGGTACCTACAACAGGAGCAAGTTACTCCAAACCTGCTCCTGACTGACATGGTGGTTCCTGGTTTCAGTGCTTGCTCACCTTATTCCCATCCTCACTGCAGCCTAACACCAGCTTCTTCCATACTTCAGAGCGCAACAGGGAAAGGCAGACGTTCGGCTGGCAAGCTGTGCTTGAACTGCTTGTGAGCTCCCCTGGCTCCTCAGGACCATCTGGCCTCTTCCACCACACAGCATTATCTCGTATTCACATAACAAACAAATGAAGCTACTGTGTGACAGGAGCACTCAGGGCAGAACGATCTGTGCTCATATTAATCACCTGCACATCACACAGACCAGGAGCAAAAAGACAGAGTATCTTCTCTGCATTGCAGACAGCGTAATAGAAAAGTATCTGAACTAGCTTTGAATTTGTGAGTTAAGGTCCTGGAAACCTTCTAGCTATCACAGTATGAAGCTGAGCCCTGGTAATTTACTGGAAGCAGGGTAAATTAGCCCATGCAGAGCTGTAGGGGGATGTGGCTTAACTAATTCCAGAAGTCAAGACTTCATTCACAGCTAGCTTGGCTATCTCTGCAATGCACTACCCACGTCAGTGCAAACATGACCGTGGCCGTAAAAGCCTCTCGAGTACACCATTTCCGCTGCCTCCACTGGAAGATGCAGGCACAAAAAGCTTGCAGGCTGGGGCCCTTACAGGCGAACAAGGAGCTGGATTTAGGCACTGGGTTTGTTCAGTCCCAGCATCAGCAGTGTGCCAGTCCCTCAGACAGGTCTAAAGCTCCGTGTAAGAACTTTCTTCAATCAGTACGTAAATAACAGACACATTTCACAATTCAAAGAAAACATGTAATTTTAAAACAAAATTATTCATTTTACTTTTAGTAACGGTAATACAAATCGAGAAGTTCCCACATGAGCTAGAAAATAAATATTTTTCAAAAGATTCCTGCATTGCTGATTTTTTTTCCTGTTACAATAAATGGACCTGCAGATATATCTCATTTCTTATTCATTTTTTTAGGTGGAACTTCATGCTATTTCAAACACTGATTGCGTGTTATCTGTACAACAAGACCTAACATTACTACTCTCTGTAGGAAATACCT
Source organism: Grus americana (assembly GCF_028858705.1). NCBI lineage: Eukaryota > Metazoa > Chordata > Aves > Gruiformes > Gruidae > Grus > Grus americana. The sequence goes on from NC_072852.1 coordinate 60,857,182, forward strand.
GATGATGGGAATGGCAGTCAGATCTGCAGGGGTTTGGAGTAATCTGCAGGATTACTCTGTTCAATCAAACTTCCAGGACATGCTGCACCATTTTATCTGTCATATGGACCATGTAAGTTATAGAAAAAAAAATCATCTAAAGAATGCTTTAAAAATATTTAATTGCAACTACTTGTGTATGATTTCCATCTTCCAAGTGGAAGTCTAACTACTAAGCACACAAGAGGAGAAAAACTGAAACTAATCTGTGTGGCAACCACCTCCATTAATGAGCGAAAATAGGTTTTCTAGGTCAAAAAAATGCCATGCTTTTATGCCTAATGACTTAGGCCTCCTCACAAGCTAAGTAAATAATTTGATTCCAATAAGAAGCTGTGAATCTCTCCTCTCCAAGACATAAAATTCTCATTACCATCCTTGCATGGCTCTCAGACATTGCACTTTGACAACATGGCATTTTTATATATTGACAAGCTGTCACCAGCATTGAGTATATCACCCCAGTGGGCTTCAGGCAGGAGGAAAAAGGAAACTGTAATGGGAAAATGCAGCTTGGAAGGTGAAAGAGAGGTGTCTTATGCACTTAGGTGATTCCTGTTGAATAACTCAGCAGTTTGGGTTGCCATGATAAGAGATAGGTCTGCCACATGGCGATACACTCAAATTGAGTTTGAACTGCTTAGGGAAGGGGGTGAGAAGTTGCCACCAATGCTCTTACACTACATGATTTAGGACCGTCACTATACTTGGTACCTACTAGCCACTCAGTCCAAGTAAATAAATGACAAAACTTAAGTACATAACAAACATACTAAGCATATGTATCACTATTTATCATAAAACTGACCTACGAGTATGACAACAGATACATAACATGCAAGCATATAGGATTATTTTTACCTTGGCATGATTATAAATATCCACGCAGTTTTCTGTATTAATGCTTTTTGCGCAAATGATCTCACAGTGTCGTTGTAAAGCTTCAAGCTGGAAGAATTTAGCAGCAGAGAGAAGCTAAAAAAAAAAAAAGGCAAGGAAAAAATAGTCAAAACTGCTGAGCAATACAGTATCAGAGCTTGCTTCTTTACTATTTCATTATATTTTTTTCTCTGCCTCTGCTTCAGTTAGCATGAAAGTACTGACAAACAGTCAGAATGAGAAGGTTGCTTGGTTGCTTCAACCCTTTGCAGTCCCCTCTAGATCACTCTGTGGGAAGCTGTACACAGAGAGGCCACCACAGGCTGCTCAGATCTGGGAGCTGACTTTGGAATGGGGTGGGGTATGTATGAGAGAGAAAAAGGAAATGACAGCTTGGAGAGACTTTGGTCACTTTGCAAACATGACTCTGCAAGAAAGGATCTGCAATTACATTCCAGGAAAAAAGGGTTCCGGTTCATCTGCTCCCCAAGCTCTGGCTGAAACAGAGCACCTGGGCTGGATGTGGGGATGTCAGCAGAAGGGCCAGGACCAAGAGGATAGAAGAATTCAAACCAGATGATGATGACCACCCTGGGCAGTCTTAAAAATCTGGAGAGGCAATAAACCTCAAATCCGTCACCTCAGCAGGCTTAAGGAAAGGGAGTCGTATCTAGCTCGTGAACAGCAGTAAGGTCACGTCTAGGCCACAGGCATCGAAACGCTGTCTGGCTCCACGTTACTCCAAGGAGTGGGTGCACAGCAGGATACAATCCAAAGGTGGGAACCAGCTTGGTGCAAGGCACTGCCTAGTTAACACTCATGTTAGTGCCATGTGTCGGTATCGCTGTGCTACCACGGCTCTCCTGCCATCAGGACTCAAGCTGACCTCCCTCTTTGGCCCTGCGTCCACCCCAGGGATATACTACCTGGGCTGGCACTGCCTTGGGATCTCTGCATGCCACTGTACACTGTGGGCATGACCTGAAGCCTGGGGGGTGAAAATGGCTTAAATTTTGAGTTCTCCAACTGATTTCAGTAGGACTAAGATTTCCCCTATTGCCCCCCCTCTGTCCTTTTACAGCAGGGAAAAGGAATTTCATTTTCTGTCTTTCCATGGTAGGTCATTGCCTCTGGCTCTCTGCTCTGGTTTAGGAAGAAGGTTGGGGTTCTTCAGTGCTTGACACCTTGCTCTAACCCTGCCACGTCTCTTAGGCCAAGCTGTTCAAGTGTATTTCTACGGCCCTTATCATCTAGGACCGTGCGACAAAAAGCTATCCTGTGAATTCCAAAAGGGCTCTCATGCACTCAGTAAGAGCACTGGTGAACAAAACCCTGAAACTTCCCTGACATTATTCTAACTTCTCCTATGCAGTCTGCTCAAGCTCTGCTTTAATCCCATAAATAAATCCAAGTGCTGGAAATCTGCAGTGCTGATGTGATAGCAGTCAGCTGGCCCCAATTATGAATTGCAGCAAAGATTTCTGTGGAGTATTTCTGGTGCTTCTTGTTATCATATTTGTAATAAGGCAAGTTGCTAAATGCAGTTTTGAAAGATAAAGCCAAATCCTATTCCAGCTGCCTCTGTGGCTTAAGCAGTCACGTGCTGGTTTGTAATTACTTTAAACTGTGAGGAACCGTAGCCAGATCCGTTATCAACAGATCAATCAATCAGCCATACATTCTTGAGTCACAGAAGTTTTGAGATGTCACAAAAGTAGAGCAAGCAGCCAGCTGAACTGCAGCACAAGCTTTTTAACAGCCTAGGGGATAACGCATACATCTCTATAAAGCCGTTGCACTGCCTAGTCTAAGATTCCGTATTTCGGAAAGGGTTAGAGAAATTCAGGAGCTTCTTTCAAAGCTATGAGTGAAATAGATAATCAGTGACCTTCTCCTATGAAGCTCAGAAAGGCAATGTGGGTATGCTTAGTTAAAAATCCACTGCCTGGCTTGGAGAGTGGTAATTTCAGTCCTGACCAGTTGCATCCTCTGGCTGCCAGCAGGGTTGGTACAGATGTCCCTGTACCCATCAGAATTGATTCACCCTGGCCACTCATACCCCAAAGAAGAGTCACTCCCAATTTCTGGTTAGCAGTAGTTTGGTAAAAGCTAAGCCTAGCATGGATGCCCCAGACAGTAGCGTCACAGAGACAAGACTAACTAGTGTAGGCAAGAATAAAACATCATGGTGGCAGACTATATGTAATCTGTACACTGATGATTACCAGCTGTTTAAGTTGCTCTGATTTTAGTATTTACTGTCCTGTATTCTTTTTGGCTGCCATAATTTGGTGATCGTCAACAGAAAAACTCCCTGAATGACTACGAAGAATTTGCTCAGATAACTCTTAGTTCTGAATAGTTGGAGTCATTAGGCTGATCATAGCTGGCAACGGCAGCACACAGTATTTGGAAGAGGATCACTTAACATCCATACAGGTTGTGGACGTGTGGCTACGCTGAAGGCTCAGTCAGCTCCAGTTAGCTTGGTTTGGCTTTCACAAATGGGCACAACAGCACTGGAAGTTTTACATCCAGTGAGAAAGGGGCAAAGAAATCTCTGTATCTCAGGGAGCAGCTTAAGGTTTTATTCAGAAAATTTGATAGTCACATGCTTGAAATTGAACTGAACTGTGACTTCAGTGGGATTTCTCTCATGGTTAAAGCCGGGTACATGCCCAAGAATTCTCCCGAGTGAGGAACCAAACTGGATGCTTTTATGGTGCTGAGATAGGTCTGGACATGTAAGCCTGAGCAAATAAACCAAAAGTAAGTGTGGCAGAGGGAAGCCAATTGGCCCAGCTGGGGCAGAGCACCTCACCTATCAGGCTGAGAGAGAGGGAGGATGGTATACTATGTTGCCAGGAGCTGCTTCCAGATTTTGGTAACATCACCTTTGCACTTCCTAGAAAAGCCTCTCAAAGCATCTAACTAGATATTTTTATTTCAGATACTTTTTTTTGCTCGATGATCATAATTTTTCCCCTCTTTCTTCATGCTGGCAAAAGTTACCATAACGGGCAACTGGCAGAGAAGATTGAGTGTCTCCTGCAGGACTGCGGACAGCCTGGGCACTCCGGGTGAGGTGCTGCTGGCTTTTACAGGAGTGCTTATGTCTTGCCCAATGGCCATGTGCCCTTGGGTGAACAGTACACAGATCACTTAGCATTGCTCCCACTGCAATTAAGATAAATGTCTCTTACCTCCATAATTTCATTATTTTTAATCAGGAGTGACTCTGCACCTCCATAATAAAGATACTGCATAACCAGCTGCAATAAAACAAAGGGAGTGTTTATAAAAAGCAATCCGAGAAATCAGGGAACAGAGGGTGATGTAAAGATTGCAGGCAATACCCCAGACTCTCCAACACCATCAAGGATTTGTAGATAAAACTGGCCCAAACCTCCTGATTTCAAAATATATTGGGTTACTCGCTCTCTCTGCACAGTTCAATGTTTCCTTCTCACGGGTAGTCTAACATCTCAACCCTCACCAGCCACATTGTCTGGACTTTTTGATGAGCTCCAAACAGTTTGCAGGAAGCTGAGCAATTCATTCTGAATTTTCAATGTATTTCCCAGTATGTTAAGTACATCATCGATTCAGGAAAATACAGCATATATAACAATTATTCCCTTATTCCTTCCCTGGCAATGGCACCCCCACCTTCACCCAGCTGTGTGTGGGCATGCACGGACAATGAGAAAGAGTGGGGGAGCCTTTGCACTGTAATAGGAGCCAGCTAAGATCCCTCTGCAGTGAGCTTCCAGCAAGCCTAAAGTCATTGTAGGCAGCTGGCAATTATCTGCAGTGGTAACAGTTGGTACATGGAACTGTCTGAGCTCTGATTCAAATAAAAGGAAGCATATACACGTATACGCTACCGATACAGAAAGCAAGCTCTGTATTTTCATGGCAAAAAAATGGATTGAACAATACTGCTAAGGAAGGGAATAAACTGTGTCTCTTCCAAGCCTGTCCATTAAATACAGAAAGAGGCAAAAAGGGAAAAAAGGATCCAGTGCTTTACCTTGACATGCACGTCTGCGTACCCCGTATAAGTGAAATGCATGTTATTGGATCTGGTCAGGCACGACATTTGCAATCAATAGCACCCTGCAGCTTAGTGTATGAATGGAGATGAAGCCTGTGCTCATGAAACCACTGCTCTGAGCTATGTGTATGTGCGTACTAATTTGGACAGGGCATGTACAACGTTCCTATTACATGTTCCATTCAAATTCAATGTGAGAACTGACTTTACCTGAAAGATGGGGTACTTCACATAGTTGATCTCAATACAAGTACTATCAGATGAGGGCTTGCTAGACAGCAATGCTTTAAACCTAAATAAAAAGGAGCAAGATTGAAATACCAGCCCAATTATCTCCGTGAAAAAGTACAGCATCAGCTCTTGCAAAAACCGTACACTAAAATGAATGGATTTGTCACCAAAGAGCATGAAGATTTAGACACTGACATAAAATAAAAGTTCAAATCAAAAGGAAGAAGCCTCTCTTTTAGGAGATTTCAATTTGAAATTTTGGAAGAATACATTTAATATCACAATAGAATAAAATGGAGATAGCAAATTCAGATACTGTGATGATGCATATTACAAAACCAAAATATTTTTTCTTTTTTTTTTTTTTCCTTGGAGGCAACACGATCTTTTAGGAAGACTTGCAACATTTAAAACCTGCACGCTTTCTTTTCTGAAATTTGGCCTATGTCCATTATGCTGTTTTAAAAAAAATTTTTTGGAACAAAACAAAACAACTACACTAAGACTTTTAATGCTTCTTTGCAGGCTCAATACAATTGTGTAAAAAGAGGCAGTAGAGAAAACTGGATAGGTTGCTGTTTTCTGATTATCAAAACCTGAAATTCAGACACAAGTTTCAGGAAAAAAACCATAGTCTAAGTTAATAATTGCAGATTTACGAGAGACATATACATATGTAGCAATCTATTTCTCAGACTAGGTATTTTCATTTGATCAGAAGGTGAAAATGGGAAATGTACTGTCAGAAACATCAACCCTTCTACTTCCTCTTTTTCGTAATTCATCTGACCTTCTAGCAGTAGTGCAAAGCTTGGCTTATCTATCAAGACCAGCATTTGCTGGGTGCTGACCTTTTCCATATCACGACTGCCTCTTGTTAATTACAATACAGGTAACGACTGATTTGCTTTTACTAGTGTGAAACTCTACTATGAACACAATTTAGTAGGTTTAAAGCTGGTTTGGAATGTGTTTGTACCTCCACCAATATGCTCTAAACCAAAATGTCCATTCCTTAATTGAAGGCAGGGTCAGATACCGCAGCTGCTTTATGCAAATCTCTTTGTGCTGTGGGTTGGCAGCGTGTGTAGCATCAATTCCCACAGTGTTCAAACCACCCAAACTCAGTGGTTTGTCCTTGCCACATCTTGAAATAAGCCCTTATGGAGGACCAGCTAATTTGTTTAAAAGCACATCTTTAATTATAAAGCTGTATACAAATAAGGTTTGTGAGCAACTTTTTAAGGTTGAGTTGAGCTTGGTAACCCACGTTCAGCCTTCTGAGCACAGGGAGCAGCCTATAAATACTGCCTTTGGATACATTAAGTTTCATAGTTACTTAATTTTATTTAAAAAATGTCAAATTCTGTCAATGAATTGTGTGATAGTAGCTTGTTTTTCCTGGAGACTGCCTACACTGATGCAAGGCATGATTTAGCCACTCACGGGATAAATGATTATTAAGAATCAAAATATTAAGACTCCTCTATGATTAAGGGCTGGATGCAGCAGCGAGCTCCATGCAAATGTGCCTCAGTGGAATGAAGTCAGATGCATGGCCAGAAGCATGGATCATTTACTGGGTGGGAAGCAAGTGATGGGAGCACTTGTTAAACATCCTGCAGATCAACCAGAAACAAGCTGTTGAGATGGTCTGCTTAGAAAAAAACTAAGATTGGGCCATTATCCCTCACAGAATCTTAACAGCAGGGGAAGAAAAAAAAGAAAAAGCAAAACCACAAAACCAAATTCTATTTTTGTTAAACACCAGAAATGTCTCTATATTTTACCTTGGTGATGCAGTAAATAGCAACACTCTGTGTGCATAAAACGGTCTTCCTTCCACCAGAAATGTAACATCTGACATCTCTTTGTTGTTAAGAAAATGGGGATCTAGAATCACAAAAAGAAAAAAAAAAGCCAGTAACTTTAGTTTGGAAGAGGTCACGAACGTACAGAATATTTTCCTGTTTTGACAAAAGAAGAGAATAGCGTAAAAGGATATTGTTTTTAATGAGTAAAGCTCATAAAACTATTTTGCACAGCCTGAGACAGAAGCCCCCCAGACAGCCACGTGGAGTTCAGACAAAGGGAATTCAAAGCTTTGAAGTCCATGAGGACCTTTGCTGAGATGACAGCCTGCCGTCCCCGCTGTGCGGAGCTGGCACAGCCTCTCAGCTCTGCTACCTAAAGCAAACTGCAGCTGAACAGACGCTGGAGGGCCCTGCGTTCATTTATACCCTATTACGCCCCTCTGCGGGGAAGCCTTTGTGCGAAGGGCACAAGGGTCCTGGAAAACTGCTGTGGTCTTCTCCAGGTGACACTAAACCAGCCCAGGCTCCGTCAGCAGGGCTGGGAGGGCCGTGCCACCGCGGCATCACGCACAGCCAGCCACGGTGGTTTGAGATGCGGACAGACGTTTGGCTCCTGGCCCCGGGCTCAGATCCCAGCCTAATTAGCAACACAGACAAACCTTTGCAGATTTATGGTCCCACTCTAACGCACCTGATGATCCTCCTGATTTCAGCGGGAGTTGCAGGTCAGGCTAAGTTTGAGGCCCTTCCTTTTTGTATTCCTGCCTTTCAAATCCAGTTTTTTCTCTGACTTGTGCCCCCCCAAGCGCCCAGCCTGTGATGCAGACTTCCCACAGCTCTCCTTAGAGAACCAACGAGTATCTTCGAGTCACGCTTACCTAGGCGAGAGGTCTGCTTGCGCTTAATTTCAACCAGCTTTGGAATAGGGTAGGGTCCATAGCAATGAGTGAAAATGACAGACAGTTGCTGGCTGATCACTTCATTCTAAGCAAAAGAAAAGAAATATATGCAATATAAGCTTAGTTTGCAATGTAAGATCAGTATGCAAAGGGAGACATCACGTTATTCTCGAGAGTTGCTTGTTTTGAAGCTGAAAAATGTGATTGCTGAAGCTTTATTAAAAATCAGGGCTGAGGATTATCATTATTTGTTAGAAACTGCAATTCTCATTTAATCGCTTGCTAAGTCTCCTGTAGGAATCAGGTAAAATGGAAAGTCTTCTCCTTGGACCAGAGGTCATCTTTTCCCAAGAAATTCCATAGGCCCTGTCCCCTCCGTAGAAACAAAGCTCTTTTACAATAGCGATTTCGTTTCATTTACAAACTTACTATAATGGAAAATGACTTTTTGTTGCTCTTTAGAAAATGGTCATTGGTCACATTTTTAGAAACCCAGAGCTACAGACAGATGCATCTGCACAGCCTGCCGTACATTTCCTAAGCACAACAGTCTCACAAACAGACCCTCCCTTGCAGAGTGACTGAAGCATCACAGCCTGTCCCCAGATCTCCTCAATCCCAAATGTTTCATCAATGTGCTCTTACACCGCTGGCACTGGCCTGGGCACCACTGTCCTGAGGAAGCCACCAGACCTTCACTGAACCAGGACTGGTCCCTGGCCTTACCCACTTCTGCTCAGACTCTGGGAGCAAGGCACTCACAGGACGCTTTCCCAAGCGCCTAAGCAACTTGAGTATTTGTACGCCTAAGCTGCAAGGATAGTGAAACAGATTTAGTGCTTAGCTACCGAAATCACAGCTGAAAACAGGATTTAAAAGCTGTGGCAAATTTTATCCCACTCTTTGCTGGTAACCGGAGCAGGTCTAGACAAGTTCAGTGGTGCCACACAGCTAATTCATGACAACGTCTTTTAACTACCCTGTTTGTTGGCGATTCCCTTGCACACCTGGAAACAGCAAAAAGGCGAGGCACTTAGATGTGAGAGGGTCTAAGGCCAAGGAAATAAGCAGGTAAGGGAGAAAAATGATCTTGATATAAAAATTTGAGGAGTGTAGCTGTTACACTAAAAATAGCTCCAGGCCTATTGAGCAGAAACCGAAGCTTTCCTTTCTCTGAGCACATTTCAGCTCAGTTGTAAGAGCGGTGCTCCTTAAATCCCACAAGGGATGAGGAGTGGCAGAGATCCTGTAATGACTCCCTTACTGCATCTAATCAAACCGGGGGGGAAAAGGGTAGAGCTGAGCCCTCACAGGCATACGCTGATGTCTGAAAAAATTACACATGCTCACCCGCAGGCAGGAGTTGGCTCCTATTACATCAGATGCAGCATTGAAAGAAATGGTAAGATAAGAGAAATACTGATAGTAAGAGACACCATTTAGCACGGCGCAGGGACCAGCCCTCGGAGAGGGGCTCACCGCTGTGGCTGTGAGATGAGGATGATGTCCTGCACCGGGAGCATCTTTCTGCTCAGTGTCTTCCAGCCAGAGCTCTGCAAAGCGCTTCACAAAGGGAGTGAATCACAGGGCAAAGAGAAAAGGAAGATTTAAGGCCAGATTTAAAGAAGGAAGTGACTCAGCCACCGGGAGAGCTGGGGAGGGAGAGCTCTAGACAGACAGGGCAGAAAGAGCAATTGCTTCTCTGCTCGGAAGGGCTGTGCCGAAGCACTGCGGCCGACTGAGTCAGCCAGGGAGGAGTGCGTCCGGGGGGATGCTGATTACCAGCAGGGCAGCTCCCAGTTGGATCCGGCAGATGCTAAAAAGTCAGTAAATACAATGGAGGATGGGGATAATTCCGCAGTTCAGAGCGGAGGGAAGCTTCTGGAGAGGAGAGCCATAATTGGAAGAGTAACGCTTACCTTTACCCACAGTGAATAAAAGCACAGTAACTGCACTAAAGAGGATAGCTACTGTCAGCTACCTCTTGAATCTGCTGGGGTGCACAGGTCCTGGCTATGCCACTGTGGTTTCGGTGGGTCCATGAACTTGCCAGTCCCAGCCACAGCTGTGCCTGGCCAATAGCTTTTTAAAAGCACACATATACATCAATAAAGACAAAACATCTCCTCCTTCCAGGGGTGCCTATGGGAATACGGTGATGGAAAATCTGGGTATGACCAGCCAGTGCCTCGTTAGGAGCTGGAGGTCTCACTCACCGGCTGGAGCCACGGCACCACGTACCAGGACGTCCAGGTGCACCAACACTGGGGAAGAACAGGCTAAACCCAGTCACGCGGGTGCAAGAAGAGGATCCCTGCTCGTAACTCCAACCTGCATGATGAAGGGGTGGTGCACGCAGAAAACCCCACAGGAGCCTGCCTACACAGGTGAGGCACTGTCAGCTCCCTGGGTCATCAACGGGGCACAAACCCTGCGTGTGCAAATACAAGCCCTTTATAAAGCCACCCTGCCACTGACTGCCCACAAGCCCGTGAAAAAACCTGATGTAAACTAAGCTCTAATTAGCTCAAGATGTGATACATTCACATGAGAGATGCTAAAAAACCCTAAGACATAGAACAGTGATGGGACAAAGGGAAAAGACACAAAAAAAGAAAGACCTTGGGACTGGTGTGCCAAAGAAAGCAGGGCCATCAAACAGACAGCAGCTCGATGCACTGCAGAGCTTCAGAGCTCCAACACAGGACACTGCTCTCATTTGGCAGAGAAGAGGTCGGAGATCTTTGGCTTCTGTCGGTAACGTTAAATACTTACAACGTATGCCACCCAAAGACCAAAAAATCTGCTCAGCTAGAAAGCTGAAGCATGTGCTCATTTAGAGTCATTGCTAAGAAACAGCAGAAAGACACAGGGAGGGGAGCGGTGAGCTATTGCAGCAGAGCAAGCTTGCTTCCCACAGCACGCCGCACGCAGCCAAGCTCGCAGGGCTGTGGCCCTGGGTCTGCTCCCCGCAGAGCCTCTGCCAGCTTTTACCAAGAAACCAGGCAGAAAGAAGGAGAAAAGGGATGCTTTGTCAAAGGTACAGTCTGCGACTCGATGGCTGCGGAAAAAATTGGCTTTTTAAAGCCAAATCCTGCTCTTGGAGCAGGCTGAGCTGCGCTGCCTGTCAAGTAACTGGGAAGAACTGCAAGAGTCTACAACCTGGAGCATCAGCATTGCTCTAGCAGAGAGAAGGACATGTCCAACGTATTCAGCCTCACCCCTCGCACAGCGCCCATGTCAGGAAGCTCAGAAGCCACTCTGGTTACCACGTCCATCCCATTTAAAACACCAAGTTGGATAATTCTTCCCTGTTTATTCTACCACCCTACCAGCTGACAGTGAAAGCACAGCTGTAAGAGCTCGCTGCAGCAGTTGTGGGCGGCAATATTAACATCGGAGGAGCAAACCGAAGTTTGCTTTCTTGCTAGTTTGATGTTGGAAAACATTGTGCCAGGATGTGTGAGGCTGAGATCTGGAGTGAGGCCAGCTTCCTTTCAGACACGGGCGTTCATTTGCAGTTAAAGGGAACTGATGTGCATCTTCTACTGTGGGAGGGGGAAGAAAGCTTGGCATAGGATATAATAAAAATATTTACCTAGCCATGGGGTAGTTTACAGATAGGCAAGAGAAAACAGAGAACAACAGTGAATCTTCTGAGGGAGATGGTGTTTCCAGCAGAGAGTTGGTCGGTGAGCAAGGAACTTTGTTTTGTAGATACAAGTGATCTCCTGAGTTAAAAGCATTCTTCAGCAGAGATCTAAAGGAATTCCCCACTCCCGGTGAATGCACTTGAACTGCAAGGGGAATTCATAAATTCTTTTTAAGCAAAGCTGAAGGTTTTCAAGTTGCTGGAGCAGAGATGACAGGTTGATTGATCTAAAAAGAGGTGAAGACCTGGATGGGGATTGCAGGGGTATTTTTTTCTGAATGTCCTGCTGCTAAAGGTCTGTGGCAGGACTCAAGAAAGGCTCCTCCAGACTGCACATACCCTAGGAGAGCTTGCTCCATTCCAGCTTACCCAGTTCAACCCAGCCTAGGGTTTATCTAGGTCCTATAAGGCACCAGACACAGCTGGAAAATACAGAACCAGTTTTCTCCAGTACCTGTGGGAGACATATGTCATCTTGGTGGCTCAAGCTCCAAACTTTCAAGAGGAAAACTCGTGTCAGATTCAGCGGTTAGGCTGAAGTTTTGCTATTCTCTGACCACACTTCACTTCAGTTGCCTCTTCTTCTTAGGCTCCTCCATTCCCACACCACATCTCTCTGGATGCTCAAAACCCACTGCTTAGTTCTGCTGACGGGCCTATAGATATCCCACCACCTCCACGTGGTTCCCGCTACAGTGGTAACAAGTTAGGCTGCTTTTCTTTGCCTCTGAAATCCCACGCAGTACTTTGGGTTTTCCATCTGTTGATGTTACCCTCATCAGCTCAACCCCATTAATGCCATTTTAACCTAAGTGTGTCAGGCCCTCAAATTCCTCTACCACAAAGCTCCAAACCCAAAAGCTTACTATGTTAAACAAAAAAATAACACCCTTATTCTTCTGGGCTCGGTGCCTGTCTGTTAATACACATCTTTCTGCCACAAGCAGAGACACCATGCTGCTCAGGGAAGAGGGGTGCTGGCAAAGGTATCTTTTCTCTCCCTGCTCCTAAGGATGCCGGGGGGACTCAGCTTTCTGCTAAATGCAGAGCAGCAGAAGGGCTGCTTCCAGTCACCCATTTCACACGTGGTCCCCGGCAGCTGTTCAGCAGTGGTGGAGTTTCAGGGTACCTCGAGCCTGTTGAGGAGTCATCCACGAACTTCCTTCCACGACACACTGGGATACCCTTGAATTATTCCTCTGTTTATGCACTCATCTTCCCAGAAAGAGCCGATAAAGACTGAAGCAACAGAGAGGACTTTTCGCAGACCCCCAGCCCTGAGCGCTCAAACTCTGAGACATTTTTCGCCATCTCTCTGAACCTTTTCCATCCTCGCCTAGGTGTTTCTGCTACGGTCCTCTAGCATAATTCACTTTTGCCAGCTGCATCAAAACTGATTAAATGCCACTTTAGAGGGTCACTCCTAGATGATTAAGCAGCATACCCATAATTAATATTAGTCAACAGTTGCAAAGGTAGGGAAGCCCCAGAGGTTGGAGATACAGTTAGAGGCAGTGAACTGAGTAACAAAATGGGTTTTGTTAGTGCTGGGCTCAAGTCCTTCCACTGCAAATACAAACGGAAAAGAATTAATCACAGGTAAGGCACAAATGGACCCTTCAGTTAGCTTCTGGGAAAGCTGCCAAGCCTCCCTTTCAAAAGGCTCTTTATATCACAGCTGTGCATTGTATGTAAAAAGCTCAGATCCCCGGGCACAGTCTAATCCCTGGGTGAGAGCCCAGAAAAGGGCAGGTGTCACATCCATGGCATTTATTTATTGTAAATGAAGAAACGGCTCCTGCCTCTGGCAGGGAAACATTTTAGAAGACAGACAGAGGTAGGGAAAAAACCATCAAACCTGCGTTAGTATGAAGCTGGATGTGCGTTATGAAAACATGAGACAGGGTTATTACAGTCTGTTATTAACATGCCACTCGGTACCTGGCGTTCGCATCTCACATGGAGAATGCACGACGTACATGTGTGGATAACTTGCGTCCTGGTTACTCTGAACTGTTTAGACACAGAAGTACTACAAATGACAACGGGCAACATTACAGATCGCTGCAATTACTTGAGAACAGTGAAACCTGCCTTAAGAAATCACTCAAAGTCCCAGCCAAAAGATCAGTCACCGAGCGCAGGCTGGGCACTCGCTGACACACAGAAGGGCATTAGCTACTCCATGAAACCTGTAAGCGGGCCCTTTAGCATCCTGGGATGTCTTCAGGGTTATTTTTAGTGCAGCTTTTGGTGTGCCTGTCTCCTCTGCGGGAAGTCCACGTTTTTCTTCAGTTAAAGTATTTCAGTCATAAGCCAAAATATTTCCTTTTCAGGTGTTAATTTTTTCAAGAAAGGTAAAATACTATGTGGAGAACAAATATTCTAATGAAACCCATCATTACAGTAAAACCTCAATTTTCTGTTGAAAAGCAGTTTTAACACAGAAGTAAAATTTCACTCAGCCTAGAAGGGTCTTTCCTGATCTGCCTCCAGGCAAGAGAAACATTCTCCCAAGGGAGGGCTTTCCCCTAGGAGCTGAGCGAGATCCAGTGCCTGCCTGTGCACCGTACAGGGTTCACCCCTCCCCTCCGACCTAAGACCTTCCTGCAGAACAGGGTAGTCCGGCTTCATACAGCAAAACACAGCTTTGCTCAAGCCCATCTTAAATATTCATTTCAGCCCAGCATGAAGCAAGGGACAAAAAGGGGAATTTTCTAGCTCCTTCATCTTCCAGTGTCACTTTCTAGGTCACGTGCAGACCTAGGGGGAAAGCTGATGTTTGCTGACCACTGTGCCTGGACTTTGTAGAACAGATGCATGAGCTGAGTCTGTTGACATTCTCTGAGGAACCTCTCCTGACATTTGTTTTAGAGGCATTAAATCTAGAAAGACTATAGCCATAAAGAAACAGTACGCCCATCTCAAGTTTCAGCTTCTGAACATTTTGCTGCAACAGAGCAGGCAGCTGTTTCAGCCTTTCCTTCTCCTTTCTGTTTGTTGGAGACATGAAAAATTTTTTTCAGTACTTACTGCATCTGTGACAGAGGCTACATGCTGCTATTTCTGAAAAGATATATTAAAAAAAACCCCAAACTTTACTGTCTAAGAGACATGGGATTCTAAGTGGCTAACTCACTGCTGAAAGAGTACTTTAGCTTTTAAATTATATAGGACAGGTTTCTCAAGATACTTACATGCCTGAATCCTTTTGGAATTTTAAAAACTGGTTATTGTTTTGAATTGTTATTTGTTCTCAATAACTGTCAACGCTAGACTGATGGCTGTTATTCAAACAGCTCAGCCTTCCAAAAGAGTCTGCACCCCTGCAGCTTTCTTCAGCTGCCTATAGGCAGCAATGCAATTTGTAGAGTTTCTGAAACTCTGTGGGAATTTTAAATTCTGCGAAAATATCTTTGCAAAGTAGTTTACTGCATCTTTCAACAAGCCTGGCTGTATAATGCGATTGACACCTCACTGACGGGCTAAATTTTAAAATAAACCACCTTGTTACTGATGGAAACGATGAAGAGAAAGCTGCAGAACACAACTGAGGAAGGACAATGAAGGACACCTCCCATGACTTTTCAAGCTGATTTTGTCTTGGACAATACACTAGCAGTATTGTGGTCCTACACTAGCAGTACTAGTGGTCCTAAGCCAAGTTTTCCTGGTGTGAAGCACCTCCAGTGTCAGGTGGAGCTTCAGACAATGCTTCAGCGTGTGCTCTCAATACACATGTGGACTAACACACACTTCAGCGATGTGTGCTCACAAAGGATCCAAAGTAACAGCAAATAACAACAGCTCCTCATCCATACCATGGTGGGAAAGGAGAAAGTTGTAAAAGAGATTATTTGAAATTAAAAGATTGTATTTTTTCTCAAAAAGCTAGGCCAAGGACAATCTGATCTAAATTGCTATATGCAGAAAAAGCAGTGGATGAAACTGGCTCATAACCTTGTACTACCGGCAATGGTCCTGGCTCATCTGCATGGATGGAGCTGGGTGATTTTAATGACAATTCAAGCTCACGCTGAGCTCCAGAGTGGAAATCTAAAACCAACCTCCTTCAAAGGCCAGATGTGTTTAACTTCCAAAGTTGTGGTTTTGAGTCCCTCTCTTTTCAGATTGTGGAAATGTCAAGATCAAGGATCCAGGATTTTTGTAGACAGAGAATAAAGAAGCATCCCGCACATTCAGCATGTTATCCTCAAGAGAACCTCCCTGCAAAACCAGCAGAGCTGACCTGCAAGCCCCACCTCGGGCATTACAAGCCCGCAGATCTGGGTGCAGCCTCCATGCAGCTCTTTTAAAAGTTTCTATTTGAGGGGGCCCAATCTCTGAGCAGTGGCCAGCCATCAAGCACATCCACTCCTCAGGCAAATATGGTCCTCCAACATGGGGCAGGAGGGCAATCCAGCTCAGAGCCAAGCCCGGGCAAAGCAAACATCAACCTTGTCTGGAGGCAAAGGAGAGCTTCCTGTGAGAAGTTGGGGAGTTTCCCCAGGCCATGAAGGGCACAACACAGATTCTGACAGGCAGAAATACGGCTGCATCTCCCTATCCTTCTTCTGTAACAAGATCTCCAGTGTCATCTTAGCTTTGAGGGACTCAACTCTGCTCTACGCAGCAGCTAAAGTTTAGCTCAGGGCTACTTGCTCCCAGAAGTGTCTCTCTGGCTTTTGTCTCACGCAGCCCTGTCCAAACCACTTCTAGCAGGCTACGTCTGTGTGCTTGTCTGCCACAGAGATTCAATCCATCCCAAAATGGCAGTGCCTCTCCTCCTCATCGTTTGAGTTTTGCTTGGTTTTAGGAGTTTTGCTCTGCCTTGCCAGCATGGAAATACTGCCATTTCTCCACTCTCCATCCAATTCTCAACGGTGCAGCTGATAAAGACATTTAAAGGCATGAAAGGAAATGAAAGCACTCCGTCCCACTGGAAGCCACCAGGAGCTGGGTATTGAACCTTCATTTGTGCTATTGGAAGTCTTCCTCCAGGGCTTTAGTGCAGCAGCAAACAACCAACGTGCAATCTATTCACTGTTCTTCCCCACTTATTTCACAGCTTGAAGAGAGGCAATAAAACTAGGGACTTCAGCTCAGCCAGTTCTGCCCGATTTGCCAATTTTTGTTGCCATTCTGTGTTTCAGCATCAGGACTTCTGCAAATTTTTTAATTTTTATTTTTATTTCTATTTTAAGTGTCCCAGCACATCAACGGGAGTAGAGTGCCACCCTGCAGGAAACCACCATCAGTGCTGGCTGGTGGGCAGAGGTCCCACATAAACCTTCACATCTGGACCCTTTAGAACCAGGCATTTTAAAAAACATCTAGAAGAGAAAAGGGATTCCTTATATCTGATGGTGTTCTTGTAGGTATTGGTTATTTTTTCTTTAATCTTTTCCTTTTTGTAGTATCTGGCTTTTTTGCACAGTCTGGGAACCTGCAAGAACATTTTGTCTGACAGCGCAAAGTAGAAGGCGGGGGCAGAAGGTGTGCTTCCTACTCTGAGACCTGCCCTATGTTTCTATGTAATTTTTGGAGCATCTCTCTGGCCAAATTACTCAAATTACAAATTGCTGTCTGGCTTATCCAGGGTGTTGCAGCTTCTGAGGCCAAGACTGTCACTCTACGAGGCGCTCAAAATCTGCCTGTTTAATTACCTCAGTTTCCCTGTTACTAAAGGGAGGACAAGATCTTCTTTCACGTCTCAACTCATTAATATTTGTAAATTGTTCTGAGATTACGGGACAGTTGGAAGTATTTATAGGAATGCAAAATGCCATTTCTATTAGGTGCAAGTTGTCATGCAATTAAAATATACTGAGCATCACAATATGTAGCAAATGGGACATCTTGTTTTACATCAGCCAAGAAATGCTAAGTGGCTCTGTGCTTCCTAGTTGCTTATTTTATTCTTTCCCCCCAAAAAAACTCATTAAGGAAATGTACTGGGCCAGACTGTGATGTTTAGCAAGAGTTGTAATTGCTCTCAAAGTTCCCAGCCCACAGGGAAAAGGATGTCCGTGTGAGCACATCAAATTCCTCTCCCCACAGCTCTACAAGATGCAGAGCTTTACAATTTGCTGACGAAAGAGAGGGATATGAACCACAGTTACGGCCCTTCTGCACCTCTTAAAGGAGATTTCCATTCTGTATGTATATATAAAGAACAGTCTCTGCTCTCAGCCCTTCCAGAGAAGGGGAACAGAAGATCCTTTGAATCCCAGCTTTCCTCAGCTGCCTTCTACGGAGTGACCAGGGAGAACTTTTATTGGCTCATTCTCCTACAAATGAATTTATTTTGATTCCTTCCAAAGGGTTGCCTAGAGTCTGTCCTCATTTCTGTCTGGGAGAGCTTTGTGAGAGGCCATTTGGACAAGACCGCCGCAATAATTCATGCCATTTGCAGACAATTTGTAAACCCTTACAGTGTCCCAGAATGATTCATTATTTTTCTAAGAATATGAAGCAGTGTACGCGTGTGTGTTTGTGAATATGCATGCTCATGAAGAGTGAAGACGGGCAGCTCCCCTAGGCCCAGAAGCAGGAATAAAGATCAGCACAGATTTCTTCTTTGTCATGTAGGTTTTTTTGTGGTATTTCAGTTGTTTCACTCCTCCATATGTTAGGTTTTAATCGAACCCAAAGAAGAAGGTAGCAGTCTTACTTGTTTCCTTGTCTCCTACAAAAGACTTTGGAAGACCCAGTCTACCATGTTCCAAAGGTATAATCGTATGTAAATGACTTATTCTAACGATGATCATTGGCTTTGGCTTCAGCCACCCGCGAGAAGAGCAATTAAAGCCATCCCTCATCCTAGATTACAAGGCCTAAACTTTATCTCCATTAAGTTTGCAATACGATTAGTTTTATATCAGCTTTCAAACCAAACAGAACCTTGCTGGTAGTTTCTGGATTAATGTACAGTAACCCAAGCAAGTTCAGAACAAGGAATCTAGAAATCTTAGGATTTGGAATGATTTCCGAAAAGCTGTATCAAATATTCTCCATAAATATCCATCCAATACAAACTAATCCCAAAAGGAAGGCTCGTGGGAGCAAAAACCAGAACAATTGCCGGAACAAATGTTCAGGATTTGCTTGGGACTGTAGTCCAAGCCCTCTTTTGCAGGAGGGTACAAGGAATAAATCCATATCAGCTTTCCCTAGCTGGACTAAGTCTGGAACTTTTTAGTATTGAGCACCAGAACCTCTCCCCTTTTCACATTATTTAGGTTATTGCAGCAAGCGCTAAAAATTATTTGCTCCTTGCCATTACATGTAGAGTTGGGTGAGAAATGTTACTTACTTTCCAGTTAAACAATTAGAAGACTATACCAATATGTACTGCGGTGCATGAGAAAAAGAACAGCAATCAAATCCTTTTGATGCTTTCCATCACTAAAATGATTTTCTGGTAACAGTAAAGTTGACTGGGCGTTCCTTGGGAGCAACTTGGCTGTCAGAGGGACCAGTAGAGAGGAGATTGCTGGTTATAACAAGTTTTAAAAGGAAGTATCCAGCCTTCACTAGGTAAATCATTTTCCTCTCCTTGCCTGCCCCAGGATCATTCCCTTTGCTATTATACTTGCATACCCAATGGTACCTCCCTCAAAAGGTTTTGTTAGTCTGATTTGTCTGGCTAAGAAAATGTCAGCTGAAAGAATAAATCTGGGGAGGCTGCAAGTACAAACACTCACACAGAAGGTTTAAAAAAATTATCCTGTTGTGTGCTTGTAGAAACCAGTCTCCCCACAAGTTTAAGAGTCCAAATCCCACATGAAGGGAAGAGAAAGTCACGTGAGAGGTTAAAGAAATCCAAAGCAAACATGAATATTAGCTTTGCTGTACAGTCCTGTGAAACAAGCTGGGTAAAATTACTCTTTCAGCTGGTTTGGTTATCAACATCTCTTGCCATACTGCAGTGACTCTTGACTTTAATTTCACCACTATGCATCAGCTTCTGTTGTCTCTCCAGGTTATTGTCAGCATCAGTATTAAGCCGTTCTAGCAGGAAATGTGATTAGCTTTTTTTTTTTTTAACCCATGCTTCCACAGTGAAAAAGATCTGAGATACATAATACAAATACTACTACTATACAGTCTAAACAAGCTTTGGGACAGCTACACAAAAACAATATTGCAACTTTGTGTCTTATGGGATGGGAAGGAGGCTGATTTCTTTAAAACGCGTAATTTATCCTACCTTGCTGGCTTTTAGTATCTCAAACATCAGAGGCAACCCTTGGGTGATGAGCTCCTCTGTGTACTCTTCTTCCTGAATGGACTTGAATTCCTTTAGCAAGCACTGGATGAGGGGTCGTCGGTGCTGCTGGAAGGACGTGCGCAAGGACTCCAGCCACGTGTGCAGCGTCCAGGGAACACCTACGGATGGAGGACAGAGCTCATTCCCAGCTTCAGAGAAGGATGTGCCCTTCTGCTTTTTTACCTTTACTTATGTTAATCTTATGATTTTAAGCAAAAGCTGCCAAATAATCCTAGAAATCAAATTCTTATTTATCCCCGATTGAGAAGGCTGGTGGTTATCAGGACATCCCAGACCTGATGCACAGAGGCTCTCCTCCAAGTGCTATGAGAAGACTGTGGTCTCTCTGCTCATCGAGCCTTCAGCTTCTCTGCTGAGACTGCCAATTTGTGGTAATTGCTGTGGTGCTCTGTGATGCAAAAGCCTTTTTGGAAACTAGATTTACACTAGCTCATTTGTTTGAATGTGGCCCTGGAGAACCATTAAACAGTGAAGAAAATTATTTTGGTCACTACCCACCTGGATTCAAACTGGTGGTCTTCAGATTAAAACTTCCTTTAAGCGCTACCCCATGTCTTCTCCTGATCATTACTATTTTCCCTAAACAGCACTGGGCGAGTTAAGCAGATCAGCCTTTTCAAGTAGCTTGTTGTGGCAGAACCACTCTCCAGGAACTTAAAGGGAACTACTCCCATGCACTGAGCGAGAGAGCACACAGAGCTAATGTAGCTCTGCAGGCACTAGGCTGGAGGTGACCTAATTTCTGCTCTTGCAGAACGGAGTGGGAGGAAACGCAAGCCTGGCGTTTGGCTACATAAGATTTTTCCTTCTGCTTCAGCAAATGTCCAGCACCTGGAGAGCAGCCCCGTCGCTCTCCTCTCCCTCATCGCCTGGTGCTTTGCCTGCTCTGCCCACCCAGTGAGCCACCGCTCAGATCACCACACACCCCGACCCATGCCGGGTGTCTCCAGGGCTGGAGTGATGCACCAGGCAGAGGCATGCTGGGCTCCCAGGTCCCTCTCTCAATGCAGATTAGCAGGCATGGTAAACACACAGTCCAGACCAATTCCCCTCCGTGCTACCCAACCACCGTCTCGTCTTCCAGTCCTCTCAGCCCCACGTTGGCACAGTTATCACACCGAGAAGCCAGTTCCCTGCTCTTGCCCTCGGAGGTTCACAAACCTCAGAAAATAAATATGGTTTATGGTGGAGTGCGAAAGAGGAGCTGTTGGGAGGAGCCCCGCGGCAGCTGAACACTGCCCCAGAGCCTTAGCTAATGCTCTGCCAAACAGCAGTGTAGATGGCTACTGGTGGAAACCACCCTGTCCTACGGGAAAGTGCCAGTGGCCCCCAAGCAGGGTATACTGTGGTGCCGAAATGGGTCAGGAACCTGCTGGATTCCCTGTCACCTTCTGCTTCCACAAGAGTTGAGGAAGATGCAACTGAGGTTGGCTTAATAACAGGCTGTCAAGAGAGACACGTTTCTTACAGTAGTCCCTCCTCAGAGGAAGAGGAGAGAGGGCGCCGGGACTGACCTATGCTCCGTATGTCAATGGTCACATCCACGTAGCCGTGCTCGGCGCTGTGGTACATGGCCTCCTTCAGGGCTTTCAGCTTGGCCTTGCTGTTGCGGCTGGCGCAGAGCGGAGCTGCCGCTGAGTCGGGCAAGTCCGTTCCCTCGGCCAGGATCTCCTCCAGTGACAGAATATCGCTCTTCTCCTTCTCTGGCTGAGCAAGCAGCTTACGAAAGACGTTCCTGTCAGTCACAGCACAACAGAGAGAGGGAGAGAGGGAAAGAGAAGGTGGGAGAGCAGAGTCAGCAGCTAGGCTTTTGTTGGGCCTGGGATACTTGCTGCGATGTGGCAAGTTAGGACATCTATCCAGGACATTACTCCAATTAATGGCAGGACCAGTTGGGGCAGACCTGAGGCAAGCACCGCTCCTGCTAGCCCACCTGCACTGCTGGGCCACATCTGCAAGACGCTGCTGTCATGACAGGAACTGTACAGATGTCGCACAAGTGGCAGCATCTTGTGGGAACAGAGACCCATGAGCTAAATGTGACTCAAGACTTCTTCCCACAGTCAGGGAAGGACGAGGCCACTTGAGAAGGGAGCTGCCTGGAGCTACCGAAAGCACCACCACTCAATTAACACTCAAAGCAGTCTGGGAAAGCTGGAGCAGCTAGACATTCAACGAGGCTAGTCAGGGCAGGTTCAAGCACATCTGGGACTACTCTGCAAAGGCACTGATCCAGCTGGGCCATCAAATAGCAAAGCCCAAACTCAGAGACTTGGTGGCCTGAGGTTCATACCAGCATGACCTCATCGATCTCAACAGAGTTGCTCTCGGTTTCTGCAGCTGTGAGAAGAGAAACCAGGCTGGCTCCCATCCCACCTCCCTCGTACCCTGATGTCCTCCCTGCACCTCCCTGCTCAGACCCATGGGGTGGCAACGGAACATGGCATGTCCTAAACAAATTTGGAGAAGAGAGGGAAAGAGGAGAGAGTGTGCACGTATGGGTAGGACCGTAAGAGCCATGGCCTGCGACATGCGCAGCCAGCAACCGAGGAGAGCCCTTAGTCCTCCTCGGGCACGTGGCTCCCACTGACGCCGGCTGGCAGCCAGGCCAGAGCAGTGAACGTGAGACTCCAATAACCGAACTGTCCTCTCTGTCCCAGGGGCCTCGCAGGGCCCAGATGGGCAGCGTTGTGCGAACCTGCCCTGACATGCCGTTAGCATGTTGTTAGACTGGCAGCTCATCTCTAAGCAAACAGACGGTAGGTACTGTCTCTAACCTGTATCTATGTTCCTCTGGATGGCTACAATCAGAAAAGTAGGAACGTGAAGATCATAATACTAATCCGTTACACTGCAGTCAACTCCTGAGCGTTGCAAGATCATGCATGCTTGGTGCTCATTTCATTACTTTTTTTTTTTTAAATTTGCAGCATACATACTACATTAAGGCACACAGGACTTTACAGTAAACACAGATGCAGAAACTCTGTTCAATGACAATTAAGGCTGCAGCAGTACAGACACAACCTGACCCAAACCTTAGAAATATGTCACCAAGAAATTCAGAAGGAATGTCTTTGGCATTCCTTTCTGCCACACAGCAGCTACCATTTAACAGCCATTGCATTGCAACACACCATGAGGAGTCCTCTTCCTTTTTTTTTTCCATCAGCTATCAAAAAGCAGCTTGTACCACCAACTGGTTAAATTCACATGCTAGCAAAAAGCCTTACATCTCTGCTCAGTTGGTGGAATGTTCAATTGTTCATGCAGAACTTTCACCCATCTGCTCAAACCAGATGCCCAGGCAAAAAAATAAGCACTTGAAGAATGCCACTAGACTTGTTCCCACTCTACCTGTGTCCATGCGCAGCAGCCTGACTGAAAGAGTTCATGTCACCTTGTGGAGTCATGGAAATGCCGTTCCTGTACATTGTTCCTATCATGGGGTCAGCTCCTCGCTCCAACAGCAAACTGACCAGTTCAAAATTTCCTGCAAGTCAAAAGATGCATTTTTACTTCTTTTAAAATCCAGTATTTGCTCATCTAAACCACAGATCCCGATTGAAGAATTTATTACAGTAGGAGGAGAAAGGCCTTACCAGCAGCTGCTGCCAACTGTAAAGGAGTTTCAGAGTAATTTTCCTCTCCATGCTCCAAGGAACCTTCTACCTTTGCTCCAGCATCCAGCAACAGCTAGAAAGAAAATTCACCATTTAGAGCAACTGGGGGTATCACAGTTTTCAGAGTTCATGATCAGTGACAAATGAGAGTCTAATGCTTCCTGTTATCTGCAAACCAGATACGATGGAGACAAGTGACATGCAAATTCTGCCCATTTGTTCATAGAGGCAAACTGATTCCTTTTTTCGCTCATTTTACACTGCCAGACACCAGGAGCACTAGTGTCCAACTTCAGAGCCAAAAAAGTGTAACTCAGTGTTTCTGAATGGGAAATGGGGTAAGGTCAGTGTTAGGAAGTAATGCGCTGAAGATGGAAGTACTGAAAATTAGCCCGACAAGCATCCTTCCTTCACGGTCTTGTAGAAGCCCAGCACCATCCTAAAATGGATCGGATTTCAATTGCCTCCATCTTTTACATAAAGACATGGCCAAAGGAAAGGCAATTCTTAAGAACCAATTGCAGCAATGAGTCCAAAAGCTGTGATCTCCATCGGGGACACTTCCATGTAACAACAACACTGAAAACAAAAGTGGCCAAGGAGAACAGGATGGAGCCTGCACTCCAGCCCCCTCTTGGCCATTTCTGTCTCAAGGCCTTCAGTTTTGGTGCTTCATTAAGCGTGCCATAGACATAGCTGTTTTGAAGAATAAACCTTCTTGACTTTTGAGATGCCAAAGCACAGAACCAGCATATCCCACGCGACACCTCGCTGGGGTAAGGAAAGCGAGTGCTTCTCCCCCTTTGGAGCAACACAAGGGCTGTTGTCCACCTCTCCCCCACCAAGGCAGCGGTTTTGTGTTTGCTAGATTATAGGGTAAGAATTGTAATGAATGAATAAACAAACATACAAAACAAGTGGTCAGGAAGGAGCACAAGGAGTTGTCAGACTTTCTTTGGTGCAACTTTGCTTTAAAATTGTCCTATTTAAACCTCATATTGGTTAAGGTTTGAACACTGTATTCATTATATAATAGGTCTATTATATATCAGTACACTCTAGGAGAAGCAGAAGTAACCAATATGAGTATGACAAGAGGATACTGGTTTGAGATGGATGTAATTAGAACTGAGGAGGAGAAACAAAAGAATGAGATGCAGGTAGGGAAATACAATAATACCTGAACTACAGGAATATGTCCATGCAACACAGCAAATGTCAGAGCTGTCCAATGGCGGGTCTCAGGGTGGACGGATGGGTATTTATGAGCAGTACTGACAACCTACAAACAAATTAAAGTTATTTTTTTTTTAAAGAGCTAGACGTAATAAAATTCAACTGCCTGAAAGCCAGGCATGTGAGGGAGTAAGTGAAATAGAAAACCTGGGAAAGGTGCTTTATAAAATGATTGGCTTCATTTTTTTCCTGCAAAAATTTTCTCAATATTAAAACTGTTCATGCTGATTTGACAGCTTAAATAGAGCTCATACCAAATGAAGTCTTTTTACCAACTACTGTAGCTCCATCTAAACCACTGGCCACCAGATACTTTTGTACAAGGTCAAAAACATCCACAGCTGGTTACAGCAGCACACACCGGGGAAGCAGGGACGGATCAGGACGCTTACAGCTGAGGACCGCTCCCACTGACTTCTCCAGACCATGTATCAACAGCCCTGGGCCTTGGGATTGCTCCAGGCCCAAAGAAATTCTTTCCACATACATCAGTATGACTTTTGTCACTGCCATAGAGAAAGACACATCACAAGCCCTACCCTAGGAGTTCACAGATGTGCTTCCAGGCTCCTCCTCTCCCAGCAGAGTTAAAAAGACAGCTGAGAAGCGGTGGGGCAGAGCGGCGTTTCAGAGACGTTTTAAGAAAACTCCTTTTTACTGCCTTCTCCTGTCTGAGTTGAGTTAAAAGAGCAGGGTGGCGACAGCCAAAAGAGATGCAAACTATATCCTTAGAAAACAAAATGGTATTTTTCACATTGCTTCTTCCATTTTCTACGCTTTAGTGCCTGGTGCCTCTAATGTAGACATCGGGAAAGATGAATAACCACTCTTTCCTTCAGCTTCCCTGTCTTAAAGATGGGGCTATTAATATTGATGAGGTTCACAGAGATGGTAAAATCTAATGAATGTTTCCAATCCAAGGCTGCACACTCGGATGGTGTGTGACACTAAAATTCAAAATCTTATTATTGATCTTCAGAGGAAGAGTAAAATCAGAGTAAAAAATGCACCCATCTCTCCATCTCATCAGCCAGCTATGCTTTCACTATCTTGTCTGAAGTACTTTTATCCACGTAGGGGAGCAGGCCCAGTCATTAAATGCTTGGTTGCATTAGCAGCTCTCATTTCCAAGTGCCACATGCAGTGTTTTGCTAGAAGCACACAACCAGGCCCCTAGTCCCAAGGACAGGGATGAGGGCAAAATCTGAAGAGCCCATGCAGATCCTGTGACTTGCCAGAGGTGAGGATCTGCACCAGCACCTGGCTGTTATCGCCCAGATTTGCCAAAGAGAGAGCTTGAAGTGCAACAGGAGAAGTGTGCCAGTGTCTGAGCATGGGCACGGGGCTTCTTTGTGTCGGGGTTTGCTCAGAAGGAAGAGGATTGAGCAGCTCAAGCCTTGGGGTTTAGGCTGGGGAGCAAGAGCAGCGGAGGGTGAGGATGGGCAGGGTCACAGTTCAGCATGGATTCCCACCACTGTTTGGGGCAGCTCATGGCAAGCAGCAAAGAAAATGAAGTCATTTTAACTCCTTGGCTCCATTTTTTTTTTTTTTGGTTAGAGTTCTTTCCAGTCAACATGGTGTATGCAAAAGGCCTGCAGCTGACTGGGCTTTTAAGGCCTCAGTTGAGATTTGCTGAGCAGCTACAGGTCCCGCTGACTCCAGAGCAAATTGCAGCTTCTCAGCACATCTGGAAATGAGTCCATTTTCGTTCAAGATGGGCAATCAAAAAAGGGAGGCACCCAGCATTTGAGGCTACTTTTGGAAACACATATCTATAACTGATTTGCAAAGTGAAAGGGGGAAAATGATGCAGGCACCTGACAGAGTATTTATTTTTGTTCATGGTTGATTTGCCTTTTTTTGGCTGTAATTGCTCAATTTGCACAGTTGGTTGTGGTGTGCACAAATCATCTTATAATTGCACACCATAATTATTCACAGTTCTTGTCCCAAAGTGTTTTCATTTGATTTTAGAGCAAACACTCTACAGAAATGAATCAGGGAGGTTCACATCCCTCACTGGAGCTGTTCTCTCAGATGTCAGCAGTTTCAGGAAGACAAAACTGTTTAAATTTGCATTTGGTTCAAGTCTGGAAGATTACTGGAGCAACTGGGAGGACTGCTCCTAATGAAAACTTGTCCTAGGAACCAAATAATGCCACCTCACCTCTGAGCCACAGGCAGGGATAAAGGAGAGATCAGTCTCCATGCCCATCCAGTCTTTGGTCTGTTTATTGAGAGTGCTAACAAGGGTTTGAGTATTCAATTATTGCCAGCTCTTGAGGGTGGTTTGCTTGAATTTGGGAAGAGTTGAGAGTGGAACTGAAATCATCAGCTGATTTCACATAAGCCACCGAACAGCAATCAGATAATAACGACTATCAGACTCTTACAGGTGACATCCATTTCTACTTTTAAATTAGATTTTTTAAAAGTGCAAAACGTCTGGCTGAAAGCAGTGACTACAATTTATCAGCTCGCTCAAGTCCAAACAGAACAGATGGAACACAGATAAGTGAAGCAGACAGCTTAATTTACTCATGACCTCCACAAACTGAAACTGGAATCATTAACAAATAATTCTTTTGCAGATTTTCAAACGGCTCTTTAAAAATGTACATACCTGCATTGCACAGAGTCAGACCACAATCTGCTTGGTGGACAGATTGTGTAAATTTGTGATGAGCATTCATCAAAGAGACGTTTATATTCTGGAAGCTTCAAGCTCCTTATCCAAAAGTTTTGAGCCCAAGGCACTTTGTAAAACAAAACAGTGGAACCTACATTGCACTTGTGTGCTGGGGATGCTTAGCTGGAACATCTCAATGCACACAAATGCTTGAGCTTTGGCAGGTTATCAGACAGGTATTTCTTTTACCCTCTTCATTTTAACTCAGCTGAGATTCAGGGATTCCTTCCAGTATCACTAGAGCCGTGCTCTGTGCTAGTGCTAACGCCTGTATTCATCTGTAGTGTGCAAACACAATTAAATCAGTATTACCTGTGGGGTAAGTCCGATTACTTGACCCCTTTTGTGCAGTGAATCCCAATGTTAACCTAAAGCAGTTTGATTTCACTGTTGATTTCAAGTAGTGCCGTCCAGGATAAGACAAATTTATTTTCTTTTTAATTCTTGGCATTTTCCCTCCGCTACAGTTTCAGGGGGTAGTTTAAGATGTAAACAAATAACAGAACAAAGATACAACCAACAAAAAGTCCTCACCTCAGCATTCAGATCTGCTCCAGCATCTAGCAGCATCTGCACCATAGCCTCATCACCCCTGACACAAGCATACATCAGTGGAGTCATGCCCTAGTCATTTTTTGGAGTTAAAAAACAAAGGAATTGACAAATTTAACACAGAACTCTCTTTGATTTTTTTTAAACAATTATTTAAGTATATATCATCAAGACTAACAGTATGTATTTAATGAAAGCCATTACCTCTGTTACAGACATGCCCCTCAGACTAACAAAAGCCAACCATTTTTGTAAAATCTCCATTTTTGTTGTCACTTGTGTTGACTGTTTGGTGTTTGGTTTTTTTCTTTTCATGTTATCCTCGGCATCCTCAGCATGGCAAGTGAAACTAGGCTTGTCAGCCTCACCTCCATCTTAATATACTAAACTGAGCATCTTTGTCTTCGGAGACCCAGCAGAGAAATGTTTTTATCAAAGCAACCGTATTTCCATTGGTATTTTAAAAAGACAATAATTCTATTCAGTTTTCTATGATCACGATTTCATATAATCTAACTTTTTAATTACTGCAAGAGCCTCCAAAAACCTCCCAGGATCCTCTTAAGACAGGTTAGATTCGGGCTTTTTTAACGCAGATACGATAAGGGGCTGGAAATGTAAAGGCTTTGTATAGCACTCCCTTGCAAAGAAGGACTTAATTTTAAATGAAACGCCGGGCAGCATTGTTGCAAGTTGCTGGCTCTAAGGAAACATGGCCCTGTTTGGAGGAAAAGTAGATTAAGTGACCCTTCACTATAGAACCACCACAATGCAATTTGTATTAATCCGAAATACCTGCTGCGGCTGATCACCATTTCCCTTTAGATAAGTATTACTGTGGCTGTGGTAATGAGTCCAGATGAAACCATGAAAAAAATCATTAAATCTACCGTAAATTATAACAGAAAAAGCTGCTTATTAAATACAGTAGGGGGTGTTGACCAACAGCCACCAGTTGTTTTGCAGTAAATCTACCACAGCACGCAGCTACCTCTGATGCATGTTTATACCCTACCTCGAGGTCCCCTGGTAAATTTGTTGTCAGACGATAGCCCGTTTGCTGTTTAACCTGCGCGCTGCCGTGAAGTGGAATTATTTTGAGAGAAACTGGAAGTGCCCAGCACGGCCAGACAGAGCCATGACACCGCTCTTCTAGCAAGAGCCCAGCACCACTATTTTTGCTGAACTACCCCATTTTTCCTTTAGTCCCGCATGTTTGCATGCAGGACTAAAGGCAGTGGGTGCTTACGTATGGAAAGGCTGCCCTGGTAGAGGAACGATAAATTAAAGTTTGTCCCCGCAAGGTACTTAGAGCCCCCTTGAAACACACTGAACACTTCACAGGATCAAATCTGCAGTGTACTTATGGAGTCAGAGTAAGGGAATAGGCACCTGGGGCCTCGTGCCATTAGTAAGAAAAAAACAGCTCACCCCAGGCAAGGAGAGTTCTTGGGTGACTTGAAGTTACTTGCAAAGAGAATTTGAAACTACTTCAGCTACAGTCAGCAGCAAAACATTTCCTTTGGCAGTCAATAAACACTACGGGAATGAACAGGACCATGAGGATTACAAAAAATTGTGTTTGGTCCTTGAGACACGGGGACAGGATGGCAGCTTAAAATTAAATACATGTTCCTTCAACTATTATTTCAATTTCTGTAAATGGCGTCATTCAATAATTAAATCAAGCGTTTAGCACAAGGGGTCTAATCAGATCCGAAGAAAAGAATTTGAAAGCCCCATGCTGGGGCTCCCCACTGCAACACGCAGCACGTGGGCAGCCACGGCGAAGAATCCCACAGCAATGCCTGGAGCAAAGGGTCTGCCTGGGGACCACATGGGATATTTTGGCCCTGCTGAAGATGAAGAAGGACTTATCACTGACTAAAAGGTGCCCAGAATGTCATGCTGCAGCATCAGGTCCTTAAAGTGTTAATGAGGTTTCTAACCTCCCCTCGCACTGCTGTCCCTGATCCTTTTGGCTCTGCCAGTTCTCCAGCCTTGTGCTGCAGCATCGCTCACCCCCCTCTCTTTGCATGTGGGAGGAATGGATTTTTAATGAGCCCATCATTAGTGTTCCACACGCACACAGCAACATGGTAACAACATGTACAATCAACGCAAAGGGCTTTTGGCAAAATAAAAAATGGCCATTTTTCTTTCAGCCTTTTATCACTTAGGGCTCTGTCCTGCACGATGTGAGATCCTACAAAATGTGGGATGTTTGATCCAGCGAAGCAGTTAAGCACAGGCTTAACTTTCACTCAAACAGGATGTAAGCATGTGTTCAGAGTTAAGCATATGATTAGGTACTTTGATGAATCAAACCAGAACATTCCCAGGTTTCAGCCTGGAGGACAGAGGAAATATGCTGTGAAAAGTTTCCACGTTCAGACTAACTTAAAATAATAATAATTTTTAAAAGTATCATGTATGAACCTTGGAATGAGCTCTCCAATTTTTTTTGGAAGGAGTACTGCTTTCTTCTAAAGCTCTTCTCAAACAAATCCGCACTACTGACCTCAGATTGAAGCTCCTGAACAGCAACACAACACCCAGAGCAGCTTTCATCTCAGAGGACCTAAACTCACTTACAACCCAGCTCCTGTCCCAAGCGACCACCTCAGGGGCGGCATCCACCTGCCTCTTGCCAAAGGGGATGTCACAGCTCTGGGAACATGCAGTGACACTTTCATCAGGGGCACCAGAAAATTCAGGGAACTCCATTTCAAAATTAAATGGTAATATCTGTGGCCATCGTTTCCCTTCTAGGAAAGGGGAACCACCTCAGTGAGAATCGCAGTCCAACAGACTGCTGCCAGTAGGCAGCCATGGAGGCAGGTTTATCCCCAGAAACAACCACCAGCCTCCTGGAGATGTAACACCAGGGAAATTTAGGCTCCTTCGTAGGTGGATGCTGGCCACAACGGCTAATGGAGTGGTGACATCTGGAAGGTCAGTTCAAACTGGGCTCAACTCAATTAAAGACTGCCAGAGATTAACTGTTTCCTGCCAGGGTTTGGTGGTGCACGTGACGTGCATTGCAGACCCCAGGGCAGTGTTCAGTGGAAGGACGTTCACCTCACAAAGCCCTGCCCCACACTGCTGTTCATGGCACTGAAGCAGTTTTAAGTATTCAGATCAACGCTAAGCTCTCTTGGGATCTCCTGGCGTCACTTGACTCAGTTCACTGTTAAGAAAATTTCAGGGGACCTATTCGCCCTCATGCTGAGTTACCTGAGTACCAATAAATCGATACAACTCAAAAAGACCAGACTTAACGTAGATGTTCACCTGGTGGTGCTTTAACTCGATGCAAAGTAATGCAGGGAAGCCATTACGGCCCTGTCTATGTTTAGCTGAAAGCGGGGTCTCATTTTCTGTGATAAGCAGACAAAACTCTTACATTTCACAGTTGTTTCTTTACGTTTCTGTCTCGTTACCTGTTCACTCATGCTGTTAATCCCATCCGGACCCAGCAAGGATATGGCTTGTTTAACCAGATCCGTTCGGCCACAGTTGAGCATCCGGAAACCCAGGTCCTGCTTGAACTTCGCTTCAGTGGCAACTGCATCCAGTTTCCGAGATGCACAAAAACAGTCGTCGATTCTGTGGACGTGAGAAATAAACTCCCTCAGAGGACAATCAGAGGACAGACTTTGCTGTCCCTAGGAAAATAATTCTTTGCCCTGTCTTTGAAGGATGTAGGTCATGCACACATTCATCCTCCTTTGACCTGTATGTTCAAGGGAACTGCCGAATGGGAAATGCTAATGCAAGCTAATGGAGGTTGCCCTTGGTCTATCTTTCATGGGACAAGTTATACATTTTATAAAAAATTGGGGAAAAAAAGCACACAGCTTTCACTTGATTTTGCTTCTCTGTTTAAGCAATGCACAACACATTCTCACTGCAAGTTTTCCCTCTGCATGGTGAGGTTATCTGGTCCCCCAATGTCTGAAAAGTTTCAGTAAGCTTTGAACTTACATCAAATGGATGTATAATCATTGACAATACAACAAAGAGAAAATAATGTCACTCCAAATGCCTTCAAGGATCTTACCAGCACAGCCCCAGTAACAGGGAAGCTTTTTTGGAGCAAAAAGTGCAAGTCGCAGAATCCCAGACTGGCTGAGGTTGGAAGGGACCTCTGGAGGTCATCTGGCCAACCCCCCTGCTGAAGCAGGGCCACCTGTAGATCAGGGCACCATGCGATCAGGGAGAAGGCAATCATGCCAGGTAATCATGGCAAAACACCACAAATCCTTGCTGGCTGTGTCTAACAGATGAGATGTCATTCTTTTAATGTCTTATTCAAAAGATCTCCAAATTGTAAACTGCTCAACATATCCATTTCAAATGGAAGAAGGGCTAGGAGTTATTTAGCTAAGATGTGAATCTACAGCTCCAGAGAGGGCCAGGCAATTCTAATCTGATGTTTATCCAACTCTGTTTCATCTTATTAAAAGACAGATTTGCTTTTCTTTCATGCTGAGGAGTGTCTGGGGCAGAGGGTGGAGTCCAAATCCACAGTGCTTTTGGTGTGAACTTGGATAAAGGACGGTTTGGAAAAACATCGCTTTCATTCTCCAAAAATGCTAGG
Organism: Grus americana; assembly: GCF_028858705.1. Classification (NCBI taxonomy): domain Eukaryota; kingdom Metazoa; phylum Chordata; class Aves; order Gruiformes; family Gruidae; genus Grus; species Grus americana. The sequence goes on from NC_072852.1 coordinate 60,889,749, forward strand.
TCAGAAAACGAGGGGCTACTTATGAATGAAAAACAAAGATCAAAAGTGAAAAAGTCAAATAGACATCAAATATTTGTTTTCTATTTCATATGTAAAAAAATGCAGCAAACCAAAAGAAAAATATAAAGAGCATATCATTATCATTTAAATTTCTTCTTCAAAGTGCTTTATCAGAGCTTTATAAAATATATAACACTGCTTAATTTTTAACAGCAATATGCAACAAATAAGCTGTTTATATAGAAGCAGTGGTGGTATGTAGTAATAGCTACCGCTCTTCCTCCTTCAACGGAGGAAGGCAAGTGAGATGGAAAATACAAAGTGTTTTGATCAAAGCTTCTGCAGGACTTAATACTGAAACTGGCATCTGAGCTCAAGCTTGCCCTCTGTCCTGCTGGGCCACGACCGCTCTGGAAGACAACAGATATTTTGCTGATGTTCATTCTACGTGCTCAGGTTGGGTTTTGACTGCTAAAAAGTTGATGTCCTGAGAATGCAAACAAGGTATGCTTGGAGTATCATTACTCAGGGGAACAAGGACAATGCTTCATCACAACAGTATGCTGCAAGATTAATGCACACCACTTGGTCACAATAAATACACCGTAACAGCAACAACAGATTCTGCACCAGTAATATGCCTACAACAGAGACGAAGAAAGCAATGCCTATCAAGGCTGGGTTTTCTGCAGTAGTTTATGAGCAAGTTTAAGGAAAAAGCAAAACCAGCAGAGATACACAGGGCTGAGCTCAATGACACCGAGATTCACGGGAGCAACTGCGGCTTAACACGTTCGCACCACATGGCACATTTCTGACACAAGAGTCACAGCAACATTTGGTACTTGTTACCCCCACAGCATGAGATGCTAGAGATCATCTGTGCCCTCCTTTAACATACAGCAAAGATAAAGCATGATCAGAACTTAGGTGGTGGGGGTTTTGGTGCATGGAGGGAGAGTCTGGACCTCCCAGCTGCAGCTACCCGGTGCAGACACTTTACCAAAGCGGTTCCTTGGCAAAGTGCAGCTATGGAAAGATCTAGATATACTCTGAGGACTGCAGAGGTGTCTGCCACTATGAATCACTGCCTGTGTTAAGTCACTGCTTCATCATTTGTACTGAGGCATATAACATACAGTCTGAATAAAATGGGTCAAACTCAGTGCTGGCAGAAACAGGCAGAGCTTCACTGACGTCAGCCCAGCTCGGTGCGTGCAAAACGATAGTTGACGATTTCTTCCTTAAAAAAAGACGGATTTTGACCTGGGTTGCACACCCACGCAAGGGAGGCAGGAGGAGCAAGGATCTATCTCGCTTATCCTGTACAGGCTGCCCAAATCTCTACTCTGGCATGGGTTAAGAAATTACTTACTTTTCCGTAAGTAACTCTTCCGTAAGTGGGCTCTGGTCCCCTAAAAGCACGTCAGTTCACCTGCTTACTATAGCCAAGGAAGGGGACTCATTAATTACTGCTGATAGTGGTAGCAAATTAGTACACCTCAGTCAGCTGGGGGGATAAGCATCTTGGCCCAAGGGCTCCGGGATGCTACAGCTGTCCAAATACTGCAACGATAAGACGGATGCAGAGGAGCGCCTGGGCTGCACAGCTGCTAGGACACCAGCACTGACGAAACATGATCTAGACCAAGTACCACAAAGCAAGAAACCACAACTTAGTACCACCACCAGTGGCCCACTGCCTTTTTATACCCGAAAAAGGACCCATCATGAGGGAGTTACACCCCCAATTTATGGGACATAGCAAAAGAAACTATATGGAAAAATTTGACATCATTGCTGGTGCCACCATTGTCATATGTTGACTAATAAAACGGACAGTGATCAAACTGGGGAGTTTAATAAAACAAGAGTATGACGCAACGGAAAGGAACGGAAGATGCTTCAGAAGAGAAAGCACAGCAATGTCTCAAAAAGCCAGAGAGATGAACTGAGTTAAGGAAAAGGAGATTTAACATGTAACAGATAAAAAGCAGTGAAGCGACAGATCAAAAATGATCAGAAACTACAAGTACAGAATAGAACACAGCATCATCACTTTTAACAGCAGAGAAAGCCAACTGGGAAGACGATGCAGCAGACAGACCGAGCAGTCGCATTTAAAAATGAAAACTGAAAAATCAAAAAAAAAAAACCAACCCCAAAATCCATCAAAAATCAACCCTAAATCACCACAGCACTGCATTTGCTCCCAAGTCCTCTTTCATACCACTAACTGCATAATATTGATTCCAACAGGAGCAGAGCGTCTCTGCTCCATATTACACTGTATAAGGGGATGCTCCTCCATCACGGATACCATCCAGAATCAAAAACATTAAAGGATGCAAGATAAAAAAGGAAGAAGGCAACAGGCACCCAGGCTTGACTCACCCAAGACTTCTTAGCTTTGGACTGCAACAAATACGACTGACAATGTACAAAGAGGCGGGAAAGGGATGGGAAGAAGCTTGAAAAATAAGGTTGACGAGGAACAGTTAAATCAGCTAAATATATAGGGTCACTTTTTAGAGTTGTGAAACTGTGCCTGTAAAGCAAGGGAAGCCAGCATAAGTGCAAACAGAGCTGGAAACCTTCCCAGCTGCACAGTCAGTTCACGGCCCTTTTGCCAAAAAGTTTTCATGATCTTTCCAAGCGCACAGGAGGCTGATGCTGGCCTGACAGTGGGACGTTCCCCCCAAAGGCCACCTTGGTCTGTTGCCAGATTCTGCCGGCTGCCGGCACTCACATGGGTCGTCCTTCCCCCAAGACCTCACCCTGCAGAAAAGGTGCTTTTTCATCGAAGGGGCAGGGAAGGCTGACGGGAGGAGCAGAAGACCACAGGGGCACCAACACTCTTCTCCCTAGGGACAGTGTCAGGATGGCAGGACATCACCACCCTGGGTGCTGGCTGGGTCAGGTGGACTTTGAGGTTCCCCAAAGGTGATACAGTGACAAAGGTAGGACTGACCAGCATTTCTTGAGGGTGATGTCCTCTCTCAAAAGACTCAGCCCATTCTGGATTTCCCTACGTAGGAACCTGTGGGGCTGGGCAGCTCCTTGGCACCACTGCCACTGTACACATGCTCCCACTCCCAGAATTGAGAAGTAATATGCTTGAATTAATAACAGACACTGATCACAGTCCTCATGCTCAAGAGCAAATCCACCCCTCTAATTCAGGGGTTCGATCACACAGCCTGTATGCTCCCTAACTGGTCCCTCCCTACCTTGAATCAAGCAAACAATTGCCTTTTTTAAGCAAAAGAAAAATTAGAAACAGGTGAAATCTTGATTTTATATTTGTAGCAAAGCTGTGACAATGTTTTTTAACTTACAATGGAATACAATTTTCTCCAAGTCCTCTTTTAATTCCTCACAGATATTGCTTCTACGGCAGTTATCTTCAAGATCATTACAGTGTTGCCACTGCACATAATTAACTTTACTGTGGCTTTATATGGTGAATGCCATGGTAACATTAATTATTTGCAAATGGTCACTGTCAAATGCTGCGTGGTGACCATGACACTCTATCGTACTCCAAAATACTCAACCTCTGAAAAGAGTCAAAGATAATCTTCTTCATTTATAATGGGTCATAGCAGTACAGAAAATTATTTTTATCTTTTTTCAAACTCATATTATGAAAACATAATGCAGCACTTCTACAGCAACGGTTTAAATGCAAGGTTTGTTGGGGTTTTTTTGTTTTCACTCAGACTGGCTAAGATAGGGTCCGTGCAGATCTTTAATAAGTTACTCATGGATTGAATACATTTGGGAAAATGGATGATTCAAAGGCAAAGTGTTTCCATCGTAACTGTTAGACACAGCAGCTCTCTTATTACATAGCTTTTTAATTATTTGTTCTTTGGGAGGGGATTATTGCTATAGTCTGTAGTGGACAATTAAAAAAAGAAAAAAAAAAGTAATGCTCTGTGAATGTTACCAAAAAAGTAGGAACATCTTAATCATGTTCTAAGCTATACGTGCTGGCATAGCATGCTAAGAGTTGATTTTAAAAAAATGGAATGCAGACTGTGACGAGCAGCAGGACAATCATTCCCCTCCGCTGAAATGAACAGATCATCATCCTGATAGCCAAGCACCGAAACCTTGTTTGTCCACCTGGGACCAGATTGCCAGTCCTTTCAGTTAAAAGAATGATAATCTATTAATTAAGTCCATCTTTTTAGCTCTGTGGAGTTTATTCAGTCTGTCTCTGTCCTAAATATGAATGAGGTCTCGAGTCAAAAATTATAGTTCAGCTAGTTGGAAGTCTAGAAGGAGTCATATTTTAGCCAGCAATATACATGCATTTGCAATGCTGAATTTCTTGGGGTCAGGGATCACAGTTTTGATCTGGGTATGCACAGCCCGTAGCACAAAAGGGTCCCGGTTCCTTGCCTGGGGCTCTTCAGTGAGACTACAGACACAAACAGCAATAGCAGGAGCAGCAGACAATTTGATTTAAATGTGTGAGCACTCTTTTCTCCAATGTGGTGCTTTAAAAGGGACTATAATGCTGTTATTAACAGGACCACAATATTAATACTATATTGAGACAATTATTTGCATTTTCAATTTTGGAGAGCAGGAAACATAAGCACAAACGTGTTGATCAAAATGATGAAGAGCACTGCTTTGTAACGCAGACATAAAATATCTCCATTTACTTTAATCAGGAGCCAAATTAAGAGAAGAAAATAAAAATACTCCAGATATTTATTAGCCAACCACTTATTCTTGTCAAAGGCCTGAGAATAAATTGGTCCAGATAGTGGAAAATACATTTAAAAAGTGATGTGACTATCAAAACAAGACCCAAATCTATATTTCAAAACACTCTTAATATTACAGTCCCACGTATGTAGGCCAGGAACCATGTTCAAAATTAAATCTGACTTCAGATTTTGAACACAGCCAACATATCATAGGAAAATTTGGGTACAGAATCATCTTTCATATGAACAGATAGCACAAGTCTTCACTAGTGAGCAGAAGACGCTATGTTATCTGTGTCCTGATTATTACATTCAGGAATGTGTATAGAGAGAGCATATGAAACAGTAATGAACTTGCTTGCAATGGGAAAAGCCCAGGAAGGCTGGATCCTAAAGCCCGTAAAAATATGAGCATGTTCTACCCTAAAAGTGAAGGAGAACATGAGGACAAGGTCCTTCCCTTCAATAATTTTTTTTTATTACTGTTGTCTTCAAGCAGCCGGTTTGGCAGGAGAGGTTGAGATTCACCTCAGGAAACCCGTGCGATACCTTTTAAGTAATAAAAATCTCCTTCATCCACTGGCACCATCTGCCCCTAGGGACTGCTGGATTTTGTCAAGTAGCTTGTTTGCTACCGCTCGCTGGTTTGGCATTTTTGTGTTACGGCAATAGCCACGGCTGGTGTTAAAGGATTAGTGAAAATTTGTGGGAAGAACAAGGACATTCAAGGAGCTAGGCAAATACCAACCATCTCTACTTAAAAGTGGCTGTATCTAATTAAATAGCAGAATTTCTTAGCAATTTTCTAGTCTCTCTCCCTCTCCAGAAACTCAGCCCCTTACCCAGCACATTTTAAGAGTGAGCAAGGGTAGTGGAAATATTTTTCTGCCTCCAAATCTCTATTTATTAAAGTATATTTATATTTTCATGGTCTAGTACAAGCACAGGATTTCCATAAATAAAACATTAAATGTAACTCTTCCTCTTTCACTTTCAAGTCAGAATTGCATATGTGTGGTATAGTATTAAGATGACACAGCAAATGGTATAGATTGTTCTGAAAGAACAAAATAACAAAATCTTCCCTTTACAGTGCTGTATTTTACCTTTTCCATGGTCTTAAGAAAACTCTCTAGAATGAGCCAAGGATGCTCTCATGTTAAATAAGCTTCACTCTTGATGCTGATCATCCTATTTTTCCTAGAGAGCCTTCATTAAGAGGGATGGTCCCAGACAGACAAGCAGACTTAGGTATTCTCAGGCTGAGGCTAATTGGAAATTAGGACTGATTTTCAATTAAAGACAGGTTTTCAAAGGCACTCAGGCACTGCATGTGCCCAGAGACCTTTCTGGAGCAGAGCCGTAAATGCAACTCGGAGCCCCGGGTGAGGCTGCGACAGGCAGCAGCTGCGGGAGGGTTAATAAACCCAGTCCTGTGCTGCAGCAAGGCTTGGATCCATCTACACTTTCAGTCTGAACTTACGACTTGTTAATATTCACATATTCCTCTGTCCGTGCTACCCTTTAAATAGTATATTTTTTCCTTACGTGGTGGTTACTCCTGATGTATTTCTGGAGAAGAGTCACGCATTCCCTCAGCACCCGCTTTGCTCAGGTGAATAAGCCCCTTTCTTCTAGTCTTCCTCCAGGAGAACATTTTGTCAAAACTCAAACCACCCCAGCTCATTTCTTTCTACCTGGTCCAATGTGAATATTTTCTTGACCCGGACACAGGATTTGCAATTCCACATCACTTCCTACCACTTTCATGTACAGAGGCACCAGTATTTTCCTGCTTCTACTGGAAATACCTCTCCTGATGCATCCTCAAAATGCACTTGCTTTTTTCATGGCTGAGGAAAAATCCACTTTTATGGTTTACAATCATTCTGAGATGAAATATTGCTCTAAAGTCTTTCCCACCACCTTTCCAATACTCAGCTCTCCGTATAGTATATATTATACTGCATATATAGTGTATATGTTACATATACACCACAGTATGTATTTTTCTAATTAATCTCCATGTGTTTGCCTTCCATTTGTGGAAAACTGCATTTTGTCCCATTTCTTTTGTCCCAGCCTTCAAGGTCATCCACTTTTTCCTGGATGATTTCCCAAACTTCCTCTGTCAGGACAATGCCTCTCAGCATCGTGGCATCAGCAAATTTTAACTTCATGAGCACACTGCTAACATTTGTGCCAAAACCCTTTCTGAAAATTAAAAAAGACCAGTTCTTAAGAGGAAGAGCTGAAGATCTCTGCCTGTAACCCCATCGCAGCTAACCTAGCCCTTGCCACCTCTCTTGAAGCCAGTCCCTGCTGACTTTCCAATTCCTTTACTAATCCCCATCTTCTTCATCTTAACTAATAGCTCCCTGCATGGACTGCATCAAATTGTTCACTCAAGTCCAAATAGATGAAATCTACTGCACTTCCTTGGGGTAGAAAATCAGTTATCTTATCAAAAAGTTATTAGATTAGTCTGGCAAGATCTATCTTTAGAAAATCTGTGTCACATTTTATCCCATTTTTCCCTCAACAACATGTCTTTAATCAGTCTTTGCTTGAAAAAATATTTGAAGGCCTTGCACTAACAGCCTGGAATTTTCCTTGGATCATTTTTCATCCTTTTCAAGTGTTGGGCATTACTATTATTAATCGTTAGAGTTATGACACCACTCCGGGCTTTGTTAAAAATATTTCCCTCTGATCCTCTGATTTCATGAGGCAGCTCTTTCTCATCGCTGGGATAGAGGTTATCTGGTCACCCCACAATTTGAGTGCATTAAGCTGCATAATTTGCTCTCCTTTTGATTACTGTTTTCCCATTTTCATAACCTTGTTGCTTTTATTTATTTTTCCTTTCCCCCCAAGGATTTTCTTCCCGAAAACAGAGGCCACTTAAGCTCTTGGGGGATGGCCTCTGTTGACACTGATGTACACCTCTCACAGGTGCCTCCTCAAGGCCAGGACTTACAGATACCAATTTCACCTCTGTACTCCTGCAAGAGAGGAGAAAAATGTGTCACGTCCAAGGTCAGGAGCAGAGACAGGACCCAGACTCACAGCCAGCTAGAGAAGAAAAGGGATTTTTGCTGCCCAAAGGGTGAGCCCAGCACCCTCGGGCAACCCAGCCATGACTCAGAAATGCTGCTGAAGTGTATGAGCAAGCAATTAAAGGGGATCAAGTTAAGGCTCTCCATCTGTGCACAGTCACAAGCCCTGTCACACCGGCTCCTGCTCTCACCAGCTCTGCCTCCACCAGCAATGATGCTGCCACCTCCAACTAAATTTGACTGGAATGTAAGGGGGGGCTCTGACTGCACCAACAGGGTCAGCATGCAAACCCCGCTGCCTAGCTCCATCCTCCGGAGTCCAACCCCAACAACCAGGGAATGCAAACAAGGGACCGCAACATAGCCTGGTGCTACCAGAGCCTCAGGGGTCTCCATGGGCTGCACATCAATATGGGATGGGGATGACTTAGAATCAAAGAAGTCTGAGGCAATGCTGAGGGTAGAAGAAAAATACTTCAAATAACACATGGGAATTGCCCTTTGTAGAGGGGAATTGCACTCATGTCTCCAAGATTGTCGATTTTTCTTCAATTTTTGCTGCTTTTGGACATCAGACCGAACATGCGCACGCATGCACATGCTCACACCCCAGACTATATCCTTTAACCTCTGGCTGGCCAGAAAATAGCCCTTTATCCAGTCAGGTGCAGAAGTGACCAAGTAACAGTCCCTCGCATGACATTACCACCTCTCTCGGGTCAGTTTGTTCTAGCATCTCTACATCCTCCAGAATTGCTATGATATATTGCAACCAGAAATGAAGCCACTGACCCTGATAAAAAGCACGGCAGCCTTTGTGCTGAGCAACACAGGATGCTCCTCCCTTGCTCTTTTTCTCTGCTGTCAGCCTCCAGATGTAGTCATCCATTAGCAATGCTCCCCACCACATGTCTAACACATTGGGTTGGGTTTTTTTTGTTTTAAACAAACTTCCCACAGAATGGAGGATAGAGAGACAGTCAAAAAATGTTTTGTGCTTAGGTGGAGCAAGGGGAAAGGTACCCCTTGCAGATGTGATGATATGAAACAGCCACAAGCAGGCATCTGTTTGCAACCAGCCAGACCCAGTGCAGACTGAGAAGTGACGCTACCTTATTGCAGCGGAAACGCAGGTCAACACAGTTTTTACCACCATGCCCCTTTTTGGCAACAAATTCCCTTCATCCCTGATTCCTTCATTAATAAAAGGTGTAGAGCAGGGAGCAGAGCACCCACCTTCACCAGACTTACGCCAGCAGAAAGCTACTTCGCACACAGTTCTCTACTGACTATATCCAGCCGCCTCAGGTGGCCCAACAGGGACTGAGTACAGGTGAGGCTTTATTTAAGTCTGGTCTCCAACTAAGACAAACAGTATTTTGGATAAAACTTGGGCTTCTGTCTCAGTTAGCTGTTGTGCATCCAGCAGTCAGTCCATCTGTGAAACCTACCTCCATGCAAAAGGTGGAGCAACTGCTCTATTTAAAGCTTCCACTCCTGAGGGAAGGTGAACATTTATATCCCTGCTCATCTCTCAAGTCTGGGGAAAGGGAAGAAACTTTCTGGCATGTCTGCTGCTGTAAAATGAAGAGAGATTAGGAAGGAGATAGGCAGCTCCTGTCTGATTACAGCTTCCCTTACTCCTCTACCCAGAGCAAGAGCAGCTTCTCTTTCAGGAGATGAAAACGTTGCAAGAAATTAAGGCAACGGATTTTTAAAAAAGGATCAGAAGAGGGGAGAAAGAGAGGAAGTATTGGAATGAAAGGCAGGAAGAAAGCAGAGATGATTTACAAAGCCACATATCGGGAACCTCACTGCTGGAGCATGCGATTGTGCTGCGAAGTGTCACACGAATCTGCTGGGAGATCTCTATGCTGTAGTTCAGATAAGAAACTGCACATTTGGTTTTTATCCGAACTGATCCTGAACTTCATAGCCTTTGAGATCATGCCAATCTCTCTCTCCCCCTCTCCTTGTATGCATGTTTTCCCAGAGTGGAAACTGATTTTGCTTTATGCATTTGCAATGACAGGTTGTGAATCAACACCATGGAATGATGCAATATCACATACGACCATGGGAACTTTTGGGTTCAGGTCTCTATATTTTAGGGACTAAAGAAGACTGCTAAGAAAAGCCTAGAAATTGAACCAGTTTCAAGGTTATACTTATTAAGCTGTTTCTATGAAAGTCAGAAAATGTATCAAGCTAACTGCATTCAAAATCCTTCAGCTGTCATCCATTACACAGCTTATTTGAAAAGCCATCCTCTGCAAAGTTGTTGTATTTCCCACCCCCCCTGCCCCCAGTGTTTGCATTTATGGAATTGATGCTTGCTGAAGAGTTGATAGTTGGAAACACTCCCTCCCTAACAGGGAAGCATGAAAGGTTGGCACCTGGCTTAGTGGAAATGAAAAGTGCTGAGGGTCTACACTGAATACAAATAAGAAATTACAAGCTTCAACATTTCAAATTAACATCTTGATGCCTCATATTATTCTTCAGAAAAGCTCGGTCCTTCCTTTGATCTCAGGATTACAGGCAGACGGGGTCTGATTCGCAGCTACTCAAAGAACCTGCTGCACTACGCCGGCAGCACGCACAGACCTTAAAATAAAACCCAAAGTACATGGACACTCATTTGCAAACCTCTGCCAGCACAGTAGAGTGAGATTGTCATTTTGGGGCATCAGTGGGTGAATTGGGTCCCTGCAGTCAAATAAGCGCACACTGCAAAGTCTGGTCTCTCTAAAATCCAGAATTTGTTTCAGGAATGATTTCTCTTTTCATTCCCACCTGATTAATCCCAGGCTGCACTCTTCAGGCTTATTTCCACTTGCAAGGCAAGCAGGACAACAGCAATCACTTCTATTCTTTATGAAATGAATTCTTGATGGAAACTTTAAACTAAGTACTAATTTGTTCCTCATAATTAATAAATTCCTCTGCAGCATAATACAACTCTCCCCAACTTCAAAGGATTTTGAAACTCCTGGAAAACTGTCTAACAGTTGAGGGCATTTTCTATATATATACACACCCATTGACAAAATACAACTTTAAGAATGGTATATTTTGGTTTTTTAATCCACAGATACTTAACTGTATCTACCTTAATTTTTAAGACAGAGGATGTAGAGCAGAATCATTATTGCCTTATTTGCAATCCTACCTAAATACTGGAAGAAGTATTAAATTAATTGTGCCTTTTCAAAACCAAGTGCTAGGTCTTCAGAAAGCGCATAGTACCTATAAGTCCTGACATTTCAGTAGGGATGTAGAATGCTGCACTTCTGGAAATGAGGGCCAAGATGGTCACACCAAAGAGAAGCAATTACAGCCAAGATTTGAAATCTGAAATGTTCAAGATTTTGCTTTTGAAATTCAATATATTTCTTCAATTAAATACTGAATAGCTGTGACTATAAAAAGCCTATGCAGATCTTGAAGTTAAGTATTATACTCTCTGGTGACAGAGCATGTCAAGGCCAGAGTCAACAGAAAACAGCTGCTCCGATGCAGGTTATCCCACCTAATCATGTAGATCGTCCCTCTGCTTTCTGTAAGAATGCACCTACTGTTGTATGAAGAGGCAAACTGCTGAAAATTGAGGTTTATGTACAAATTTGTGAAGCAACAGCAGTGAGTAATTTCTACTTTGGCAGATTCAGAATGCCTTTTCATATGAAAATCAAAACCAAATATATTCTTAACTCCAGAACAGCCCTAGATCATGCTTTTATACATGTACATAATAATAAGGCAAAACAGACACTAAAAACATATCCTGGCAATAAATACTGTAAGACTTCATTAGAAAACCAAAAGGTCATATCTCATGCACGAAAAAGTCAAATTATCTAGGCTGACATTTACAACTAATTTGAACCGACATTAGCATGAAAAATACAGTTTTACTGCAAGAGGTACTATTACCTGTAAGTTTAAATGTGCCCTTTAAACATTAATGCTGAAAACAAAGCACTGAAAAATATCTGCAGCCCTGCCAATTACATTTCCGTATTTTACAGCAAAGCAACGTGAAGCAGACAATTAGCAGAAGATTTCAGCCCCTCATTAGCAAGCAGAACCTAATAGTAAGAGAGAAAAACAAACACCATATGAGCTCTGACGAGCAGATTACGGGCTCAATCCAGCTGTGAGATATTCAGGCACCCATTACCATGCAACCGGCTTATCCATGGATGTGAGCAAATACCAGGAGCTGATTTTGCAATGCACACAGCGATGAGCCCGAGCATCCATGCACCTCTCAAGGCAATAACAGAGCCCTCTGCCTGCCTGCTTGCTCGCTGTCACTAGGAAAGAGACACATTTTGCACAAAGCAGCCGATTTTTTTTTGTGGACTTACTTTAACTGTCGAGGTTCGCAGTCAACTCCCGGCAGTAAGAGCCTCGCTGCCTGCCGTACGTCATCGCTGTCCACCGAGAAACTGCGACGGTGCCCCGCGTGAGCCACGGCAACCCGTATCCACTCCATCAGGGGAGGCAGCACAATGAACGGCCTGGGAAAGCACACAAACATGAATGCTACAGTACACTAGCATCAAAATTACAGGTAGAGAGAGGGCAGGGGAATGCGTGTGTGTCTGTGTATATATGTATGTGAGAATGTATATAGAGAGAAAGAGAACGAAACAATCAAAACGAAAGCATGGGAGAGCAAACCAGCTCAGCAAATTTCAAGCAGGTCTAAATCAAGATGTCTCACCCTGTCTCCAGAGCAGGATTATTTGAAAAGTGAGATTTATGAGCCATGCTCATTTATGGGGCTCCTGCGAGGTCAGTGCACCCGCCTGGCAAGCCCTCCTCCCCCCCATCTTTCGCACGGTGTATCCTGAAAACAGGGCAGGAGCCTGGCGCAGGACCACATCCTGCTCCGGCTGACGCACTGGGCTGCCACTTTGCAATAGGGACAGGAGAACGAACCAGGGCAAAGGGAGAGGATGCCCCCACCCCAGGATGCCAGGGATGGAGGGGTGTTGTGTGAGGAAGCCTCCAACATCTCCTACCAATGCAACATGCACCTCGTGCTCAGCACTGAAAGCGGGGACCTTTCCAGCTGATCCCACTGTATTATTGAGGTTATCTGTGAGCAGCACCAGAAATCAGATGGTTTTGTTTCACTTTTAGCAATATCAAAACACTACACCTTTGGGTACAAGCTCTTCTGCCACTTGAGCAAAAATACACAAAATCACCTCTCAAAGTGGACGGTGGGACTCTGGGCCACAACCCCCACTTCATGGACACTATCAGAGAGATGGTCCTTCGCTCCACAAGACCTGGACAGCCCCATGTCCTAGCCAGAGCTGTCCAAGCCTTAGGTGAACCACACAACACAGTTTGCCCCCATCTATGCTAAAAATTATTTGGAGACTAAGAGAAAAATGCTAAACTTTAAATGAGAACCATAGCTTCAAGTCTTAATTTGCAGTTAAAAAAATAAAAAAATAAAAATCTGAAACTGAACATCTCGGAAGGTCACTGCCTGTTAGGTCAAGGTGGACAAAATCCCCAAAGCAATGCAGGCTGCAGCAACTGCCCTCCCATCCCCAACAGGATTTCGTGCCCACTTCATCATCTAGCTGGTGTGTCCAAAACGGGTGTCTCCTCTGCACCTGTACACAGGAGACAAAGTCTGTGTGGGGAAGAAATGAGGAAGGGTAGAAGAAATCCATCTTTATAAAAATATACTATAAAATTCTAAAAATTGTAAAATCATTAAAAAATAATAAATCTGTCCAAAAGCTACTTGAAAACTATGCTGAAACTTCTGTAGTTAGTCAGGACTGCTGAAAACTATTTAGACACAGTGAAACTGTGTGGCTAACTACCACGGCTAAGGGATGTTAACAGAGATTGCTATAATATTAAAAAAGGAAAAGAAAAAAAAAGAAAAGGAGATGAAACTTGTAAATGACTACTGTCCTCAAGGAATGTCTGCAATTAACCTGCTCTTACCTTCTTTTTCTGGACCTTTTTATTTTGTCTCATTTTCTATGCGGCTCCTTTTCCCTTCCTCTTTAACTGTATATTCCCATATTCCCTGGATTTATTAGCTCAGTATATCATCCTAATACTGGAAATGTTCCTTTTTGTGCAGCACCATCCCCTACTTTTGCTCCTTTCACCTCTCCTGCTCCTTCTCATTCAATATTGCTTTCCCTTACTTGCCTTCCCTTATGTGGTCCCTTTCCTCAGAGGGAAGGGGGGGGGGGGGAGAAAAAGAGAGTCTGGATTAGATGCCCAGTAGGCAAATACTTCACATTTTAAATATATAACTTCACCCCAAAAGGATCTACCCTGAGAAAAAGATTTCAGATAATGTTGATTCTGGAATACTGGTTTCCTATTTATAGCTCTTTATGCCATTTATTTCTCTTTTGAAGACTTGACTTTACATAGCTCTGATATTAATATTCTTGAGGAGGGATGAGATATTTCACAAGTGCCGAAGGACAGAGAAGCCCTGAGGCCACTAATTTTCCCCGGGATGCCGGGTTCCCAAATCTCACGGGCGCTTAAATGAACAACCTCTTTTTGAAATATGACATCTTTGGCCGACTTGCCACTTTTATCATTATTCTATTCGAACAGACTGCCGACCCCTCAAGATCAGGCTGCCATTGTTTCCAAGGCTTTTTGCTCTCCCCAGTCCTGCTGCGGCCGCATAAGGAGGCAGATAAGGAGAGAACATCTTCTCCCACAACTTCCATGAAACAATTTCCATAACCCAGCTCATTTGTCATGACGGCGGCAGCGGTCAGAGGAGGGAGAGAGGAGAGCCAGGGGTGTATCTGCTCCTGGAAGGTGACCTGCTTTCCAGGTCACCTGTGACATGTGTCCTCAGAGCAGAAGGAACCCTCTGTCATGGCGTGAAGTAGCTGGGGACAAGTGATCGGTGGGAGTTGCTTTCATCACTTGCTGAGCAAACAGTAGAAAGGGAGCTGCAAATCACACTGGAAGTATAAAAATGTATATAGTTACTTGGTGCTAGGAAAACAATTAAAGGGCAACTCAACTCTAGGTTAAGGTTTGCATGAGTGAATGCATGGATCAGAGAAACGAAGAAAGGCTTGTACGGAGCTGTCCTGTAACATCTGCTGGGCGAACGGAAAAGCAGAGAGCTGTGGCTGAGCAGGGGACTCTGAGGTTCATGCTTTTCCTCCTCCTGTGCAGGTCAGAAACTCCCCCAGCACAAAATCTGCCCCCCCTCCCCAGTAAGGAGCAGAGCAAATAAAATTATTTACAGCAACTGTGATAACTGCACTATAAAACTGCATCTTTTTTTTTCCCGGTCTTGCAAACTTCAACAGAGAAATAGAAACCAACGTGGCTATTTGGTGCAATAAATCCGAAAAGGGAAGAGAATCAGTGTTCTGCAGAAGCAGGGGGATTTTCTCTAAAGGCCAGTTTTGCTCCATACACGAGGATGTGGAGTTTACTCACAATATATTACATTCCTTTTTCCGAGGCAAAAAATCCCAACCCATCACTGCGTATCTGAGCGTGTCAAGGAATTTGTATTTTGAGAAGAGAACCAAATATGGTTGAGTGCAATAGGTTAAAAATACCCTTCAAGAGTCTATGCACCACGTGAAGTGGATTTTTTTTTTTCTTTTAATGCTGTTTATGTGTCAAAGGAGAAAGAGGAACACAAAGTCATAGGGAGGTGACAACCTACAAGACAACGTGGCATCACCAAGACATATATCACTTTTCAAATGACACCATGCAAAAGTGGGTTAGGCAAATGCACCACATCATTGGTGCATACATTGCTTTATCTCTGCTGTACAAAGGCAGGTAACAACCAGGAGAGTTTGGTACTTTTGTGTTCCAGAGCAGACATAGCAGGTAAGTCACCTAGTTACACATTTTGGAAGCGCCTGCCTTAACTAAATTAATTTAACCACAGTAGGAACATGCTGGGCTTGACTCTGCTTGAATGATGTGGAACATCGGGAGCAACTCGATTGCTGCAGAAGCACCTTACAGGGGTGCGGGTCAGCGAGCACTCTGATCTCCTCCTCTAGCTCATCTTTGTACCTGTGCTTAACTTTAAACGCATGCTCCTGTCCTCTTTAATTCACTGCGGTTCAAAGTTAAGCATGAGCTTAAGTAACGTCCCAAATAAAGGATGAATTTCAGCACAGGCTTGTATTTTCCAGAACTGTTGTCTAAGGGGAAAAACGTGCCAGATGGGGATGCAGGGAGAAGTCTCTGCACAAAGCAATCTCCATCCCACACAAAAGAGATGGGAGGTGGGGGAGGGATGGGGGAGGCCAACAGAAAGCAGATCCCAAAGGGTTGGACCTTTCTGTCCCCGAGTCCTTGGCAAGGGGACAGCTGGCTCCTCTTGGAGCATGCCCTCCCTGGGTCCCTACTTAAACAGAGAAAGGAATTATCAGATCCTCACATTGCCAGTTCCGCCCTCCACAAAGTATCCCTCCTCTTTCCCTCTGGCTGCCCCAGGTCTGTCTCACAGCTATTTTGGGACGACTCAGGGACCCGTGAGCTCCTGGGCCTTGCAGACATCTGCAGGCAATATCCAGCTGCCCCCCCCATGAGGGACGACTGCTCGTCTTCCTCTCCCATCCCAGATATCACACATCCTTCTCCGCATCACCCTCAGACATGGCAGCTCCCGGCCAGCACCCGTCCACGCCTCTCCCCAGCACCCTCCCCTCCAGAGCGGGGTCAATGACCCCTCTGCACCCTATCAGACCTGGAACTATTTTGGTTTTTGTGGGGCTGATGTCTCTGGGGCACTTAGAATTACAAAATGGCTCATCAGGAAAGCAAATGTTATGTGAGGAAACCTAAATATAAGGCATAACCCGCTCCAGTTGTGCCACCATTTGCTCAAAACCCACGCTCCTCCCAAGATGCACGTAGCAGTCCTGAACTGCCCACCATTTCCCTCCTCAGCTTGCTGGCACAAGAGATGTTAAAAGTCCTATCACGCATATGCAATAGTTCAGGCTTTTTCATCATCATCATCATCATTATTATTATTGCTATTATTATCAGTGGCAGTATATCTGTATATAAACAGGAGGAATCTTTGAATGGAAGAGCATGAGAAACGGGCACTGTAAAATCCAATAGGATGCTGCATTATCTTTGCGTGAATCTGCCAGGATACCAGTGAAGCTCTTTTTTGGACACCACCTGCTGCAATGTTGGAGTTGCAAAACACTAGGGCCAGCGCTCCTACAAATCCCAGCTCCCAATAACCCCTGGCCTTGGTTTTTCCCTGTCCGTACCACCTTTGCAGGGTGCAGACTCCCAGCTGCCCACTGACCATGACTGCACAGTCCACCATTGCCACCCAGTCCTTCAAGAGCAGGGCCATCACGCACACCCACCCTCTTCTTCTTTATTTCCCAGCAGCTTAAGCAGTTCTTCCTCTACTCGGTTGTTCCCTCTCCCTTGCAAGGTGGAGAGTAATCCACCTTTTTGGTGGGACCCCCCTGCCAGGAAAGCAGTGTCCTGTCTCACTCTCTCCTCCCCGTTCCCACTATTCATAGAAGCATAGAATGGTTTGGGTTGGAAGGGACCTCAAAGATCATCTAGTTCCAACCCTGCTGCCTGAGCTCCCCTCCGGCGGGTGACTCCCTAATCATTTTTGCCAGGTGATGAGAGTTCCAAAGGAGGGACTATTGCTGGTCACCTTCTCCAGCGTGCAAACTTAAACTGCCTTCCTGATGGCACACTCATCACCTTTGAATGCTCCTCACCCAGGCTTGGTCCTCCTCCACCACCGTGGCTCACAAACCCTGGACAGACCACCAGCCCCTCACTCACAGCAGTGCCTGCAGCATCCTCCAGGTCCAGGAGCTCATCAAGAAAGAGATTTCCCCAAATAATCACAGTGCTCAAAGAAAAAATTCTCTTTTCAAGTGCAGCACAGCAACCTCTGTATTTCTGGGGGTGCTTCACATTGCTCTTCTTCAGGCACCGAGCCCTTGCCCCACCACATGCACACACTCACTGTATGTATTAAAATCAACCCGCACAGAGAGGACTGGCTTGATGGCTGCATCACAATGGGAACAGAGAAACTCCTGAGGGCTAATCCTATTCAGATGTGAATTCCCACAGCTGCTTCGTGCTGTCCCCTCCCTTGCTTTCACCAGCTGTTAAGTGTACACAGCTCTATAGACTTGACCTCCCTTTAACTTAAACACCTTCCGTATGGTTCAATTATTGCAATTGCTTTGGTTGATTTCTGTTTGCAGGATCCTTTAGCTACTGAGGAAGACGCTGTCGTGGTAAGAGTTTCTTCGCTCACTCCAGCCAAGGAGCCCATCCAAACCTGCATGGCAATTGCAGCCAAAGTGCTCCACGCAGGTCACTGCTGTTTTACTGATTGCTTCTGCAATTTTAGAGTTAACAGCGCTTCTGAGAAGCAGAAGGCTATACTTTTGCAAGGAAAAGCCTATCTGGACAAAGGTAGGGAGATGTTTCTGCTTGCAGATATGAGTCAGCAACTTTAACGTTATGAAAAGGTCTTTTCATTTGTTTGGCTTTATGCTTATGTTTTCATGGGTGGTTTTTAAAGAAAATCCCAGCGTATGAATTGAAAAGCATTCTTAGTTCTGACAGTTTTCATTTAGAACATATGATGAAACCATATACGCAACGCTAGTCTGTTTTTAGTATTATTGGAGGATAGAAAAGCATGTTTTTTCCAATGGTTAGCATATATTTCAGTTGGGTTTCAAGGCTGCAAAACTCATGTTTTATATTTACACCATAAGCTACTTGTCTTCAGAGTGAAGAAATACCTGCAGTGCATTTTGTTCAGGCTGAAGGATCAAATCTCCTTGTTCTCACACAAGCCTCAGTGCGACCTGCCTAGGCGGAGGGAGGGTTTACCACTACACTTTTGTGTACCAAGACATCAGTGCTCCAGAGCCCGCACAAGGGTATCTGCAAGTCACAGTTTTTGAATTTGCATCCAGTGTTCAAATGCACCGTCCCCATTGCCTCTCCCATGTTAAAAACATTAACGGCCGAGACTTGAAATGCAAACAAGTCAAAGTGATGACTTGGCCAGCAACCACAATGGGGAAATATTTCACGGGCAGTTTTGACATCCAGTCTGACACGACTGGCTGCAGCATAAATCCCTGAAGAGATGCCAGCATTGGGAGCGCGGCGCAGAACGGTCCGGGTAACACGCTGTTCTCGCAGTGCTGCAAGCAATTTTCTCTATTTAAAAAAACCCCTATAGCCATCCCATGGACAGAGTAAGTCTAGCTTGATAAATTAGGTGTAGAATGCAGCCCCAGCCCAGCAAGGATATACCATCTGACAGCTGAGCTGTGAATACTGCCTGAACTATTTCTTGTAACATGTGCAATCTCACACGCTGCAGGCAGCTGCCAATACCATTTCTGAAGGGATTTTTAAAAAGTGGGAAGTTTGATATTTAGGATGCAAATCTAGAGGATTTGTGTAAGGAAGGATCTGGGATTTCTTTTCAGTGGTTCCCAATCAAAATCAACCCTGGAGTTAACTTTGAGTTCAGCAAGGCCACAGTTTTACCCTGTGAAGTTTTCAATTAAATAGTGGATAAAAATATATAGGGTAATACGGGGCTATGCCATACTGGCACATCAAGCATGTGTAATCCCTTCCTCAGATATACGTTGCAGGGTTCATTCAAGCTTCATAGCAGGACTTCCACATTCCCAGTGCTAGTGCTTTACCAGTTCTTTACTAGCATTGTCCATCATTCTTTCCACTCTGCTGGCCTTTGCTAGAGACTGCCATACCCGTGGAGTTTGTACCACATAATAATTTAAATCAGGGACACAGTTCCTTGGTTATCTTCTTACTGATATTGTTCTACGGGTAATAATCTGTACTACAGACAGGGCTGTACCAGTTACAAAGATGCTTTGAAGGAGTTCAAGTTATTTTACAGGAGTGGAACACTCCTCTCATTAAGGCGGCTTCATCACATTAATTAGCCAGGTACAATAATAACTATCCAAATCATGAAACAAAATTCAGATGATAACCCAAACCCTTCCCATTAATCACCAACAACTACAAGCTACAATTTGCACGTGTGTGCAAGTGCAGGGGACATGTACTTTTTCGTGTGTGTCCACGCGCACGTGCAAGGCAGGCAGAAAGATAAAAAAGAAGCAAATAGCTCATGGGAGTTTCCTAAGGGACTGCTCCACATACACGGAAGAGTAGTGAAGGAAAACTGAAAAGAAGGTTAAAAATCAGACATGTATCCATCAACTCAATTAAGACGAGGGAAAAGCTAAAGGTTGCTGGGCGGTACAGGGAGTTATTGCTCCTCCAAGGCAGAGTGGCAGAGGAAACGCTGGAGAAGGAACTTTGCTGCCTGTGAGGAGAATTAATGGGTGGTTCTGGACCGGCTGAGCTGCTGAGCCGCTGCTTCTCAATGAGTTGTTAATGGGGAACATGGAGAGTTAGGAAGTAATGAGGACTTTGTCAATACAGCTGCGGATCAAAGTGGGTAAGGAACCACTTAAGGAAAAAACCATCACACAAATCTGCAACTACAGATTCTGCGCTTTCCGGTGCTTAAGAAATTACTTGTAATAATTTTGGAAGTGTTATAGAGGCTGAGAAGCAAAACACAACCACGGGACAGATACTTTTATTAAACCAGAAGCAGCAGGCAACAGTGGCCTCATCTACAATTTTTTTTTTAATTCCCAGGAAAAAACGAACAAACCTAAATAATCTACAGCCGCCTGCAGGTGGAGGCACCAGAGGAGCACTGCTTTCGCAGGCAACACCCGGCACAAGACAGATGTCTCCATCACATCCTGGCTGGGTGCATTAGGGAAGGGGAACCCCACAAAACAGGTCCACCCCACCTCCATGCCTACCAAACTAGCTGTCTACATCCCCAGAATGAGGTCCAAACCACGTCCTGTACCTCTATGCCTGCCAAAATAGCCATCTACATACACAGTACGCAGGGCCATTAGATAACCCACCCCACCTGGACTGGCTTGGATTGGTGCCAACAACACAGACAAAAAAAATCAGAGGGTTTCTTCCAAAGCGACCAGATTGAAAGAAGAATATGAATTTGGGGTTGGAGGGGGTCACACATCCATCTTATGGTTGGGTTTGTTGGCATTTAGGAAGTGGGGAATCTCTTCCAGGTTTTCCAAGCAATCCTAGCCACCTTCCACCTCCTCCCCCTCCCATCAAAGCAGCAGCTCCCCCCCCTGCAAGGGCTTTGCTATTTTTTTCCTTTTTATTTTATGTAAAGACAAACACTATTAAAAACACACCACGTTCTCATTTCTTTCCCTCCATGAAGAGCAAACACAGAGAAACACTCCCTAGAAACGAAGCACCGGATTTATTCAAAGGCAAGCATCCCATTTTACACGTCCCCCAAGACTTCGAGGGAGGTACCGCTTTCTGTGCTGGAAAGTGCTAAGCCAGACAGGACCGCCACCGTACCAGCTTCCCTCCTGTATCCAGCCTCTGCAGAAGGCCACGCAGAGCCTTTGCGGCTCCCTAATTCAACCTGGTTCAGAGCTAAAATCCAGGTGGGCTGGAGATGGGTGGGAAGGATGGGAGCAGCTCCCACGGGGCCATGGAGCCCTGCAAGTGCCAGGGGAGCTCTCTGGCCACATCCTGCAACCCGCCCCACCCTGGGCATGCACGGTCAGGGGAAGTCCTTGGCTTCACATGAGCCAAGGACAACCCCCGTTTCATGGAAATACTGCCTATGGCCAGATCCATGCAGTCCGGGCTTCTCTGCACCAGCAAGGACACAGAGAGGCCAAGGATGGGGAAAGTCACCTGGACCTCCCTGCTTCCTTCTGGGCTTCATCCAACCTAAAAGTGACTGTCACAGCTGGAGATGAAGAGAGGGAACACAGCACACAGATAAGGCATAAAGCTTGCAAATATGCTGCATATAAAAACGTCATGTTTAACAAACCCACTTCCTCGCAACGCACAAAACCTCATTATGGAAACCGAAACCACCAGAAATAAGTCATGGACCACAAAGCATGCTTGCATGTAAAAAAAAGATGGGAAATAGGCAGGAAGGCTTCTCAGAGTACTAAGGAGAAGTCAGCTTCACTGGTTTCCTTTCTGAGCAGCACGGGATGGTTACATCCAGCTGGTGAATCTCCAGAGCACAACCCCATGGAAATAGCCGGGCTCATGTTTAACCCTACATCGCTCCCACTCCAGCACTAAGTACTAACGCATGTTTGATTAGGCAACAGGAGGAGTATCTGCTCCTTCCAAAAGTGACCACAAGCTCTTGGCAATAACACCGAGTACTTGCTTTGGCCCTAACCGCACACCGCAGTTGTTAAACTGCCCTGCCAAAGGAAGACATCTTGCCAGACGGAGTATTCAAAATAAAGCAAAGAAGAACAATCACTTTAAATAATCGGTGTTTCAAGTGCTCTAACGAAGAGAACATGTATTAAGGCAACGTCTAAGAAAGGAAAACCTATTACAGCAAATGCTAAAAGTGATTTTTCAAATATTCCTGCCCTTTTCACTTTCCACAAGGAAGTGAAGTCTGCAGAAATCATACAAAACCAGAGCTTCAGCATTATTCACCTTTATTTTCCCACTGGTTCCAGTGGCATTACTCCCACAAATGGGGGCTACAGATTAGGTGAGGTTGTTTTCTAATTTTGGTTATTTTTTATGCATACTAACCACCCTCGGACACGAGTTAGGCCTTCCGCAATAACACGTCTGGATGACAGACTTCTGCAATAACAAATCATGAAATTAAAAATAATTTCGAAAAATGAGAAAATTCTGGATTCTTGTCATTTCCTTTTTTCTTTTTTTTTTTTTTCATACTTTGGAAACAATAGAGCAAAAAGCAACAAACATGCTTAGAGTGACCCAAACTTGAAAAGAAACAAAATGCCAAAAGGCAAATGGCAAAATTCCCAGTAACATCGTTAATGCCAAAGTTTCATCTTATATGCTTTTCTGTGAATCGATATAAAAGTATTTCAATGAAGATATCATTGAAATAATATCATATTATATACCATTTATGATTACACATATAATGAGATTCTCAAATGCTGCTTTTGAGATGCAGACCTCATACTGAAACAATAACAAGCCCTGTATGCGCGGCTCTCAGGGCACACGCGCAGATCAGAGCTTGGCTCACCCGTACAGCACGATACACACATCAGGGCGTAAACGTGGAGCCCAGCTTGAAAAAGCAGCTTGCATTTGCACCACCATGATACCCATCCTAAAAATGAATACCCAGCACTTTCCAAGCACCAGCCACTCCTCTCGCCTCCATACTGGGGAAGCCTGGTTTAGGGCTGGTGAGAAGCACGGCAGGGACCTTGCGTTACTAGAGGGTTTGCTGGGCTTTTGACAGGAGATGGCTTTATTTTCTTGGCCAGCAAGCTGTCCTGGTTGCTTTCTGCAGTGCCTGGGTGCAGAGCTGCCCTGCGCTGGGCACCTTGCCTGCCGGCATTTGGTAACCCCATCACCGGCTTCGGTGGCGTCTCCTTCTCACCTTACGGCAAACCCTGAGTCAGGACGGGGCCTGAGGCGTGCCTCCCCTGCCCTGGCCATCCCCAGAGGGGGGGGCAACAGCAGCACACCCAGAGTCTGCCATGTCCCTGTCCAGGGCAGCCCCAAGGTTACTCCTGTGCCCAAGTACTCAGCATGTCTGGAGCCCAGCATCTTTTAATGACCTCTCCTTTCCACACACTACTCTATTCATTTTTCACTTCCCCAATCGCAGCTGTCGAGCCCCATTAACGTGTAGAAAAAACACATTTAAACCCAAACCTGCTAGGCCAGAAATAGAAGTTCTCATTTTCTTTTCCAAAACACAGAATAGCTGAGCAACAACGAAAGGAAAAGGAAATCTCTCCCGAGTGCACATCTGGAACCAATTTGCTGTATGTAGCCACTGGGTGTCACTTTTGATATATATTGGGTCAGCCACGCAGCGCTTCGGCGACAGAAACGGATTTCAAAGAGGTGATCCTAAACCAAACCAGACTGCTCCGCAGCCTCTCACGCGCAAGCTGTAATTAGCAATTAGCCAGCCAGGCCGATTTATTAATGAAACGTCTTCGCCATGACATTAAGCACCATGCAGCAGCTCTTACCTCTCGGTCTGCAGCGTGACTTTTGATGGCTCCACGTTGGGGTTTTCCCACTCCATCTGTGGACAGTGCATGAAGTAGCAGAGGGTGTACAGAGCCTCCGGCTCCCAGTAAAGCGATCCCTGCTTCTGGTGCATCGGCGTCCCGTTCCCATGCTGCTTGGCATTGAGGGGTTGGAGGTGGTGCATCGCTCGAGATACCAGGTCACCTGGAAAAAAACAAAAGCTGGGTGAATGCCAGGTTTTCTTCATCTCCCCAAAGTTTTCAAACCAAAAGGCGCGCCAGGTTGGTTTTCCTTTCCATTTAACCTCACACATGCAAACAGTAAAGGGTAGGACAGGATCCTGTGCACTGCTCACCTCCTCCAGGTCAGACATTGCCTGATGGTTTACACAGTGCAACATGACATACCTGGGCTGCAGACAAGCCCTTGAAGGCCTGGGGAAGATGGGTTTCTGCAAATACGGTGTGTCAGCAGCGCCAGGCTGGCCCATCTCAGCACTTCCAGAAGAGCCAGTACGCTGGTACTGGGATCACAGCTACCTACAGGCAATCCTTGGAGGCTGCCAAAACCCCACAGTCCCAAAAATGACTTGTGGGGATGATGAAGAGAGGCACCAAAAGCCACATGCTCCTGAGTAGAGAGCGGCAGGGAAACGTATCCCTTTGGAACGAGGAAGGAGGCAGTCAGATAACTCACAGAGCGCTGCGGGAGCACGCAAATGGACACGTGGGTAAGAAAAAAAGGGGGAAAAGATTGCTAAAAGACAGTATCAGAAATGTGCAACTGAAATTGCAATTTGTAAGCCCAGGCTGAGCCCGGAAAACTTGATTTTAGCAGAAGAGCAAAACCTGTGGAGAAGGCTCACCCAGCCTCTCAGGTTTCCAGAGCACGGAAAATGGCCCAGGAGAAAGATGCTCATCATCTCCCCTGCGCCAAAGTGGTTCTGGGCGCGTCCTCGCAGGGCGAGTATGGGTAACCAGCTGCAGTATGCGGACTGTGATCAGCAAAGCCAGCAAGCGAGATTAGCAGGCAAATACGCGGGCAAGCAGCAGTGAGTCTCTAAGCACTGTGCTGATTGTAACTAATTAACTAAAACATCTCCCTTCAAGGCAGTGAATTTTACGTTTGTTGACTAGTGACCACTCTATCAAAGGCAGGGAAACAATTGTGGTTATAAACTGCCTGTTTTCACATCTTCAAATCACTCTGAGAGTGCTTTTGGGGGAAATAATGATCCCAGATCAAATCAGATGGTTTATTTTAAATGAAAATCTGAACAAGACCCCTTTGGGTCATTCTTAAGCTATACAAAATCAAGTGATGGGGAAAAGAGGACATAATTTTCCAGTGTTAAGAAGAAGTCACACGCTTTCTGTTATTTGTTTTCCCAAGTGATCACTGAGCACTGAAACTCGGAAGGAAAAGTTAGAAATGCACATTGAGTTAGGAACATAAAACTAAATCGGGGGGGTGGGGTGGGGTGGAGGAAAAAAAAAAAGCTGAATAATGAACTCATGGGCCAACTTAAAGGAGAACCATTTCAACTGTGTGCAAGGCAGAGCTACAGGGGTTTTTTGCAAAGTCCCACCCCTGTGAACACATCACAGCACATCACCTCCCTCCAGCCTGACTGGCACAGAGAATGATGATGCTGCTGCAACAACGTGCACCAGGGAGAACAGAAATGACTCGTTGAAAAATGCTCAGCCCAGTCCTCCAAAAACACAGCCTTAAAACCATGAAGAGAAGAAAACCGCTGGCATGAGAAAACTGCCGAGTCCATGATTTCAGGGTTTTGACACAATTTTTTGCTGCGCTCTGCAATATTCCTCTGATTCAAAGCTTTCATTTAAAAATAGTTTCTGTCGTTTCCCTCTGCCAGGAAATTGTCATGATAGGACCAGTCTTGCAGCCCTGTACGCTCATAATTTCCGAGAGAAGCTGTGCATGCGGAAAGCCTGCAGGATCAGGTCCACGGCAGAAACAGATGTGCCTGAGATGACTCCCCAGTCCTGCACGAAATTATCTGCAGGCAACCAGCAGCAAAGTTTGGGACTCCCCTTTACTCGGTCACAGCTGACGGCCAAGCCTAGCATGGGCCAATTTAACTGCTAGCAACCTTGCTGATAGCAAATGTAAATTCCCCTGCTTTTCTCCAAAAGGCAAATAAAAAATGCGTAGAACTGCTGGCTGCAACATCCAGCTTTAACAATAATAGCAAAAGCACAGAAAAAGGAGTTGCACTAAATTCAGCCTTTTCAGACCCAAGCCACCACAGCACTAAAGCATGTGGGTTAAAGTTAAGCACGTGACTAGTCTTATTTCTGTGGACTGAGACAGCAGGCACCAGAGAAACCCCCTGACTTCTGTACCCAGTGATGAATAAAAATCAGGATGCAATTTAGGCCCAGATTCAGGCAGCAGCATTACTTCATACCCATTCCTCCCGGAGCGCTGGGGTGATGCGACTTCAATGACACATCCAGCACCAGAGGAAGCTGCATGGTGAGTAAGGAGGGAAAACAGCAGCACGAATGACGTAGGCAGGGCGGGCAGCTCAGCATCGCTGCTGATACAAGGCTGGAGGAACTCGAGCCTTGCTGAAATCAATGGCACAGCTCCCATCCATTTCAGTATGACCAGGGGTTCACTCTTTTATTCTGTATTTCCTCAACTGCTTCTTAACAAACCCAAACCAATTCATGCCATTAAATCTGAATTAATGCTTTTTATGTTTAAGCCTCATTTAATTACATCATACCAAGAACTGATTGGCTCAGATCTTGCTTTTGCTATGTTATCTCTGGTTACATTTCAAGTAATTTCTATATTAACAATTATTATAACATTACTCTATCAGACACAACACAAAGCTTACATAATCAATATCTATAAAGCATCAAGCTTCACAGAGGACAGTAAGTAAGCATAAAAAGCTGCATTATGATCTTGGTACCCAGCAGGCAGAGCACTGGAGGCAGGACGGGAATTGCTGCTCTCTATTTTATTCCATAGTGTAACCTCAGACAATCCACTGCGTGCCCTGGTGCCCTTCTCCTCCTCCAGCTGCATCCAGTTACGGTGTAAATTCTTCAGGGCAGAATCTGTGCCTGAGAGTGTCCATGCACCAGGATCAGTGCCAAGAAGGGATGAGGGAGCTGACAGGCGCACGCACACACTGTATGGTAGTACTTACGTGTACTCTGTAAAACATAGTGTAGTGCAACATCTGGTTCTAGATGCACGTGTGTTGTTTTCAATGCCTACCATGTTTTGCTGCTTCTATTCTTCCTTGCTAATATGCTTTTGTTTCTCCATTTTCTTCCAAAGAATATACCAAGAGTTGAAACTCTCTTTGATCCTGGCCAGGGCACCCCAATGCCCATGGACGTGAAACCAGCTCCATGATGAGACTCACTGGTCTGGTCTCCAGCAGTTAGCCAACGCAAGTCTCATCCGGGAAACCCAACCTATATATGCTCTCCTTGCCAGCTGTAAAATCCATGGTATATCTCAACACCGAGGGCAACCTTGAATTTGTGGCCAAGCACAGAGAGGCAAGCCACCTTCATCAGTTTGTGTCACCCATCTGTGCTCCTCAGAGCCGTTCAGCTACAGCAACGCTCTGCAAGGGGAGGTTACCTGCTCGCAGCATTGCTGGCTCTTCTGCATCTTTTTGGCCCTGAAAATGTGTCTCAGATACATCAACTGAGTGCATCTGAAAGGCCAATAAAGTCCTGAGTGCATCATTTAAAAAACCAAACAAACAAAAACATAAAAAATAAAAATCGCAGCAGCTGACTTAATCTTGTAACTCCATAGACGCGGCACCCGAGGGCTGTGGCGTCACAACACAAGGGGCTCGGCAGGGATCTCTGTCTCGCTGTCCCCTGAGATAATTTTTGCCCCTGTACCACTGCCTGCAACCCATCTGAGGAACAGACTGGGGAGCCGATCTGCCTGACAAAAGACCTTGCCGATTTTTGTTTTTAATTTAAACCAAATAAACACTTCCACAATTTATGCAATGTAAGCCAAGCGAGCCGATGCACAAACTGATCTGCTGGCAGAGCCAGGGAGAGGAAGACATCACATTGTGCAGGGTAGACACACACACACCAAAAAAAAAAAAAAACCAACAGTGAGGTGGGGGGGATATTTGAAGATATTTTTGTTGTCAAAGCTGGGAAGCCAGGACTGGAGGACAGGCTCCCAGAGGGCAGCAAAGGTGGTGGCAAGCCCCAGGCTAGCGCTGCCTTGCATCCCTGGATTGGGATGGGAAGAGCTCTGGCAACGTGGCTCCAGACTGGAGCTTGTCAGCCCAGAGGACAAACGCTGTGCCGCGCACAGAACCATCACCACACCACAGCGTGTGGAGAGCTGCTGCCGTAACTACCAGCATTTTGTCCTTTCCACAACTAAAGCAGGACTTGTCGATCGCTGCTGCTGTCAGTTCAGCACAGTTTATAAATGCAAGGTCCACATACATTTGATTTAAAGATTGAAAATATTATGTAATGTGCATGTTGTGACACGGGCCTGGTTTAAGGCAATACTGAATATTAAGGAACAGCTTCACTGACTTCAAGCCAAAGATGTGATGTGACAGAGGAAGTTAAGCTGCTCCAGTCTGTATGGGGGTGGTATACTCAAAAACATACAGCACACGACTGGACTGCAGCACACAGCTGGGGGGAAAAAAGAAGAAAAGCAAAAAGAGGAGGAAGAAAGAGGAAACGATCAATGCCTGATACCCACTTCTGAGAAGCTTTCTGAGGGATTTTACCGTCTGTCATGATGGACCTGATCTTGCAAACATGCCTGCCTAGGAGCAGGCTCGCTGCTTTCAGAGATAAACTTCCACAGCCTAAAAGGTTCAGCTGGGTGTGTGTGTGTACAACCACGACCCCGAGGTGAATGACGCTGCACTGATCCTTGCACAGCCACTCCCTACGACTCCTACTTTGAGGTTCCTTGTTCCAAAACCATGTCCTAAAACCACAAGAACTTAATGATGATATTTTTGCACACTGAAAACAAGCCACACAATTCTTTAGCCGATGTGTTTCCTTCAAAGCCCAGGGGAGAGAGGATGATCTCTGTTTCCACCACAGACATCTTCCCACATGATGCCCCATTTGGGGACTGTGCAAAGCAGCAGCAAGCCATGTTTCTAGTGTGACAGCATCTTGCAAGAAGCACCCATCAGTGTGATAATGCTGGTCTGATCATCCTTCCAGCTGTGCATGACTCCAATGTGTGTAGCCTGCCTTCAGGAATCATGCCCTGCGGTGGGGCACGTTGCCAGCACCGGTGTTACTGCTTTGCTGTGCTACCTGAGGGAACATTTTCTCCAGCAAAGAGGGGGCCAGAGCCATAGACTGGAGTTGTGTCTGTCCTTCAAAGCCCTTAATGTCTTCCTGTGTCCTGTCCAGACCACAAAAAGGAGGAGTATTGGTCAGGGAGCTGCACTCCAGACACCAACTTCATGTCATGGCCAGTAGTTTCCAAAGTTTGCCCCCTTACAAGCATGTGAGGCTGGTGCAAAACTCACTGTCTTGATCTGGATTCATTTCACACCTCTGTATAGAACTCTTGGATCTATGGTTTTGCTCATGACTAGCTCCAGGGAGACTGTATTGAAAACATGAATTATAACCCTAATAATAAACCCTGGTCTATTCGATCAGACTGCTACCTGGTAGCCACAGCCAGCCTGCATCCATCCCATACTGTAGCTAAGTCTCTCTCCCTTTCTACCTCCCTGTTGCCTCTGGTTTCTGCACAGAAGTGATGCATTGCTACAGCTCACCCCAGCATATGCCTGTAAGCGCATGAATGCAGGTGAATACGAGTAGTTGAGCTGTTGTCTTCTGTACCATGACAAACCACCTGCAGCCATCCGCTCAGTCAGCCGCCTGAGCCAACCCTATACTCTTGATTTCAGCTGTGCTGTTCCTCCATGTTTGCTCTGCCTCTGGTGTTGCATCAATCTCTATGTTTCAAAAGTCAGCCGAGCAAAAACTGCTCGAGCAAAACCTCTCCTCGAATGATTTATTGGAGGTCCTTCTACTGCTAACTCAAGACAACCCATCTATTCCAGGAAAGGAGTCTGCAGAGAGCTAGGGTGGGTGCACACTAGAAAGTGTTTAGTATGTATGTTACTGTGCACATGCTCTTAGCATAAAGTATCTTCAAACATAAAGCTATGCTATTCCTGGCACACAGTATATTCCAGATTCAGTAGCCAGCTGCCTAGGGCTGTGGGTGCACTTGGAGTGCTGTAACCCACAGTCAGTGGAGCATCCCACGTGCAACAGATTCACCGTCGAGGTCACCTTGCAGAAACCTCCCCATCCCTGCCATCTCCCCTTGCCCACGTACGTCATGACCCTGTGTGAACTTGCTACCCCTGGCAACCTTTTCTTCTCCTAACAGCCATTCACCTCTCCCATAGAAGAGCAAACAAAGGAGCTGTGGTCCCAAACTCTGAATTCAGCACCAAGAAACAGGACCAGGATATGAGCAGCCCATTTCTTGACAGTAGTCCCCCCGTGGCCTCCCACAGATCATTTAACCTTTTATCTCCACTTATCCCATCATCACAAAGCTTCTATTTATATTAACAGAGTACATGTTTGTGTGCAATTTAGTGTTTGCAAAGCCTTTGAAGACTGAGAAATTAGGGATTGGATATATCCCATTAAAAAAGCCACAATAATAATTAAACCTTTTAAGTTCACATACCTATTATAATAACACTACTACCTTCAAATCTCCAATCCAATGTGGCAAGCATGATGTTTGTGTTTGGTGCCTCTTAAACCACGTCAACTATAAACAAAACAGGCTTTGACTCGGATGAGTTATTCATCTGCCGATACAATGCAGAGCCTTCCTTCTGTGGACCGCCACTGCCTTATAGATCACTGTCCCTGGATTTTCTTTAGCCTGACATGGACCCATGTCCTCAAACTCTGAATTTAAGAGCTCCTCCGTGGCTGAGCAGGCCAGCTGAAGAGTGCTCAGTCTGGCCTGGCTGACTGCCTGCACTCTGCACAGCAGGGACTGGGACGACTTCAGACCTAAGGAAAGGAAAATGCTGTTTTAACTCCGAGCGTGCTGTGACACACAGGAGTTCAGGGGTGAACAGGAGTCTTCTCCTCAAGGGTTATGTATGTGGGGGAGTTCTGAGCTGATATATTGTTCTACTGGGAAGGGGCAGTGGAGGGTTGGAACTCCAGCATCCTCCACCCACCAAGGTGATGCCTTTTGCCTCTGTTAAACCTGAATGGGCTTTAATGCATGAGGTAGAAGCCCCAGGGGAACAGAACCACCTGCATGGTGACAGACCCTGGCTTGGTCCCCAGGAAGGCAAAGAGAGCTGAGTCTCACCCCATGGGGGAAGCCCCCAAAGGAGCACTGACAGCAGACTGGAACCCAGGCAAGCGATAGCTGCCTCTGTTCAGCCCCTGTAATGCAAGATAGAAATCCACCACCCCCTGGTCAGCAGGGCAGTGACAGGGAAGGTAAAGCCTTAGCAGGGTGTAGACTGGTATTTTCAAATTATCCTCCCTCCTGCTTTATTTCCACTAATAAATAAATGTGTTGCTTTATGGCTTATGATAGTGGGTATCTCAGGGAGAAGAGAAGAAAAGCAGGAGGTCATTTGGGGCTGTTAAGTAACCCACAACCCTTCTTGTGTGCAGATGCAGCCTGCGAATGGAGGCTGGTCCGTCACTGGGAGGAGGTTGCAAGGGGAACGGAGTAGCAGCTAGGGGAGCCAGCAACGAGCTAGCACTTAATGGAGGCAAGAAACTAGCTAGCATTTAAACATTGCATTAATTTGCTTTCTTTACTGTGGGACAAAGGGGCATCTCAACACACAGAGCGGATGACATGTGGATGGCAGCAAGGAGACGCAAACGAGACACCCAGAAAGTCATGGGAGAGTTAAGACGTAGAGATCTTGTGCAATAACCCAGTGGAGGGCCCTCAAAAACTAAGAAAAGTATCATCACATCCAGATGATGATCATATCACATCCAGTCCACGCAAACTGCCAGTCTATGGCCAAACCCTACACTGAAGAAGGGAGCACTACCATCGGAATTGGAGGTCTCAGCTAGTACCTCCGCTTGGCTCAGCACTACACTGCATGAACCAAACTGTTCACAGGGAATACACTTTAGTCTTTCTCTATGGTGTTGCTTAGTCTGAGAAAAAATATCTGGCAAACAGGGCTTTTGCTCTGGCAGTAAGTAAGTAGAGTTCTTAAAACATCTCCTTCAGATGCCACCCTTCCAGCAAGCACCTTTACCCCGGCATTTCCTTCTAAGCCTGGGTTTAACCTCTTATTTACAGGACATGAATCAATTTGTACGGCTCCTGCAGTGCTCCCTCCTGTTGGTTGCAGAGGATTGAGGCTAGATGAAAAGGCGAGGGAGGGGATGTCAACTTTCATCATCTCCTCAGCTGGGGCTCCTCAGCTGTGAGGAGAAATGAAAAACAGCATTGGTATGTGCAATCACATTCCTACTTACACTTGAGCAGTAACCCTTCCTTTCATCCCTTTAAAGTGTGCCAAGATCTACTAGGAGGCTGTGATTTTGGAAATATATACATTCAGCACTGCAGAGGCAAAGAGAGGACGATGGAGAAGGGCGGCATTTTTCCATTGGCAAAAAGGAAAACCTTGCTGAGACCTGAGTGGTGACGTGGAGGAAATACCAGCCTGAACATCAAATCTGGGAGCTTCTGTAAGTAAAACACCATTCAAAGGCTAAAAACCTCTGAGATCAGCAGCGTTAAGTCGCATCTGCATCTTCAGATCATCCTAGTTTAACATTGAAATGCCTACTCATGGTTAACCCTCAGAGTAATACCACCACCACCACCTGACACCGTGGTTTGCACAAGACTGTGTGGCCAACTTCCCACCCAGGAAAAGTCGTAGCGGATGGGTTATGTTTGGACTCAAAGCAAGCCGCAAACAGTTTTCTGCTCTAACCTGAAGACATGCATGAAGACACAGCTTGGATGACACCCTAAGCCACAGTTTACCCCTCTGTGTGGCTCAAGAGACACAGACCTCTGGCAGCCCTTCACATACACCTCAGCATGGGGTGGCTTTCCCTGCTCAGCCGCACACTAACACCTTACGGTCTTCACCTGAAGGCAGCAAGGGAGGAGTATTTCTTGGAGCCAGGGTTGGTGCCCAGCATACCCCAAGGCTCTGCTCTTCCCTGTCACCCTCTATGGGCACACACAAGGGAGTCAGTCCTCCTTCATCCTGCAAAACACCACTTGTGAGCCTCATCCCTTCTGCACCTGGTCTCCAAGCCGGCAGCAGTATTTTTAGATAGGTGGTGAACAGGTGTGTTGGACTGTTATGCTGTTAAATATAACATAAATGTTTTGTGAATTGCAAACACGCATATAAAGAACAACAACAAAGGTCACAATACAGCAACATGGGATCTCTCCATGGCTGTGCCTAATATTCCCCCCTCCTTTTTTTTTTTCCTCTATTCAGTCTCCTTATTTTTCCCTATCTGAAAGAGAAGGAAATAAAGAGGAGAACTAGAAATCTTGAAGAATTCCCAAAACATTTTTGGGGGAGTGGAAATCTATTCCCCTTCTCCTCCAGGTCTCGTCTGGAAATACAGGAAACTTTAGGAAAAATCGAAAAAAAACCCAAAACCCAACCATTTCTTGTGAAATATTTTCTCTAAGATTAAACAGTAAAATACTGTAAGGCTACTGTTTAAAATCCTATTATTTCTTGCTGTGCTTCAGTTCTTCCCAATGTTCTCTATATAATAAGCATTTCAAATGAAATTACATTATTTTAAAACATACTGTAGTAGGCAATTACAATTCCTGAATACTAAATGCCAATATAACGTAGGCCAAATTTATTGTTGTTCCTTAACTTTGTGCCATGTTCATTATATTTTAATGAATAAGGTTTCACATTAATTTTTCAAGCCTTCTCCTTGGAATCACGCATTACTGCCGTAATTGCGTTGCAGAATTAGGTCTCTATTTACATTCTCCTCCAAAGTCCTGGAGACAGAACCTTGCTTTGATTTTTTCCTTAAGTCAGCAACACCGCCTCTTTTTCCTGTTTTTGGGAGAACGTCCCAGGGCCAGCGGCACTACCTCGCCCCGCCGCCGCCAGGCAGGGCAGGCCCATCGCAGGGACGACCAGCGCCCGCTGCCTGCTAAGCCCAGGAGATGAGAGCAGAAGCACCAGGCAAACAGGGTCTGGGGGGAACCGGAGCAGCATCTGCAAGTCTGGTTGTAACTCCCAGGTCATGAGGACCCCTCAATGGCAGCCCAGTTTGACCTCCTCTTCTGCAGCATTCTCAGAGGGTGCTGCCCTCCATCTACAGTCACATCCACCATCCCCCCTTTCCCTAAATTTCGCTCACCACTTTCACCCCCCCGGGGAGAAGCAGCTCACCCAAACGCTGTTATCTAACACACTGGCAGCATTCATGAACCAACAAAGGGAGCAGACAAATGAGGGCATCACATGTAGGGAAAGGTGAAGGCTTTTCACCTTGTGCATCTATTTTCCACCTGGGACAGACATAAAGACCGTGAAGAAACTAAGAAGATTTGAGCTGAAATACAGGTGCTGGGCAGCAAATGGGTCCCGTTTGGCACCTGTTGTCCTCCATGGGACAGATCTGATTTCCTATCTCAAAGACTTCAGCAGCTCAGCAGCCGGCCACGTCGCTGTGTGCGAGAATGCCGGGCAGAACTGAGAGCAGGGGAAGCCTTTCCTCTGCAAGCAGGCATTTGTTAATTCTAGGTATTCTGCGTACTTGCAATACTTTAATTATTAATGTTGATAAACTATAGGAAACCTCATTCAATTAGAATTGCCTTTTTTTTTTTCTCTGAGATAAAATTAAATTGCTTTATTGCAAGATCCTTCTTTGCCCTTGTCTTTTGTGCTCTTACGAAGAACACAGAAATGAAGTCCTGGCTCCTGGGATATTGCAAGCTGGTGGGACACTGTGGACACATGCTTGAGGACTGCCCACTCTGATGGTCAAGTTTTTGTCCTTGCCACTCACTCCTGGTTGCCATCTCCTCCTCCTCTCTTCACAAGTGCTATCCTCTTTATTCCCTCCTATCCAGAGAGTCTCCCCCACCACCTTTATTCATCCCCACAAAAGCAGGGGCTTTTACACACCTAACCTTTTCCTCATATCCCACTTCCTCCATATCCTCTTCCCTCTCCACAACACGACTTCTAAAGCTCTCCATCCCCCTCACACCACCAAAGCATCGATAAATCCTCCCTCGCCTACTCCCTTCCCACCAACGTGCCCTGATCCCCAGGTGTTCCCCCCTGGCTTCTCCCCGCTGCTCTGCGTTTCTGCCCCCACACTGCGGTTCCCCAACCTCCCTCTGTGGCAGAAGCTTTGCTGTAACCTCCAGGTCACAGCCTCTGCTGATGCCAGAGACAGATAGACAAGCACTGAACAAAGAGCAAACTCCCTTGTATCCCTCATTGCTCCCTTTTCCTTCCATTTTAGGATTTTCCCCCAAAATCCAAAGGGTTCTGCCAACAGACATGCCACACCTCCCTCTGCATTTCACAATGCAGTTTTGAACTCTGCACCAGCACTGCTCCCCAGCAAAGATTTCTACCCAACTGAGCTTCAAGCCTTGCAAGCTTTGCCAATTACCATTCCTCCTACTGCTTCTTCCCCAACATGCATCTGCTTGCAGCGGCTGGGGAGGTACCCTCGACAGTTGTCCAGAGGGCTTTCTGGAGGGCTACCAGCATGCTGGTTGGAGATGCCAACCTCTCTCTGACAGCTGCATCAAACTCCCACCGATGCATTCTTTTTTTCTTTGAGTTGGCCACCCTGAAGAGTGTTTTGCCTGTGTTTGCAGTCAACAGACATAGAGAGAGGAAACCCTAACAACCAAGCATTTGAATCTGACATAGGACTACTTAGAGATGACAGATTTATGGAAATCGAATTAAAAAACAAAACAGGGGGAGGATTAAGAAGTCTAGCTTTTTGGTTTGCACACAGAGGTTCAAAAAAATCCAGAATGGAAAAAGCCCTGAAATATCTACAGATTACTTATTTATTAAAACACAACTGTATGTACTTTAAAAAAAGAGAGCTGTATCATGTATAATTTAGTTGGCACACAGACAATACTGTTGTCTGTTTCATATGTGTGAGATAAATAAGCATAAATTACTTAATTTGAATAACACCAAACACCTGATTCCAGAGGCGGAGCAACACTTCACGCTAAGGCATGTAAGTGCTCTTGGCTTGTTGACATTTCACCAGAGCAGAGAAAAATTAGCAAGCTGAAAACCGAAATGTATATTGTGGCTTGCAGACAAACATCTATGGTGCATACACACTGCTCATGAACAGCACGTAAACTGAGCCCTAATGATATGATGGAGCTATAGAGGTGACTCCCATTACTACAGAGAAAGCCAGGAAAATGAACATGAGACCCCTGTACATGTTCTTTACAACCCAGAATTCAGTAACAAGAACAACAGTAAGCTGGGCTGCATGTATCTTCATAGATTTGAGTCTTTTCAATTTCTCCCCAAAATTTCATAACAGACCTCAGGAAATAAAATACTTGACAGTATTTCTGACTGACCTCAGAAAAAAACCCTTTTTGGTCTGAACATTTCTGTTTACCTACCATAGCTTCTTATCTCTAACTATACTGTAAACATGTGATGGAAGGCTTCTCTCTTAATAAAAAAAAAAAAAAAATTAAAAAGGCACTTCTGGTAACTATATCTCCATGTCATATGAGGATTCCCATGGCATTTGCCTCCTACAATTTATGTGTGCTGAAACCAAAGCTTTCAGATTTTGACAAATATCACAGATTCTCACATTTCCCAAAAAGTGCTTTAATTACTAGAAAATAATTTATCTTCCTCTGGTACAGGTTTGAGGAGTTGTTCTTTCCTGGAACTGGACAAGGAAAGGCAGGGTGAAGGACCCTCTCTAACACAGGTGAAACTAGCTTTGCTTTAAATTTGTGACAATATTTCCTTCACTTATTGCAGCCTTCAGCTTTTTGCTTGCCCATCTCAAAAGAAGTATCCCAGTGAAATGAGACAGGACACCAATATGACAGACATTTGCAAGTCTGACCAAGCTGTGAGGTGCTCTCAAACACAACATAGGAAAGATGAAATAAAGCATGTCTCACCTTTAAAAATAAGAGCAGTGTGTGCAAACAAGTCACATGCATTGCTCTGAGACTGCACAAGACTTCTTTCCTCCTATGGCTTCAGCTTCCAAACTGGCCATGGAGCATAAACATGGCTACATCTGACCCAAGGTCTCCTTCAACATTACACGTGACGACTCATCTCTCCTCTGCACAACCAGGCAATGCAGCTGGCTTTGCTTTACTTCGAGGAAAGAAACCTAAACAATACCAACAGACTTGTACTTACTGAGTTCAGCAATGCTCCCCACGCGCGTAGCAAGTAAAGATTGCTCGATGGTCCTCAGCTCTGACTGGCTGAACATCTGCACTTCCCCAGGCTTGTTTGACCTTTGCTGGTCTTTGTGAAGGTTCAAGCTGTCTGGCAGGCAGAGAACACCTACAGTGGATAAAAAGAAAGGAGAAGTCCAATGTAATTTCAGCCAGTATAGATGACTTTGTTGCCACCACTGCATCGGTTTTGGGACATTCCAAGACAGAGCCTGTGTGTGGAGAGCTCAAAACCAATCACTATCTATAACTCAATGTCACAGATGACCCACGCTCTTAGAAGTGGCACTCGTTGACTCTTCTTTATATCCTCAAGTCACTTACGATGTCACTTAGGGATAATTCTTACAGAAAGTCCTAGAGAATTTCCCAAGAAGGAGGTCAAGAGGGTTCCAAAGAAGCCTCCTAGAAACTATTCTAAACCCATACAAGTTTATTAGAAACTGGTATCCCAGCGACAGAATTCTTAAAGATTGGCTTCAAAATTATATACAAGACAGACAATACATATACAGAATTTTCCTGTAAGGGGAATTCCACTGTCAATCGCCAAAATAATGGATAGAGTCAAGATGCTCGCAATGTCATTGATGGGCTTATTGGATTTCTTTTGTACATACAACTCCTGGCAATTGAACTGTTCAGGCTTCAAAAGCCCATTATGCAGAAGCCCTTACAGCTGTGAATTTTTGTGGGGCAGGGCACAAGTAAAGCTACTGACATAAAATAATTTACATACACATTCATTCAGGCACAAATGTCACTTTCTGCCATGACATCTAAAGCCTCAGGAGTAGATAGAGGGCACACATTTATTAATCAAAATCACTGTCATGCTACAAACCAGAACTTATTTACAAGAGCAAACGCTGCATTACCATCCTTGGGTAACAGATGCATGGAAGTCCAGCTCGGAGAGCAAGCTCTCCTCCCTTCCCGTGGTCCATAAACAGCCAGCTATGGCCATGCTCTCCACAGCATCACCTTCCCAGTCCTGGTGGGACACACACAGGTAGAGACCCGCTGAAGGCAGTGGAATTGTATCTCTGATGATCAAATTTCATCTCATCTCAGATTGCATATTATGCAACAATTACCCTGGAAAAGAAGCCAGAGTAGGAAAAGTATTTTTTCCATTAGCTTTTACTATTCCTTCCTTTTAAGCACAGTGGAGAGGTTCTGCCCTTATGGGCCCAGCAGACCTTACAAAATATGTTAAGGAAGAGGTGAGGGTGGTGCGACACTGGAACAGGTTGCCCAGACAGATTGTGGAGGCCCCATCCCTGGAAGTGTTCAAGGCCAGGTCAGATGGGGCTTTGGGCAACCTGGTCTAGTGGAGGGTGTCCCTGCCCATGGCAGGGGGGTTGGAATTAGATGATCTTTGAGGTCCCTCCCAACCCAAACCATTCTATGATTCTACAGATACATATGCCGTGTTTTTCTTCCGGGGGAAGAACTTAAGTTTCCCAGGTCACTAAATATATGGCATCTAACGCTATGGATCAATAATTCTACCAATAGGTATAACATTAGAGGTCCTGGGCAGAACATCTACCTTAACTACTGTTTACTTCAGTTATGAAACAGCCTCACAGACGTCACTGCTCTGGAGCACTGCAAGACCAGGTAACACACCTGAGAGGGGATGTTTTTCAGCCACCTTGTTAGCTCCACCAAACTGCTTTGGATTCCCTCCTCACATCCATCTCCTCTCTGCTAACAGTTTGGTCTAAAAGTTGTATTTGCTGCATAGACTTAAAAACATCCCACCCTGGGAAGAGAGAGGCGATGCAGGTTCAGTGAGCACATTCCAAACAAAAAGCATGTGTATACACTGGGAATACTGGGATCAAAAGGTCTTGTCCACCATGGCCATAAAACAGCAACCTAAACCTAGACCACCCTCTGCACACAACAGCAACACCAGAACAAATTCCCTAGTAGCCTGTTTGAATGCTGGAGACAGAGGAGCAGGAGCAGCCATTATCTCAGCCCCATCTCCAGTCCCGGGGTCCCAACAACCACAGTGAAACCGTATGCACACGTGGAAGGTCACAAGCAAGGAACACGACTCAAGAAGCAGCGCCCTGGAGAGAAAGAGCAAGACATCTGACACAGCAACAGGGAGGAAAGAATTAAAAGCAGAGAGGTAAGGGATAAAAAGTGACAATGGCTTATCAAACAAGTTCCGCAAATTCTCCTGCCACCGCTCAGTGGCTGACTCGCATGAACACTTGGCACGCTGATCAACATTTATATTCTGGGGATGTACAGAGCTTGAGAAGTACCACACCTGGATTTAAAATGTAGACTTGCCTGCATATTTTAGTAAGTGTTCTCTCTTGGAAATCTCTCTCATTTATTTAGATTATTTTTTATAATTTTAATGGATAGAAATCAAGGCAAAATTGGAAGAGCCTTCCCTGAAGAAAACAGATGTGTAAATACTCAAAGAGATTTCTAAAAACAAGAAACAGAGCACAAATATCTTTATGGCATCTTTAAAACAATGAATATCCAACAAGAAAATAATTTTTCAGTGAAAACACATCTTAAGTGTGGAAAAAATTACTGGTTTAAGATACCTTCACAAATACGATTCAAATTGTTTACAATCATAATATGTACAGGAGATATTTCTCCAAGTAATTAAAGCAGTGGGGTATAGACATTTTATTCTCTACTTTGTCTATGACTTTGTTCCCACAGCCGGGCCTTTTCCTTACAAACAGCCCTGATGATTAATTACTCTGTTCTTTAGCGAAAGAAGTGTATTCTTAGGTTCTCAGATGAAAAGTCCAAATGAAATGCAAAATGTGCCATTGTTCAAAAACTTAGCAAATTATAGGATATGTCATGCCAAAGGCTTTTAGTTGAGTTGGAGATTAGTAAAGACATGCAATAGCCAAACATCTGATACTTATATGCCAGCTTCAAAACTATAATTGACCACAGCGGGTGACCAGTGGGGTGACGGAAGATTGTTTGTAACTTTCAGAATTTTGCTGGATCAGATCTGGTTTTCGTCAGTATGGAGAAATGGAATTCTATGGCTCGGGCATGCAACTCTGCCAATTTTCTAGCTTCAACCGTTTTCCCCAAAAATGATTACAGAAAACTGAATAAAATGATTTTTAGAAGAAAAACCCACTCTTTTTTTATCAGTGTTTGATGTAAAGCTCAAACTCGCTGATGAAAGACTATGGCAGGGAATTGCTCCCTGGCAAGAAGAGAACATGCCAAATTGAAGGGGGGGGGGTGGCGGCTAAAAACTTTGTGATTATAAATATCTTTTTTATAAATAGAAACCTTTAAATAGCCACGACCAGCTTTCACTGGTTTGGCTACAGTTCAACTTCCTTATTTTAATTCTCTGCCAACTGGTATCATCTGCTTGCTTTATCAGCCACATCTCCAGCCATACTGTGTTGAACCTGACAAACAGGTGGGGACCTCAAGTTTCCAATGGCCTGAAAAACAGGACTTTTTTTCCCCTTGCTTTTCTGGCTGTCGCTGCCAATGCTATCTGTCATTCCATACCAAAGATGTCTGGGCACTATCTTCAGAAATGAACGGCAGTAACTGTCTTTTCCCTTGACCAGCATTGCTTAATGTCCTTCCTTTCTGCACGGTTACTCAACCCTGTGCGCTGCTTTGCCCATTACTTTATCCCTCTATCCCTCTTCTTCCCTCCAATTCACTAGAGTGGAAATTAAGCAGTCAGCTGTTGCCTGATGAATAAGGGGCCAGACTCACTCAGTATGCCCCAGGCTGATTTGTGCCACCCAGCAATGTACAGCAGCTGTACGTTGAATCTACGACTGCTGTGAACCACTGGAGCAAGGCAAGACAATCGAAACGCTCAAGTATATTTGGATTTTGTCACCTCTTTTGGTGCTTCCCCTCCTCTGTACCCTCCTTGGGGCAGGGATCTGTCGAGGACTTGTCTGCAAGGAGACATATCCAGAATGGGCCATACCCAAAATTGTTTTATTCACTTTGCCCTTGGCCTCAGGGTACCCTGCAGTCTGTAAGTGAAAGACTGAAGAGAAATGCAGAGAATACATTTTAAAATCAGCAAGATGCTAAAAAAAATCATGGTGACAAGCTCCTAG
Source organism: Grus americana (assembly GCF_028858705.1). NCBI lineage: Eukaryota > Metazoa > Chordata > Aves > Gruiformes > Gruidae > Grus > Grus americana. The sequence goes on from NC_072852.1 coordinate 60,931,347, forward strand.
TGCTCCCTCTCCCAAATCTCTAGAGAAAAAACAACATCATAGGGAAAATCCGATGTACAATTAATACACTCCACATTTTTCCTGCCCTCTGGGCTCAGCTTAAACACAAGTCAGAGCTCAGTCCTCAAGGACTTAAAAATCCCAAACCAAAGAAGTATTGCATAAAATGACAAAGTGAAGACTGAAGATGCCCAAACATATAAAAGAAGCATTTATTTTAAACCTTCATGCAAACTCATCCGAAGCCAGGGGTACCTGGTAACTCTATTCCAGTTTCCCCACAGACATTCCCACCTCTTGGGCTTGGTTAATGACAACCCTTCATTGCAAGGCAGATTGTGGCACAAATATATGTACATTCCTGCATACTCATTTCAGAGCTTGCCATGGAGCTACCCGTGCTGTCCTTTTAGCATGAGAGAAGTGCGTGTGCATCACACAAACATCCCAAACTCAGTGCCTGGCAGCAGGCCTGGCAGAGCTTGTCCTGGCTACTCAGTGCCTCCCCAGCAAAACAGCCTGAAGGGCCTGATGGCCAAGAGCACCTCCAACACACATCCCACAGTTTGGTCCCAAAACGGCTTTGCCACCTAAAGAAGCATTTTCAACAGGGAGTCCATCTCAGAAGAGCATGAGAAACACACAGAACCTCAACTTGCAGTTCCAGTTACTGTAGCTCTTAAGTTACTGCTCCAACTTTCCTCTTCTCACCTATTGTAAACATGCTTCATACCAAATACGACCTATATTTGAAATTTTTACTTGTATTTCAAGGAATTTGAAGACACTTAATCAAGCTATTGCTTGAGCATACAGCAAATTCACCAAGACCAAATGACATTTCAAGTATCACTGAATTCAGTTTATATATATGTGTGTGTGTGTGCTTGTATACATACACACACACACACACACACACAAAGTGACAGACCAAGGCAAGCAAGGAAAAGTCTGCACTGCCTACATTCATGGATCTGCAATACCTCATGTCACTCACGTTTTGGTTTGCCTCCTCCCTCTCCTTTAGTATTCAAATCTCACAGTCTAAACCAAAACAAATTTCCAATGGCACTAAATTAAAAAAAAATGCCCACTGGACAATGTGATTCAAATGATCTATGCTGAGGCATCTAGCAGAAACCCAACACAAATGTGTTTGTTTTGAGTAAAACCACAAGCACTGTAAAGACCATAAAATATTTTTGCACATTTCACCATTCGTTCCTTTGGAAAGAGTGCCAGATTTCTATACATGTATATTAATTTAGAGTCTGGATAGAAGCATGAAGGTTTTGCTGTGCTCTTTTTTTTTTTTTTCCATTTAATTAAGGGCTCCTACTTTCAAGTGAAAATAATCCAAAATATCTTTGACCTCCCTCTTTATCTATCTACTACGTTTCCAGCAAATGTACATATCTGGAAAACAGCTTATACTCCCACTGCAAGGTATAGCTGGATCCCACTAAGAGTTTATAAAAATTAAGTGTGCAGGACAGATATCAGGCAAATTGCTGTACAAAATAGGCCTGAAAATGGTAGTTAACCCTGAACAGTCCTGAGAATATGGTGCTGGACGTTATGTTGCTCAAGCAAAATGCTGACCTTCTGTAGCAGGACTACATTTAGGAGTAGGAAATGCACTCAATTGTCACAATTTATTTTTCACACAGGAATATGGGACTAGAAGGTCTTTGAGTCCAGTCTCCTGCTCTCATAAAGAATCATGTGAAGATCAAGAGCTCACGAAACATACAATAAAAAAAAATAAAAATCCCTTTCCTTCCACCACCTCATGTACCAAAATATTTCCTAGGACCAGAGAGCATTCTTGAGATCTAAAGTATAAAGGCCTATGAGAAAGAAATAAAAGGAACAATAGTATTGCCAGCTGCCTTTGCAATAGCAATACACTTCACTAGGTACAAACCCCAAGTAGTTGGTATTCTGACATGCAGAAAAGGTCTCCTGACTCCACATTCAGTAATCATGGCAACCATGACTATGTGAGGAACCATAGGTTCACACCAGGTTTTGAAGCACGATGTGGGAACACCAGCGCCATGAGCTCAGCATCCTGACACCAATGTGCAGGAGCTGGTGAATACAAAGTGACAAAAGCCACCACATAGAAGCTCAAATTCATGAAGAAACCCTATGGCCTCTGTTGGGTGAAGCAACCTGCACTGTGACTCCTAAGCTCAGCCTGTCAATCTGACTGGCAAGGCAGATGGAAAACATCTTGACTTCTCCTTACAGAAATAGGACTATGGGGAAAACCTTAATGCTAATCATATCAACCAATGCTTTCAGAAGACCTGGAAAGCATTCAAGGCAAGGAGTGCAAAGTGTCTTCTTTCCACACATTCCAGCCCGGTTAAATAACAGGGAGTGGCTTTGTATGGAGAAAATGCAAAGCTCTTCAGAAAGCTAGGTGGTGAGATAAAGTTTCCAGAACCAGAGTCTTAGAGTAGGCAAAGCAGTCCAAATGAGGACGGGTGGAATAGGCATAGGAATCAGATGCAAGAGACTAAAGGGACGCTACTTGGTGCGTCTTTAACACCTACTACCCAAAGACATTAATAAGCATTACCGGCTTTCCACTTAGCCTCAAGACGCTGGTGTTGAGCAGGTAAGGTAATATTCATGTCCAATTTACAGAAGTGAAAGCACTAGAGAGCTTAGTAACTAACTCAAGGTGAAAGAAGAAATGCCAGAGAAAGCTAGGAAAAGAGCATAAGGCTTCTAGTTATGCAGTTTAACCACAAGAGATCACCCTTTCTCTCCTGGAAAAATCAGTAGAAGAGCAAATGAATAATGCCTAAAAATGAAAGAACCGAGAACCTAACAAAATCTGCCAAAAAATGATCAACAGCAGCAACCACTGATGAACGACAAACAGAAGTTGTACAAACTCTGCAGATTTTGGGTTCTCATCAGGAACTTCACTTCCAGAACAACTGCAAAGAATGATCCACTGAGCTATGCAAGGGCAACTTTTTTTATTTCATCTGGCCAAGTTTGGAGATTTTGTTTGAGCAGTTTTGTCTCTGGCTCCTTGCAATTGGAAATTTTAGTAACTGCATATCTGCAGAGCAGTTTTTTCCAAAGATGTGTGATCGTTTTCAGGGCAGTATCCCAGCTGAGTTGGATTTGATTTCATCAAAAGCCAGAACAGATGATCGTCATCCAAAGCAGAGAGTACCTCTGTGAGATATTAGAGCAGATGTTATAGGAAGACGAGATAATAGATTTATATTACAACACGTGGCTGTGACATCTTTTCTTGCAAGGAGTTTCTTAGCACAACACATTCTACTTAATTGGGACATACTCCTTATTAGGATCCTTCTAAGGGAATCATTTTAGCCTAATGATAATGAGTGGCAATCACTGCTGCTTAAAATGGCATGGAAGTAACAACAATTCAACTAAATTAGGATATATTCTGCTAGTACCAAGCAGTTAAGTGGTGCACAACCAAGTGGAACGCAGGATGGATTTGATTGTTTAGGCTATATATTACAAACCAAAGAAGGATCAAAAGAGATTACATCCCACTAAACATAGAAACTAAGCTCCCAAATCAACAGCTACAGCTTTACATTTATTTTTATTAGGATAGAGAGAAAATAAAATCTTGGTCCCACCAAAATCAACTGCAAAACCTCAAGATCACCACCAAAAAACTCCCCCAAAAACAGTGAATGTGAAGCAAGCCGGTCCACCAGCAAGAGAAGAAATGCGAGATCCATCTCCTTGTGCTTATCCCAAGGTCTCTCCCAGTTCCCTGAAGTGGCCCTCATGGTACTGCCATTAGGCAAGCAGCAGCAGATGCTGCTTACCAGCATGCATCCGTGGGCAGGACAGACAACACATGCGCTGACAGCGTGGCAAGCTGCGGCTGACACAACGGACATGTCCTCCTCCCTTTCCTTAGTGAGGAGACTGATGTGCACTGCATGCATTCACCTACCTGCAATTTTCACCACCTCTCTCCCTGATGACCATGAAGGGGCATTTTGTCGACTTCACAACAGGAAAATTGCTCAACAGCACACTGTTGCGCTCAGCAACACTATTCTACTGACACAGTGACAAGTTTCAGTGCAAGTTGTGATTTTTTTGGCAGAGAGATGTTAGAGCTGACATAGCACATTTATTTCACGCGCAGTACCGATCAGCTTGAGATTACCCTGATCTAAGCTATGCTACCCTGGACCTAGTGATTTGGAGGAGAAAGGTTTTTCTATCACACTCTTTGATTGGAGGCATTCAGATACAGAAAATAAGAAAATACCAGTTATCATCTTCCTTCTCTGCTACATGTCAATGAATATAATACTTGCAGCCCTCAGTGTCTCAATACAAGCAAGAAGTTGAGAAGTCAAGGGTAATTTGCAAGAGGAAAAGAGCACGATGAACTTGTTCGCAGTGCTGGCTAGCAAGGAAGATCGGACAAACGTGGATTTGATGGCACCCAGCCTAACCGTGTGACGCCTCTTCCCAGTATTCCAGATGGTGGACACATACTCAAGGGCAAAAGGATGTGCACTGGTATAAACATGGACTCTGGGAATGCACAGGACTACTAACTCATACAAAACCAGATTTGGCTAAAACCAGGCACAATCCTCTATTAGACTAAGAGTTCGCAGAACGTCTAAGCCTTTGAGTCACTGGAAATGACAAAGAAAACATTAACAGCTTTTATTTTATGGAAAAGGGCCTGTCAGCTGATAGAGGCAGAACAAGAGGATTTGGTGATTCATATGCTTTCCCAGAGCCTGTAAATTTCCTTCATTCACTACCGTCAGCCCCCCGAAATGCCCAGCCATGACAGACAACTTCCCCTTCAGCAACCGTGACGTGGCAAGGCCTGAAAGCCCAGCGGCGCTGACACAGCATCTCTCCTAACCTAGTCTGGACTTCTCCGGTATTTGATTAAAAAAACCATCAGGTAATTAAGCATTATCAAATAGGTATATGCTCAAGTCTCTTTTTTATGAGTTTCTTGTTGTGGTGGGTTGACCCTGGCTGGAGGCCAGGTGCCCCCCAAAGCCGCTCTATCACTCCCCTTCCTCAGCTGGACAGGGCAGAGAAAATATAAGGAAAGGTTCGTGGGTCGAGATAAGGACAGGGAGATCACTCATCAACCACCATCATGTGGAAAACAGACTCAACTCAGGGAAATTAATTTGATTTATGACCAGAGTCAACTAATGAGGAAATAAAACCAAATATTAAAACACCTTCCCCTCACCCCTCCCTTCATCCCGGGCTCAACTTCACTCCCCATTTCTCTCCCTCCTCCCCCTCCAGCAGCACAGGGGGACGGGGAATGGGGGTTGCAGTCAGTTCATCAGACCCTGTCTCTGCCGCTCCTTCCTCCTCAGGGGAGGACTCCTCACACTCTTCCCCTGCTCCAGCGTAGGGTCCCTCCCGCGGGAGACAGTCCTCCACCAACTTCTCCAACCTGAGTCCTTCCCACGGGCTGCAGTTCTTCACAAAATGCTCCAGCGTGGGTCCCTCCCACGGGGTGCAGACCTTTGGGAACAGACTGCTCCAGCATGGGTCCCCCACGGGGTCACAAGTCCTGCCAGCAAACCTGCTCCAGCATGGGCTCCTCTCCACAAGGCCACAGGTCCTGCCAGGAGCCTGGTCCAGCATCGGCTTCCCACAGGGTCACAGACTCCTTCAGGTGCCTTCACCTGCTCCGGCGTGGGGTCCTCCATGGGCTGCAGGTGGATATCTGCTCCACCATCAACCTCCATGGGCTGCAGGGGGACAGCCTGCCTCACCATGGTCTTCTCCAGGGGCTGCAGGGGATCTCTGCTCCGGTGCCCGGAGCACCTCCTGCCCCTCCTTTTGCACTGACCTTGGTGCCTGCAGAGGTGTTCCTCTCACACATTCGCACTCCCCTCTCCGGCTGCAGTTGCTGTTGTGCAAGTAACTTTTTCCCCTGCTTAAATAACGTTACCCCAGAGGCGCTACCAGTGTCGCTGATGGGCTCAGCCTTGGCCAGCAGCGGGTCCATCTTGGAGCCAGCTGGCATTGGCTCTGTCAGACATGGGGGAAGCTTCTGGCAGCTTCTCACAGAAGCCACCCCTGTAGCCCTCCCCCTCCCCCCCTCCAAACTTTACCACACAAACCCAATACAATTCTAACGATATTGCTTTTGGACTTCTTGAGACGACAGACTATTTCAATTCCAAATGAGTAAGCCCATGAAAGCACATAATCTCCCATTTTTTAAGACCTACTATCTAAACAGGCTCCTGTAGCAGGTACCACAGCTATAGTAAAGCAGTACAAAATGCTTGATCCAAAAGAGCATTTTTTCCGCTTTCTCTGTGTGCCACCATTCCTTTGGCAGAGGCACCGTCCATTGAATGCTTAAAAGGATCCATCATTTCAAAAACACTGATGTGCTTACAATTTCTGAGCAGTTGCACTGAATACTTATACAATACACTTGGCAAGAATATTTCGACTATCATAAAAAACACCTCCTCCATTTGCTTCAATATTTGTAAAGATTAGTATGCTTTTTTACAGGAGAAGGAACTGTTTACCAAAATTCCTCCTTCTGCTTTAGAACATCATCAGCTTGTACAATCCCCATGAATAACAATACATATCAGAGCACGGGGCATTCCCATCACAGTTACCAGCTGCATTCCATGGACGGGCACAGTAGCAGCAGCTGGAAACAGGATCGAGGGCAGCGGGATGAGGTGTCTGTGGTCTACGGAGCAATCACCGCCTTGCACTTGGGAGCCAGTTACGTATGCAAAAGCTTATGCAAACCATATGTACAGGAGTAAGGATGGTTTGCAATTCAAACTGGTGAAACACCTGACCTTAGAAGGGTGAGGTGGTCAGTTGATGGGAGAATAATGCCCCTTTCTGTGGAGCTGGGTGCGTGCCATTTGCTCTGTAAGTCATCTTCCAGAAACACCAAAGCCTTGGGCTCTGTCCCAGGGAATGCTGCCATAATAGCAAAAAGCAGCTAAAACCATCACCATCCTTCAACTTGGAAAGACAAAATCATTGGCCTCAAAGGCTTCTGGGATGACACTAGGGTATGCGATTGAATAAAATAAATTAAAAAAAAATAAAATCAGTAAAATCTGCAGTGAGCAGGGCATAGAGATGAAAACACAGGACACGTAGGGGCTGCAATGAAGCCCCCGGGACTACAGGACACAGGTGAACAAAACGGCCCTGCTGCCACGCATTGCCGTGCTTCAGCAGGAAAATGCAGGTGGCTCTGGCATAACTCTTACTGACTTTGTAAGGGTCGGGATATTACACCTGAGTGATGAGTTTTGAGTGAACTGGAGTGTGTGGAGTCTGCAGTAAAGGTTAATTAATTAGGATTTCCTTTCAACTGCTTGCACAGATGAATATCAGATTAGCTACTCCACCCTCACCATGAAAACCCACACTTAATGAAGGTAAAGAATGATAAGATGCTTTAGAAACACACGCTGCTATTTACTGGCTTTAGGGCAGTATCCCATCACCCCAAGCATTTACTATACTCCCTCCCACCCTGCTAAGAATGGCACTGAGCACAGCAGGATGAAAACCACCTACCCTTGAAGGCATACGGTACAGGACTACAGCGATCTCCTGAGCTGTCCACAACCCCACGCAGGACGTGCCCTACAGCCCCCTGCATCCCCCCCACCAGCTTAGGCCAGGTTTGCTGCATCATTTGGGGTATCCGTGGCAGGGGAGATGTTCACACCTGCCATCACCTGAGCACAGGTACCGACGGCTGTGACCTGCCTGGGACCAAGGTACCCAGCTCCCACCCTCAGTAAAGGAGTAACCCTCTGCCTTCAGCATGTGCTTCAATGGGGTTTTGCCATGTATTTAAAGCCAAATATTCACCTAAAAATTTCACTGACTGGAAACCCTGGATGCCAGCCAGACGACAGTCCTTTCTAAAAGTAACCTTTACGTTCTTCAAAAATTCCACTTGGCTTACTAAATAGAAATGGCTCGTTAATAGCATGTATTTCACCATCCAGATCTTTGATATAGACACCTATAACAATAAATCAGCTCTGACCAGTAAAGGTTAACCTATATACATACATATATATGGTAAAATCATTACAGACAATGAAAAAAATTTACAAGAGACGTTAGACTATGTCACTAGCATATTTTATGACCGCTTGCCCTACAGATTGGCTGGCTGAACCCATTTCAAATAATTCAGGTTTTACAGAGTTGATGGACACTCTGTTCCCCACCCAGCTATAATATAAACTGTGTTCAGATGCATGAGCTCATTACATGGCTACCAGTTTAACTGAAAAAGACTTTTAAAAATTACTTCACAGAGGTTTAATATTTTTTTATTCCTGCTGAGTATCCATTTGTACATTCTGAATTTTATGATATCAAGATACACAGTTTTCTTCCTGAAATCTCTCATTCATTTTCTGAAAATGTTGCCCTCTATTACTTTTTGCAGACAGAAGAGGCTGCACATTTATTCTCAGAGCGGTTAAAGGTCAAGCCCAGTTTTCATTTATGCATAATGTTCAGATTTGAACCTCTGCATTATTAATCTCCTCCACTTTTTCACCTAGACATTCACACACAGATCCACAAACACCAAAAACCCTAGAGTAAAGGGATATGATCGCTTCTACAGCAGACCCTTCTTCAGCACACCAAACAGACAGCAGTTAATGAAGAAACAGATGCTCGCTATTTTATCCTTCTGGTTCAGTGTGGTCTTTGGCATGACTTTGACATGACCGCATCTAATCCATCCTCTGCTTCGAGTAAAGCATGATGCCGTCCCCCATGGGCTCACCTCTTCCCATGGGTGCTCTTGCAGGGACAGAGCCGCATCCCTGACCACTGCTTCACCAGCCCCTACCCAGTACTCAGGCACTGAGAGTAGGGTGTGGGGAAATAAACCGTGGAGTAGTGTTTCCCCTACAGCCTTGGTCTTGGAAATGGCTGAGCCAACATGGCTGACTTTAAAAAAAAAATAAAATTTAAATCATTTTGAGGGAAGTGACTGCCCTAGAAAAAACTAAATGCAGTTGGAACCTATCAGAAGCAACTGAAATCGAGGATGTATAATGATGACCAGCAGGTAGTCGTAACAGTAGGCCAGGCTAACCGCCTCGCCAGCTACATCTCATCTGCTGATTTTATTTAGCCTTTTCTCTTTTAAGCAGACAGAAAGAAACCAAATGGCACTTGGAAACTTCCAGACACAGCTTCAGTGGGTCAGCATTACATAACTGACAAGCTGATTAAGGAGCAATATACGCTATGAAGGACACAGAAATCGAATATAAATCTTCAAAATTGATTCAAGTCAAAACCCCAGATAGAAAAGAACCCCTAAATAATAAACCAACACAAAGTAAACTCTTCATCGCACTCCATTTTCCCAACAGTCAAATAAACTCCATTTCCATCACTCAGGTACAGTGCCCGAACAGCCAGCCGCCTGGTCATAATGTCATTTCTTCCCTCATCTCGCTTGCGTACAGACCTCCACTTCGTTTTTCACCGGCTGTGCTCATGACAGCTACGTGCTCTCAGCATCCCTGGGACCCATTCCTCGGCATATTCTCCAGGGCTACAACAGAGAGACGCCCCGTCCTTTCACTGTGATCATCATCTTATACCTGCAACAAACCAACCCCATGCTCGCTGGAGGTGGTTACAGCTCCTAAACTGAGTAAAGTTGTACTTCATTCCAATCACATTCTCTGTGGATAAGCACAACAAAATGCTCCCCGTTTTGTATTTCTTTAATATTAACAATGATATGAACCACAGGGAAGTGTAAGAGCATTATGAAGATCATAATATTTGGAAAAGACATGGATTCAACGAGAACTACTATTTTGTAGCATAAAAGCAGGCCATGAAATGTTAACTGCAATGTACAGCACCGCAAGACTTACAGGAATTACAAGCAAGTTTTCATTGTCTCAGCGGCACGTCATGGGGAAAACGAACAAAAATAGACTAAATTTCTAGTTCAAAAATAAAACAAATTTGTAATTAATTATTTTAATTCTTTTCTAGTGAAAAAGCAGAACTCTGCAATTTAAATCATTTGTAGACTCATGGCCTCCAGCCATGAGTGGACAACATACTACCATTGACCCTAGGGATCACAGGGACTGCTACAGCAGGTCAAGAGTGATCTACGAGCTTCATTAAGAAATTAAATAGAGTTCATATATACACATATATGTGTGCACTCACACAAACAACGCGAAATTAAAGGAGGCATTTGTATGCACCAGACTTCCCAGAGAGTATGCTCTGCTGGAGAACTGTCACTTACTTTGAGCTCGTTTGCCCAGAAATACGCAAACACGAAAGTAATTCTTAACTTGCTGCTAAGAGTTTGACTTGGCTGTGCACAGAGATGCCTGCAGGGCCACCTCCATATATACCCCTCTTGGTGGATGCTTGTTGGAGCCAACAGACAACATGCAAAAAATGAGTTATGATGCCTGTCCCCTGTTTATCTATGCATTTGTTTCATCTCAAGAGTTAACAGGTAATAGGATCTGACTCTTCTCCTAAAAGCACCCGTTTTCATGTGAGGGCTAAGCCATGACGCAGTGCTGAGGATGCCACTGTACAGGCATCTGACAGTTCCTGAACATAACACACAGAGCACCAACCCATCAGCAAGAATAATACCGTATTAAGTAAATCAATGCAATTTTTCTCATTGCTGTGGTCTTTTGAACTAAGTTTTACTGCACTCAGGGACAAAAATATACTAACTACAGGCTATTCATAGGCAGAACTAAATGGTTCATTTAAATGGGAAGCAATATAATTCTCTCTTGCACCGTTATATATAAGTTATGCAGACACAACACTTGAAAGACGCGTTGCACGTGGGTCATCTTTTCTGACAAGAGGTTTGCGTACCGAAGACAGACAGTTCTTCTGGCCCAAATTCCTCATGCTAGTCATGTCTCTAGGCGACTAACAATGGATTTAGTGGAGGCTCAAAATGGTTTGTTGAGTAAGAAAGTTGCTTCTTACCCTGGCAGAGGTGGAAGCAACCTTCCTTCTTCTCCCCACCTCCTGCAGTGCAGGGGTATGGTACAGTGACAGGAATATTCCAAAATACACAGGTCACCTTGAACACGGCTGCAGTGGGCAAAGCCTTCAGTATGAGAAATGAAAGATCACATTTAATGAAGAGGAATTTTGACAAAAGAGGCGAGCTGCCTTTTTTTTTTTTCTCCCCACGTGGAAATTGTTATTCTTGGTATTTCCAGAGCAGAGCAAAGCACTGAAACTTTTTCATTTAATGTATCTGTAAGTTCCTTCCTCAGACAGTTTCATCTTTGTTCAGCACTCAAGTGGTATTCTTTGTCCACTAAACATAGCTGGGGAATTCAACACATTTTTATTTAGTTTCTGAAATCAATTGTGCATGCGCACGTCACCAGTACTGACTTCTCATATGATCATGGGCTCTTTCCCCACCTCTGCTTAAACAGCCACTACTTGAAACTTTGAATTCACAACCAATTTTAGTGTCAACTGACAAATAAAAAAAAGTATCCAACTCAAATGATTTTAAGGGATGAGTATAACAATCATGGCAAAAGCAATGATGATGTGACAACCTGAAAGCCTTTGAGACTAGTTCTCAAAATTACAAACATTGGGAATTTAGGTTTTACCCTACATTCAACCCTGTAAACATCAAAAATTCTACCAGTTCACATATAAAGGTCCCCAAGTAACCTGGACTTTGCCCTGATAACAAAACGAAGGGGAAAACTGGACATTTTGAGACAAAGTCTTCTTTTCCAGATAGAGCTGGAAAGAACAACTGGCAACCGTCCTTCAGTTTTGGTTATGGACTGACCATAAGGTTGTCACTTGCAAAGTCCACCCACTGGAGTTTTTAAGCAAAAAAATGTTTCGGAAAAGATCTGATTCAGAAAGGGCAAGTCCAGCAGCATGGCTTTCCTCACCACACTCTAAGATATGGAAACAAGATGCACATGCAGACACAGAATGCCCTGAACTGGTTTCTCAGGATCTTCATCACATACTTTTGAATTTTTCCAATCTCAGTTGTTTATACAGCCAAATAACCATTCTGGGGTCTGCACATCATGGTGGGGGGAAAGAAATATGACAGTGCTTGCAAGTCTGAGGAGAAAAATAGTAAAATATTTTTGGGACGACTTTCAGAATCATAGGAAATATGCAGGATGAAGCAATGGCTTTCATGTAAGTAGGGTTAAAATGTCCTTACACACATAACACAACAAACCTTAATTTAGGTGCTTCAAAAGCAGACAGACCAAGAAATTACTCTGAAGCAAAGCGAGGCATTCAAAATACGTAATACTAACGCAGAGAAAGATTACATATTGGGGGCAGCTAGAACACGCAGGTCTTCATCTAAAGGAGATGACATCCACAGCAACCACTTCTTTGGACAAGACAAGAAATATATTATTAGAGATGAACCTAGACTAGGTGGAAACAAACACATTTTTGTCACCTCTCAGCTGGATACAGGCAGTTCATCTACTGATCACAAAGCCTTCAGGCCCTGGCAAGTCCCAACTCGTGCAGCACATTGTCTCAGCCATGCAGGCTCCTGCAAGCACCTGAGCTGCCACACTTCCCCAAGAACTAACAGCCCCATGGTGTCCCACCACCTTGCAGTCCAGGTGCAAAGTACTTGGCTAATAATAACAACTTATTTGCCTAATATCCTGTTTGGCTATCAAATCCAGAGGCCCGTGGGACACGCTGGAAAAGCTGCTGCTAAGTTGAGTGGATTGTGGATGTTTGAATGTGGAAGGTGACTCCCGTAGGCATGCAAAACGCCTGCTGTGCCGGGGCTCAGCTGGTGGCAAACACCAATGAGCTGGCCGCCCGTGGAAATCCTATCGCAGCAACAGCTCCCCGCCGGTACGTCTGTGCATGTGCCAACACCCGCTCTTTATTCAATTCCCTCCGTTGGTTTATTTTGGCCATCGACCAAATCTCTACATGCCATAGCCCACAGCCGGGCATCTGCGAAGGCGGCGGGGGAACGGCATGGGGGTTGATAGCACAGCCACACCGCTGCCGGCCCAAGATCAGGGAAACCAGCGCTGCTGCCGAGCTGGGCTGGCTCCTCATTGCTCTGGGAGGGCTCTGCAGCGACTGCAGCCCGTGAGAACAGAGTGACCTCTTTCATCCCACTGAGGGACGTACGTGACATACATAGGTGCTGTGGTTTGCAGGCTGTGGTTGCCGGCAGGCAGGCATGGAAACAGGCTCAGGTTTTTTGCAGCACACCGGCAAGGGCTGCCTGGGTGTGTTTGTGTAACCGTGTGTGCCGGAGACCATCCTCTGGCTTCGAAGAGCCATCAGCACATACCAGCCCTGCGCTGGTGGGGGTTTGTAAAGCGCATTGCTGGGTTTGCTTTATCACCACAGACTAAACGCTACTGCAGATGACTCCCATAAAATGAGATACATTGCTGTAATAAAGGAAACAATATTTACCAAGATACTTAGAACTTTATTTTCTATATACATCTTCAAAGCAATTAACTAATATTAGGGCATTAATTTTCCTCAGGTATGGTTAGGTCTCTCTTAGTTTACACAATTAAGGTGCAATGCTTCAAATCTGCTGCCTTGAACGGGAGCAGAGATACTGGCACCTGCGACGAAACCAGAGCTCAGAGGTCTTAATCCGCCAGCCCAAATCCCCTTCTCTACAAGAAGAAGAAGAAAAAAAAAAAGAAGAAAAAAAAAAAAGAAGAAAAAAAAAGAAGAAAAAAAGAAAAAAAAGAAAAAAAAGAAAAAAAAGAAAAAAAAGAAAAAAAAGAAAAAAAAGAAAAAAAAGAAAAAAAGAAAAAAAAAAAAAGAGTCAGCAGCAGAGTAAAACAGGGTGCAAGATGCTCCCTGGGCGAAGCCAGCAACACAAGGGTCACTGCCACAACCACTGAGAGCACGCAGCACGAACGATGCACCCAGTAAACACCTTAACACGTAGATCCAATGAGGGTTCATTAAAGAAGCAACATTCTAGCTTGATGCCACACAAAGTGGCTTCACCCCAGTGTACGTACGTTGACGCTGGGGGCACTGCCTCTTATTTACACCACTGATGGTCCCAAATCAGCCCTACCTATGAGCCCAAAACACTCACCATGATGAAGAATGAGAGATATCCAGAGCAGCAAGCTGCACAGGAGCAGCGGGGTGCAAAGAGGAGCTTTGCTCCCACAGGGAACATATGCCTTGTCCAGGTCCGAGGATGTCCTACGGCAAACACAAGCCCCCCATAGCACATGTCCAAAGTGAGCTGGGAGCCAGGACTCCCACCTCCAGTCGCAGTCTGCCATGGATGCCTCCTTGGCCTCCAACAAGCCTGCAGACCTATGCACGCCCCAATTTATCCCTCTTTAAATAAAACTGGTGATGCCATGGAGGCTTGTTTCAGTAATATTTGGAAAGCACGATGAGAACACTGTGGTATGTAAACATCCCCCCCAGTAGGTTTATCAATAAACCAATTCTTAAAAGAAACAGTGAAAAATGGAAAATGGAACCTTCATCGTGGCTTCTTTAAACACGAGTGGATGACTTGGCCTTGGTAGCAGAAGGGTGCGCACTCTGCTCCTCGGATGCCTGTCAGACAACTCCGCTATGCAGAGGTGAAAATCAAGTGCTCTTAAAAAAAAAATACTCCCCTCACCCAACACTGTGGACTTTAATAAATCCAGATGTCTAATAATTCAATTCTTAAAACCATGCCTTGTAAAAAAAAAAAAAAAAAGAGGTGGAAAAAAAAAGGGAGGAGGGAAAGCACACTTCATATTCATGAAAGAGCTCACCAAACTGCACAGCCTACCTGGGAGAGTCGAGGAAAAGGAAAAAAGAATAAAAATACAAAGTACAGACGTTTCAAATTATACAGAGCAAATATTCAAGGGCAGTGAAATGTTATGAGGTAGCTTAGTAGAACTGTTTAACAGTCTCAAAGATACTTTTAAACGTTTCATTATCGGGAAATCCAAATGTCAAAAAACCCCGAAATTGGCTTAAAAATAAATATATTTTTATGAGTAAAACTCAAGTTCTTTCATTTGCTGCTTTATTTCCACAGCTTTCAGCACATGCTCTGCTCTAGTCATGTTGTCAAACTTATCTCAGAGGAAAAGTTCTCAAGAAAACCCAGCATCCTGAGAGCTGGGGCTTTAGGAAAACCATCAAACAGGCAGAGACCTTTACTGACCACATCAGCCATGGTTCTTAACTGGATCCTCACTGGTATCTCAGCCATTCATTCTGAGATTTTTAGTAGCACCTTTCATAGATTTACAGGCTATAAATCTATCAAAGCCTTCTGCTTTTCTTTCTTTTTTTTGGGGGGGGGGGGGGGGGAATAAAAAAGATAAAGAAGAATGCCAAAGAAAAGCTTGTGGTGTTTGCCAGGGAAAGGGAAGACAGTGAAAATAATTCAGCACTAGGAAAAAGAATTCACATTGATAGAGTTGATAAAAATATGAAATAATACAAATATAATTCATGCAACTGCCCCAGGACAAGAGATCATTTTTCATAAACCGTCCTTGTGACCTCATTATTATTTCTTAAATCGCTCCAACACTTTGAGCTTTGCCGGCACCAACACAGAGAAACTCCCGCAGGTTTGGGGACGGAGGCGCAGCCACCGAGGCTGCGGGCCAAGGGCTGGAGCACGGTCCCACCACCCCTCGCTGCTGGAGCTGGCTGGTGGGACTGGCAAGTCCAAGTGCTTTGCAGAATGAAGTAACCCCTATCAAGGTCATGCTTTGAATGCAAACATGGCACAAGGAACTTAGTAGAAATTAATGATTGTGTAAAACACAGTGATTTTAAATTCAATATACAGCATTGCGATTTGAAAATTTGGGCTAGGATGTCACAGCATTTCCCTGGTTTCAGTTTTTTCTGAAGATATAAAAGCACCACCCTCTCATTCTTTAGAGGAAGTTTAATGAAAATTCCAAGGGACAGCAATAAATGACTTCAACCTGACCACTGATTTAGCAGAATATTCTTAACCAGATGAAGCCCATAGGAAACAGCTTTCAGACAAGGCAAAACTCATACCAATTTTATCGTCAGCACAATAAAGATCAAAGATGGCCGGACTTTTTTTATTTGCCAACTCATCTGCTTTTTGTTTTTTTAAATCCTACCATAAAAATAATGTACCATATCAAGCTCTCCATCACTCCAGTGAAAAATGAGGAGTAACGCCAACAGAGTCACTGAGACTACCAGTGAGCAAAACACTAAGGAAAATCCACCCCACTCTCTCTTTCTTTTTTGGGTATAACTAGATCTCATCAGCAGCTTGCTAATCACTCATTTCCAAAATCCCAACAGGAAGCGACGGATGCCAAGGGAGCCATCCGGAAGGCGCGCAGCCCATCCAAACAAGACCTCTTGCTCTCCCGACAGAACACACTTATCTCTGCAAAGCCTTTGTTTAACCACCCCAGCTGAAAACACATGCGGATGACGAGCATTTACAAGTAATTTAACCTAAAATCCATCGTGGGGTTAGTCTTCGCTGGAAACAACATTTGGCAGCCATACTCAGCCTCAGCGACGGGCACTCCTGATAACACGAAACAGAGGCTGGCGATGTTTTCCATGGCAAGTTTTCATGTAGTTTGCTGGTAATTTTTTTCAGAGATGCTTTTCTCTGTCACTTTATGTAAACTTTACATCAAATTCAGTAAACTTTTGTTTAGTGAACTCAACGAACTCATTTTAGTAAAAAACATGAAAGAAAAATATCCGTGAAAATCTGAAAAAGGGAGTGAATAATTTGACCTGAAAGCTCATGTGTTGACCAGATTTTCACTGTAAGACTAATCACTGAAGAAAGCACCGAATGGCAAAATTCACTCATCATAAACTTCAGAGATTTCAAGAAAGCACTTGACAGATTCCATCACTATTCACTCCGGAACATCTTGAAGTGTTAGGCTTGCCAACAAAAATAATTACATCATCAAGCCTTTATACCAAGCAGCAGCTTGAATACTTAAAGCAAATGCAGATTTAAGTACAGGGTTCAACATAAAGGCTGGTGTCAGATCAGCAAGAATTCACTCACTTCTCTAGCTGGGCACTGCAATCAACTTCACTGGGAAAACAAACATAAATGTAACAATATATGGTTTAATGACAGTCCCTTTCAAAATCCAGCCATTGCCGATGTCCCCAAGTCTTCCGAGTATATCTGACCCAACACGCAAGACTGATAAAGGCCAAGAGCTGGATCCAGCACTGGAGGAAAATGGGGTTAGCAGCCTGCTACAGAGGAAAAAATGTAATTAAAACACAACTTCCATTTTAGAAGAAGTGATGCAGTTTATACAGTAATTGGCTGTAATTCACAGTCAACTGGGAAAATTTCAACAACTGAAAAGAGGGTATTTGTGCTTAGCATCTTAAATAGGATTCACCCATTAAAAAAATTACCTACGGCTCAAACTCTTGAAAGACTACAAGTGTTCAACTCAAAATATTATTCCTGCCTTGATATACAGACGAGAAAGCTGTAAATCCATGAAGGGTACAGACAGACAAATGCTGTTAGAAGCAAATGTATCATAAAATCCTGGGTATAGCATAAAATGAGTTGATAAAAGATGCAAAGATTTACTCTAAGGCTGTCTCTTTTCTGAAGGGTTACCCAGAAAAGGAGGTGGAAACATTTGGCAAGCATGGTGGGGATGCAACTTGAGCAGAAGAAGGTGGTGGTGAGGGGGGAAAAACCTGGAAAAAGTGGGAGTGACATTGAAGTTTTGAAAGCACAGGTGGCTTTTTGGAGTAGCTCCTCCTTGTCTTCAGCTACACAGGCAGATAAAAAGCTGCATCGTTAGATCCAGGTCACAGCAATACAGACACCAAAAAGCAGTAATTTTGCTTGGGTAACGGCATCTAGGCTCTGGGCTTTTCGCCGGTCGGGCTTTGCCAATTGGAGGCAGTAACTCCTTGCCGACAGCCATGCCAGCGGGACTTGGCAGCCCCAAAACGCGTTCAGCCTCCGCTAGGCCTCGTCCCCAGCAATCACGGGCTGCTGCTGCGCTCTCACATGTGCAAAAACACAGGCCCGCCTTGCACCCTTGGAAACCATATTCACAGCAAAACTGCCCACAAGCAAGAACACGGGGGAATAACAATAAATCTGTCCCCTTGTATAACTGATCTCCGCTCAACTAAAGGTTTTATAGAGCTGCGCTACAAAACCGGGGAATATTTAAAAGTCATTTTAACTAAGAGACGAGGAGCTTACTAACTGTAAATGTGACATGAAGGGATTCCGTCTTTCTGTTCTTACAATTTTAATGTTTCTATAAATATTTTACATACACATACTATCTACCTTTATTATAAGTTTGAAAACTATGAAGGCTAATTTAAAAAAAAAAAAAAGAGTGAATGTTTAAAGCAACGTAAATCCCCCTAAATGGCAAAGGCAGTCTATACCTTATAATATACTACATCTACTAGCAATCCGCTAGTGTTTAAGTGACCAGCGTAAGCATGACCTGCACTAAAATTAAACTTCACAGCCCAGTATTACATGGCTGCCAAAAATTGCACATATTTTAACATATGCACGAAATAAAACCCAAAGAATCCTAAAAACTCAAAAAGCCCCCACACATGCAGGAAAATGATTGTACTCATCAATATACAGGTAACAAAATATAGAGATAAATTAATACTTTTGGGTTGCTAATTCACTTAAGTTATGATATAGTCCACACACAATGCAATCAGAAAATGCAATTTTTTGGAACAACTTAGTTAATTGTACGCCTAAACCACACTAAAGGAAAGTTAAGGTCACAAAGTCAAGTATTCAAAAATTAGGAATTGCCAGATTAAATTTACTACTGCAATCACAATTTTATTCTCTTGTGCGTGCATGCACACTAACACACATGGTTTTATTCCACAACTGCATACTGTTTTTTTCACAATACTATCAAGAGACCTGCAAAAACTACTGGAAAGTTGGAAGGAAAGCAGAAATAACAGAAGACTACAGCGATTAGTCCCCGATACTAGAGAAAAAACAACAACAAAGAAAAAGAAACCCAAACCCCTGCTGCGTTTCCTTGTTCTCGTGTCACTGAGATTGATGGCTTCACATCGACATGTTTCCAATGTACAGTTAGCCACCTTTGGCTGAACATCTACAGAGTGGTACCTTCTCCCAGGAGGAAAAAAAATAAATATATTTTTCCATCTGTAACAGGTAATATTCTAGGGAATATGGAAACACGGGACAAATCTGCTTTTGTGAAATATTGCTCTGCAATGCTAGAGTTTTGTTCACCTTAAGTAGGACAGTCAAACACCCAGTAAAACCCCAAAAAGGAAGCATCTGAAACTAAATCTCACTCTTTATTCTCTCAGCTTTAAAATGATAGCCCCTCATTAGAGGAACATCTCATTAAATAGCCCATCTGGGTCATTGTGCAGGTCCTCTGCTCCAACAGGCAGCACAAAACCCCAGAGAACTCAGGAACGGTTGATGTCCAAGAGCTCTTTTTTGCTGCACTGAGCAAAGATTTGCCTGGCGTCTCTAAGGACCCTGACGGCAAGAAGGTTGGGAGCCTTCGGTTTGTTCTCTCCATCATTAAATCTCCAAGGGAAAGCGCGATCTTTCATTATCACCATCATTAGCACTTCCTGGCAACTATAAATTCAGTTCCTTGAATCACCTGTCCCAGCTCTACTGCTAAAATCCTCTGGAGGAGCTTGCTGACTTCTTCTAATCCCAGGTAAAAATGTTTGCATTATTACGAGTAATTTAAGAGGACCTTCACGAAGAGCACACATCAAGGGCGAGGTTCACCAACAGCATAGGGTGATGAGCATTATGGCACTGCTGCGGTCATTTTTTAAACACCTGAAGAACCGCCTGTTGGTCCACACATCACAAATCTCATGTTTATTTGAGGTCAGAAACAGGCATGACCAAATCTAGACCAGTACTTGTGTCCTCAACAGCAATTCTTTGGCCGTTCAATGGTCCTCTATAATCTTCCTGCAGAATCAGTAGCGTGAACTTCTCCTCGTGAAACAACTGAAGAACAAACTGAGAAAATCTGAGAAGGTGCAAGACAAGAAACAAAATGTCCTAATGGTATTTTTTGTCTTGAATGCCACTAACACAGAAAACAGAGCCCCGCTTGTAGTCCCAAAGGCAACAGATACTAAACTGCCCTTCTGATCATCTTCCACATATTTCTGTGTGTAGTTGCAAGCCCTGGCACTCTCAGCTAATACCGAAAACAGATCGAGTGAAAGCTTAAGGCTTCATAACCTTAACATGGTAAATGCTTCCAGACCAAAACCAGGTAGATTCAGACTGCTTATAATACAACAGACACTTAGGGATGTTTCTGGAGCATGCGTGTAGTAAACAAACAGCCTAAATGTCAGAAAAACTGTTGATTTAAAACCTGACTAAAAAGAGAATGCAGTTTCCCGGCCAGATGCTGCTGCAATGCTGGTACACTCAGATCAGGACATCAAAAAAAGCCAAACCCGACACCTACAGCTTTCAAAGTAGGAACAAAACAACACCTTGCCTAAGTAGACCAGGAAGCAGAACTTAAATTCCAGCTTGAGATTCAAAGCACCTTAATAAAGTAGCACACACAAAAAATCAAAATGTTTTAAACCTTAGAAAGCACCTCTTTGAAAATTCTTATTTTGTTTTCAAGAAGATGCACTTTAACCCTCATGTTTTATGCCACCTTACTTTCTTTTGCTGTTTTGCAATTCATTCACAGTGAACAAAGAGGAACGCTGGCTCAGTGTGGCTCAGACTTGGAGAGAATTACCCACATCAGGGGTCTTTTTTGCACCTTTGAGGGTGTGCAAGAGTGAATACCCTAGATGTTTTCCATCCATCCCTCCCTCCAGCTGACACCAGCGAGACCCATGTCCTCTCCTGGCTCCAGCTGTGCCCACGACAAACCCAACTGCATCATCCTGTCTCCATCTGCTCACGGCGGCTGCCTGGCTGGAGACAGGGACTCCCCGCAAGCTGCCAGCTGAACCCAACGGAGTCGCCCAGCCGCACAAATGGCCGGGCTCCGCAAGCGGCGCGAGCCAGGGAGCGGGTGGACGAGCCGGGCAATGGATAGCTCTGCAGGGGGCTGTCGTTATCGGCAAGGTGCTATGAAAGCACCGGAGCAGCTGGCGCAGAGAACGGACCTCTGCCGACGGCTCGACTCTCTCGGTACGTAGCCACCACGTGGGCTACGACAGCTTGCGTTCACGGGTCCGAGGCCATTTCCTCCTGACTGCACGCGGCTTTACACCAGAGGTGCGGTTGGCCCGTGGTACCTGCGCTTCATGAATGTCCAAAGCAAACGCAAAACGTTGCGAGTCAGGCCAAATCCTCCAAGTCAAGTGGTGTTTTTCTCGGCTGACAGAAGACTGAGGAGGCCATTCATTAGCTGCAGCCTTCACCCATTAGCTTTGTAATCTGCAAAGGCAAAATACTGCTGAGCGCTCACATTAGCAGGAAGTCTTAATGAGGGTAAATGCTGGGAGCGTGCCTCAAGAAAACCAATTTCCTCGCTTAATTTGGACAAGGTGAACCTGACAAGAAGATACTGCAGTTATACTTAGTCTGTCGTACAAAGTCAGGGCAGATGGAGGCTGCTGGCTTCAAACTTGGAGCTACTTCTTTTACAAGGAGCCCACTCCAGGAGATCTCACCATTTTTTCTGCAGATGAGGTTTACCTGTCCCTCAAATGAAGGTCAGGGTGAGGCCTGAGTGTGGAAGAGTGCTACAAGGCACGATCCCACACCAGACACGCTCCTCAAGCAGGCGTGCAATGGGAGCATCTTCCTAGTCCACAGCCAGACAAGCAGCTTACAAAAGAGGGCTCTTCCTAATACTTATACAATCTCGATCAACTAAAGAACAATTTTACAATTCAACCTCTCTTTTTTTCCCCTTGTCCAACTTACGCAAACTAATTACCCTGACAACAGACATAATTTGCCTTTACATCCACACTTACGCTTGGGGCTTCTGCTGGCACAGATATTCCAGCCAGAGGTAACACAAAGTTTAAGGACCTGGTAACTTTAGCATAAAAATGCAGCCGGCGCAGAACTAGGCAATAGTGATGCAAGGTTTTGAGGAATATGATTCTAAATGTCTAAGCGCTACCTGTCACACATATTTCCATCATCCTTTGTTTCTTCTTCATGTACAGAAAAGCAGCTTAAATTATCAGGAAACTTGTTTTCCACGCAAACACAAGGCAGATTCAGTCATTTAATGAAAAATGACTTTTGGAGTATTCTGGCTATCAAGAGACATCGACTCTATTCTCAACTTGAATAAACCCTAAACTTCTGAAATTACCTCAGGAGGAGCACACAGGCTTCCTCCCTGCAAACATATGCCTATGTATATCTCTGCTTAATTAAACTGTTACTCATACGTATAGATGCTTGCAGAGCTGGGGCCTCTACCTCTTTGTATTCAAGTTGCTTGACAAGTAAAATGCAAATGAGGTAATGTGCTGCAAATGCAAATTATGTATTATTGATAAAAAGTTACAATTCAGCATGGAGGATTTAAAGAGAAAGTATCGAGGCCTATACTGAAAGAAAGGAGCAGGAAAATTACATATTTTTTAAAAAAAATGTTTTATATTTTCTATTTATTCTATTTATTTCCACCTATTAAACATTTTTCTATTTATTATCCCTAAAATGGAGCACCTCGCCTACTTCAGACAGCATACAGATGCTGAGACACTATTCTGCCTATCAAGATGTGGTTTTCGCTACTTTAAATTAAAAAATTCCCACAGAAAGCACCGAAATGGGGCGATGGCGCGAAGGTGAGAGAGGCAGGAGAGACTGCTGTGCTGAAAAGCTCTGTTGTGTTTGGCCACATATTTTTCTCATTTGTTTAGTCTGAAATTCCTCCTTCAGTGACTCTGGATTTGTTACCTTTTCGGAAGGCACCGGGAACATCTGGACTCCATATGGCTCGCACCTACTGCGTGGCAAATGAAGCTATATTCTGTTTTCTAAACCCTTTATTTCTCCCAGCATTGCCACCGACGGGGTTTTAAATATCTCCACAACAGACTGCAACGTAACCTCAGAATCACTCAGTTTGTTGACACAAATTCCATGGCAGTGCATTAACTGTGGCTGGGTGAGCCGGCATTTTTTGCCTCATCTTCTTAATTTTTTTCTTTTATTTTTTTTCCCAAGATTATAGTAATACAAAGGAACATATACTGAGAGAGCAGTTCAGCAGTAATGTCACCTGCACTCAAGGAAGCTGCCCCACCAAGATAAAGGAGGGAAACAGGTCATCCTAATGGTCCTCGCACAAAGAATTACACTTCTAGATAGAGAGTTAAAATTTTCCTTTGGTCTCCTAATATCCCAAATCTTGATGGAGCCACCTTGAGCTTTCTTCCTAGACAGTAATGATTTTTCAAACTCACATACTGGGGAAAGTGGCATAACCTTGTAAAAGTATTTCCCTCTCCCTTAACTAATAAAAGAAAAAATGTTAACTCTTATTTGCCCCCTCCCCGCTAGTCATTTCTGCATCACAGTTTCTCCCACAGGTCTCTCTCATACCCACCGCTGCTAGAAATGCAGCTACTGGAGCTGCAGCCAACGGGCTGAACTGAGGTTTCTGCCAGCCAAACCCACCAATGCAGAGGTTTGTACCACCTTGAACCTTGACAGAGGGTTGTTTCGCTATTCCTCGCTCTCCAGGAGGGATGCAGAGACCCGGAAACACTCCACTAATTATTTGGATACTGTTCCAAATCCAAATGGAGTTTGAAATATTGTCTCTGTTCTAGAATAACTGGTCATTTGGGTATTTTTTCCTGCTGTACACCAGGTTGATTCAGAGGAGTTAATCTCAGCAAGGAACTCGCTCAGGTTCTTTTATACTCAAGGAAATATCAAGCCCTGGATCACGACAACCACTACACTGCATCTCTGTTAGAGATGTTAGGCTTTTCCCCGAGTCATTTCGGTTTGCTTTGTCATTAACAAATTTCATCTCGGGATTCAGGCACTAGACTGAAATGGGGAAGACTGGGGTCCACTTCCACAAACTCCTCAAGGGACCCTGGACATGGCATCGGTGCGAACCTCCGATCTTCTCCTGGCCCTCATCTGCCCACACGATACCGGGCTTGCAGGGAAAGGAGCTAGTAGTCTTTCTCAGTGCAAAAAAATGTGCCTACCATAATGCAACCAGCAGCAGCAGGACCTTCTGGATAATATTATAATAAAATCAGCGATAGTCACAATAGCACCTAGGTTCAGTTGGTAGATGGGCTGTTTTCATTGTTATTCCCCAGGTACAAGTCAAAACCACAGCAGATTATCCCAGCATCCCAAACGCTGATAGTTCAAAGTGAAACCCACCTGTGCTCTGGGTGTGAATTTGCTAAGGCAAATCTTCCTCTTCATAAATCTGTCTCTGTCACTAAGGACATATTTAATTTCTGCAGTAATCTTTGCATGAATTTACCAAGTACAGAAGACTGCACCTCCCTTTTCTTTCAGGCCAAGCACCTTCAGCACTATTAACCTCCTTGCCAATTAAGGATGACAGTGCTTAAAGAGGTGTTTGCATACACGACTATGTATTTACACCAAGTTATCTGCACACACAGGTAGCTGTTTCCCTGCACAACACAAGTGCTCGCATCCCCCCAGGCATTGCACAGCCCTTCACGTGGTCTGCAGACACGTTAGTTAAGCCTTCGCAATGTGGCAGGGAGGTCAACCCGCCGCACTGATGGCAAACCTGGAGGGTAATGCATGCCACCACTGTCACAGCAATGCTCCTGCGTGTCACTGGAGCGAAAGCTCACCCTGGCTGGGATGGTTTCGGTGGCTTTACTCTCCCCTTCCCAGCTCTGCCACACATCGGATGAGGGAGCCAGGCTGCGGTGCTGCGGGACCATGCCACGTTGTGGGGTGCATGGGCAAGTGAGGAGGTGTGGGGGGCACAGGGGCCACACTCCCCCTCCACTGCAGGCTCCTCCTGCCCTGGTCCCATCCAACGAGCAGCCAGACAGGCTCCAGCAGGGCTGCCTGCAGTATTAAACATCTACAGAACGGTGGCCTTGCTAATGAGACACGAACGTACGCCGACCCTTCACTGTGTTTACTGCCTGCTAGAGGCGGCAGAAGAAACGCTCCTTCACCTCCACTGCTGTCAGCACCCACAGATCTCCCGACCTCTGCTCCAGGGGTTCAGACCGAAAGGTGCTGGCTAATCAGGCTGTCATCCAGGAAGGTGCTTAAGGCACCTCTTTGAACTCTCCAACACCATTTGCACCTTACAGGCTTAAAGGCTTTGCAGGGTCAACGCTACAACTCTGACATCAAGTACAGCTCTTGACCACCATGCATGCAAACAGAAGCAACGTGCGCTTCTCTCTCGCTCACATGCACAAGCGCATCCCTGTCCTTCCAAAGCACAGGGCAAAACAAAGAGCTGCCTGCATGCAGACATCCCCAAGAGGAGCAACCACATGTGGCAGATGCTGCTGCATTGCTTAATGCATCATTTAAAGCCTTTCGGGGACTGTACCATCGTCATGAGTAATTTGGCTAGAATATTGTCCAGAGACCGTACTGTGTGGATTAGGGCACTTTGAAGGTCACTAGCTGGGTCAAAAGCAAGAAAGCCCTGCTAAAACCAGAGCTTACCATCAGCACAGATCCTGCAATGAGAGTAAGAGCAAAAATGGGTTCTGCAACGCCAAAACATTTATTTCTTTCTCAGTCAAGCCTCCTTGTGTATAGCCTACATATAAAGCATGCCACAGATCTGTCTGTCTGAAAAGCAGTGGCCGGCAGCACGCTGTCTGTTTGCATCCATGTCTGACCCCGGCTTCAACTGCTCTGCCGGCTGGGCTGGGTACAAATTCAAATGAAAGGAGGTTAGCAATCACAAACCATGTCTCCACCACCAGCACCTTTTCGCTGCCCTACGGCGATGCAAGCATCACATCTGAAAATGAGATGAGACAATCTTAACTTCATCTTTAACAGAATGAGTCTCAGGTCAGCAGGGACGGCGACTGCTCAAGTGCCGCCTTGATTTACACAGCTGTAAACCGCAGCCACATATGAACCCAGGCAGAAAGGCAAGCTCATGAATTATGAACAAATACAGCGTGCCAAAACACATCAATCATCATCAGTCACAGACAGGCCAAGCGCCATCAATTCGTAATGTTGACATTTGCACAAAACTTATACAAACAATCAATAGAATCGCATGGCAGACTGGAAAAGATGTCGGGTTTATGCCATTTAACACTGGACTTTTCACTGAATGTGAAATGCTGAAAGACTTTAAAATAAAACTGACGGAGAGTCACTGCTCTAGTCAAAAGTCAGACAAATGGCCTTTGCCCACTAGAGAAAACAGATGAATTTATCTGTTAACTCTTTTCTTCAGTGCTGCTGGTGAAAGCCAGGCCGGCAGCTGCCTCCCTAAACACATGAAAACCTGAAAAAGTTAGTTTTACTCAGCAGAAAACCTCCACTTTTCTCCCAAGGAAGAGCACAAGAGAAAAAGCTATGAACATGAACGTTTTTAACTAGGTAATGAATGCTTTAAATCAATATGACAAGGCTGTACACAAAGGAGCCACAGGCTGCAGGCTGGCATTCCTAGAAGTAGTGGGACAAACAATATTTTCATGAGGTTTTTTAGAGAAAAATTTGCTTTTGGGCATGTCATCTTTAAATTACTGTTATTGGCTATTAGATATTATTCAGCCTCCTAATTTCCTTCATTTTAGGACTACTGATTGTTACATTAGGACAGGTTGCAAAACTATCTAGCATCACGCTTTTTCCGCCATGGCTACAAACTGCAGGGCTTCCAGCACTCTCCTTTCTAAGGCAGGAACAAGTATTTCCTGAAAGCGTGTTTTGGGCAGAGTGCATTTAAAGAAGAGGAAACTTCTGTGGTTTTCTTTCTCAACTGCCACACAAAAAAGGACTTCCTTGCGTTTGAAATGAAAAGGGAACACATACTTTCCAGATAGCAGAGCAGCTTTTTGCTATAAACACAAGATGAATGCAGCTCTTGTTCTAGAGACTGTACGGTTACTGATAACAGTTTTTCTTGAAGGCTTTTAAAAAAAAAATAAAATG
Source organism: Grus americana (assembly GCF_028858705.1). Taxonomy (NCBI): domain Eukaryota; kingdom Metazoa; phylum Chordata; class Aves; order Gruiformes; family Gruidae; genus Grus; species Grus americana. Next base: position 60,958,618 of record NC_072852.1, read on the forward strand.
CTGCCGTTCATTTGCCAGAACACTTTTGCTCCACACCTCAGATCCATCACCACAGTACATGTCAATGCAACAGCAAACCATTTCTGCAAGGACAGAAGGTGCCCTCTGGGAATGGGCAACCACCTCAGCAAGGTGCGTGATTCCCACCACCCAGCAGAGCATCCTGAAATCACCCCCTGACCCTCAGCAGGATGAGGTGCTGCAGGAGGCAGCACCTGGCCGCATGGGTGTAAGGCAAGTGTACCCAAGTCGGTGCGAGCACACGGATGGAAAGGTCGCAATGAGATAAGAGAGCATCTGTAATATTTGCTCTTCAGCCAGCACTCCTCTCCCTTTCCACTACATACACATAAAATTTGGCACTGAGTCAGCCAAGCACAAAAGAACGCACTTAAATTTCAGATGGTAAATACTGATTATAGTGACTCTACAAGTATTATTGTTGTTGTTAAGGGGAGGTGCAGAATTAAATGCAAACGCGTTGCTAAATCTATGTCTTGATCTCTTTTTACTTCTATCTAATCCTACATCTGAGCCGGACCATAAGCCCTTGAGCACAGAGAGGAAAAAGCACCTTCCTGCAACTTGAAGATACACCCCACACAGAAACAGGCATGTAAGAAAAGGGTTAACTATTTACGTAGCATCGGGTACAACCTCAGGTTTCACTTCACACTTGAGTGAGATTCAAAGCAACTCTAAAAAAAAAACCCAACAAGAAAACCCAAAAACTGTCAGATATTCTCTCTCTCTCTGGGAAAAATAATTTTAAAAAAAAAAAAAAAAAGGTGGGAGTCGGGGAAGGGTAAGGGATGTGCATACACTGGCCGGAGCTGCATGATAGGACCGTGTTTGTGAGGTCAGGATGAGACCTTGGGAACCTCCCAGTTTTCCAGTGCCACTCTGCAGGGGCTGCAGGACCAGCCAGATCCCGCTCGCTGCCCTCCAGCCCCAGCTGTAGGCTCCCCTGGGAGTCTCCCCTCAGGGGCTGCACCTCCGAGCATCCTGCTTTATTTCTGGGCTGGCAGTTCTGCACAACGAATGGAAGATGCCGACAGCATCTCCCAGACTTTCCTTTTCCCTGGGATGTGGGACCTGGCCATGGGACCTTTCATGCCTGTGAAAGCAGAGCCTGCCCTTCCTCTGCCATGGTGCCAACCGCCTAAAGAAGGGCTCCAGAGTCAGATCTTTCAAAAAAACCTTATCTGAAAGGGCAGGAAAACTTTGCTGACTGTTTGAGCAGTTAAACCACAGGTGTCCCCAGCCGCTGTGGGGAGTGGGAGGAAGGAGGAGAGCAGTGCAAGCCCTGCGGGACACGGAGAGCGGCTCTTTGCTGCACCCAGCTCCGCGCAGCAATTAGTGTGTTTTGAGGTCGATACACCACAATTGATTTTCCTCTCACTTACCGATGTAAACTGGGAATAATTCCATCACAGTTGATGTAAACATTAGTATAAAATTGGTTTAAGTCGGAAAAGCAGTGGGTTGACTGTGTTACTGTATTGGAAAGCCGGTTTCAAAAGAACAGTCTTTATTTCCTTGTAAGTATATCTACATCAATAAAAATGCCATGATTATCTTTATTTGTTCTAATGCTGTTGCTCAGGTTCAGAATGTAATAGAAGGTACTTTCTAGTGAAAATCGAAAGGCCCCTGAAAATCTGCAAGCTTCCTCCTCATGTGTCACAAGCTTTATTTCTGCAGAACACCCAGGCTGAAGGAGTCACCAGCTGTAACGTATCCAGCATCCCGAGCGATCCTCAGGCATGAACACATCAGGCATCTTCCCCACCCTCGTGCTCCTCCCTTGACAGAAGTGGAACTGCTTCTCCTATTTTCTGTTAAGGATAGTCAGAGAGACTCTCCTTTTGTGCATGAAAGAGGATTTCTTTCTGCTTAAGGCACAGCCTCGCCAACACTGACGTCCCATAAAGCAAGAGCTGATGTTTCCTACTAACTGTAAGGAAAGTACAGATCCTTTGCCACACTCAAAAAAAAAAAAATTAAAAAATTGTGGCATAAATTTTTCATATGAAAGGCAAGTCCCCATGCCAGGATCCGACACTTGCCTTTTGCTGTGTGGTCATGCAGGATGATGCCCCATGCCGCGCTCAGGTAAGCTCAGAGCCATGCCAGGGACGCAGAGGGGCACTCAGACGGGGACTGTGGCAGCGGGTCACCCCACAGGACCAACAGAGGATTTGACAAAGCCTGGGTTTAACAGACAGCCCTCTCCCACCAAAGCAGGAGAGAAATTTTTTAAACTACCCTGGAATATAATGGCAAAAACTTCTTGCCGTACTTCGAAAAGGAGACCGCAGATTTTCCCGCCTGCCGCTGAGCTGAGCCGGGGCATCTCCGGCATGATGCCCCAAGTGAGGGGCTGCCAGCTCTGGGCAAACAACATCCTGCCTCCAGGGCTCAGATTCATCCTCCTGGAAATTTATCCACAGGTGCTGCTGTTAAAAGTTTAAGTCCACAGTTGCCATCAGAAAGATATTTGTTCTCCCTAGCGGCTATTTTCTCCAAGATTATAGACAACAGATGATGGTGATGCTTATTATTATCGTTATCATTATCATTATTGTTTAAGTAAACCTGTCCAATGCCAATCCTTAAGATGACAAAACATAAAGCTCTCTATTCAGGTCAAGTTCCTCTCAGTTTAAACAAAGTATGTAAAAGCATAACAATGCTATCAAACGCAGATAGGAAGCTTAGTAAAACATTAGATTCTCCCACCAATTATTATCTCTCAGTAAGCTGACATCTGTGGGATCACCCCTGGGCCTTTTAATTTAGCATGTCTTCTAATTAAAGAAAGATTAACTGTACATCCAATAATTGCTTCTCCTTCCTCCATCAGGCTCAGGCTTCTTTCTGTCTTCCTCCTGAACCCCCAGGGAGGGGAGGCTAAACAAAAACATGTCCACCACAGCCCCTCTCCTACCTGCGGGCAAAACCCCAAGGCACCAGCTCCACCACAGCCCCGGCTCCCCCAGAGAGCACCATCTTCTGAGGAAGAGACTCTCCCCTGGCCTGAGCAGAATGATGGCTAGAAGAACGCGCTGGTTTTCCACATGCTCCCCTTGAAACCCAAGGGAAGAGATGGCCATCTTCAGACACAGGCTCGAACCTCACTTCTCACAGAGCCGGTGGTAGAAAATTCACTTCCTCCTTCCAAAGCTGTGGTCAAGTGCCTGAACTTAAATGGGACAAATCTTGGCATTTGTGCCACAGATCGTGCAGGCAGTCTTGGATGAGCCCACAACCATCTACTCAAGCCCAACCCTATCCCTTATCCAACAGGACCTGCCATCCGACTCTGCTTGTCCATGCTGTTTCCCTGTGACTCCCCGCAGGCTTTCCCATCACCTCCTGATTCGATGCTCAGTTTCCACCCAGGTATTTCAGGCACAGATTTCCCATTATAAATGCTGGAGGGGTTAAACACCTGTATCAGTTCAGGACCTGAATCTCAGATCAGAAAAGCCTGCCTAAAAACTGGTCCTAGTACCCATGAAACCAGCCATTTGCAGATGGTCTGCAAACCACATGCACACAAACACATACCCACAGCTGCTCAAGGATAACAATGAGGTCTCTACAAGCAAAAACGGAAGGTAGTTTTTTTTAGCTCTATGTCTCATTTATCTTGATGAGGGAAAAGCCCCTGGTGTTAAGTGAGTTTCAGGAGCGGTGTGGCCCTGGCACAAATCCCACCCCTGCTGATGTCCCATGGCAATGGATTTCCCACCACCTCCCCAGCATGCTGCTCCTTGAAGACAGCTAGAGACCCAACGGCACCAGCCACAAGAGGGTCTGCTGAAGTTTCCACTTGCAGAAATATCATATACGAGAGCAATCCCTTTGATACACACTGGGACGCACGCACACACATCCCCAAATCAGCCCCTCCAACGAAGTGTAAATATTCGAGATTTATCCAGCTGCCAGTGCAATCTCTCATAGGTGGTGTGTACGAAGAGAGCAGAACCGCTGCACTTGAGGGATGAGGGTTCCCTGTCCGTCTGCCTGTAGCACAGAGGTGGCAGACAGACAGGCTGCACAGGCACCCCCCACGCACACCAGCCTCAGCGGCTGCAGAGGATACATGCCTGCCTACTCCTCCTGACAGACAAGTAGGATTTTTCCCCACACTGTCAAAGGGCCGGGAACACATCTGCTAGGCTCAGCCTGCACCCATGCAGCTTTTTGGCAGCCCTCCATCCCGCTCGACTCTGCTACAAGGTTGCTCCCCGGTTCACTGGAAGATTTACTTCCTTGCCGGGAAGCACATAGAGCTGGGAAGGATTCAGCAAAGGAGGATTGGGAAACCTCCTAACTACACAGGAGGAGCTGGAGCCCAGATCTGGGAGCAGCTGTGAGCCTGGCCAGGTGTTCATGCTCACACAGTACGAGCGCAGCAGCTACAATGACTGCCCAAGGTAGGATTTTAGCAGGCTCGCTCCGACCCAAACCTGCCATGCTCTAACTTGCAGGCCAACGTGCGGGTTGGGCTTAGCCCGCGGCAGCACGTGGTCCTCCTTGGACCCGAGGTGCGAGCTGGTCCTCGACCACCTCTCCATCACCAGAGGTCCCCCGGGGCTCATGGCCACCCTACCTCTACCACCACCAAACTCTGCAGAGGTTCTGGTGTACAATTTTCTGATACAAGTAATAAGAAGCCAAAATCAAAGCACATTCAAAACTTTTTCTTCATATGGCTTACCACCAAAATGGTGGCCAGCCAGCCCAGGAATACCAGTTCTCCCAGTAGAAGGGACGTGAACAAGTCACCCCACCCTGTGGCACATCAAGTTTGAGATCCGTAATGATTGTTAATTATACCAACAGCAACGGACCAAAGGCTTATCCTCATGAAAGCTCATCAAAATGAGTGATACACCCATCCCACTCAAGAGAATTTGGTATTGGATAATTTTTACATTTCTCCATAAAATAAATTCTCGCCCACTCTTATTTAAAATCAGAGAGCCACTTCATCAAACACCGCTTCTCTCCTACAGACAAGTTTTGCAAAAGGCAGAGAGGGTTTACATCAGATCCGCGGCAGATTCTGGGTGTGTAATGGTCGGTTGCGGGTCTCATTTGCAACCCCACGAAATACCACCTTCTCCCTTCCACCCACCAGCTTCCTTCCCTTCCCATTTGATCTGAAGTTCTTTGATACGGTGACTTCACTTCATGTCTGCATGTGGCAAACCTAGCGTGACATACCTCCTGGGCAAGGCAAACGCTAAGTCACAGCAATAACAAAGGTGGGCTATGAATCACTCCTGTCCCATGTGGAACAAGACTTTATTTCTCCTCTTCTTCCTCCTCCACCCATCATTGCAAAAAAAGCTTCCAGTATAAGACATGAGGCTCAGCATAGCTCTGCTGCCGGCAGGGCCATCCCTTGAGCACAGATTACCTTTGCCCACAGATGATGTTCTGCAAAAAGTTTCTCCACAACAGTTTAAAATCTGTCTTTCTGGGCGGTCTCCCTGCAAAGCTGAAGTATGAGCCTTTTGCATGTGGGAAAACGGCACTGCTTTTATGCAGACAGCTCCTAACTACAGCATCTTAATTAAGGGCTGAATCATGTTCCAGCTTGTGTTGTAACAGTGTGTACAATAATCCCTTTAAACACCTGCTCGCAGCACCTACCCCAGTGCAGCAGCGGGATGGGGAGAAGGAGGCTCCACGCCACCATGGCTCCTCACCACTGTCCCTTGCTCTTGCATCACCCTGCCGAAATAGAAGGGTGTGTGGGGCAGGGTTGGGAGCAGGCAGGGCATCGGCCCTGTCCCCAGGGCACCCACTGCTGTGTGTTTACCCCAGGGGCCGCCCTGTGTGGCCACGGCCTCCCCGGGCAGAGGGGAGACCGCAGGAACCCACTCCTTTCCCTTCACCTTCACCACAGCCCTCCCAAGGGCTTTGGTCCTGCTCTGTGCACGGGGACGGGTGGGGAGCATGACACTCCCCCAAGAAATCTGCTGCGCAGAGCCGCCCTACTGCCGGCAGGAAGGGCAGCCGGTCGGGATGCTCCCAGCCCCAGCAGCGACACCACACCGTTCCCCGTGACTTAAATGGGACGTCTGGGAGCCTGAGAGCTTTGCATGCCTGTGTTTGTAACAGTCATCTCAGCACCCCACTCTGCAGGGACTGATAAACCCCTTAAAAACAAAAAAACCAACCAAACAAACAAAAAGCAAACAAAAAAAAAAGAAAAAAACCTGAAACACAACAACAAAAAACCACCACCACCACCAAGTACTACCAAGGAATGGAGCTTTTTTTCTCTTCCTCTTTTTTTTTTTAAACTAAAAATATAGTGCCTTCATTGTGCAATGCCAGGTATGAACATCATTGAACATTTAAGAAATGTGAGATTGTTTAAAGGGAAGAGAGTCTGTTTTACCCTACAGGCACAGAATTCGGAAGGGCAGGCAAGCCAGTTTCAACCTACACCAGAGTAAGCGTGGCTACAAACAGCATCACCTGCACCCAGGGTATCACCTGCAGCGGTGCTGGCCAATCCTGAGATCACTACCTCAGTTTTTCAAAAAGAGAAAAATAAACAAACGAACAAAAAAACCACCCAAAAAACCCCACAAAGGCTCATCTTACCTTGTGATTACAGGCACAGAGCATGGGGCCTTCATCACACACACGTTAAAGCCGGTGAATTCATATTTACAGGGCAATTTTCATCATCTTACTCTGCTCAAAGCAGAATGACTCCTCCTCTCTATCCCTCAGCAACTCCTGTTCCCCAAAATCTAAATCAATCTGTCTGATTTATCTTTTTCTCCCCCCGCCCCAGTCTTAGAAGTTTGGACTAAAAGACAAAAGGAAATGGTTGACAGAAGAACTAAAAATGGAAATGTGGAACCTCATTAATCAACGTGCAGAGCTTTCAGACATGAAGAAATCCTGACAAAGGGAACCTTTACAGACTCCAGTATACTGCTTCAGACATCCTATACATATATGTCCCTGAACCATCTCAGGGAGCACACACCTCACATGCCTGGATTAGAACTCGAAGGTGCCGTCCCTGGCCAAGCCTCCCTACTTCTCCTGCCACTGGACCACCCCAACAGCACATCCCGCCTGGCGCTGCAGCAACGACCAGGACAAAACGTGGCAACCCCGACCACTGCCTACTTCTCTACATCTCCTTTTTTACCTATTTGAACTCGCAGTCCAGGGGAAGAGGACAGATTATAAAGCTTAACAGTGGAAATCCATCCCTGAATTGTGGTTATCTCCCTCCACTGAGCCTTACTTGCTCTTTCCCATAGCCAGACCAAAACACAGCCACACAAAGATCCAAAATCCTAAAACAGGACAAGGGCAAAGGCATTGATGAAGCTGAGCTAAACGCAACCTTTTATTCCATGTTATAACATTGCTTTGTCATTCACTGGTGGCCAAGGAACAACGCTGCTGCTTCCCTCAGAAACTTGCCCCAGTCTCAACAATTGTAAAATTGCAAAATCCTTTCCCTTCTAACCGACCTGAATACAGCCAAGTTTCACTGTGAGGTTCAATCCATTAGCTGATTAAAAGCTATAGATCATGCTGTCATGGACACATTCAGGCCATTATGAATAAGACCTGTCAGAAAAGCTTCCAGCACTACCAGTATCTTTGAAATTGCTACGGCTACAGTTAATAAAATTTCACGTTCAATCGTTCTTCAAGCCCACGATATCAACAGGCAAAGAAATTTGTTATTCTTTGAAATTATGTATTTAGAAGTGAGTTACAGGTATAGCACCTTTAATTTCCAAACAGCAACAAAAAAATTATCCCAAAAGAATACCAAAGCTGTTGTTGCATGCCAGCAACTGTCTGCTTATGTGAATTGCACAAAAAAAAAAAATTCACTGATTAATTCCAGCTCCAATTTGCAGATTTGCTTCCTACAGACTAAGCAAAACTTTGAAGTTTCTCTGTAGACAACTTTCTTCATATCCATCTGTTTACTCCACTCCTAAAAACATTACAGAAAACACCCCTCAAACCAATACATCTTTTATTCACTCCTCTTGAAAGCCATCAGTTTACCAAGAGCAAGATTCAAAATATGAAAAATGAGAATAAATAATAGAGTTTTTCAGGGTTAGCACATAAATGCTGACTGCTAAAGAGCAGCCACTGTTTTTCAGCATTGCTACGAGAGTTCTTTCCAAGTCACCTCCCCATATGCCAAGACTGCCAGCAATAAAGTCCCTGGTATTCAGCAAGGCACTTCCCTCATACTTAAAATTCACCCGTGCCGCCGAGGGTGGGGTGGGAACCTGCACACGTCTGGGAGGCCCCACCTCTCCCGTCCCAGCACCAAAATACCACAATCTGTAGCTAAATTAGGCAAGTAAACGAGTAGAATGCAACTGGTTTTTGAATATCCCTAAGCTTACTCGACTATCACCTCTGACATCAGTTCTGTCTTGACAGGGAGAACAAGAAAACCACAGGGTCTCCTCGGCCCAAGTAAATTCTCCCCCTCATTTCTGTCAACTGAGAACTCAGTCCTCATAAATGCACTCTATAAATGCACCTGGATACGTCGCCGTCGTTTTATTAGTGTCACAGCAAGCCCCCTGTTACAGGAGATTTACAAGACTTCCTAGAGGCTCAGCAAACCTCACTCTTTCAAACTTCATACGATAAGTGAAGATTTTTCATTTGCACATTACAAAGATATTTAAGCACTTGCCTTTTAGAGCAGCAAAACCTAAATCTTGTCAAATTGCTAGCCGCACATTATTTACCTAAATAATTTATCCTTACATGCTTCAAATGATCTTCAAAGCGGCTGTAAAAGTTCCCAGTGTATTCAGCATTCATGGCAATGAAACAAATAGTGTATGCAAATATTTTTAGCTCAGTTTTCATTTTGCCAGCTAGTTACCACGTCTGGATCCCAAGCTCACCGAAGGCAAAGAAAAGACTCTGTAATTATTTATGACTCCTCCTTCACCTGCCATTCTGCGTGAATAGTACCCTGTGAGTATTTGCAAATGTTCTGTGACCTTGTGAATTATTTTATTGTAGGATGTAGAAAAGCAGCTTTTCAAAGCGACAGGGAATCATTTACATCCTGCACGGTCTGGCAAATGACTTAAGTGCAACTCATATTAGTTTTCTTTATGTGGTATTATTGTTAAAATGTATGCTTATTGTTAAAATATCCTCCACTTTCAGAAAAGCAAAGAAAAGACGGGGGGGGGGGGAAGATGATTTATAATTGTGGCTACATTTTCTCTCAAAAAATTCTTACCCTCAAAAATATTCTTGGTCTTACAACCCTCTTTCATAAACAGCTAACAAGGGTTAACAGATCTTGTCTATTCTCGACATCATAGAACTTAAATAACAGTAATTATTCCAACTGACAGATCAGAATCAAAATATCGAAAACTGTTTTTTTCTGCTGAAACTTTGAGAATGAAGTGCTTCTTCAGGTGTCCTGGTTTCAGCTGGGACAGAGTTAAATTGTCTTACCAGCACCTAGTATAGTGCTGCATTTTGGATTTAGGATAAGAATAATGTTGATAACACACTGATGTTTTAATTGTTGCAGTCAAGGATTTTTTTAAGAAGGTGAGGGGGCACCCAAGAAGCTGGGAGAGGACACAGCCAGGACAGCTGACCCAAACTGGCCAAAGGGATATATCATACCACATGACAGCATGCTCAGTATATAACTGGGGGGTTGGCCAGGAGGCAGTGCTGCTCAGGAACTAGCTGAGCATCATGCCAGGTGGTGAGCAATTGTGCTGTGCATCACTTGTATATATTATTATTATTATTATTATTAATAATAAACTAAATTTTTTTCCTGTCCTGTTAAACTGTCTTTATCTCAACTCATGAGTTTTACCTTTTTTCTTTTCAATTCTCTCCCCCATCCCACTGGAGGGGGTGGAGTGAGTGAACGGCTGTGTGGTTGTTTTAGCTGTCTGCCAGGTTAAACCAGGACACCAGAAAAGGGGCTTAGAGCCTACAAAGAATTCAAAAAGCATTTATTTAATTTAGAACGGGGAGGAACCTTTTGGGCAACAGGAAGGGTGGTTTTAGCCCTTTTTCACTCTTCAGTTGCTAAAGGCTTTCCAGTAGAACTGCAGACGCACAGTTCAGTTGAGTGTCAACGAGTTTGCTTTTTTTAGACTTATTCTTGCAGAGACCTCATAGGTAAAAGTGACGAATAGAGGTTGAAAACTACTGCACAAAAGGACTATGAACTAAAGCAGCCATACAAGCAAATCCCATGGGGGACAGGTCAGATAAAGTCTGACTACCACAGACATTAAAGTAGAATCCAGAGTTTGCTGGATCGTGTGATTTTTGACATTTAGACTTACCCCCCTCCCCATGATTTATACGTATGCATTCTGTTATGCCCTTGCTGATCACCTGCTATCATCTGAAAATGGAAAGAAAACACAGCATTTATCTTATAGGGAAACAAAACAAGTGATCACCAATACTCCTAGAAGCTTCAACCTTCAAAAATAAGGACTTGATTTCATAGGATATCAACAGTTGAAATAAGGACATTAGAAATTAAAAGAATGGCAACTTGACTGATAGTACCAAGTCTATAAAATTAAAGTGCAAGACTCATGAGCTACTTTGATCAACCAAACTTGCTCCTTAGTTGAACTCATATGTATCCAACAAACTACTGTTACCAATTTTCTTCAGTCATCCACATTTTTTGTTCTAAGTACCCGCACTTAGGATCACTTCACATCACTTCAGATGACTGATGAAAATAACTTTGACAAGGACAAAAATAATCAAAGATCTGGACCTGTGAGAGAAGAGTGATCAGATTTGCTCTGCGGTCAGCAAACACATCAAAGGTTACTGCAAATAGAAACAAACGGATTTGTTCTCCACAATGCCAGTGCACAGAACAGGAACTCATGGGCTCAAACTGCAGCATGGAAGATCTGATTTAGGCATTAGGGAAGGCTTTTTTCCAGTGGTAAAGATAACCCTGGACAGGTTTGTTGAGGTGCCCTGTGGAATGTCCCATGTTGAAGACTTGCACAAACTGAATAGGCAAACTCTGCCAAAAATGGCAAAGATATCCTACCAGGTGTAAGGGGGTGGACTCCTGAAATAATTCCCAGAGCTATTCTTATGTGTATGATAGATTCCTGGACCGGGAAATAGTAAACACCATTATCAAGAACAGAGATTAGGAATTCCTCTTGCTTGTGGGCTAGGATAGGAGGAAGGACAATGCTGACTGAAGGGCGGAAAGACGCAATTTGCTTTCAAAACTATCGTTGGTTGGTATAGCGCAGGCTCAAGACAGTAAATTAATGACTTCGTTATTACATAAATGGTTAACCTCACCATGTGCATTGTTTCTTTACTGCAAAACACAGACATATTAGAGGTGAAAGATGAAGATGACCGTTTTGACAAATATATCAACAGTAACGTGTGGATCCTTCTGTCTCAGGACCTCAAAGCACTTCAACTAGGCTCCCAGTGTGGGTGCCAACACCCTCACTTTACACAAGAAAGGTGAGGCAGACAGAGCTTGGTTTTCTGCCTCCAGCCAGGCTGGGGTGATGGGAGGTACAGACACCTCAGACAAAGTGTTCACGCTCTTCCCATCCTCCCAGCACTAAGCGCTATTTTAACCACCATGGCATTTCCAGCCGATATAAATCCCCTGACTGCTTGAGGACTACCTGTGGTCGCAGAGCATCTTCCCTAAACTGAAAAACAGCAGGGACTTTAGAGGATTGAGAAGTTTGATTAACTCACGGGGTGGGGGGGAATGGGTCTGAAATCATCTGACCAAAGACCTGAGGTGGACACCAAGAACTCAGTAGGCTCTGGAACTGCATTAGCTTCCAGGTCCATAAGTCTATGTCTCAGGTTTTTCCACTAAAAATGGAGATTTAGAAGGCTAGAAACCTTGATGAACCTAGGAGCCCAGAATACGGGCAATGTTTCAGCCACCTCTGTCTGCCCTCTGTTTTGTATTAGAGGACATTTATTTAAAAAAAAAAATAAAATAAAAATTGCCATGTGGGTATATTTATAGACAAGTCAAGTAACATTTCCACCCAAATCTAATCCTAAAATTACAAGTACATTTCCAGCTGAAAGGAATGACAGCGCAGTTACCTTTGCAGTAGCATCTGCTCCAAGCACTTGCTCGCGTGTTTGCTGTCCCCAGCAAGAAAGACAATACTGCTCGGATGCAAACAGAGGCTTGGGAAAGGAGATAACACCCCAAATCATCATTTCTCAGGCTCACTGAAGAGTTGGTACAGATTCGATAAACAAACTATTGAGACTCTCTGACAGCGGTCAAAAGGAAAATTTATTCCTTAAGTCTCATTTCCAAGTTTATGAAATATGTTGGGCTAAAAATCACTCATAGCACACTAGCAACGCTTTAGAAAAAGACCTTTTTAAAGCCAGTTGACAAGTAGCTGGGGTTGCTTGCTGCCAGTCACGGCTTCCTGCTTATGAGGACTTTTTGGATGACTCCAAGGCACAAGTCTTGCCACCAGCAGCTTTATTTATACTGTGCTGAAGAAACTCAACCAACACATTTTGTTTCTCAAAAGGACAAAGACTTAGCAGCAAGCAATGCGTGTCTTGTGAAATGATGCTCAGCTCCAGGCTTTTCCTAGAAGGTATCACTTTCTCACACTGGGGACCACTTTCCTACATGGTTTCAAACACAGGTTTCAGCAGGACCCCGAGAACCGGGATGACGAAGGCGCCCAATCAGGGCACCTTGGGCACCTTCGTCATCCCGGTTCTTGGGATCCTGCCGCCCATCAACATTCATTTAACCACTCCATACAACGTGACCACTGTCCTTTGCAGGCATCCAGCTTTCATGTCCAGCATTCCTCAGCACCACCTTTAAGCAGCAGGCTCTCAAATGAGGACAAATCGCAGCCCTGTTTTTATCCCTGGAGGTTTAGCCTCTGATGTCGTACCATATAAGCATGAACACTACGTCTTCAGACCAGCTGTCTGCAGACATCTTCAATACGTTTCAATCATTAGATTGTCCAACAGAGCTGTTATTTTCCTACCTATTTTAGCTGCTGAAGTAATCTGACAACATACTTATCTAAAACCTTGTGGTGGGTTGAGCCTGGCTGGAGGCCAGGTGCCCACCAGAGCCGCTCTCTCACTCCCCTCACTCACTAAACAGGGGAGAAAAGGCATAACGAAACGCTTGTGGGTCGAGATAAGGACAGGGAGAGATCACTCACTAATTGTTGTCACGAGCAAAACAGACCGAACTTAGAGAGGGAATTCATCTAATTTATTACCAGGCAAAACAGAGTAGAGGAATGAGAAAATAAAATCAACTCTTAAAACACCTCCCCCCACCCCTCCCATCTTCCCAGGCTCGACTTCACTCCCGGCTTCAACCTCCTCCCCCCTCAGCGGCACAGGGGGGCGGGGAACGGGGGTTACAGTCAGTTCATCTCACGGTGTTTCTGCCGCTTCTTCATCCTCAGGGGGAGGACTCCTCTCATCGTTCCCCTGCTCCAGCATGGAGTCCCTCTCACGGGGTGCAGACCCTCAGGAGCAAACTGCTCCAGCGTGGGATCCCCCACGGGGTGACAAGTCCTGCCAGCAAACCTGCCCTGGCGTGGGCTCCCCTCTTCACGGGCCTACCGGTCCGGCCAGGAACTTGCTCCAACATGGGCTTCCCACGGGCCGCAGTCTCCTTCAGGTGCCTCCACCTGCTCCGGCGTGGGGTCCTCCACGGGCTGCAGGTGGAATCTCTACACCCCCTCATCCCTCCTCCATGTGCTGCAGGGGGACAGCCTGCTTCACCATGGCCTTCACCACGGGCTGCAGGGGGATCTCTGCTCCGGCACCTGGAGCTCCTCCTCCCCCTCCATCTGCACTGACCTTGGTGTCTGCAGAGTTTCTTACATCTTCTCACTCCTCTCTCCGGCTGCAAAAGCTCTCTAAGTGGTTTTTTTTTTCCTTCTTAAATATGTTATCACAGAGGCGCTGATTGGCTTGGCCTTGGCCAGCGGTGGGTCCATCTTGGAGCCGGCTGGCATTGGCTCTGTCAGACACAGGGGAAGCTTCTAGCAGCTTCTCACAGAAGCCACCCCTGTAGCCTCCCTGCTACCAAAACCTTGCCATGCAAACCCAACACAAACCTCATCCAACCTAGTGAGATTTTACCACATGCTGCATTCCGTACAATATAGCCGTGAAACATGGATTTCCCTCAGATATTAATGTCAGCTCTTCCTACCCAAGGGATTGCTCCTGCCAACGTCGTAAAAGACATTTTCACATTGACATTGTCAAACCTCTGAATATGGAGACATCAATGCTATCCTTCAGGGAAGGCCCAAAACTTTCTGAGCTGCCTAAAAAGGAGCAGCTGCTCATTAGAAATTTTTTTCCCAAGACAAAAAACTTTTCTGAGCTGAGAATTAAATTTAGTTTACCTTTTTGGGATCTCTCTGTGCCTGATAAGTTGGAAGCTTTACAGACACAACTCAATATGGGATACAACAGACTGCACAGGTCAGATTCTCTATTTCCCTTCCCTTTCTCTCCCTTTTTTACCCCAACACGCCTCTTACCACCTCCTCAGAAGTAATGGGGTGGTAGATGATGAGGGGGTCCATCTTGAATCTCAGAATCTAATAAAACCCTCCTGAAATCAAAACATCTCAGCAAAATGGCTCAGCTTCAGCAAAACAGTGTCGTTAATTATTTAGAGGAAAAGTGCCAAAAATATTCCAATTAGACTCCGTCCTATTATCCTCTTGCAGCTGCCTTCGCTGAGAAACTTCCAGATCTCTTTGCCCTGTGTACCTGAGATCTTAAAACTTTTCTAAAGGAAAATGAACAACAAAAAGCATCTGAGTGCCTGTTTGAAACTGCAGCTCTGGACCACCTACAAACACGGCACTTTCTGCCCTGTGGCCTAACCCTTCCTCTCAGTTGCAAGTATACACTGAATCCAAGAGATTTACGTACGAGTTTGCGTTTTCCATTGTTTTCTCATCTTCTTAAGGATGCTGCTGCTATATATGGTGGTTTTGGACATCGATTCAACATTTTAAAAAAAATAAGGTGACGGCTAATTTAGTTTAGGTTTTCATCCTATTCCTGAACCTATTCCTGCATCCATAACGGCTGTATTGTAATCATGACAACATTAATACTGGGCCTACTGCTACCTATTGAAAACTAAAGGCAATACTACTGAAGAAAGCATCTATGAACTATGGGATATGATACAATCATCTTGGCATTTTTCTGAATGATATTTCAATTGTCTCCACCCTAGAGATGGCAAGCTTTGCTCAGGTCAATCAATCTGTTAGCAAACATAATACAGCTATTTGGAGTTTCAATTAGCAATGAAGATTAGGTGAACATCAGTTTAACTTTCTATGTATTTACATATAATTAATTTTCATGCAAAATGTTACTGGATAAAAAGATAAGTCTAGGTGAATGCCTCTTTTTGATTGCCTTGCATGGCATTGCACCCTGCTTTTCACTCCTCTAATATAGCTTTACTGAGTATTCATGGAACCATTTGCTTATTCTGAATGCAATGAAAGTTAAGATTATTTCTAACTATTCATATTAAACATCCATTTGAAGATGTCTCCTACCAAACCTCTAGACCTGAAGTAGGTCAACTAAAGTACAGGTTAGTGTCAGATGGCACCAATTTTTTCAAAGGCTTTGCTCAGTGATTTTCTTGGCTATCCTCTCAAAACTAAAACCACCTCCCAACACAGACAAGACTTCAGACCCTACCAAATCAAAACTATGCAATGGGTTTTACATTAAGTAGCTGCAAACTCAAAAGCAGGCCAAAAAAGAATCATTACTATCATTTATTAAATCAACAGCATAACCTATTTGGAGAAGGTCTGTGTTTTGAATTACACCTACACTGGACCTTGTGGAACTGCACCTCAACTTCAACAGGGTTTCTCTGCAATGCCGCACACTAAACCACCATCACCAGCAAGAGACTGGTAACACAACCCATGGCACATCTTACTTCTACTTTTGCGGTCTGGAGAATACCATCCATCCATCCATCCACAAAATCTTTAACTGCAATAAGATATTGCCAGGTACTTCAAGAGTAGCTAACTTCTCCAAAAGCACAGCTAACATCACTGTTCTCTAAAGCTCATCCCTTCAGATATCATCTATTTATACACACTTAGACATTAACTCCAGAAAGTAAACTACAAGCTTCTGCTTGCCGGGGGGGAAAGATGAGTGAAAGCATGCTCTGATTTGAAATTCTGTATTTTCCTGTCTTAGCAAGGAAAATTGGAGGAGAAAGACATGCTTCTCAACTCTCCCAGCCC
Organism: Grus americana; assembly: GCF_028858705.1. NCBI lineage: Eukaryota > Metazoa > Chordata > Aves > Gruiformes > Gruidae > Grus > Grus americana. Next base: position 60,975,015 of record NC_072852.1, read on the forward strand.
CATCAGCACATCCATCCTGCCCATATTCCTGCGTCCCACAGCTGGGGCACCCCAGCTCCTGCCCCACGGGGTGCTCAGCCAGGCTTTGCTCCCTGCACCAGCCTGTGGGCAGGATCCTCCTGAGCTGAGCACCATCATTCTGACCACATCTCTCTTGTTCGGTCCCGGGCTATCAATCGCCTCTTGTGAGAAAACACCTTTCTGAGCTCCTCCAGCTGGGGTAATGCCTTTGGGACCGGCTCTTTCGCTATGCACCACAGCAGCTCACCTTTGTACCTCAACCCTACCATGTGTGCCAGAAAAGCTGTCCCCACAGACTCTTTAATCAGAACAAGCGATGACTCACTGAATCAAAGCACCCTTAGTCCTAGCAGCTACAAATTTAGCACAGAACTGCAAACAAAGTTTTCTGCTGAGCTTCAGCCTGCCCTTGATTTTCACCCAGCCTTGCAGAGAAGCATCCCAACCCAACAGAGGAAGGATGCTTCACCCCGTGTCACCCTCGTAGGCGAGGTAGGGTGGGGAGGACAATGGGAGGAGGCTCCATGCAACCTCCATAGCTTGGCACAGAGGCTGGTCAGGCCAACAGGGGAAGGAAACAAAAAAAACCACCCCTCCCCTTGTTCACCAGCCGAGTCCCCAGGGCTGCTTACAGACACAAACACTGCTGCTCTGCTCCCGCAGCCTCAGCCCTGGAAGCGGCATGGGGACAACAGCCCTCAAAGCCCTTCGCCAGTGCCAATGCATGACCCACGGACAGAGGCACTACCCTCTGGCAGGATATCCTGCCCCCGTACCCTGAGTCTCTGCCATGGCACCCAGCTGCTCTTCTCCTCCAGGCAGAAACATTTCCATTTCCTCATCACACTTGAATCCCCTCTGCAGTCACTTCCCCAGTAAATTTGATTAGAGCTACACATTTTCTCACATCCTCTACATAAAGAGTGGGTCATTCACATCTACGGCTGCTCTCCTATACGTTTGTTTATTCAACTATTTACATTGGCAAGCAGTTACTCTTGTAATCGTTACAAACCAACCATTGGCAAGACCAAATCAGCATGCTGTCCTGCAAATGGCCACAGCCTGCTAGTCCTGCTGCAATAACCAGCTTTTTGCACATACTCATTTAAGCTGACATTTCTCCTGAGCAGTTTCATTATCCCAGCTGTCAGCCAGCAAGTCCACCCCCCCTTGGGAAAACTCTGCCTTCTTGATTGCCTCGTTCCTTTGACCCGTGACAGGTCTGGTCCTGTTTGCATTCAGCCTCCCCCCCGGTCATGTAAAACTAAGGGGGGAGCAGGGGAACCCTACCAGAGGTGCAGGCTTTATATGCTAATAAGTGCCACCTTCGTTAGCTTGACGGCTGACGGGCAGCATTGCTGCAGGGCAGGTTTCGGGCAGGAGCAGGTGTGCGCAGCCCAGAGGCGCGTGTGCACCTCGCTAATAATGGTCTTCAGACGGGACATTCCAGCACCTCTGAGGTGACCCATTAACGACTTGCAGGATGTGGTAACGAATATAGGGCAAATAAGTCAGCGCACGGCTGGCAAGGCAGTCTATCGAGCCTGCGCTTCGAAGAGAAACCTCAGAAATTAGACCTTTGCTGTGTTAAAGTATTGGCAATGGTACATAAATGTGTTTTTATACATTTATAGACATTTCCCTCACCGCTGCCGCCAACTGTGCCTGTGCCTGAATTTCCTAGACTAAACTACAGAAACTACGGCTGTTTGAAGCCTATGAGGAACTGAATGTGTGGTGGGTTTTACACATCACCCACTCTATGCTATTTATTAAATTACCGGGGTGTTTTTCCAGAGATCAATTTTGCCAGTCTTGCTCTTCATCAGTGCTCCCATCAATCAAGAAATCAAGAGAGTTAACTCTGGGATCAAGGAAGTACTTAGGCAAATGGAAAAGTGGAAAAGGGCCTTAAAAATCAACCAGAAAAAGGACCTTAAATTCTCCCTTAATCACTCTTTTAATACTATGATAAGAGGCTTATTTGTGCCTCGGAAGGCTGATTTTTTTTCTCATCCCTTTTGAGAAGCAAAGCAAAAGCAGCGAAACAAAGAGTATCAAACCCAGGTATGAAATGTCACCATGAAAATACGGCACAATTATGCACAGATAAGCAAAAAGAAAATACCAATAACAGGTGTGTTTGGCAGGGAGGGAGCTGTTTTCACACTGCAGAGAAAAGCAATTAGAACTATCTAATTTCGCAACCACTTTCAAAGGGCCGGCTTGTTTGATTTTTTTTTTATTATTATTATTATTTTATTTTGAAACGGTGGCAGAGCCGAGACAAATTTTGCCAACATTCAAAGTAAGTTTTTGTGATGCTCATAACACTTTCCCAGTGGAAACAGAGGGCAGGTTGTTGGCACGTACGCAGTGGTTCCCTACCGACGCACGCAGCACCCGCAATGCATCTTTCACCCAGAGAAAAGGCGAGAATTTCCCCCCGCTCCGATAATCGGGGGCTTCTTGGGGAAGCCCATGTATTATTCACTAAAAATTTCTAACATCCATTAAATTATTGCTAAAGTTCAACATTTAATATTCCCCATGAGAACGGATGCATTTTGCTGTCCTTCAGAGTAAACATTTGTGGTAACGTCTCTCTAAGCACAAGTCGCTCCCCCCCACCCCAAAGAGGAAGAGCAAGCCAAGTGGGGTGGGGACCTGCCCTTCCCACTGTTTTCCACCATCAGCTTTAATTTTACTGTTTTAACTCAGTCCTCAGCGTCTGCAGTCGTAAAGAAGGTCCTCAACACGACAAAGTGATAGTGAGACTGGCTGGGGCACTCCGAGTTTACTTTTCTTCAGAGGGGAAGGGACACACCTCTTAAATATCAAAGAAAGGTTGGGGAACACCAGCTTTCAGCCCAAATTACCAGATGGAGTCATCTCTCCAGTTTCACATCCACCATCACAGCCTTGAGGTCAGCAATGCCGTGGATTTTACGCACAATGATGCAAAACACCTCGGGGTTGGACTTTCCTGGGGGATGGAGCCTGCTCCTGCTATACACTGTGTAAGGGGCCAGCAGCTGTGCGCTCTATGGAAGAGCAACCCAGTCCTTGGCCATTTCTGCTCCCTGGAGCTGCGGCTACAGGAGAAACGTCCAAACAGTTCCTCACAGATGTCCCTCCACCTTTTTTACTTCCTTGCACTGCCAAGCTGAAGACTTTTTCAGCTATGTGATTCTTCGTAGGATCTTTTCTCCTTTCTTATTTTGTGGAGAGCACGGAGATTTAGCATCCTTGCCCTAAGCACTCCTTCCAAAGGAGTGGCAGAAGAAATACCTGTATCTGCCGGGGGAAGGAATTAAGCTAGTATCTCACTGCACGCATCCTTCAAGGTGATGCTGACAATAGTGTCTGCCATTAATGCGGCTGCAATAGCTTATATATATCAGCGTGGGTACCTGGCTGGAAACATTCAGAACCATTGATCCCAAACTCCCCAAACGCTGGCACTAAAATTTATGGCCAGACTACCTCCCGATCATCAGCGTGCACATGTTGCCCGCCTGAGATATGAATATTTGCTGTCACCCCTCGTCAACTACTCTTGCTCCTGCAAAAGTAGTTCATTTAAAGTCAGTGGGATCTATGCAGCAAATTTTCAGTATCTATTCCACCCTGTTGATAATGTCTATAAATTACTTGGAGAAACCAGCTGTAAAATTGCTAAATTGCTGATGACATGAAACTGAAGGGAGTAGTAAATACAAAGCAACCACAAGAGAGATCCAGAGGGATTCGGATCACTTATGTAACTAGGCCAGTACACTGAAAATTAAATTTACTGCAGAGCAAATGTAAACTATTGCTCAGTTATTGGAAAGCTGCGGAAGCAAAAAACCTGCACTTCTGAACTGAAGCATAAGAGAACAGAACCATGAAATAGCAGATACCTATTAAAAAAAAATCTCTTGAAGGAAAAAAACTAATCCAGCAGAGCCACCGCTGTGATGGGATCTGTGGTAGCTGGAGCTCAGCTGGTGCTGAGCAATTTGCTGATCACACTCTGCTCGGAGACTATAGGGCAGGTATGAGAGCAGGCTGCAAACAGAAAACATCCTTTCTTAGCAGTTTCTTGCGGTTTGATTGTGAGCCCCGCTGATGGCAAAGTGAGCTGCTCAGGGATGAGGTGAGAAGGTCCCAGACCCGCTGGTCATGCTTGTGGTGGCTGGAGGGAAACACCAGGCACCTACACCCAATGCAAGCTCTGAACTGAGACGTTCATTGAGGCAAGGAAATGCACAAAGGGATTGTCGATATAAGTAACAGCTTCCCAGATTATTTAAGTAAGCACTGATTTGTCTCCAAAAGGTGTGCAAAATCACCTGTGCCTTACTTCATGCACCTGTTAATCCCATAAGAGCGCAGAGGCTGGAGTACAGGGAGAACGGGAGCACAACACAGCAGCCTCATAACCCCATCGGGACAGCTCCACCACAGCCGTGACACCACCCCGGCAACACCGTGACACCAGCACCGGGAGCCGAAGGAGCAAGGCGAGGGCACCCGCCTGGCCCAGGGACCAGGAGCCTGGCAGCAAGGGCTGCTCCGGCGGGGATGGCAACTGCACAGCGGCAGGGAAGAAAGGGGGCGCTGATGGGGGATAAGCCAGTGGCCAAATTTCCAAGTGTGAGATTTTTCCAAGGCTTTGCACTTCACCTAATTGGGGCAGATGTTCGTGAGGAGGGAGAGGAGGTGTGCCTGCCACTGGGCAACTTCTCTGCCAGACCCCAAATCCTCACTCCCCAAAATATCTCACCTGGGCCACGCAACATAATTCCTCTTAATCTCACTCTTGGAAATATCAGAGCTATTTTGGTCAAAATTCCCTCCCACTTCAAAATTAAAATAAAATACACAAAAGCATCGGCTTTGCTGACCTTCTTGGGAAATTTCAGCACAGGGACTTACAATTTGGCGACGCAACAAACAGCTGCAAAAGTCCCAAAACGCAAGCAGTCAGTCAAGGGACTTGATTTGCAGAGATTGTTACCAGCATCGCAGATTACACAGACATTTTAAAACTACAGAAGCAGAGACAGGATGCCCACAGTAAAACATGTAAGAACTCTCCAGTGGCTACAGTGAAATATGTGCTTTGCTTTAACATAAGAAATCACCAGGTTGATGCTCCTGCCTCCAGCAGCGACCAGTACCTGACAGTACAGCAAAAGGTGAAAGTCTTCAGGCTTCAGTGCTGCCAGGTCCTGAGCAATCCTGTAAGGTGCTGGGTGCCCCCACCTCCCCCAGCCTTCACAGGGTGCCCAAAAACACTCAAAACTTCCTCAGCCACTTGCGGGACCAAGGCACCCGGGCGACTATGCAATGCGGCAAACCATCTCTCCTCATCGCCGGAAAAGCAGTTGTATCCTGAAGCATGAAATTTGTTTAGCTCTATTTTCATATGCGTAACTGAGTATCTGACATAAAATTATATAATCCCTAAAAAAAAAAAAAAAAAAAAAAAGCCCAACACCAAAAACACAGAATGGCCTCAAAAAGTAAAACCATTATGATAAAGAACAATATTGAAAAGGTAATTAAAAATGTTATTAGACATAATTTCAGGAGAACAGAAAATGACAAAATAATCAGTGTTGATAAGCCAAATCTCCCACTCTTAGATGTTCTTTCACACATGAAATTTTATTGTCTATAACTCTGTACTACATTTTGCAATACAGAACAGAAAAGCTATGGGGTTGGGTTTCTTTTTTTTTTTTTTTTTCATTTTCCATTTTCTTTTCAGAAACGTAGCATGGTTAGCTGACTGCGTTAGCTTAATCATTGCCTTCCAATCCAAACAGGAATTTCCCAAATGTCTTTCCCCTTCTTTACCCAGGCTGTGCCCTTCCACAGCAGCCTGCTCTCCCTGGGCAGAGAAGCTCACGCCTCTTGGGTCCCCTGGGGTCACTTTTGAACCCATGGCTACCTTCAGCTCTGTTTGAGGGGGCAGAATGAGGTTTCCAAAATGTCGAGTCTCTCCAAAATGAATGAAAATCAACAATGAGACACAGGGTCAGAAGGAGCCGGCAGACACGCTGCCTCTCACCTGCCCGCAGCCAGGGAGGATGGGAGGGGGCTGGAAGCAGCCTGGGGACGCGGGGACAAACAGGGGGCACAGGGGGCTTGGCGAGGAGGGATTTGGGATTTCCATGCTTGGGTGACACAGGCATACGCAAATCCATTGAGAAAGCTGCTTTTAACAGCTAATCACAAATTACTTTCTATGTGAGGCTCTGCTGGTTTTTCTCCCTTTTGCCTGATTTTAGCTTCTAACTCCACACCAAGCACCAAGGCTTCTGCTCTAGGACCCTGCTGAATCACAGTGCTAAATTGGGAAGCCTCCTGAAACGCATTTTGCCTTGCAGTGCCTATTGCAGGATTTCTACCAGCAGCACCCAGTGGAGATAAACAACCTGGCAAACAAACTGATGGGTTGGGTTTTTTTCCTCCCCTCTTTCCTGATCAGATTTCAAAACAGACATCAGTTCATGAATAAAGAAAAGGTTGTTTTGGTTTTGTTTCTAAGATAATGAAGTTTTCTGTATTTTTAGTGCCAAGGAAAATAGACATATAAGAAAAGGAATGAAAGCAGCGTGGATGCTAAAATTTCCATTTTCCTGACCTCCACCACCTCTAGGCTGTGGCTGCATCTTCCCACATCTGCACAAAGGGAATAACTGGTCTTCCTGGGTGTCCACTTCATACTGAAGTCAGTGGGACAAAGACACACGCTTAAACGCCAGATTTGAACAGCTCAGACCCTCCTTTCAGAGAAAGGGAAAAAAAAAAAATCAAAGTATGATCGTAGGACCATGACATCTGCCATACTGCCACAGCAGCTGATGGGGATTTAAAGGCTCTACAGAGGAGAAATAGAAAGATGATAGGAGAGGGTTAACGTTTGTAGAAAGGCTTGAAATGTGGCAATCAGAATAACTGTTTGGATGAGAAATGTTAAAGATTACAAGCTTCACCTTCTACAGCAGCAGTGTTTGCATTGTGTGCAACACACAGGTAATTGAGTCTTGGTTCTTCGCAGCTTACAATGAAACCGAAGAGAAAGGCGAGATGGATGGTAATTGCCACAGGTAAGAAGCCTGGGTGTAGCTGTGAATATACTGGGTCAATACTGATAGACACACCGATCTATATGGTTTCTGACACGAGGCACTCTACTCTCATGTTTGCTGAAGCTGAATTACTACCATCTCTCACCCATTTCTTCTCTCCCCAGAAGGAGCAGCATGCAGGAGGACACCTTTGTCTGACCAGGGCTGGTTTGTTCAAACGCACATGGCTACGCATTCGTGCCGGGGCACGTAAAGTCATGCTCCTCATGAAAGCTCCAAATTCACCCCACGGCACAGGACAAGCTCACCACTCGTCCACAAGCAGACTTGACTTTTAGTGTGGCAGGTGCCAACAAAATAAAAAAATCTACTCCAACAAGTAAATTTGTGTTTAGGATGTTAGCTGACACCTTTTCAAGTCTGATGTCTCCTCAAAATCAGTCCTCACTGAAGACCTGACCTTACCAGAGCTGAGCACATCCAGCTTCAAGTGAAGTAAACACCTACTTTTTTTGGCAACTTTAGTTTAGCAGCATTAAAGGTGCTTGTGTTTCCTCAATGAGGAGGGAAGAGCCCTTTGGGAAGAGCTGGTGGACAGGTTTCTGAGGGAGTAACGTTCATTTCTATAAGTAGACTGCAATTCCAAAAAAAGTAACACCAAAAAAAAAATCTGTGCACGTTTGCATGAAGCACGGTTCCTACCTCTGGTCGCAAGCCTATAAAGACCTCTTTAGCTCTTTCAGATGATGGCATGTCTGTGGGAGCCACGCTTACAGAAGAAAAAGAAACGCTCAAAAAGTATAAATGGAACCATTAATTTCTCTCTGTCAGTAGCACTTTCCTCACCACCGACCAAGTCAATGTCTCAGTAACTATTTATTTACACCCATGGCACCCAAGGATTCATTCCTGAGACATAAGAAATAACTTCCAAACCCTTGCAAACAACTTGTGCTGCTCCACTACCAGGTCACCCCAGCTCGAGGGTCTTTAAAGACACAGCTCCTGACTGGGAACTAATGCCACAAGCTTGCCACAAGCTCCAGCTGCCACTGGAAACGTCTCCTTCAGTGTTCTGGGTTCACTTTACCATTTTAAAAACTCACTTTGAAATGATCTAAACTTAAAAAAGTTGAAGAGTTACATTTTTGGAGGAATGTCACTTGGGCCACAACTCAGGAAAGCAGGTATTGAGCTCTCACTGCCACCACTGGGACTCCAGCACACACCTCAAACCCAGTAGGTGCTCAAGTGTTTCCTCGATACTGGGACTTGGGCTCTAAAATGATTTCTGGCTGCTGAGCCATCCATGGTGGTGCCTGCTGGCTGTGCCCAGCGGAGCACTATCACCCAGCAAAAGACAGTCCCTGCTGCCAGAAGCCTGCAGCATCTACAGTGGAGGTCCCATGGACCTTCCCAAAGTGATCTTCATCTTTTTCCCATTAATTCCACCTATGTTTCCCCTGCTTCTGTATTCATCACTACTGATGTCCCAACTGACTGCAAATAATTGATCCCTGCCCGCTCTGAAACTGTTCTTTATGTATTTATAGATTCTGTGTCTTTTTGTGCATCCTAAGGCTAAGGCTCATCCCCAGCCTTTTCTATTACAAGCCTTCTGCTTCCAAATCTTTTCATTTTTGTTATTCTTCTCTTGATCCCTTCGGACCATTTTCTAGTATATCCATTTAGATTAACAACGGTACCCAGAGGTAAATACAGCACAGGACGCAGTAATGGCAGCACAGCGTAATAAATTACCCTGCTTTGCATCTGGCGTGCCCACTACTCAACTAGCAACCAGCTACTTTGGATGCCAATTCTGAGGGAACTGGGAGAGGCTTGGCTTTCAAAAAGCACAATACACCACCTCCTTGAAGTACAGGGGTTTTCTTCCACAAGCAGTAACCAGTATCAAGGATAACTTCTGAAATAAAACAAACAAAAAAAAACCCCCAAAAAACCCCAAACCCCAGATGGTTATTTTAAGATGACTTCCCACAACTGGAGATGGAGGTTCAAACCTCAGTCCTCTCTGAGGACCACACTGCAGGAACTGCTCCGGTAACTCATCCTGGGTCCCTGACTCTTCTCTGGGCCACTAACTGAACTTAACATGCCTTTATAGTCCGTATATTTAAATATTCCTTCCTGCCTGAATCATGCTGTGTCTTTGCTCATTATTTTTCCATCAGCTTTAAGCCATTTGTCCAATCACTCCATAACAGACTTCATTTTAAACAAAATCAACAAGCACCTTTTTAATTTATAAAACACACTTTGTAGCATACAGACCCCTTTCAGGGCTGCCCACATAACCCAGAGATAACTCTCAATTTTGCATGGACTTAAGTCCATCCCTATTCAATGAAGTTTTTCTCCAGTTTGAAATCAAAGGACTCCCTTACCCTCACTTGAGCACAGCGTGGACAAATCAGCAAGCCAATGCACAGCCCAATAAATGCAGAGGGGAAATCCATCCCTTTGCTCTTTGTTTGACTTATAACCAGAGCTCATAACTGCCAGTAAAATTAAACCAAAATTGAAGCAAAAATAACCTGTTGTGGGTTTTTTCCGCAGGTCAGCCTCTTTGAGGGGAAATGAAATATTTCCCATCTCTACCACCTACTTTCACCAAGTTGTGCGTCCCTGCCGAAGCAGTACCGCAGGCGCACTGCGCCACGCAAGCACCACGAGTCCCACGCTCCTGGGAAGCTCTGAGCATGGTGTATGCCCGCACCTCTGAATGGTCCACACTTGAGCTGGACATCCAACGCCCGCAGACGTGCAGTACAACACGCACTGTGTATCGTACGTATCCACTGTAACTTCTCTGCATGTGCTACAGAAATGGTCTCTGGATTCACAAGAGACATTTCCAAGCACCAGGACATGCCTGGGAGTGTTGAAACAATGACAAATTTACAGTTCTCAAATCCAGCATGAATCCAGAAAAAAGGGGCATATCTGTGAAAATCTGAACTTAAAGTGACCCCTCACTAGTGTTGATAGAAGAAGGAGGTCACAGTGGGATGGGCAGCAAAGAGCCTTCCAGAAAGAAAGGCAAAAATTAATAGCTTTTCCCTGTAGCCACAAGGCAAAGAAACACGCCTACTAAGAAGCACCAGCGCATCTCCAAAATCACAACACAGATTATGGATAATATGTACTTCCAAAATAGAAAGCATTGTGCTAAGGAACACGTTGTCTTGGAGTAAATCAAGGGATGCTGTACACACGTACCACACACGCCTACTACCGCATTGAGACTCTGGAGGACCTCAACACTGCACAAAACCTTGAACCACAAGTACTAGGGAGCCCCTCCATGTGCAAATAGGAGGTAGGACCTCTTTGTCCACCCAAATGAGACCCTACCAATGGATACCACACACAGTTTCAGCCAAAAAGTCGCATTCACGTGCCTCCCTCAAACCAATGCCACCGTATTCTCCTTCAACCAATAAATCCCAAGAAGCGGTGCTTCTGCTGGCTAAACCCACCGGGCTGCCAGCCGAGCTCAAAAGCCCCAGCACTTGGGGCCACTGGCATCGCAAGACTGTTACGACATTATGCTCAGACATAAGATGGAGAACAGCCTGACCCAGACATGGCAGGCAATGCCAACGCCATCTCGGAGCAACCCTGCGACTTGCAAACTCAAAACGTCAAAGTTTGTTCTGAATATTCAAGATGCCTAAAAGGAACTGCAATCCAGGGAGGCTTATTAGGGCACATTTTCCAAATTGCTGTTCGTTGAGTCTCCCCCTTAAGTGAACGCTGTGGATAAACTACAATTTTCTACAGAACCTTTATTGCCTGAAATGCACTTTTCCCACAACTTTGTATATTTTTAGCGATTGTGACAGGTAGAAAATGCTCACCTCCTTTGGCAGACTCATCTCCATCATTTTTACCACCAACCATCTTGTTTGTTTTAAATAAGGACAAGCCCCAAGTAAAAGCACTTAATTATAGTGCTGTACAGTATCCTGGCGTCTCGTCCGATTCCGGTATTTGCAGACTCAAGACATTGATTTGTATAGCAGGTTGTTAGTCTTCAGACAATAAATGTAATTCACATCTTTGATTACCAGCTACTGCTGCTTCTTACTTATAAGGATTTGGGAGAAAAAGGGAGTCCATGACAAATGCACCCATATACACCAAGAATACCAAGCTGTGTTTTGATATTTCAAATAAGAGTTTAAATGGTACATGAATCCTTCCATCAGCTGTTTCCATAAGCATGAATTTATCGCTAGCGTACAAGGGGGTAACGGGGACCCACGTCTTCGGGTGATGTGATGAAAGCAAACTTCTGCACAGGTCTGGTCCTGAGCCTGACCAAGTCAGCCAGGTCTCAATGGCCTCTCCAGGTTGAGACCAACCTAAAATCCACTCAGCAGTCACAGCACAAGCAGAAAAAGCCCTGCCATATCCCTTCATATATTTTCTCCATGATCTGGAGGACCCACTTCAATAAACTAGATGATACTCCAGTACATCTTTGATCAATTAATCCTCAGGCAAAGCTTATGGTTTAGGAGCAACTGTGGCAACAGCATTGGGATGCTAAGGCCGAGTATTTAAATAAAAGACTGTTTGAACTTCATTTATAGCTAAATGTGAAGTTCAAGCTTAATATGTTTTCCAACACCTTTCCCAACGTGGTGCACTCACCTGGCCAAAGCTCCTTTGACATGCATACCCAGTACCTGGGGTCAGGAGCTCAGATCAGCCGATCACAAAGATTTAATCTTCATCTGCCAGCCACCTTCTTCCCCCCTAATGTGTGACTAGCTTAAAAAGCCCAATGTATTTCAAACCATAATTCATTTTATTTGCTGTCAGGTTGCTGAGCTTCTGGAGCACACATGCATCCTATTTTTGAGGTCCTTTGCACAGCCATGGCATGTAAAAACTGACATGTGTGTGGTGGGGGTGGATTTTGAGGGAAGGAGGAAAATCAAATGAACGCAGCAATTCTCCTGAAATCCCACTGTAGCAGCTGGAGCTTTACAGGGAGCAAGCAAACAGTCCCCGAAACGCTATCAAGAAAATCACAGAAGCTGGCAATAGTGTCGCTATTCAAGATGCGCAAAAGCACCAGCACCCGGACCTCAGTAAACCGGAGGTCCACGATCATAATCACCACACAGCATCAAAAAAGGAGAAAAATCAGTATGTTATGTACCAACAGCAGCACGCTTTCAGTGCTGCTTTCTTCTGCCAAAAAGGAAAGCAGGTTTAGAAATCCACCGTAGAAGACAGACTTTGTGGTCAAGTTTTCAGTCACGCTGGTTCTGTTGCCAGCACCATCCAAGCTGATGTGAACCAGAACAATGTCAAACCCTTCCATTTGTCTTGCTATTTCTTCTAACTCTGAATTTCCAAACACCCCCTTGAGAGGCCAGGAATAACCAGTTAATCAAAAACACCCTGTGGTTTGGGATAAAAAAATGCTAACAGCAATTCTTTTTATGAATCTAGCATTCCTGCTTGCAATCCACAATAACCCCACTTTAGTTACATGACAGTATCACCCTGCTTTGGGTTGATGAACATCTCGTATTTTCCTGTTTACATTCAAGTTATCAGCTGATATTCTAGAAATAAAAGACGTATTTAAGTCCCTCCTACCCAATTCTTTTAAAACACCACTATATTAAACGTTACATCATTAAATAAACAGTTCCCATGGCCCCAACTAACCAATGCTTTCCACTGAAAAATTCTGCTTTGTTTTGTTTTGTTTTTGAAAGCAAGTATTTAACTATTAGCTCCTTGGTTTATCCTTGGTTTTGAGAAAAGTTGTTTTGAGTAATCGGATTAATAATGTGGAAACTCTAACTTAAATTTTCATGGGAAAAAGATTTACATGCTTCCACTGTTGAAGACTGATGGAAGAGATGAACTAACCTCTCTTTCAGAGCTGCTGAATATGCAGAACCTCACTAGAAATGGTCTACTTGATAATATATCAATTTATGTTTATGCAAAACTTAATATGAATGTATCTTTGCCTTAAAGGCAATAATCTGTTCCCCACATACATACTTCATTCTGTTACTGAATGCCTCCCCTAATGCATAATTGCAATAATTAATTTTTATAAAAACATTCTGGAAAACTCTCAGGCCATTTTTAACCTGAGAATTTTGCCATTACAATTTGCCACATACAAATACTGTGAAGAGAAATAATGTTCAGCTTTCCAAATTGCTACTAAATGCTTTGTAAAGCATTGCAGTGGCTAACTCCTTGCCCACCCCTTTAGGCAATGTATTTCTGTAACCTCCACAACCTTTACATAAAAGAAAGCAAACTATTCCTGAAAGAAGTAAAACAGGGAATTCTATACAGGATTCTCCTTACTTTGAGAGTCTACGTCCATTCAACATCCATGAAAACCTCATTATTTATGATTTCTCCTTCACGGAAGGCTCTTTCTGAAAATGTAAGAATATCCTGAAGTAGTGTTTTAGAGGGAAAACAACAAATAGAATATTCAAGATAAGTAAAGTAGCTTCATGCACAAAACTCACATTGATTTAATTAGGTTACAACCCAAGGAAATTCCTGTGTTGTGGAAGAACCCAACAATGACACAAATGCTACCAACAGTCAGATGTGCAATAGCTAATTTTTGGAAAAGAACAGATCCTCTAGAAGTAGTGGCAAGGAAAAATAAAAGTATGGAAAATCCTTTCTTAAGGGAAAATAAAAAAAATAAAGAATTAACAGAGAGATGTAAAGCTGAATCTAGCTGACCTTCATAATGTATGGTTTTAAATTTTTTTCAGAATGTGAACAAGATCATGTATAGTAGAAAACATTGACCGAATACAAATTACATTTTTAAAGGTAGCAAAAGCGATTACTGCAAATTTAAAAAAATAAAATTAGATGTTTAAATTAAAATTTCCCATGAGCTACAAATAGTCTAGCGCAAACTTTCAAGATGCCTTTTTTTTTTTTTTGGCTTTCTGACAAATTCTCTTATTCCTTCTTCTCATCAGGTCGTGGTTTTCCTTCTACCTCCTTGCTTGAGAAACACCTCACAGAGCTAACATGCAAGTGGCAGCCAACGTCCTTCCTCATGGATTTATTCGGGTCATTCTTGACATAAATGAGCAGGAAGACATTCAGTCCTCCACCATCATTCCCTCTTCCTTTTTACCTTCCTTTGGCCCGCCTTCCCACATCCCTTTTCTCTGTGCTCCAAACTTCTCCTTCGATCTGTTCTCACCACATCATTAGCCAAGTGTTGCAACTCCATCATTGTATCTTGAAAGTTGACAACCATCAGGACAGACTCAATCTATCACTCAGTCTTCTGCCTCTCAATGAATCCTGAGGGCGAAGGTGGAAATGAAGACAAGTCCAGCAGGCAGCCACATAAGATTAGCTTCAAGCACTGCCCACCTGCAGGTTTCCCATGCGATACCTGAAAGAGTGCCTAGTGAGCGAGCTCTGCATCTGTACAGCACATCCTAACAACAGCTCCCTCCTTCAAAAGGTTGTTTTGCAGCTGAGAGTACCACCTTCGATGATGAAAAGCACTAAGCACTTGATAAAGGTCAACACCACTGTGCCCATGGTGAAATGAGCTATTTGAAAGACCTTCCTCCAAAGCAGCACCAACAGGGAACTATCTGACTTCTTGGGTTTTGGAGGTGTGACAGCTTACTTAGACTGTACGTTAAACTCCAGCACTACCGCACAGCCTACTTTCCCTGGGCTCCACAACCACCACCACTCAGGTGTTCCTCTTCAAAGCGCTTCCCAAACACTCACCCATTAATCCCGCCAGCGCTTCTGAGAAGCAGACACCTCTGTTATCCCCAAATTACTGGCTGGGAAGCCAAGGGAAGGAGTTAGAGGCTTGAATATTCAAGGAGACCATGAGGCATTAAGGGCGGCATTCAGCTGCCCTAAATTCCCAGGTTCTTGTACCTAGACACCTAGGTTTCTGGAGGGCAGATGAGAAGGGGTGAGCGAAGGGCAGGGCAGCTGCAGGCACCTTGGTGAAATTAAGAATCAACACAGTTCTCAATGCCCAATTCCCACCCTGCTTTTGGCCTTCCCTTAGGCTCCTTTGAAAACCCCAATACTGGAGATGTCCAGTTCTGAATGAGAAGCCCCCAATCTCGGCCTTGTGCTCAGGACCATGCAGATGTCCCCTCTCTGCTCTGTCACACTGCAAAAAAATAACACAAACAGAGGCCTCCACAGGACAGACACAATAACGCACCGAGATCAAACAACCAGGTGAGCAGACACCTGTATGAACTCATACTAGTAAATACAGGTTGCACATCTTCAAGATTTTAACCAAAGCAAGAATATGAAAACTCTTCCCATGGCCTGAACAATTCACCTACACCAGCCAAAACAGGTGAATTATGCATTTATTTGTTGAGCAGGAACACAGGTTCTTTTTCTTGTTGTTTCTGTTTGACACCCTCAATCAGACAACCCTTGAGCAAAGTGACCTAAATTTGAAGTCAGTCTCACCTCCAGCCAGATGTTGGACTAGATGTTCTCCAGCAGTCTGCTCCAACTCCAATTCTTCTCAGACTCTTTCTGCCATGGTACTGGGATGCTTTTGGCACCAGCAACTTGGAAGGCTCAGAGTACAATCCTACCACGCACTCGTCCACAGCCCACTCCTCCCATCATGCTTCTTTCTGGTCTTGAGCTGCTGAGCCCTTAAGCTGCTATAGCGAACCACTCATTCAGGTGATTCTGCATTAAGGGAACCACATCTCAAGGCAATCCAGAACTTCTGATGGGCCTAATAATTAAATCATTATTTGGTCAGAAACTAGTAAAACAATATATTTTGGAGAACAAAAGCACACACGCACGCAAACCTAGGGAGCTGGAGTAGTTTCAGACGATGTGGGCTCACAAGCAGGCAGCAGACTGAAGAGCATACAGCTTGGAGAAAGGCAAAAGGAGCCAGTGCAGAGAAGTGGGGGACAACAAGGAGACAAAAACAGAGAGGAGAGAATGAAGGAAGCTGCAGAGAAGAGCGAGGATTCTGCTTGGTCACTAAACAGAATAAGCCAGATTGTCAGCTGGTGCAAACAGGTCAGACTTGTCTCCATCTGTGGAGCTGGCCATGCTGGGGATGGATGAAACAACTGTCGGTGATGTGGCTCGGGGAAGGAAAGCTGTTCAAGTGACTGGTGTTTTGCCAGGACACACACCCTGAAGCTGACAATGCTGACTGTGGAACATCCAGTGCCACTGTTCCCCCGTTCTTATTTAAAGCGCTTCTACAAGTATTTAAGCTCCTGAGCCCAGAATTCAGAAGTCCCAGTGATGAGCACAATACACAAGTTTTTACAGCAAAGAAAGGAAAAACACACAAGATTATCTTCTCTCATCACTGCTGGCACATACAAATCCAGCGCACGTGAGGCTAGAAGATCTACTGCAACAAGTTTTCTCTAGTCCTGCACTAGGTTAGTATTTCCAAGCAGCCTCTGTGCCTAGACACACGCACAGTACTTGTCATCTCGTATCGCATGTAACGCGACAAGCAGCCGCTCCTTAGAACAGTGTACTTAAATACAGCTGATGTGGAACAATTACTATCCTGTAAAACATTATAAAGGAAGAACTACCAGAGCCTTTTAGTACAATTCCAGAAATGATACGGCTCCTTCTGCCTTCATATACTAATTGCACTGAAATTGCATCCAATGAGCCCATGCATATTTAATCAGGTCTGGGGCTGCTATTGCATGGGGTGCTACCAGCCAGAACCATAAATTATTAACTTCGCCAACTAAACTTCTGCTGAATAATTTTCAGTTGGCGGTGCGTTGTTTGACTGAGGCAAAGCTTGCTTTGTGTATCCCTTTATCATTAATATTCTTCCTGGGCTTCCTACTGCACCAAGTGCTGGGAAGGGTCACTGCTCAGTTCGAGACGAGGCCTCCAGGGAGGATGTGGTGCCTCAGACAGACTGTATTATATGCCATCGTTGAATATTTTCCTAAGCAAAGCACCTCCTCTTGGGTCATGTCTAATCTTATCACTAATTATACCTCTTTGTTAAGGCTAAAGAGCCTATCTTGTAGTCATCTTTATTAGGCAAAGATTAATAAATAGACATGATCCTGCTTTGCAGCCTTCCAAGTAACATGTAAAGCACAGCTAAGTGCTAGGAAAAAACACAGGGAACAGATCCAATAAATGAATCTGTGCCTTCACAAGGCTTCACTCATTAAATAAAACGAGGCTGTGACAGCTTCGCTTTGCCCCGGGTACTCTCCACCGAGCTCACAACCCGCAGCCTGTGGCAGGTGTGTGGCTGAGCACACCAGCTTCGTCCCTGCCATGGCAGGCAGTGCTGGGCTCGATTGCCACCTCCGCCGCCGGCTTCCCGAGCTGCCCCTGCCATCACGCCCCACTTGCTTCCATCCCTCTCGCTGCCATCCCACTGAACGGCACCCCACTTCCGCAGGCAGCCAGTGGGCGTTCGCAAGCGGGGTGCCGGCACCGGCTGCTGGCAGGGGTACACTGGGACAGCCCCATGCTGCTTGTGCGGAGCAGGGTTGCTCAGGGCTGCGATCGCCTTCCTGCTTGTGCTTTGCTCTGCAGGGAGCATAACGGATCTCTGCTGATGCTCGCAAGAGCTATTATAAAACATATATATAAAAAAAGACACACAGCAAGCAGCCCTGTGTGGGTAGGAGGGGTGCTACCCACAAGTTGCTGCACAAGTGATGAGGAGTGGAGTTGTCAAGCTCTTATTTCCAGCTTTCCCACACTTTTCATTAGGGGACAGCGGGGTAAAGCCGTCAAATGCAACTGCATCAAGATTTATTCCAGGCTGCTAGCCCGCAACTGCATGTATTTGGAGATTCTCAAAATAAACACACTGTAGAGGTACAAACTATCTCTATCTAACAATTATTATTAATGCTAATTACTCACTAACATGAAACACTCCCCATGGAAGATGCAAAACACGTATCTTTAGCTGTCGGCCTGTGCAACAGCTGGTGGAGCTGAGCACGGCAGGCATCTGCTTACCAGGAGTTTTTCCTGACAGGGAGGCAGCCTTACAGTGAGGGTCTCGCACCTAGCATTACAAATCAGTAGACCTTGGGGAGAAAAATGGAAATTTTGAACCAAGGAACAAAGCCCGGATTATATGCAGGCCAATGTTTGCTATGGTGCTATTTATCGAGCAAAGCTGTGTGTATCAGCTCATAGCTGCCATACCTCTCTTTAAAACAGGCACTCTTTCCTAAAAAAAGCAAAGGCAATCAATGTTATCAGCACTGTCAAGTACCATACAAAAGCAGTGCCCAACCTACAGCCGGTTTACTGAGCTCAGTGAAAGTCCCACAGAAATTGGCACCCTGGACCGTAATTCCCCATGTGCTTTCCCATCACAAGGCTTACTTGTCATTTGTGCCCTAATTCAAGGAAACCAGGAAAAGGAACCACCCTAGCTCAGCTGACACAAATCTCCTGGCCTGGGCAGCGCTCAGTCAGCCTGAGAACATTTACATGCAAATTTAACTGGTTTAAAGTCACGCTTTCAGTTAAACGTATGTAACTTGGGTAGGTCCAGCTACCACCCCTGCATCCAAGCAATCCTGCTGACCTTGGTGGAAATCCCATGCGGAAGCCCACCAGCCCAACCCTGGCCCTACAGCAGTCCCATGTACTGGGCTGCTTCCAGCAGAGCTACTGCTACACCAACCCACCCAGCCTGCAGGTCACAGCAGATGCTGAGTACACAAGGAGAGCATAAAACCACATTTCTGGCACCTGGCAGCCTACAGAAAGGGATCCCATCGATTAGCACCATCACGCATGCTCGCATCACCATCTCTTTTCTCTCAATGGCAGCAAACACACCATTCATCAGCTCTCCCAAAAGTCAAAGAAGAAAACTCATCTTATTTGTCACCCACAAGCTGTGTCAGATCAAAGAGTCAAAGGATGCTGGGGCATCAGAGACGCCTGCAGGGGCAGCAGGCTGAGCGCCAAGCGCCCCGAGCTAGGGGACAACTTGGGGACAGCACCAGAGGCTGGAGCAAACAGGGCTTCCAGCTGTATTTGGCAAGGAGGGAGGTTTCTTAGAGGCTGGTGGTGGTCCAGGGGTGCAACAGCTGCATCTCATGCTGCGCATGGCGGCCACAGAGCCCCAGGGCTGGCCAAGGGACAGGGCAGAGGAAGGAAGGGCAACCTGGCGTGTGGGAAGGCTGCCCCAGCGGTGTGGTACACCTGGCCAAGCAACACAGCAGGCTCCCAGGGGAAGAGGGTGCATTCCCTTCTCCTGGCCCTCTCTGCAGCAATTTGGGACGCACGAGGTCTGATGAGGCGTGAGAAAAGGTACTGAAGGAAGAAACACCAAGCAGCAAACTGCTGCAGGGTCTCACCGACCAACCCCACTCCTGTCCTGAAGCTTGCAGAGACGAAGACCACCAGCGCCAGCTGCAGCGTTTCTCCAGCTGTTTCCTGTGTCTGGGATGCCACTCCGTTTTGAGCTAAGTTGCGACACAGCGCCTCAACAACTGCTCTGAAATAAATGGACCTCCTTACCACAGGGTCCAGTGACAACCTTGTGTCCTTGCTGGCAGCCGCTGCTCACATTTACCTCCATGTTCAGCACCAAGATCCACGTCTCCCTTAATACCCGCACGCTGTGAAAACAAGAGCGCGTACGCTCAAGTACTGCTGCACCAGACGTCGGATTTCGCGAGGTCATCACCAAACACAGACTGGGTAATTTGCAGCACTAGCTAGTGCCATATTTTGCATGTAGATAAAATATGTTCACAAACTCCCAGCCAAAACAAAAATAAGCACTTTTGGGAAGAGAAAAATGAGGAGGCTGAAGGCCAAAGGGCAGGCAGGAGCTGCTGGAGGAGGTGAGCGATGTGAAGGTGTTTAACTGGAAGCACAGGGAGGGCTCGGTGAGGAAGCCAAGAGGGGCCATCATGGCAGAAGACGCTACACCAAAAGAAGACAGTAGCTGAAGACAGACACCATACAGGTTTGGCTCCTGATACTGAAACACTGAAACACAGCACACGTTCAAGTCACTCCTGGATGGAAGAAGGGGAGGGTTTGAGATGACCACACGTAAGGAGAAGTGCAAAAAGTGAGCCAAAGTGATCGAAGTACAACTGGTTTAATTTTCAAATACAACTGTGCAATCAAAGCACTTCCCATCCATGGCACACGGTGAGAAGCCACCCCAAGCCCACTCCTGTGGTTCATGAGGTCACCAGAAGCCCCAGCACAATTACGTCCTTCTTTCAGAGCTACTTATTACTGTAACACTCCACATCATCTTTTCTTGTGGCTCATAAGTACAAGTATTTTAAAAGGCCTACAACCACACTGCTACTTTGACAGTTTTCAAGAACAAAAAAAAAAAAAAAAAAAAGGAGGAGAGGAAGATGATCGCCCACCTAACAAGCTTGTCTCCAAAACACAGGTTTACAACACAGAGAGCCCAGTTTCTGCCCTAACATACATCTGTGTTCTTACACAGATTTCTTTGGAGTACCGTGGCACAGAAGTGGTGATGCTTTACCTCACAGCGTTACGCTTTCATATAGAAGCTGTCCTCTTTCCGTTTTTGAAGAGAAGAGTCTGCTGCTTCAGTAGCCAAAGACTAAGCAAGAAAAAAGCAATGTTTCAAGTCCTGAATTAAAGACATTGGACAGATAGGATTTTAGGTACCCAGGGGAGGCATCAAGACCGTCGTGGTCACATATGAGAGGAGCAGTCAGGATCCAACCAAAAGCCTTTGCGATAGGAAAAAAAAAAAAAAAAGCACTAGGAGGCAAGGATGAACACTTGGTTCAAAGCATGACCGCTGTCTTAAGGGAAGGGTTAAATTCGCATACATAATGAGCTCACCCTGCAAAAACCTTACCCTGAGGTTTTTATTCAGACAAATGCCTATTGATTTCCTCTTCAGTGCAAGCTTCATGACCTGGCCAAAAGACATCTTATGAAGAGATTACGAGGTTTGATTTGAGAGCATATCAATGACAGCATGGGTTAAGCTCACTTAATTTAGGAGAACAGGAGCAAGCCTACCCCCACAAGACTAAAAGGCCCAAAAATCTACATAGGAAAATGTGCTGCAACTGGAAAGGGCAGGAAAAAAGTGGAGAAATCATTTATGGTTACGTGTAACTATTTCCCACTACTGCTGAAGGACTGTGAAACCACAGGAGGGGGAAGCCAGCTGGATAGGTGGGGCAAAACCATGCTCAGAGGAGCATGCAAGTACATGGTACAAGCTGCAACAGAACGACACGTCTCTTAAGCTGCTGCTTCATTTTCCAGTAGGTATTTACCTCTCCTAAGCACAATAAAATTATATCTGGGTTTCCCAAAAAGAGTTAAGGGAGAGGAATGAGGGAGCAGAGAGGTGGATTCATTATGGCTGAGAAAGGGGACAGAGGGAAGGCTAGATTGGCAGTGACAACATAAAATGCTGCACAAACATACACAAATGGCTCCTTTTTAAGAAAAAAAAAAAATGTGCTTTGCTCATGGCCACAAAAAGCACTGCACTCAGCATATTTATGGTCTCTGTGTTAGTTTTCCACATTAAGATGACTGCCAGTGCCTTCCAGGGCTCTGAAAACTTAAACTCTCACTGGAACCTAGCTTCTGCTGATTTACGTTTGCATCATCTAACCTCTGTGAACCTACACTGGTATCAATGACTAAACTGCTCTGAAATAGAATTATATCATTTCTAGCACGAGCATAATATATGTGTAAATATTGGACTTAAGTTTCCAGAGCAGTCCAGCCAGAAAAAACTAACCCTGCATTCACATGGTTGGAATTGGAAATAACATGCAATTTTTTTTAATAATGCATAGAATTTACTGTCACAATTTTCTAAATTTACACAAATGTATGTGTTTCTAAACACATTTGTATGCATGCACATGTATTTACTGTATCTTTCACAGGAATGTTAGGCACGCTGATGTCTATCCATACCTGTATTTTCAGAACCCTTGCAATGCCCCAGTGATCTCATACAAAAGCCAACTGGTGCCAAATACAAAGGAAAAAAGAAAAATCAGATCACAACAGCCTCATCTTTCAGTGCAGAAAAATTTGTTTGCAATCAGATTTCAAGCCTGTCAGTCTGCTGAACATAAACCTGTATAAAATTCAAGGGGTAATGGGTTTAAGCTGAAGGAGGGTCGATTTAGATTAGATGTTAGAAAGAAATTCTTTACTGTTAGAGTGGTGAGGCACTGGAACAGGTTGCCCAGAGAGGTTGTGGAGGCCCCATCCCTGGAAGCGTTTAAGACCAGGTTGGATGGGGCTTTGGGCAACATGGTCTAGTGGAGGGTGTCCCTGCCCGCAGCAGGGGGGTTGGAACTAGATGATCTTTGAGGTCCCTTCCAACCCAAACCATTCTATGATTCTATGATCTAGCTCCTGCAATAGTTCTCAATCTAATAGGTGTCCTTGGTTCTGCAACGAGGAAGAGTTTGCCCATGGCCGCAGCATGCTCCTAGGAGATGAGACCTCTGGGGTTCATCTGATTCATTGCCTGACTTCAGCCAAGCCATGTCCTCTCTGTGTGCCCATCAAAAAACACTTCAGTGGCCCGGAGGACTTGCCTGCAGAGCTGCAGTATGGCATATACTCTCGGACTCTTCATACCTGGGTCCTTCTCTGTTGACCACTAACTGACTTTTCCAATGGAGCATGGCTGCACTCATGTCCGGAGCAGTCACGTTTCACATCGGGTCGGAGAGAGCAGTTGGTTGCGTACCTTCCACTCTTGTGCTATTTTGGTAACCTTGCTGGAACACTTATCTATCAGGCAGAGAGGGCACTATATATGGGAGCATCTACCAATGCATTCAAGTCTTCCAGCCCATAAGAAGCAATATGATCCCCATCCCACGGCATCAGCAGCCAGTAAATGTAACGCCTGTTACAACAGCTGACAGACTAAAGCAGAAGTAACAGCACACCAGGCAACGGGATCCTCGGCAGGTGCTTTCCTCTGCCAGTTGTTGCACGAAGGGCAGGAATGTTTCCCCAGCCCTGGTCCACTGCTGGTGAGAAAATACTTCCCATCACCCTGAAGAATGAAGCGTGCAGCACGGCTTTGGATGTCAAGCTGAAATAGTTCATTTCAGCGTGGACTATTAGGTCACATCCCTCTCTGCGTCCAAGCAACCCTGCAGCATCTTGAAGCGTGGGGCACAAGTCAGCTCCAAATTAAGTCAATGAGAGCTTTTCCAGTGACACATCCAGGAGCTGGCTCGGACCACAAGCGACCACAAATGCTGTCCCAAGAGGCTGGAGGAGTAGGTGGACATTTGGTGGTCAGTCATGACCATCCAAGACCACACACTGACTCAATATACAGACACCCTTCTATACGTATGCAAAATGTGCTTCGTCTATTTTGACAACTGCAGTTCTGTTTCAGTTACTGATAACAAGCAGGTAAATGTAATATAGTATATTAAGTAAAAATAACACAATCCTTTCTTCAGATCCCCTCCTGGTAAATTTTTTCCTGCAAAGTGGAAGAAGGCTAATTTTCACTTCATGTGGGAATTATAAAGGCATGCAGATTAACACTTTTACTCTATTTTCTTGCAAAAGCTGCCATTTCTTATAAGCTGTATTAAACCCTAGGCTCCGAGTTTGAGAAGATGGTGCTGCTCAACGCTGTGAAAACAATAAGACTATCTGTAAGGCTGTGCAGCATCCCCTACCCTGCTGGAGCTAAGTAAATTATAACCTTCACTTCTTTCAGAGGAACAGTCCCAGCTGCAGAGAAATGATTCTTTCATATGACAATATAAAATGATACAGTCAAGCTGCCCGACTTCATTCCCAGAGAGATTTTCTCTCGGGATGCAATCTGGTTCGAGTGGAGGGAGTTATCTGAACGCTGCATCAGAACACGGAGGATAGAGCTGTTACCAGCAGTTTCAACCTCTTGCAGAGAGCATGCCTCAATATACATGTAAACACTCATGCACAATTACTGAAAAAGAAGAGAGCCACCCTAAATGCTGTTCTGTGTCCCTGAAGGGCTCCCTGAATGAATAAAAATTCATTCATTAAGTTTCAGCTGTTGCCACTGCAGTAGGCTCCAAGGGCAGGATTAAAATCGGGGCCGGGGAAGGAAAGAACGGAGCACCCCACCACAAAGTACACAAAATGCCATTTCCAATGGACAGTATTTGGGCCCTGAGGAACTCAAGGTGGTTCTCCATCACTGCAGTGTCCTGCCAGATGTGGCCCCCAAGCCTGGTCTCTACAGTTCAAGCCACCAAGAGTACTCTGCGACTGACTCAGGCCTCGGTATCATAGAAAAGTCCTCACGTTTGGGTGCTACGAAAACCTTCAGTCTAGCTAGAATGCCACATCCTGGGCTTGGCTTGAAGATAAGATCAAGGAGCTCAGAAAGATGATAACAGATAGAAATATTCATTGCAATTGGAGAAAATGTGTGGGAAGCAACGTAACATGGAGACTGGGACTGAGGGAGCACAGACCTCGGCACCAGGCTAACCTGAGTTTCAAGATGCTGGATGAAAGCTGTCCAGCAAGGAAGTCCATCTTGCAGTGAAAACCCCCCCACATACATGGTTTGAAGAAGTTCTGCTGCTGCTGGGTTTTTTGTTTGCTTGTTTTGTTCTGGGGGAAGGGGGGGGGGGGCGTTAAAGGAGACTAAGCATAAAGATATTCTCAGTAGCTGCTGAGGGAGAGAAAAGAGAGAGAAAAAAAAAAAAATCACATCTTAGGATTTCTATGCCCACATGTTTTTACCCTCAGCGTAGACTACCTCTCACCAGGAAGATTATGTTCCATATTTCTATGAACAGATACAAAGACCACTCTCCCCCATACACAGGTTTGCCCTGACTTTTCTACACCACCACCAAATACTGTGTCCATCCATCTCCTCCGGTGAGCAATCATCCAGCCAGCGAGCAGCAGCCACACTTCACCAGGCAGCACAGCACACGGGAGGTACTTTGGCCATCTTGAGGATATGAGGACTGTGCATATTGCATAGGCTGCTCCGAGCACGTCCCTGCTGGGCCATTCAGTTTAAGAGGCATAGGGAAAGGAAACCAGCACCAGCTGCCTCACACAGTTGTAACTGATGCTGTACCTAGTGGTACTACCGGGGAGAAAGCGATGGTCCCCCCTACCCCTATGCACCAGCAAATTCCCCAGTGTCACAGCCCACAGGGTGGCTGGTGCTCACAAAGGGCAACGCTGGCGAGATACGCTGATCGCAGAGAAGAATACAAGTCAAATATCTGATCACGTCTCGCTCGCTCCACTGCTCGTGTATACACATTCATCAAACCGCTTTTTAAGTCAAGAACCTCCTTCCAGCCAGTGAGTTTGCTCTTGCAAAGGCATGAGGATAATTGCAAAACAACAAAGTAACTGTTTTACAGGTATTTACTAATACCTTCATTGACACTCACATAAACCAGTTTGCAGTATCATAGAGGAACGAGGAAAAAAAACCCTGCACAATCAGCCTGTATTTATGGGAGCCTCTTAGAAGCATGGGTGGCTTCCAGTTTCCAGTATAAGACTGGGCTTCTGTATAGTGTGAATAAAACCAGGGTAAACCTACCTGTTTGGCACGCGTGAGAAGATAGATGCTACCAGGTCCAAATCAGAAGCCCACAAACTCTGTTAATCCATGCTTATCTTGAGTTACCCTGCTGGAAATGACTAACTGGGCTTAGGCTAACGCTTTTCCAAGAAGAAAAAAAACCTCATCAGTCATCATTTAACCTTCACCAGCTGTGAACTCCCAGAAAAAGGGGATATGACCTTTAAAGGATGCGAGCACACAGGAATGCCTGAAGGGGCCACAGGGCACACGTTATCAGCAAATGCACCTGAAACGTGAGGCAGTTTGAAAACAGAACAGCAAGTCTTTGCTGGCACCCTGGCCCTCCCCTTCAGTGCTTAGCACTTGTCTCTCAATGCTGCTGATGAGCAGATAGAGGACCTTTCAGGTTTTTTGCCATGTGAGCATAGCAGGAGGAAAAAAGCAGCAAAGCTTCCCGTGTCAAGCCATTCATGCAATGCAGGAAGCAAGAATTAACCCATGACAGTGGTGCAAACGGGATGAGAAGGGTCTGGTAAGGCTGGGAGGACACCCAAGCACCAAAGCAATGGATCAGCAGGGTGCCCCCTCAGCCAAGAAACACAACATCTATCATAATTTCCTTTTCCACTTTCCCAGAACCTTTGAAAAATGGCATAAAATGAGAAAAAATACCATTGCCAAAGTGATTTCAGTTTTAAGCTGCTTGCATGACAGAAGAATATATAGTAAGTTTAAGCATGCCTTCCAGCCAGAGCTAGTTCCCACTGGCATAACCAATATCAAGAAGGAAATCCAGGTCCTTTCTCATGCTGCCTCAAGTATAAACCAGCTTATTTTACCCCAGTGCACAGGAATGCTAAGCAGGTCCACTTAAGAATGCATTATTTGCTCTTGGACATATTCTCTTGTAGCCCTGGAAGGCAAATAACATTTGCTTTCTGCAACACATCAAACTGAATACTCGCATTTGATTAGCTAGTTATGTGAGGTATCCTCAGGCTTTCTCTGCTCCTCTGCATTTTAATAATCTCTTTTTAATTTCTGACTGATAGTATTTTCACCCCAAGTGTATTAGTATTTCCACACACCTATGCTAATTCCAACACCGCAAGCAGCTGCCTGTTCTTCTTCACTCTCCTGGTCTTCATACACTTTCTGTCTCGCAGCTGCTGCCGCTATGTGAAAAGCATGCCCAATTTTCCATCTTCAGATAAATGGGTATTACACACCTTACTCCTACTTCAGCCAGGCCACTTGTTAATGCATAGAAAACTTCAGAGACGGCATCAATATTCTTTCACACTATACAGCTACATGTCAAGATTTTTCATAGCTTGAGCACAGATCTGCTCAAACTATGAAACCAATCCATTAGCGCCATATGAAAACCAATTTTTTAATCTTGTTTTTCTGCAGAATGAAAAATATCATAATGCTAAGCTTGAAATAAAATTATGATTTGTAGTTTAATTTTTTAAGTATGTGAGTATTTTTCCAGATTTTGCTTTAAGCCCCCCCCTGGTGCCTGCAATTCCTTGAAGCATTCTTACACTACACCACATGAAAATAAACTGCATTTATCCCCCGCAGAGTCAATCTGCACACCAACAATAAACACCCTAAGCCTGCCTCTTTTAATATGCGAAACTCTGACCTCAGATGTATATGCAAGGTTGCCGCTGACTTTAATGAAGACAGGAAAGTATATTTAAGGGCAAAATTTGGAATACAGTCTGGTTTTCCTCAATATTTCATATAACCACTCCATCAGATTCCTAAGGGTCTTTTTACCCAGGCCTCTGTAATGAGCTTTTGTGAGCTACACCTCCCAGTAAACCCCTGTCCCCCTTGACTTCAAATTTCAGAAACCTTAATTTAACTCGGAATATAAACAGCAACTCCAGAGACTGTTTCCAACCCCGTGTATTCTTG
The DNA here is from genome assembly GCF_028858705.1 of Grus americana. NCBI lineage: Eukaryota > Metazoa > Chordata > Aves > Gruiformes > Gruidae > Grus > Grus americana. The sequence goes on from NC_072852.1 coordinate 61,002,702, forward strand.
TGATGCCGCTTCGTAGCGCGTTGCTCTTCCATAGCCTCTGCTCCATCCATTTGCTGCAGGCATGCTGAAAACAGCCCCAGCCAGGCATTCAGCTCCCCCAGGGTCAGGCACACAGGAAAGCTTTAGGGAATACGCCAAAACCATAGGTAAAACAGGGATTCAGGGCAAGAGCACATGATACTGCTCTTCGAAGATGACTCAAAACCTCGTCTCAGGTGAAATACCTATCTCACAAGCCCAGTTCACCAGATGGGGCTCGCCTAGATGGGTGACGTCGCTCCTGGACCTTGCCACCAGCTGGCAGACGTTTGCTGGTATAGTTCCTAATGTATGGAAATAACTTCACAGATGCTGGACTTTGAGGAAGAATAAAGCAAACAAACTAAACCACTCAGCCTGATGTAGTAAAGTTGCTTCCCAAAAGAGGCGTTGCTAGATTTATGTTCCGTCATAAAGCAAATCCGTGTTAGGCCTTACCAAGTCTGATTCCACCCCTGTGCCAAACCATCCATTTAAACAACGAAGCCCAGCACAAACGTAGGATAATTAACACAATGCGGAGTTTCGTTTCCTCTCAAAGGTGTTGAGCCCGGGGCTGCTGAGGGCAGAGATCACTGCTGTGGGACGGCAACCCCCACAATGGGGTTCACCTCCCCGCCAGCACCCATGGGGGGGACCCTGCTTGCTGCAGCCCCCCAGGGCTCAGGGCAATTCCCCCAACAGCAGCTTCAGTCCCCAGCACTCTTCCAAGCTCATGGGGAGCACGGTCTCCCAGGGCATCCACCTTGGTCCTACTCCTCCCCAAAAACCCCCCAAAAACATTCCCCTCCTTCCCTAACAGAGGAATAACAACACTTCACCGGCTTGCAGGGTGATGGCAAGGATGCAAGATGGGTTCCCACCAGCGGCAAAGACCAGGGGAAGCTGCTGGACACATCCCAGGCACAGGTGGGCATGCACAGGTTCAGCTCCTGGGCACGGGGGCAGCGCTCGTTTTAGGAGGGATTTCAGGTTTCGCAGATGCCTGCTGCTGAGGAAGCATTTCTGTTGTGCAGAGGGGTGGGACGGTAAGAGCCCTTCATCACCCAGCACGGCTTTGCACTGCTTCCCTGTTTTCTGGGTGGAAGGCCAACTAGAGATAAACTGGGCTTCATTACATTACAAGTAATGTAGAAAAAGAAATGAGTTTTGTTTCCTCCAGCTCCCTGCTGTAGTTTCCATTAGGCATAAAAAAATTCAGATAGCACAACCATTTTCAATTCAAATGCTCCTGCTGTGCCCTCACCAGGACAACTCCCCAGGGAGAAGTTTTGCTATCGCCGATGACTGATAATGAAAGAGTAAACACCATGCTGCCCCACTTTCAGGTGTTCGACCATATGGTTACCTGAAAATAAAAAGCAAACAACATTCAAAACTTCACCTTCTTTTTCCAAAATGCTTGCAACCTCTGAATCTGATTTTGCACATGCTCTTTGAGATGAAGGTTATTTGAAAGATTTACATTCCAGGAATGGTTGCAAAGTGTGCAGGTTATCTACGGTGCTGCTTGCACGGGTTAAAAATAGCAGCTGATAACATCATACAACACTTCTGCCCAGTTCTCAAAAACCAGAAGTGACAGGCAAGGTGAGAAAAGATTAGGAAAGTGCAGCTGGATTTCACATTTTATTTCATTAGGAAGACTAAATCCAGATCTTACATTCAAATCCTAGGAACCATCTGAACACCAAACCACCATCACAGCCTCAGGGCACTGCCCACTTGAGTCCGACACAGACATCGCCTCAAACTCCCCTTGCATAAAGGCGCTTCCACAAAATCCGCAGGACTCGAAGGGTTACTAATCTGCTGCCCTGTTAAGCTGTGAATAAGCTGATGCACAGACAGGGCTGGTAACCGGTAGGTGTTAAATGAGCTGAGCCCCTTGTTCATGCGTCTAAGAGCGAGCACGCTGCTGCCACGCCACTTCGATGCGGCACTGAGAGCAGGCGAAGAGGGTAAGGCCACCCAGTGCTGCTATGGGGTGAGCACCGCAACTTCCATTCACAGACTGGGACACACACACTCCACGGTGTGGGTGAAGTGGATCAGATGACAAAAAAAGTCACTTTAAATAACAATTCACTACTCAACTACTTATACATTTTTCTTCAGCAGATCAGAGCTTCTGACAAGAGCCTTGGTGGTTGTATCTCAACTCCAACTGCAGACACATGCAGAAAATGGTGCTGGAGCTCCCTGCACTGAAACAAAGTGGACATCCTCAGTGCAGCTACAACACAAACCTGCTTGTTTTCCATCGCCAAAAAATGTGGGTAGAAAATAAACTTCCAGCACCAAGCACCTCTTCTGGCTTCAGGGTAGTGACAAAACCAAGCCATGCAAAAGATGAGCTATGAAAATAACAATTTAACTCTGTCTTAAATAAACGAGCACACCAGGGACAAAACCATACAAAAAGGTGTAAACTAGCCAGATTTCAGGAAAGATCTCGCCTGGCATTCGGCAGCCTGCTGGACTGAACAGCAGCCGTGCCCGAATGGCTCTTGGTCCTCAGATCTCATCCCAACCCTCAATAATGACATCTTGTGCTGGCCTCCGGCATGTCACTTAGTCTGCTTTCCTGAGCTTTTCCATCTATAAAATGGGAATAATCACATTTAATTTCCTTGCAGAGCTGTTATTAGGGTTAATTAGCTAATGTTTGTACACTGCTTTGAAAAATGTAGGAGTGCTCGCTCTCTCCTTCTCTCTCACTTTCTCTCTATATAAATATATGATGTCCTATTATCATAACCATCTGTGCCAGTGAGAAATTTTAATTGCTGAGCTAGCTCTTGGGAAAGACCTGCCATTCTGTAATATATAGGTCAGAGGACTTTGTTAACTGTGAAGGTAACGATAACACGTTTCAACGGGGAATGCAATGAGACATGGGGTAATGCCAAATTTGGTGCTAGCAGGGAGGTGTTTACCGAAAACCTAGATGAAAAATCTTGGTGGCCCTTCTGCATGTACCAGGTACTAAGGAAGGGACTTACAGTCTCTCTTCAGGCAAATAAATTTATCTTCAATTAAAAAAATTGAGAAAACATTGACCTGCATTTCAAAATGCAAAAGATGGGATATTCTAAAGGCTAACCTGGAAGAAATACATGTGAAAGCAATTCCATCGCTAGAGAGAAACAAGCGGGTCAAAATAAATGGCTCCTCTGGCTTTTGGCATGAAATAAGCTCATTTCTTAAATGAGAAAAGAAATGAGAGAGGAAACAAAAGAAGTTATGAAGTCTAAATATACGCTGGAGGTAAAATATTATAAGGCATAAAGTTAAGGGGACAAACAGTAGGGTTTTTGTTTTGCTTTTAGCTTGAAAAAGTAATGGGAAACAAGTATATGTTTTTATAAATATAACCAAGGAAAATACAGGGGAGAGAATGGGTCTATTGTTGAACAAGGCAGGGGATCACATAACAAGAATCCAGATGGATGAAGCACTCAGTAGTTATTTCCCTATGTGTTCTGTACAAAGGACACAGAAGTATTAAGTAGGAGATAAAATTCATGATCTAGATAAGCCTGGGAAAAAAATGAAGACGAAAAGAAATGTGAAAGTATATCTATTTAATCAATGTGCCAAATTCTTTCTATAGCAAACATCTACTGAAGTCAATGGAGTTAAGCAAGGGATAAATTTAGCCTACATTTTATAACTCAATAAGACCAAATGACATGCACAGAAGGGATCTAAAGAAACCAAATATACACTGAGACCGTAAAACTGCTGTTGAGCAGTCTTGAAGCTCATATGGAACTAGCAAGATACGAGCAATCTGGAGATAAACAGTTTGTAGAAAAGAGGTACAACATGGGGATGGAGTAAGAGATAGAGTTAGGAAATTCCAATCAACTGCTTTATTAGAAGAAATAAAATACACAACATAAAACAGCATGATGAGTAAAAGAAAGGTTCAATAAAGAATGATTCTGCCCAGAGAAATCTGAATGTCTTCCAAACATCCAAGTGTCTTGGAGGGAATGAATCCTAAATTAATTAAGCAATCTTTACTACTTTTTCCTATGGGAATACAAACATACACGAAAGAGTATGCTTTCAACAATAACCCCGCAAAACCAGAAAGAATGGGAAAGTCCTAGGTCATAGTCTATGCTAACCTATGCTGATGTAAATCTGGGCAACATTCACCGGCTGCCACAGATTCAGCTCAGCAGAGTTGGAAGCCAAGGCTGGACCAGCCTTGAACTCAATCCCGTCACAGTGAACTCATGCTCTTAGGAAAGGTGCTCACTTAACACACAGGGATGACAACATTCTCTGCTCGTTTTGGAAAGCAAACCACTGCTTGTGCCAGAGGAACCATAAATCACTGAGCGTGGTCAGACCTTAGGTTGCCAGATGGAGGAGCTGGTTATGAAGACTGATTTAGATGAACTCAAAACTGAATTCAGATCATGGACTCTCTTCACTGGAGACCAGCATTACCACTGGGAACAGGCCTGGGAATTTTCAGTCACCTACGTGAATCACAGATCCACATCTTCTGTTACTGTGCTTAATGTGAGCTTAAATAACCCAGATGTATCAGAAATGTGGGTAAACTAGCCAGTTGGCAACTTAGAACAAATGCGTGTGTGTGCATACACACACACATCTATATTCTCACAATATTTCAATGCAAAATTTTAACTATTTACTATATTGGTAGAAGAGCAAGAAGTTCCCATAGCACCCACAACCTTTACGCAGAACCACTAGATCTCCAAACACTATCACAGGAAGAACACTGATACAGGGTGTTTTTACAAAAAATTACTTGAAATGCTAGAAATATCAAGCAAATTTCACGATCAAATCACATTTACGAAAGACAGCAAGCAGCACCTGATGAGAGGAAGAGGGCTGATCACGTCTGCTCCAGCCCTCCTCTTACAGTCTGGTAAGAAAACCCACTTCACCGCGATGAGTGCTGAGGAGGTCACCAGGTGATGGAGAACCACCAACACAGGGGAAGACTGAGCGAAACCATGCAATGAACCCACAGGCCAGGGAGATGCGCACACTCAGGAAGGATAAGCCCTCGTTCAGCCAAAAGACACAATTTTGTGCCAAAGGCTGCAGGGTGGGGGCGGGGCTGGAGAGAGGCACAACAGAGGACATGCCACCAAGAGGATCAGCAGGTTTAGGAGGCACAGGGGGCTTTGAGGAAATTTGCTTATAGTTCAGGGACAGAAGAGGAAGTGGAGACAACTGAAAAATAGCAATATATAGCACCGAAGGGATGGATAATGTACAATAGATGAAAAATCATAAGCAGCTGAAAAAAAAGATTTCTGTAGGTTATGGTAAACCAGTCTCAGACCAAGCTACCAGTGTGCGAGCTTCCTAGCGCTTACCCAAACAGCTCCTCTGCTGGCACCGTACCTCAAAATTGCTTTTTGTTTTACATTATCTGCCCTGCCTGAGGAGGTACTTTGTAAATAAACCATCCCTAATAACACACAATCAAGCAACAGCTCCCTGCAACATTACAAGGTGTCCACTTCAGGGAACTCCCCATCACACTCAACTTATCCCTCTGTTTCCCAACTGGCACCTAACACACACGGGAGGGGACTGGACCCCCACACCATCACGTCCTTGGCTTTGAAGGGACGCATTGACTGCAGGTCCAATGCCTGAAGTTTGCCACGGCTTCTGCGTGACTCGCTCGATAGCTCCGGCAAGCCGTAAGGTACTTAAACGCCAGGGCTGCCGCAGCAGCTGTCGATCAAAAGGCCCACAACACGGTCATTTCTGTTTCTTGGAGGAATAACTACAGGTGCCTGCTGTACACTTCGTGTTTTTTAAAGGCGGCTTACCTTGTCGAGACAGGAACGGGAAACAAGTTTATTCAGGCTCACCCATTCTTTATGGAGTTCATGGCCCTTGTGAAAATACCTTCCTCCCCCCGCCCTGCTGCTCATAGATGACAGGCATTTCCAGAGCAAAGGCTCAAGGGGTGGATTTGCAGTACATCTACCCTTAACCTGACTTCTCAGGAAGTCCTGCGCCTTGCAGAGAGGCTATTTCCAACTGTTGTATCAGCAACTCAGGGGATAAGCCTGGTGCCAGGTGGCTTAGTTGAGGATTATCAAAAGCTGGGCTGCTCCCCACATCTCTTTTTAGCTGCCTGTCTCCACTCTCGGTGAAGTTTCTGGGACAACTCCTGCTTCTCCAAGAGCAAACATCAGGCGTCCTTCCCAGAAAGCCAGGTGATACAGGCTTAGAGATGGTGCCAAGTGATGCATCAGGAGACACTGGCCACACGCTCTTAAGAAATCACTGCACAGCAGTGCCAAAAGCCCAGTCCTTCAGTGGCAATGAGCCTTGGCACCGGCTGTCCTGCCGGCAGCATCACCAAACGAGCTGCAGGAGGAAGGCACCCCCTCCCCATCAGCCTTGACTTTCTTCATCTTTGCAATATTACGGGGCTCTGGTCAACATCAGAGGATCTTGCAGCCACGGGGCTGGGAAAGCAGAGCACTAAAAGGAAGGGAAAGCCTTTGCAAATATGGTTTTAATAACTTCGGGCCTGTATCAGCATGTATCTCCCAGTGACGGTACACGGACTTATTCAAGATAGTCACTGTGCATTTCCCTGCACCAGCTGCACGGCACGATGATGTTTTGAAGTAACTTGGTGCACGATATATATTCGGCAACCATTTATGAAGCACATAAGTAAGCAGGAGACAAAAACACTCATCCTAAATCACCGGTGCTGCGGTGGTGATTTGCTTTATTCCTTAACCTCCCCAAGTAGTCAGATGTTATACATGTTAAGAGTTTACAGCTAACCCATACAACCATGCTCAGTAGATCCAATTGTACCAGAATAAGTTCTGTGGCCCTGGTTAGGAAAGAACTTTTGTGGCTCCTCCGCTGTCCTTGCACAACACAAGTTTCAGCCCAGCTGAAGGATGAGATTGAAGAGATATCAAGAGAAAACAGAGACAACTAAGCCATCAGAAGCCAAACTGCAAAAGCTAAAAGCCGCAAAATGCTACGGACGCATTTCGTGTCATCCCAAAGCAGCAGAACCAAGAACATCTAAAGAACAAACTATTTTCAGCAGCACTGATGGGAACTGGGAAATTAAAATACCAGACTATGGAGTACATACACTTGGTTTGCTGGCCAGCCCATATGGCCGAGGCAATTCTCTCCACTCATTTCACCTCTCCACTCACTGGAAAAAGGATGAATTTGGAAAGAAGGATGGAAAAATACTGCTTAAAGAGAGCAACAGTTTTTCACAATCTCTAAAAACATTTCCGTATATATTATCTCAAAAGGATATAAAATAGTATGATCATAGGCCATGCTAAGGTGTGCCATCTCATAATACACAATCACCACTGTGCAGAACCTGTATGGGGTAGATCAATCGCCCAGCGGGGCACCAGGAACATCAGAGCATTCTGGGGCACCGCAGCACAGCAGGGACAGCCTGCTGCAGCGATTTCGGAGAACTTCAGAGGTTTTAAAAATATACACATAAAAAAAAGTATGTGACTAAATGCTCCCTTTCCTGTTGCTGTTTGCATATTGTTAAAGGGACAACTCCATTTTTAAAGCACTTAACAGGTCACCTTCAAGAATACACCATATATACCCACACTTGCTCTCTGTTTCCTAACCATCCTTTAATTCTTGATAGGATTGTACTGCACAGCCTGGCGTTCCCAACTTTTCTTTGCATCAGGTTATGATTCCCAACAAAAGCGGCTACCTGTAAGTCTCCACAGCTGTGCTTGTGGGTAGTTCACATTTTTAAAGCCAGGGAAGTCTGAAACTTTGGGGCAATAACAGGAGGGGGAAAACAGCTGCTTAGCTCTAATTTGAAGTAAACACCACCTCCTGGCAGATGCCTGCCCTATGGACGATACATGGGGAGCACTGAAGACCACCAGCAGCACAATGACTCCTAATTAGTAACAAACGGAAACAAGAATGTATGGAATGGGGCTGCCTGTGCCCATGCGCAATAATTAGCAACACGCTGCACCACGCGTGGTACGTGACACTGTCACTCCAGCAACCTCCCCTTCTGTGAAAGAGGAACAAGGTTAGACCTCCCAACCCCACATACAGTTTTAGTTTTAACAATTTATTCGAAGGATGCATCACAGTAATGGTCAAGGAACATCCAAGCTGGATATTACATCTAAGGCAAAAACGCCAGATCAGCCCCACTACTTCCCACAGCCTGTGGATTTTAAATGAAACCTCATGATCCAAATTTAGAAGTGAAGCAGAAACCTTGTGAAGAAGCTGCTCCCTGGGAGAGCCTGGGATTGCTGCCTCAGACATCATTAGGAAGGTGTCCAGCATCAATGCAGTGAAAAGGCCATGTCGCAGCGTGCCTCAGAGGAATGATGGCAGAAGGGACACTGCTACGGGTCCATTAGGAGAGACAGCTGCTGCTACTGCTTCCAGTCAAATGCACTGCAGCTCCTGTTACCATCAAGCAGTGGAGAGGACTTTTATGTGTCATCATCACCCACTGTTAGCTTTGACACTGCTTTCATCTCCACTATTTACACACTGAAGAAAGAGAGAGGTGCTGGGAAGACAATTCACTTGGAAATGCCTGCTTAAGAACCCACCCCTCTTATCTTCCTGCAGCATATGCATGGGTAAAAATAGGCAACCGGCCTTGATATCTGGTGAAGCTCTCAAACACTGAACAGATTTGCTGCAACCTTCCTGGGCACCGTGCAAAGCCCATCCTTCCCTCCATACACCCCTGAAAGGAGTGGGAGGAGAGCAGGGCAGCAGATATGCTGTGGTTTCTAACTGCGCTGCTCTGGGGATACTGCATTAGATGGGGCGGAAGGGCTTCCTCCTCCCCCCTCCCAGTTCTGCGTTTCAGTCTCAAAACCCCTACCAACCTAGCCACAAGTTTATGGATGAGGACGAGGGAGGAGTGAACATGGCAGAAGGCAGCACCTAATACCATATCACATGCTGTAACTGTGGCTGCAAAGACTCGTAGCTGGCACAGCATCAGCCGAACAAGAAAAACACGGGACTATCAGACTCAAGATACAGCCACTGCTTGAGGAAGAGCGAGATGGAGGGAAACTAATTCCCATGGAGCTCAGTCGGTGCAGGGTCACAGAAGAGGAGGACTTGAAGGAGCCTCCAGAACTCACTCCACACATGAATTCTGCAAATGCTTTTGTCACAGGAATATTACTGACTCCTTCCCGCTTCCCTTTTATTTTCTTACAGATCACAAACCCAACAGACATCTGTGATGACTAAAGAAGCCATTACTGGCACATCACTGAAACACTGCAAGGACAGAATTACTCCAGATTCACGGTACACCCCCACCACTTGCTGACTATTGTATTTGCTGCAGGACTGACTCTGTCCTCGAAGCCATACCAGCACACACCTCACAAGTCTGTGGAGCAGTGCCATGCCTTGGGTACCATCAACACCTTGCAAACCATGGAGGCAGATGCTGAGCCAGGTTTTCAAACATGGGCAGCATGATGATATTATTAGCCAAACCTGTGCAACTAACAACCGTGTGCTTTTCTTCGAGGCATATCAACAGCTGGCCCCACTGAAGACATGATCTAAGACATCTAGTACTCACATTTTGTGTGTCCTGAGCTGAGTGGGTACGGAAGCTACTCACTGCTGTGCTCCTGAGCAACCAAAACTGAAATTCAATTTCGTTGGTCAATTGGATCTCTTAATTTCCACAATGCTCCTGGCTAGATGCATTTTCTCTTCCACACATGCGCACAATTGCGGCTGCCTGGCCTCACAGTAGACAGCAAGCAATCAAATACAAATGTGGACATTGAAATCTCAGGCAAATTCAGATCCATGCAATGCAAACATACGTACCCTCATACAGGCACACGTGCTTTCCAGCAATTTAATGATTCACTGCAAGGGAAGAGCCCGTTCATTTTGATTCAGGAACAGGTATTGATCCTGACACCCACATGGCATCTTCTCAGGAGAACAAAGTTATTCCCCCTTGTCTATGTCTTCTTCTGGATAGGTGTCTTGACCCGAAATGCTATACTGATGCCAGGTGTCTTTAAAGGCTCAGTGTGTCTGTGCAAGAACAGAAGGGGCAACACCCTATGGTCCCACAGCATAGTAATTGCTGCTCCTGCAGGGATTTGCCACTTTCCTTAACCCTTACTTTGTCTCAAGGAATTACTCAGGTACGTGCAGGACAGTAGATGATGCATAAATCTCCCCTCAGTTTCCACCAAGTTTAGACATTCACTTCGCACAAGTTAGAAAACGTATTTCACTTTTTATTATTTTTATTTAAAGGCCTACAGAACAACATAAATCCCTCCTTCCTTTTCTGGAGGAGCCAACAGGACTCGTTAAGCCTTCTGGTTCCCTCTGCTGCCATAAAAAGGTGCAGAGTTTCTGAATGTGATCAGCTGCTGTGCAAAGGCTCTGCTGTGGTCTTGGAAAAAAATTCAGAGTTCACACACCTCCCGCTGGAGCTTCCTGCAGGATCACGCCAGCCTCCCAGCACTGCCGAGCCGAGGCAGGAGCCGGCACTGGCAGTGAAGGTCACCTCTGAGCAGAAAGGCTTCTAGAGACCCTCCTCTCTGTCTCTGGGTCTTTGGAAACAACTAGGCTTCAGAAGTGACTGCCTACACAACGCATGGGGCTGAAAGGAGCAGTCTACCTCTGCAAGGAAGAACAAGAAGTCAAAGGACTTAAGCTTTTGCTTTCTACTAGGCTTCCGACATACTGCCCTTGAAGACATTAAAGCCAGGCATCTTGCTAACAGAGACAGAAAGCTAGACACCAAACAGAGCATCTCCTCACCGGCTCTCCATTAGCCTCCTGAGACAGACTCGCAACTGAGAATGAGGAGAGCACAGAGACCCCAGCTACTCAGAAGCTCTGTGTGGTTTCCACCTGGCGGAGCCCAGGGCTGGAGCAGGGCGCTGAGCCAGGTTGGGCAGGCCAGGAGACGTGGCATTTCCATGTGCGAAGGCAGTACCCCACCCCTGCTTTACATCCCTTCCAGCTTCCCAAGAGTCAGGGGAAAAGAGCTCCCACAGTCAGGCAGCTGATGGATGCTACACCAAAATGAAAGGCATCAAATTGACTACCTCCGTAAGTGACTACAGCTGCACCTACCCGCAGGGGCTCTCCTGCAGGAACAGCGAGGTGACAGAAAACCTCGACATCCCCAGACTAAAATACATGCACAAGTACAAGGTTGGTTTGTGCATGCTCAAGGGAGGTGATGCTTCCAAATACTACATTTACACATGTAAAACAGAGGCAAATTGTCAACTAACTGAGAGCTTATCCAGCACCCCGAGGCAGCAAGGCTGCCTGAAATAACTCCTTGTCAAAGAATTGCTCACATTCACCAGAAGGCATCAGGCAACCTGATGGCAACAGGCTGTGGCATATTTGCTAGATCTGGATAGCATCCCTTAATCTGCCCTGGCTAAGGGGTGGGATGCCAAAGCCAGGAAGCACTACGTGCTAATGTCCCCATCAGTCATTCATTTTGAGGTATTTCAAGCACGTGTGTTAGAAAGACAGATTCCATCAACAGCAGTGCTTCAAACACAAAGGCTGGTATCACTGAAAATTGTCTAAGGAGGGAAGTGCTATATGAAAGTTCAAATATAAGATGTTTTTCTCTGACAAGCACACTTCAGAAATAGAAACCACAGTAAAACACAGTGATTAACAGAAAGATGCATGTATCTTTTCTAGGTCAACTCTCAATAACTTGCGAAGATACCAGGTCACAGACTCATTTGGTGGGTTGGGTTTTTTCTTCTTCTCTCCTCCTTTTTTTTTTTTTTAAACACAGCTATATTGACTTCAATGGAAGTTTTCCATTCTTAAACCAGTAGATCTGTCAGATAATATATTTGACCTAAATGGAACTGAAGTAGCTTTCTCTCACAATAAGCGTAAGGAAGATCATTGCAGCACGTCCTCATCAGATATTTAGGAAAACTTTACAGCAAGACTTGAGACCATGAAACTAAATTCTGCTCTCATTACCAGCTGCTGAGATTTAGGCTTGGACCTGCAGCTCAGAGTCTATGGACTGGATAAAGGAAAAAAATCAGCAAGTATTTCCATACTTCTCTGTAATTTGAAACCACCGAGACATATCTCAGGGTATAAATCACACAGGTCTATAAATAAAATAAATTACGATTTTGTACTCTTTGGAAGAAAGCTGACACCAAATTAATGTAGTGAATGTAAGAAAAAATAAGCCTGGCTCATGGCCCAAGCACATAAGAAGCTCCCCCTTGTTCCAGGGGAGGAAACTCCACCACCACCATTAGTTGGCTATGCTTCAGGGGCTTATGGCTACAGGTAGTCTACAATACACTACATGTCTGTCTGTATGTAGCATCTTCAGGTAATGAGGTAACTGTTTATTAACAGAAAGTGCCACCAGCAAAATTCCAGCAAACTCCCATGAAAGGGCGAGCTCCTCTCAGGTAATTAAATGGGAAATCTTCCCAGTAAGTCCCAATCCCAGGTTCACATCACACGGATACCTACGATTGCTTCTCTACACTACATAAAAAGAGTGTCCCACTTTTTAACTGCACACTGTCACTTCTGTGAATTGAAGGATGACCTTTCCCTGGCAGTCTTTTTAAAACAAAGCTGCTACATGCATGTGAAAAAGCAAGTAATCCGCTACCAGAAAATACTTAAGTTTGGTATAAACCAATTATCCTCTGCGGCAAAAAGATCAGATAAACACGGTTTTGAAAGCGTGTGGTTATGAAATGATTGAATGTATCATTTTGACTCTTTTATAACAAATTACAAGATAAAACTGAAGACTTCTTTCATTTCATAACAGGAAAGAAATCTTCTAACACACAACTGTCACTTAAAACCCCTTCAGAAACATCCTGTTCAGTTTCAAAGTGGGGGACAAAGGTGCATTATAAAGTGCTTTAAGAAATTTATTCCCTCCTATTCTGTATCCCCCACCTCGATAATACATAGCAAAGAAAGCAGGACACATCTTGGAGCCCACAGATAGAAAACCAGTGAGAGCTTTGCCTGCCAAAGACATCAGGATCCTTGGGGGTGCCTATAAACCACCATGTCTGAAGCCCGAGCTGCAGTTCCTGTAACTCTCTTGCCTTCTGTACGTGACATGAGCATTATTGCTCAGTGAGTTTACAAAAAAATATGAATGAGCACATGAAGACCATTTCTCAAAATCCTTGCAAAATGGGAAGCTGAATTTCTAGTTTCTAAGAAAAAGAGATTTACATGATTGCACGTGGCTGCCAGTCCCTCCACCACCCCCAGCAACCTTCCAGCTCATGGGTAGATTTCAACTAACTGGTCAAGGGGACCACGGCACAAGGGATGGCCACTGACAACTGTGTTTCTAGAAGTGTTATGGAAGCGAAAGATCTAGGAGAGACTATGCTATTTTTCCCTGTGGAGGGGAAGGCTGGTGGCAAGCTGAACCTTTGTCAGGCACTGGAGAAGTAAAACAGGACTGTGCTGCGTGACACAGAGATGGAAAAAAGCTTCCAAGAAAGCTGCAATTAATTGTGCTACGGTATCAGTAAGCACAATGGTTACACCATTAGAGCCCATTATTCTCCCTCCAAGACATTACATTACTACATTACTGATGCAACTGGCCGGCGTAACGAAGTGGTGCTTTGCATCCTTCTTCCTACTGAACACCAAGTTCACAACACTGTAGCACCGATGCCAGATTTAGTGAGGGTTTTTTTTCCAGTGGGTCAAAAATTCCAGTTAACAACCTAAAAAACAGCTGTGCAAAAAGTTAAACACCTGTCCTTAATCAAATGCAAATGCTTGGGTTTCTATTTGATACAACTCAAAATTACAGCTATTTCTAAATACTCTGCTTCAACAGTGAGTATTTTTACCTCATCTGGACAGACTATTTTCAGAAAGGCATTTGAGAGAGATTATGCCAGAATGCAGTAAATTAGCAAGCCGCTTACGTAAATACCGAACTTCTTTGAAGTTAAGGGGGGGGGGAAAGAAGCAGCTATATCTAGAGGGTTGCCACTCCTAACGCAGAGAGCTCATGTGAAAGCCAGGAAAGAAAGATTTGCCCATGTTGCTCCATCACAAAAGGAGCTCAGAACAGCAGATCATTCAGTCCTGCAGCTCTTACTAATTCGTGGGACTACTGAAAACGAGTAAAGTTTATTCATGTGAACAATACTGCAGGAAGGAGCCTCTGTTTGCAGAGCGCCCAGTCAGCAGCGAATGGTTCTGCAGCGCGGAGGAAGGCCAAGAACGCCCACCACGTCTTGTGCAATGCCTGGGAAGGCTGTCCAAGTGAAGGTTGGGCTAAAACATGAAACAGTACTTCCTCTGCAATTATTAATATAAGACAGAGTATTAATATAATCTTTAGGAACATTCTCCTTCACGTGCATAACCCCAGAAAATCGCTTTCCAGTCACTGCCTGCAGTATTCAGCTCCACAAACCCCCAGTACATTGCAAAAAGGAGATGGCTCTTTAGAGTTATTTTAAATTTCCTTTCTTTCAGTTTCATTTAATCTTCTCACACACCGGCTCTCTGCAAAAAACTAAGCAGTTGATCAGTTCCCACTTTGCCGCTCACTCTCCTGCACGGTGCAATCACAGCTTCTCCTCAGTGCCTTCTTTCTGGACTAAGTAACGCCACTCTGGTTGACTATCACTGTACCAAAATATTCCCCTTGGACGTTCTGACTTTCATTATCTTTTCCGCTGTTTGCCCTATTCTTTCTCTTTCTGGAAATGAGGCTACTGAAACTGAACTAATTATTCCAGGCTCAGAGGATGTTTTATGGGGGTGCTGAATTGTTCTCATTTTTCCCTCTGCCACAGCCAATACCCATGTGTTTGTTTAAATAACGACAACTATTTCAGTGCATGGGTGCCATGCCAGCAGCACGGTGAACCTTCAGGGGAAACAAGATCAGAACTCGTCCCCATGATGCTCCTCAAGCCCCAGTCAAGGGGAGAAGTAAACTAAAAAGTCCTCATTTTCTCAACCCCTCTGCCCTTAAACACAGTCCTGACCCCCAAAATGGATGTTTTCCCAGGGCCTCATCTAACTCAGAGCCTACCAGACCACAAAGGTGTGATCCCAACCCTAAAGACCACAGTGTGCCCACCACGACACCTTACTCCAGCCGGGGATGTATCGGCAGCGCTGTCGGGAGTACGGAGCATGGATTGCACAAGCTGCCTGTGGGCCTCGCAGCTCCTTTCAACAGTACTGGTGTAACTCTGCTCAGCAACTAGCTTTGTAGCCAGTTTCGCAGTTTGGGTGTGTTTGCCCTGTTTGCATGAGAAGCAGCTATTAAGCAGGCTGCAGCATTCCAGGTGAACTCCCAGGGAATCCCAAAGCATAGCCCTAGGTTGGGCAAATCAGAGCCGTCTCAAGGTGACAAAGGTGGGGGTAAGGGTGGCGGGGTCCCTTCCAAAGGAAAACCTTGCCATGGCCGTGCCTCCTCTCTCCAAACGAAAGAGAAGCCACCTGCGATCGCAGTTGACACCTGAGCATCCAGGGCCAGCCCAAAACCTTAGAAAACACTTTGTGACTCACCAGCTCCTGCCTCACACCGACACAGTCTGTAATTAAAGTGTCTCGATAGAACCTCACCAGCCCTGATAAGGTGGTGTTTTCCCACCCATCTGATAACTGCCAAGTCTCTCCACAACCTCAAGCTCTGTCTCGAGCCCTTCTCTCCCCATGACATCCTTGGTCAGCAGAGAGGAGGCAGAGCTGGCAGACATCAGCATCCCCATCTGCTCTGGCAGTTTGATGGCTCTCATCACCACAGGTCTCCTTGTAAAACCCACCAATTATCCCACGCGTACGCAAGTTCTATGTGCTGAAGAGAGATGACAGCCCATATCCATCCTGAAAATCAATTAGACTATCTGTATGCTTAAGGGGGAATAAGCTTTGGCTGGGGTATTTTTCTCTTGTTGTATTTAATCTTGCTTTAGAAGCATTCAGCCACCACAGTTTAAGTGCTGATGTATGTCAGACAGACAACGTCACTGACTTATCTACCTTGGCTCTCAGTTTTCAGCTGCAAGAACATCGCTATATAAGTTCAGCATCCTTTGCATTAGATAGGTGCTTTTTTCATTCCTACCTTTACACCTGTAAAATAGTCAAAATTATTCCTGCTTGTCTTACCTGTGGTTCACCAAACATGTTCTTTAAGACAGAAGGCAAGGCATCATATACATACACACAGGCAGGAATTTTTCATTAAAAATGATCTGCACTTTGCTGGTGTCTGCCCCTGCATTCACTCAGCTTGCAAAACTGTTTTCACTATCCAAAATCATTGAGGCACAAGGCAGTTTTTTTGAGCACGGTGGTATAATGAAGAACTAGCTAATAGGTAAAGCAGAACAGCAGGTCCTAACTACTGGGAGGAGGCTTTTTTGTTTGGGTTTCTGCTCCCCCCTCCCCCCATGTTAAAAGAATTGGGTATTTTTACAACCCTCCTCCTTACTGAGAACATGCCAGATAATTAAATCTAAGCTCTTAATTTTTAAAATCTAATTTACTTTTGAAAACATACACTGCTGGACTATTTTTAGGATTTTTCTTATGTGGGCCAGCGGAAATAGGCTAGCCAGTTAGCACGAGGGCTTACAGGCTGCGCCAAGCAGAATTCACGTTGCAGTCTTTAAGCTGAACACCATGAACCAGTAAAACAACAGAGAAAAAAATTTCCTTTCAAATTATAAATATCTGCAGTGGGGTACTGATATTGATCTTCAGTTTTGAAAAAAGCTTATTTTTAGCAAAACTCAATCTGGGCCTACAGCTTTGACTCAGGAGTTTCTTTAATTTGTTACCAACTCAGAGCAAAATAATCTATCTACCCAGACTTACAGTGAATGATTCAGTGAAACTAATTTCTGTGATACACTGGCATGCGAAAAAAAAATAAATGCTCCTGTATTACAAAAAAAATCTTCTTGGCATCCTCCACAAGAAGCATCTCAGTGGGTACCCAAAATGACTCTGACCTCTGACGTCTCTCTCCTTTCTGTTGGCAGCACTTCCTACCAAAGAGCTGGGAGTCCAGCATCAGTCCCCGGGCATCTGGCCCGCCTCACCAGTGGCAGCTTGCCTTGCTACTGGCCATGTCCTCTGCTTCTCCATCACCTCAAAGCAAAGATGTTTCACCTGGGGCAAAGGACCTGCAGCCTGGGGACCGGATATGGCCCATAGCCCACAACCTCTATTTTTCCAAATCCCTGCCGGTTAACATCCCGGAGAACGGTCTGCAAGGAAAAGCCAACCTTCCCCGACTTTAGCTCCTTGTTCACAGCCAAACACAATATATTAGCAAAGGCACTACAGCCCAGCAGTGTTTATCCAAGACCACCACGGGACCAGAGAAACTGTGAAACACTGCGGGATGTGAAGTTTCCTCCAATTATTTGACCGCCTTGAAAATGCAAATGCATTCACCATACCTCTGCTGCAACCCCGGCACTGTTCACTTCCCCCACCTGGGAGCAATATTTCATAGCAGTGCAATTTAAAAGCAGGGTGTTTTTATTAATTTTAAAGCCTCAGACTCTCACAGGTCCAGGTGCTACTCCACAGCACTCAAGGACAGAAACCTGGTCCTTGAAGAGGCCTCTTCTCTAATCTTCTTGGGGGTTCCCGTTTGCCTGCTCACTCAAGAGCCTGTCCCGAGACCCTTATGGCCACATGAAGTCCATGTGCTGTTCACATGAGCAAGATCCATCCACGTAAGGGCTCTGGGAGCAGGCTCCGAATTTGCTGACCCAAAGGTATCACCCATGCCTCCCTGTTTGGCTGCAATGCCTCCGTGCACTCCTATCTCCTTGCGGGCATCCCGCCTCCCACACATCCTGCAGCACTGATCCCTCCCTGCACTTTCGCTTTCAGCTGCCTTACAACACCGGGAGAAAAGAGCTTATACCTGTCTCCTGTGCTTTAACAGATCTTTTGAAAAATCCCGGTATCAACGTCCATTACTGCCTTAAGCACAACGACAGGAAGAGCCCAGTCCCGAAGTGTCACGCCAGCAAAGTTCCCACCAAGCCGGTCTGTTACACTCGCTGATGACAGACAACCAACCACCACCAAGCAGATTTACACCGAGTCTGCCTAAGAGCCAGCAGGATCAGAATCTGGCCCAAAATTTTTGAACAAGAAGGATGCCATTTAACACAGTGCTTGTAAATGGCCTGGAACTGAGTGGGGTGAACAAGTCCTTCCTCCCGTACCCACCTTGCCAGCTCTGTTCAGCAAGGGCACGGTCACCTGTCCTGAGGCCTGTTGGTACAAGTGGCGTAATTTTCTTCCTGTTCCTTACTACCAATCCAGTATCATTTAACTCTAAATCAAATCCAAGCCTATTTCTTTTCCTTATCAGCAATGAGCCAAGAGAATCCCTGTGGGAAACTGCAAGTGTCCCAAGCACCTTCTCAGCCCCCAAGCTGGTCCATGTATTTACTGCAGGATGCCAACAGCCCTCTTACAGTACCACATTATAAAATCTCCTGGGTTGTTTCCAGGATCAATTACACCAAAAGAGGGTACCGCTTAATATGAGCTGGGCATAGGAATCAAGAAAGAGAATAAAACACCATCAAGATGACAGGCACCGCTTGAACAGAGCCCAAGAAAATGGTCACGTCCCATAAGCCACGCTGTGCAACTTCCTCCTCATCCACAAACTGCCATGGTAAGTAAGGGAATGTGATGATTCAAAAGCATCAGTTCAGTGTAACAGGTTAAATTAATTAAAATAACCAAGACAAGCTTCTGCAGCCTCAGCAAGGTATCAGCAGAAGTGCCTGTAACCCATCCATGCTGCTGAACTGATCCACACCGATGACAGCTCCTCCCAGAAACATATTCCTCACTCCTGCTACCAAAACGAGCCTACAGCTGCCTCCTCACTCACTCATTTCACTTGATCAGTGGCCTCCTCTCTTCTGTTTTTACAGAAGAGAGATGTAGCTTTATGGAAAGCAAAAGGAGTGACTGACCACCAGATTGTATCTCCTCACAGCCTACAACAGCAGGATTGCTGTATTACCTTCTGGGAAAATGGGAAGCTTACACGCTGACAGACAAACGTGGCCATGCTGAGCCCACTGAGAAGAACTCTTTGTTGTAGGAAATCCCTGAAAGCAAGGACAGATCAAAAACTGCATTTGAGGCTTTGGCTGGCAGAGTCCTCTAAAACATCCGTGGGGTTTTTTTCAGGCTGTCCCCACTGAAGACCTCTGGCAAAATAACTACAGGTTAAGGTGACTGCACAAGCTCCGGGGTAATTTTGACTCCATCTGTACGTCTTTTAAAATACTTATCGGTATTTTTATTATATTTACATTATATTTAATTATAATCAAATATTTATATGGACATGGTGCAGTAAGTTGCTTTTGGTGAGGAAGAAAACAAGGAGAGAAAAAAGCCCCTACTTTTTCCTTACACCCTGCTGAAACCTCCTATGCCTGGGGCAAAGGAAAACAACGTGCAGAGAGGTGAGAGTGCTGGCATGGAGGGACTGGCCCAGTTGGACACAGCAGCCCAGCCTGGGAGACTGAGAGAGGCACCAGCAATGTGTTGAAACTGGGCTGAGACTGGGAAAGCGAGCAGGCACTGATGCACGCTGTGAAGGTCATACAGGAGGTTTGGGAGGCGATGGCACTGGAAAAACCAGCCCACCACACCGAGCAGCTGCTCATTTCACTGCCCAGCAGTTAATGCTGACGCTGGGTGTTAAAGGAGACAACAGGAGAGGTCTGCTGGGCTCCAAGCAGCCATCTCAGGCCAAGCAGCTCAGGGATGCAAACAGCAGCAGCGCTGCTGCTCGTGATCCCCGTAGCAAGAGAGCATGTCCCGGTGACAAACTCCCCCATCCATCCCCTCCTTGCTTCTTCTGTACAGTCTCTCCTGGGCCAGCACCAGAGCTATTTTGAGTGGCAGATGCTAGCTTCCACAAGCTGCCTGAAAGGAGCCCCCGCTCTTTTTGCGCTACACATTGACCAGAGGAAATTACTTCGGACAGAGGATTTAATTCCTGGTGCCCACGCACTCCAGCAAAGAGCTGTCTTCTCCTCTGGTGTCATCTAATCGAGCACGGCTTTGTCCTTTCACATCTTCACTGGGGGGAAGGTGGGGGGAAGACCATAAAGCTTTCCTCTAGCTTCTGAGAGAGAACTCAGTCCCTGTCCAGGACAAGGGAGATAAGGCTCAGGCTTTACAAGTCCCCAGCTGGTGCACCACTGGATATTTACTCTGGACAACATGGAAGATTTCTGACTGATAACCAACAGCTTGGTTCAATACACACTGCACAAAGGCTGACACGCTAAACGTGGTTACTCAAAGTAACTTTGAGCCGCCATGGAAAAGAGCGTTTGCAGTAGCATCAAGGAAAGGTGCAAAGTTGTCCCTAACACTCACCTGCACCCTGTGCTGCCAGCTCACAGGAGGGCTGAAAGACTAGATGAAGCCTGTTACCATTCAGCAAAGAAAGCCAGGAACCCAATACACTGCTAAAATTAGGCTGTTGTTCCCCAAACATACTCCTTGTATATACAGTCATATTTCCCAATCGTAAGTCCAAAGTCTCGTTTACATCAGAAACTAAGTGGTATAACTGCAGCCCTAAAACTCCCTAGCGTGGCCACGGCTATAACTGCTATTAAGGTACTTTCCAACATGATAAAGGGAATAATCATACTGGCATGCATCATCTTTATGATTATTCTGGGTGTTCCTGGTATAACCATTTCTGGGATTTTTTTTTTTTATGTTATACTCATAACTGAAAAAATTATATGAATAAAGATGTCCAGAGGGAAACAAACCTTCATCGGCCAGTCAACCAGCAACCTCCCACTGAGTCTCTACTTCTCAGTCCCACCATTGCTCCTTCTCAATCCTCACAAGGCAACGGAGGTCTGCAGCGAGTGCAAACATGCTGAATGTACGTCTGTCCCACTCCTGCCAACACTGTTGGGTTCAAGCAACCCACCCCATTCCAGGGAAGGAGCACGGTTTCCTCACTGCCATCCCAGGTCCCACCAGCATCAGTGGCCACAAGCCATGACCAGGCACAACCTTCTGCTCTTTGGACAGGCGACTCTCCTTCCCATTTGGAGAGGGTACAAATGCACAACTTATTTAGAGAAACTGCGGAAGTTTGCTTGGGGGGTTGTCAGGTAAGAGAATCGAGCAAAACTACACATCATTTTTTGCAATGCTAACCTCTGGGCAAGGACCTCGAGTGCCCAGAAGCAGATGGGGAAAACACAACAGCAAAGACCCCTAAGTATAACATACAGGAACATATAAGAACCTTCAGGCTGCATTCCCTTTTTTTCTTTTTTACTAGTGAACAATTAAACTGAAATATAATGGGGTGAAAAAGGATGTTCTTCAAACTGCAGTTAAGAAAAGCCCAGGAAAAAAGCATGAAATTCTACTTTGCGCCCAAATATCCCTCTATCATCCTAGCTGAAATAAGTTTTAAATTTATTTTTATGTTGCCCCTAAAGCCATAATAGCATCTTGAATGGTTCAATTACAACAGAAAGCAGAGAAGTCACAAACAGGTAACAGTATGCTCGCCAGTAAGGGAAGGGAACAGTCTCTATATACACACACACATATGTATACATACATATCAGAACTTAAAAGCATTAACTGATTTGGTTAAGCTGTGCTAATACATTGCTATTGCTCATTTGCTTGGAGTCCCTCTAGTTCGCCTGGATTAGGAGAAGTGGCTGAGGTTAAACTGAGGTTAGCTGACACGTGTCAGCCAAGCCTGACCTAATCCTGGGTTTCTTCCTAGTTGTTGTGTCTTCCCCTCTAAATAATATTAAGAATAGGAAGAAACCACAGGGATGCAGTTGGGTTCCAAATAACTATTTTTAGTAGCTGTACACAAACAGACAAGGCCAAGTTGTGCATGCCGGCTGCTCCGCAAAAACCTGCTCCCCACGATCCCCGGCTCCCTGGCCTCTGCTGTTCCCGAGTCCTGCAACACAAGATAAGGAGACCCCCTCCCCAAGACTGAAATGAAAACTACCTGTTTTCTCAACTCTGTATTAATCTCATTGTTGTCTAATACCTTTCCTCCACCTGGTAAAAGAGGACCTTTATAATACAGTATAGGTGACTTTGAGCTACTTGGACCTGCCATCCAAGCATCCCCTGTGAAAAAGAAATACATGGACTTACTCCAATGATTTGCGCTGGTTCCAAGATCTGGGGAAACCTCCCAATCATCTCAAAGCAACTCTCGGATCTGGCCTAAAAGTAGGGGTCTGATGAGCAATAAAGAAATGAAAATAATATAGCTTAAACCACAGAGGTGCCAGCTTTTACTGCCTTGCATTGAGTACACAATATTTTGCTCCCACTATTTCAAGGGAAATAACACTCTGCGCGACTGTTACAGGATGTAAAATGTGTACTGCGCTGTTCAGAGCTCGTAATTGAAACATTTGAGCGCCAATGAAATCCCAAACGTAAAGTTTTTAATTTTCATTCAACCATGACATTAAAATTCGGGGGGGGGGGGGGAATTACTACCTCGGAGTGCTTTTAAGGTCTATTCTTTCTGATGTAGTAACTGGGATAAGCTCAGCCAAGATGCCAGCAGCTGCTGGCATACTCCAGCAGCTTGCTCCCAGTGCCACTGCCTGCTTCTCCTTTGTCATCCCTGCTCCTGTACCACACAAGAGGTTGTCAAGAGGTTCATCAAGGAGATGCAGCCTGCTGCCCGCAACACGTGCAGGAGTGCCACCACCTTCATACACGTGCCTTCGGCCCTGCATAAGGAATGAGCAGGCATCTGTTGGAGAGCAGGGCTCCTGTCGAGGCAGCTGTCCAAGCTCGGGCCAGACGTACAAAACAAACCCAGCAGACTGAAAGAACCGCTGAAAGAACCGGTTCAACTATCTTCTCTATCTGAAGGCGCATGACCACTGTTTATAGGAAGGAGAAGGTTATCTTGCAATACAGATCTTATTCAGCAGCTTCCAAGATGACTGTGTATGACACCCGGCTAAAAAACCTCAGCTGAAACCACTAAATGCTCTGCACAGCTGACGGGGAAGCCCTGAAAGGCTTGTTTGTGTGTTGCAGATCTTCAGACCACCTTCCTCAACACTCATGTTCACAGGCTAGAGTGAGACTAGAGACTCATTGACTTAGAGCAGTCTCAGCCTACATCATGCACTAACTCATGTTCCCTGCATACTTTCATTCCATGATCTTCACGGGTTGCCTGTTTCGCTGGCTGGCTGGAATTTAACCTGGAAAATGTTTAAAGGTTTGATGTTTGCCTGCCAGAGAGCTACTGCCTCTTCCCCCAAAAAAAAAAAAACCTGCAGAAAAGGTACTGCTTAGGGGGTCTGCTTTTGCACTGCTTTCCTTTCCCCCCCTGCACTCAAATCATATTGGCCACGGTACCTCCAGAAAGGACCCAGCCACCACTCTCATCCACATCTGACGGACCAAATCCACCGATTTCAGTGCCTGTGTGTCCACATGCCACCCAGCTGGGGAATGGCACCCAGATTTATCAAACCTCCAGAATACAAGACCTGCCTCTTCTCCTGCAGCAGTGCAGAGAGATGTGAAGAGAAGCCTGCTACCTATTAAGTTGCTTTATCACAGTGTTTCAAGTACTGAGTAGAGAGGAAGGATGAACTTGTGGTTATGCCACTATGTAGAGATGTAGCTTCTAGCAGTCCTAGCCTCCTACCACAGATTGCCCAAATAGTTTTGAGCAGGTCAAAATCTCCCTCATCAGATTTCCCCACCTTTTAAGTGCCTGAGAAGGAAACATTTGCAACCAACTGTGGAGCACTCAGACATTAAAATGGTGAGGACTGTATAAACAGATGCGTATCTCACTGGTGAAGAAACAGACTGATGTGTTTAATGGTTTATAATGGCTGGTTTAGTTGCCATGAAAGTACTTAAGAGCATGCAACGTGTCCTTGGATTAAATCTAAATAAACATAAACAGCAATAAAAAATGGCTTTTATTACAAGAAGGCCTGACTCTTGATATATGAGGATGCCAAACTACATATTATAAGATGTCAAAAAGCAAAACAACATTACAGTCATTTGCATAGAAAACATAGTGACACAGGGAGAGAGGTAAAACAAAATGGACAACTTGCTAGGGTCTGATTCGAAAATCTTAGAAAAATGCCATTTGCTTGAGTCGGGACTGAGCTACCAAGGAGATTTGTGTTAGGTAAAGCTACAACAAAATGGAGACAAAAACTCCAAATCGTGTCCCTGGAAGGGAGATAAATGAGGGTCAGAATGAAGTTCATTTAAATCCACTGAGCTGATACAGAGGGAGTTAGAGAGATCTGCAAAACAAAATGAAAGGCTCGGTAGGAGACTGCACAGCCAGTGCTGCAATGTCAGAAATGCAACACAGTGCCATCTGAAACCTACAGGCACAGTACCAGGACTCGAGGAAAAATAACGGTGGCACTCCTGGGGAAGACGTGCCTGCCTGCAACAGCGCTAGAATAAAGCACAAGGGTCCTGCAACACATGCCCCCGACAGCAGATGCATTTTGAAGGAAGGTTCAGCAGAGCCTCTGGGGAGGACATCCTCGGGTGAAGTAAAACCGCCAGAGGAATATTTTGGAGCTGCATTTATTTACACCGGGGAGGAGGATTTGCCCCTTTCTTTTGCTCCTGCTTGGCATCCTCCTTTGAGTCTCTTATGGGAGAGAAGGTGTCTTAACACAATAGATAATTAGCTGTAATGCATCCTCTGTGGCTATAACAACTTAACAGGGCTTATCTGTAGACCTGATCTAGACTTCCAGTTATCCTTGTTCTCCCAGTTCCTTCCCCCCCCCCAATATTTGCATCTCAGCTTGACAGGTATTTTGTATTCAAGCTTAATAAAAGTGTTTGCATGTGCCTGTGCACGCTTAGGAGAAGGTAAGAGAAAACTACCCGATTTTAACTCTGGTTCCCCGAGACGCGGCTCGTTCCATTTTCCCTCCCCTGACAAACAGAGGGAACTGAAATAAGAAACGTCAACTTTGGGATCCTGCTCTACCAAACGATTAACTCATTAAAAATATTGGACTCTTCGTTTAAAAAAGAAAAAAAAAAACCAAACAAGATTCCCCAGGAAGTTGATGCATCACCGTGTTGCATCTGTGTCAAGCTCTGGATAAACAAGCAGCAACATGAATGAAATCTGTCCAGAAAGACTGCATTTCAGCGCCAACCACGCAATCTCTGGCCAAACCACTGCATATGTAACAAAGTTTGATCTCGCTTGCGAGCGCTCAGCTGCGCTTCTGCCATTTCCTGTGGAAAATTGAAGCTCTGAACGATGTCTATCACCCAGCCCTCACCAACACCCCTGCCAGCAGCCCCTAAATACACACACAGACCCGCAGGCAGGCAGCCCCGGCACAGCCAGAGCCAGGCGGGGATGCTCGGCAGCTCCGGGCCGGGCACCGCCGGGAAGGGGCAAACCCGCCGCGCTGTCCCCTTCTCCTCCTCCTCCTCCTCCTCCTCCTCCCACCCCGGCGGCGCGGCCCCGCCGCAGCCCCGCACATCCCCGGCGGCAGGTGCCGCGGCCCGCCCGAGCCCGGGGGGACGGACGGGCGCCCGCGGGGGGGTCCCGCCCCAGCGCAACAGGTGGTCGGTGGCGGCGGCGCCCGGTCCCGCCCCGCGGCCGCACTCACCGCTGGCGTTCTTGCCGCAGATGAGGTGCTGGTAGGGCTGCAGCAAGCCCCAGAGCTCGGGGTCGTTGTTGACCGTCTGCTCCAGCGCCTCCAGGGTGAACCGGGGCGCCTCGCCGCCCTCCTTCTCCTTCTCGGCCGGGGCGGCGGCGGCGGCCGGGGGCCGGCCGGGCGGCGGGAACGGAGCGGCGGGGCCGGCCAGGACCCGGGCGTGGATGTCGCGGAAGAGGCTCTCGGTGCCGGCGGTGAGGTAGATGGCGGCGTGCTCGTGGATGCGCAGGGCCACGCGGCTGTCCACCATCCAGCGGTAGAACTTGCCCACGGAGAAGGCCAGCCCGCACCGCGCCGACTTCCCGCGGCTGAAGCGGTCGCCGCCGCTGCCGCTCATGTTGTAGAGGGAGAGGGCGCCGAGGGCGGCCGCCGTGCAGCGGGCCGCCAGCGTCCAGCCCAGGACGATCTCCATGGCGCTCCGCACCTCGTGCTTGGTGCACTTGGCGAAGCGGAGGCTCAGCCGCTGCGCCTCCCGGGCGATGCGCACCAGCGCCCGGCTCACCAGCGTCGAGAGCCGCGCCGCCGCATCCCGGCTCCCGGGGCTGGCGGCGGCGCCCGGCGCCCGCGGCTCCCGGCGCGGCGGCGGCAGCAGCAGCGCCTCCACCTCCTCCAGGCTCCAGGGGACCTCCTCAAGGTCGGGCAGGAGCCGGGAGCACTGCTGCCCCGCGCAGTCCAGCACCTCGGAGTCTTCCGCTAGGACGGTGTTGACGGTGTCGAAGCTGTTGTGCCGACTGTGCATGGAGTCAGTTAGGTGCGGCCAGCAGCTTCCTCCATAGGGGTACGCGGGGTGCGAATCCGAGCAGCACAGCGACAAGTTGGAGGAGCGCACCGAGTCCGCCGCGCCACCATACCCGGAGTCCAGCGTCAGGTCTTCCAGCGTCCTCACCGCCGTCTTACCTCTCCGGGCCATCGCTGCACTTCATGCTGCACCCGCGGGACCCAGGCGGGGAGCGGCTCACAGGAAAGGGGAGGAAGAGAACAGCGAGGGGGCGCGGCGAAACCCGCCGGCCGCTTCGCCCCGCCGGCCGCAGCCTGCTGCCGCTCCGCTCCGCCAGACGCCAGCGAAAGCGGCGGTGCTGCCCGCGCCCTGCTGCCGGCCGCGGCCCCGCTCCCGGCCGGGCTCCTGCACTGCGCCGCGCCGCCGGCCCGACACCGCACCGCAGCGCAGCGCCGGCCAGGCGGCGCGGGGGGGCGGGGTCATGCAAAGCGTCTCCAGCTCGCAGCCAATGGCGCGGTGCGGGGGCGGAGACATGCAAAGCTCCGCGCTCGACGGCCAATGGGGAGGCGTCCTGAGCCTGGCGGCACCTCCCCTCGCCTCCGCGGAGCGCGGAGCCGCGGCGCGCCGCACCGCGCAGCGAGGGGCGGGCGGGGGCGCGGTCCCGGCGGCGCTGCCCCGCTGCCGCTCCCGGCCAGTCCCGGTCCCGCCCGCGCCCCGCGGGGGCTGCAGCACCCTGCCCTCCGCGCGGGGCCCCCGCCCGGGCTGCAGCCTGCGCGCAGGCAGGACCCCGCGGTCCAGTCCCGACGGCGGGGACTTTGCGTGCTGCAAAATGACAACAGCGGGACCGCTGGCAGCCGAGTGGGGGGCGAGGCTCGGGGAGGAGTGAGGCCTACCGTGTCCCCACGCACCGCGTCCTCTGTCCCTCCCGGCTGGGAACAGCAAGGTGTGAAGCACGTCTCTGTTGCATCCACCACCACCGTCCCCCAGGCAAAGAAACCGGAGTCCTGCTCCAGCCCTCGCTGGTTTTTCACACCAGCAGTTTCCTGATGTTGCTATAAACAAACGAAAGGCACCACAGGCACACTCACAAATAGCATGAGACAGTCAAGATGTTTTGAAACCGAGCAGAAACTGCCACGTAAGAATAGCAGGCATTGCTGGTGTCAGGAAGAGCAATTTCCAAATAATTAAAACAAGTACAATAAAGCCCTTGGATATTCTTGAAATTAACCCACTGAGTATCACGAAGGGTTTGACAAGCAAGATTTGTACTGAGCGTAGGGTGCGTTTCCTATGCACGTTAAGATTTCTTGCGCAATATATGGACAATTTATCCCCAACTAACGTACTTTAATCTGACATTGCTAGGCTTTAGCGTTATTAGGAGTTGCCTGGCTAATATCCCAGGCAACAGACTGAGAACGTATATGCTTGTGCGTCTGGTTTTGAAGAAATGTTATATCCTTTTAAGTGTAAAATACCAGCAAAATTCTATCCCTTTAAGGATAAAAGCCCAGCAAACCCATTTCTCTATCATGCCAACAGAGGCGGCCAAAATTCTTCAGCAGACAAGGCAAGTCATGTAAGAGATTTCCCCGTCCAAGTGAGCGAAGCCTGACGATCCTTCAACATAAACTTCCTATAAGGAAAGCACAAACGCAACTACAGGTAGGCTGATTTGTCAAACAGGTTGGGGAAAACTATGACACCACCGAAAACACAGAGAGAGAGTTGTCTTCCAGATGAAGGGCTGTCAGAAACTGGTTTCTCAGCATATCCTTGGTCCTTCCACAAGATACATTATGCACAATAGGTTTCCCCAGAAATCCTAAGCGGCGCCATATCCCGATAAAAAATAGCGGAGCTGAGAACAGGAGCAACCTGAACTACAGCCACTGTCGTGCTGCAAATAAGTTCAGGCCCACAGCGCTGGCAGCAGCTAGTCTTTGGAGGGGGGATGATCATCAAAAATGAGAGCATGCCTTGAGAGCAAAAATCCTGTGGACTTTGTGGTGATCCAGCTGTTACATCTTGCAGTAGAGCCCTCTGGTGTCTTCAGCGCTTCAGTGCAGTGGCTGTTCAAAATTCACGTTTCCATTTGGTAGAAGGAAGGCACCACCAGGACGGAACCCCTCAAGAAAGCTATTTTTCTGACAAGCTCCGTTCACCTGACTGTGTCCCTATGCTTTCACAGACTGCCACAACTGCTCGCACTGAGCACACGTGACAGCGGGTCAAACTCAGGGAAAGTCCAAGTTTAGGAAGTTTTGTAGGAAACGGTTTGTTTGGCTTCACCAAGGCACAAGGTCCAGGGAGGGTGGAAAAAGTGATCTGGGTGGTTTCTTCACCAGCCTTTGTAAAGAAATGGTGCTTCAGAGGTCAACATCAGCCCTAGGCTGAAGCATTGGTTTTGGGCACAGCATTAGCCACACATTGAGACAAACAGGAGAAATGAGAAGTGGACAGTTGTCTCAGGCTGCGTGCAGACTCAGGCATTCGTATTACTGACTCAGAGCTAGTTTGTACTTCAAAAGGCGTTGGGGGAGTGATTGGGTTTGGTTTTTTTTTTAATTTGGAAAGCAAAATATCGGGCTTTACTAGAGATTTTGTACATGCAGCTAGATGTGCATCACCTCACACATGGCAGTTTGATTCCTGGTCACACTACCAGCTGGGAAGATGTTGCGACACTTGGACACAGCAAAGGCATGTCAGCAGCACTGGGCTGGTTTAAAATTTCAAAAGGAGCAGTGAGAGCTTCTGACTCATTTCTACAGAAGACTAATTACCTTCGCATTGAAAGGGCTGGAAGTTCAGATCAGTGCAGAGTGGCCATTCTGGATCTCTGGTGATCTTCAGTGCCTGAAGGATCTCACCTGCCCAGGTGTGGATATCCTGGCTGCTGCATCCTGGGGCGAGCTTCGGCACGTTTTGGAAGGACATCTGAAAGTGCTCCTGAGACGAGGCGACTTTGTTCTTGAAACTACCCTGGGAAAAGACAGAATCAAACAGATTGGAGGGAAACACACCCCTGCAACAAGTCCAGTGCCCACATGGGGTGAGCTCTGCAGACAGTCCTCACCTTTAATCCAGAAAGGCCACCACACCTCTCCTGTCCTGGGCTGAAAGGCAGGTGTCTGCAGCTGTACCCTGCTCTGCAAGCCTTACAGCTGGGGTCATTTGCCTGTTAGACAAAAACATCCACTGCAGAAAACAAAGTCCCTTTATATGTCAAAAGCTGGGGGTGGGGGGGGAACAATTTTCAGCTTGTTGGAGACATGGACATCAATTATCTTTAGAGAGGATTCAGACAGGGACTGATTAAGTACCATTCCAGGATGATAAGTGCCAGCAAAAACTCTGAAAGAGGGAAATTGAACCACATTTTTAAAAGGTACTCAGGGCCTATTTAAGTGAATGAGAAGTTGGATTTTGTATGGGGAGAGCAGTAAGTACACAATTATTTCCTTCCCCACCCAGTCAACTGCCCGCAAATGGCATCTTCTTGAGAGCTGTAGGGGAAAACATGACAGCAAACAGGCTGCCGGACACAAGAGGAATCTACCTAGGATCAAGCCACTCAAAACAATTTTTGTATTCAAAATTCAATGATGTGCTGCACTGCAATAACAGCTCAGATCAAAAGCAGCATTCGCAGGCTCTCCAACTGCTAGGAGCAGACTGTGAGCCTTACCAGGGCCTTGCTTATATTGCTGTGGAAGTCGGAGTGCTAACGTTTCTAATCACAGGGGGTTAATTTACAAGGCAAGGCTGTAATCCTGTACCTGCAAAGCAGGTGTGAAATGCACATCCCTGGCAGAGGAGCCTTTGGGGCTGCAGCATGTGTACAGTCTGCTGGGGAAGAAGACGCCCATCAGAGAAGGAACTGAGCACTGGCATCAAGTAGCATCGTCCTTCTGGGCCACTGGGCGACTGCTGCCAACTGTTTAGGCAAGCAGGCTCAGGGAGATGACTCTGGTGTTGCTCCTCAGATGCATACAACACTGAAAGGAGTGGGGATGAGCGATGCAATGAGGACACCTACTCGCTAGCTGGTGTGGGTGGGAGGGAAGGACACACGGCGGCAGGATGCCACACCACCCGCTTTTTCCCGGATCAGCTCCATCCCGCTGATTTCAGCAACTAGCTGCGTTAGGACCCCTGGTAAGGACTCAGCAGGAGCTATCCTCGCATGGAGAGGCACGGTTCAGGCAATCAGCTGCTCCTCTTGCAGACGCTAAGGAAAAGGGCTGCCCCTGAATTTCAGCTGACTATTGCTTAGCCGGGGCAGCCGCCCGGCTGTACTCCTCTGCTATGCAAAAGCAGCAGCTCCTACTTCCCACTGAGCTCAAAACCCTTCCTGACCTCGTTCCCACAGTCCCCATGCCCCCGTGTGCTGAGAGTGGAGGTCCCTTAGAGATGTGCAGACTCATGCCTGGTGTGGAGGGGAGCGATTACTTGGGATTTCTCAGAAGCCACTAACCGGGGATGCTCAGAGAAACCAAAATCTCACCGCATCTAATGAAGCCGCAGAGCCCACGGCCGTGGCACATTTTGGAAGCCAAGAGCATAGATTTCGGAAAGAGATCTGACAAATTCCTGGAGGCTAAGGCCACTGGTAACTATTAAACACACACAATGATGCACATGCAGTCTTCATCTCAGAAAGTTTCTCAACAGCTGTTTGCCAGAAATGGGGAGGTTATGCCAGAGGAAGGAGCACTTCGTAATCGCTCGGTTCCTCATGGGTCTGTCGTTGGTGGCTGTGCAGGATGAGATACTGCGCTGCAGAGACGGGACCAGAGCCCCCAAGGCAGTCCTTTGGCTTAAGCCCTTACTCCCACACCAGCCATTACCACCAGGTCACAAGCACAGCTTGGTTCAGAGGTCTGCATAGCCAACGCAGCAGTGCTTACTGTCTTTACAAGATGTTGGATCTTGTCCTTTTTTCTAAGAAGGATCGACTGCAACCTCTGCATGAATCCTGACAGGTTTTAATCTCTTCTTTTCTTAAAACCATCCATGATGAAGACTCTGCAACTTCCTTGGATGGTCTGAGTCCAAATAATCTTACTGCTTAGATCAGCCTTCCTAACATCTAACCTAACCTTTTCTTTGCTACAAATGTGAAGAATGAAAAGATGCTCCCAAACTTTTTTAGTGGACTGGAATGTCTGTCTGGTTTTATCTTAGGCAGTACTGAAAGCAGCTATAGAGCCAAGCAGAATACATATGCAGTGAGCCCCCAGCCAGCAGATGTAGGTGCTTCTCACAATTCACTATACCTCGCCAAAAAAGCGTAGCAGCGTTTGCATGCTTTATGTGCAGTAAGATTATACATACATACTACATTTTGATCAGAACTAAAAGAAACAGGAATAGCAGGCTTCCCGGAGGACAGAGACAAAGAAAGACTCTGTTCAGTCAGTGGTAATTTCCATTCCCACCCAAGGCACAACACACCTAAGGGATATATGCGTGGCTATATGAGAAAACAATTTAAAGGTGAAATCTAAAGTGACAAACAGGCTTGAGATCAGCAGTGACTGTCGAGTTAGCTGGCCCTTTACTCTTTGCTTGAGAGGACACCCAGCATAGAGATTGTTTAACCTAATCTCCTGCTCTACTCCTCCCTGTCTATCCATCACCACTGAAATCCTCTTCATACTTGGTAGCTCGGGAGTGACAGTTTTGTCTCCTCAAAGAGCGGAGTGCTCCAGGACTCAGCCCCACAGTACACGACCATGTTTGCTGCATCCTGATGCAGCAAGGAGGTGACAAGCTGGGTCTGGCACTCACTCGGACCCCGGAGTCCACACCGTGCGTCTGCTCTCTCCTAGGCGGGGGGGGGGGGGTGTATTCCCTGTTTGCAATTCAAGAGTCAGTCCTGATTTAAAAAGAAAATAAGTCCCTTTTTCTTTTTGTATGTTTTACATAGAATTCTTCATGGTACTGTAGCCCACAAATAGTCTTAAGTGCAATTTTAGGAGGTAGTTTCTACAATATGACCTTTCCCTCTGGGGAACGTGCAAAAGGAAGGGTGAGAGAAAGACATGCATGAGCCATGCTCTCCACTTTCCCCACTTATGGGGAATTTTTTTAAAAGAGAGAGGGGGAAAATGGACTGCAGAAGGTTATCTTAAAATCCATTCGTACCTCTGTCTCTTGCCAGTACTTAGGACTGACATACATGTCGACTATTAAAAAAAGCATGATGTCAGCTAAGCCTATTCCCAGACGGCACTATTTGACGAAGAAAAGTCCCAGGTAAAGGCTTTCTCAATTTCCCCATCTAATGCTTTTTTTTTTTTTTTTTTTTTTTTTTTTAAGGGAGCATTTGCAGCTAGACGAACGACCTTGCCATCCATGTAGCAGATCTCTTCCGCACCACAAGCTCCCATCCCACCGTGCACTGACTCGTGGGTGGGTGGGCAGCGAAACGAGGAGCCCCAGGCTGTGGGTCAGCCAGTGCCATGTCTGCGGGGAGCAGCTCTTCCACCACCACCTTCCAGCCCAGTTCCAGGAGAAGGGGCTTTGCACGCCGGTTCCCAACCTCACTCCTTTCTTATTTAAGCAGGCGAGGATTTTTTTTCCCCTTCCTTCTTCTCCCAGTAATTGTGGCAGGCATTAGTGAGTCACAGGCCTATACAATTACAAAGCGTAATTAAGATAAGAGACTAATACAATTCTCTGATATTAAGTGAGAACTTTCTATTTGTAGGCAAATCCCAAGAAAAGCACACAGAAGAAATCATTTTCATATGAAGAGGGTTTTTTTCTTCCCTTAAAAATAAGAAAACAAATCCTAGACATTTTGGCATAAGATAACATTTAAGGAACTGAGCAGTATTGTGCCATTCCCTTTCCTTTGTCCTAGCACTTACAACTTATTTTGCATGTTCCCTTTAAAAACTCATCAAAGCTCCATTTTTTTTTAACGTTACAGCATTCTGTTCATTCCTTGACTGACCAAAAGTATTGCTGAAATGCCCATAAATAAATTAGCAAAATAAAAAAAAAAAAAGTCGCCTCAAACCTAATAAGAACTAACTCCAGAAAAACTCATATTGCTGTCAGCGCTTTTCCTTGCAGAGATATTACATCACTGCAGTCTACAAGGTTCAACAGCAAACTATATCTTGATACATGGGAGAGACAAAGGAGCATTCTTGCTAGAAATTTACATTAAAAAAATTAAATTGTAAATATAGAAACATATAATACAAAACTCTTCTTTTTAGAAGATTGGTAATAATTTTTTTACAATTAACAGTACAGAGCATCGAGCAATGAGAACTGACATTTCCCAACTCTGTCACGAGGTGCGTTTCATCACCTGTTTCATCATCCCATGGGGCCCCGAGGTGGCGCAGTGCAACAAAGGTGACTTGGACATGGAGGGGACAGCAAGATGGGAAGGGAAAGGCCAGCTATCCACTTCGGGGAATGGTGTTGCATGAGGTTATGATCAGTTTAATAAAACTGAGGACTTGCCCCGCAAGGGTGGTGGGCTCCGGGCAGGAGCAGACATCTCCTGCGAACCCACTGTGGCTTCTGAATTGAGTAACCGTGTTTTCAGGAACTGGAAGGTTATTATAAACCGCTGATTTCACACATGGTGAAGGTGTGAGCAAATCATGAAATATTTGTGGGAAATCTCTCCCCCTAATCAACCCATAATCCATGCTTTCTCGACTCCCTCTCCCTCTTTCCCTCCCATTGCTGGGAGTAGACAAACTATATATGGTCTGCACAGGGATTATGCTTTATCCGGCCAGCGACCTACTGGAGTGTCATGTACTTTAAGAAATATGAGCTACCAAACTGCCTCTTCCAATTTTTGTAATTTCAAGTATTTCTTGCATTTGCAGATGCCTAAAGGCTCAGGAAGCAAGCACTGCAGAAGCTGGGGGAAGGGCTGGTAGCCATTTCTGCTTCACATCACAAGCTCTCAAATGACCTGTATCTCATTTAGAAACCTGCCAAAATACCATCCAAATAAGCAACTTTTTCTCCTTTCAGAGTCCCTTGTTGAATATCTTGATATACCTTGATGCCGGGCATACGCTGATGTCAGCTGCAAAGGGAAAAATAACATTTCCAGTACCCAAAGCAGGGGCTTGACAGCTGTTGGATGCTGAAGGAGACTGTAAATACAGGACAAGAGTCCACCCCGGGCCTGGGAGGAGGTGCAGGTTAAGCACACGCACAGTTTTATCCTGTAGTTACGAGGACTGTGGAAGGGAAAACTTAATGACACACTTTGCCCACGCTGCTGGCCCCGGCAGGCAGGGCTTGCGGGCAGGAAAGTGCCCGTAAGTAGCTGTTAAGCTTGTGGTGCAAACACAGCACACGCTAGGTGGGGACCAGTTTGTAAGCACAGATGGTTTAGGCCCTATTAAAAACTAATTTTGTGATTTTTTTTTTTTCAGCTGAGTTTAAGGCAGTAAGATAAGATCTCCACAGACTCCCAATGTGCAAAGCCTGTTAGCCCCGAGGACAGAAGCTCTGTGGTGTTGGTGACAGCCCACCGCCTTCATCTGGCTTCAGATCTTAATTTCAGCTTAGCGTTAGGAAGGCCCTGTATTCTTGCACCTCATCACGGAGCTGCGGATGGGCTGGGAGGGATGGAGTTGTCACAGGTGGCCGTGCTGGGCTCCCAAACCCCCTTGGACTTGATGAGAGAGGGGATGAGGAAGGACAGGACCCGTTTCCTTGGGCCACCAGAGGAAGTGTCTGTAGGAGAGGTGAAGATGCAGTGAGTCAAGGAGCTACCAGGGCAGATATCCCAGACACCATTACGGCTCCAGTCAAATCTCAGTGACGAGATTTCCCAGAGAAAAGACAACTGGGGGAGGGAAGACACAGACGCTTCCCTTTCATGCCCACCTCCATGTAGTTGTTGCAGCATCCAAAGGAAAAAGCAATTGGTTTGTTTTTTTTTTAAAACCACATGGTCTGTATCCTTCAGCTTCCACGTGCTCTAGGGGTAATACCCCCTCCCAGGGCATGGGTCTCTGGGGTGGGCACTGACCCCAGAGCCGCAGGGGGCTGACCCTGCACAGTCCTGTCCGAGTGGAAAAGAGAGGGCTTATTTTAGCAGCACGGCCAGGATGTGTCAGCCAGAGTCCTGCTCTGGGTCTCCAGGGACCCAGATCCTTTCCCTAGTCCCATCACTGCTGTGGTGCTTATGGACCTGGACAAATCGCTTTATGTCTCTGTGCCTTTATTTTCCATCTGTAAAATGGAGATAATTATATCGACCTTCTTCATAAAATGCCTTGCAAATGCTAGAAAACAGCTAACTACTATCATGATTATTGTCTAAAATAATCCATTATAGCCTCTGGATGCTGGAGAAGAAATGAATGATGGCGGGAGTCCACATAAACACTGCATTAGATCAATGCAGGCACTATTACAATGTTGATCTGGTCTACTAGTGCGTGTTCCCACAAATCCACATGGGGATGAAAAATCCAAACATATCTCTTGGCTGACAACTGACTGAAGCTATGTTACAGGGAGGAAAAGAAAAAAATCTAACCCCATTGCACAAACCAAACTACATAGTTCCTGCTTTGATCACAGAAGGAAGAAAGTTTTTTTGGCCAAGTTTTCTGCATATGACAAGAATTGTTTTCAGTTTGTTTCGGGAGTTATTTTTGCAGATGAGCCATCTGAGTTTGATATGAAGAAGGCACCCTACCGGTGCATTTAAATGTTTAACACTGTCAAAGTGAGGCACTCATTGGCTTTAAAAATTAAAATCTGTCTGGGAACAAAAGCAGTGTCCGTCCCATTTGCTGACAATGGGAAAGAAAAATCCCAAACTAATCTCTGTGCAAGCTCAAACAAACATCTCCTGTACTCCATCTAGCAAAGAGGCAAACTGGAGAATGAATTCAAGGTTTTCTAGGAAAGCTTCAGAAGAAAACAGCTTAATTCTATGCTGTGCTAAAAGCCAGCCCAAAGCCACTTGCTACTTTGTGGTTGAGAAACCGTCTGCTTCCGGCTCTTCCTCTACACCCCAGTCATCACCAGTCAATGCCAATTAAAGCGTTAGAGGAGCTACCCACAAACGCAAAATACACTTACCATACTCAAGTGAAAATGCATTGATTTCTTTCTTACAATGCCATAGCCCGTGCATTTTTAACAAGGGTGTGTGGCAGAGGTGCTTTACCTGCCAGTGAGCAGAGAGCAGTTGCGTGCCACAGGCTTGTCCCGGGTGGTGGGTACCAGCATCTCTCGTGGGTACCAGCATCTGTGGTGGGTACCAGCATCTGCGGTGGCCCCGCACTGCCCAGCTCCCATCCCAGCAGGCTTGGAGCTGCAGGGACGGTAGACACTACTCTGTCTTTTCCAAAGTCCTACAGTGAGGAAGGAGAGGAATAGGTTTATACAGACATTTTCTTCTAAAAAGAGACCAGTGGAGAAACTGGCTCCACAGGCTCTGCAGTCACAGGATGCCGCGCTCACTGCACAGCGCCGCTGGCTCGGGCATCCGGATCGGCATTTAAGAGATGGACTCCCTGGGGTCACCATCTGTACGGTACATCTGTGGTAACCTCACCAAGCACAGCAAGGTCGACACGGTAGCTGTCTTGAAGGACAAGCTCATGAGGGTTCACACGACATTTTACTTCAGGGAACACAGGCAGCTTGCCACAGGCTGGTTCCTAAGTACCGAGCTGGATATTACAGTCCTTCCCAGGGCATTTCAGCTGCTGCCTATGGCTTTTCCAGGGCCGCAGAGCACAGCACTTAACTAACCTCCTAATTACAAACAGAAGGCTTCATTTTAACGCGATACCTTCCTTCGTTGTACACTACATTTTAAGCCTCATGATGCATTTCTTGAGGAGACCTGTTGTTCCTGATACCTTCTCATCCTGCAAAAGAAAAATACCCCAATGACATACTAGTAGATAGAAATACTATGCATCTCAGTGAGGCTTTTGATTACAATAACCCATCGCCTCATACAAAACAGCATATAGCCCAATCATCCCCCAGAACAGCAAGGTGTGTGGGGGGTAAAAGTCTAGGATTCACATTTTCAATCATGTAGCCCAAAAGATGAGCCTGAGATTTTATAAAGATTTCTTTTCCCCCTCAGGCCTCACATATTCTCCTTGGTCTCAGCTGCTGCTTTAAAAAGCCAATTCATCCAAAGGGCGGAAAAACCATGTGCAATATCGGACAGCTATAATCTGCCACATTAAAAATATCGGGGAGCTTTGCATATATCTGAGCATCTCTGCCCAGTGAAGGTGCCGAGTTCCTGCTCAGGATGTGCAGAACTCATTTATACAGAGAAATACTTCTCCTGCCATAGTCCAAGTTTCCTACTTGAAAAAGAGATGACATTTATTCAGTTGGTAAAATAATCCGGCAGCACATATTGTGCCCCTCTCACAGCTTCCAGAAGAAAGCCCAATATACACTTTCTTAGGGATATAAAAGCTTTTCTGCAGTCACTGGCAAAAGTATTTGGAAAGGGTTTCAAAATACCCATATCAGCAAGATGCATATGCCTGATTTCTGTTTGCATGTCTCAGACTGTAGAAAGCAACCGTCATGTAAAGGAGCAGTAAAAAGGCCTTTAGTAACATGCTAGAAAACAAAGCGATTGCAACAAGATTTTAAAGTAGCTTTGATAATGGGAACCAGGCAGCTAATGTCAGTCCTTTCAGTCGGTTGACAATACCTTGTGACGGGTGCGCTCGACCACTTAACAAAACTAGTAGTAGTTTGGTACAGGCTCCAAAGGAGGTAAAGACCTGAGCCATAGAACTCCTGTTCTCTGAAGACCCACAAAGAAGCAGGGCATTCATTCTGCGATGCCTGCGAGCTTGGAACACCGATCGCATGATTAACACATAATAGCAGGTGGCTTTTCCAAAACTCATTTATCAAGGAACAGGGAAAGTTGTGGGTGCAAGGAGTCTCACACATACCTTTCCCACTGCGTGTGATTTGACTACGAGCCAAGCACTTTATTCCATAAGTATGACAGCCTAAGCGAGCCGCCTTTGAGCTCTCCCTGCTAGGCAGCGTGGCTGCATGGCGGTGATCCTCCCTTGAGCTGCGACAACTCTCAAGGTTGTTTCTTGAGGCAGAGAGACTTTTTACCAATGGCAGATCTTTGGTAAGGGACCGATAGCATGCTGAATTAATACTAATGAAACATTGCTAATCCATGTAGTTACTTAATAGTAATTATTACAAACTTTGCATATATAATCCCTTAGACATAAACCATTGACCAAGTCTGGGACTAAGACTGGATCTGGCCGCACCTAGACTCCTCTCTGAGAAGGAGTTTAGAAAGCAATGGGGTCCACTCTGAACCTCGTGACTCATCAGGAGTGTCTTCCTTACCCTTTTGCGTCTCCAGTCTCTGTGCGAATCACTGTAACTTGACCCTAACTGAATTTTCCTTTGTATGTTTCTTCCATGCAGTAAGTAATGGAATGAACCTTGCCATCGAATTTTGTTAAGTCACACTTTTACAACATCATATTAAAACCATTTTTGCTAATACCTTTGACAGGGGTTCTTTAAGGAATCCTAAATCAGGATTCGTGACTTATTGAACCTTGGAAAACCACTGTTAAGCTTTGTTAAATTCCATCAAATTTATTGAACTCTGACAAATTATTGTTTTCCCTCAGTAAAATATAATACTGCTTTTCTCTTTTGAGTGAGGTGAATTCCACTCTTTCGCAACATACCTAAACCAAGGAAGTTAGATCCAAAGACAAATAAAATAACCCATGCTTCACACATCCACCCACAGGCAGAGAAAATCTTTTGTTCCCTTGGGTGAGTCCCTGCCCCAGCCCGGTAATCCCCAGCCGTGCCAGGGCACCGGCTGCGCCACAAATGGCACCAGGGAGCCGAGCCGGTGGGAAAAATAACGTGGAGAAAGCAAAAGGGGAAGGGGGGAAGGTGTGAGCTCCACTCTGTGATGCAGTTCGGTGCCGGGACAGCCCTACGCATGGACACAGCCAGCTTAGGAGAAGGGTGGAGAAGCAGCGAAGGCACAAACTTGCGTTGTACAAACAACGTTTAAAGCCATAGCCCCAGCACAGCCGCTTCTTGGAAAACCATAGCTAGAGCACAACTGCTTCTTGCAAAGCCATCATCTCAGTACAAACACTTTTTGTCTCTCCCGTGATTTTCCGGGGTCAGGCTAGACCATGGTTGGAGGCTGGAAGAGACGAGCACTCAAGGGAAACGTCACATGTGCAGTGAGCATCGTGGCTGTCCTCTTCAGATCCTACCGTTATGTATGTGCAAGTGGCCATGTTGCTGAAGTAAAAATTCTCTCTCCATAATCATTTAATCCCAGCTGTTCCCACAGCAGCAATTTTTTCATGAAGAGGTACCCTTGCCATACTGGCTCGAAGCATGAGACCGTTTAATTGAATATCTGATTTCTGGCAGTGGCTGTTCTTGGCTTCATCTGAAGAAATCAGAAATATGCTCTGTGACACATGCTACTGGGCAGCAATATGCTGTGGAGGAAGATTTTATTTCAAAGATTTCTAGGGCTCAACATGTTTTTGAGTAGATAGGATAAACAGTGTAATTGCACATCTATTTTTTTCTATGCAAGTGCCTCGACATGACATTTCCAAAATTTAAATGCTCTAAGCACAGACCTTGGGGCAGCTAGGAAGAGCTAGATTTTCACAGTTTTCTTAGCATCAAACATCTTTTGGCTGGCACCTCTAAAAATGAATGCAGATGGAAACCTAGAGGCAAATAGTTTAACAAATTTGAAAAATGGCTGAGTAACCTCTCACCCTGGTAATGCCGCATAATTATTTCTATTTTTTGTGAGGTGAACTGGAGTATTTTTAAGTCTCATCCTTTGCTGAGGTTTTGCCCCTCCTTGATTTTGCATTAAGGCAGAGAGTACTCAGTAACTCTTTCCTCATTGTCCACTGTTTGATATCTTTCTGCCCTCATTCTAGATTTTACAGACTCTGATTTTCATCTTCTACCAAATTCTACAACACGTTTTGTCTGATATACTAATACATATGTACAAATATATACATCTCACATTTTTGCGTTATCCTTCTCATGAGGAAACCAAGATAAATGCCATATTCAAAGCAGTGCTGATTTTCAAAGTAGTATTAGGTTTCTCCCCCCATACTGTGACCAAGGGAATTGTTTGCTTTTTGCTTCAACACAAGTGCACGCTGGGTTTCCACCACTGACATACCTGCGTTCTTCCCAGGAGGCTGCCGCTAATTCCATCACAGCCAGATGAGAGGGCAGTGAATATTGTTCCTGACAGGGTTATTACTTTGTACTTAGGATGCTGAAACATTTAGAAAAACTATTCCAATTTTGGTGTTTATTCATATGGTACGATATTGCTGTTCACCTTTACCTACTTCGCTTCCACAAGCGACACCACACTCCGCCATTAATCCTGTGTGACAGGGCTGCTCTGCTGCCCACGTTGATAGTATCTGTATGAAAGGGGGAACAGATGATCAAACGACACATGAACCGACTGCAGGGCTGAAATTAAGAATAGTCCTTCCAATGAAATGATAAAGGTTTGGAAAGAGTTGACATTTTTATAATGTATTGTTGATAACACAAAAATCCCACAGAAGCCTCTCAGTTCAAGAGTACATGGAGGAATACTGAAAGTTGTAATACACTGCTCTTTTAGAGCATCCTTCAAGGATCCAGCTGCTGAGGTAGAAATGAAGAACTTTTTCACTTTTTCTGCTTAAACGCTTTTCACTTCAGCAAGTCCTGCCTCCAACTTACCCAGATGCTGTAGGCAACCAGAATGGGGCAAGTAACAGATTTTCAGTTTGATGTCAGTTCTAAAAAAAAAAAAAAATAAATAAATAGTTTGTGGGTGAAGCAAACATTTTGTTCAGTCTGAACATTTTGACTTTGAGTCTTTAAAACTTCCAAACTGAACCTGAAGGATTTTGAAATAAACTTGTGGCAAATCAGAAGATGTCGAAAGGAACGGTTCAGCTGCTTTGAAGTTTGGACGCTCATTTCTCTCCTCTTTTGTGCATATGAAAAGTTTGACTAAACTGACATTTCAGTCTCCAAAGTGACATTTTCTTTCCAAGAAAACTTTTGGCCAACAAAGTGTCATTTCCCTGTGTAGCAAACAGGTACAAAGAGAAAGCTCTCCAATTTGTATCCCTTTGAGTGGCTCCAACACATCCTCAGAAGTAAAAATTAGATGTGAAATCCAAAACCTGTCATTTCAGTCGAAATGAAGTACATATAGCCAAAGTAAAGCTTTATGCTTACAGTAACTTCTGACTACTGGTATCCACTTGCTCAGCTGAGGCTGAAAACCACCATGCTCCAGAAGGTAATTTCAATATAAAGCTCTTTAAAGATTAGTTAATATAGATTCTCCCTCCCAGGGAAGAAGCTTCCTGTTGTGAAATCCTCAATGAAGAGGACTTATGCCGAGCTGGGCAGAACAACTCCTGCTGCAAACACCATCCCCACCCTGTCCCATCCTCCTTGCACAGCTCCCTGCACCCCTAGAGAGCTGGAGGTGCAGGGACAGGCTGGTGCAGCTGTCCCCTTTGCTGAGAAATGACAAAATCAGGAATGTCCCTGACGGGGAGGGCCCCCTGACACCCATGTAACTGTAGGGACCGTGTCCCTCCTGGCCAGATACTGGCAGCAGAAGTGAGATGCAGCCCCGGGCAGGCACACTGCTGCTCAGTGCACCCCAAATAACTCTTCCACCGCTGCTGCGTTTCACCGGTGACATCCATTGCAGCACCCGTCTCAAAAGTAACAGGCCTGAAAGCAGCCAAGTGGCTCTATTTAAAACTAAAGAGGAAAGTGCAGAGCTTTGAAGTCAGAAGGCATATAATGAATTCAGCAAAACTTTGTATTTCAAAGCTGGTTCTATTTGCAGAAGCCATCTGCCCAGAGAAAAGCTTGAACATGCACCTCTGACAGGAGTCAAAAGAGTTGAGGGAAACAGATCTTGTTGAGGATGTTTCACATCATCCGTTCCCACAATATCTGAAATGTCACTTTGTAGTGGAGCAGCTTCCATCCTTATATCAATTACAACATTTACATCCAGCTCCCCCGGGGTTGCTGGCATTTGAAGTGACTGTCCAGTCCAGTAGCTCCCAGCAATTTCTAATGAGATATGTCAATAAGACATCACTGCTTGTCCCTCCTAATGATAACTACGAGCTGTCTGGAGCTTTCCCTTAAGCCACTGTCTTACTTATCCCCTTATTGAGGGTTATTGATCTTCCTCTTTCCCTTTGCCAGCACTCAGCTTTTAAGCCACAAATCCAGAGATAGCTCCATCCAGGAGGACAAGGGGTAGTGTGTCGTGCAGCCCTTTTGCAGGAAAGGAGCGCAGCCCATGAGCCAGGTTATCATACCGGGCAGCAAATGCAAACCCATCCTTCGGGCAGAACTGGCAACCAGCAGCTTCTCCCAAGTACCATCTCCCCAGAGCACCCATCAGCCATACTGGTTTGCAGCACGCAACTAGGGCTTACGTTTCTGCAGCAAGGCAAAAAAAAAAAAAAAAAAAAGACGTTGTGTAAAGCTCAGAACAAGCCTGTTTAAGAATTCCCTCTGATATCACTAGTCTTTCATACAGCCCATAAGAGCCATTAAAATTCTCTCTGATAACTGGCTTCCCGAGAGCATGAGAGCCAGGCGAGACCACGCCAGCCACAGACTCTAACAATATTTCTCCTGGCTTAAAACAGACCCTAAAATAAGCCTGGAAGTCATCTGTGAAACCAACCTATGTCATTGACTTTGAAGATTAGTCTCTGCGTCACAAGGAAGTGGAGAAAAGCAGAGGTCATTCCCCTGGGAAAAGGGCGAAAACCATCACTGGAAGCTTATATCAGCCAGCAGCCGGGGCAGCTGGAGGGAAGTTCGCCATGGCCAGTGGCCCTAGCAGAGCCTGGAGCTGTGTGAATGCTGACTGTCCACGGGCAGCATCTCCCCAGGTCTCTCTCCAGATGCACTGCTGGTGTTTACAGACCTGGTGGGATGATCGCTGTCTTTGATAGTGGGCAGTGACCCTAATGGAGGCAAAAGTTATCAAGGAGAAGAGGGAGGGTATAAGCAGGCAGAGAGAGACAGATAACATGACTGCGTAAGCCTTGTTTTATCAGAAATCAGCTTACAACCAGTCTCCTCTTATTCCTGAAATCTTGACTTTCTTGTAACATTCACTGGGTACAGCCCATTGCAAATGCATACAGTTCCTGCTGCTATAGTCTTTCACCTCATCACAGTCTTTAGTGTATTTTGCTTTAAGACATTCCTGCCAAACACTTATTTCTCCATCCATGCTGGTTTGGTTAAGACGTATCAGCCTTTGCTCCCTGTGCTCACGTTTATGCCTGTGGCATCAGGTAGGAAACCAGCCCCAGCGCCCTGCTGCAGCACATCATGGAGCCC
The DNA here is from genome assembly GCF_028858705.1 of Grus americana. NCBI lineage: Eukaryota > Metazoa > Chordata > Aves > Gruiformes > Gruidae > Grus > Grus americana. Next base: position 61,046,781 of record NC_072852.1, read on the forward strand.
TTCTAGGAAACGCTCTGTAGCACACTGAGGAAGGAAAGTGCAATATTTTTCCTTAATGGCCTTGAAACAGAAGCTTTTAGCATCTGCAGTTTTGCTAGTCTAAGATACTGTTTTCTGTGCCTGCAGCTGTGGATGAGTGCGGGGATAGAGATCCTCCACACTGTGACAGCAATTCTGAAGGGAGCTTCAGAGCCCCTGGGCCACAGAGGTACATGTAAAGGTCCAAGACACATTTATAACCCTGAAATTGAAATTAGGTTGCGGGCACTGGCACACGGTCCCACCTCTGATCTTACTGTGACTCCAGGAGAGGAAGAAACTCCATGCTTTCACACAACTGCTCTGACTTCAGCCGGGCTCTGTCTGCACAAAGCTCTTCTTGGGTGAGGTCCTCATCAGTGCCTGCATACGCAGAGGACTGCATCTTCCAAGTCGACTTTCTGGTAGTCTTAGAATAGCTGCTGTAAAGGAAAGAGCAGACTCACTCCGTGACAACTCTATTAACAATTAAAAAAACCCCAAAACCAAACAGCCCATTGGCATTCACAGAAAGAATTCAGACTGGAGCCTTCCCTTAATACTTTGTGAATTAGCACAGCATCCTAACAGGATCCCAGACCCCACTTGAGCCACGTGGCACCTTCTCCAGCTGGTATGTGCCAGGACAAATCCTGCCAGGTACAATCCCCTCTAAAATGCTGAAGCTCAGCTACTTCTCACTGCTGCGCAATCTCCACATCCATCCTGATCGAGCACCTCCCAGGAGCTGGTAGAAAACTCGCTCTATTGCTACTGACGCCTAGTGCTAATTGTAAACAGAAGAGGCTGCTTAATGTGGTATAATCCTGTCCCTTTTAACTTCTACGTTTTGGACAGTGCAATTTCTTTCTTGCTGTTTTTAGTCTTCTAGGGGCTAATTTGTTATCTGGACATCTTTGCTCACCCCCTTCCCACTTTCAGCCCAGCTGCCATCTTCAGAGGCACCGGGCAGCCAGATGGATTGACGGATGCACACGTCTATTCGTCAGCACTGCTTTTCGTGAAGGGTAAGAGAAGGATATGGCCAATACCAGTGGCTTTTTTTTTTTTCCTACTTTTTCTTTTTAAAATGGCAATATCACACGTTATGGGGTTATTCCAAACTGAGCATTTTGCGCTTTTTCCTTCTCAGATACTGAGTTGGCTAGCAGAGCAAGTTGCTGCATAAGTTGTCATTACTCATGATTAGTGCATTGCTGGGTTTTAATGCATAGAGGTAGGCACTAGACATTATCTAGAAATAGATGCCTTTTGGCCCCCAAAGGCTATGTGGCAGTAAGGGAGAGGGAATAGGAGCATCAAAAGTTGAAACAATTTCCAAAGGTGGACAACAACCACCACCCCTGGTTCAACACTCTTGACCGCTGAGGCAGAGGACATCCTCTTCCCAGAGCAAAGCTGCCTCACTATGGAGCCCAAAATGTTGGATTTGGAATCCAGGGCACTCGCTCCCAAGACTTTTTAAGCATACACACCAAGGAGTCAAGCAAGTAAAAGAACAACAGCCGCCAAATTATTTGCATTCCAGCAATATACAACTGGAGTGCTGATACCTACCAGCTGTACCTACGTGTAAGCTTTTTGAAACTAAGATCATTTCTTTGTTGTACCAAGAGGAGAAGGTGGTCAGCAAAACCACACTTAGTCCAGGCCCTGCACTGATAAGAGGGCTACTGCAGCCTCTTAGTTCTTCCCTGCTTCAGGAGGGCTGAGAAAGCAGGAGCTGGGCTCTGCTTCAGCACAGCCTGGCATTAAAATGGCATTCTTCTAAAAGTGCCTGCGATAAAATAGCATCTTCTTACTGAGAAGCTGTGGTCCCAGCAAGGATCAAGGTCATAGCTGCTGATTTTAATGACAGAAAATGAACTTGTGACATATTACTTGTGCTATCATTGCAGAGTTAGCTTGGCCAAGAGATAATTAATGGAAGATGTGTGGTTGAGTCCCCTGTGCTGCTCTGAAAGTCTCAGGCTGTAATTGGTACCATTGGCTCTTGTAAAATAAACTCTACTCCTGATCCAGCTCAGAAATCAAACCACGGCACTCCAAAAGAAACGTTTTTCTTAGGCAGTGGCCTTCTGATAAAGTGATTTTAAACCTCAGAGTCCTCTGGGCAAGTTTCTGGCTTCCAGTGCTGTTAGTCTCCTCAATGTTGTGCTATATACTCTCTGATTTCCCTGCCATGGCTCCGTACTTTATGTAGCTGGTGACTCTTGATGACGCAATTTGATGCATTCAGCACAACCACACACCAGCATGAGCCAGAGATCACCATATTTCTGGCTGTGGAGCTAGAGTAAGCATGGACCTGTGCCCAGACAGTGTTGGCGGTGGCTGGAAAACCAACACAGAAAGTCTAACAAGAGAACTGGTAAAAAATCTGCTCCACTGAAAACAGGGTGCTGGAGCAAATCTGTCATCGTTCAGCATACTGAGGGTTTCAGGCAGCCCGGTTTTGGTGTCAGGAGCAGGCACCGCTCTTCCCGCTTCCCTGGCTCCTTCCCACTCTTCACAGTCACTCAGGAGCCACTTCCCCATATCCTACTCATGCACATGTATCAGGCAGAGCTGATAAGGAAGGAGAGGACGGTCTGAAAGCCGAGCGGCTCTGTCGCAGGCTCCCTGTGTGGCCTCATCACGCTGTGGCTCAGTTTCTCCCCATAAAATGACTAACAGCACTTCTTTACCTCCCGAGGGGGGTTGGGAGGATAAAAATGGCAACAGCCACAAAGCGCGAAGTTATTACAACCATCCGTCCAGAGAGACTGTCAGCTTTAGCACGTAGGCTGCTATCAGACACGGTGCTGAGAGCATTCCCGGCAGCTGCCCTGTCGGATGGAGCACGCGGTGTGCTCTTCTGGCGTAGGTGCCTCTGGGCTCGGAGGGCTGAACCTCATACAAACCATTTTCTGCCTCAGAGAGAGAAAGTAAACCTCTTCCACCAGGTTTCTCCTTTTCTTCCAGGAGAAGGCAGCAAAGGAAACCTCCACCACCTGGGGCACCTGGGGGAAATGGAGGAGGGGCCCATGCCCTGCTCTGCAACAGCGCCCTGATGAGAAGAAGCTGAGAAGCCATATGGGGAGCCAATACTGGGAGCCTCTGCTCCTCCCTCCTCCACAAAAGCAACAACTAGGTGTGGAAAGATGCTGTCAAACCCTACACCACATCAGTTCTTGCCACAAGTGCTCCTTTGCCTCTAACTACCCTGAAAGGAAGCACAGTGTAGTCTACTAAGAGCAATTCCAGACGCCTGCTGTGGTGCATCAGGAGATTGACTTATTGACTCTGAAAAGCCCCTAATTTTAAGGAGAACTCTGTACTTAAACTGGAATAAGTTTTGCAGAGATCAGCAGAGTTCATCCGATGCTAGGGAACCAGGGAAACCTGTTAACAGTAGACAGTGGATAATTGAGAAAATTATTCAATGCTGCTTTTAAAGGACTTCAGATTACAATATTGCATGGGTTAGTAATACTTTGCTCCTATTTTTTTCAAATATACATTTGCAATGGATTGTTTGTTGCTAGCTTTTGCCTTGCAATCAGACAAACACGGGCTTTGTTCCTACCGGATCTCCAGCTAAGCGGAGTAAGCCAAGTAAGACATTGCAAGGCAGACTATGGACAAATATATTTATCTGACACAGGAGGTTTATTTTGTTGGGGGCGCGGGGTTTGGGCATAACGTGTTACATACAATCAGGCATTGAAGTATTACTTGATAAAAAACAGGAGAAGAAACCAACAGTTCAAAATTATACAAGCTAAACTGCAGGACCTGAGGTGGATACCAAGGCAGCCCACGGGGCAGGGAGGAGCGGAAGTCGGGACGTGAGTACGCAAGGGAGCTCAGCACGGTGGGGTGGGAGGGATGAACCTGCCGAAAGAAACGGGACTGGCACCATGCCTGACATATGCATCCTGGAGCCTGGCAGACTTCCCCTAAGAACCAGTTTCACAAGCGAAGCTCTGTCAGTCAGACCGTCCTGCTGCCGCGGCTGATCAACGAGAACAGCCTGCCTACGGCCGGCCGCATCTTCTAGGCAAAGGGGAGGAAGAGGTGTGTGTTACGCCTCTTAACACCACAATTTATTTGTTTATGTGGCTTCAGCCATGCCATGTGCATATGCTTACTGAGCTCTACAGAAATCAGCAGTGACAATAAATACGCTTTCGCAGCAGCTGCTCCCATGCCTCCTTCACTTGGCCAGATGAACAGAGGACATATACTTCTTTTTTACTATCAGGGAGCAGTCACAAACAAATGCCTTGAAAATCTGGCCCTAAAACTGTACGCAGAGCAAAAATTAGCCCTGAAGCAATTGGATGTTTGGGCATGTTTCCCACTTTTCCATCCAGACATACTAAGCAGCAAGAAAGCTCAGAGAGCTGGGAACTCCCCTGGTGGAGCAGAGACCCGGCTGCCAGGGCTCTGCCATGGTTGCTCTGGAGTAGCTTCTCCATGCTCCAGGGCAGGCAGAGTGGCTGGAGACAAAAAGGACACATCTAGGGCGTGCTAGGCTGCCAGGGAGTCGCAGCAAGGACAGCATGACGTAGCTTGCAGACACCAGAGTCCCAGCTTGCCCCAGAAACCGTGTCCTCAACCCTGGGGTGCATCTGCCCTCTCCTCATGCATGAGCAGCACTGCATGAAGTGCCCACTTGGGACAACCACCTTGATTTAAAAACCAAAAAAACCCAAACCAACCAACAATTCAGGAGCCCATAGCTCCTGCCTTTCCTCAAGGTGGACTTCTTTTGAAGCCAGCGATTCTTATTTCCCCTCCAATCTTGCCAGCAATGGTCCAGGCACAAGCTGTTTGGCTAAGGTGGGCTGGTGCCCCAGTTTTGTCCCGTCCCTATCTTTCACCTTTACTTCACATGAGGAAGATGTATATTCCATTTCACATAAGCCCAGGCGTATGTGAGTGATTAAGTGTGACCAGCTACATATAATTATCTTAGATGTAGGCCTATAAATGATTCATTAAGATCTGTATCAGCTAGTTATTTAATGTGTCCTGCTAATTAAAACTTTGTGATAAAGACAACTACAGCTTTCTGTAATTATGCCTCTGGACAGTGCGATGCACTTCCAACTAGTATTTGCAATCCTGGGTGTACGTTGACACTTAAAGTAGGGTAGAGAAATATAGGTTAACTGCTGCTCTTAATTGCTCTTCGTTACTAAGATTATTGTAGAATTTCATTGTACAACACCCTGGGACTCTTCTGCATAGTGCACATTACAGACACCGTTAGGTAATGATGCTGTACACTGCATTATCCTTTTGCATATCTGAGAAGCTTGTGAAAAACAAACAAACAAACAGACTATTTCACCTAGAAGGAATGAACACGTCTGGCTTGGGTCATCCGGGATGGAGGGGCGGAAAGTGGACGAAAGACATGTTTGAGGAAATGCAGCGTGTTTTACCCTACAGGATCAAATTCAGTATTTCTCGCTTAAGCCAGAGATCCTGCTAAGTTCACTGCAAGCTTGTCTTGGGTAAGGTCCACAGATCTGTGTTCACCATATGCTGGATCCAGCTTCCATCAGTGCCAGTAGGAAGAAACATGACTCAGGAAGCACATTAAGCCCTGTTTCGTTGATCAAAAAGGTTGCTACACTAAGTTTACATCTGTGTGACTAAGTAGGTCTAACTCAGTTTGTCTCCAGTCTTGTTCTCTCAAAATATGTTTGGCATCAAAGGGACTATGCCTATGTTTGAAACAGGTAGGGACTTTAAAACATTTTCTTGGGATGGCTATCAATGTAATAAAACATCAGTAACAAGTGATAAATGCTAAGTAAAAGAAGCTTTTCCTAAGCAGCTTATGCTAAGAATATAAATCTTACCCCACTACCGAAAGACTCCATTAAGTGTCATCCTTCTAATCTTGTCAGCAGCCTGATATGACTGCTAGGATAAATGTAAGATCGATCGCCTTGCTGCCTCTTCCACTGCAAGTTCTGCTTGGTTAATCACGATGGGAGACGACTGCCCTTGTGTCGACACTTGGCGTCTCCTGGGAGGATGCTCAGCTCGCTCCTGTCGTCATCAGAGCAGGGCATGTTTCACCCAGGGGAATGACTCAGGTATAACCTGTTGGCTCCTGTTGGCCACAGAGCATTGCCTAAACCCTAAAGTCTGCATCCCATGGGAGCAATGCACTAATCTAATCTGGGGTTAGCTTCTACAAACACTAATTTGTGAAGACACAACAAAAACTACAGAAGATAGCAGATATGTCTATCAAATGGATTTGAGTCCCCAAAGGTGACCTGGTATAGCCTGTATCACCGTGGCCAGCACCAGTAACTCACCAGGGTAGCAGAAGTATGGAGTAAACTCCATGCCAACCCTAAATGCTTTCTTCTCCCCATTGTCTCTTTCCAGCTTCTCATATCCAGCCTCATTCACATAGCGCTGCATCCTAGAAAGCTACTGCAGGACAAAGCTAGAATGCAATAAAGTAAGTCTTTAAATATGACTTTGCATATGTTAACAATGTTTTTACTGACTGATTGACCTTGTGCCTATAATAGCATAAAAGTAGCATTTGAAAAACTTGGCCATATCAAACAGGCTGTCTCTTGTACAAGAAAATTAATGAAGTCCAGTTTCCTACAGACCTGTGTCTCTTACCATCTTATGGTGGCTCCTCTATTACTGTTACTCTCACGATACAGTGGACACGATTAGTCCTTAGTCACTCATCTCAACTGTTCTTTGGCATGTGGTGAGGTCTGAGTTTCAAGTTAAGCTCTTCAATGTGATAACACCCTCTGATGATTACTCAGGAGAGTGCTCACAGTGCAGATTTATCCTCTATGGGAGCATTTCACAGTGTATCTCTATCCAGTGATCTCCTTTAATTAAAATGATAGGAATTAACATATATTTGAGACTCCTACTGATAGTTTATCAAAAATTATTCAGGTTGGTCACCCTCAAATAAGGAGGTACAGACCAAACAAGGGTTTAAGTCTCAATCTCTCATGAGACAAAAAAGTTCACGAAACAGGATAGCCCTGTGTGTGCCAGCTCCAGCCTGCGGTGGCTGCAATGATGCCAGCACATCGTTATTAGCTTGCAGAGGAGGGATCTGGGCTTAGAAAAGAGAGAGACAAAGCTGAGGTTGTTCATCAGTTCCTCAGCAAGTACCACCTTGCTCCTGTTTTGAGGGATGCAGGATATGACACCATTAGGATGACCAGACTTTTAAACTGAATTTAAGCTCTGCTCCACTTGCCCTCAGCATAAGAACAAGCACACAAGTATCCCAATGGACTTATGGCCGTGATGAGCATGCTCTTTCCTATGAATGTCACCTTTATGTCTCAGACACCTTTGTTCTTCTTCAGGAGCATCTTGCAGAGTGGCCCCGCTGGGCGGCAATTCGTTGGTAACGGGAAACAGGGCAGCAGGCAACTCCCAAAGGGCTCATCTGCAGGTGTTTCTGCTCCGTTTTTCCAATTTATTGGTATGGCCACCTCAATAAAGCACCCAGGACAGACAAGAAGAGGTACCATTTATATAGGAAGATAAAATCCAGGCAAGTTCACCCTGACCTGAAACTATATGGAAACACAGATGTCTCTGTCAAGGTTCACACTTCAGCAATATCGTAGGACAGTAGCTGCCAGCGAGTGAACGGCAGGTGTGGACAAGGCTCAGGGTTAACCGCAGACACGAACGCGAGGTCATGGCAGCAGAGAGATGGAGTACAAACAGGGTGTGATGGTAGCTGGACCCAGCAAGATTTCTTTTGTCATGAAACTGGAATAACAGCAGCAGGAGCACCTAGAGCCTGAAAAGACAGGGAAGAGGAGAGTCTGCCTGCTACCCCACATGGGCCCCGCAGTAGGACGGGAGCCACGTGCAGCACGGAGAGGGGAGAAGGAAGACTCTAAAGCCACGTACTGTGCCCCTGGCTCAGCGAGCAACTCCATGGCTGCAAACAGCGTTGGCGCGACTCAAGACCTGCTGTGTTTTTTTGCCTTGCATATTTTTTGGGTGCAGCAGCACTGCTGGAAAAGGCACAAATTGGCATTGCAAAACCTACTTCACTGAATAGCAGAGGCACTCGAGCAGAGGAAATGCTGTTTCCCACTTGTGCTGCAGTATTTCCCTGTGGCCTTTGGGTGACATCATCCTGGCATTCTCCTCCAAAAGCAGGTTGTTGCAGGCATTGACTGATGGTAGGAAATGAATTATCATCTCCCCTGAAAAGATATGGAAACAGAACAGGATTAGATGTCTTAACCCAAGGGCCATGAGGAGAAATGGGGTCAAATCCAGAATTAGAGCGAAGGTGCTCTAACAATAGGCTACAAGCTATAGGTTTGCACACTGTCTAGCACAATGTGGCCGTAATCCTGCTGAGGCCTCCAGGCAGCACTACAATATACATCATCATAATAATGAGTTTCTAATCCCAATCAAATGCCCAACCCAGTAGGCACCACCTGACTCACAGAAAGGATTAGCTGACAGATTGTAAACAATAGTTGCAGGAGTCGCTGGGCCCATTATGCAATCCTTTTATGCTGAATATACAGAAAGAGCTGAGAAAATTAGGAGCTTTTGCTGAGAACATAAGTAACTGAGATTTTTCAAATATAAGTAACAGGTATTCTCATTCTTCAGCCCTAGGGATAACCCATCGATATCATTGCACACCATTCCTAACTCTTGAATCATCCAGATTAACCAGGACAGGGACTCATGTTCATACCATGAGATAATAAAGACAAGCTACTTACAAGATGATCCTCTGAAGGATCCAGACCATGCCTGCCTCTTCCCATGAATAGGTCCTACTTTCTTTCATCACAAAAGTGCCTCTGTCACAAGCCAGAACATGTGGGAGAAGCAGGGGGTGCATGGGAAAAAAATCAACAGAAATTAGAGAAATTAATATTTCTTTATGAGAATGAAAAAAATTGAGATCAAATAGATGTTTTTCCATTAAAATGCATACTACTAGCCTAGAATTTAATTCCGGGAATAGCTGAGAGCTGGCATCTAGAAAACAGAACTGCTTGAGTTACTGTAACTCAAGAGGAACTCGTCTGAGGACAGACAGCTTGGCTCAGCCACCAACAGCCATATTACAGACCACACTCAGTCTAATCACTGTGCAGTTTCAGCAAGCTTGGGCTTCATTGTTCACCTCTCAATGGAGCTGCTTAAACCATCCCCCAACTCAAGTTAGAGGGGGCATGTATTAAATAGGAGTCAGTTAGGGACAGTCTTCAGGTTATACTTTAAGTTAATGATGAAGAAAAAAAAAAAAGTTGTGTTTTAATAATGTTCCTCCATATCCAGCCTTTATAATTTATGATGTTTTCATGCAATTTGTTTTTAATTTCACCACTCTTTCCATAAGAAAAACAAGATATACAATAATAAATCAGACCTAAAACTTGTCAATCCAGACTCTTTGGTAGAGGAGACAAAACAAGCTCTCAGAAGGAAGGGTTGTTGCTAACCTTGTCAGCAGGCATAAAGAAAATCAAGGGGAATTATGCGTGCTAATTTTGTTATCTTTCTGAGGCTTGCGATCTCAAAACTCCTTAAGGATTTTTTGAGATGCTCCCTCTCTGTCAGTTCCAAATAAGTGTGCACTCCATGTGCGTTCCTCAGATGAATGGCAATTAACAGTGAAACAACAATTATGATAAAGGATGAACAATAATAAAATAACAATGAAAGGAGCAGGAGCTCCTGCCTCTCCACCTGCTTTTTATGCACCATCACAGCTGACGACTCTTTTTTTGGCCAGGCAGGACACATACTCCAGCACAGCTGAAGGCAAAGGACTTTTGCTATTGACTTCGGCAGCAGCAGGACAGGGGCAAAGCGGAGCTAAATGAAAGGGATTTCAGTATGAGCGGCTGGGGCTTGTCAAAGAGCCCTTTAAGCTTTGCATGCTGGGTAGCAGTGGAGCTGATGGAGAAACATCTGATCAAGTAGTTGTTGTTGGATCTGGTTGTTGGCTCTACTCGACCCAAGTCGAAGCCCGCTCACTGTGAGTCTGGTGCAAAGTCTCCCGTTGGCCTCAAGCAAGGCTGAAGGACACGTAGGTTACCAAAAGAACCAAAAGAAAGCACTGGGGCTGTTCATAAAGATCTGGAAGTAACGTGCCTGAAATAACAAGAGTAATTGAGTGTGCTGTAAGTATCTATCAGGCCTACAGATCATTTTCATAAACATAACAGCAAGGGAATATTAAAGGAATTTTGTCATTAACTGTGAGCTTTAGCAATTACTTCCTTTGTCTCATACTAGGCCCGACAATGATCCAGTCACACACGAAAGCAGAGAGGTTGCTCCTTTACATGTAGTGCTGCCCCGACACAACGCATGCTTTGACTGTATTTCTGGACACTGGGGCGTCCTGCAATCCATTTGTTTGCTAGAGAGTGGAGTCGAAGGTGTACCTGACTGAGCAGCTAATTATTCCCTTTGCCTTCTTCCTTTCCTGCATTTAATTCCAAGTGGGCAATAATCTGGATTGTGTTTGTGATTACTAGAGTATCTTTGTAATGCAGAGAAGTCAGATCCATCCATACCTGTTTGGTAAAGCAGAGGAAATCTTTAGAAACAAAACATGGCCCAGTGATGGGAAAAGGTGAATGTTCAGCTCTGATCACAAGGCTGCAGAAAGTCAAAGAATGTGAAAAAATACTCCAAAAAATGGTCCTTGAATAACGTACAAGAACAAGATGAACCCCCAGGCTTTGCCAGTTCACCACATGAGGAAATTCCTTCCTATCCCAAACACAGCCAGAGATTCAGCAGCGTGACTGGGAGCAAATATCATTAGGGCTGATCTAGCTTGTTTTTATCCAGGCATGACACTGGCACTCAAAAGACAATGTTGGGTTTTGATCTTGCCTTTCAATATTACACAAGGAATCTCCCACAGCAAAAAATTCCAAATAGTGATTAACCTTTTAGGGCAAAAGCCAGACTTTCCAAGTGTTTGATCTAAACTCAGTTATTTTTTAATTTCCAGGAGTGGGGTCTTTTCTTCCTGTTGGTGCTTAGTTCACATAGATTCCTGTGCAGGTCCTGAAGATCTCCTGAAGACACATCAAATCCTACACAGAGACCTGAGGTGCACTAGGGGTTAATGCATTTAAGCTGTGAAAACATGGTTCTGTAAGTGGCAGCACAGCTATGTAGAAATCTTGAATATGAAGTAATTTCACATACAAGGAATGTCTTGCGGTTCTTGATGGAGTCAGGTTGCTCTTTTGATTTCCATCCTCGGGGTGGTAGTGGCTGCTCACTGGGAGGGAGGGCGGCACGGGGCCATCACCAGATGCACCTCCTGGGAAGGCGCCGAGCACGTTGGATTCAAGGGGTGCAACGGGAATTGAGGATATTCAGCACTGCAAAGGATCTGGCCTTCCAAATGATTTCCACTGTTGCAAGCCAGAATAATTAAAAATACAGGGGCTATCTTGTTTATGTACTGATGTCTTCCACGTCCAGGCACTTCATGATAAATCCCTGTAATGGTCATATGAACTGCTCCTAATCTGATTTGGCAAGCTGGCCCAATGATTCCTGCTTCTGATTAAAAGTGTTTCCTTCTTCACTTGCTGAACCCTCTCTGCAGTGAAGCCACGGCACTGAGGCAATGAATGGCAGACCCAACGGAGCATTTATAGTTACGGAACCCGGCCATTTAGTGGCACACGGCACAAACTGACTTCACTGGCAGCGCCGTCTGCTGCCTGCCTTTCTGGATTCGCCTTTGAAGACAGATGAGAAGAGACTTTCTGGAAGCAACGGGTGTCCCAGGAACGTGGGAGCAGCGAGCTGGGTCAGAAATTCAGCCTTCATAATCATGAGGTGAAAAACTGGGCTCTGTTCTACTAAATTAAGCAACAAAGCAGCAACCCCAGAGAAAAACAAACAACATATTTCAGTCTTCTTGCAGTTCGTTACACAGGCTGGCAGCACTGTTCTGTGTAACGCAGCTTTTCCCAAACCAAAGCTGTGCCAAGGTATAGTTGAAGGGAGACGGTTCAAAACAGCATTTTGGGACAAAACACTACAGACGTTGCAATAATGCAAAACCTAAGCATTAGACGTTCAGAATGAAAGATGAATTGAGAAATAACACAAGCGTGGCTGAGCATGGAAAGAAATAGTTACTGCAGTCAAACTATCTTGTCTCTGCTTTAAGGTGATTCAATACCATGACCATGAACCTAAACTGAAACTATAGGCATGTAAGTGTGATCAGAGTCTTATAGTCTGGTTATCTTAAAAATAAACCTTAAAAATTAAAGTTTAAAGTGTAAAAATTATAAAACTAGAGTCCTAACATTAGCCAGTAGGACAAAGTAACATTACTCTACAATACATTTGCAACATGCTTTGACAAGCCTCTTCCCCCTTCCCCTCTTCCATTGCCTGAGCTAGTGTGTAAATATTTTTCTGATTAAAGAATAAAATATCCTGGTGGGGTAGGGAGAGACTGGGTTCTGATTAAGTCCTTAGGAAACGAAAAAGGATGGGTGAAAGAACAAGTCTGCTTTCCCATGTCTTTTATTCTATTCTTGATGACATATTTAAGATCAGAAACTTTGTGTAAGTATCCAATCCCTCATCACATGAGCTACCTAAACAACACGATAGGTGGAAAGCAGAGAGCAAGACACAACCTCTGCATCTTTAGGAGCAACTCCCTTCCACAGGGTTGTCTGGAAGCTGGTAGCAAAGAGGTGTCCATGGGAAAACACATCCCCGGTGAGGGCATTAGTGCCGTGGCTGCAGCGGTGTGGGGAGAGGAAGGAGAGGGAAACGTCAACACCTGAATTGCAAGAGCACACGTAATGCTGCTGCTTCTCAAGTCCTCAGCGCATCCTGCAGCAGCAGCTCCTTAAAGCCAGCCGTGCTGAAAGAGCCACAGCTCCCTTGCTCTTTTTGCTGCAGTGCCTTTTGCCAAACTCCTGCGTGCACGGAGCTTCTGTCCTTCCTGATGCGTTCGCTAGTCACCAAAGCAGCCGGAGCTGGGAGCGAGAAGAAACTCAAAGGCAAAAAACGCTGATCACATATCTGTAACAACATGACTGACATCAGTGATGCTGAATCTGCTTGCTACATACCCACTTAGCCTTCTGCGAGACCTCTGTGTCACATTTAAGACACTGTCCAATTTCAGCTTAACTTCTTTGTTTTCATTGTGCAGAGCAGTGGAAGTTAAGATCTGGGAATACTGCCAACAGTATCCAGCATCTTTCTGCATCACTGTACCCCTAGACTTCAGACATAGGACAAATCCTTCCCAACCTATGGATTTCTCCAATCATTTTTCCCCTCTTCAGACAGGGAAACACACAGAGCTGAGTGTTTCATTATATGCTAAGACACAAAGTACAATAAATTATATTTACTTAATCTCTGCTCAAGGATTCGTGCATTCCTCTTTACTCCCATGCCGTCCTTAGGAGTCAACCTGCCTCATTCCTTCCAAGGCTATGAGCCAAGGTTCAGATCCCGTACGCAATCCTGCTCCCTCGTACAGGTTTCCTGCCTGGCATCACCTGATGCAGGACTTTCAGCCTCCCCAAGGTGCAAAGTCCTTAGATATTTGTATGCAGTTTAACTACCCAGGAAACAACCAGGGAGGATTGCAAAGACTTCCAAAAAACCTTTTCCTAAACAAAACCAAGTCACTTACAAGATTACAGCAAGGGAGTATGCAGCCATGAAAAAGCAGACAGCTGAGTGGATCTTTCCCTCCCCTCAGGTACCCATGCTGCCAACAGGTCCCTGGTATTTGCAGGAAACTCAGGGACTCCAGGTCTCCTGCTCCTGCCTCTTGCTCCAGAGAGTGCCTGTTCCTTGGCAGAGGGCATTTCTCTTTAAAACAGGCAGCCTATGGCACTTCTGCCCGTTCCCCTTGCGCTAGGATTTTCCATGTGCTAGTCCCCAAGCGGAAATGCTGACAGAGCTCTTTTGAGTCAATGACTACCAGTTGCTGCCAGGGCTCTGCCAGGGTGGGGTTTCTCAAGGTTGATGTGTCTTGCTTCAGTGTCTAAGACCGAACTGGTTTTCTGCTGCCAAAAACCTCACGATATTCACCAGAACAAAAATGAATTCATAGGCTGCCACTGATGCTCTCAAAACCCTCGCTGCCTTTCCAACTGAGGAAATGGAAAATAGAGGAGTTCTCAGAATCTGCCTTCCCTATGTAGGGTAGGCATCATACAAATTGTACCTTACTGGTCTGGGCTTTAAAACCTTTATTCTTCTAAGTTGAAACCACAGCAGTTTTCCACGTGTATCGTATGAGCAGTACCCGACCAAAGGTGCATTCCCACTAGAATCCCCTTTTCTCGCTGTGGGTACCCAGGGAGGGATGCATCCGCAGAGCGTGCACGCTGCAAGTACAAAACAGTGGAAAATCCCTATGAAGGCAAAGTTAGTCTCCTGTTTATATTTAGAGCTAGTATTTCATGTAAGCTGTGATGTTACAGAGTCAGGCTTGTATAGCATTATGAAGACATTTCTCCTTGCCCCTTTGTACATAGCTTGACAGAAGCAAGAGAAAGTCTCTGACAGATGCTGATGAAATGAGCTATCTGGTTACAGAGCTGAAATATTTGGAAAGGACACAAGCAAGAGCAGAATCTATTACCTTTGTGAAAAGGGGATTTAATTTCTAAACTAGCCACACGTGGCAACAAACAACCTTGTCTTTGCCCTCTGGTGACAGCCTGCAGGCACCATGCAATTATGATTAAAGCCTTTCATTGTTTTTGTCCCAGATTAGATTAAGTTGGTATTTAAAGATACAATTTTCTCATTGCGTTGTCACGCCAGGACAGAGACATGGTTGTCTGTGCACTTTTACTGGGGATCAAAAAAGAAATCTGAATGCTTTGAGGTAAACATGACTGGCAAGACTGCTAACTTCCAGGAAGAGCAGAAGTAATAACGATGCTTCTAGATGATGATGATGATGATGATTATTATTATTATTGATGTTAATTCTTAGTTTTCAGTTTAACTGGGAAAACAATTTGAATGAGTGCACACAACCACTGAAGACTAAGCAGGGAAGAGAAGGCCACTGGGGTGTGTTTCTAGTGCTGCCTACAGCAGAGTTGCTCTCTCTCCCTGGCCACAACAAGGTCAGCATCCCTGCTCCCAAGGTCAAGGCCACCTCTGCACACAGCCATGCCGGGCACCTCCTCACACTGCAGGATGAGGATGTTTCTCAGGAATAAATCTTAAGAATCATGCAGCACCTAAAGCTCTGAGACTTACAGATCAATTTGCACAGCAAGACCTATGGTTGGATCAGATGATGACCTATGCAAGGATCATTGAGTTATGCACCTTCATCACATAAACCAATATCCCAACTACTGTTGTTAACATTATTATGATTTTATATAAACAGTACCTCACTTGACAACTACAACAACAACATGCATAGCCACACAAACACAAACCAGAGTGGCTCTGTGACACAGCCATTGACCCACCACCTTTCTGGCCAGCAGCATCTCCACGTGACAATGTAATCTCTGGCCTAGGCATCGCATGGGCTCTCCAAATCACTCCTCATTTATCTTGTGATGGTTTTATGCAGTCAAAATCAGTCTCTGGCAAGCCTTGCCTTTTTGCTGCTGATTCCAACCCACCATTTTAATGGTCAACATTAATTTGTCTTACAAATTGATTTTACTAATCTCTTCACATTTCACACCAAACACCCTAGAGCGACAGCAGTTTGCACATTCATCTCTGGCAGCCCTCAGGCATCAAGGGAAGGTCATGTGGATGCCACTGCAAGAGCAGCGATGCCTTTCCCTTTTCACCTGACACTGCTGTCCTTCAGAGGACACCTTTGCTGGATGGGGCTGGTCTCGATGCCATCCCCAGCCCCTGGGAGCTAAGCACACACCTTTCCAGCGGGCTGAGCTCACCTCTTGAAGCTGCGCGCCTCGGCATGGAAAACCCTTCGTGTTCCCCAGGCCAGTGAAAGGGCAGAAATGGGGCTCCAGCCCTTGTTGCTGTGGATACTTGATATGAAATATGTAACCATCTGCAGGAACAGGGACTGAAACCAACAATCCCAGCCCTCTTTGCCCTGGATGGAAGAGCATCTTAATCTTCAGCCTAGGAACTTGTTTTTTTTTTTCCTGTGGGTCACAGGAAATACGGCAGTATTTGTGTAAAGCAAGACAAGTTTGGCTGGAGGACTAGCTTTCAGCAGGGTAAGGAAGAGTCCCATCTTGGAAGTGGAAGATGGGGACTCAGCTGCCGAGAGGTGGAGGAGAAAACAGAGCCAAAGTCTTGCACACTCTAGAAAAGTGCCTTCAGAGATGGCCATTGAGAAAAGCCCAACGCGATGCCAGTCACAAGCTATGAACCTGAACCAGAAGTGCCTGTGGCAGCCTGGTTGGGTACCAAACTACATACCCATCGCCCTCTCTGTGCATGATGTGACAGCTGTCTTGCAAGCTCTCCTTTCAGGACTCTGGGGCACCCCTCCTCAGGCACCTAATGCACCCCTGCTGTGGCGTCCCTGGCCGTGGGTTACCAACGCACGTGCAGGGCTGGTGGCAAGCCTCCATGTCCATACTAGCATGCAGCCACAAAGTTTCCCAGAGCAGCAGGGCTGTGTTGTGTAATCTGCCACGCAGCCGCGAGTGCACGGATCCCTGCTCGCCTGTGTATTTTCCTCATTACAGATGTTTGAATCATGTCACACCAATTAGCTGTATGGTGGAAGGTGACTCTAGTTTTGACGTCACAAATGGCCTCACCTAAGACTTCTCTAAGCTGCTGACTTGACCGTAATTTAACCTGCTATAATTATAGTAATTAAATGCAATTGTTAATAACTAGGATATTGACAACCTAATATTTCTCAGTGTCACCTGGCCCTAAGATTTCATTTTTATTACATGGAGAATGTGAGGTATCTGTGCTACTCTGATATCAAGAGTACTCATAGTGAAAGATTTGACACAGGTACTAACTTTCTTACAGGGGCAAACATACAACTAATTTTAACTCCAAGCTAATTAAAGGATGTACTTGCAAATTCTCCAAAAAAAAGTCCTGTTTCTACTCAATGAGTAAGTAAGTGTTGCAAAGTTTGTAGAGGACAAATTGTATTTTTCATACAAGTAGATTATGAATCCCAGCCTTATGTACAAACTAGAACTCAATTATAACTATAGCATCATGACTATTAGCTCAAAAATAGAGTGGTAAAAATAAATAATAATGGCTTTACAATAGTTTGGATAAAAATCATACTACTTATTAGCTGCATTCCAGTATTACGAAGCAGATGGATCTAAGTGTGAGACAGACCTAAGAAATGCCATCAGAGTGAGGAAAGGATGAGAAGGAGCAATGCGTGGATTCTTGCAAGTATTTAACATTCCCAATTTTAAGAAAAAGGACAACAAATAGCTAATTGCCCAAACAGTTTCAGAGATACGGGTATGAAGGAAAGAAGAAACAATAGGTAAGGAGATTGAGATGGCATGAGAAGGAGCACCAACTTGGAACTGAAAGTGCAAAGGAAACATTTTCATGAGCCCCATTTAAATCCTCCTTCCTATTCCAAGAGGCAGTAGATGGCTCAGAGAGGTTTCTCCAGCCCGTCACTTACCAAGTGAGGCCCAGGGGACTTTGTATTCTGTCTTACAGCACTTTTACCGTGGGAACTTCCTACACTTCGTACAGGAGGAAGACTCTTGATTTGTTTTAGGAGTTGTGGACAATCAGCTCCCAAATTTCTAGGATACAGAAAGATGCCTAATAATTGAAAATTATACCTTTTTACCATGAAAGCACATGGAATAATGGCAGTCAAGTTCCAGTACGTCATTTATCAAATCAACAAGAGCTTTGCCAGCAGTCACAATGGTGCCACATAACAAGGCCAGCATGTGCTCATCCAGCAAACAAGAGACCACAGGAGCCACGGGCTTGCTGCATATAGGACCAGAAGCGCCAAAGGGTCTTATATCAGAACAGCTTTTCCCAGCATGACAGGTTTGCTCTGCCTTGCATGAGCAATCCCTGTTGGGATTGACCGCGATGCTTCCTGCGCACATTATTTTCACCCACCAAAACATGCCTGCAGAGTCTCACATCAGGCACCACGCCAGGATATCAAATCCAGCGCAGCACAGGTAGCACCTACACACCTGATGGGATTCACTGCCTACTTGCCCAGCCTGTGCAGCCCTACAGCAGCGTCGCTGCCTGGACAACATTACACTCGAGGGCTAATTTCAACTGTACTGGCAGCGTAGCAGTATCCAGCATGTGGGCCTGGCCTAGATACCACTGTCTTCTGCAGCACACAGTGCTGCGGCAGCAGCACACACCCCCCGCCCCCCCCCGAGCCTTATTACTTCTAATTATAACCCCTGGCAGACGTGCAATGTTTTGGCAAAGTTTGGCACGATATTTTATGTTGCTTTGGATTGACTGAGGGAAGCAAGCACTATCGGCTGAGCAGCTCCCAAGGCACGTTCGTCAGCAAAAAGTGAAGCTCTCTAATTAGTAAGTCATCCCCTTCTGCACGAGCACCGAAGCGCTGCAGAAAGAACTTTCCACCAGCAAGGGGCTTAGCAAGTGCTCCTGCCTCTGCCACCACCAGCTGAACCACAGCACGACAATGGGCTCTGCAGGAGGGCAGCACTAGCCGAGATGTTGGGCTGAGACTTGGGAGATCCCTGCTGCTATCCCTGCCTCTGGTATCCAGACTCACCGGCTACGTGACGGGCCCTTCCTTCCCCCCACTCATCCTCCGCCTTGGATATTTATGGGAGAAGTTTCTCAAGGCAGAGAGCGCCTTTAATAGAAGACTGTGCGATAGTGCACCCAAGGGAGCCCAATTTCAAATGGAGCCCCCATGTGCTGCTACACCAACGATTATGAATGATTTTGATTTAAAATGATTTGGGAAAAGACCTGCATCCTTGGTGGAAAATTACAGCTCAGATCTCTCCTCCGTTTTAAAGCCACTGCGTGTCTGACAGTTCATGTTGCGGCTTGCAGCTGTAAATGAGCTAGCTGGAGCACCAGTGACAGCTTCCCACTGGAGCACAGAGCCCGGCAGTCGCTCATTCATCCTGCTGGGACCATCACTCTCTTGTGACCAGGCACCTTAGTACCTATCTCAGGGAGCCAGATGGGTTCCCTACCCTGCACTGCAGCCTACGGCCTAGGCATAGCTCAATGGGCTGCGTTTGCAGGAGCGGGGCATGTTTACTTGTTTAAAGAACAAACATTGTATTGACCCCTTCAATGGCATGTCTCAAACTCTGATTTAGGAAATGGGTTTGTGCCATTTTTAAATAGAAAATACTTGAGTTGCTCACAAGATGCAGAGAGTTGTATAACACACAGAAAATATATCAAGTCCCCATAGAAAGGATGGCTAAGTGTAGCTCTACTTTTTTTTTTTTTTTTGAAGGCACTTGAGAACAAGACTTCATAACAAGCATTGATGAGAATCTGCAACTCTCACAAAAGGGAGTGGAAATGTAAGTACTATCTTAGAAGAGCCTTAAGAAACAAAGTCACAATAGCCCCTCCAGAGTAATCCTTCTAAAAAAATCTAGCTGGAGAGATGTATTTCATATACAGGCAGAACGTTCAGCTTCTCTCCCTTCCTGGGCTCTGGAAATGCTTTCTTTTGACCTGAGATTTTCCTTCTCCTTCTTCAGCTTTTACCTGATGAGCTCCTGCTCACGTACACTCCTATTCACATGGCTGGCCGCCCTGGGCTCTAGCTGGGCCCCTCTAATTATTTTTTAACAATCTAGCAAAAGATCTGATAGTAAAAAAAGTGACTTCTGAATAAGAACATCCAGAGACTTAGCACACTTAAGCATATTAATTTCATAGCTCTAGTGGCTTTGTCCTAATAATCACAAGCATCCTAGTAATGACTGCTCTTCCTCTTTCTCCCCTACCCTTATTTATGAAGCAGTGAAATTAATGGACCCTATGATTCTACAGATTTATATCTTCTGTTTCCCCAAAATCCTCACCATCCCAGCAATAACCAACTCTCACCCTCTGCTTCTGGTGACATACGCATGGGCAAGATGCTGGACCAGCATCAGCTGGACCAAGCTGCAAGTGTGGTCCCCTTGGTGGACTCCAGTCTGGGCCCACATCCTTGATTTAATGACCCTCTTCATAAATCTGCTGAGAATATATAATTACCTTTGAGACTCCTGAGTTTCTCTCAAACTCTGCTGGATTTGGCCAGTGGGATCAAAATTTAACGGTGGTGACAAGCAGCCAAGACCCATTGCCCTGACAAAGGGGGCTGAAAAGGCGTCCATTCCATGAGCGAGGGCAAACTCCACTTTTCCATGGTGCCCACCACCCTTCATCTCCTTCCACTGCCTCTCCTCATGCAGTAGATTAAACCACTGCTGCAATGGCATGTTTCTGTGAGGCGAGGAAGACTCTGGGCAAGGCTGAGAGTTACATCCCTGCGCCCCACAGCCCCTTCGAGGGGATGCTGCCTACGAGCAGGGTGGCAGCAAGGATCTTTTTTGGGGTGCTACTCCCAGCAAGCATGCCCTTCCCTCTCACGCTCTCCATGGGCCTCCCAGGCCGTTCTTTAGTCTCCTGACTTAACTGGGTGTGCTCCAGATGGCAGACACCTGAACACACCCCCACTAATTATGCTGCACAAATAAGTGCTTCATCCAGAGAAAATAAAGGAGGAAGAAATTAACTCCCTCCCTGGCTGTATTATCAGGGTGTTTTACAAACACAGCATCCCTGGCAATGCCCCCAAGCTTTGGGAGAGACACGCAATAAAGTTGCCCATGTATGACCTGGAGGCTACGCAACTGCTGGCAGGAAGCCCCAAGCATCTCCTTGGGATGCTCCAAGCTTTCTAAGTGGAAAGCTGTCCTCCTCGGCTTCAGCTAGAGGAGTTTCCTCCGTGGGAAGAAAATCTTGCTGTTATCCAGGTTGAGGAGGGGCTGCGAACAACCGGCATCAGAGCCAGCCCTCCAGGATGACCTCCACACTCCCTAGGTTGTCTGATTGATACCCTCGCACCTTGATATTTAAGAGACACCTCCCGAGGTTGCTAGTAGCTCGCTTTACTCTTGAAAAAATTAACCCAGCTGCTCCTATGACAGCTGCTGCACAAAGCTTCAGGCATTTGAAAAACATTTCAGGACAGAGTCCATCCTGTAAAGACTGGGTGGCCCCAGGACCAGCTTGTTTTGTGCCCATCCTGGGGAAGCGTGGTCTCTTTCCCGACCGCCTTCTCTAGTCGCTGAGCTTCCAAATCCAGCACAGACAGCAATATTAATATATTGAGTCCTCTGAAGAGCTACAGAGAAAGAGGTTTTTGGAAAAGCACGAACAGTGCAGTGGAAATATGATAGAATGAATCAAGTTTTGCAATACAAAAATTCTCACTTTGGTTCTCCAACTTACTCTATTTCTTCAAAAAAATAAAGAAATAAAACTTTGCTTTATGAGGGGGTGAAAAGAAATTTGTAGTTTCAGACATTGCCCCATTCTGCCTAGCGTGAAGTCAGGCCCATCCAAAGTTCTTGAAGCATTTGGGAGAGCAAGCAAAAGCCTTACCTGGGCATGGGGTTTGGGGGGTGAAATCATGGTCTGCATGATACAGGGCAGGGCTGAGTGCTGGGAGGGGGTCACTCTGAAGCCAATGGTTACTGAAAGAGGCACATGTCTGCAAAAAGTTTCAGTGAATTAGCATTTTACAGCAATATAGGTTATAGAGGAGAGCTGAACACCAGGCTGCCAGAGCTCGCTACTGGTCCATGGCCCCTGGTTGCTGTCCTTGCCCCACTGCAGCCGGCACCTTACAGTCCTCAAAGGGCTCCCAGGAGCCCCCCACGATCTCAGATCTCAAAGTAGAGCCCCAAAACTGCTGCACAAGCTGCTGCGTCTGCAGGCTGCCTCTGCCAGCTGCGCTCCATAAGCAGGTCCAGGGACATCGGGCT
Organism: Grus americana; assembly: GCF_028858705.1. NCBI lineage: Eukaryota > Metazoa > Chordata > Aves > Gruiformes > Gruidae > Grus > Grus americana. The sequence continues at coordinate 61,068,842 of NC_072852.1, forward strand.
CCTCAGACCTGCAAAGTGGTGGGCTGAGACCAGGACCGCAGCCCCATTAATGAGAGTTTCAGTCATCCAGGGATGCTCTGGTGTCTGAGAGGCACTTGAACGCACACTGCTTGTTTCTGCTCAAATCTGCTTGAATGCACAAATCTGGTCGTTTTCTCCCCACAACAAGCGAAGAAAATTAGAAGCAGCCACATCAGCTACAGGGAAGGATGGAAACAAGACCCTGGAGAGGAATACCCACCCTTGCTGGACAAAAGCCCTGAGACAGACACCTGCCTGGGCAGGGCATGTGCTGCACATGGCACGTGTCGGAAACCTGGTTTTGCCGAAGAACCAGGACAGTGATTCTGGCATAAGCTCAAGCATTTCTCCTTTCCAAGGGCACCTGCTTGGGAAGTAGCATCTGATTGGTAACATAAAGGAGATAAAATAGGAGCAAAACTGAGAAAAAAAACCCCACAATACTTGCAGGTGTAAAGACAAAGCATAATTATGCACGCACTTTAATTATTTCATACTCTTAAAATGGGAAAAGACTTCGCTCAAAAAGATAACTTCCTTTAAAAAATTGAAACATTATTTATTGTGGGGTTTTTTTTTCTATATTTCAAGGATGGTCTTTAAAGGTTCCAGTATTGTAGGAGAGTCTTTGACTTTTCTATCTCTCTCTGTCTTTGCTTTCCACAGCTGGGAGAAAAAAATCTAAGGGCCTTAAATGAGTTTAAATATGAAAGTCAAAAAAAGGCTTTGAAAATAAGCTGTGAAGGAACACTCTGTATTTAAACTCCACAGAGAAAATTAAAATCAAGGGAAAGCGTAGAGCTGAAACTGTAATACATCAAATTTTTATATGTATTTAATATATATATATATTTCAATCAGAGGACTCAATGTCTTACAGCTTTCAATAGGACTTTTGTTTGGGTAAAGATGGAAGAACAGAGCTCTGTTTCACCACAGCTCTGTGCTTTGTCTGCTATCTCCAGTTCCAAAATTTTTACTCCAAACAGGGGTAGAACACCCGTCTCCGAGAGCAACTGAGCTCGCGTAGGATGGGAGCGTGCTCCTTTGTGTGGTATTGCCAGCGCCAAAATCCCAGCTCTGCTGAAATCGGTGGCAAAACTCCCCGGCTCCAACAGAGCCGGCTTTCCTCCGCCAGGCACACGTGGACGCCTTGCTGCCTCCCCCAGCACCCTGCCACCCCACGGGGCCTCCGTCACGCAAAACCAGTCGCGCTTGTGCCCACAGGGACTTTACCACGGTGGGTTTCTCATCCAGGGACAAGATCGCTCTTGCCACAGCCTGAGCTGCTGTCAGGTGGGTTGCCATCACCTGCGGCATCCCCAAAACCAGACTGGAGGGAGGCAGGGCCAAAGGCTGTGCAGACAGCGTCCCCTGTGTTGGGCACCATCTTCAAATGAGTGCTTTTTCTTCTTCACAGCTTACCTGCTGACAGTTGCACCAATGTCCCTGTGACAGGCTTGTCCATTCATGGCCAGCCACACCAAGGGTCCTAGCAAAAGGCGATGAATAATCTCCCCTCACCCATGGCCCATGTCCTTCAGCACGAGGTGCATCATCCCACAGCAGGGAAGCGCTCCCCTGCAAACGGCCCGAACTCAGCTAGGAACAGCAGACATACTCTGCATGGTATGTAGCCTGCTCCTTCTGTCCACTGAGAGTCTTAAAATGTGGTCCATCACTATAACATCTGAGCACGAGACTATACGTGGTGCACACTGCAGTCCCCATGACGTGTCCCCCTTTGATGTTGAGGAAAATAATTTATAGGCAACAAAAGACTGGACAGTAATTCAGGGGAACGGATAAAGTTTCCTAATAACTCAAAGGTGGAGGAAGGAAATTCTTGCCACTTTTACTACTGTGGTTTGTAGGAGCAATGAGGAGGATGACTGGAAAGAGTCTACTTTAACAACAGTACTCACTTACCAGCCAGAGAGGGGAAAAAACTGTTGGAGCTTCAACCAGTGTCTCGCAGCTTCCTCGATACCATGTGCGGGGCTCCAGGGGACAGAGCCACTAGTGTGGCATCACAAATTACCCCTTCTCTCCTCATTTCTACTCCAGAATCTCTCCAGCCTTGAAGAAACCTCTTGCCTCCAGGCCATGGCTTCACCCCCAGGAACACACACAGTTACCTATCTGCGTGAGCCACTGTGGACTTCTCCAGTCACTAGCACTGCGTGGATGCTAAGTGCTTAATTGCAGTATTTTATTTTTCCTCTCCTGTAAAGGCAATTCTGGTTAACTGTCAGAGAGAGTGAGAGCTTTTCATCCTGATCCTTGTCTCTTCCAGTCACAGGGAGACCATGACTTTTGATTAAAAGAACTTTTGGTGTCAATTAAAGCACACAGACCCAGCTTTTATCTTCTGGTCCCACTGGTACAGCTCTCTTTTGAGAGGCAGTATCCCTCAGTAGAGCAATTACAGCAGCCTCGCATCACCAGAGAGAATAATTCTCCAGAATAAAAGCTAAATGATGGAAGGAGACAGAGTGGGTGACTATGTATGTAAACGTTAGGCTTTGTTTGCTAATGCAAACAGCTCTCAGGGTGAGGGGGAATAGCAGAAATATTCAGTTAAACATTTAGCTCACTGGGTTCACATATGGTGACATACACAGACGTGGTGTTTGCATGGCTGACACTACTGGCAGTGTTGAATTTTTTTAGGGATACTTTCCCAGAGCATTTTACTTGCCAGGAGAATCTTTAGTGAAATTGTGCAAGCGTAACAGATCCGTCATTCACATACAGAGCTGTGCATTTTTTCTTCCTTCTACAGAACAGTTTGTTCCTCTTTTTACAAGGTATTAATATAGGAGAACCTATTCCTGACACTGAGATACAGATTCTTGGGTTTCCCACATGGGTTCAGATCTCAGCTGATCTAAGTCAGCATATTTATACAAAAGGAAAACCAAGCCTGTGGTGGTTTTTCAGTGTTGATTTTTGTGCCTTTGTGGCTGGGCTTTTTTATGATAGCAAAATGTAAATGCAGGAAGCTTCTTCTGTTCTTGGGTTAGAAACACACAATCACAGAAAGATAGTATTTCTGAATACTCACATTTTACATAGTATCTGTGGTTATCAAGGGTTTTATCAGGAATGCCAAAAGAGACTGTTCAGCTCCTGAGAGCTAAGAGTTCCGATGCTTGAGATTAGGCACTAGTGTAAATCAAACACAGCAGGTAAATTTGGAGGGAAGTCAGCAGGTTAAGATCCTGTTCTTTAAACAATAAAAATGTTTCTTCTATGTGTATATTGCCCTAGAAAAGTGAACCCCAAAGCCAAGGACTCTCTCAGAGCACTTACTGCCACGCTGAAGGATGCAGATGGGAACCTTATATTAACCAGAAGCTCTGCAAAAGAAAGCGAAACTTGAGTTTGACTTTTCTCAACCCAAATGAGATGCAAATTAAATAAATAATGCAATTTCAAAAAAATCAGAGCAGGATTCCAAAAATTACCTCAGGTTTGCTAACCTAGGTCTTACTTACCTTAACACATTCCAGTAGATGCAATACTTTGCCCAAACAGACCCCGGAGCAGGATACTCGAAGAAGTTAGGTCCCACCTTGGGGATGATGCATTGCAGGTGTGCATTTAACTCCTGATCACCCACGTTAAGTCATGTCACCTACCACCTGCGTGATTGACCTTCTAGCTCTGAACGACAGGGCCTGATCCTGCTGCAGCATAACCAACCTCTTGTCTCTCAAAATCATGAGGAAAGGACTCCAAAAAAAAGCACTCATGAGATGAGTTTACTATGCCAACCTGAGACTCCTCTACTTACCTCCTGAGGCGTGAGTCCTAAGGGTCCCTTTTTTCCATCTCGTCCACAATTAGAGGTAGAAAATTTTCCCCTTTTTTTCTGAAAAGGTCAACTGAAATGCTACAAGAATCTCACGACTCCAGGAGCTGCAGCCGTAAAAAGACAAGCACAAACACTTGAGAGCACATGTTGAATCTGTGAGGCCATTGTGAGAAGTCCCATTTTTTTTCTGGTCCAACTGCAATTAATTGGAGCATTGCTACTGTTTCCAGGGCCAGCAGGACTGCCTTTTCCTGCCTGCTGAGCTCTGCGGCAGGTGAGTTTCAAAGGGATGAATTCCAATTTAATTAACGGAAAACAATTTTCTTTTAAAAAAAAACCCAGCAAACAAACCATTCTTACATTTCTCTCAAAATGCACACATACATCATGTAAAAACCAAAAAGGTAAAGCAAAGAAACTTGACTGCCTTGTACTCCTAGGAGAAGCTGGAAACCCATTTGATATTATGCTTTAAAATACCATTTTTACTAGCATTGGATACCTTAGCTGGAGGACCCCATGATAGATGGAGTTTCTTTCTTCTGTTAAAAACTTCCATTTCCTCTCTTAGACCACAAATGTAAATATAGAAATAGATCATTCTGAATTGGTCTGTTTGCAATGATTTATTTAATGGCTAACCACAGTGTCTTGGGCTACTGATACATAATTTAAATATGTCACACAAATACAGCACTTTATTTTCAATTCATTCTCTGTGCATATTCAGTCAATCGAGCATGTGAAAATAATAAAGAAAGCGAGGCCCCGGTTATCAATTCTGACAGGGTTCACGGTCCTTCTAAATGTATCTTTAAGTCATTTTAGCTTGCGTTTGAACGTTATGATCGTGACAGGCATGGCTTAAACAGAGCTAACAGAGCTTTAAAATAAATACTGAAAGCTTCTTGCTGAAAGTTGATGCAAGGTCTAAGTCCCAATCCAGCAAACATCCCTGCTTCTCTCAGCAGCCCTGGTCCTGGCACGGTCCCGGCAGGCTGAGGAGTCCCAGGACCTCTTTGCTAGCCAGAGACCACTGCAGGAAGGAAACCCCCTGCCTTGAAATTCAGCTTTTGACATCCTCCACTTCTTCTTCCAAAGATGACCTGGATTTGGGGCCTATTTGCCCTTTGCACAGGGGTGAATGTCCCCACTGTGCCCCCCAGAATTGCCGAGCAATCCTTAGGGATGGGGAAATGGATGGTTTTTCTGCTGAAGTCCTGCAGGACCATTTGTTTAGCATGCTGTTCTGCACACTTTCGCTACTCATATTAAAACTCTTTGCATGTGAAAGCATTGCAATCCGCATTTCACGCTTACACTCATTTAGGCTTTACCATTGGATTCATTTCATATTGCAATTAAAAGCTACTCTAGCATGCAGCATTTTAAGAAAGATGCACCTTTAACATTTAAGGATACCGTATCTTGCTGCAGGAAGTCAGATCTTCAATGAAATCTAGTCCGCTTTGATTAATAATTGATGACATTTTTGCATAGGAAAGTAAAAAAAAAAAAAGACACACTTTCTATTGATCTGAGAGACTCAAGTAAATGAAACAGATGAACGTTTTTGCCTACATTTGTTAACTATTGATATGATGGCAATACTGAGCAGAGACTATTTCACGGTATGTACAAATTTAAGGCTGGAAATAGAGAAAGTCTTAAACTGCATCATGTTCAATTTCTTTGAAAACTTAATTTGATGTTGAACAGATGGAGAACCTGTGTATCTTGGCAGTTCAAGGTTATACATATCTTACCCCAGTATTGCAATGTCGTTAACATATGAGGAGCAGTGGAGCTTGTGCAGGCACTTAAATGTCTGAAAGAATCTTAAAGACTTGGGGTAGATCTTGAGCTGGGAAAAAAAAAATAATTTAGAAAGTACTATTCATTAGTCTGACCTCAAGCACAACTTTTTAAAAGAGATATTGGAGGACATAATCAAGATGCAGAAACAAATGGAGGCAAAAATGCAATATGATTTTAGAAAAGAGAGATTGCATCAGACTAAACTTGTTTGGATATCTACTTGTCTTGACCAGGGAAAATGATAGATCTAATCAACATGGACTTTCGTTACATTTGAGCCGGGCCCACATAGGAAGCTATCAGTGGATCTGGAGAAGCCATGTGGGTTGGGGTTTTTTTTGTTGTTGTTGTTGTTGTTTATTTTGTTTTTAATTAAATGCCCTTGCTCCAGTTCACACCAACAGGAGATTAGACATCTTCCAATTTCAACAGCTTTCACTGAGTTTGCAGGTTGAGAGTCTGAGCGCTGATGAAGACAGAAGGTCTTCTCCAAGCAGAAGCTGCCGTGGCTTCCCTGCAGCTGACAGCAGACCCAGCGGACCCGAGCAGGACCCGGTGGCTGGCATCATGTTGCCTTCCACAAACCCAGGGAGCTGGTGGAAGAATTGCCCGGGTAAGGAGCAGCAGTTTGCTGCATTCAATCTGCAGGAGAGGTTTCAGAGCCAAGGTGAGGCGATTAACCAGCAAGGACGCACAGGGAGGGCATTTCCAAGCAACGAATATTTCATTAGAAGAGCTGAGAGGCAGAGGCAGTCCATAAAATAAGACTGATGAGTCATTGACTGTCAGTCTGTGCCTTCCTGGTGCATCAATATTTCTATTGGAAGTTCACAAAATTAAAAGTATTGCTGGGTAAAATTTGGCCCCAGAAGTTTTGAGAAAAGGTAAGAAGAGTGGAATTATTTCCATGAGATCATTTTCTCTTCCTAGCTACATTTAGCTAGTGGCAAGTACTGCTGTTCTCCAATGTTTCTGGTCCTGTCGCTTCTTCCCAAGATCAAATTCCCCTTTCAGACCAAATGGCCTGTGTTTGAGAACAGCTGATTTAGTGTACGTGAACATTTATAAACGTGCCCTCCTAAAAAAATGATATTGCACACAATTCTCCCTATCAGGAATACAAAAAGGAGCAAGTCTCATGTGGGAGACTTTGGGTACTGCCAGGGGGAAGGCAAATCAATACCATAAAGATGAAGAACAATGACAACAAATCAAACTAGCCAGAAGCACCAGCCCCTTTGAGGCTTTTGGTTCTTGTATTTCTATGTTGTGCTCATAGCTACTGCAACACATCAATGGTAGGAAGCAAAACAGAAAGCAAGTGTAAATATATAAAATCAGTATATGGTATATGAAAAGCAGTTAAACTCGATATTGTTCAAATAAGAAGTGAATACATTCCGATAACTTACATTTACCTTTGACTACAGCACTGCATGTGCCAGAGCTGGGAAGAAAAAAAAAAAAGGAATAGTTTCACAGAATGGCAGGGGTTGGAAGGGACCTCTGGAGATCATCTAGTCCAACCCCCCTGCTAAGGCAGGATCACCCAGAGCAGGTTGCACAGGATCGCATCCAGACGGGTTTTGAATATCTCCAGAGAAGGAGACTCCACAACCTCTCTGGGCAGCCTCTTCCAGTGCTTGGTCACCCTCAAAGCGAAGAAGTTTTTCCTCATGTTCAGATGGAACTTCCTGTGTTCCGGTTTGTGCCCATTGCCCCTTGTCCTGTTGCTGGGCACCACTAAAAAGAGTCTGGCCCCATCCTCTTGACATTTTTCCTTTAGATATTTATAAGTGTTGATGAGATCCCCTCTCAGTCTCCTCTTCTCCAGGCTAAACAGACCCAGCTCTCTCAGCCTTTCCTTTCCCTTGAGAGATCAGTGGAAAGGGCAGGTATCCACCCCAGTAACTGGTAAGTTAGACGTCCAAAGATTGTGATGTTTTGACACACAATGTTTTCTTTTATGTTGAATGGTTTTAGCCTGCAGTTTTACACCTAAGAAATTATTCTGGGCAGAGACGCCTGGGCGTGCACAGGTCACTCCTAGAAAGACCGATATGAGAGCTGCCAGGCTGTGCTTTGGTTTCATGGAGTTGGTAAGTCAGTATCTAGTGATTTCCCACATGATTATGGCTGAGGATGTCAAACTAGATTCTGTGTCCATGCCTATATGAGGGTAAGTATAAGCTAGGCATGTTTCACAGTCCTCACGTCCTTGCAAATGTGGTTACAGCTAATGAGTTAATCCAGTGCCACCAAAATCCATGAGCACTGTGTATTGACTTTAGTACAGACAAGATCAGACTCTACATAGAACCACAGAATGGTTTGGGTTGGAAGGGACCTTAAAGACCACCTAGCTCCAACCCCCCTGCCATGGGCAAGGACACCCTCCGCTAGACCAGGTTGCCCAAAGCCCCATCCAACCTGGCCTTGAACACTTCCAGGGAGGGGGCATCCACAGCTTCTCTGGGCAACCTATTCCAGTGTCTCACCACCCTCATAGAGAAGAATTTTTTCCTAATATCTAATCGAAATCTACCCTCTTTCAGCTTAAGACCATTACTCCTTGTCCTATCAGTACATGCCCTTGTAAACAGTCCCTCTCCAGCTTTTTTTTTTTTTTTTTACATCATCTTACTGCCTAAAATCTTCCTTACAAGATAGAGAGTTAAAAAAAAAATAAAGTCAATGACAAAACTCCTATTGACTCTGGAGGCATGGGAACAAGCCTGTGGTGTGAAAAGACAGCAGGACGCTTTCTGGCTAGGAAGAGCTAAGCAGAATTGCTTTTCACTAAGTAATAGAAAAGCAAGACTCCACTGTGGCTACTGGACAGCCTCTTACAAGCTGAATGTACAACTGAATCAATACTTACAGTTTTACACTCTTATACATGCAGTGGGGAAAAAAGTTTGTATTCTGATCATAATATCTGATGACTCAACAACAAAGACTATTGAAATAAAAGGAAAAAAAAAAAACCAAAAAAAGAGGCATTTAAAAATTCATTGGGTGACAGCGAGTACCTTGCCTTTAGGTAGGAAATGCTTCTACTAAAGTGACTTTAGCAAAATTAATTAGGTCATCATGAAGGTTCACGAGGAATATTCATTGAGGTAGCAATCTGACCAAAGCAGTCTCTTGAAATACCTAGCAAAACTTTATAAAGAAAAATCATTTGCTGGGAGTATCCCCGCAGATTAAATAGCCTTGGTAGAAGGAGAAGCATTTCTAAAATTTGAATCAGCCTTCTTGCAAGCAGTGAACGAGGAAAAATCCTCCCTAGTCACATCCCCAAGTTTAAGCATGTGCAGAAGCTCTGTTTAGGCTGCTGAGAAGCAAGTCTGACTCAAGTCCTGCCCTTGGAGCAGTTCAAGCCCTTCAGAGAACAAGGCTTCCAGTGACATCAGAGTTTACCCTCTGGAGGGAGGTAAACTGGGTGTCCGCACCCTTTCTGGCTCGATGTGGAGGATAGGAGGCTATGGAACACTTGAACTGTTGCAGACTGCGGGAAGCGGTGCAGGACTCTCAGCTTACAGTCAGCCCAACGCTAGCGAGCCAGAAAATGGAGAGGTTTCTTCTTGTTTCTCCTATATTCTGTGCAACTAAGGCTGGTGCCTCTCCGGCTGCGTGTCTGTTGGTGACTGAGAGCTTACAGCAGGAATCCAGCAGTGCACTTAAGCACATGCTTAGATTTCTCTCTAGTAAATCCAACCCTCGAGCGTGCTGCTGAACCCTACACTTTGGTTTGCATTTCTCTACAAATCCCTCTGCCAGGTGAATCAACTCTTCTTTGTTAGGAGCTTTGGATTCAGAAGCAATGGTTTGGACTGGGCTGCTACTCCTGTGAGCTCTGGGAGAGAGGGACCAGGAGGAGTAACCTCAGAGGAGCTGAGAATGAAGCAGAAAGTAAATGCTATACTTAAGAGCAAAAGGGATAGTGCACCTTCTTCAAGGAGCGTGACAAAGGGCTTCTTTGGGCTCTGCATAGCACTACTGCGTGAAGTCCGATGGCCTTACAAGGCAAAAATATACTTACCTTATTTTTTAAGGTATATCCCATTTTCAAAACTGACTTACAGTGAAAGTCTTCTATAGTACCTATGTAATTTTTGAGGAGGTAGTCTGAGGCTCTTCCTTCATAATTTCTGAAAATTATATGTGAACTGAATTGCTTTTGAGTGTGTGAATGTGGGAAACTGGGACACAGCTCCCCCGGGATGCAGGTTAGTGCCTTACGTGGGCACAAGCACCAAGATCGTGCTCCACACTTGGAAAGCCACTGCCCACCCCGAAGGTGAACCTCTGCAGTCTGAAGGGTGTCTGGCTTGGCTACAACAAGCAAACCATGCTATTCTTTGGCACCTGAAACTGTTTGCAGAGTATCCGGCAGTCCCTAGCATTTCACAGCAGTTAAGAGCTTGTCTCAGGGAACAAGCGATTCTAGTGATACCAATGCTTGAGTTATTTCCAGGAAAAACCCTATTTTTTAAAACATTGATTAAAAGCAGATTTGCGTTCCTAAAGCTAACTCATCCTGAAGATCAGGGAGAAAAACAACTGCTACAGACAGAAAACTCTGACAATGCTGTTGCAGAACAAAGTGAGAGCACACGAGTGATTAAACAATCATTATTTCAGTTACTGGCTTTCCTTCCTGATAAGCGTGGGAAGCAGCAGTAAAACATCTGCCTTGTACAGTGCTGTACTGCACAACATGGAAATGCCTTCAGCAGAAACATGCAGTGATCTGTACTGAGTCTGTACCCACGTACTGCAGTAAAATAAATACTGAGTGGCAGAAAGGGAAAGCTGATGAATTTTTTTCATATTACTGCCTCGCCCCATACATGTTTTTCCCTTTTGAATGTGCTGCTCCTGGTCAGGGCTGACTCAAAGAGCCCGTGTTGCATGATTTCCTTAGTCAAGTCCATGGGCAAGACGCCACGTGGCTTTGCAGCCCCTACCTCAGGCTCACATGTGTCTTCTTTTCAGTTTACTTGCCACGCGTGCAGCTGAGAGCTAGCTGTGGTCTCCACACTGCCAGCATAGACCTTCATCTTTCTAGTTTTGGTGGGCAGGAATGCAGCCCTCTGCACCCTGTGCTCCTCTCATGCAACTCTCTGGGGGAGCCTTTGCAGCCACGGTGCACGTCAGCCTTGCAGCTGCTCCCATGCTCCCACGGCTCCCCGGAGAATGGCTCTGATGTGCCTGTGAACCCCGAGAACAAGGATCTCCATGAAAACTCCTCCAAGACGCAATACCAGGACCCTTGTTGGTTGTAGCAGGCAGACAGGAGTTGCCAGAGGAACATGTCTTCTAGAGAGCTGCCCTGTGTTCATAGAGGCATGAAGAGCTGTGGATCCTCCAAGGTCAATGCTGATATTAAGGGCTGCAATCTGTGGAGTGACTCCAGGTATCCACTTTACTTCCAGGCCCACGGGTCCCCTGAAACCCTCCTACCATGCGACCTGTCTCCAGATGGTGTCTCCTGGTTTTCCCAAAAGGTAGGTGGCAAAGCTCCTTGGGTGAGCTGGTACGTGATCAGAAATATGTTGCTTCAGGCTTCTGTGCTGAAATTCACCATGTGCAAGGTGCCACCACTTCTTCCACCTGTGGCAGAACCCAAGGACATTTAACACCAGTGGTGACAACTTAACCCTTAGCTAAGGGGCACGTGTAAGTGCTCTCTGTAGCAGCTGCTCCTGGTAATAGTTACCATACCCTTAGGGATCAGGGCCCTTCCATACCCAATTCTTTGGTCATTTCCGTTACCAGCAGCAGCGCACACAAGCTGTCCCAGAAGAGCAGGGATGCTGGGTAGCCTTGAGCAAGCACCTTTCCCCAGCTGCTCTGTTTTAGGGCCGGGGCACAAAATTTTCAGTTTTCCTGGCACCGCCTTACATTTCTTGGGAAGTTTTTTTTCCACTGTGCCACAGAGCCTCACACTGCAGCAGAAAGGAAAAAAAAAGGGGGGGGGGGGGGGGGAAGAACCACAGTTTTACAGCCGCCACAGGGAGGAGGCTGTTTTGTTCTCCTCAGCTGTGCCCCGCTCTGGCATGCTGACTTGACAAGATGGAAGAAGAAAAGGCAGGACAGCAGATGGGATTCAGAGTGCATAGCGGATACAGTTAATGGAGGGAAAACAACTTTCTGAATGAGAAAGGCTGAGATGATTATAGGACTTGGAGAGTGCAAAGGAAGGTGGTAACAAGAGGGGATAGTGGGATGGAAGAGAAGAAAGAGGCAGTAACCAGGACATGAAATGCTGTGGGATTGGACAAGGCTGTTAGTTGCAGGAGTAGAGAGAACAGGCAGCACGTCAGAGCTGTGCTGGAGGAAACGGTAAGCTCTGGAGATAGAGGCAGAAATTCCCACAGGACTGGCTGGTCCTCATGAACTGCTGCTGCCACACTGTTAGATGCTCCACAAACTCAGCATAAGGCAAGGTCTGCCCCAAAGACCACCTGCTGCTCCAAAGGGGACAGCAAGTTTTCTTTGGTTACTCCTTGATACCACTTGCTCCACAGCTTGGCAGCTGTCCCTGCACCGCAGCGGAGAAGAGGGGCTCACCCTCCAGCCCAGGCAGAGAAAACCTTAGAGAAGAACCCACATTTCCCTCAGAGGCGAAAAGAAATGGGCGTTGCGCTGGTGGATACCAGCATTGTGACCCACACAAAGACAAAAACCTCTCAGCGCAGCACGATAGGGTTGCTGGAGGAGTCTGAGCAAAGAGATGAGACTGGTTTTGGTGTGGGGCCCTGGGCAGCAGGTCGCTTTGGGGAGGCGGCAGCAGCCTCCAGCAATGAGGTGCCAAACAATCACAGCTACTCTTTCCAGATGCTGGGGGGGGAAAAAAGCCTTTGAGTGAAGAGTTAATTATAGGGATTGTATTCCATTTCCTACAATTAAGGGAACCCATCTGTAGAGATTTTAATTAATGGAGATCTTATGGGGAGTTTCAGTTTGACTGGAGGGTCTTACTGGGTGTACTTTGTCTCCTCAGTATTTTCTGTAATTGTGAGTCATTAGCATTTGCCATTAAAGACAGTGTTAGATGGAAATAAATAAGGAATGGGTAATACATACATAGCAGATATATATATATTTGCCTCTTCCTCTGATTCCCACCATCTTTCCCAAACTAATACAACCACTAGCTACAAAAGGGTTTTTTTGTTGGTTTTTTCCACAAATTTTTAAAAAATTAAATTAGGATATTTCACTCTGTATAACATATGAAGTGTAAACAGGCATATTAATAAGAATGATCCAAAATAACCCCTTTTCTATCTAAAGCTATCATTCTATTGTTTTTCTATGTGTTACAATCAAAACTTACCAAAATTTCTGTTGATGTGACTGGTTTTTCCCAGCTTCCTTTAGACATTGCCCCTCTTCTGAGATAGGCTATTTTTTTCTCAGTTTAACCTACTGTTTCTCCTAAAAGTACCTCAAAACTAGCAGTCCCAGGAGAAACAAAAAGTAGCTTCAATCATGTCACGTTTAGTTTGTGCTTAAGACACCCCTATGCATTGAAGTGTGTGTGCAACCACGAGGAGTGTGTAGCCAAAAGCCCAAATCACTGGGCATCTTCTCTTGCCATCAAGGGGTTTTGGAGCTGACCTATACTTGTTCCTTCACTCGTGAACTGACCGAGAATTCCCACACTGCTACCTCCTGCTGTTGACTACTTAGGTTTTGCTTGGTCTTGGTTCCTCATGCCCCGGTTCCCCAGACACAGCTGGGCATCCTTGCACCTGGCTGAGGGCTGGGAGCTGCCAGGCCAGGCAGGGCTGGTAAAGCCCTGGTGCGAAGGGGGGAGACTGAGCCCTCCTGCAAAACAAAGCCCTAACGTAAAGCCCAAGGAAGGTGACCAACTCATCAGGTCAACCAGGCATGACTGACTAGCAACCACAAGACTCCATCAGACTCTGTCTCCAGCTTCATCCTGCCTGATCTTAAGTCGACAATGAGGGTCCAGGAGTGAAACCCCTGGAAAGCAGCGGAGCCAGCAGCAATGTGGTTTCTAGGCCCCGCCTATTGAATGCCAGGGCATGTGTTGGCCTATATCGCAGCCCAATCCAGGCGTCTGTCCTGGGCCCAAGGCTCAGCTGTGTGCATGAGGCCACTCTTGCAGGGAGGGTCATGGAGCTGGGGGAGGCCATTGCCTGGTGCTGTGAGCTGAGGGTGTGAGATGGTCCCACAGATGCAGCTGGAGTAGTGTCTTTACTCATATGTAGGTGCTTTGAATTTCCTGCTGCCTGGATTTCACTTCAATTCCTTCTATTTTTTCCCCATTTCCACAGACCATTTTTCATTCACTGTCTTTAATGAGACATTCAGTTGCACAGCAATATCCAACTCATCAATCTCTTCCTTTCAAGAGCACTGGTGCTTTTATTGATCCTCTATTCCTTTTATTATATACAAGCTATACACACACACGTATATTTATGTGTCTGTATACAGCAGATTCCTTTCCTTTTGTCTGTCTTTTTGTTCTTTGCTGTGTTTAAGTTGTTTGTAACATTCCTGTAATTACATGGCCGTTGATCGCCTTATTGATTTATTTGGCCTTGAATGATCTGTCCTCTTCTGTTGCAGCTGCCTGAATTTTCCTGGTTGCTCCTCACACCCTCTCTTCTCACATAGATGTCTCTCAGAAAGAATATTAACCAGCTTTCCTGTCATTCCCTTTCTCATGCCGTTCCTGCTCGTTAGCCGTCCAGTGGGATCTACCCACCCCTGCATAGTTTTCTGGTGAAATGTGCTCTGCGGCAGTGAAGTATATCCATCCTGATCTCCAGAGAGTCAGTCTGAGTCAAAGTTGAAGTCTAACTAACCTCCGATTACCACTTAAGAGACTTGGTAATGTCTGCCCTTCTAACAAGGTCTGCCATGCTGCTCAGAGCCCTGGCAGACAGCTCTGCTTCCTCTCTTCTTCGTGCTCAACTTGGCTCCCAGCGCAATCATTCCCAAATTTTCAAAGCCAGAAAGCTTTACATATTGTCTATTCTCTGTCTCAATGCCTGGAACAAGCCACGGTCGCCTTTACTACTCAGTCAAGTGTTACTGAAAATGCGGTAGATAGACAATATGCTATGCAAACCAGCAGGCCTTTGGGGGTTTGAGGCACTGAGTAATGCAGCTTCTCCTGTGGGAGCGGTGCAGAAAAACAAACCAGCTGTCTGGATTGAAATCATGAGCAATTAACAGCAGTTTCAATTACCCAGAACAGAACTTTATAAATATTTGCAAATTACACCCTACCTATTTTCACATGAAGAGTGGCAACCCGTGAGAGAGCTCTCCCTAGATCAGAGGGACATCGACTGAGGGAATCCAGAAGGTCAAGGGTTCAAGAGATATTTCAAAGTTATCTTCTTAATTAGAAGCAGCACAGCTTACTCTGCAGTGCGCAGACAGGCACAAGAACTACAGATAGAAATTAGGGAGGGAGATTGGAGGGAAACTCTGCCAGCGGGCTCTCGTCGCAAGGCACGGCGCGGCAGGGGTTCCAGCGGGAAGAGATCCCACCCCTGCCCGCCTCCAGCATCCAGTGGAGACGCCACACTCGTCAGACTGCAGTTATCATCGGAGAAAAAAGGACCCGTTCATCTATACTTGTCCTGGGAGAACGGATTGTTTTGGAAATTAGTGCCCTTGCATACAAGAAAGATTTCTTTGGGGTGTGTAGGGCTGGATCTGGGTTTCCTTTTTGGGGCACCGGAGGCTGAAAGAAACTTAGACCATAACCGTTGCCACGTTAAAACGCATCGTGTCATGATAGCTGTAGAGACAGAAACCCACTCCAGATAGTCTGATAAAAATAGCTAAGATACATGGGGAATGGAATCCACCACCACCTCGGTGAAGCCGCAGGAATCTCTTTCCATTGTAAATATGCTCCATACAGTGATGCCAGCTCTCACAGGAGCGATAGTAAAACATAAATCACACTAACTAGTAACAGGACCCACCAAACAATGCAAAATGGCTAGAAGTTGAGGCTTGGCTCTACACACAGAGCACTGTGTCTAAACTTGGAGCATTTGCTAGGTTGTCCAGAGGCGAGACTCAAGGCTCTGCTCAGATCATGGGGAACAGGACCTAAACCTGGGACACGGTCCACACAGATAAACCTACACACCTGTATATTTTGTTGCTAGCTCATTTCTGGGGAGGTTATAGGTGCTCAGTGTGTCTAACAGCTGAGGCCCAGGTAAAGAGAGTACTAGTTTGAATTTGGTCATGAGCTATGGACCCATGGTACCTGCAGGAAAGAGGTTATTGTATCAGTTTCAGTTGAGAAATAATTTGGTCAAAGCTGATACTCTGACTACATTTTGTGGTCATTAATTATTTAGAAACTGTCTAAATCTGTATTTAGATCCTGAGGGTGGGTATGCAAATTTGAAAGTCTTAGCATATGAAACATCTCCCAGGGCTTCATTTTTGTTACAATTTTCCACAAGCGTTAACAAGAGCAGAAAGAGAAGAGTGACTTCTCTCACCAGTGCATATTCTACCTGCCCACTGATTCCAAAGGACGTGCACACACAGCCTGAGAATCAGCCCAGGATTTTCTGTCGGTGGTAGTAAACTGCAAATTAAATGAGGGTTCATCAAGCAGTACTGTTGTGGTTTCAAAATTGCATTATTCTTTATCTGGATCTACAAATACATGTTTGATTAGGGTTGTAAGCACATGACAAAATGCCTTGCAGTGCAAATGCTCACAGTCATAAAGATAACATTTCAATAATTTTTCTTCTATCTACAGACTTCATTACTTCAGGTGACGTTTTATGGTATGGAGCATAAAACTGTAATAAATCCTCCAGATACTACCTTCAAACACGCACCAAGGTAATTTTTCCTTTACCAATTGTGAGCTGATTTTTTTTTTTTTTTTAACAGGTCTACTCAACTCATTTGTTCTTAAACCAGAGGATTAAACCAGTGCTTCCCAAAGCGTGACCATTTACAGGCTTTAAGTCTTGCCTGGAGCCTGCAAAGAGCCCTGTTAATGGCAGCTGACCCCCAGCGAGCTCACTGTTTGCTCAAGCCCAGGCAGCTACAAGGAATTAAGGCATGGTCCTGAATTCTCCCTGCGGTGACTTGGACCACAGCAAGGCAGGCCAGGCTACCCTGCAGACTACAAGGGGTGCGTTGCCCCGCAAATGGCTTTTGTTATGCAGCCCCTCAGCTCGATGCTCCCCGTGCTACGCAGGAGCTGAGCTGGATGACGTAGCTATCGGATTTTGCCAAAACACTCGGTAAGCATCCAACACCACAGCCTCAGTGAGCACCTAAAATCACGGTCTGTTTAGCTCAACACACGTACAGCACAGAGATAAGCCTCTTGTGAGCTCCAGCTTCTCAGGCAGAAGTCTAGCAACAGGAGCCACGGCAGAGGAGGGGTCCGTTCATCAGTAAGTGCTGTAATTAGTAGCATTTGATGTCACAGATAAAACCAAGGCCCAGCTGTGCTAATTACCAACAAATACATGTATGCAAATACTTGCATGAGGTGAGCTGCCTTCTAAAACGCCCATCCATGCTTTGCCAGGCTGGCTGAGCAGAC
Organism: Grus americana; assembly: GCF_028858705.1. Classification (NCBI taxonomy): domain Eukaryota; kingdom Metazoa; phylum Chordata; class Aves; order Gruiformes; family Gruidae; genus Grus; species Grus americana. The sequence continues at coordinate 61,086,097 of NC_072852.1, forward strand.
GAGGGAGATGCTGAAGTACCCAGTGGGGCAGCAGCTCAGCTGCCCTGACGAAGGGAGAGAAGCCAGGTGCGCTACCCTGTAATGCTCTTCTCTGGTGGGGCTGATAGTAGAACTGGGACCAAAACCATCAAAATCCTCAACCACTTGGAAACCAAAGCCATACGCACTAAGTATTTCAGAAAACTGTAATGTTGTGTAATACCTAAAATACCTGCAAAGGATTGTTTCTTCCCCTTCTCACCTCCTCAAAAAAGGCTTATGTTATAAAAGGACTAATTATCCAGTTAGTTTAGACACAACAGATGCTAAATTTGTCCATGCACTCTCATCTGCCAATGCACTTCCATGTCTTATCTCATTTTTTTGCTTCTTTCCTTCAGCTGGCTACTGTCCTTACACCATCTCTTTCCTTTTCCTTCTTCCCTCTCTAAGGTTTCTGTAAAATCCTTCCCTACTTCCATCATCTTTCTTCCATCCATTCACCAAGCTTCTCCGAAATCCCCTGCTCCTGTGTGTGTAGCAGCCACCCCAAGGTCTGAATGCAACATTAATGGTGTTTGCTGGGGCAAGCCGTTCCTCAGAGCAGTGCTCTGTTTCTACCTATCACCAGGTAAAGATGACTCTGCTTAAAAATATTCCTAGTTTGGACGCGGTAAAAAGCACTTGAGAAACACCTAAAACCCAGGTAATTAAAGACCTTGCAATGATCACATGGGCTGAAGCTCTAGAAAGCCAAACAGACCTGAAGAAAATCTTCCTCTCTATAATTGCTGACTATAAATTGCTCTTTTATTAATTATTTATGTGCTTACTAGCTACTCCCAGTCAGAATAATCACAGTTAACAAGATTATCTTCTTGTGCTAGGTGTAATTAGCAGAGATAAGAAAATCAGAGAAAAGTGTAATTTACCTGGCATTAGGTGCACAAGCTTCTGCTAACCACAGATTCTCGGACGTGATCCTGCACATTGGCCGCACTTCAGCATTTTGCAGCTCTTTTGTAAGAGTTTCGGATTGTGAAATTTGCACTAATGCCTACTGCAAGCAAGCGAAGCAACAGCATCCTGAAGAGAGATGTTCCTTTTTTTGCATCTTTTCAATTTTCTTTTCTGCATCTTCCATCTTTTTATCCTACAGGACATTTTGTAAAAATTATTGAAATAGATTCTATTTGCACTTTTAACTTTAGTATTGAATTAATTTTGTATTCACAACACAATTCAACTTCAGGAGCTTAGATCCCTTGAAATCAACATTCAAATTATCTCTTTGTGTCTGCTAAGAATTTCCCTGTAGTTTATGTACCAATGTAAATTTTCCCTCCACCCAGAAATTTTCACCACCTTTGAATTTTTTTTTTTTTGGGGGGCGGGGGGGGAAATTGCAATAAACACTCAAGTTGAAAGCTGAGGTAATGGCTAGAGTGTGAAAATTTTGTTTCCTTGGTCTTTTAAGGGAGGGAATTCTTGCCCAAGCAACATTTTTCTATTAGAAATAAAGGAGCGCAAGCAAGAGAGAGGAGGTTCTCCTTATCTCCTGCTTCATCTAATCTAATCTAATCTAATCTAATCTAATCTAAATTTAAATCAATAACAAAGCAGAACAACCCGGCTACGCTAGCAAGAGCTTGTGCACGAAGGCCTCAGGACTGGGCAGCCGCTTACCTGAGGCTGCTTAGCAGGTCCGTGATAGAGCAGAGACAAGACCCCAAATCTCAGGGGTGCCGGCCCCGTGGTTGGGTCACAGGGGTCCCCAGGGGACAGCCGGCCCAGTGAACCCTTCAGGTAGCTCACAGCACCATCTACAGACCGAGAGCAAAAAAAGCAGGGAGAAAACCAGGCAATTCAGGAACGGGGAAATAATCCTTCCTGAAGGTGCGATTCGCTCCTGAGGGCAGAGGAGGAGGAGAGGGGAAGCCATCGGGCAAGCCCTCCCGGGCTGCGATCTCGGCCAATTTACGTGTCACAGGCCTGTGACGCCATGACACCACTGCAAGGGATGAGCGGCAGCTGAGTCCGTACGCAGGTCGTGTGACTGCGCGAACCGCTGCACACAACTGTGTCCCTCCAGGCATCGGTACTCGTGTAGCTTGTAATGTGCTTAAATGATGTATTTTTCCATCCATCTCATACTCAAAAAAACCCCCAACTTATTCTGAATTTAAAGTTTCAGCAAACAGGAAAAACTGCTTCAAGCAGGTACACAGCACAGAACATTTTAGTTTGATTTACCATAAAAATTAAAAGTATAATTTTAAAATAATAAAGCTCACAGAGCTTCATAAATAGGCAACATCAATATTTTTTACTTAAAACATATATCAAGAACTTGAAGGGGTTTTGGTTTTTTACCTTTGAGCATCACTTTCAGCAGCCCAAACCACCTGCAAATACAGGGATACGATTTTCCAGGAGTTTGGGGACGGCTGCAGCATGCCCTGCCATGATGGATACCAAGCTTCGAACCACCACCCAGGGCAGCAGCGCGGGCACCCGGCTTCGCTTGCAAACTGCTTTTTCCTGACAAGGCAGGGAAGTGGTAAACATGAGTATCACAGCTTGCTGTTGCTCCGTCCTCCGGCCAAGTACGGAGATGATTTCTGAGTTACAGGAAGGTGCATGTAAACATCACTTTTCTTCAACAGAAATTAGTCAGCTATATTGCTAAGCCCAACGTAAAACTCATTTCTGACAGATACGTCTCATTCCAAATTAGCCCAAGATCCCCTCTGCAGGTTTGCTCTCAATTTAACTCCTCTCATTCCCCTCCTTTCAGAAACCTCTGTAAGCAGGTAGCGCCAGTACAAGACAGCCTGCACGACTTCCTTTGGAAACGCTCAGTTCCTGAAGGCTTAAAGACACTTGAAGTTTGTTTCATCACAAATACCAGCTAGCATCGTCCCCACACACTTCAAGAATACATTGTCCCCGGGGTCTGGTTTCCAAGAAGCCTCAGTGTGCAACTCTCCTCTCCCCATCCCCTACCAGCTCAGGGAAAGGCCAGCCAAATCCCTCAGGAACAAGCTTTCTTGAGGAATACTTTAAGCTCCATTTCTGGAGGAGAGGTCTAATAAGAAACAATACCCTGGCCTTTATCCATACCGGGTTTAAAAGACATGTCCAATTCCTCCTTGGAAATCACAAAGGGGTACTGGGGGCAGGGGGAGAAAACCTCCTCGTGTTACAATAGTTTTGGTCAATTTTACTGTGCGGCCAAAGCCTCAGCCTTTTTTATTTATTTTTGTGGTCACAGCAAGTACTAGTGGGAGGCAAGAATATGAAGCCAAGGGCTTTTATAAACCTCCTGCTATTCCAAAGGCAACTTCTCCCCTCTCTCACAATAACCTACTTACAGACCATTTCTTCCACTGCAGTCCTGACACCAGAGCTCATACACGCCAGCACGCAAGTGAAACAGCATCTTCATTACCAGTTTTCCTCTGCTAATCTGAGAACTTGCTTGCACCTAGAAGAGGAATCCTCTTTTCAGCATTTAAGGAGGGGGGAATTAACTTACCATACAAATTAACTCCTTGGGAAATTTCTTCTTTCACCTACTGAACTTCCAGAATGGTTGAGGGAAAGGTGATACTTAACTGGATTTTCTTACCTTGATTAAGGTTTTCTGTGGGAGTTTCACAGCCCATTCATTCAGAAAAGCTAGGTATTTCATTTAGATGGTATGATTTCTTTTTAGTAAAAGTCAGCAGAAAAACCCCGATATGATCTTGCCTTGACCAAATAAAACGTTTCCTAAGACAGTGTAGACCTATGGTGTTCTTTTTCTTAGACTACTTAAATGAACAGAAGAATTGTTTCCTCTACAATGACGCATGTCCCTAAAAAACCTCTCCGTTCTACTTGGACTGATCTGTGGAAAATACTTACCATCTGCTTCTCCATTCTCACTGTTCACATTTTTTTTTCTTGAAGATCAAAGATCCTCTGTCTCAAGACAATAAGCATACCTGATTTTTTTTTTAGTAGTACTTTTGATTTCCCTGTTGTGTCCAAATCAGTATGCAGAGATATTTACATTAACTATTATCATCTAAAATGTAGGGTAGATAGAATCATGGCACCTTATTGTGCAGCACATGCCCTGCTGCGTATGTTGTCAACCCATGAATCCGGTCTAAATTTTATTTCCAAATCAACATGTAGAAGTGCCCTATGACCACCAGTCACTCATGATGCTAAGAACAGATAATTAACTCCTCCCATGAGAATTAATTTGTGCATCCATTCAAGTAGGTAACTGACCTAGCTATATGTAGAATGTAGTAATTCCGACTGCTTCTTCAGAGATCTCCACAGTCCGAGAAAACATTTAGATACAACTTCTCTAAACATTTGGGACAGAGCATTGACTGAGTCACCAGCAAACCCGGTGTGTTTTTAGAAATCAGGGCCCTTGAAGAACAGCAAAATAGCTGCAGTGCAGGAAAGACAATCAGGCTAGCAAGCAAATTGCTAGATTTTGAAGAAACACCTAATGAATATATTGGTGAAAACCAGTTAATTGTAAGAATACATACACACATACAATTTCAACAGAGACACGTGAATAATTTGGACAGTGATTTGCTTCAATGTCATGCAACTTGAAGTGAAAGGTCATATAGTTCATTGTTCCTGGCTTCCAGATTAAGGCTAAAAATTACATTTCCCTCCTTTTTTCCTGAAACAGCTTTGTTTGGAAATATGTACCAGAGCAATAGCATATACAAAACACAGACATATGTATCTATATATACAATTTCCTTTTATTAACAAGGTATGTCATTACTGAACAAGGCAACTGGGAAATACAAGGACTGGACATATACATGAAAATTTTACAACTTGACAAAAATTGGCGTATGACATATACAGATGTGATTAATAAAGGTTACAACTCTACTGTATTTGATTAAACACAGTTCTAAGCACTTACATTATGAAAATATGAAGTTGATCATACAGAGGTCAAGTTCTGGAATCTAAAAATAATAACAATTTAAAAACTTCAAAACCTTCTATGTCCATCCATTTTATAGAACATTACTACAGCTTTTCCTACTACCACATACATGAAAGATTATCAAAAATATATTGATGGGTCTATAGCTAATCATGTTTATATTTACATTAAGTTAGCAAATTCTTCACCAAATACTTTATATACAAAACTTAATTTGCCCTTTGTGAAAGAATCATCAAAAAGTTAAAAACCATAGAAATGCCAGTTACAAATAAAGCATTCTAAAAATTGGACTTGTTTACAACTGAGAACAACTGAAAATAATTTAGGAAAAAGTATGTCATTTTAGTACAGGTACTCTCAACACACTTTAGTTCCAATATAGAGTAGCAGGAATTTTGTCCTGTGTGTTCTCTGAGTGGTATCTTCTCTGCCAATAACGCTGCAAGAAAAAAGAAAAAAATTATTCTTACACAGTTTGTTGTGAGTCTTTGAAAGAGGCAGAAATAACTCAAGGGACCAAAATTCTTTCCCCCCTTTTCAGTGCAGGAAGTCCTGTCCCCATTTGTACTGGCCCAAATACTCAGAATTCTTATTTCTTACTCCTGAGAGGCCAAAAGGAGAAGGAAAAAAAAAGAGGGAGAAGAAAAAAAAAAAAGAGAAACCCCACGTCCTCTGTACTTTAGTGCTATTCAGAAAGTACACATCCTTTTGCCAGCAGTGTTTCTGAGTATAATCTTGACTGATTTTTGTATTTGACTATAATGCTTTTGCAGCATGCTTTGAACACCCCTAACAAAATTAGTCTTCTCTGCCAAACTAGAAACCCCTCCAACCTGTCTCTCAATTGAAAAAGAGCTTAGACAGGAACCAGACGTTCGCTCTGCAGGCACTTCTTCTACAGACACGAGCACCTAAGGAATTCTGCAATACAAAACATGGATGCTGAATGAATCTACACATACTAAGGATTAGACAGCTACTGAAACAGGGACTCTCTTGGAATTATGTTCCACTCAGGCCCATCCGAGTACCAGAAATCAGTTTGAGAACACAGAAGCAGAGTTTACAGTGCTTCCAGCATGTGAGAAAACAGCAGATTGATCGACTGCTAAGGTCTCAGCTCACTTCTAGTGACAGGCATTATGGAAACAGTGCTGTGGTTCTTCACTGAATCAAATCAGGACAACACAATTGTTGCACCGCAATAACTTTGTCAAAGTGCTGACACCATATAACAAGCAAAATTAGGTATTGCTGTCAAATCCAAATGAAGTGGATTGAATTTCCCTTTTTATCTCTAGAGATGCTGAATGCCTCTTCTGTACTTGCTGTATGGAACCCCTATCTTCCAATTCCACCAAAGTCTCTCCATGTGCTATTATCTTGCCTATGTGCAATCCTTACTTATTCAAACTCCATAATGACCAACTCTTAACTTTTTTTTTTTTTTATAAAAGATAAGGATGGGATGACATGTCAACCACCTTTAATCCATGCAGCCACACTCCTGGTCTTGAAATCTTGTCCCTTCTTGTTTCAGGCAGCCCTCCATTCTTTGGCTTTCCTCTTTAGTAATTACTCTAACTTCTTTTTCAGGTTATCTTCCTTATTCCTCTCACACCAAGCTCACTGGGGGAAGGGGAATAACACCTTTGGCCTTCTCTTTTCTCTAGCCTGTTCCTAAGTAACTTTATCCAAAACACAAAACCCAATTATCTTCTCTATGGTGATGATTTCACACACATCAAACTCTTTCTCCAATTTGCTGCTTCTCACTACACATTTTCACACCTGTTCATGGTCAACTATCTAGCAACTCCTCCACCTCCAAATTCAAGTACTTTTCACCACAGCTTTCCTTGACAAACTTTGGCAACCCGAGCATCCTGCTTAGGTTACAAACACTCAATTCTTCAAATCTTTCTTGTCCCTGCACCTTTACATGCAATAACTACATCAGTATTTTGCAGGTTTTCTGCAGTGTCTCTCTAAAACATGTTCTGCTTAGTCCATTTCTATGTCTAAAACTCTAATTCAGGCCCTGAGCCTTTCCTTTTAAGTTGTGTTAGTTTTCTGATTCAGGTCACCGTACATTCACACAAACAGTGCTGCTGGCACAGCGTGAGATGTGGGAGCAGAGAGTAACTGAAGCTACATAAGCAGCTCTGCTAACGTATGTGAAACCACAGTTTATCCATCTCCCTTTCATTAACACCTCAATCTGTGTCTGATAATTTTCAGTCTGGTTCTACTTTCATAACTACTTCCTATCTCATACTTTGTAAACTCTCCAGAGCCAGAATTTTGTATTGTTTGTTTGTACAGTACCTGGAACTGAAATATCTACAGCAATAATTTAGGATCCTTTGCATTACAGTGATACAAAAGTTATCATGGACACAAAATCTGCACAGGAATTTACTCATTAACAGGATAACTTTAAGGTCTCTCAGATCTTACCAGTTTAATTTGTGCTCTGTCGCTGGACTTTTGGTCCAACGCTCTGAGTTTCTTCTTCTGGATTTGGGCGTTTCCCTGCACTAATGCCAGTACCAAGGGCCGTTCTTCCTGACAATTTAAAACCAGTATTTACATTAAGACTCTAATGCACCTTTAGATATTCATGAAAAGCGTTTGGGTTTTTTTGTTGGTCTTTAAATTACCTGCTTGCAAAAAGTGTGATTGCTGATTGTCTCCATGAGCATAGTGTAAGATACTACTTGCTTGACAGTAACCTGTTCAGATACAGTAGATATTTATTATAATAAATAAAATTTCAAACTGCAAGCAAGTGTACAATTACATTCTTTAAAACAACAAAAAGGAGCCAATTGATTTATCTTCCATCATCAAGAAAAATCCTGCCAGAAACCATCCTGAATGCAGAAGAGTTCTTATGCAAAAAAAAAAAAAAAAAAAAGCACCTCATGGCAGTCTACAGCAGTTAAATATATATGCACTTACATATGCACAGTGAACAATATCAAGTGCGTACATATTTATGCATTATATTTGCAACAAGCAGAATGTTTATATATCCAAAACACTTTAATTCTACGTTGATATAAATTTTAACATTTGTTCTGCCAAGTCTCCTCATCCTTTTTATTATTCTGTTATAGCAATACTAGTGAATCCTTAGCATAACTAAGCTGTGAAAAGAAGAAATATGCAAGTAACTTAAAGATGCAAGTATTTTCTGGTTCATGTAAACCTTCCACTGGCAACCTTGACACTGAGTGCTCTGCATATATAGTGAAAAGTAGCAAAAGCAGTTTCAAGGTTTCTTATTCTGAACAGTCGTGGTGTTCCGGTTACGTTCTGGATACTTAAACAAAACACAGATTACAGTTTTTCATGATCAGTAAACACACAACCTCTGGTAAGACTGCAAAGAAAGAAACAGTTGTGCTAAGTTTGATTGCAACTTTGATCCACAACAAACCACAGCTTAAATTTCTGTAGTTAAAGTAAGTAACAAAAAAATTGCCTCTACAATACGAGAATATCCACACAAAACTGTGGAAATTGATTAGGTACTGAAAGAGTGGTGGTGAAATCAGGGAAAACGTAACATGCTAATTTTGCTACCAAATACACAAAGTGAACTTCTTTCTTTCAGTATCTTTCATTTAAAGTAACATAGGATAATGTTTATTAATTTTTGTTTAGTCACACTTGTGATCCCTCCCACTCAAAACATACAAATGTTGTTCTAGATGAGCATTTTAGAGATAAAAGTGACAAGACAAGCAAGTTCACTCTAAGAAATAATTTTTATGTTTCAAAAACAGAAACAAGGCCAGTTCAAGTTGTAGGCAGCAGCTGTCACCAAAAATTTATCCATGTTATTTTGATGTTTTGTCTGCTTTTCCATAGTTGCAAGGATTTGGAGATCCTCTACAGACAGGCACTGCCATAATACCTTGCTGCTGAATTCCACTTGCTCCTGTATGAGATTCTCCCAGGGCACACGGCTGAACAACTGTATGACCATCACCAGGTCCCAGCTGAGCTCCTGGAGAGGCAGGAAAAAGACTTAAACATAACAGAAGATACAATTCCAGTTCTGGAATTTAAAATGTTGGGGTTTTTTTTCCCCTCTTCAATAGGCAGACTTCGATTGTGGCTTCCCCCCCCCCCAAACCACTGCAGAACAGGTCAGACGCTCTAATACTTTGTCTTTCTAAATTCACATGAATACACAGTGACCACCTAGAAAATGGATACATTTCTGATGTGAAAAGTCTAAGTACATGCATACATTTAAGTATATATGGATACATTATACATTTTAAGGAGAAAAGAGTGCACATAATGTTCATTTTTTAAACTAAGCCCTTCCTGTCTTCTAAATCTCTGAACTTAAAAGAAATAGAAGCTCAAGCACTCAGCTTTAAGGAGTCTAGACTTTAATTATTCAAGAGGAACTGTACTGGCTGAGAACAATAAGGTCCATCTTCTTCTGCATTCCACTTCTAACCCTAAGTAAAGCTTAAGGAGAACACAAAACCAGTAAATTTCCAGTTATGCTGTATCCTTTTCAACGAGAAGTCCAAGGTGTACACAGTATTCAAGATGTTGATGCATCGTGGATTTATGCAATGTTAATGCTGTTCTTATTTTTTATTTTTTTCTTCATAACTAGTCAATGCTAGTCTTTGTATGTTACAATGAGAATGTTAATAGTCTAAAGTAATTTTCATCAAAACTGTATGATAACTTCTACATTAAGTTCTTTCAGACACTATCCACCATGTTGTTGTTGACATTGTGGCAGAATTAAATTCCAGTAAGCAATCTAATGCTAGCATTAGAAAACTTTACAAATTAACAGTTCTGACTTGAAAATTCATAAATCACTCTATTACAAATATCAGGATGCTTGCAGACTTCTAGAAGAAAAATCACAAATGCTTTTGAAATCAAACTGTTTGATACATGTTAATAAGTAATTTTTTGGGGATGCACACATACACACATGACACCAAACAGAATTCTTATATGTTTGAGATTTAAAAAAAAAAAAAAAAATCTAAAGATGTCTACATACAAATACTACCAACCTTAGTGAATAAATTTGAAAACGTTTGTGACTTGCACCGAAAACTGTCTTGAGAAAACAGTTCTTTCTTATAATACTTAATGCCCTTGGCATTACAAAGGAACTTTGTGCGGTTCACTTCCAATAATTGTACGTATTTAAAGAATTTGACTGACCTCCTGTACTACCACAACCAGAAATGCTTTCTCCTGGTGAATAGCCCATTAGGCCACCATTTCCATTTCCATTTGGATTAGAAGGCACTGTTGCAAGAAGACCTAAGCAATGAAATAAAATATATAGCCATAAAGAAAGACAGAAGAAAAATAAAATTAAGCATAGCATGCTTTTCTCCTCATGACAGCAAATTCTCTACCCTCACTCTAAGTGGTTTACCTTTATAACAGGAAAACATCTCTTCATCTTGCCAAGTAACTTTAGTTCATAATTACTTAACAGGAACTTTCTACATACTATTCTGTATAACTTTTCCCATATTCGTTAGTTACATGTATTCGCTATGTTGTGATGAAGCGCAACACATCTTGATTCAATATCTGATATCTGAACATGCTGACTGCTTACACCTTCCTGAGCAGTACAAGTGCATGTGGTTTACCTCTCAGACCAAATGGGACGGTCCTTCCAAACTAGGAAGGATGCTACCAGAGGTTGCACTGGTCTATTTGAACAACAGCATTTGCAAATGCAAATACAGTATGGCTGAAGTTATGAACCACATTAGTTTTCTAATAACTGGTATTAAAACCCATTTGTACAAGAGTATCAGAATGCATAAAAGACCCGGTTTAACCAAAAAACTTCCAAAAACCCACAGAAAAATATTTCCAGGTAAGATTTGGAAAGAAGTACTCCACTCGAACTCTTTATTCCCTTTCTTGGCTACACCTAGTACTTTTATTTATTTGGATACAGAACTCTGGTCACCACACTGACCTTACACCTGATTCCCACTGCTATGGGACAAAATTATTAATTGCTAGAAGGTGAGAGAAGTTTTCAAATAAATAAAGCCAACAGCCTATAACCATACCCAGTCCTCTGTATCGTGAAAGCTGCTGGTAGATTTGTTTCATCCTTTCAATATTCAGACGGCTTGCCTCTGCATGATTTACCATTGGTTTGGGATAATTAACTCCTATAATACATTTTGCAGCCTTCTGGACACTCTCTGGGGCATTCCAAGGATCATAGATGTATTTTGCAGGGAAACCTCTAAGTACTGGCAAATAACGTCTTGAAAAAAAATAAAAAGTTCATTTTAAGTATAAAGCCACTTGACAGTATAAGCAACGTCCATGAATCGCTGCAATTTCTGGATTATGAATTACCTGATATAATCCCCATTTGGGTCAGTTCTTCTGCCAAAACCCACTGGACAGTAGCAGTGAAAAAACTGCTGAAAGAAGGAACTGCAGGATAGCCACATCCAGCTTCCAGCATTCACACTCCAATCTGCATCAAGTAAGAGCTCTTCAAAGACCTTAAAAAATCAGACAAGTTAGTCTGAACATGGCAAACCTCTAAGACAACTACTTCTTCAGGAATTGTTCTGAGTTTGACTTCAGCAGAGGAAACCCAGCTCTTCAACACAGCAACACTCTTTCTTACCTGGCAACATTCACAGAACGCTCCGTACACAACTGCAAATACTTACCTAAATGCCAAACTCAAGAACAAAAGCATGACAGCCTGTTTATTTTTTCCCTGTAAAAAAACCTTGGAGACATCTCAGAAAGCTACAACCAAAAAGTTACACATTCTTGCATAAACACATCCTTAAAAAAATAAATCCCCAAAGGATGGCTGGAATCTGACTGCTTGCAAGTGGCATTTGTTGCTTTCAGAAGAGTTGCTTCATCACACTACAATTGAGTAAGCTTTGCAAATTTCCAGAAAACAGGGAACATAAAAAGCACATTTCAAACTCAAATTGTTGACCTGCATACCTCAACTTGTGCAGCACCTTTCACTATTCGAGGAGTCCCAAGAGTAGAATTCAAGAGTTTCAGGGTAGCACAAACATTCAGAAGTTGTATTACTGAAGGCAACAATCTAGTAAGTCACAGTTTTGAAGATGCACACTTAAATTCCTAGAGGTTTAATGAACCACCAAACATACTGAAGAATGGTGGGACAGATAATGAACTCTGGTCTGAAGACAAAAAAGAGTCTTCTTTTGTAATTGCTACCCCTATTATATTAAAGATAACCCATGAGGAAGTCAAAGATTTATACTCTGGAGCTCAGTGGTTGTGAAACATTCAAGTTTCCAGCACTGATTGTTTTTTAATTATTAACAGAGACAATACTAACTTGTATGAGAAGAAGTTTCTCTGCTCAGTCAGATCACTAGCAATACAGGCTAACAAGAAGAGAAACCTTATTCTTTGAAGGAGAACATTCAAGTATCTGCACTGAGAAGTAGTTTTCAAAACAGATACTTATTTAATACATATTTTGCAAGTTCTGATTTTCCTTTCAAACTGCATTGCCCCCAAATTTAACAAAGACACCATCATCTTTCTTCACGCTTAGACACTAAAACTTAACATCTTACTACTGCCACCCAACTTCAACTAATATTATTCCAATGTAAAGTCTAAATAAGGTAATACCATCAAACAAGGATATCTCTACATACATCCAATAAGGCATTCATTCTACAGTATACACTGAATAAGTGTTACAAAAGTATCTTTGTCTAAATATCCACAACTATTGGGAAAAACTTTGTTTTGAAAAAAATAAGGTTTATCTTAAAAACATTTTAAATAGAAAGTGACTAATAATGTAACAAGACCTTCAGATGAACATTAAGTGTTAGCACACAACTGTTCCACTAGATGCTGCCATGTAATAAGACTTTGGAAATAACATCACCATGGAAGGCCAGATTAACTTTTGCTGGCTACAGACGTATGAATTAAACATCTTTCCACTGCCCAAGTCGGGGCCCTCCATATACCTGTATTATTTCAAAAGTAAGAACATGCTGGCATTTATCTGTAATACATAGCTTTGTAGTTTGGCTGAGTTACCTACGTATGTGCATCTTCGATGTCTTTATCTATGAACTGCAAAAGGAAAATTCCTAAAGCAGCTTATGTTGTTGTGTAACCAAGACAATTTTTTTTTTTAAATGAAAGGTGTTTGCTTACAACTTATTTGTTAAGAATGGTGAAATTTTGTAAGATTATGTATATATATAAAAAAATATGAGGTCACAATCCTGATGACAAGTAAATTCTTTGTTCGATTTACAAAATAAAAAACTTATTTTTAATTGATTATCATTACTCAGTAACAGATGTGCTACCCTTCTAAAAATGTACAACTGATTCAAAGGCTGAAATTAAATTATGCCATTCTTTTCTTCAAAAGACTACATTTGTAATTTGAACTTCAGCATCTCTTGTGTACTTGCACAGAAATTAACTGCACTGAAACTTCAGCCAAATCATGTTGTCCATACTCACACTTCTAACATTGGGCAAAGGGACATTCTTAGCTTTTAGTTTTCTCCCTTTAATTCCTCTGGTGCTATTCCGTCACAGGGAAGCAGATGTGAGACGTGAACAGAAACTGTTCACACAGTATGACTGGAAAGAAATTTCAATTACAAGTGTCATTCATGTTTATTTGCCAAAATTTAGGAAGAAATCTCAAATTTAGAAGAACTGCAGACCTATTCTGACTGCAAGAAACACATTAATATTCCAATAAAAGGTAGCACTCCACAGGCAAAACTTCAGTACCACTGGTTTATCAGAACCAATTTAATTTTGGCCACAGTTTGAGGTTTAAAATTCAACTTACACCACACAGTAACAACAATTCTAGAATAACTATCTGAAGCACTTTAAGAAATTCAAGAATAAGAAACAATACCTTCATTCCTTCTTCCCAGCTAATCCAGAGGTCACCTCGAGTCAAAAAGCATGCTACAGCATGCCGGGCTAAATGGTGAATCCAACCTTCTTGACGAAGCTGCGTCATAATCGCATCAATCCAAGGAAAACCTGTCCTGCCTTCTGCCCATTTGGCCAAAGCCTCAGGATTCTTATCCCATGGAATTTGAACACAGATAGGATTCCCCTCCATTTTATCAAACCGTGGATTGTTAGTCGCCGCTGTGTAGAAAAATTCACGCCATAACAGCTGGCCATAGAGGGAGAGGGGAGGGGAGCTGTTCTTTTTTACCTGAAGATCATCATTAAAGGAAAACATTTTATTAGTAGAAAAAGTAGGGAAAAATCATGGCATCTAAGAATGTACAGCTGATTACATAGAAATCATACCTTTTTGTACAGATCCGTTAACTTGAAATAAAAGAGACGACAGGATAAACAGCCAAAGCGGAGGTAGGGACTTAGCCCTGTTGGGCTTGCCAGAAGGGAATTTGCATTCATTCGTGGTCTTTCAAAGTTTGCTACCCAAGCCTTAAAAAAACCAAAACAAAAACCACACAGCAACATCAGACTACAGACTAGGTAGCAACTTATAAACCTAAAGGAAGAAAACACACACTGTCTATAACTGAATCCAGACATATGCGACAGATGATCACGTTACCTACAATATCTAGGGGTTCCTCTTAAATCAGTGGAAGATAATTCATCTCAATGCAGAAGGCATGAGCTGTCTTCCAGAATTACCTATCTTTTTCTTTTAAATACAGAGGAAACCTAGACAACTAGCAATATGTTAGCTTTTAGAGGAATTCCCCTTCACAATTATAAAAAGTATGTTTCAAGTAAAATTACCTTCAAAGAAAAAATAATTAAATTTTGAGTAGAAAGTAGTGTAACAGACTTTCTCTAAAATTGAAATTAGAAGACAACCTGCTATCATCTTTTAAAACTAAGAAACAGCAATTTGATTTATATCATTATATTGAGTCTTTGAGTTCAAGTTTGTGGTTTTGATTTTTTTTTAAAACTACTTGCCCAATTCCTTTTACATTCCATTGTAAAGAGCAACTACGTTTCCCAGATATGTCATGTTTGTAAGGATTTGAAACGTATACCTTTCGCTCTAAATGTCTTTCCAATCGTGTGAGAGCTTCTGTTTCTCCCCCTGGCCATACTGCAGAAGGCAGACCATCTGTGTCAAAACCTGAAAAACAAATTGAAACAAGGAAATTCTTTGTTTGCTTATACTGTAGGGCAACAAAATTCCAGCATATTGATACTTGACTACATTTTATTGTATCCCAAGAATAACTCTGAATTAGACACATGGCAAAGTACAAGTTTTAAAACAAGTCTTATCAAAGCACATTCAATACTTCTAACTTGCAGTAAAATCCAATTTTTACTTTTACATTCACATTAATTTACAAGTTTTACATGCCGAATGATCTTACTTCAATTCCACTTCTGTTTTTTGCACAAAGTGACCTTTCTATCATTTTTCAAATTATTTTCAAGTTCTCAGCTCTGCAATACGTGGGCTATCCCAAAACCACAGCTTTTTTTTTTTTTAATTACTACTAAGAAGCAACCATTGCTATTGCAAGTTACAGAATGTCTAAAAAACTTTTTCCATCAAATTAAAAGCATGAGTGCTATCTTCAGAACATTCCTAGGTTTCATTGACCTTGACTTAAATAACAGATGGGGATTATTGTCAATTTGATAAGCATATACCTTAGCTGCAAAAGAAAGATGAAAAGAAAATAACGAGATATCTTCCACACCCCCGCACCTCCTCCAAGATTGTTCACCAGGTGCATGAGATAACATGTCTGCCTATAGTTTAACCACTTATCCAAAATCTGTCCAGACCCTTCTGTTAGTAATTTGGAGGTCATACCGCATTTGCTTGTATTTCGGGGCATGGGGAAACAGGAAAGAGAAGGGGGGATTCATAGGACAAAAGCTTGATACTGTTTCTTAAAATTAAATTTACAGAAACATAAGACTTTTCCCCAAGAAGCTTCTAAAATAATTATTTGCCTTATTATCATCTTTTTTTAGCATTGCAAGACAAGAGTGGTTTTTTAATTCATTTCTAAAATGACATATTAATGACCTGAAGCACAAAGATACCAAATACATTTAATACAAAACGAAGTATCAAAGACTATTAGTAGCTTAATGATTATTTGGTACCACGGGAAAATGGCTACGCTGTATTACGAGAAGCCAAACAGTACTTAGAACAAACTACACTATCTGACCTCCCATTTAAAAGAAAACAACTAAGTTTTACAGTATTTACTACCCTTTTTTGTTCGTTTTGTATGTCATAATTGGCATCAGTTTAACAATTAACCATAATAACCTCTCTCGTGGTTATTTTAAGTATTATGCTTCTAGCGGTAAATTGTATCTTACTTGTTTCACGATGTTAAAGTAATCTTAGAACATACCTAGCTCTTCAAGTGATGGGACACCGTATTTCTCGTCATGGTCATCAGAAACTGGAGTAGTACATTTTTCCATTACTTCTGGGGTTATAGTCTCCACTGGCATCTCCAGTGGTTCCATTCTACTAATTAGGGTCTGGAATCTCTTGTAAGTAAGAGGAGGCTGTCCTCCATTTAATTCTATTATTCTGGATTGAAAAAAAAAAAAGTAGTATGTCAGACAATATTATATAACAATTTTTTTATATATATATATAAAATATACACACATACGCACACAGAAATATATTCTTACCTGCCTCTAGCATGTTACATAAAAATCACATATATACATGGTAATCCAGATAGTTTAAACTTTAATTTTACTATCCTTTTTCCCCCCCACTAGGGAGACATATAAATTGTTTATAACCAAGTCATTCCCGGCTTGAGGAAAGTCCCTCAAGAATGAGTATATAATGAATATGGACAGCTCAAGGCAAAAAAAAAAAAAAAAAAAATACAGATCAGAAATGCAGATGAGAGATCATAGCTACATAAAGATACATTCAAGTCTACTACCTACAAGACTATGCTTTTGCATAAAAGAACCCCACATTTTTTCTATTCTGTTATTGAGATCAGTAGTCAATATTACAACTGTCTTAATATGGGAGAAAATTAAGGTCTAGTTTATGCACAAGACTGTTGTAAAAACACACAGTTTCCATATTTTGCATTGTCAACTTAAATATATCTAAAAATCTCAGAAACTGTAAAATTTTTTTTTTTAAGTTTTCCTAAGTGGTAGATGGAACCAACAGTTTATTTGGGGAGGGTGCTTGGGTGGGGACAGAAGAAAAGAAATTTTCAATTTAGGATTAAAAAAATAGATATTGGTTTGAAAACTGCAAATAATTCCCTTTCCTCCCGTACGTCTAGCTGCCTCTCATACGTTGGCTTATAACAGAATAAAACAGGCATGTACCACAATAAATTACTCAATGTTAAGAGAAGCTGAGTCATACTTTTGACTAGTTTATGGATTATGTTTCTATAATACAGAGCTAATACTAATCCATTTAAATAGATCTGTGGGAAAATATAAACAAGACATTAAGTAAGGCAACATAGGGATATCGAACAACTCCTAATTACTTACTGGATACATAACTGATAGCAGAAAGTCCTTTATTTTTCAAGAACTGTTTCCTAACTTGTGTGCAGCAAGTGAAATAAGGACAAAATCTAACAAAACAACTAAAACAACAACAGATCTTATTTGGGAGAAGTTATAGGTATGTTTGAGTAACTTCATTATAAAAGTGTCCTGGTTTCGGCTGGGACAATTTTCTTCCTAGCAGCTGGTATAGTGCTGTGTTTTGGATTTAGGATGAGAATAATGTTGGTAACACACTGATGTTTTAGTTGTTGCCAAGCAGTCAAAGACATTTCAGCTTCTCATACTGCCCTGCCAACGAGAAGGTAGGGGGGTGCACAAGAAGCTGGGAGGGGACACAGCCAGGAAGGCTGACCCAAACTGGCCAAAGGGATATTCCATACCACAGGGTGTCATGCTCAGTATATAACTAGGGGTTGGCCAGGAGGCAGTGCGGCTCAGGAACTAGCTGAGCATCAGCTCCAGGTGGTGAGCAATTGTGCTGTGCATCACTTGTTTTGTATATTCTTTTATCATTATTATTCTCTTCCTTTTCAGTCCTGTTAAACTGCCTTTATCTCAACCCATGAGTTTTACCTTTTTTTTTTTTCCTTTTTGATTCTCTCCCCATCCCACTGCGGGGGGAACGACAGGAAGGGGAGGGGAGAGGATAGAAAGGAGTGAGCAAACAGCTGTGTGGTTGTTTTACCTGCCTGCTGGGTTAAACCATGACAAAGTGACCATTATTTTCAGAACCACCCCCAAATTGAAATTGTATTTCAGATACAGTTATGTACTATTTTTTGGAGTTGCAAAGTTCTATTCAGCACGCAATAAAATTTGAATGGATGGATAAAAGAGAATCATAAAACAAATTTGTGTCTTCCTAACTGAAGTGCTCTGTGTAGAAAGTAGCATGCAGTATCTAACCAAATACTACATAAAATTCATACTTTTTTTCTTTTTAAAATGAGAAGTAATGGCAACTTACTTGTCTAGGTCATACAATGTATGGGAAATTCGAACAATGACCTCCACTCCGGCTTCGCTAGCCAGCTTCTTAATTGCCGCATCTCTTTCCTTCCCAAATGGTTCAGAATCATATTCAATAGAAAGTTTTGCAATATTCCACTCCTGCAACACAAAACAAAAGCGTGGTCCTTCAGCAACTTGGCTGCTTGATGGAGGGTAAGGGAAAGGAGAACAGGAAGTACAGGGACAAGATGGAACACCAGCTATTACCTGCAGAAAGTTGTCAGAGAGACACAAAGGCCCAAAATACATTTAGACACTCAGACTCACGAAAAATAAAGTCCAACATTTTGGCATCTAAGTAGGAATCAGGCATGAAAAAAGCCTCTGTCTGTCCCAGTACTGTGGGTGCGCACAGTAATGCGACAACTTCCATGCAAGTTTCGAAAATTCAGCTCTAACTTTAGGATCCATATACCTTAAGAGACACAACAGAAGGGAAAGACGACACAGGCTATCTTCAGGACATTGATCAACAGCAGTATCTTGCTCTGCAGAAATGCTTTTCACATATGCCCGTCAACTTTAACAGCAGAACTGAAGAGGGGGAGATATCCCCAAACCAAACACCACACACTTTTCTTCCCTTTTCCACTCACCAGAATGGACAATCTCCAAATTCTCAACTAAAAAATAAAAATAAAAAAATCTGTCTCCTAAAAAGAGGACGCCTTCAAGTCTAATATCCTTTGTGTCACAGATGGTGTTACCAAGGCCAATAGTAACAGCTGTCCTGCTTTCTGGCTGGGATAGTTAATTTTCCCAAGAAGCTAGGAGGGGACACAGCTGGGACAGCTGACCCAAACTAGCCAACGGGATATTCCATACCATATGACATCATGGTCAGCATATAAAGGGGAGAGCTGGCCGAGGAAGAAGGATCCCTGCTCCAGGATGGGCTGGGCATCAGGTTCCGGACAGTGAGCAAATTGCATTGTGTATCACCTGCTTGGTATATTTTTTTATTAGTATTGTTATTTTTCCTCTTCCTTTGCTGTCCTATGAAACTGTCCTTATCCTAACCCACGAGTTTTATCTTTTTCTTCCAATTCTCCTCCCCACTGGGGGGAGGAGTGAGCAAGTGTCTGCGTGGGGCTAAGCCATGACAGAAGCAAAAAAAAGGCATCAAGTAATGGCAAAGGCTTCTGCAACAGTAGGAAACTGGAAAAGTGAAATATGCACAGAATGATCCTAGAAAGCCATCCTGCCAATCAAACTCAGAGAAATACCCTCCTAATCCCTCAAAATCTTAATCAGTTGATTTAAATACACCAGTCCGGACTATTTCAGAGAACTAGATTTACACCAAAGAGAAAAGGAGCACTCTAGTCTGTTCACCTAGGGTGCTGTTTCACTTCTGAACTCTAGCTCTCCTCTAGATAAAGCCCAGGTACAACCCTGAGGATAGGCAATTCCAAGGAGTGCTTGCTTTTTGAAAGAAGGCTCAGCTCTTTCCACCATTAAGTCTGCCAGGACTGACCCCAGCAGGCCCTGAATCCTCAAGCAACCTCCTACACCCTCATACAACATTTATTTCCCATTTCATAATGTAAAACCACTGTCAGACAAGTTGCAGCAGATATTTTTCTAAATTTTTCTCTCCTCTGGCATATTGAAAACCATTAAACAAAATGTGTCCAAGAGCCAGAGCCATGTCACCAAGGAACTCCGAGACAAGTGCTATATGATACGAATACTCCCAGATCACATCAGCATGAGCTAGGCACTTAGAAGAAGCACGGACACAAATTGTTTTGCACCTACTGCATGGATGCTTTTTAGCAACACCAATGCATTTAAAGAATTAAGAAGTTGTTCCAATTCTATTTTCTTTATCAAGCTAGTCCAAAACAGCTAGAGATACAGAGCAGACCAGGACAAATTGAAGAGAATGAGGCAAAACCAACCAAAACTTGACTGGTTCAAGTTAACCAGCAGGTGCCTAGTGGGTGCCTGCTAGTAGTGGAAGTTGCATCTCTGCAGTCAGATGGAGCCACTATCCTCAAGTTACCTAAAAAAACCCAAACCCAATTAACCAAAAAAACCCCAACCAACTAACAACAAAAAACCCCTAAAAGACTTTTGCAAAGACCTGCAAAGTTCACCGGTAACAATATTTTGTCTCTATACACTACTCCAGAGGACAACAGCCTACTGCTGGTATCAGCAGCACTGTTAGCCAGTACTGCTGAAAACATATGACACTGAATTCAGTGTCTTAAGGGAAGCAAAGCTGCTCTTAAGGACTGGAAAGAGGAAAACAAACAGTCATATATACATATATATGACACACAAATGAAAGAGCCTAAAAGGTCCTTGAGGCCTTTTGCAAGGATAAGAATAGATCAGTGCTCTGCTTTTTGAGGGAATTGTCCTTCAGGCTGTGAAAAGGAGGCCCTACCAAGAAACAGCTGTGAAACATTCATCCTCAGGAAATCCACAGATGCTGGCATCTGTGATAGGGCTCCTGACACAAGGTTCTACAGAAGTTCCACTATCTCCTACCATTTACTTGGTTATCTTCTCCCAGCCAAAACAATATCTATGTGTGTTCTTCAGGGTCAGGATCATTGCTCACCTTTAAGACCTTTAATGAGGATGATCTGAAAAGCTTGGTTATATGCCCTTCACTGCACTGAAAGTGCCTGATGTACAGCTACTGCTCTGGCAAAGAGGTTGAGAGATTAATGACAGATGCATGTTCCAGGTAGTCTTCAGCCAAAGTTGAAGAAGCTCTCAAGAGCTTCAACAATGCCTCTTATTTGTTTGAGGACAGAGGATGTCTTGAAAAGCCCCTCAGTGAACAAATATAGGATAGAGACACTTTCTGGTAATTTGAGAAACCAGAAGGCATAGACAGATGTGAATGTTTTTTTGATTGCTGTACACTATGTATATGACAAGTTGTTTTCATTATCTTCTCAGCACTAAAATTAATATTCTGAAAATGTGGCACTCCAATGCTGTTAGGCATAGAAAGATCAGTCTAGTAACAATATCTGACACAGGAGTTGTCAAAATAGCCAAGTATTTAAGAAAACTTGTCACAGGTCACTCAAATCCAGAAGGCAACCAACACATACAACAGCAAGATCTTTGTTCCTACTTAAATGCAATCAAACCAAATTTGGCAAGCAGATGTAAAAAGCTTGAATATCAGGGGGGCTGCAAGCAGCAGCTAATGTCACAGTACTCCTGCAGGAAATTCTTCACTGAGGGGAAATCAAGAAGGAAAAAAAACCAAAACAAAAAACCCCCAAGCAGTCAGAGTATCATCCAGTTAGCATTTCACAACTGAAGCACAAGAACGAAGACAGAAATGTGAATTTTCAGCTTGGTGTTACAGACTTGGGAATAAAAATCTTGAACAGATGATCTCTTTGGAAAAAGAGATATTTGCCCCCCCAGTCTTGCTTGTCTCAGTCACCTCAATCTGGTCGTTCCATAAAAACTTTCAAAATCAAGCCGCAGAATGTTCATTTTTACCATCCTATTACAATATTATTACCTTAATTACACTATTATCCATGGAAGACAAATTAATATCAGTAACAATCCCTCACAGCTTTAATTTGCTCAATAATAAGACCCTTTCCCACAAAAGCCTTAAACTTCTTTGACTAGAAATTGCTTTTTACCTGCACTATGCTTTTACCAAGCTTACTACTGGCAAAAAGCTTATTAAATCACTTTTAATGGCCAAAAAGCAACCACAGCAGATATTTGGCCTATATAAAACATTGCTTTTACAGGTCAGGCTTTGAACCTGGATTCATGCGCACAGAATTATATTTCAGTATTTCAAAGGGAATCTCAAAAGGAAAAATCTAGACTATACAGTACCTAGACTTAGCAAACCGTTAGAAATCAGTTCCATTTCTGGAAAGAAAGAAACCAAAAACTGTAAAGTCTAAGAGTAACTCTGTTCAGTTGGTGATATGCACATGAGGGGGGGAAACCCCAAATCTAACAAAAACAACCTGAAAGAGAAAGTGCAAGTATAGTTAAGTATTTGCATGGATAACAACTTGCACTCAAGTATATAGTAGAAGAAATATTCCTAGTTAAAATTAGTTTGTCAGTCAACAACTGCAAGGTGGCATTTACCTTAAAAAGCCTGGGGAAAACATCTGCTGGCTGTCCACGAATAACGAACAAACGTGAATTCAGTTTCCGTAGATTGGCATCAAGATCCTCAAGACATTGAAGCAGGAATCTGCAAGGAATTGCAAAAAAACCCCATTTATTTTCTGAGGCAATCCAGACAATTTTACAATAGAAAAAGGGAACTAAGAGGAACAATCCAAAGACAATCAGACTTTCAGTATTTGGTGTGTATTTTGGTGATGCATGCATGTTCACATCCTAATTACACTTAGCTTACAGTGGTTCAATACCACATAATATATTCAATAATACAGAATTCAGAAAACCAAAGTGCATTGTCATTTAAGTTTTCACCTCAACGCTATTCAATTCTAGAATGGATTAAAACATACTCAAGTCTTAACTAAAACTAGAAGTATCTTGTCACTCTAAAGAAAAAAGCACACCACAGAAAAAAACCCCCAACAAACAAACAAACAATCAGCTGTTGGCATACTGCTGGTAAACTTAATCCAAGTCCTTCTTACAACACAGCAGCCTGAACTGTTACTAAAAACAGCATACCAGAGAACTACATGGTCATAACTATCCCTTTGGCCTTCATTTATAAAAATAGCCCGCTATATAACAGTTTCATGCATCTTGGCTGTAACCTCACCTGAATTATTTAATGATCAAATCAGCAAATAAGGAAAAAAGGAAAAGGAAAAGGCAGGGGAGGAATGGGGTGCTGCAAATCCGCAAGTCTTCAAGAAAAGCAGGTAGTTGCACAAAGGATGTTGAGACAGGTTCAGATGTGCAAAGATTTATTAGTGGATACACTATCTAAAAGTAACTCCAATGGTGAAAGTTGTTTGGGGGAAGAAATAAAAACAAAAGGAGGGAGAGGAAAAATGAAAACTCTCCCTTGTGGCTAGCCAGAAAGATGCTGGGGGTCCCCAGATAAGTGCCCTTCCCCTGGACTCCTCTCTGGTGTAACAGGTGGCTCCTCCACAACATTTTTCCTTGTAATAATATAGTTTTCACCAGGAGCTGCTCAAACCCTGTCCGCTGTTCTTACAATGCTGTTGGCACTCACCAAAGTGCATGCTGATTAGGGCAGCTGCTGAGTCAGAGCCTGCTGGTCATTAACCTCTGTGCGCTCACATTATTGGATCCCCTGCCATAAACCAAAAGCTACACCCAAAGGGGTGAAAAAAAGAGGAGATTTCCACACTGCAAGCCATTATTCCCAAGAGAGCTGGCTGTAACGACATTATGTGCAGGTGCAAGGCCACGAGGATAACACCACAGGAGCAGCCGCCCGAGACCAAGGCAGGGAAAGCAGTGCCATGGAGGCCTGGAGACACTGCACCCGCTGCCTGGGTGAAAGGGTGCAGAGCTGCCAGGGAACGGCAGGCTGCACCTCTGCGGTGCCAAGAGCACTGCAAAGATAAAGGCACCGAGCAACCAGGAGTTCGTAAAACACCAAGGTTTTTAAGAATGAATCCTAAAAAAAAAAACCAACCAACCAAAAAAAACCCCAACCAAAAAAACCCAACCAACCAACCAAACCAGTTACAATGAAAATGCTACACCTTCTAGGAGGGATATAGCACACATGACTGTTGTAAACCTACCAACATTTTTTTACATATTCTAGAGATGTAGCAATATATAAGTGATGCCTACCTAACGCACATTGCCTCCAACTTTGTATGGGGAAAAATTATAAAAATTAAGGCTGGCAGGAAACCCCCCTAGCTGCTATTAAATGCCAAAAATGCGTGGCTCACTTGACCTGAAAGGGTAACAGAAAGCAAGCAAGCCTGAGAGGAAGCCAGTGTACAAGAATACAATTGCTTCTTGGCTGGCAATTATACCTCTATGTTAATGACTGGAACAAGTCAGAAATGTCTAATTCTCTCACTTTGCTAAATTTTATTTTGATAAAAACTCCAGAGTAGTGAGATCATGAAGGAAACGCTGTATCTAAAAAGAAACTTCTGTATACTCATTTAGTTAGAAACCACACAGGAGTAATTTAAGAATCAGATGAGAATCGCATTTGCTTCTGTCAGAGAACCTGGGCCCCACACTGCCAGGCAAAAGTCACTTCCAGATGAACTCTGAAAAGTACAGCTTCATTTTAGCATTTTTTTGAAACTTGGAATGACAGACCTTATCACTCATCTTTATCCACTTGAATCTTACTTTCATAGTGTACGTGCCCTCACTTATACTTCACAAATCCCCACGCAGGCAAACTGCAATGGTGTTCCAGATGCCTCTGGAACAGTCCAGGAAAGGTTGGGGTGTTTGGTTTGGTGGGGTTTTGTTGTTGTGATGGTGGTTTTTTGGTGTGCTTTTTTTGTTGTTGTTTTGTTTGTTTGTTTTTAGCTTCCTATCACAGAATATAGGGAAAGGGTATGAAGAGAAATTGGCAACACAAAATGCTCATAACTATTCAAAGTAAAAAATCTGTCTTTCAGGAAATTGTATGGGGTTTTTCTTATTTGCATCGCAGTTCCCTCTAATTTCTCGATCTCTTTTCTTCCTACCTGACCATAACAAACAACTTCTAGTCTGGACTTGGCACAAAATCCTATTCAAGAAGATTACATGCACTGACCCAGTCTCCAATTCACATCCAAGATCCCTAAACTTGCCCTTAATACTGTTTAATCTCCATTTTGTTGGTTCCCCAAATCCCCTCTATTATCTCTCTTAACTATCTCTTACCACACTCCCGCATTTCAATCTCCATAAAACTCTTTCATGTATTTAAAAAACATAACGGTGTAGGCTCAAATGGTTAAACATATGTAGGAAGGGAGCAGCAGAGTGGCTGAGGGAGAGAGACATTCCCCCTCCCCTGAACAAAACCAGAACAAATGAAAAACAGCCAAACCACAGTTTGAGTTGCGAGACTGTCACTGAAAGCATATTGTTAAAAAATAATAGACCAAATTAAACCCTAGCGACCCTACAATATCTATAGTAACAGCAATGCGAAAGAATATTGCTTCAGACTTTCAGAACACAGATTCAGTTTACAAGTGGTTACTCAGAATAAGTGTGCAGTTTATTAAGCATATTTGAATCATTCAGTTGGACCAAATGTGTTTTAACAAAATGTGCTGCAAATAATTACTCATCTATTTTGTTTTCACCAACTATGTTTATGCTATACTACATCTAAAGGCATTCGCTCATTAAAGTGTTAGTAAAATTTGTCAAAAAGAAAAGCCTACGAACAGATTTGCCTTGCTCAATTAAAAAATGAGCCTTCTTAAATCATTGCTTCTAGATACAACCACTACCGAGAAACTTATAGTTGAATCAACTACTTGTCATACCCAAAGTTTTCACCTCCTCTTTTTCTCATGAGTACCTTTAGAACTTACAGGAGCAGCACAGCATCTTTACTATGGTTAAATACATGCTAATTAATGCCTAGCTTCAGGTATATCCAGATACAAATTACTTTGTATTTAAGGAAGGAAAAGTCTACCTTTCAGAACTTCTACATTCATCTAACATATGTCCATCTGAATAGGCCTACGTGAAAGGAAATTTTTTAATTGTACCAACTCCCTGGGACAACTTCTAATTCTGGCACTTCCTCTAATTTTGGCATGGCATTGTAATGCATTGCATTTATCTCCTGTCCTAGCAAATTAATGTTTCATCAACATACACACACGTCAGGGAGGAGTAATAACATGTCAACAACACGCACGACCCCACACATATTAAGCACACTGATAGAAAAATATTAAAATAATAATTCTCAGCATTCAGCACACTGTCACATTGTATTATTACGAGATTTGGAAGAGAAGACTTTCTAGCTTTCCAAGGTATCATTTTGACTAGTAACACCTGTTTGCAAGTGAACATAGTTCTGAATGACTCTAACGCCATGCATGGGCACTTACTGCAGCCCAGGAACAGGCAGGTGTTTTGCTCAGTGCAGACATTTAAACGTAATTAAGAGCAGCATTCTAGCACAGACAAGGCAAAATTATTTGAGCTTTCTCTCTGAAGAGATACATCAAAATGCACACAAACACGTTCCTTTCACAGTATAACACAAATGAAGAGGAATGGTAAATTAGTCTGTGAACTGAAACCAAGTGTGAAACCTCCTTCTCATAAAAAGTAATTTCTTTTCAGTATATGAGCTCTTGAGGCAGTTTCTTCTTAGCAGCTATGAAGAAAAAGCTCTACTAGGCTTGAACTCTATTACACTTCACACCAAAGTGTGGCAATTAGGAACTATTTAAATCTCTCCCTACAGTAACAGGTCATGTTTCCAAGTCTGCAATCTAAACCAACTTTTTCCTCTCAACCTAACAGTCAATGGGAAAGCACTTTCTTTTTCACTTTGAATGAATATAAAAACTACATGACATGACTTCATTAAAGAGACACAGAAAAGATGCATGGATATTCTTTATCAGACTAAAGCATCAGCCCAGGTTTCTGCATCTGGTCTTCAACTTCCCTTGGACAAACCAGAGGAAGGAAAAGTTCACCCACTCATTTCATAGTAGCAAACTGTGTGTGGTACATGCACGACTGAGGTGGTGGACGGAGGCAGAAAATACTTATTGTAACACAGGGAAGATGCTAATGCAAAGCATACCTGTCTTCAAACAATGTTCTTAGAGGGCATTACACACATTTTGCTCAGGGTCATCGAATTATGATATTCGGAATTTACATGAAAGCCTCTGAAGGCCACATTCTTTCAGAGACATGCACATAAAGTCTTAGTTGTTTACTCCATGAAACTCCACAATCTTCCCTGCTGCCATTCATGCAAAGGCTGCTTGGGGTCTAAAATCTAAACTAAACATTCTGCCCCCATGCATCTTAAGAGTGACCACCAGAAACTGGTTCCCATAATACAGATCATAATTTTAGCTACCATGCAAATGAAATAAACCAGTACCATCAAAGCAGAAATTCAAAAAGTTAAATAACTAATTGTTAACACAGTTAGCCATTAACAAAATTAACAAAACTAAGCACCACGTCATGTGGCCTTCCTGGCCTATTAACATGATTAAAGACTTTCTCCAGGGAAGAAGTCAGGAGCAGTCTGTTAAAAAGGTAGCATTTTTATTTAGGAGGAGACGTGCAAGGAATACTCTTACAGACCCACTGTTTAAGATTACCATTAAGTCTTGTTTGGGGTTATTTTTAGGAGTAATAAACACCCAGAATCAGTACTCATATAGAACCATCCTCACCAGTATGAAGTGAGGACAGTTGCTGGCAATTGAGAGGACTTAAAATGCAATGACTTCTCTTTCAGGTGTCATTCACATCTGAAAATGGTGGTGCTAAGCCATGAAGAATCAAGAAACTTCAGTCTTTTTTCTGAACTGATCCAGATTCTGAATTTAACCATTAGGCAAGCCAGGTGTGTTAAACTGCACAGCCAGTACCACACAAAAGAATAGAATCTAGTCAGGCTTCCTCATTCTGAGGAAGAGTGAAAAAGAACAGTGCTAAAACTTGTTTCATTCCTAATTTAAGTAATATTTTTATCTATGACTGGTTGGTTTCCAGCAATCCACTCAAACTTCTGTTTAACCAATCTTTTAAAATACCTTCTATCTACCCACAAGTCCTCCTGCCAAGCCATTGATTACAATCTCTCCAGTGAAAGAAAAGCACTGCCACATATGAGACTCATGTCCTCGTGGATATTTGATAGCAGCCTAACATCTGCTAGTTTTATTTTCCCATTCAATTTTTTTTCCAAGGTTGCTAACAGATATTCCTCCTTCATCTTTCAGAGTTTAGAAGAGCTGGATTCAATAAAAAGAAAGAATATTACATACTGTATAACATCAACTGCATTTTTTAATTTGAGTGAGTATAGTTTACAGCATTAGACCCTAATTGTATTAATAAATTATGCAACATTTATTTCTTTTCATGGGAAGAGATAGAAAGCACCTTTCTTTCATACATATCTGCTATTTTGCCATATGTTCAGTTTGGTCATTATGAAAGTCCAGTATCATTTAGGTAAACATATTCCACATACTTGCTTCTACAGGAAGTATAAGGCAGATTTCATCTAATAGCAAAACAGAGTATGAGACACTGAGAAGTATCACAAATTCGATGTACCTATATACAAGTACTTGATATTTTATCAGTACATTTTCCTGTTTGACTGCCACCAACCAATGTGTCTTAGTGCGAGCAGTATATTCTTATGAAACTCTAAGAAGATTAAGCTCAGACAGGATTTAAATGTTATGTACACTCCACCGCATCCTTTGGCAGCAAGCCATAGTAATATTTTCCTATTACCAAATCAAGGTCACAGAGGCATGCCTTAATATATTACATTGTTTCAGCAAATACCACATACAACTTCCACATCCTAAAAAGGCATACAATAATACATTTCATAGAGGTATTATCCTTTAAGCTTATACACAAGAGCAGGAAAAAGTTCACGTTATTCAACTCTACATACTTAAGGGAAGCGGCTGTGGGAGCTAACTAATCTCCTGCAGGGCTGCTCTACAGTCAGCAGAGAAAAAAACCAGCTCCTTTAGAGTGCAATTCAGGACTTCAGCATCTTTCATAACTTAGTAAGAGCTGATCCACATGCAGAAACAAACCCAAACACAGACCATGAAGTGCGTCACTTGGCTTTTTCCCTCTAATATTTACTACTGTTATAATCTTCAAGCCAAAACAGAGCTGTGATGGAGGAAGAATGCAAGATACACCCAAGCCCACATACAGCTGAAATATTCATAATTGTTGTAAAAGAGGTTCTTAAATTCAACTCTTTGAAAAAGGATGAAAGAAAGGGCTTCAAACAGTAATTGAGAGAAAGCAATGTTTAAAATTTAATCTCTCCAAGCTGAGTCCTTTCGGGTGCATCTTCTTTAAAGCTAAGTAGTAAAGACCATTTCACATATGGAGTGGGACTAGAATACCAACTACAGCAAGCAATACTGCTCTATTAAGAACAATAACATTGTTTGAATCTAACCTAGTTTACATTGGACACAAAGCTAGCATTTCCTTATGTATCACTCCTCATTAATTTCTTTCCAACTGAACTACCTTTTCAAGAGTAGCATTCCCTAAAGAAAGGAAACACAAAATTTTTGTCCTATTCAAAAGGCATTCATAATCTTCCAAATAGCAATCTGCATTTGGTTCTTATTTTGTGAGCCATACGTCAGAGCAAACAGCGTATTTAGCTTCTGTAAAGATCTGGATCTTACCTTCACATTCAAAGGGCACCTATTATTCATCTAAACTACTCCCATATAACTAGGAACAAGCATCTCAAATTACTTGCTTGTTACAAAGGTCAGTCTTCTGGTGATATGAGACTAACAAGCTCACAGTTTCCTAAACCTGTCTCCCAGTGTCTTCCATTCTTTAATGTATATATTCTGTGTTTATTTTTCTCTAATCCTCTAATTCCAATCTGATAAATCAGAGTGCTTATTATTTGACTTTAATTCCTTATGCCTACTCTTTCCAGAGAGAGACTAGTTGGATCCATAAAGGAAAAACCCAAGAGCAAACAAATGTATTTGCAGCGGGGACAGCTGGGGAAATAGAACCTAGAAGCAAACTACAAAATTAAGTTACTTGAGAGTACAGACATGCTCATTTAAATAAATTTAAAACTCCTTATTCTCATGTACCCAAGTTCTCTTATTTAAAGGAGTAGCTCATAAGGCTTGATGTAATTAAACCAGAGCTGGCCTGCTTTATAAAATAGTTCAGCCACGTTATTTTCAGCAATCTAAGCTGTCCATGAGAAAGTAACAGCTACGGCTCATTTCAAAAGAGCAAGTGTGATAAGAGCACTACAACAAGATACAGTCTTGCAATCTGATTCTGAAGGACAAATTTTATACTGCCCCTCATTTACTTTAATAAAACCCTTTTACTTTCCTCGCATTAAAGTGACCTTTTTAGGTTATAATTACTGCTAATGAGATTTTGCAGTTTTAAGTTTCCTAGAAATGAAACTGCATAAAATGAATATATTGCTCAACTACACTATATAAATTGCAAGTCCTTAAGGTGTAATTCCATTGTCTCTGGTTTCTCATATCTGAAAAATCTATTAAACTAATACAAGAGAATTAAGGACAGAGCTGAAATCTACTAGCAAGCACAGAAATTGGTAGAAAGTGTTGAAAACAGAAAAAAAACCCTAAAGCCATTCCTGAAAAATCTTAATTAAAACTGACTGGATTTCATCTCTGTGTTGCTTGTCTTATGGTGGTGTGACATTCAGCATTATCCTACCTTCCCATTGCTACTCTTATGAATCAACAATGCCAAAATTTTCTGAACTAGTCTTTCAAACCGGAAATTAAGTCATTTACATCTGAATACAAGGTAAACATGAACAAAATGTGTTTAGGTTTTTGAGTAATAATCATGTAGAAAAAAAATCAACATTTTTTAAAAAACAAAACATCCCAAATAACTGAAACAGCTTTGTTTATTGAGCTGCATAAATCCAGAAAAATCCCACTTTGTCCCAAACTTTCTTAGCATATGAATAGACTAATGGAGGTAATGGTTCACTTCATGCTGCAGAGGCCCTCCATCTCAAAGTCCAGAGCTGATGAAAAAGATGCACGGAGCTCAGTAACATAAGCCCTGGTAAACAAAACCAAAATATAGCTCAGGACATAATAGACACAAAAAAAAAAAAAATCAAATAACCTCTAGATAAACATGCTATCTTCATCTGCCACAACTGCAGCAGTTTACTGCAATACTGAAGGTCAGGACCTACAAAAAGTACCTCACTTGAAGTAACTAAATTAATCTTGAAAAATATACATTGTACAGTTAAGTGGAACATTCTGATAACTAAAAAGTGATATTCAATCGTCTCTGCAGAAGTGATAGTAGTTTAGATGAAGAATTATTTTATGAAGAATTAAACCTTTATTAGAACAACTGTATTTTTACACTTTACTCGTTTTCCCTGTCTACACATTCCTTTCAGAAGGCAGGAATGAATTACCAAAATTCACCTCCTGAACACCAGTCACAGATTTTTTATTACTTTGTTGAAAGAATAAAGGTAGACAACTGGAAAACATCATCTTATACAGGATCACTTTATTTTTTCCAGTTTGCTTGTGCCAAGATCAGAATTAATAGCAACAGAAGAGATGCAGACAGGAACACTGCCAATTTAAAGAAAAAAAAAAAGGGGGTGGGGCGTGTGGGGGGGTGGGGTGTGCCAAGCCCACCTTCCTGAAGGTGGATAAACTTTGTTGGAGACAAAGAGGTTAAAATAAAAGCAGTTGAATATCAAGAGAAACTGTTAGCATTCCAGAAAAAGCAATACTCCAGACACTCCTAAGAAAAAAGTTTTTTTGTTGGGTTTTGTTGGTTTTTTTAAAACTCCAAAGTTATTTCTATAGACAAAAATGATAGGGGAGCATTTGTAGGGCTCTGAGCTCTGGAAACTTAATCACCGCTGATAAGTATTATTGCTATGCAGAACCTTCAAGCACGAAGAGATGTTCCCCACTAGAGGTCAAACCGAAGAAAAGCAAACATCAAGGGGCAAGACCAAAGAGGTGAAAAAAAAGGGGGGGGAAGCGGGGAAATGGGAGACAGACACGACACGGGGGGAGTCTGCAAAGTCTGCAGCTTCCATTACTACATGTCTCATAACCTGATCATTTCCTTATACCGTAAGAAGAACATTTCAATATGAATCAACAAAAATAGTTTCCTAAAGTAGGTCGTTGCTGCGGCAACCAGGCGGCTGTTTGGACTACTCCCTGCCACAATGACCTACTTTTCCAGTTATATGTAACCCTTGTAGAAAGAGCCCAACTTCTCCTTCCCTTCCGAGCTGCTCCGAGAGGATTCCCGTACCGTGGCTGAACTTTATTCCTAGCCGGGACAGAGAAAGGCTTCGAGCAGGTACAAGCAGCGGGTCGGTTCTGCTCCTCCGTGTCGCATTTAGAAGCGGTGGCTGCTAAAGGTTAAGTGAAACCTAATACGTGCTCGGAGTTCAAAAAGCACCAAGCCAATGTACAAAAACGGAAAAGCCGATAAAAAAAGCCAGAAGGGGAAGGTGTGAAAGTGAACAGCAGCTTGTGAACAACGTGTCCCCTGCCAGAATCAACAGCTGGCAGCAAGCTTCAGCACAAACTGCCTGCTTCAGCGCTACCAGCCAAGCATGAGCTACCGGACGTAATCCTTTATTACAGGTCTAAATAATATTAAATCTGCATAAAAGAAAATCCCTCATGAAGGCCAGGTAAAAGCTAAGACGTTTTTAAACCCTATTTAACACTGGACAGATGGTGGAGGAGGGGAATACAAAGGTACCACGCGAACCCCGGAAGTAACATCGGCAATTACTTAATTTCCTGTTGCTGTTAATGACCATTAACCTTATGACAAAGGAAAAAAAGATTACCAGTGCAACCTTTCATTGAGCTATATCTCAACCTCATAAAGAAAATAAAGATTATCTCTGTAGAAATAAGCCTACAAGGCTTCAAATGTCAATTATGCTGACTTGTGCATAGATATTTTTGATCAATTTATGCAAACCCTAAAAGCTTTCATTCCAAGTAAAATTTAAGAGGCAAGCACAAGACACTAACACTTCCAAACAAAAGGCAACTCACTCCAACAAAAGGCCAGCTATGCATTACCATATAGTACATCCTAATTAAACTTTGGTTAACAGAAAGATTCTGACAGGTATAGCCCATGCTATGACAGCAAAAAGCAAAGCACACACAGCAAAGCTCTCCAAAGTTTACTTTACCTCAAGTCTTCCTAAAATTTTTAAGTTCAGCAGGAAAAATACTGGAATTGATGACAATACAGTATTGTGAGTGGAGAAGTTTTTGAAGTTTCTCCCACGCTTTCACTTGGGAACAAATCATATATAATGAGATAATTAGTCCTGCAAATCTCACACTCTTCAAACAGAAAAAAAAAACAAACTAAAAATTATTTTATGTTACCATTGCACTTGACAAACCATACAGCAGCAGCTGCAAAGGTAGGATTCTCGAAGAAAGATAGACTAGTAGAAGAAAAAAAAAAATCATAGAATTAAAAAAATCAAAAAGGCTGCTGCTGATAAAGTAACATCTGATCACTAGTAACACTTTTCAGATTGAAAGCGTGACCTCCAGTGCCAAAAACACAAGCTCCATTGTGCTGTCCCATATGGAAGTAGTAAAGAACTGGAGTAAAACTTTCAGTAAATGCAGCATTGAAGAACTACTTTTTGGCAAACTAACACAGTGTTTCGGAGTTGGCACTGAAAAAGAGAGGTTTGTGGAGTTATATTTGAAAGAATGCAGAAAGCCAAAATCTAAAATGTAAAAATAGGAAGATCCACATTATCCTCACAAACCCACGATTTTCTTCATGGTTTAGAAGAAAAACACACTACCACTGAAATAAAGGACGTCTCATCAGTAAATTTATTGGCAACTAGCTTACAGAAAGGAAATTTCAATCAAATGAAAAACCTCTGCTCACCAAAAACCACCATGACTATATGATCAAAACCAATCTTTATATAGATTTCATGAGATTATGAAAGTCTTAAAATAAAAGGGGAAAATATACCATAATTAAATTATTGAACTATCAACATCACAGGAATTCACAATGTTTCCCATTGTCATAAACTGAAGAAACTACTCATTAGCAGATGTTTCCAGGTTAAAGAGTACACTGGAGAAAAAGAAAATGAAGAAGTCACTCATTACAAATCATTTAAAGAAGCATTCACAGGATTTGGGATATACTGCATAACAACAGTAAATAGCTACACTGTCTAAAAAGAAACACTGATAAAGCACAGTAGACTGGATCTTACTAAGCTTGTCATCTACTGAAAAATAATGATGGAAAGCCACAGGAACGATCCCTAGGCAACCCAAATAAAACAAATAATTCTGATGACATCCTTTGCTTGATCACCCTCATTAAGGCTTGGATAGTTTCCACTTCCTGAGTTGAGTAGGAAGACTTAAGAAAACAAAGAATAAACCCAAAATACAACCTCTTCCCCAAAGACCTTTCTGAAACCTGGATGGCAAAAATTACTTTGTACAATTTTTTATTTTAAATGCATATCTCAGTTTTACAGTGGTAGCGTCATGCCTCTCCCATGAGAGGGGAATAAGGGAAACAATAGCAGGCAATCTCTGCTAAAAGCTATATTGTTCTCTTTTTCTACTTTAAGACTCCTAGAAAAAAAATTGTTTATTCTCAAGAATGTGAAATATGAAGAATAGGAGAAAAAAAACCCAAACAACACACAACAAAAAACCACACTTGATGCCACAGAATTTACAGGCAGAAAATTTCAACTCAGAGGAAAGAAAAATGTACTCCATTCTTCAATTAATCCAGTGTATTGGAAATCAAATAATCCACTTGCTCTATAAAATGGAGTCTCACAATTCTCTGTACACTTCTCCAGTACTTCAGCACTGCACACACAGATTGCGAAACAGAGATAAAGCTTGCCATGGTGTTCTATATCTTTAGTGCATAGCAAAATTTTAACTATGCAGACCATGATCATGCTTTATGACCTATACAAGGCGTGAAGTAGCAAGCAACCTACATGAAGGAGTTACCTATTTATTTACTCATCTTTCTGATGAAACTTGCCCTCCTTTTTCTGTTCTTTCGATCACTGTTTTGCCCTTCCCCCCCCAATTGCAGCACAGTTTACTCTTCACTTACACGTTAAGTAGAATATTGGCATTAAGAAAACAAAACAAAAAAACCTGCAAGTGCTGAACTCCACAGGTTCCTTACTATAAAAAGTAAAGCATTTCCTAGGTCATGGATTCCATGCTTTGTATAAATAACAGATAGAAAAATCCAAGTTTTCCTTACAGAGTTGTTCCTAAGTAGACAAGTAGACTGTGCTGTAGATATTTCATCTCCACCACTGAAGAATCAATAACAACATGTATTCATACTTCACAACTTCCCTGATTGAGCTTGAACAGATTTTTTTTCCAATGTTTCCGGTTTTCATTATGAAAGGATAAGAGTTTGTGTTCTGAAAGGAATCAAACTTACAGTGCAAGAATGTTGCAGCCTTTACTTCTCAGGGCTGTGCAAGAGTCACAAGCATACTAACAGATGTTAAAAAAAGGAATGCATGTGACTGAACAGGAAAGGAAATGCTTTCCTACAAATCAAGAAACACTGAGATAAGGTAAGTTTCAAAAGCAGGCCCAGAAAATTTCTATAGTTTAGTTGCAGGAGGAAGCAACGCACAACACAAAAGCTCAGCTCAGATGTATATGATATCACATGCCTGTCAACACAGAAATCAGCCTTGCAGCACACATCCTGACCAATGTTGAACTGCAAGAAATCCCTTCCATCTCTGACAATCTGAATAGGCTCCAACCTATTGCAAGGAACTTGCGGAGTTAGCACTTTTAAAAGAGATTATAAACCACAGTTTGACACCTGAATTTACTTCCAAAACCCTGAGTATTATCAAATTCTTATTTCCTACCCAGGTTTACCAATACAGACTTTCAGACCTTTCAAATACTAATGCAATTTAAGAAAGTATCAAAGCATAAAATGGGGTGGGATATTTTAGGAAGCTCTGCTCACTGCAGCTCAGCTACTCTCTACAATAACAAGGCTCGTGTTAATTTTTAATAATATCTCACCATTAGTAATTGGTCTGCTCTCAGAATTCATAACTGCTCCAAAAGTGTAGATATACACTTAGACTTTTGCCATAGCTGTCTCCCATTTACATGCTTGAAACAGAACATTGCAATATTGACCTGTTTTCCCCAGTCCTTTCTGGTCTATCCTTCACCTCCACTAAAGCTTTATTTCTGCATAAAGAAACATTTACACACACAAAACTCTAAAGCAATGAAAGCAAATGCTTTATGGTGACCTGGAAAATATATGGAGGCTTTGGGGTTAGAAGAACACTGCAATTATAGTTCACCTGTTGACCTAGATTGCAAAGAACTTGAAAGCCAGGCGTATACAGAAGCACACAAACTAACCTTGCTCCACATTTACAGTTCTGAAAAAATTAAATAAAATGTATTGTACCAAAATACCGTGAAATTCTTACCCCAGTAATCAAATCCAGTCCTTTCCTAGAGGTAACCAAAGGCACAGCTATTAAATCTGCTAAAACGTGCTATGCAAATTACTAAGCCTGTAAGACGCAAAGCCACGTACTCCCACACTACTTACACAACCGAAAGATGCTCGAACAGACTTTTGCCTTTTTAGATCATTATGGGAAGGTCACAAAATTCCCTAAAGTGAAGGGTTTCTTTCAACATACAAATTAATACATCACAGACTTCAGCATAACTTCCAGACTGAAAAAATGGCTGACTTCACTGGCAGCTTGACCTTCCTCCTATCACAGGTTATATAACTAACCTGAAAACCTGCCAGGCATCAAGGGGGTATGGAAAAGAATCACTTTCCTGGAAAATAAAGGCTTCCATGCTGTAGATAAACCGTCAGAAACCAAAAAGTTCAGGTGGTACAGTGATAAACAGCTTTTTCTGCAATACTGCATGATGAGATATGTTTAGAGTTGCTTCCATTGGTAGGAATGAAGATGTTTTCATAAACTGGAGGGAAATATACTTGATTGCATGAAAGTGGCCAAAAGAGGATGAAAATATCTAAAATAATTTGCTTATATCCAAAATAATTTGCTTTGAAGGACTGACACAGAATTCATTGATGCTGATCAGCCACATACTGATCAGTTGGGGGGGAAAAACATTTCTGTATTCTTGATTGCCTAAAAAAAGCTGCTTTCATGTTCATCACAGATGGTGTTTGTTGGGGGTTATCACCCTCTCCTTTTATGACCAAAGGAGGTAACACCACAAGTTGCAGACAGATTACCTTCTCCTGCTCAAATAAAGAACGTAATCTATTGATACTTATGTAAAATAAAACAAAAAAACCCCCAGAATTCTGATCCCAAGAGAGAAGGAAGACTGAAATAATCCTATTGAGCTGTCTCAAGACAGAATTTGTCCCTTGATACTCAAAGTCCACACACTACTCTTAGTTATCAAGGACACTCCACCTACATCTTCTCTTGATATCCTCAAAGTTGGAGATTGGTGATGTAAAAATCAGGTCTCTCAAACCTCAAAACTTCTTAACCTGAGGAATTAGATTCCTTCAAGATCAATCTTGCAGTCAAAAAGCAAATTGTATAAATGCTCACTGGAATTCTTCTGTCCTATAACAACTGCTACTTGGAAAAAAACCAACTTATTGAACGCTTCGTATAAAATTGGATTTGCCGTACCGCCTGCTCTCTCCAGACCAACTAGTGCAGATTTCTTGTCCAATTTAATAGTAGTTACATTACAGAATCTGGCGATACAAGATCATTCACCAAAATAACAAACAAGCATAGTGTAACTTCTCAGCTAGCAGGGTTATTTCTCACATTCTGACAGTTTGACAAAAAATAAATTGGGCCTCTCCCCTAACACAATAAGGCCGATACTTATTTTTGACAATATAACTTCAAAGGCCATCAACACATGGCAAGCTACAGAAGAAGCCGGTAAGGACCTTCCAAAAAACACCCAGTGGTTACTACGCACATGAGCAATGCAGGCCACAGTTACATGGCAATTTTAATCTGGCTCGAATTCATACTGCCACTGAAAGAAATCGTACCTGCCCTTCCCACTCTCGCCCCTTCGCTGCTGCTACTACTACCGCGATGTTTTTGCTAGCACAATCTACCACAGAGCTAATCCTACCAAAACTGGTAACTAATCTCTTTCGGACAGATTGATGAGCTAACCCGGTTCACCACAGGGCTGTGTGCTATCACGAAAGGGTGGAACCACTCCTTTCATCAACACTGCAGGATTAAAACCATGAGGACATACGTCAGCGTGGCTCAATGACGTACTTTGTAAATCATAGGACTAGATCACATAACACCATGAACTACAGAGGGAATCGCTGAACTGTGGGCACTTTTGGGGTAGACGGGGCTTTGTATGAAAGAAGACAGGTGGGCAACCTAGGCGCGTGGCACTGGAGGGTTTCTCCAATCTAACCACCGGTACCACAAAACTCCCAACTGAAAACAAGTTACCGCTCTTCGATAACAGATTTTGAAATTTACAGATTAATCACCCTCAAATTAATGGGCTGGTCGGACAAAAGTGCTCCAAAGTGCGCACCGAGCTAGAGTTGAAGCCACTCATTAAAAGGTATGACAGGTATGTATAGAACACGGCACAGGAATACTGAAGTTCCCTTGCTGACCTGTTACACTCTGGCTATAGCAGCAGAGCTTAGCACAGACTACCTACTCTGTAAAAGGAACCCCAAAGTATCTACAGAATACCTACAAAACTAATGTTACTCCCAAACTTGATGTATGTCTGTCTTTGTATATGAAAAAATCAAGAGCCTTGCCTCTATATTTTAGATGATTGGCTTGATGTTAAATACTTCATAAATCAAACAGATTGTCATCTTAAGTGTTACACCATGAAAACAAACTTAAGGGGATGTTTTTAGCAGGGAAGTCATAATTATTTTGGCACACTCCTTTTTACATAGCAACCTTGTCACCAAAATCAACAAAGTACAATACACACATTTTGCCTGCCTGAATTACAGATATGATATCATTTAACACTGAAATGACTCAAAGAAGAATTCTATTGACAAATTTTCTCCACCAATCCCACATCCAAACAGGTCTCTATAGGACAAATCATTTCCTACATAACCTGAAACCGTAAGCATATTTTCAAAAAAGATGCATAGAATAGCAAAATTTAATGGATGCTACAGAAAGACGTCTAAGTATTATTTTTTTAAAACAAGCTCCCATTTCTATGAATTGCTGTAATTGTCCTGGAAATGAATTTTTTTTTTTCCTCAGGTTTTTAATTTTTTATATGCTTTGAGGTATGAGTGTTAAAAAAAATTACATCTTTCTCCTAAATCAATAGGACTATCTGCCATAACAACAGTAGCTAACTTTGCAGAATGTTGAACACATCAATATTCTCACAAAATCTATTAGATACACAAACCAAGTTTTATTACTCTTATTTTAAAAGTGCAAGTTGATCTCTTCAGGAATTATTAAAACAAGAAATACAAGGATTGGCAAGATTAGACTATCCAATCCATCTTTTTAAATCAATTGCTGCAAGCGAGCCTTAACTAGCATATCAAAAGCATACATACACCCTCAAAAAGACAAACTAAAAAAGTAAATTATTAGCCAAAGTAAATTCTTATGCAGCAACTACCAGAATGTTTGCATTTCTTTTTAGGTATTGTGATCAGTTGCCACTCTGTACTAAAACCAGGGCTAAATGAAACCCTCCCCTCAGTGATATTGCTAAACATGAGATCCCATTCTCCTTAATATGGAAAAGTCTGTGAGCACATAGGAACACATTTTTTCATAAGTAGGTAATGGTTACTTGTTGGAGTACGTAAGTTACATTCTTTGCCTACTCTGTTGACACAATTAGATGCATGGTGCCAAATGTTTAAGGGCAATTGACAAAACTTTAAGAGAGCGTTAGACCTATTTTTCATTTAGCCTCTCCCTCCACCATTTCTCCATCACCTTTTACTGCACCAAATAACCCCACTCTCGTAAGCCTTGATCTGTGAATGACACCGAAAAACTCATTATATAGAAAAAGCATGTCTCAGTGTAAGCACATCTTGATGTATTAGACAGATTGAAAGAAGGAACAATAAGAAGAAACAGAACAGAACCAGAAAAAAAAAAATGAAGTGAGTTGAGGAAGGCCCTGGCATTTGTTACGTAGCATTCATGATTTTAGAACAGGTAGGCTGAATGCCAGGAGAAAGGAGGTCAGTAAGACCATGTGACTGTTTAGTAATTAGACTTGCTCAATAGTGCAATTACAAAAAAATATTAGTTCATGAGTGTTACATGACTGTTTAAAGAGAGAAGTTAATCAGAAAGCACCTATGTATTAAAGGCTGCTATTTGCCAGATTTAAAACCCATTTTTTAAAAATGAACCGTAAGCGGTGACTCTGCAGAGGGACAATATTACTTCTAACAAGGAACTAAACCTCCTGGTTTCTTGTATTATTGCACCATTTTTTCTCATAGCCATTGCGTTAGATATATTTTGAACTCTGACAGACAAGAGCTTTGACCAGAGCATTAGGACCATAAACTCACCAGAACATAAACTCTTGGGCGTCAATCAACCCAAACTAAGAAAGGACCACTGTAAATTCACACCAGAAGATTACATTTGACTCATGTTCCAAATGCTGAAGGGCTTCTGCTCCTCATCTCAAATAAAGTGTTTGACTAATCCAACACTTTACTCCACAAGCATGTAAGCAAGGATCTTTCTTACGGTCATCAAGTGACCAAGGAGATAAAATGCTTGATTATTAATTGCAAGTGCTGAATGAGACTGGCAAACAAAAAAACTGCATCATAAATCTTGTGTATGCACACTGTGAATGTGTGTGTTACCACTGGTTAAAAATAACTCATTAAAAATGCTGGAACCTAAAATGAATTCATTCCAAACTAGTAACTGTTCATTTAAATAAGAATTTATTGAGATCATGCTAATAAAAATACAGCTTTAGCAGCCAGTTATTCTATAAAGTTACCATACTTTTAAACTTGAAAAAATATGAAGATCTCACAAAACCAGGCTAGAAGGCAGAGAGACTTCCTACTCAAATCCATGTGCAGCATGTGCCTTGAGGGTATTTAAGTCCCAGGAGATTGTTTGAAGTGCTTTGGACAGGGGAGTTGTAATTTACCCTTCTTCTGGGACATCTTTGCGGCACGGGGGAGGGGGGGCACAGAAAAAGGGCTAAAAGAAAAGTGCTCCTCTCCATAAAGTAAATAAATAAGCAAGCCCACACCACCAAAAACTCAGCCCCTCTAACCAGCAACTAAAAAAAGATGGGTTTCTTCAAATGCAAAATGCAGCGCAGGGACTAGTTATCTTTTAGATCCCCAAGAACACTGTTAAAGTAAACCAACTACCAAATATATCATACATATATGTACTCAAGGACTGTATTAGCTAATGATCATATTAAATAGTCATTGAAGAACCAGGGCAGTAGCACTGAAGACATGAACTTCCTTTTGCTAGAATCAAAGTTCACATTTGTCTATCATTCACTAGTGCAGAGAATATAACCAAAAGCGGTTTAGCATTTCATTTGCAAATACATTAGAGACCTATGAAGTATTCTCAAGACATGTGATTTCCTTAACACTTAGGCTGGTTCCAATTGTCCACGTTCATTTAAAACTTAAGTAGTTGTTCATGCTTCATCCATAAAACTAGGACCTCTGAGCTTTCTTCATAAAAAGTCAGGATTTGTTATTCAAAAACCCTCTTGTTCAAAACCAACCAAAAAAACTAAAAAGTCTCTATAAAAGAAATGTACATCATGAACCTCAGTGAAGGTAAGTATCTAACAATTATCATTCCTAAGTGGTACGAATGTTATTTTTGTCAGTGAAAATGGAATAGCCATCAAGTTAAAGTTCACAGAAAACATTTAACACACCACACACACCAAACCTCCGAAGGTAAGTTATCTTGGTGTTAAAGTATTTAATGACCTGGGATAGAAATTATTAAATCTGAAAGAAACAGTCCTTGAAGAGAAGTAAGCTGAACCAAAACTCGAAGTATCTCAACTTTGTCATTCTTCTATGACATGGTGTGAAGCCAAGTTTCATTGTGCTTGTTCCATAATTAGGCAACTTCTCAGCATCATAGTCTGGGCAGGCTAAGCTCACAGTTATTTCAAGTTCCAGATGCTGTACGCACGGATGATAGAAGAACTCTACTGCATTATCAAGCCTTTTAAAAGGGTAACAACTTTCAGACCCCTAGTGATGTTTTAAGTAACTTCACAAGATAAGTACACAACGGAAGTCCCATTAACCTCTGCCGCCTTATGGCACACATTTACCATGGAAGCGTCAGCCACAACTCCACAGTAAAGTTCATTTTTGTATCAGGTAGGACCACAGCTGGCTTGAAGGCATAGGAAAAGATCTGTATGCTCTGGAAAGGGACGCTACCTACCCTTCCCTGCAGGAAAGATACCCTGAGAAATTACTTTTGAACCAATCAAGCAGCTTCACAGTTTTTTTCCAGCAGCGGAGTCACCCTGTGCCGGTGCGGGGTTTCTCGTCTGCCCAGAGGCGAAGCAAGCCCTCCAGGCTGCTCCTCCCGGGACCTGCAGCCCGGCTCCCGGCGACGCAGCCCTGCTCTGAGCTCCAGCCCGGGCGGGCACCGGGGGGCGTGGAACGGCCGCATGCGAGAACAAGCGCCCCCCTTCCTCGGGAAAACCACGGCCTCCCGCCCCGCCGGGGCCCGCGCTCCGCCAGAGGCTTCCCCACTTCTTCCCCCTTCCTCCCCCGCCTCGGCAGCCGCAGCCCGGGTCGGCGCAGGGGCTGGATATGTAACACCGCCGCCGGAGCCGCGGGGAGGGCGGGCGGGCGAGGGAAGCCGGCGCTGGCGGCGGCCCAATCGGGCGGCGAGGGGAGGGGATGGCGGGGAAGCAGCGTGACCGCATACATAACGGGAGGATTAGGGCCCCCGCCGCCCCGCACTCACCGCCACCTGTTGATGCCCACGTTGGAGGAGCCGGCGAACCAGGGGTCCAGGATGTAGACGCAGCGGACCGTGTCGGCGCCCTGGATGCACTCCCGCAGCGCCGGGTTGTCGTGGAGCCGCAGCCCCTTGCGGAACCAGTGCACGGCGTTCACCCCCATGCCGACGGGCCGGGGGCGCGGGCGCTCAGCGGGAACCGCCGCCGCCCGCGGAGCCGCTCATGGCGCGGCGCCGACGTTCGGCGCCCGGGCGAGCAACGGCCGCCGCCGCCCCGCGCGGAGAGGGGGGCCGAGCGGCACGGGGTCCGCGTGGCCTCGCCTCTGGAGATTCTAGGATCCGGCGGAGACGGCGGGGGCGGCCGCCCGGCGGGGACGCATCACCCCGCGGAGCCCCCGCGCCGGGGAGAGCAGAGACGGAAGGAGGGAGAGCGGGATCCGGCGGTCGCTCCGGGGCGGTGAGGGCCCCCCCCCTTGCCCGCGGGAAGCGGACGTCGATGCCGGCCGCGCACGCCTCGTGCCAGCCGGCGGCCACCGCCTCGCCGCTCGCCCTGTGACTCTGCGCCGGGCGCCGGTGCTCCGCCGACCTCCCCGCCCCGCCCCCTGCCGCCGATTGGCCGGGCCCTCCCCCACGTGACCGCCGGCCCTCACGTTTCTGAAGTGTGTTTACTACCAGCGGAGGGGGGAAGGCGGCGCGGGGCGAGGAGACGCGGGGCACTACCGACCCCGCTCCCGCGGCGGGGCGGCCGGCGGTGGAGGGAGCCCAGATCTCGGCAGGAATCCCACCCGCCGGGGCGGCGTGAGGCGGCGGGCCGCGGCGGGGAGTGGCGCCGGGGGGCGGAGACCGTGTTCCTCCCGCCCGGCTCGGGGCGGCGGGACCCGGATGAGCACGGGGCTCCGAGGAGGCTCTCAGCGGCGCCGATTCCTGTCAAGAGCCGCCTGCGCGCACGCGCGGGAGCCGCCGCGGGCGGGGGGAGCGTGCGGCTGCCGGCGCGCGCCCGCTGACCTGTTATGTATAGCGCCCTGCGCGTGCCCGCCGCGGGGGTTGTGCATGCGCGGCGGCGCGTCTCTCCTCACCCCCCTGACAGCGGATGTGGTGGGGTCGCCGTCGCCTGTGGGCCGGGCCCGGCCCGGCTCGCCCCGGCCGATCTCGCCGCACCCCATCCCGCGGGGCAGAGGCGGGGCGCTTATGTAAGCGTGTGCGTAGGGAGCCCAGCCCCCGCCGGGTGCCGGTTTGTGCGGGTAGGGGGGACTGTGGCCGCGCTGCCCCCCCACGGAGTCTTAGTCCTCGCACATCCCCCTCTGCGCGGCCGGCCCGGCCCCCTGCCCGAGGAGGGAGGGCGTCTCCCCTCCCGTGTGAGTTTAAGTTACGTGCCGTTGCTTACGAAACAGTCCGTGCTTCTGTCGGCTCCGGCAGCGGTCCTGAGGTGGCGTATAAAAAAAGCTGGAACAGAACCGCTGAGGAAGAGGCAGAGCTGGCTCGGCCGTGCGGCCTCCTGCTGCGGGAGCTGCTGAAAGAAAACACGTTTTCAAGCGAGTACTGAG
Source organism: Grus americana (assembly GCF_028858705.1). Lineage (NCBI taxonomy): Eukaryota > Metazoa > Chordata > Aves > Gruiformes > Gruidae > Grus > Grus americana. The sequence goes on from NC_072852.1 coordinate 61,131,005, forward strand.
CAGCAGAACGAGTTAATGGTCTCTCTAGCACTGTTAGTAAAGTCATTGTTAGTAAATGGTGTATATCTGACGTCTTCTCTTTTAATTACAGAGTTCAAACCCCCGTCTGCGTGCTGCCGACACACCAGGTTTCCCCTCCTCTCGTGTGAGCCACTAGGCATGGCTAACTACTGCATGAGGCGACACGCTGGTAGGGCTCAGTAGAGCAATTTCGAGTCTAACAGGGCAGCTCTAGGTGCAGATCTGAAAATAAACCTCCACCTGTGGATTGCAACTCAGATCTGCAACTGCCAGAGTGTTTATAGACAAGTGGGTAGCCACAGCCAGAGAAGTTTCATTAGAAATAACAGCTCTCAAGTGGAAGGCAGAGGACTCACATTAGCAGTACTGACCTTTCTTGACTTCCAGAATTCCAAAGCAGGACAGTACTTTAAGAATTGTGGTTGCTCTTTCCACTAAAATATTTTTCTGCTAAGATACACAGAAAGTAAAAGTAAAGTCAACAAAAAGAGACGTGCATCCCATGTTTCCCTTCACGCTTTTCTTTCCTCACTTTGAATGACTTAATGTCATTAATGATGAAGGCCTGCTAGCAGTAAAGGCCCCAGCCATGATTAGAATCTCTGTTTGTTTTTATACAAATTTTCTTTCTAAAAAGTGTGGAGGCCAAACTGTTCTTAAGCACTTTTCACAATAATAATTTTATTGAGTTTTTCAATTATTACTTTGTCATATGTGCAACATCATAATCCACAGCTCATCATTCTGGTCCAAGAACATACGGGATCCTGTCACATGCCCTTGCTGCAACTCAAACCTGGAGTAGCTGGGTCACTGTATAGTTAAGCATTGTTTTCTCAATTGATACAAAGTACATTCTTCCTTGCTTTTTTGTTTTGTTTTGTTTTTATTCTTAAGAAATGCCAGATATTTGGTGAACAATTTTCAAAGAAACAGAAAAAGAAATCTCAGTAGTTAATGACTACTTTCCATCAAACTCCTTTTAATTCTATAATTTTTAAGCACAAAATAGATTCCTTATTTTCAAGGACAGTCACGTCACAATATAGTTTCTATTTCAAACGTTTAAACTGCTTTTTCATACTCCTTATGTTCCTTGCTAGCTCCTTACAAGGCTGCGACACTGAATCAGCAGCTACTGATCTGCCTTCTTGGGAATACTGAGGTGGAAGCAACCCTCCCTCGCTAGACCTTACTGTTTCATAACCAAATTGCAACCATGAAAACCATCAGTCTGTAAGCTGTTTGTCGCTACAGACTAAATAACAACCGTAGGATATCATTATGTCACAACACCATTTGGTTCTAGCCATGCTTTCCATTCTAAAGGGTTTGTTCTTGATTTAGAAGTGAAAGGAAAGTGAAGAATATATTAATTAAAGTGTCAAATCTCAAGGGAAGAGTCTGTCCAACTTAGTAGAAAAAGAAAATAGAATCACAGTTAATCAAGGAACTCATAGAAGTAAACCTCACTACTGTGTTCTCTTGTCGATAACTTTTAAAGAACAGTATTGCTAATTCAGCTAATTTAGCTGAGACCGTGATCGCAAAAATCAAGAGAGTGGGGAGGAACTAGAAGGGAAGAAAGCTAACATGAAGGTGTGAAATGACAAAAACAAAGAAGCAAGTGTACAATACATTGTGTGTTACAAATCAGAAGCATTTTAAGATACATGGTTTTAACATCATTGTATGTCATCTATATTCACAAACTTTGTTAACTGTTCTTGAAACAGCAGTTACGTAGGAGACCAAGCCTGGGCTGGGTTCATAGAGCATGCTTGCTTTCCACGGCAGTTTTCTTCATCAGATCTTTGTCATAGATCTAGTACAGACTATTGAAAATGTAGCTGACAAAAGAAGTGTTCGCAGAGAACAGTGCTGATTTTCACTCTCTGAAGGATGTTAACCATGCAGACCCAGAGTTAGTTTAAAAAATCCTAACACACCTAGAAAAGTCTTTCTAGTCTAGAAATCATTTATGTGTCTCTTCTGATTTGTTACTCTACCTTTAGAAGAGAAACAGATACAGCTGAAAAAATAAGAGGAAGATGAGTATCACCATCACAGCTAATTTAACTTCTGAACCACCACCAGCAAAACGCTATAAATCTGGTGACTACGTATATGAATATTATTTTATTCTGTAATAAGTGCAGTGATCATATCGAAAAAAAACCCCCACAGATGTAAAACAAGCCTCCCATCATCACATCAGTGTCGCCTCTCATCCAAATTTGATCCTGGAGAGATTTTTCAGGGTACTGCTTTCAAAAAGAGTAGAAGTGTCCTTGCGGAGGTTAACACCTTTGTTATAGGGAGCAGTAGGGCTTTGATGCCCGAGGTGGTGGGTACCGTAACTGTTGTGCCTACAGGGCGCAAGGCCTCACTAGCACCGTTATTTCAACTTCAGTTCTGGACAAATAGAAGAACCGGACTGTTTCTGTTTCCCACTCAACAGGATCATTTCCTTCCCATCAGAACACAGGCACTCAAGTCACCCAATTTTATAACCTTCATTTCTTTGCTATCATAATACTTCGAAATTATTTTAAAATAATTTTTTTTTTTTAATTTAGTACACTAATTCTCTCTTGAAAGCTGTTTTCATCCAACCACCTTTAACTCTTTCTAATCGTAACAAAATCTGTTTTAACAAGTGGAAGAACCTCGGGCTCTTTTGCACCACGAAGAGACCGTGCAAACCCGCTCGCCACACTAATCAAGAAGACATGATCCGCAGCACCCTCGACTCACGCCTGTAGGACGTCAAAGTCCTCCTTTGCTGCAAACTCAGCCTTCATAACTGCACTTCGCTGCCACCCGCCCCTCCCCGCCGCGGCCGCCACATGGTACATCCTCGCTCCCCCTCCCCGGGCGGCACCGGTGGTAGGGCCCAGCGCGGCGGCGCAGCGCTCCGCGGCGGCGAGCCAGGTCAGGCGCGGCGCGGGGGTGCTGGGCCGGTCTCAGCCGGCTCGGGCCGCCTGACACCAGCCGCGGGGCCCGGGGGTTGGGGGTGTGGGGCGGCGGGTGCCTCAGCGACAGCCCGGCCGAGCACCGGCCGGTGAGGGAAGCTTTGGCGCGGCCCTCAGCCCGGGCGCCGCCGTTAGCGGGCCGGCTGACGTTATGTTTGGCCTCCCGTGCTTTGACGACAGATGCGGCCGTGTCATAACAATGACGGGCTGAAGATAAACGGGGCAAGATGCTGAGGAAGCTGCGTGTTTTTTAAACGATGCGTGGTTGGGAAGGAAACCCTTGGGCGCGAGTCCTGGTTGTAGGCCGCGAGTGACGTTCGGGCCGGGTGACTGGCAGTAACGGCAGAAGCCAGCCGCGGTGGCCAGGGCCGAGGCTGGGTGGGGAGAGCTCTACCGGGCCCCCACCCTCAGCTCCCGAGCTGGCTGCAGGGAAACATCCTCCGCCTGCCCCTCCACCCCGAAGTGGAGTCCAAAGGGAGAGAAGGGGGAGGGGGTGCGGATAGGGATGGTGTAGGTCCAGGCTGACGTGACCAGGCTGGGGTTGAGGACTTTCCACTTTCTCTCTGTTAAAAGCACCACATTATGACCTTTGGTTTAAATACTGCTGTGCTTCCTTAAGTGGTTTTTTGGGTTGTTTTTTGTTTGTTTGGTGGTGGGTTTTTTTTAATGTCTTTCCTAGATATAAGGAAAAGCTTTTTCCACACAAGGACAGTCAAGCAGAACAGGCAACCCAGAAAGGCTGGGTCCGCTCCATCCATAGGGGTTTTCAAAACCTGACTGGACAAAGCAGCCTGGTGTTACCTCATAGCAGACCCTGCTTTGAGCTCTTGAGGTTCCTTCCAACCTGGATTATCCTAGGATCTTGTCTTGTTTTTTCTAGAAAGCTTTATATTGGTCAAGCATATTTTTGTAATCCTTCTTTACCTCATTTCCACTACTGATGCAAAGCGGGGATTCTTTCAAAGTAGAAGTATGAATGCTTACTATGCATTAATCTACAAAACTGTTATCTATTACCGCTCCAGATTTCTTCACAAGTTACTCAAATCCTATCTACACTGCTCTTTTCTAGGTAGATACCTACTCTTCCTGGTTAATTCAAAGTTCAATCTAAGCATTTAGTAGTTTCATTTAATTCTCTACAGGCTGCTAATACCTGGCTACAGTTTGCTGTAATGAGAATGGTAGTAACCAGCATACAGTAGTAGTCATACTGTTGCTCTCTTTCGTGAAGGATTTTGTGAAAAATACAACCTGAACAAGAGGTCAGTTTGCTGATTTTCAAAAAGTGAGATTTCAGTCCTAAAATAAGCATTCAGAAATTCAAAATTTCTGAATGAAATGAGGGATGAATCAGCCAGTCGATCCTAGTATCCATTTCCTATAGAAGATATACATAGGAGTCTCGTTAAATAATGAAACTTATAACACCCCTTTACTCTGTAGATATAGGTCACTGCGAGTGTGCTAGCAAACAGGATCACAGATAACTTCAAGGTTGACTCTAGTTCACTTCCTTATTGCTGTTATGACACCTGGTGATAAGAGGGTGCTGCTGGCAGTGAGAGCAAACATCGCGTCAAAGATGGCTGTTTTTTTTCTTAATCTCTCAATTGATTTACAATCCTCACAGCAATAGAAGTACGTAAAACATTACTGTGGGGTCCTGCATATTAGAACAGTAGTCCAGTATGAGCTTTAAGAGAACTCTGAACTCTTGGAATAGGTTACATACCCTGGAAATGCAATACTGTCATCTATGGACTCTGAAATACACCAAATCATAACTCTTAATCATCTTCTCAGTTTCCATAGAACACCATGACATTAAAATCCATTCATCTTATTTTACATGCTATGTTTTACTCATTGCTTTACAATGGCTCCTGAGTACCCCAGTCCAATGCGGTTTGGCAAATAAAGTTTTCCTTCCTTTTATAGTATTCTGTGTTTCTGCATAGATGATCCTCCCTAACAACAGGAAAAAGAAATTATGATGTCAAACATTTTCAGACAACATAAAATTTCTTTTAAGTGAACATAACAGTCATTTCCATGTCAGATCTTGGAAGAGCACAGTTTACTGTATCAGAATTTTTATTAGCTCTATAATAGATAAAATGACTGTATGTTAAGTGACTGCATTACTCACAAGGCAATTTTGTTTAACAGCAGGATTACAGATTGAAGTAAAAGTCATGGTTAGTTATTTTTCCATTTTGTACTTTGGAAGTATCATCTGACATCCCAAACAATTTTAACAATAGTTTATTTTGCTGCAAGTTTCCAGCTGAGCTGAAGCATTAATGAAGAGAGCCCTGATCCTTCAGAGACTTACTTGCTCTGACTGGACCCACCAAATTCAATAGAACCACTCAGAGTACTCAGACACAGGCGGTTGTGTCACTCCTTGTGGAGGAGAGGCTTCGGTTTGCAGTCCCCATGAAACAGTCACTTTTTCAGGCCATGGAAAGGTCAGCACATGAAAAGTCTGTGACTTCCCTACACTTTCACTGTTCAGTGCTTTCAGGGAAAAATGGCTTGTTCTGTGGTGGAGCTTGCTGGACAGCACTTTTCAAGTCACCAAGTTTATGAAGATAAAAATCATTAGCTTTGGGGTTATAACACAAGTAGCTTCATTAGGCAATCAGATTTTGCCTCAGAGATTTGAAATAATACTAAAAACCAAGTTACCAATAAACAGCTTCTGTTAATAACATAAGCTTGCACGTAGGAAATTATGTCTTACTCTGTTAATTTATGATGTAGTAACATAACAAGAGTCCACCTTTTAGAAACTGAAAAACATCAACTTATAAGCAAAGGTACACTTTCTTGAGATAAAGTATTTCACCCTGGAAAATATTTACCCTTACCTGGCAACTAGATACAGGCTCTATCACTTAAGTTCTCTAAACAAACCACATATTTCCTTAAAAGATGGGTTATAAAGAAGATTCTAGGGCTCTTGTATAGCTGTTCCTGCAGTAGTCTTCTTGGCCTGTTATGTAGGAGATTAAACTGCATGATCGTAACAGTCTTTTCTCTCCTAAAAAAAACCCAAAAAACCAAAAACCCAACCAAAACATAATTTAACTTAAGGCTCACATAAGTACTTTCTGAAGCATGCTATATTTTGGGAGAGGTGAAAGCAACTGTATAAATACAATTGTCAAATGCACAAATTTTAATTTTTTTTTTCTCATTTTCAATTTGAGCAGTTTTAGGCATGTTACCAGTAGCAGCAATTCATGCGAGTATTTCACAGACCAGCAATTCTCCCTTTCACGCTTTGTGCTTCCAAAAGGTCGTTATGAAAACACCACCTAGGAAGTTAAAGATACACTTGATGATGTCTGTCTTTGACTGCTGCAGCTCCTTTGGCTGTTGCAGAGCAGGTGGCAGTGCATGTGCTATTGGTGATACCTGCGGCCAGTTCGAGCAGAGGTGGGGTATGGGGTTACCCACAACTACCCTACGGTTGCTGCGTGGACCCCAGCCCTGCACCTATTCCACGAGGACTCTCTGCGTACTGGGGGTGGCTGGCAACCACAGAAGTGACCTGGAGACAGAAATAAGGTGTCAGTGCAAAGGGCAGCTGTAGCAAAGTGAGTACTGGAAGAGGCAAGTGAAGGCCTGAAGATGCTATAGTGTACTTGCTTCCTCCGCCAAAATACCAGTGTGCATATTCAGAACCGAATTAACAGACTCAGCTAGTGAAAAAACACATAAGGGTTTTGGTGACTTTTTTTTTTTTTCCTTAATTATAACAAGAATGATTTCACAATGCAGTTAAGCTATGAACTGCTACTGAAGGAGCACCAGGGGGGTCTCTGACACACCAAGGAGCAAGTCATGCTCCTAACAATGCTTGAGAAGTTAAGCAAATACAGTCAGAAGAGTTAAGAAAGATATTTAAGCTGGTTTTTTTAAATTAATTTAGTAGAATTACTGTCAAATTAAATTGCATGAAACATTCTTCTAATACAGTATGAGTGAGCTGTAATATAATTAACAATATTAGCTGCAGGAAATGGCTGACAGTTTGGTGGTTGTATGACTGCAAGCATTTATATGGACAGAGCACTGCCCCCACATCAGGTCTGTCGCTTCCACGTTATTGTTCCAGTGAGACATCCATCAGAATATTAACCTTTCAAAAGTCTTTTTCCCCCACCGCTTTCACGTGAAAGCTGAATTTTGTGCTAATAACAAAAACCACTGCTGAGAGTAACTTCTTATGCTAGCTCAGTCTAAATATCAATGTCTCTGAGAACATTATGAGGTAACTTGTGCCTTAAATGTGTTTTCTTGTAGTTGTTCTCTCTATATAGGGCTGAATTCCACGATGTTGAGAGGCGTTGCTCACGGTGCAAAAGATACATTTACTCTTCTGTTGATAAGATCTCAGTACTGTAACCCGGGATTGAATTTTTCATCTATATGGACTGAAGTAGCAAGCAGAAGCTTCCCAATACATTGCAGTTACACAACTGATACAAAATCAAGAGAGGAAAATAAAAAAACCATTGAGAGTCTCTACAGCTTGTCAGTCGACATTAAGAAAATACGCAGACTAAAGGAATGGGTCCTTCTCCAGGATGTGGCCTACGTTAAAGAAATTGCTGGTATCTTACAAGAAATGGGTGCGGATGAGACCACAGTAGCCAACATTTTAGAACGCTGCCCAGAGGCAGTTCTCCATACCCCTGCAGAGATAAACTCTCAAAGAGATCTGTGGCAATTAGTATGCCAGAATGAAAAACAGCTGATTAAATTAATAGAGCAATTTCCAGAGTCTTTTTTTACTACTGAAAATCATGAGAACCAGAAGGCAAATATACTGTTTTTTCAAGAGTTGGGACTTAAGAATAATATAATCACCAGGTTCTTAACAAGTGCACCCAGTATTTTCTACAATCCTGTTGAGAAAAACAAAAACGTGATAGAGACATTACAAAGAAATTATTTAAGTTTAGGAGGTTCTGATGCAAATATGAAGATCTGGATACTGAAGCTATTGAGCCAAAATCCATTTATTTTATTAAATACCTCCACCTCAATCCAGGAGAACTTGGAGTTTCTCCAGAAGAATGATTTCACTGACCATGAAGTTCTACAGCTGCTGTCCAAACTTAAAGGTTTTATTTTTCAGCTTACTCCTACTACTATGCAGAAAAGTATGCTTTTTTCCAAAAACATCTTTAAGTGCAGCGATCAAGAATTGAAACGGTTAGTGCTGAAATGCCCGGCCCTTCTCTACTACTCTGTTGCAGTTTTGGAAGAAAGATTTGAAGGACTACTGAAGGAAGGAATTTCTGTAGCACAGATTAGGGAGACACCAATGGTGCTGGAATTGACAACGCAAATTCTTCAGTACCGAATTAAAAAACTCTCTGCTTTGGGATATGATATAAAGAGTGGAACTCTAGAAAGCTTGAATGGTACTAAGAAAGATTTTGAAGTCAATTATGGTAAGATACAGTCAAAGAAGGAGAGACCAATTTTTAATCCTGTTGCTCCTATAAACATTGAAGATTAATTTGAATGCTGTCCTTTACATTATGCAAAAGAAAATTATCAAAGAGAAAAGAGATGTTGGTTGAGAAGAGCCAAACCAAAAGTAATCTTAAGCAGATTGTAGCCAGACACTGTACTTTGTCCTGAAGTGGGTCTCAGGCACAGCGTCATTATACAATTGTAGATTTCTGATCCTTTCAAATAATATAATAGAACCTGGTTATGATAAAGATTGCCTTTTTTTCCTAGGGAGTACCTCATATGTTTCTTTGGTGCTGTTACTTTTCGTTATCTAACAGGGCATTAACTGCTTTGGATTTTCAGCTCTGTCAGTGCACAGTCCACCCTGTGGAAGCGATTAGCACAATCTTTCTCTAAGAAAGAGAAAAGGAGGGTTATTTTTCCAGCAGTGTTCATCAGCCCACCGGTTCACTGACTGTTGGAGACTTTTGGAGTTCTGCTCCTTAATGCTGAAATAAGGAGCTCTAACTCCCAGATCCTGAACTGCAGCAGGATTTTCTTCTTGGATAGGAGATCCTAGCTAGAGCGCAGTCTGAGAACAGGGGCAAGACATAATATTTTTATTTAGTGACTGCTACACTGAGGCCCTAGCATGTTTGCAGGTAAACTATAATGCAAAGGAACTACAAGACTACTTCCTTTACATTTCTGAAGCTTCAAAATGTACTCCTTTTGCAAAAGGTTTGGGGCAGGAAGAAATACCTTATCTGCTATTATCTAGTTGTTAATTTCTTCTTTTCTAGCAAGGCTCGGGGAGAGAAAAGGTTAGGGAGAGACTCACATGAGTCTCAGATAGTTGTAGGAGAGAGGAAAAAGTCATGCTTTTATGTTAGGTGTAACAAAACTCTAGTCTGTAAACACCTGGTGATTAAAAGTGACTACCAGATTTGCAAACAGCTGCCAGAGTTTCTAAATATATGGGTGACATTGCTTCTCAGATATCACCGAATGGTAATTGTTGACAAGTGCTGGCTTTCAAAACAGTAACTATCTGACAGTGTTTAAGTTCTCAGGGGATTTTATTTATGGCCTATGAATGGTAATATAAAACAGTAGCATCGTTAACAATCATCTCAATAGAATTATAGGATCATCAGTGATTTTATTTCTCAGAAAGACCTTCCTAAGCAACTATTCCATACACTTTTTGCCTGTTGTCAAGAGGGAATGAGATTTACACCACCCCCCCACCCCAGGCCATTCTTCAAGGTCATTTTTAACAGACATTTTGGCAGCAAGTGCAGGGTTCCTTTTCTTAAAGATAAGTTTTAAATTGCTGAGGAAAGCTCATATTGAATTACTCGTTTAGAGGGTGGGCTGCAAGATGATGATTTTATACGGCCTGCCACATTATCTGCTGCAAGCTTGGAAAGGGTTAGAAACATCTGGTTAGAGCAGTGCCAAGATCTCAGCAGCTGAAGGTCTTAAACTCACTGCCATGCAGGCGAGCGCGGACGTGACGGCAGCCTGTAGGGGTAAATGCCACTCTTGTAAGAGCACATGTGACACTGGCGACAATTCGAGAAGGGGCACATATCACCAGCACAAGAACAGTCAGGCTGTCTTACTAAGCCATTTCTTTGCTGAGTCTTCCAAACACATTACTGTTTTCTAAGAGGAAACGGCAAAGACAGCCATATTAAAAATTCATAGGAACTTGCCTTTGTCACTTTTTTACTGTCCTTCAGTGCTCAACTATTAAGCAGACCACAATATTATTTGAATTCAAAAGCATCCTTCCCCTCAGACACAAGGGGGCATTTCAGCTCTCTGAAGCTATTCATAATACAAGCCCTAATGTTGAACCACACAACTGATTGGTGGTTTAGGATGAAAAGGAAACCATCATACAAAACAATGTTTTCCCTGAAAATGTAGTTTCAGCATTTCTACAGGTGTCTAGTTTAAAAGTTCCTGAAACAGCTTATTCCAATCACCTACAATATTTCCAGTGGCAACGGACAAGACAGGAAAGTGACATACTTCCTTAATTGAGTCACAGCCCAAGTTATCACAAACTCATTTTCCATTCTGCATGTTTCAATTCCTCCTCCTCCCCTTTCAAGACACAAGCAGAAAGACTCCTTTTCTCTACCAGCAGACCAAAATTCATTCAATCCTCCATTCATAACTCTCTGCCTGGGACCCATTTCCTCTCTTCACAGGATTCATTTATAATAAAACCTCAGGGAAGCTCCCAATTACCAAAACGTTGTATTACTGAAATCTGCTTCCTCGTCTCTTGCTGTTGCTCACTGTGAATGTGAACCAGTTTATACTGTTTAAGTCTGGCAGATAAAAGCCTGTAGACCAGCCTTTCATTACACAGTGAGCAGTCAGGCGTGCAAGTAGTCTTAATAAACATTTCCCCTTTTGAAATGGGGGCTGGGAAAAGGAAGGTAAAATAAAACCCACAACAAAACTAACACAAGAACAACCCCACTCCCCCTAAAAATTTCAGTTCCATATTCCATTCAGCTCACTGATCTTAAATGTGGATATCCCCAAGCCTCAGCTCCCAGGAAAAAAAAAAATAGTACAAGGGATCTTGTGACTACACACAACCAACACCACAATGAAGTTACAGTTTTTGTTAGGACCTGGTTGCCACTATTTAGATGGAGATAAAATACACTCTGGGGCAAGGTACAGTGGGAAGACTTATACCCAAATATGCCTTTCTCCACAAATTAACTAAGGAAGCTTTCAAATGTCTGAAACAGCAATAGTTTAATGTTTCACAAGTGTCAGGACAGAATCAGAACAAGTTTTTAAGACAAAGCAAGTTTCATAAGTGAATGGAAAACATGCAGGATATAGGACAAAGCTCTTTTCAAAAACTAAAACCATATGCCATGTTAAAGTGTTTCAGTTACAAGAATCAGAAGTAATAGCTACAGGATATGTTAAGCACAAAACATAATGAAGTGTCGGCAGCTCTTACAGATCTAACATCGCTTACCTCAGACCACACTTGTTTTGCAGCAAGTTTCATAGTATAAAAACTAGAGAATGTCATAGAAAAGGGGTATGACCAGTTCAACATTTGTTTTCAGAAAACGATTAGGAAGGGTTTGGTTGAGTGTCACAACTATCACCATGCTCCAAAGAGGTGACTCAGTGAGTTCAGTGGTAGCACTCTGGGGATACATCTACACTGGGAACTGCGAGGGAGCAGATGACACTAAGTTATTTGCTGCAGCTAGATTGCCTCCAATATCCGAGCTAGCTCATTCCTAGAGCTAACTGGTATTCTTGAACTACGCTATATTCTATGCGATTAGCTCTTGTCTATAAAAAACAGTTGACGTCTTCCATTTATTGCATACACTTACCTCATTACGCCCTGGCAGCAGAACAGAACCAAGCAGCTGGTGCAACTAACAAAAGGAGCAGGTAATTCCATTTGCTGGGTTTTTGCTCTCCCCACCGCCCCAAATTCCGGTGCTTATGAATACCATGCTACCAACACATACAACGGTTACTGATACCAAATAAAGTTGTTCCAGACTGCAGTTGAAGTACCCATGGCTCAGAGAGACTAGGCGACTACTGTACCATAATTTACACATAGTATACTTTGAACACCCATGAATATAGGACTAAGTTTTAGACAAGTGATATGTTCTGATTTTTTTTAATTTCTAAAAAGTCTCCCTAGATATCCTTCTTGTACAACCATAGCCACTGAAAAAGTAAGCTTACGTGCTTAGATGTTCTCTGTAGGAACACAAGTTTTTAGAAAATACTGCATACATAACATTCACAGCCACCGCCTCTGGGCTTCCAAAGAGGTTACTTATTTGCAAAGTCAGTACAAAAGAAAAAAAAAATCACCGACAGCTATTTTTTATTTTAAGGCAACCTCAAGCTGTGTATTACAAGTGCATTTCGCCTTACGCTGCAGAGGACCTACAGATGTTCCCATCTGAGGTGTGTCAACATTTGGAATCTGTCGGTACACAATTAGATGATGGTTTGTTTTTTTTTTTAAGAAGGCCTCATCTACCTATTTTGGTTTGTTTTAAATAAAAGTATTGCATTTTATTCAAAAAATCAAAATGCAAAGTATAAGAGAAAGACGTAGTGAAAAATTCCTTGCATTTGCTTAAACAGAGCAAGAAGCTAACCTGGCGCATCATGGAGTTGGGACAACAGCTTTGCTGGTTCTTCAGTGGTTTCCAACTACACAAAGGAATTCCTTTCCAATCAGACAGTTGTGCTAGATGACCACAAACATCAGCCCAGTTTCCATTAAGCCCTCATTTTTTCTAGTGTCTTTAAGAAGTTTATTAGAAGCAAGTTTTCACTTGCAGGAGATAGATGCATGTCATTAAATACACCTGAGATGGAGCAATCTGGTTTTTGGTAAAAAATTGACAAAGTTTCAGATACCAGGATTCGTAAAGAGAGCCTGAAGCTCATTCTGTGAACTGGACTGATACAACAGGGCAGTTCTTTACACAGCTTCACCTAGAAAAAAAAGATATTTTTTCTAATAAGGCATTAAGTTACTCTTTATGATCCCTTCTACCATGTTGTAAAACTTTCTTACTTCTATCTCCCACACTCATTTCCAATTTCTGCACACTTCGGTTCTATTTGCTCCAGTCCGCACTGAATAAGGCGGTCATTGATGGTTTATAGGCTGCCTGCAAATACAGTTTCATAACCAAAACTATTTGGGTACGCCCAACATGGCCATTACACAGCTGAAGGATCCTTAGCAGAAGGATGTAGAAACCACTGAGAACAGTAAATGGCATCTCCTCATATTGATGGTACAACAGAGATTACCAAGTTTATGTTCACAGTTTAGTCCAAAACTGCAAAAAAGACTTACAGTAAATGAATATTCAAAAATGTATTATCCCTTCAGATACACTTACTCACTTCTATAGTTATCAAGTGTAACATTTCACCAGATACAAAGCTTCCATCTAGGCTCTAATAAATCTTCATACTCTGCTACGCAAGCTTCTTCTGTCCTTGTCAGATGAAATCGAGTTACTTGCACAGCTCTTTAGAAGATGAAGTGTCTAAGACACATGGCTTCTCACGGTCCGTATCTCAGCAGATTTTAATGCCACTGATGTAATATTCTGGAGAATCAAGTATGTCTCAGTTTTGGTTTTAGTCAGACTTATCCTTTTTCTTTCCTGTTAAGGGCACTTTACTTGCAACAGCAGATCCTACAGCTGTAACACCTCCAGCCACAGCAGAAACACTTCCTTTGACTAGCCCCACTCCCATTGAAGGCACAGACGTGACTGCTGTTTTGGTAATTTCCAAGCTCTTCCCTCCAATCCAAGCAACACCCCCGATTGTGGCACCAACAGCTCCCTTCGTGACACTGAAGAGGCCACCAGTCACACGAGAAAGCATGCCAGGCTGCTGTTGCGGGTGGTCTTTTAATGAACCTAAGGGAGGAAACAACAAGCAGATCAATCACAATGCAATGATCAAAGCATTTTCAAAAGAAAAGTTATTCCTAAGTACTTCCTTTTCTAGCCTAACAGCCATTGCACGTACTTACCTTGCCAGGTACTTTTCTTGGATGCTTGCACACCATCACTGTTCCAAATAAAAAAAGACACTTTCCTGCAGCAAGACATACCTCAATGCTGTTTTCTAAAACACAAGTCAATACTGAGCCTACAAATATCAGGCATGTAACTCCCAGACAGTCTTACATTTTAAACTTTTGTCCTCTGTGTGCACCACCACCTTCCCAGACTCTGGAAGGTCTCATGGCCAAGTTAGCCTCATTTCTGGACTTTATTAACATGGCAGAAGAGGGAACAATAACATACCCTCCTGTTCCCCCCATCCTAATAATAAGAGTTAATCCTGAGGGGGGACACACCCCCAAGAGCAGCACCACTACCTTGCTGTTCAAATCTCTAGGGAAGGACTGGAAAAAGTTTCCTGGAGAAAGAGAGCCAAAGGTTTAGTAAAAAAAAAAAAAAAAAACCCACCAAAAAAAATCCCCAACTGTTCTTTGAAAAGACCTCACCTTGAGACAAAGTTGTTTCTTAATAATTACTGTTCTGAGGATGGGCTTTTGAAGGGTTGTATGGAGGGATCAGGAAAGAGGAAAAGGTGGTTACAAACAAGAGCAATTGGAGAAATCAAAAGCAGCATGAGAAGGACAAAACTGATGCCAGCTCTTCACTGTATCACTTCCTTTCATCATCATGTACACAAATTTAATTTTGTGCCAAAAAGGCCTTTTCTCTAATGTGGATAGCAGGGCGGGGTGGGGGGTGTGTGTGTCCAGTGGCCAAATAAACAGTTACAGGCTCCCAACACAAGTCCCAATATGACACACAAAACCAAATCTCAAACTATAGGATTTCTGCATGTTACTCACTACTTAAATATGGCTTTTTTCTTTTTAATGTTATATTCAACCTGCACTTTGCGCAGTTTCTTTCTATATGCTGTTTAAGTCAATGCCTATTCCATATTTATCGTACAATTACATAGCCTCAAATTAATAGAAAGTATTAGAGTAATACAAAGACTCCCAGAATTAGCCACTTAGCCTTCCAATAATTTAGTATTACTTCATATTTCTAAATATAGGGTTCAAAATCCTAAAGAGATACATGTACCTTGCTCTAAAGGGAATTAAGACAACAACACACCCCACTACTGTGTAAGCATCATCTAGTCTTCAAAGAAATAGGAAGATGATTTGTATTTAAGCACCCCAAAAAAATACCACCCACTGCACCTATAAATCAGTAGCCCTGACACGTGTTTGTCTGCAAGGTATTTTCAGTGTGAACCTTGAGAAATCTCTGGTCTTCACAACAATGTTGTATAGGTAAGGTTTTTTCCCAGCTCCTGTCTTGTCAATTTCTCACCAATCCCAAACACTTCTTAAAAAAGTTTCAGAGAGAACCATGGCAGGAAACAGCCAGTTAACAGAAGGAGGGTAAGAGTTCCACTTTTTTTTGTTATTTTTCTAGCTACCTGTAGATAATACATGGGATTTAACAGACATGTTTCCCTTTCTTAGGGAAAAATAACAAGGGGAACTAGGAAAAGAGCAAGTGGAACCACAGTGGCCAAAGCCAGGGAAGAAACAAACATGAAATAAAGAGGTGAGGGAGTCAGCAGTAGAAAGAACATGCTTGGAGGAGGACAATGAGTCTAGAGGGGCAAAGGAAAAGAAAAATCAGATCTAGATCCACCAGAGACTGTGTCCAGCCCCTGTCAACGCATTCCCTCTGCACTGCAACATGCCTTAGGAGAACCAGCAGAACAGGTCTCTGCCTCCAGCACCCTGACTGCTGACAGCTCGCATTCAGAGGACAGTTTCCAAGAGTCACCTCCCAGCACTCATCTGTGAGATGAAAACTAGGGTGAATGACTTCCCATGTGCCTCCAATGAGTTTGTGATAGGGCCAGGACTGATCCAGCACTCAGAACTCACTAAAAAAAGCTTGGAGTTCCTGCGTGCATGCGCAGAATAATTCAAACAAAAGATGCCATTTAAATGAGAGAATTTCTTACAAGTTTCACAAGAAAAAAAAGCATAAAAAGGAACAGTGCAGCTCAAGGGAGCAAAAAATACTAAAAATGCTTCCAGCTCACACTAGTCTTTCATATTTAAGAAATTGATATAGGTAACAGAAGGGGTCGTGGAAACTAGAAACATAAATGACGGCCTTTTACTTCAAGCAAAGCAATACCCTTGCTGGTTCATTTTAGCCCAATAGCTTTCAATCTGGATATCTCCAGCAAAACTGTATTGCCAACACAAGCACAAAGAGATCAGAATTGCTACTTAAATACAGAAAGCCTTTAAAGAATTACACTCAGAGAAGAGCACAGTATATGGAGCCTGGTATAAAATCCACTGTCTAGGTACTATTCATTAGAGGAGTCTTGTGACAAGACTTACACATCCTGTAAAAAAATTTGGTCAAAAAGTGCTTCACTTACACCAAACTGGATCACCATCATCAGAGTGAATGGGAATAAAGTCTTATCACACTGAATTTTAAGAGCTGATTTCAGTAAATCAGATGTGATATCAGCAAGAAAGGACCCATCATAGCTAACTTAAAAATAACAATAGAAAAACAAACAAAAGTAATCTTGACACACCCTTCCTCACATTACTTCAGGTAGCCCATCCTTTGACAACATTTACTCTATTTCACAAATGCAAATACAGACTGCATCTGGTGATGACTGACATGTTCCCATTTCATTCCTGTTTGCATTGTCCATTAGATCAAATAAATGCCCGCAGCTGCAAAGAGTTTTTACTGCTGGTTGATTTCTATTCTAGGATACGCATTCCTGGTCTCCCTGTTTCTAACCTGTATGAGAAAAAAGGTAAGAGAGATCATTTCTAAATCTAGGGAGAGAGCGACACAAGTTCCCTGTTCAGGGGCTGGCTCTATCACGCTACCTTGCAGCCAGCTTCCTGCTGAAAAGAGTCCAACAGCAAACAAGAGTTTGAATGAACGTAGGTTGCAAAGGTTGGCGCCGCTTGCAAAGCGGAAAATAAAGCATTAGAATAGCACTACTCATAGAAAGCATGAGCACAGAAGCTTCTTCTACATATGTATTTCTTTAAAGCCTTTGGGCATCCAGCTTGTCAAGCGTGATTTGGACAAACTGGAACTATCTATATCTTTACGAAAAACTGCAAATTGGTTTTGGAACTGAGCCTCTCCTCTAAGGATTTTATTTTTTTCGGCAGTCTGCTCAGAGAGATGATCTTCTTGCCAACATTGAACTGGTAGCCTTCCATCCACAACTGGCCATCTTTCTATAATGGTGTAAGCATATTACATATGAAGGCCTTGTATGACATTTAAAACAGGGATGTTCAAGGGCATTCCAACATTTTAACTGAACTCATAAGGCTTTAAGAGTGCACGTGAAACAGAATCAAAAGGAAAAAGCCTCTTCAAGGATGGTGTTTCCATTAAGATGGGCTGTGTTTTATTCTACTCCCTCTAACTACACCTACTTTCTCCCATCTATTTAGACTTCATATTTAAACTGGCTATTGTCATACTGAAAGAAGATACTGTGCAGAAGAAAATGTCTCAATTGCTCACGAATTTGAAATAAAACCTTGCAACACCTAGTGATGATCAGCCTCTGCTGTTATGCTCTGAATCTGGAAAACCTACTGAATATTCCAGGAAGATAAAAAAAGCCCACTTGTTTCACTGCCTTCCTCCAGAAAGAATCAGTTCTAGTTTACTAGTCAGACCACTGTTCACTTCCTATATGTGAGGTTTAATATGTATAAAACACAAGTCAATCTTTAAGGCAAAAAAAGAAAAAAAAAAAAGCACCTTAAAAATTACACTTGAAGATAGTTTCCAACCTGGCATTTGAATCATAGAATGGTTTGGGTTGGAAGGGACCTTAAATACCATCTAGTTCCAACCCCCCTGCCATGGGCAAGGACACCCTCCACTAGAACAGGTTGCCCAAAGCCCCATCCAACCTGGCCTTGAACACTTCCAGGGATGGGGCATCCACAACTTCTCTGGGCAACCTGTTCCACCACCTCACAGTAAAGAATTTCTTCCTAACATCTAATCTAAATCGACCCTCTTTTAGTTTAAACCCATTACCCCTTGTCCTATCACTACACTCCCTGATTTGCTTTCAGAAATGCTTCTGGGAACTTAACAACCGCATAAGAGCTTAAAAAGAAAGATTTTTGTCCTCACACCATGATACTGTAACAAGTTCAAGTATAGTAGAGCTTAAGAACCACTGTGCCATGAAGATCTGTTTCTCCCTTTCATCTTCTTGTACTTGTGTTTCCTGTCTAAGAGCTGTTAAGAATAGAGTGAGCTATTCCACTTCAACCCCTTCTGCTACAGGCAGTGGATAATACTATTGTTCAAGGGAAGTAAATTGTTCAGTTATACACCATATAAAAGCTGAGGAAAAAAATCTCAAACCAACAAACAAACAGAGCTTTAAAGGGGCATTATAAATTGAAGAGCAATGAAATGAGAGGAATCAGGACCGACCTCTACATCCACCACATTTGGTGTTAAAGCAAGAGAAGGGAGGACACAGGCCACCTGTGTGCCAATAACAGCTTTTGATCTAGCATGCTTCCAATCACATGATGCAAACAGGACTCTTCACAGTCCTGCCGTTGCACAGCCCGGAAGGTAACTCTGCTCATTTGCAACTGCCTTTCCTCTGCAGATCTAATAACTGATTTAAGATTCATTTGGTTCAGGAGACCAAGATGACACTGCATTAATGAAGTGCTTGTTTGTTTGTTTTTATGAAACCACGAGATTAAGTCAACAGTTAGAACCACAGTTAATTGTATGATGGGAAAGGGTCTCCAAAAGTAGTAATATAAAGTTCCATATATTTTTAAACACATCTTGTTTAAAAGTCACAAGCACTATGAACTCAGCAAGGTGTCCAAAAGGGAAGCTGGGCTCTTTCCATCTCCCATAATGAACAGCAGAAATAAATACCCATAGGACCAATTCGCATCTCTGGAAACTAATCTGCAAATCATGTCCCTCAGTATCTGCCTATCTTATCTATAATTTATCAGCCCAGTTGTTTACTGAGCTATATTCAGTGGCCTTACTGTAGTCAGGATAATGCAGAAGTGAACAATAATCCAGGCCAATCCAAGGATTGGCTTGCTTACTGTTACTTAAATGAGAGTTAAAGTGTTCAGCTTGCAGATCTTTTTTTTTTTTTTTTTTTTGAGAGAACTGAACATCTGATGAATTTCTATGACTTCATATTATGAAAACCAATACATACCTTCTGGTGGTTCGTCATGAAGGTATGATGGGACTTCCTGTTGGTTTTTGTCCGTTTGATTCATTATTGCCTAAAAAAGAAAATCACATATGCTATACATCTTTTCTAGCAAAGCATAAATGTAATCCATGAATCCAAAATTCATGTAGTTAAGTTCCACAGAAAAGGAACTTTTCATTACTAGATAAGCTAGCAGCTTCTGCCAAACTACCGCTCTTTTTGTTATTGGATTGTGCTTTTGCATTCCTCAACCAGACGCAATACTTGAAAAAGGAGCCCTCCACCACATCAGCAGACTTAGTGAGAGCTGCCACTCCACACCAAGTGCATCTCAAACCTAAAAAAACAATTAGGAACAAAACCAGTATGAAAATAAAACAGCCACTGCCATGCAACAGCTTATGTTTATGTACTAAAAAAGAAAAGCCTAGTGATCAGAGGTAGTGGGCACTAGAAAGACATCAGTAGCATACCTATGAGATCTGTTAGTACCCAGAAAGCAGTAGTTTAAAGAAACAAGTCCTTGCAGCAGAATTTGAATAAATGCCATGAAAACAAGATGGAAGAATTTATCTTGTAGCAGTGTTGCATACATGGTGTGGTGACAGCAGCAGAACTAGACTGTTTTATCTCTACACAAGCTTTCCAATGAAAACATTTCAGAAAGAAAATTTCTTTATACCAAAAGCTGTTTCCTAGAGCAGCAATCCATGACACTTAGAAGAAGCACAGGAGAACGCTCAAATCAGCAGCTCTGCTTACTACATTGTCCTTTCAGAGGGAAAGTAGTATCTAGTCCAGGTTTCCCTCTTGCTTTCCTCAACACCAGGCACCCTTTGGTGTTAAGTCCTACCTCCTCCCCTGACCCCTCCTGCCAATCCTGCTTTCCCTCCTCAGCAGGCACCAGGGTGAAAGGAGAAAGAACACCAAGTTGCCTTGTACCACTCAGCATCATTCTATCTTCTTGCCAGTGACCTCTTAGTTCCCTTCTCCCTGCACATATACACAAGCCTTTAAATCATTTAATTTCTTCCAGGAGTCACCAACCACTGCAAAAATAATTCCAGCCTCTCTCGCCATGCCCAGATGCCTCCGTACCTCCTCTGGGTGAGAAAACAGTGGATGGGATCTGAAGAAGGTATGAGGACACAAAAGTAGAACTTGAGGGTGGGAAGACTTACCTAGAAAACAACAGCTAAAACCCTCACAGTGTAATTATGAAGTCAAAACATCACTGAAAAAATTGGCACCCGCACACTAAATGATAGATCTTTGGACCCAAAGCAAGCCTAACTTGAATATTAACAAGTCCTCGCAGTCAGCACTAAGGGTATCAGTTCACGACTCAGAAAACATGGGTACCTTTACGCAAGAACCTGAACAGGAAAGCAAGCAAAAAAAACCCTACCGCCAGCACAGCTGATTTGATGGCAAAGCTGAACAAGTACCTCTCAAAAGCCAGAAACTCAAAACGTGGAAGCCAGGAAGGTGAGTAGCAACACATCAAGATGGAAGACTAAATACATCAGGGCTAAGAGGCAATGTGAAAAAGTATCAGTTATATAATTCCTTGTTCTTTTATTTAATCACAGGTCAGTAAGTCAAGGGGAAAGGGAAAAAAAAGCATGAAAAAAAAAATCACAGCAGTACATAAAAAAAAAAGTGACAAGATTAGGTATTCCCTCCCCTGCTACCTTCCCCAGAACCTCAAGGTTATGTAATTCTTGACCACAGCTACTTTTTAAAGTTAGACAGGAATATTACACAATATATCACTCACATGCAGTGATTTAACACACTTACAACTCCTTCTAAACCACAGCAATACTTCTCTCTTACAACTACACGGACCACAGTGGTCTGCCTTCTACAGCTCAGGCACCGGCAACCTGCTGATACCAGACCCCAGAAGCCAGTGGAGTCCTATGGGGGCCTGAAAGAGCAGCTAAGGGCAAGTAAGTCACTGCTGGTGGGACTGCATTTGTTCTACAGAGAAGGAGTCTGCAGATCAGAAAGTTGAAGGCTAATGTATGATGTGTGGTTCTACAGGTGCCTGGAAGCACTCCAAGGATGCTCCAAGAAAGGTGCCTAACCAGCGTGTGCTAGTTTTTACTCACTGTTCTCCTACTGCATCATCGCAAGTGAAAACGGAATCACACTGCTGTCAGAAAAGGCTCACAGCTTGACTCAAAACAGAGCTGGGGAGACAAGAGAGCTCACAAAGCACAATTCAAGTCCTTCTGTTTTTCTGTAGAAGCTCTCCAGTGAATCACAAAATCAAGACGAAGATCCAACAAAGCACTTAAGCAGAAAATTTTAAGATATCTAGGTTACAGCCTGCGTCACACATCCTTGTAGCCAATTTAACATATCAGGAGACTTAAGAGCCTCTGAAAAGTGATCCAAAATCCTGTCTGCTTAACAGGTTGTAGCATATCTGGTGAACAGGAAGTACTATGCACAGGAGCATGTCTTAAACCTGGCTCCCCTCCAGAGATTTAAGGTGAGTATTTCTATTGACTGGAGGTCAAAGGCCTTGAATAACTGCTTGGTGGCAGATGACTTCATCCAGTCTTCGGACAAAGAGGGCAGGAATATAATTTTTTTCTTCAAAAACTGGAGTTAGAAAAGCAGAAACCACTATCTTTTACGTAATACCACCAAGGTGAAAGCACTCACAGTTCAATGTCTCCTTTGTCTAATAAGATCCAAGCTTGTATGTCCCACGTCGCAGGAGGCCCCTGGTCACCAGACTGCAGTGTATCCTAAGGGAGGTTCCTCTTCACCCTCCCTGCTGCAGGTGTGTCCCCACAAAGAAGAGGAAAGCAAATTCATGAGACCCAGTAGAGATTACAACTCAGCTAACACCTAAGGCACCAACCTGGAGGTGCAAGGATAAGACTTTTGTGCAGACAATTACATCATTCAGACACGGTATTGATTAAGGCACTTTGGAAACTGAAGTTGGAAGCTGCAGATTCAAAGTCCCCTAAACACAGAATCATTAGTCACAATAACTACTAGCATTGCAAGTGCATACAACAAGGCAAAGGTTTATCAAAAGCCTGAACTTTGGAACTTTTCTGATATGTTTTTGCAGAATCTTCTTGAAAATATGCTAAGATTGGCAAAAAAAAAGGAAGCAAATAGATCTTTCTTTGGCATTTTCATCTTGTGATGCCAAATTCAGAGTGTCATGTGTCACTAGAGAAAAGGCTCCAGCTTCATTTAACACCTGCATTAAATGATCACATGGCGTGAGGGGGGATCTCTGAGTCCTGGCAGAACTCATACAGACATTCATGAAGCAGACGTGTAGCGTATCAGTGGCACTCTCCAGTCTCCTTGATCTGTGTAGATGAATACGTAAGCTTTGTATTTTCTTACATTAAGAAGTGGAAGCAAACCCAGATCTTAGAAGAGATTTCAAACAGTGACACATGTAAACTACTTTCTGTTGGGGTTTTTTTTTCCCCTGTGTGCTTATGAGGGTGCTAGTCATTCAAGAGATAAGGGATAACTTCTCATCTTTTTTAACAACACATTAAAATATGTATCAACCTTCATACAAAAAAAAAGTGGAAGTCACTCTTTCAATTGGTTTTAAAGAAAAAAACACACTTTCATATTGTCTGAAGCTTCCTATATATTTCATATTCTAAGTTTTACACAGTTGTAAAGAAAGAAGTGGTTTAGAAGAGGATTTTTAATTCAAGAGCTATTTATAACATTAACACTGTTATAGGACCCTGAATGAAAGCACCAGGAAGCTCTGAAGGTAATGGTACAGCCATACGTACATTCAGATCAAAGCTGATTAAAATAAGACTTTCTCACCAAATATATTCCTTCGTGAAGATGTCTAGTTAGTTGTTTCCACAAAAGTATTCTGCGTACACCTATGAGAAAAGTAGAAGGTTAATGACATGTTACGGAACAGTGCTACATCACATACCTGCCATGGGAGTATGGTGGGAATCCTAAATACAAAGCCCCAGGGTAGAGGAGAAGCACACTTGTCACGGCCTTAAGATGCCAAAATCTTACTAGATTTATCTCACCAAAACACTGATTCCTTCTGTGTTCTTGGGCAATGGAGATAATTTTACTTGCTCCATATGCTGTCATGAGGATTACTACAAAGTGTGGTAATCAATATTAAGACACAACCTCTCCTTAACGAGTCTGCAGTTCTTGGACAGCAATTTGTGTAAAATTTTAGCCTTCCATTGAGAAGTGGGCTCTAACCATTACAGATATGCGTGCAACTTCCCGAGCTTCAGATGATACTCTTGATGTCTTTCTGACTTTACAGACAAAAAGCCCTACTGTTTCAGCCCAGCAAACCTGGCCCAAGCAGCAGCCAGTAAAAACCGGTTTGTTTCAATGCCACTACTCAGATATTTGCGGGCAGCAACAACTACCCAAGGATGGGGCCAATTTCAGTTGGCAGCATAACGCTGCTCCAGAAGGCTGCAGCAGCAGATGACAGTGCTGGAACTATTCACCTGACAGAACTGCAAACAAACCGATCGCCTCGTCTTAGTCCACCACGAAAAAATTATCTTCCTTCTGCCCACCAGCTATGCAGTGAAAGCTTGGCTACAGAGCTGATGGAAAACAAAACAACCCTTGCCACATGCACAGCTCTCCTTTCCCTCTTTCAGTGGCTGCTGCAGATTTCAAGATGAACCTGATGTCTTTCATGTACATGAAAAAAAAAATTTTCAGGGATGATACTTTAAGAAATACATCTTGCAAGAGTAACAATGCTCTACTTTCCAAATTAAACAAGGAAATAAGCACAAAGCCAAAAATGTAATCCCACCCACGGCTGCTCTTCAGGGTACTGCTTCAAGGTGCACAAGTGACCCCTGATAGCTTGTCTGCTTTACGCCTTGGATTAGGGCTTGTAACATGTTACAGGTAAGAGTGCTCGGTGCTGTTAGTTCTCTCAGACATAAACCTCAGAGCACAGCCGATATGGAAATGTGTTTTTCAGTTAATTAATGCAAAGGAAACAGTTGACTGAGCTTCTGCAAAAAGAAACAGTCAACGCTAACAGTAAAAAAAAAAACAAATCCAGGCACGTAGAAAGCATGTAGCTAAAAACCAAGAGCATAGCTGACATTTCAACAAGCCTTCTGCCAAGTTTCAAAATTCAGATTTATATACAAAGCATGCCCATTTCAGAAGAAAAAAGACAGTTTTCAGGGAAAGACTATAGCAAGTCAATCAGAAGTTTCCAGGCGCGAACCACAGCTTACTTTTAAATCTGAGGCGGATTAGGCTACACCCCCCCCCCCCCCCCCCCAAAGATACCAAGTCGGCTATAAGAAATATAAACAGGCTCACAGCATTCAGGGTTCAGCACACAGCTGGGAAGGTAGGGCAACCTATCTGTATTAAAGAAGAAACACACACCACAATTAAAGGTAAAAAAGGAGGCATATCTCTTGCAAAAAAAACCCCAACCAACAACCCTTAACTCTGCCCAGGACATTACATCATCATATCTGCCTATAAGAGAATCCAGCATTTCTCCATCACCCTCAACTCAAGTGGAGATCAGGCTGCAGAAGAGGCTCTAGGGAACACGTGATGTTGCAATCAAATTGTCCCTGAAGCAAGGATCTGCAGGATACCAAATCAAAGGCAGCAGGCACCCCGAATTCCCCTTTTCTAGTCCTCTAAAACTGGTTTCTAGAAATTAAATGGTAAATTCCAGTAAGGTACAGGGCACAGCTTAAGAAATGCCAAGGACTTGCTCCATTTTACCAGTGCTGTCAGCCTCCGCCTCCTGCTAGCTAGGCCTTCTAAAGCAGAGCCTTCCCCATTTCTTCCAATGCCTGAGCTCCACACCAGCCTCAGCTCTCCTTTTCCAGGAGACCTATAAAGACAAAACCTGACAGTGCCTAACAGCCAGGGTGATAAAGCAGCTGCTGAACTTCCTTACCACTCTGCTAATGAAAAAATTAACTTTCACCCTAGCATCCACCACCTGTTTGTTGGCTCCTGCCTGACATTTAGGCCTGTTTGCTTGCCAGACAAGGACCACCTTTCCGTTTGCGCTTTTGCACCACAGCCTATTTCTCTACTGAGGAGGCAACACCAACTCTACTCAATGTTTAACCACAGCTTAACAGAAAGCTTTAAAAAAAAAAGTCTAGACAGTATTTACTGAGCAGTCTTAAAATTGATGTGCATACAAACCAAGCTATCTTGTATGTACCCTTCCAGTTACAGAAAGCCATGCTGCCCGAAGCAATGCTCTGGACACACTGAAGCAGGTTATGTCCACTTGGTATTTATCTTCCTTACAGAGTGACATCCTGATTCACAGTTCTCATGTTCAGCCCAGTTAAATGGACAGAAGGAAGCATTTAATCTCATCCGCAGAGTCTGTCTATGAGCTTTGTACAATGACCAGAACCAGCTGCAAGGCTAAAATAACAAGGATTTATTTTCAGGCCATACCACACAAATGCCTAGGCTAGGTGAATGCTGAAAGCTTAGTTGCTCCCAAACAGTTTACAAAAAAAAAAAACCTCTTCCAGATTCCATTCCATCAAGCTGGATCAGAGAGAAATAGATGAAATAAAGAGCAGGTTACTACAAGAAACACCCGAGTACAGCAAAGTTTAAGAAGAAAGAGAAAACCCGAAACAAAGCTCCCCCTGGCACGGAGAAGTTCACGGGGAAGAATAAGCTCAGCCAGGAGGGAGGCCAAGGCGAGCAGGGCTTCCTCAGCTGCCCCCCGGGTAGGCGGGAAGCGATCCGCCGCGGCGCCCGGCCCAGGGAGGGCGGCAGCGGCAGCCGTCCCTAAGCCCGGTCCCGGTCCCGCACCCGAGCAGATGCCGACTTCGGCCCGTCGAGGCCCCACACTCCCGCTCGTAGGGTGTCCCAAGGCCCCGCAGCCCCCGCCACGTCCTCCCCTCGCAGCTACCTGCCTTCTCGGCGGAGCTCGGGAGGTGGCCCGGCAACGACCCCCCGCCTGCCCGGCCCGGCCCCGCCGGGCACCTCGGCGCAGGGCGGCGGCACTGACGTGGCAGCCAAGGCCGCGGCAGAGCCGCTACGGCCGGCCCGGCCCTCCCTCCCTCACGCCCCCCGGTGCCGCGGCAGGAAGCACAAAGGCGGGCAGGCTGCGCCTGCCCCGGGCCGCCGGCGCGGCAGGAGACGCCGGGGGCAGGTGGTGGCCGCGCTTCCCCGGGCCCGCCTCTCCCGCCGGCGGCTCCGCCGGGTCCTCTCCCCCCTCCTCCCCCATAAGTTTCTCTTCCTCCGCGGGGAGGAAAAGAGGGGAAGCAGGAAGGGCGCTCGGGCGGCTGCCCGCCAGGCTCACCGACTAACGGCGGAGCGGGACACCGCGGAGCCGGGGCGGCAGCAGCCGCTCAGCCGTCACTCACCACGCAGCGAGCTCGGCTCAGCTGGGTTCTGCCGCAGACTTTACTCCTGCACCTTTCCCTGCTGCCGACGTGGCGCCCGCCGCCGCCCGCCCCGTCGGCGCCCGCAGACCCCGCCCCAGCGCCCGGCGCGGCCCCCTCGGCGGCCGGGGGGCGCGCAGGCGCCGCCGCTCCCGCCCCCTCCTCGCCTCGGGGCAGCCGGGACCCCCCCCCCCCGCGGCGTCCGTACCCCGCTGTGGGGCCACACGTTCCTGCTGTCCACCCTCAGAGGGTCCGACCGTCATGGGCCCCGCGGGCATCTTCTTCCCTCGGGGAGGGGGGCAGCCCCAGCCACACAGGGCCCGGCCCCCCGAAGGGCCCGTGTGGGTCCTGCGTTGAGCGGGGCCTCCGTGGCTGCGGAGCCGGGGCATCGAGGTGGAGGAAGATGCGGGATAGCAGTAGGGCAGAGGAGAAGAGAAGAGGGATGAGAGCATTGCCATTGCTGACCGAGATGCTGTGGGGTGCAGGAGTTTGGCTTGTGGCACTCTTATCTAGTGAGGATATATCAAGCTGTAACCCTATATGTAGTATCACAGAATGGCAGGGGTTGGAAGGGACCTCTGGAGATCATCTAGTCCAACCCCCCTGCTAAGGCAGGATCAGCCAGAGCAGGTTGCACAGGATCGCATCCAGACGGGTTTTGAATATCTCCAGAGAAGGAGACCCCACAACCTCTCTGAGCAGCCTCTTCCAGTGCTCAGTCACCCTCACAGTGAAGAAGTTTTTCCTCACGTTCAGATGGAACTTCCTGTGTTCCAGTTTGTGCCTGTTGCGCCTTGTCCTGTCGCTGGGCACCACTGAAAAGAGTCTGGCCCTTTCCTCTTGACATTTTTCCTGTAGATATTTATAAGCGTTGATGAGATCCCCTCTCAGTCTCCTCTTCTCCAGGCTAAACAGACCCAGCTCTCTCAGCCTTTCCTCATATGAGAGATGCTCCAGTCCCCTAATCCTCCTCGTAGACCTCCGCTGGACTCTCTCCAGTAGTTCCCTGCCTTTCCTGAACTGGGGAGCCCAGAACCAGAAACAGAACTCCAGATGTGGCTTCACCAGGGCAGAGTAGAGTGGGAGGATAACCTCCCTCAACTTGCTGGCCACACTCTTCTTAATGCACCCCGGGATACCATTGGCCATCTGGGCCACAAGGGCACATTGCTGGCTCGTGGATAACTTGCTGTCCACCAGGACTCCCAAGTCCTCTGCAGCGCTGCTTCCCAGCAGGTCAACCCCTCACCTGTACTGGTGCCTGGGGTTATTCCTCCCTAGGTGCAGGACCCTACACTTGCCTTTGTTGAACTTCATTAGGTTCCCCTCCGCCCAACTCTCTAGCCTGTCCAGGTCTCACTGAATGGCAGCTCAGCCTTCTGGTCTATCAGTCACTCCTCCCAGTTTTGTATCATCAGCAAACGTGCTGAGGGTACACCGTGTCCCCTCATCCAGGTCATTGATGAATATGTTGAACAAGACCGGACCCAGTACTGACCCCTGGGGCACACCACTAGCTACAGGCCTCCAACTAGACTCTGCACCACTTACCATGAACCCTCTGAGCTCTGCCATTCAGTCAGTTCTTAATCCACCTCACTGTCCACTCATCCAACCCACACTTCCTAAGTTTGCCTATGAGGATATTATGGAAGATGGTGTCAAAAGCCTTGCTGAAGTCAAGGTAGACAACATCCACTGCTCTCCCCTCATCCACCCAGCCAGTCATGCCATCATAGAAGGCTATCAGATTGGTCAGGCATGATTTCCCCTTGGTGAATCCATGTTGTCCACCCCTGATAACCTTCTTTTCCTCCACATGCTTAGACATGACCCCCAGAATGAGCTGTTCCATCACCTTTCCAGGGATGGAGGTGAGGCTGACTGGCCTGTAGTTTCCAGGGTCCTCCTTCTTACCCTTTTTGAAGACTGGAGTGACAATGGCTTTCCTCCAGTCCTCAGGCACCTCTCCTGTTCTCCATGACCTTTCAAAGATGATGGAGAGTGGCTTAGCAGTAACGTCTGCCAGCTCCCTCAGCGCTCAGGGTGCATCCCACCAGGGCCCATGGATTTGTGGATGTCGAGTTTGCCTAGATGTTCTCTAACCCAATCGTCCTTGAGCAAAGGAAAGTCTTCCTTTCTCCAGACTTCCTCTCTTACCTCCAGGGTCTGGGATTCCTGAGAGCCAGCCTCAGCAGTAAAGACTGAAGCAAAGGAGGCATTCAGTAACTCCACCTTCTCTGTATCCTCCGTCACCAGGGCACCCACCTCATTCAGCAGCAGGCCCACATTTCCCTAGTCTTCCTTTTGCTGCTGATGTACTTGAAGAAGCCCCTCTTGTTGTCCTTGACAGCCCTTGCCAGATTTAATTCCAAGTGGGCCTTAGCCTTCCTTGTTGCATCCCTGCATACTCTGACTACATTCCTATATTCCCCCCAAGTGGCCCGTCCCTTTTTCCACACACTGTAAATTTCCTTCTTCCCTTAGAGTTTTTCCAGGAGCTCCTTGCTCATGGAATGTACGGAATGTAGTACCCTATATGTAGTACTGTGGCTGGGGAGCGCCATGGCGGAGAGGTCGGGGTGAATAGATGCACCCTTGGGGCCCCTGGCCATGCCGTCAGTAGAAAGGGGCAGCTGCAGAAGCTCCCTGTGGCAAGGAGCAGCACCGTTGTGCCAGGAGCACTGCCTGGTGCAGTGCCAGCGGTGTGATGTGAAGCCCCTGTGCTAATCCAAAGGACCTGGGTTTACATTAAGCAGCGTTTACATTGCACCCTTTGTCCCAGCTATTACCTGAGTGAGTGGAGCTACTTGCAACCTGCAGGGATTGTAGTCATGATGGTTTAAGGGCATGGCTTTCTAGGTAACTACACCAACATGGATAGTTGGGGAAAGACAGGTTTTCTGGTGCTTGTGTGTTTCTTTGGTACCTTTCCATGTACATCTCTAAGGATCTTTGGGGATGAACAGTGACTTTCAAGTCTGTTAGACAAGAAAGTGTTGGATGGCCAAGGGACAGAAGGAAGTCCCAGATACTTTGAATGTGAGTTTAGAAACAGAACTCCTCTCAGCAGCACAGGAATACTAAATACCCCATGAAATGCTTCACAAGATTAAAAAAACTTGCATAGGCAAAATACTGCCCCTGCTTCCTCTGCCCGGCTTTGTGCTTGACTGCCGCCCTTCCACCTTCCTCTGTATGAAGAGGCGTAGTCTTTCCTGGACTCCTCCAAAATCCCTAGTTCCTCTGTGACCTTGGCTCCTACATGGAAAATACAAAGCAGCACCCTGTTTCCACAGAGATCTGTCTAAAGAGGCCTTTTCCAGGCTCTTTATCAGCCCCAGCTACAGCAGTTTATCTCTGGGTTATTACAGAGGGATGTAATGCTGGTGTGAGATGGGGGTGAAAGAGTTCTGTCCTCCTCAGAGCATGCAGATTTAGTTAGATGTCACTGGACAGTTGCAGGAGCATCAATGTGACCCAGCAGAACAAGTCTGTATGGGCCTCAGAAGGGTTTGCTGATACAGTGACTCAACGTTACTGACCCGCTGAATGAATACCAGCTATCTTCTTTAGTTTGGTACTGAATGGGTGAAAGCACGAATGCAGAAGAATCTAAGTGAAAAACCAAGGGTAGTGTCTGGTTGCGAGCAAACATCTCTGCGAACAACAGAAAAGAAATGAGCGGCATCCCTATTACTTTGCTAAACCAATGTTGAAGATAAGCAAAAGGATTTGATTGCAGAGATGTCATAATTGTGACTATTTTTGATCTCATTTCATTTTTCATGCATTGAACATTTCCTTCATAAATATTCTCAAAGATGGTCCACTGTTGGTGTATTCAGTAAAGACTTCTTTAGTATTGCTTAGTCTTTATGAGAAACAAGTAACCTGCTCTCGCTGGAAATAGCATATAAGCAGCTTCTTAGCAATTTTAAAATGGAAACAATAAAACATTCAGTCTTCCCCTGTGGGGGAGTGGTTCCTTCATTTAGATTATAGGTTTTTAGATTTTGTCTGTGACTGCACTATGATTACAGATGCAGAAAATAATTGAAGTAAGGTCAATATATATACATTTTGTATGCCATTATGATGATTGTGGTTACTTTACTGCTGCAGTAGCTGTAGGGAACTGCAGCCAGGGTTGGAGTTTCACTGCATTGGATTCAATGTAGATCTAGGAAAGAGCCCTGAAAGGAGTCATTCTCTTTCAGTGCAGAACTCAAATTGAAATGTGGCTTGTGTCTCTTGGTCTCTTGAACCCCTAGGCCTCGCAGTTTCATTTTTCCCATTGTAGGTAGCTGTTGTGAAAAGCCAAAGCTTTGGGGAGAGCATCAGGCTCTTAAGTCTGGTGAAGTCTATAGGCATATGAGCGGACAACAAACTCCAGCTGGACTGCTTGCTCAGCAGGACACCTCAGTGAGGAGCGCAACGAGAAAGCATGTGAGATTCTGCATGTGCTGTTTTATTTGGTTCATTTCTAGAGATAATGACGTGGAGCAGCCAAGGGTGAAGGCCAGAGCTGGATCTTCTGGGGTGCCATCTCCTAACTTGTTCGCCATAGATGTGAATACATCCTTATCACAGATCCATCTCTGTGGTATAACAGTGGAGAACAATTAGGGAAGACCTGTGCTTTTGCAAATTAGAAATATAATTCTACCTTGGGGCTTAAAAATGGGTTCCCTGAGTAGATAACCTAGGTTAATAGTGTGCTGGAAGGAAGAAGGGAAGGGAGGGAGGGAAGGATATTAATATCCAAGATTTGTTGGTAGTGAGGCCAGTGGCCAATGTTATCTTACTAATAAAAACTGATTGGAATGAGAGAGCAGCATACGCCACTCAAACATATATAAAGTCTTCATTGCATATAAAGAGACACACTTAATTAAGCGTGATGTCTTACCTGCAGATGCATCTTGTCTCATAGAAAATGAAACTGTCTGCTAGGAATACTGGGTGACTGTAGCATGCAAGGGAAGAAAATCAGAGACATGCATTGGTTGTACAACATTTCGGCTGATGGTTCAGAAAGGAACAGATCAAACATACTACTGAAGTACCAGAAAAGCCAGAGTATCCTCATTCCTTTTTATAACACAGCTGAGTTCTACTGACTGTAGGGTTATACCAATACAAATTGGAATAAGCAAGAATAGATTTTAAGTCTTAAGCTGTTAACTGGTTGGAAGAATCTTTTTTGTTACATGTGCACACCCAAGTTCAAGCCATTATCACAATATAATTATATACTTTAAAAATTATCAAGAACCATGGTTTTACAGACTACTGTCCGCTAATTACTGAACTATTAAAAAACTGGTTCCAGCAGCAGAACTATTAATGAGCTTGTTTCAAGTAGCGTATGCTTTGTGATTACTTGGCACTCTGCCTCAGTTTAATTAAGATTTTAAATTTACATACTGCTATTCAACCATATGTTGCACCAGTGTTTACAAAGGTAAATAGATTTTATTGTCCTCATTCTATAGGTCAGGGCACAGTGTCATTTTGGGGTCAAGTGACAAGACTGAAGCCACCCAACCCCTGAAGCAGTCTGGATCTGTTGCTCAGCCTGCTGGGTGGCATTTCCTCCATACAACTGAGAGAATGATTGGGTGGCCATTGACAAACCTGGAACAAAATAATTGCAATAATATTATTTGGTACTATAGTACCTAGTTTAATCTATTCATTAAGAATTGTTGCAAAGATCACAGAAAAGCTTTGTATCTGTGGAAGTGCAGTGGCCAATTAAAAAATGTACCTTTGACAGGAAAATGATCAAAATAATTGAAGTGATTTCTCAGAGTCTTAAAGAAAAAAACAAGATAATCACATAATAAGAAACAGTATTGTTCCTCCTATCACACTTTCTTTATATTATCAGCAATTATTTGATGTTCCAATCTTGCAAGTCTTATGAATATGAGCAGTCATGAGTAGCATAAGCAAAGTTTGCTGAAACAAATGAGCCTGGAAAGGTCAGATCCCTGCCTTGAATAAATAGGTATAGATGATAACATTGCTGTTTAGTCTTCTAGGTGTGACGTGCTGCATAGAAGCACAGCACTCTTTTGTGACAGTTTGGTTTTTTTATCCAGTTTGAAATAAAATGTCTTTTTTGCTGTTTCCCAGCTGTGTGTTCTACTTATTAGTGCATTTTTGTAAGGTTTTGGTCTGTTTTACGAAGGCAGAAAGTTGACTGAGTTATGAGTTAGGTGTGTGTTCACCCACTTTCATAGCGTCTAGCCTCTGAAGAAAATTGTTGGCATGGGAACCTCCCCCAAGAGACTGACATTTAAAATAACGAGCTGTGCTAAGCATGAAGTCACTCCTCAAGTCTCTCTACCATGTCTCCATTTTTGTTATGAAATAGAACATTATCAGATTTACAGGTCTACACAGCAAGAAGTCTTTCTGTCTTTTTGAGGTTACAAACAAAGCAAAGATAAAACCCAGGCCTGTAAGGGCACTTAGCACCTCTTTCCTTGTTTTTGTCTCCCTAGGGGTCTCTGCAGAGCTGAGTACATTTCTTCCATCAGTTTAATTAGACATTCAACTCCCTCCTCTGCTTCCTTATTCTTCCCAGTGGACTGATGAGACACCCAAGCATTTGGAAAATCAGGTAGGTATCTCTGTACTTTGTAACAGCTATTTAATGTAGATTTATAGATAAGCAAGTTCTTTCATGTTCTCTTGGTACCTTCCAGAGGTAACAGCGTAACACTAAAACACTCCATGCTCTCTCTCAAGGTCTAGTAAGTGATCTGATCAGTGCTGTTAATCGGGAGAGCCCACAGATTGCCACTGGACCTCAAGGTGTGCATATCGCAGTAGTGACGTGCTGGAGACTCTTTTTGCTGTTACTGCGTTTATTCCTACAAATAAAATGACAAATATGAAACAGACTTGTAAAACAGGTGTGGGAATACTCAGAAAAAGTACCTTCATTTCAATTCTGAACTACAAATCACCTACTTCAAATAAGAAGTAAGATAACGTTGACACTACTAAGAAGTGAATACTTTATGACCTTATGGATTTCTAATGTTGTGCCTGATCTCTGTCTGATCACTCCATACCTATAGTTGGCATAATGAGGGGGTAAAAGGAACGTTCAAAAGAAAAGGAAGCCACATGGTTTCACAAACTGTGGACCCAGCCCTCTGAACACTGTGAAATGCAATCCCGTATGCAACTAGATCTAAATTCTGCACAATGGGTTTGTATCCTTCTTCTCTATGTGGAGTATAGTTTCCTTCCTTCTCCTCATTTTTCTAATAAAACCCTATACTTACTTTATTCCTTTTTCTCTTCAAGAAAAGAATAAAAATAATAACAGTGACGATGAGGATGATGGTATAATTCATTACTTGGATTTTATGGCACTGACTCATTCCTGTAATGCAGTTAACAGTGTGTGGAAGATACAGAAACTCGTTTTTTGGAAAGAAGTGACGGAATTGCTGTCCTTGCTTAGGGGACATCTCAGTACAACTCTTTGACATCCTGTGGAGCAGACAGGGTGGGTGTTGGAGGTGGTGCGTGCGGTCAGCCTGAACTCCTGTGGTGGGAGCTGTGGCTCTGCAAGGTACTTCCATGGCTGATTTGGAAATTCTTGCTGTGCTACCAGGAAGGGGAGTGGGAGGGCGAAAAGGTGATTGGGGTTACAAGGACATACAGAGTTTTCGTCTGCCATGCAGTGCACTTGGTGACTTTGCAGTTCTGCAATCCTTTTCCCTTCATTAGTCATATCCCATCATTGACCCGTCATTAACCACTTCCCATCATTAGCTACACTGTCGGCTCTGACCCTGTTTTAGAGTTCAGGCACTAAATAATGACAGCCTTCTCAGCTTGCTTGGCTGTGGGCTACTTCTGAACAACATGAAGTACCTAGAATAAAAAATAAATTAAAAAAAAAATGACACTTTTCTGAGTAGAACCATGGAACAGGTAAAACCTCACAAGAATAGATTGTCCTTGGAAAAATATAGTGTATCGTATTCACTGTGCATTATGGGAAGTATGAGGGATGCCATTTATTAATAGATAGACCCAAGAGAATTTATCAAACATGTAAAAAGGGAATGTTCTGACTACTCATTGATTATAAAATGACAATATGATAATTTTGATTATAAAATGCAAACATACTCTCTAAAAACACCCTAATATTTCTAAGCAAAACCACCCAAGTCAGTCACATCTCTATACAGATAAAATCACACTCCCTGGTCAGTGCTGTTCCATCTGTGCTGACATCTTTAGGTGTCTGGAGCAATGCTGTGGAGAGAGAATGAGTTGCCTGTAAATCTTAACCGCTCAGGACCCAGGAGGCACGTAAAGGCAAGTTAAACCCACTTGAGGTCTGGTATTTTTTAAGTCCTGTGAATTTGAAGGTCTGTGTCAAATTTGGAAAGGTTGTGCCTTGTACTGCTGTAATAAAGGGCATTGTCTCCACCTGTGGTCTGGTATTTCCTCGAAGGATTTGATGTGTGAGCCGGAAAGTCCCTAAGCAGAAGCTGCTTGTCTGGTTTAGTCCACAAAAAAAGAAATGAGAGGACTGGTTGGGTCTATCTCTTGCCAACTTTTCTGTGAGATGTGAGCAGCTCAGGAAAAGCAGGGTCTGCACTCAGTTGGCTCTGCCAAAACCTAGGCATGAGCCTAGCAAGGAACCATCCTCCTCCCCACCTGGACTTCGACTTCAGCCCAGGAGAGAAGGACAAGCCATGGTGAGGAAAAATAAAAACTTAGGTTTTGTTTCCTGATTCTTTGGCCCATCACTGTGAGGGAAAATGGGTTACGGGTCTCTGCCAGCACTTATACAAGACCTGGGCTTGACCGTATTCAGGAAGAGATTGCCTTTTAGTGTCATGCTCCAGGCTGAATTACCAGTTTCTGTAGAAGTGTGCTAAGAAGATAGGCCCTAAATTACTCATGAAATATTTCTAAAATTCATAATGGTTTAGCCCCTGCAAATGATTGGGCTCTAGTCTATGGTTTAATTTAAAAATACACATTTTTTGCTGCTGTTTGCACTTTGAAACCTAAAGAGAAGTTCACAGGGGCTACCAGCTGCTGTAGAGGTGTGGGTTCCTCCATGCCTGGTTGGGTTGCTCTGTGTTTCACCCCTGGGCTCTCCTGGGCAGCTCATTCTCTCCAGACTCCCTTCTGGAGCAAGCCAGATTGCTGCCCTGAAAAGGACAGCTGGTTACGAACCCAGAGAGATGAAATCACCTGGGCTAAAGCTGGCTTTGCTGTGCAGAACCCTTTCCGTGCAGCATTGCATGTAAAACAATCAAACAATAGTCTAATGGGTATAAACTTACATGAGGATTGTACATCTAAACATGACATTCAGCAAAACTGCAAGGACAGCTGCCTTTTATTCCTAATCTAACTAAGGCCTGGTGACATAAAGCATTAAACAAACCTAATGCTCCAGCACAAAAATACACATTAAGGCAAGTTTGGCTTATATAATCTCAGTGTGATCCTTCTTCTATTGACATGAGTTTAGATATGGAATAACGTGACTGGCTCATGCCAATACATGAAATGAAAGCCAGCCCTCCATATCCATCTTCAGACAGCAGCAGTGGTTGCTGGAGGGTCCTCTTTTTTATTCAAGCCAGCAGATGGCATTCGTACACTTCGGGCTTCCCTGCTCCCCACCTTTTGCAGCAATGCAGTATGTTTTCCCTTTATTAGGGGAGACTGAGTCCCTCACACGAGAATATCTCCCAAATCAGAAAAGAACTTTGTTTTAATAAGGGTATGAGTATTTCCTGTACATTGTCTAACCTGATAAATTACTGGACTGTGAAGATTAGATATATTATCCCAGAGATTAAAATTTAAATTAGATCTCACAGAAATAAACTACTACATACAATCTGTCATTTCCAAAACACTTTCATCAAAGTTGGGAGGTTTCCAAGCAGCTGCTGTCCCTTACTCTTTCATATTACCTTTTCAAAGCCATTTCATTATTCTGAGTTTTTTTGGATTGAGCCGAGTATACACATTATCTAGAAACCTAAAGATTTTACAAACTGAGTAATTGCTTCATTTATCGAGTATTACCGTGGCCAGTTTGCTCAGAGGGAATGAGCACAAAGGTGCATTAGAAGCAGTTTTTCAAGAGTGAATGTGAGACCAGAAAAGACATTACTATGTCCTCGGTTTTTCAAGGTTCACAGAAAACAGTAGGAAATAGCTGAGGTTTGACGGTCCAGCTCATTTCAGCTTGCATAGCAATGAATCTCAACAGGAGGAATTAAGTATTAAAACACTTCCGATATGACAGGGAATGCTGGTACATACTAGAAAGCAAAAGGATTGATGAGCCTCACAGAAACCAACCAAATGCCACACTGAGGATTTAAAATACTCGTAAATGAAATATGAGCACACATGTTATTTCTGCCTTCTGTACATCTTCTAAAGGACACAGAAATCAGGGGATATCTACATTTTACAGTAATATCAGACCTAAATTGTTCCTGATTTCTTTGGGAGTGAAGATTTTATTAACTTCAGTGAGTTCGAGATTAGACAGAACTCAGAGAATCAAACGCCAGACTGGAAGAAGAGAAAAGCTCCCTCAAATTTCCAGAGACGTGTATTGGCAAACCCAGTATTATTGTAAAAGCTTTAAGTGGAAAACCTGTGACGGAAATGAAACTGAATAGTGCAATACTTGTGTATATAGCTAGATGGCTGCAATGACACACTAAGAATGTCCAGATTTGCTAATTCATTGCAGATCCTACTTTTGCTTTATATTTTGCTTCATATAAAACAATCTTTTCTGTCTTCATTTTCTTGACATTTTTATTATGTACAAACTCCGTCTACTTTTGTCATCTGATTCTTCTGAATAAAGTTAATCAGCTTTAAGATTTGCATCAAATGATTTTGGGCAATGACAATTTTAAGCTGACACTGTATTTCATTTTTAAGTAAAATGTTCAGTCTTTATTTCCTGTATGGAGCTGCTTCTTCAACTACAGAAATACAGAGAAAAAACTTTAAGGGAACTACACTATTTAGAAAAATATGTTTTAAAAAAGAAATTTTCTGGCAGGCAACCTGTTTTTACCATCATCTTATAATGTTACAGAATATTGTCTCTTAGGAACTCTTACATTACCTTTAGGCAGTAAATTAACACAAAAGAAAACTTAACAAAAAGACGAGAGAAGCGTTGGCGGGCGTGGGAGGGGGAACACATCTTAGTAGCTTGCATAGGCATTCCAGAACTTTGGGGGGGGGGGCGTTCTGCGAGTGTGTTAGTTTAAAAGATTAAAGTTTGCAATCTGCACTGAGAGTTCTTGCTAAAGTCTGTATACCAAAGCTGGCTGTGAATTGAAGAACTGTTGTAATTAGATTACTGTAAATACAATAAGAAACTCACTCCTGGTGGTCTGGGGAGGGGTGTCATAGGGCACTGGAGAATTGTGTTGGCAGGATTTGGGACAGTTTGACTGAAAGCAGAGAACACAATCTCAAAATCCTTTTAATCTTCCCCCCCCCTCCCTAGTTCTTTGGGGATTTGTTTGTCATTAAGTAACAGTCAAAAGATTAAGGAAGTATAAAATGACATTAAAGCTCACAAGTACTTCTATAAAATTATCAGTGCTAGTGTAGTCTTCAGCAGGGATCGCTTCTGCCAAGACTTTCTAGACCCAGGCAAAATTAAAAGAAAAGGAGCAAGCAGGCACAAAAGCAAACCCTGCAAATGTGGGCTGGAATACCGCTTTTCTGCTAGCGCTCCGAACGCACGGTCTTCCAAAGTGCAGCAGCGGCTGTTGCTATGTGTCTGGGCTCAACAAGCTTAAACTTTGCATGGCCCATGCTAAACTAATTTGAGTCAATTTGTCTACATCATTTCAACAATCGTTCTGTGCATTTTGAAT
The DNA here is from genome assembly GCF_028858705.1 of Grus americana. Classification (NCBI taxonomy): domain Eukaryota; kingdom Metazoa; phylum Chordata; class Aves; order Gruiformes; family Gruidae; genus Grus; species Grus americana. The sequence continues at coordinate 61,169,690 of NC_072852.1, forward strand.
CGTACATACAACACTGCATGATAAAGGCCCACCGAGCAGATGCCGACTGCTCATTCTGCCGTGGTCTAGCTGTTGCTAGTTCTTCACCATGGTTTCTCCATATCCTAGTGACAATGTTAGTTTTTCGATGGTGAGGTTAAGTCTGTGCCTGGCTAGTTAAGACTTTTCTTTACAGAGGACAGCTCCTATAACAACTGCCAGCTCTAAGCATGACCTTTAAAAATGAAATGAGGGAGTGTTAACTGGAGGTTTGGGGGTTTTTTAATCTCCCAAGGGAGTTCAAAGGAATACAAGGAGATTTTGCAAGTAAAGTTTTAAGCCTGCACAAGAAAGAAACACCAATATCAGAAGCTCTTATCACAAGAAAGCTGATCTAACCTGCTTACAATTAAATAGTTTCAGTGTAATGGGTTTTGACTCATTTGTAAACATGCACTTTGTAAGACAATTTTATTTTGGAAACTGATATCAAGCAAGAATAAAGAATTAAAGCAGCTCCACTCTGCACCTAGGTAATATAACGGGGCTGATCTGCAGCTGGTGCAAATCAGTAGAGCTGCAGAGGGAATTAGCTGTATTATCCCATTTTCTACCAGCTAAGGATTTAGTCTTGAGAGTGGAGCATCATGTTTGGAAAACTCCGGTATTTCATAAGTAAAAGAGCAAAAAGGAGCAGTAAAAAATACACCACATTCTAATGTATGCTAAATCCCTGCAAGAGGCATTAAAATCCTTGTGTTCTGTAGGGAAAGAAAGCCTGTAATTAATGTTTTTATTATTCTTGGTTTGGTTTGATAGTTTCTCTGCAAGACTCTGCTAAAAAAGGATTACCTGGTTAGTCTTGCCAATTTGGAGCCCTGTATAACTCCAGGCACAGGCTGGCTGCTTTTCCCTTTCTCTCTCTGACAAACTATTCAGAATTTTTTGCTAGACCCACTAAATGTGGCAGCCATTTTCCTATAGCAAACTTTGAGATAAATTTCAGTTTTGGCTGTGTTTCCAAAACAACAAAACTCATCCCAAATTGCCAAAAACTGAGGTGAGGTTAAACCTTATTGGTTTAGTTACTTTTTCCCCACACTTCTTCCCTTTTATTTCTTTTTTTTTCTTTTTTTTTTTTTTTTTTTAAGCTAAGACAGTTAAGGTAGCCCCTCTGTGTTAACCAAATTTTTATTTTGATGAAAACCAAAAAGGATATATTGCCTAAGGTGTCACTTTTTTCCTCTCACAGAAAAATGTCAGTGAAAATCTTTCAGTGAGGTCCAGGTTTTGGGAGATATTTCAATGCAGAGACTTTTTTTTAGTGTTTGCTCTCCAGATGATAAAACCAGAGAGATAGGAAACACAGGCAGCTCTCCGTACTATTGCTTCGTGGCTCTTTTTTAAATTCACATCCACCAGGCATATTCATCCCACTCTGATTTAAATTAGGGCTCAAAATAAAGTTCAGTACTTTATTCAAATTCAAATGAACTGTGCTACACTCTGGCAGCCTCTAAGGACATGGCAGGCCTGCAGCGCCCTCAGAAAGTGGAGGGTGCGGCAGGAGCTTGCAGACTAAATCCTGGCTGCCCCAGTGCAAAGATATTCTAAAATCTCTTTTTTGGGCAAGTTGAGCAGAGTGAAGGCGGTCCTTCCTGTAGTGCTACAGCTAATAAAGATGCACTCTGAGTTCATGTGGCAGAGGGCTGTACGTTAGAAAAGGTGGGTCTGAGTTTGGGTTTCCTGCTGATGGCAGTGCTGTGGGAGTGCTACAGCATTATGGTAGTTCCTGAATTTTGGAATGTAGATGCTGGACTAGAGACCTGAGCTCTCCTATGGGATTCAGAAGAGTAAAGTATCAGCCACTGTTGATATAGTCAGGCACTCAAATAAAAGCAAACTGATTGCAGCAAGGGTTAGTGAGGCTTTAAAAAGCAAAGGAATCAGGAATAAATCTGAATTTAAACAACATGGGTTTATAAAATAAATGTGGGAGATGGTGAGTGCCCAAAGCTACAAAAGGAGCTGGATGCTGCAATGACTGTTGGACTCCTCAGCTCAAAGTGCTGCCTGCAGTTCTGGCCTGAGCCTCGACTCCCTTTGTAAAGCCTTCAGGGGTGTTGGTTGAAAAAAAGGAGTCACAAAAAATGAGGATCTGCTTACATTTTTCAGTGGGGTAACTGAAGAGAGAAAGCTGTGTTACATTCCACCCTCTCCTGGGCAGAAGGGCCGTGGTAAGTACAACCAGTCTCATCGTAGAGTAGCATTACCCAAGGCCACATTTGGCCCCATGTGTACAATACAGTTCAGCACTGCCAAAAGAAGTCTCCTTCCAACCAGGTATTCTAAAACAGGTGCTTTTCTTTCAAAATATTACTTAATAAACAAAATATTCCTCAGTAAGCACGCTCTTTCAAACAACTGATACTCCTGGAGTCAGTAAAGATGTTTATGTCAATAATTAGAAAAGTCATCTGGGTAACCTTCCCCTCCAAGAACTACCTGGCCATAATTTTTACCTTATTTATAACGCTTTTCCCCCTACCTTGATTTCCCAGATGGTAAATGCACAGAGAGAAGAGCAAAAGTAGTTTAACATAGCAGGAGTTAGTTATTAATTATCAGCCCACAAATTATGCAACATTTGTAAAACTTCTTGAGGGAAAGGTGTCTGGTCTTCAGCGCTCTGCTGGGAGCCTGCAGGACCTGACTCGCTCAGTCCCCAGCTAACCTCTTCTCACATGGGAACAGTCACAAACATCAGGATGCAAAAAGCAAAAATTTGCCAGATTTTTCTCAGAAATGGAAGAGATCCCCGTAGGGAGCCATGGGCCGCCAAAGCCAGTCTCAAATGGCGCTTTGTTCAGGCAGCTCTGGCGGGAGCAGCCCCGTGAGAGTGCCAGGGCAGTGCTGGCCTTGCTCTCTGCTCTGGGGATCAGCCTCTGCAGCAGGCTGGGAATACAAAATATGACAGGGCAAATCTATCCCTAGTAAAGAAGACAGAAGTAAGGGGCTAAGACTGGACACGGTTTAAGGCACATTTTTGGCTCTTAGTTTCCAAATAGAGATGCAGCTGATGGAAGCACCTAAAAGACACTTTTCAAGCATTTTATGCGGATGTGGTGAGGGCAGTCACGGTTGGGTCACACATGAATATGGGGCTCCTTGGCTTGGCAGAGGTGAGGGGAGACACAAGATCCTCAGGCCAAAATGCTGTGGATCTATGGAAGCCCACCATGGCCGCTGGAGCAAGGAGATAAAACCTTGTCCAAGGCACTGAGATTGTTGCCATGAACAGAGATTTCAGCAGTGAGCCCTGCCTGTAGCCCAGCAAAGCTTAGCTTTATGCCATAAGCAAGTTCTTGAAGTGCTTTTCTGCCAACGTCACAGCCACCTTGCTGTGGGGCAGGCTGCCACTCAGAGGGCACAAGGAGATCGGGAGCTGGGATGAGGGAGAGGTATGAGGGCAGCCCTAAGTCTCCAAACTGCAGCCACCTTACCTCAGGGCTGATGTGTGAGCACTGCTGTTTAGGTCCTTGGTGAAGAAGCTTTCCTGGCTGGGAGAAGGCCATCTGTCCGTTGGGCATCTTGGTTGTCCAATGTGTGAAGCAGGGGAAGGAACCTCCTAGGAGATCCTGGTGCGGGACCTCATGGGACAGGTGGTCCAGCGCCAAAAGAAAATTGGACGTCAGCCCTTGGACCATGGCTCTTTGGAGGCGTTATGGTCACAGGGGCAAGTGGAGATGGTTCCTTGTTCTGCCAAAAAATGAAAACATGATGAGTGATGAGCACCTATGAAAAGAGAAATTGTTTTTACAGGATATTTCTCTTCTAAATGAAAATACCCACTCTGAAACTCTCACAGACAATTGTTTTTTCATCAAAGTTTTTCACCTTACCCTACCTAGTACCTTCACTGCGACCCCCCCACAATAAATAGCAACTTGTTACATGAGTAGCGCCACTGTCTCCACAGGCATAACCATGAAGAATAGACGGTGCTGTTTTGGGTAAATCAAGTTACCAGAATCTGGTTTTATAAACCAACAATTTAACCGGTTGGTGCCATGTGCTTTTTGTCATACAACAAGCATAAAAACATGCAGTTCTTGCATGTTGTGGTTTAATCCCAGCCAGCAGCTAAGCACCACGCAGCTGCTCGCTCACACCCCCTCCCAAAGGGGATGGGGAGGAGAATGGAAAAAAACCTCATGGGTTGAGATAAAGACAGTTTAATAGGATAACAAGGGAAGAGAATAATAACAATAATAGCAAAAGTTACAATAAAACAAGTGATGCACAAATGCAATTGCTTACTACATGCAAAAGTAAAATAAAACAATCTGATGCCCAGTCTATTTCTGAGCAGCAAATCTGCCTCCCAGCTAGCTTCCCCAGTTATATCCAGAGCATGATGTCCTATGGTATGGAATATCCCTTTGGCCAGTCTGTGTTAGCTGTCCTGGCTGTGCTCTCCCAGCTTCTTGCGCACCTGGCAGGGCGTGGGAAGCTGAAAGTCCTTGACTTAGTGTAGACACTACAACTACCTAGCAACAACTAAAACCATCAGTGTGTTACCAATATTATTCTCATTCTAAATCCAAACCACAGCACTATACCAGCTACTAGAAAGAAAATTAACTCTATCTCACCTGAAACCAAGACATTGCATAATGAGGCTAGAGTGCCAAGGTTGTTAAAATTTTTAGGATGCTTGGGCCTGGGCTAAATGTGATACCGCACCTTATCTGGGGAGCAAAGCACTCCTAACTCTTCCCAGGACTTGCAGAGCAAATCTCTTGTGTTGAAAATCCCCAACTAACCAAAGAATCCCTGTTGCAGTTAGTGATGACCAAAGCCAAGAAACCAAACAAGGTGGGAGGCTCCAAGCAAATGCTCCATGCTTACTGCTGAGGGGATGAGGGAAGAGGAGGGAAGGATGATGGTGCTTCGAGGCTGCTGGAAGGGAAAGGAACAGTATTTTGCACCCAAATGGTCAAAGCCAGGGGCTTCTTCTGGCCACTGCCACTGTCTTGTCCTGGTCCAACAGTATAAGTCAGTTTTTAGAAAAAATATTTTTGTGGAATTTGAAATTCCCCATGGCATTTCTTGCTCTCAGTGCCAAGTCTTGGCAGGGTGTGATGCTGTTCCCAAGTGCTGGTCAGTGTCCAGCACACTATGGCAAATGTGTTTTCTGTGCTACATGCTGAGCACCAATGCTGGTCTTATTAATGCACACAACTCCTCATATATGAACTGTGTAAACTGCTTCTAACAGCTCCTTTCCCCTCTTTGTTCAAATAAACAATGGCCTTTGGAAATTTATTTTAATGCTGCTGAGACCAAATTGTTATTTAATTTAATAAATGAATAATTCTCCCTTCCAAATCCCCTTCAGGTCCACATGTATATTACTTAATAGCTTATCTATACGCCTATCAAATTCTTGCTCCTCTGAAAGAATACAATGAGGAACTCTTTGCTTGTACAGCAGATCAAGAGAGGGAAAGGGGGATATGGCTCCTCTCTTCATTCCTATCTTGCCATAGAAGAATGTACTTTGTTTTTCTATGAACCTGTTTGCCGGCATTTTGGCCATGATGTACCAAATTTGGAGCTGCTTCTGGGGAGACATTTGTGATAAGGAATGCAATGCAGGAAATATATTTGCATCAGTAACCCTTTCTGAGAGAATAAATTAGAAATATATTTTATATCTTTTCACTTAAAAGTTACCCCATTCCTTTTTTCGCTTGTTCTATGCATTTGGGATTCATGTTGATGAGGTTGGTGAACTCTCCAAAGGCCCCTGCACTGCAGCCTTCACATACCTGAGGAGCTACGTAGGTGAGCTGTAGAAGACAATTTGCTCAGGACCACCTAGTTTAGGGGCTGGGAGCTGACCTTATCTTCTTCTACCACATCGCACCCCACAGCCTTCAGCCAGAGCTTCGGGTTTGCCCAAGGACCTGCCCTCCCTCCTGCAGGTAAAGAGCAGCCCTGGCAGTACAAGCTGAGCATGAAAGCTGAGTGCTCAGCTCCGACAGAGAAAAGAAAAGCCCTGTGTGCCATCCCCGCAGCCCTCCCAAGTAGTATCAGGGCCTCCTCCTCGGGGAGCCATCATGAAGAGCATGCATAGGCAGACACTGACAGAGCAGAGACTGGGGTGTAGAGCAGCCTCACGGGCATTAGACACCCTTGGCACGGATGGGAATACATTGTGTCAGCCTCTTTGCGTACTTGGGCATCACAGCATGCATTACCACATGTCACAAGTCCAGGGCTTTTTCAAAGTCAGCGATGGCACTTTCCCCTCACGTCACTACACTTTTTGAAGGCCCTTTACTTTCATGATTTCTGCAAGAAATTTCTTGACAGATTTCTTCAGGAATGAGCAGGGATAGCTTCTGTGTATATATATCTGTATATTATATATATTACAGCTACTAGGATTGAAAATATTGGTTTTGACACCCCAAACGGAGAAGGTGTAGACTCTCCATGGCAAGGAGCGCTGTAAGCTCCCAGATCTCACCACGTACTTTCTTTTGCCACTGCACCATGACTACACGTCACCAGCACAGGAGCACTTCTCTTCCCAGAGGACCAAGGCGCTTCTGCACCCTCTGCTACCACAGCTGAGGTGGGTGCTCAGACTGCAGTGAGGTTAACCTGTTCTCACCTAATGGGGCCTGATCAGATGCCCACACTGGCCAGAGGGACTCCATGGCCTTTGAGTTGGGCTCCTGTGGATGAAGGTAGGCAGGATGGGATGACAGTGCTGGTCCAGCTGAATAACATCTCTGCCTGCCTGGAGGGAAAAAAAATAAATTATCAGGAAATTAATAGGGTGAATAGAGAAGATGGGCAACTCAGCTCAGTTCGGTGACACCTAGTTGCCTTGAATATGGAGCCTGCATGGCTGTGGGGGCTTTTCTTAGTGATGGGTCAGGAACCCTTCATCTTCCCTGGCTTTACAAAAATTACCTGTGGGGCTGAGGGCAGTGGAAAGCAGCAGCTGGGCTGCTCTGCAGGTATTTCAGGTATAATTAGCCTTGAGAGTGTGAAAAGGTGTCTACGTGGGACCAGAGAGTGGGCAGCACAGGGGGAGCCTGCTGGGTACGGATAGCACTTCAGCCACGGAACTGCAGAGTTTTCCTTATCCTTTTACCTCTCCAGTGTCTCCTCAGTCTCAGGCTGACTTCTAGATTCATTCAGCCGCATTCCCCAAATCCTCAGATCTACATAAAATATTTTCCAAGGCTTCTGCCCTTTTACTTTGTAATTTTAAAAAGGGACTTTCAAAGAAATAAAACAATGAAATAATACTAGAGGGTATACAGTAGGACTGACCATGTCAAATTATAAATAAAGTCAAAACATTTAACTTGGAGAACAAACATCCCCATCATCCCCCCCTCCCCTTCACCCTGCAAAAGGCAGCATTAGAAACATTCTTGTATTTAGGTAAAAATGTGAGGCCTAAGCAGTTAAAAGGCAATGTGCTCTAAAGCTTCCCTAATCTATTTTCCTCCAATTCTTTCCACCTCTAAGAAGCTTGTGGAGTTAGTTGCCGATTAACATTCAGGAAGATTGTACTCTGTCTCCAGTTCATTGCTCTCTTGTTGGCTTATTGTTATTCAGAGCCCATTTATTGTAGATGAGCCATTCATTTTCCTCTAATTGGATGGGATTGGATTTCACTTTCATTGTTGGATGCATTGAAAACTCGGGAGGGGCTGCGGGGATCAGCCCAGGGCTGGGGAGATTTAACTCAGCACAAAGTTTAGGTTGCAGCTGAAAGAAACTGCACTTTTCTTTTACGTGCAAATGCCTCATGGCTAGATTTGCAAGGTCTCCCTTGTGATGCCAAACACCTTTTTGCTTAACTTATATTTCCAGTATTTTTATATAGTTCCTCACCAAACCACTCATCACACGGGGATTGCTGGGAAGGTTTCTGAGCGTCAGAAACCCAGCAAGGGCTTTGCAGCAACGTTCCTCCTGTCAGGATCCAACTGGCTTTCTGACTCTCTCAAATGTTTGAATTAAATCCTTTCACAGTGCCCAGATCTTGCACTGGAACGTCCTCCCCTACAAATATGCTCAGATTCATTTGGGGTAATATAAGGGTGCACAAACAGAAGGTAATTTGGAGACTGTGCTCTGCAGTTATTCGCACTGCAGATTGCTCCAGCAGCTGCTGCATCCCCACCTAAAGGCAAGCCCAAGGCTGAAGAGCCTGCCCGGTGCTGAACCACAGCCCGGTTTTGTGGTAGAGACACAAGCCTGGACCAAATCCATCTCTCCCAGCCATCTCATAACTCACTCTGAAGTGTTGGCAGCAGAGCTAAAAATACACATGGGCACCCGCACGTGAGTGTGCGTGCACATCATTCAGCCGTCAAGTCACTGTGCCATGTGGGAGCCCCCTTCCCAGTCAGAAATATGGGATGGCCACGGTCACAGCATGGGCAAGGACAGCTCAGCGACTCCAGGCTGCTGGGCTGTAGCATCTCCCACCTCACCAGACAGCTCAGGGGTGGCAGGGAGGGAAAACAGCCCTCCTTGTCCCCTCGGAAAACCACATCTGCCGAGAGCAGGTCTCAGGATTTAACTGCCTGAATTAAAGGCAGTATTAAAATTAAACTCAAGGATTTAATTGTCTGAAAAATAGGTGCCTGATCCGCTGCAAGTTGCTCTGGAGTCAGTGGAGAGACCTGGGCACCCCTGGAGAGCGAGCAATGCCTCCCAAGACGGGTCTCACGGGTAGGATGAGCTGCTCTCTGAAGCGGAGAAGCAAGGAGACACCTACCTTAGATGCAGCCCTGAGCTCTAGCACATCTCCTAAACGTCTCCTAAGTATCCCTAAACTTGCCTCTAAACATCAGCTGGCAAGGTAAAGCCAGGGGCTGTCTTCTGGCAGAGAAGGTGGAGGAAGAGGAAAAAGAGCAGGCAGTATGAGGCAGTACAGCAGAACTACTACGGTGTGTTAGAAAGGTTAACATCTGGCCTCCTGCAGATGTGCATCTGATGGGGACCCCAGAGGCTGGCTGAGCTGGGGTATTTAATTGGGAAATTCTCCAGCAAACTGCAAGCAGGTACTGCAGCCTTTCCCTCGGCAGGGGCCCATTTTGCACCTCTGTTTTCTTCTAGGGCACGGATTTTCGTTAAACATGTAGGAGTGTCATATCTCTGACACCCTTACTGTGCTGACAGATAGGTCTTAAACTGGCCAGCAGGTTTAACAGCTACCAGAAGGGCTCAGGGAAAGAAAGGACACACATGTGTACCTACACGCAGGGACAGTGTGATCAGAAAGTGGGTTATTAGAAGGATGAAACAATTATCAAAGAAATTGTTGAGAAAGACCCTCTGCTCATGCACACAAGAACCAGCAAAACCCATTTCCTACAGATGTGTGCCCGGTTGCTGATAGCACCTAAGAAGGTGCCAGTTGGCCCAAAGCCCTACCTGCAGTAAGGTATTAATTTCTTTTTCATGTGGATCCTCTAGTGTTTTCTAAAGGCTAAGTGCACACCTGAACCCTTCCCTCTCCTCTCCCTGCATCCTTTAGTTAAATTTCAGGTGACTTGATACCTCTGAGAAATCCATCCATCACCCACACTCGGTGGAAGAAAACCAGCGGAGACCACGAGAGCCTGGGAGGGAGGCAGAGGGACCCACACACCAGGTGAGTTGAAACTAAGAGAATTAATACCAGTCACAAAGACCAGGCTATGGCTGAGACACAAGATATTTAAGACATTAACCATTAAAACTGATAGACCAAGCAATGAGGACAACGTGCAAAGGTGCCCGAACTTTAAAAAAATATTAAAAACAAGAGGTGAAATTTGACCTCTTGCTTGTTGGGAATTTTTTGTTTAAAATGACTATGGGAGACACTATACCTAAAAGGCTTTGACATGAAGACGTGCATTACAGGTAACTGGCACAAAGCACAGGCGTTTTGAGGGCCTGCAGACCCCCCAGTAGCACACAAAACACCAACAGCAGCAGCAAGCCTGGCTGTCCAGATTCAAAGGTGAGTTGACCAACCGAAGAGCTTCACGTGACAGCAAGCCCACCAGACCTCACAGTCTGTTGCTTCAATGCCCAATTATGCACATAAAATATTATTTTGGGGTTTTTTTCAGCTTCATTAAATAAATCAAAGTTTTATATACCTTCTTCCTACAGAGATATTTGGTGGTTGTCAACCTCTGGCTCTTGGTGGGTCCTAAGGTCTCCGGGCCCCTATTAAACAGTCTGTGAATGATAATTAAACAAAGGAAGTCTATGAGCTCAACAGCCGCTATCCTGGGTTTGCACCTCCCCTGGAAAATTGTGGTGGTCTGTAAAGCAAAAATTACAAAAACCATCTGCTCTGGCTCCCACACAGCCTCCCCTTAGCCTTCCTCTGAGTGTGCTAAGTAGCACAATCATAAATCATCTCCCTGGATTTTTCAGGCCTCTGCAAATACGTGGGTTAGGGGCACTGAAGCTGGCCACAGTCATGGTCTCACCAGCACCATACAGAGAGGATCAACTCCTTATGGCTAACAGCACTTTCCTACATTCCCTATGCAGCGATTATGGAGCCTCTACATAACTCCTTGGCTTTGACCATTACACACCATCTCTTTGCTATCTCCAGCACTTTCAGGGTTTTTTTTCCAATTCACAGATACAGGGCCACAGGTCTTCCAGGAACCTGTTGGACATTTTCCTTTGGACGATGTTCTCCAACAGCAGTTACAGCTCTGATACTGCCGAGCTACTTATGGTCATGCTATATGCACTGCATCAACTTTAGCATTACTTTTTCTCATAACGCTACTTCATATTTAAGCAGGGACCATGCATTTCCACCTTCAACCCAGCTTTAGGAGAACCTTTTTATGTAAAATCATATCAACTCCCATCAGTGAATATCTCGGTTGTATCACACACTCAGAATTCAGGTATTTTTCTCTTGTTTTTCCCCATTTTTTTCCAACTATCAGCTACAAAGAGGCAGTGGGACTCACACAGTGAGTCACCATCACAGGCAAGGAAGTTTGCTTCCCAAAGTCAAAACAGGGCAGTGTCAGAGAAACCAAAGTGCAGGTGAGGGATCTCTTACCTCTTTTGGCCTTGGCAACAGATACCTCTCAATTTTTCCTCTTGCATGTCAGCCACGCCAAACTCCATTTTAAAGAAAAGTGAAACCAAATTGCTCATCCCAGAGACACAGAAACTCTGGGAGGTATTGGCCTTTACTGGTGCAAGGGCTTTACCAAGTGAAATCTAGCAGGAATAGTAAAAAATCATGGCCTTTTTAAACTCTTCCAAACAATTACAGAAGGGAATGAGAACTTTCGATGCCATTTTAATGTCCTGCTGTTTTAGTAAAAAATTGACATGACTGTTTTATTTCATTTCAGGATTTTTTGCTGATTTCCTGATTTCACCTTGTCTTTGGTTACTTATTTTTCCTTCCTCTCATTCTTAGAGAATTTGCAGATGTTAAAAACAACACATGCATACACAAATTGGGAAACATTGAAAACAGATAGCCCTTTTTTCCATCCGACTACCTTTTCCAGATGTTTTTGAATGAGAGAAACCAACCAGGCAAAAAAGGCCTTGAATGAAAAACAAATTTAAAAAAATGGTGGGGGTGGGGAATGACAGAACTGGGAAAGTGAAAGAGACGAGCAGGCGGTTCCTAAAAGCAGGACATCTCACCGCAGACTGCAGCTTCTCACCCTCCGACTGCAGAAGCAGAGGTTATTTGCAGGCTGACTGGCTCTCCTGGCCTCACCTGCTGCCACCAAGCCTCTATTTCCCAGAAAGCCTCTTTCCAGGCCCAAAACAGGTAGCAGGAGTGTCTGGACCCCATTTCTCACTGGGCAGATACAGGAGCTATGGTGGCACTGACGCACCCTTACCCATACTCTTGGCGTGCCTGCAGGAAACACAAGACATACTTACAAAGGCATTTTGCCTTAGGCTGGGAAAAACTGTGCTCATCTTCCATAGTTGTCCAAGAAATGACAATGAACAAATGTCTCCCTGTCACTCATTATTTTATTATGGGTTTGCCTCCACGTAAACAAGCTGCTTCATGACCTAGGGCATGAAAACCGCCTGATTCTTGCAGGTTTACACCCAATATTGCCATTTCCTCACTGTAGTAATTCAAGCTCCCCATCCCTACGCCTCTTACAACCCTGTCGCTCCTCTTGCCGTACCTCAGCAAGGGCCCCGAGCCTTTCCACGGTGTGCCACCCAGGTTCTCCCGCAGCCCCTCAGTCCTCACAGGGACAGCTCGTGGGGTTTCCGCCTCCCAGCCAGCCATTTGAGGGGTCATTTCTATCTGAAGCATAGGGCTAGGTCCTAACATACATTGCTATGGATAAAAAAGCCACACAGGCCGCTAGTTAACAATAACAAAACCACCACAATCAAGATATCTGCTTACATCCTTGGGATATACTATCTCTGGAGAGGATGAGTCTTGCTGCCAACTCAGCTGCAGCGCTGCCAGGGTGGCGAGGACAAGCCAGCCATTACCTGCGGGGTGTCCCAATGGCAATGACCCTTCTCCCTTTGCCATCCCCGTCCTGCTGGGCCATGGCTCCCACCGGCCTTCCCTGCCCCAGGGCTTGGGTAGAGCAGTCGGTCTCTGCCGGCTTCGTTTCTTGCTTGTACAGATGGGCACAAAGGACTATGTCTGCCATGTTGTGTCTGTCACTGGGGCCTGGCTCACTGTGGAGAGTGGTGGAAAGCCTTGCAGGGCTGCCAGGACACAAAATGGCCTTTCTTCCGATGGCTGCTGTCCCCAGGAAGGGGAAAAGCATCTTTTTTTTTTCCACAGTGCCTCCCAAAGGCCAGAGAGGCTTGTGCCAGAGGAACCCCAGAGAAAAAAACCCTCAAAGCAGGGCGTGCCAGGAGCAAGGCCACCGGGCACTGCTGTGCTGGGCAGCAGCCTCATGGGCAGCCTGGCTTGGCCCAGCTCCCCGGGGAGCGACTTTCACCAGCGCCCCAGTGCCGGCCATTTTGTCCCAATCTTGTTTATTTGTTATGAATAATTACAGCTCCCCTTTCCCCTCCCCTCTGGCCTGGGCACAAAGCAGCCTGGCTCCCCAAAAGGCAGCGGCGTGTAAAAGTTTGTTGTCGCATCTCCATTAAACTGTATGCTCTCCGCCCGCCGGCGATAATGCACTTCAGATAATTCGTTGACGCAATATATTTTCCAGGATAGGCTTTTGTTTTCTTTCTTGGCCGCTCACCCTCTTTCTGTGGTCAGTTTTGCTCATTTCTCTTGTAAGCTGTCTAGAGGCAGAGAAAAGGCTTTCAGTTTTAAGCAGTTTCCTTTTCAGTCCCCCTTTATTGAATTCCAACCTCCATTTTTTTTTCCCTTTTTTTTTTTTTTAAGCATAGGGACATCATTTATCTTGGACTTTAAGTTGCAGGGGCCTTCAAGGGGCTTCTTTTTTTCTTTCCCAGCTGCATTTGTTGACACACAGTCAATCTGTTTTTTGCCTTCGTTCCCCCTCTTCCCCCCAGCAGGCCATAAAGTATCGACAGCTGTGCCCTTTATTAGCATAGCCATTTTAAGCACAACAAGGGGGGAGAGACTAAATATATTACAGCCATTACCTCTGTCAAAAAGTGACAATTTTAAAACATTTTAGCTTTTCACTGGGAAAGCCGGCAGCACAAAAGAAAGTGCTATAATTTTATTGTAAATGCTTTTTAAATATGGGTCACTTGGCCATAATCAATAGAAGGGATGGAAAAGTTCAAAGCTTGAGAACAGTTCAGGCAGATAGCAGAATTTTTTTTTTTTTTTAAAAAAAAGGCTTGTCTTTAAAATATGCTAATTGGGGCAAAAATACAACAGTGAGAAGCATGCAAAATAAGATCTTGTTCCTGGTGGTTTTGTTTTCTGTACAGCGCTGTTCATGCTTTTCCCATCTACTTATAAGTGTGTTTTACAACTTGGATGGGAATTATTCCTCCCCAACAGGGTGTTATGAACATTTGGGGACTGAGAAAACAGGAGGGAATCCAGGCAGTCATTACTCTCTTCTCAAAAAGGGGGGAAAAAAATAATAAACTACTGTTTTTCCAAATGCCTTTGGAAATGTGATGTGCTGCAGTACTGATTTACCAGACAAGATCACTTCTTGAGCATAAAATAATCCTGAAGCCTTAGAATCCTGGTAGCTTATGTTCGGGCTCGGATTCTTACATTTGCTGGTTTTTATATGGCAGAAACTTGTACTTTAAGCTTCCAGAATGAGGAATTGGCCTTTTTGATTAGGCGAAGACTAATGCCCACAGTCAGCATCTGTTACAAGCTGTAAAAGGTAAAAGAGGGCTTACAGATGCCCTGAAGCCTGTGGATCTTGGCTGTTTTTGTTTTAATGTGTAATGGGTTTATCAGGCAAAAAGGAAAGGGCAATCTCAGCAGGGTTTATTTTGAATGGCTTCACCTTCCTCTCCATTTGGAACATCTGGAGAGAACTTACAAGTCTTTTCTCTCTCTTGTCTGTACCTCCCTAATTACAATTTTTGCTCGAGGTTTCACTTTGCTTTTTACATTTCAGAACATAGGTAAAACTTGGCTTATTCCAAGGCAAGTTGTTAAACAGGGTCCCAAAAGCAAAGCTGCTTTAAGGGATCTACTTAAGCAAAAGTCCATGCAGTCCTACACACAATATACAGTACATATCAACTCTTGCAATGCAGCATTTGTCTCGTGGTGGTTCCTGGGGGCCCGTATCCCACTGCACTGAGCGCCCTCTGAATTTGCAGGAGAGAGCAAGCAAGCATCCTGCTCTGGGAAGAGCACGCTCCATGGCAAAGGGGAAATGGGAAGGAATTCTCGCCACCCATCTTTTGGCAACCAATTTAGCAGTTAAATGTAACCAGCTGGTCTCCCCAGGCTCCCTCTGTAGTTGAGGGAGGGAAACAAAGCTCCTGCAGAGGGTCATTCAGAGCACCCAAATTAGCCTTACTCTGAATTGTCCTCACTCTCATCCGTGACTGAAGAAGGAGTTTGAAGAGACTACGCGGGTAATTTAGCCAGCTAAGATGGGTGGTCTGAATAATTCCTTCCCCACCAACCTCTAAAAGCCTGCCTAGGTACCCTACAGAGATTGGCATGCCATTGGAGGGATCGATTCCCAAGCACGTCAGCAGTTAGGTGATCTGCCCTCATGCCTGCTCTAGAGAAAGCCAGGATGCTCGAGGAGCTTACTGGATCCTGTTGGACACTGCAGCTCCCACCCAGGACAGGGAGCTGACCTGAGCCACACGCTGTCAGATGATGATGTTAGACCAGTTGTGGCAATGGTCAAGTTTTGGGGATTTTTTTTTTTTTTTCTCCCCACCTATTAGACGGCACCTGCTGTGCTTAGGTCTGGCCAGAAGCCACCGAGATGGGATTAGCCGCAGGACAGCCTGACCCTTAGATGTGTCTGATGGTGGAACTGAAAGCAGCTCCCATGCTGCACAGACAGGAGACACGGCTGCTCCTACATCCTTCCTAACAAACAAGTTTGATCCCTTCTTGCGGGACCCCGCTCTTCCTCATTCTCGCTTGTACAGAGCAAGGAAGGGGGGCTTGCTCTCAAGAAGGAAAGCATGTCACAGAGGCATGGCTTACCTCCAAAATGAGAGACAAACATGCAGCAGCCAAAGCACTACTAATCCTTGCAGCCAGAGGCAATACCCTAACAAAGGCACAGCCTCCCACGGAGCCAAGAAACAGGTAAAAGCAGAGGATTAAATGGACTCACCTGCAGGTGGTGATGCTGGTGGTGAGAGGAGGAGCCCTGAAAAACACTCAGCTTTACTGCAAGTAGGTATTTACCACCATTTTCCATGCCACGCAGCCACCTGCATCTGCCCCATCTGCCTGGCTGCCCCACAGCCTGTGCCTGCCCGGGTTGCTGACAAGCAGGAGGAGATGGGCAGGGTGGGCTCCAGGGCTGCTGGGTCCCACCTTGGACAGGCAAGGCCTCTGCTGCCCTCACGTCACCCCCAGGCAGCTGGATGGCAGCAGAGGTCAGGAAGGAGCGACAACATACCTTTCCAGGCTCTTCTGCAGTCCCAGGCACAGCCAGCTGGAGGATTCACAGCACAGCTAAAAGAACATCACTTTCCCCCAGAATTCCTGGTCTAAATATGGCATCACCAGAGTGAGAGCACAGATTTTGGGGAGAACCAGCTTCAGGATAAGCAAAAGTTTTTGCATGAAGAAACCAGGAAATGTTCCCTATCTGTTTTCCTAAGAGCCAGAGCCATCCAAGTAACCAAGATGTTACTGCAACAAAGATTTTCATCCGCCGCATTAAATTGTGGGGGTTTTGGTTTTTTTTTTTCCCCTGAAAGTTAGTTACATCTTTGTACTACCACTAAATCATGATTCTTCCATGCTTGGCCAGTAAAGAATCTGACTTGGGCAGCTGTTTAAGTTGCTGCTCAAAGACCAGCAAAGTCTGGCTCTCAACTGTTTGAACAGTGGAACAGTCTTTTTACAGCCAGCCTTATTAAAGCACAGGATTTTATTAGCTGTTTTGTGGTAATAAGGTGAAGGACAATGTTGTGGAATGCTCCTTCAAGAGATTTGGGACCTTGTATACTTCAGGGTTTACTTTCCTCTTTCAGACTAGGATGCTTGGCAACCAGCTAATAGGACAGCTTCATTGTAATATTCTTTTCCTTAAAGTCACCTTTGACAACCCATTTTTCACCCAGGTAGAAGAAAATTATTGCTTGAAGAAATGTAAGAGAAATGTACTATTGCCCAGTTGTTCCCTTTTTAAGACATTGCAGGTACTTGGAAAAATCTATTTTGGCCACACACAATACACAGCAATGTTGTACATTCAAAACATAGAAGCTAATGTGGATTTCCTCTCTGGCAAATTTCTTTAAAGTTCTGGTAATTTTCTCACTTTTAATGGATTGTAAATGTCCCTTTTTCCTGAAAACCACTTTTGAGGCACATAAAGTTTCAATTAGCATTTGAGAATACCTGCCAGGAAGTTTTCATGAACATTTAAGCAAATACGTCTGAGCTATTTTGCAAAAGAACAAAGTATTCTGACAAATTTCAGCAATTTCCCATCATCTTTTGTTTCATAACTCTAATGGGAAACAAAGAAAAGCAAAGCTTCCAAATCATTGATGAGCTTTAATGCGAACTGTGTTACTTCAGACTGTGGGTGCCAAAATAAAGATCGAAACACAAGTTTTTGTATTTGAGACTGACTCTGAAATGCTTTTTCGGAATGAAAGGTACACATCTCTGAAACCCACTGGCTAACACCTTTACAGTCACCACCAGAAAAATCGATTGACATTTTACTTAGAAGAGTTCCTTTTTCCAATTACAGTATGTTGTGTGTCAACTATACTCAAATGTTTTGGAGGAAAAATGAAAGCATGTATTTATATAATCAAATATCATTATTTCATATAATACAGAATAGCTTATATCATATGGAATGCCATGCAATAGTCAAATACATATACAATGACTTCAGCAGAGGCAGCCAACCTTTTGTTGCTCTCCAAGCTTCAGATTACCAGGTACTAAACCATTGCAGGTTGCAGCCGATTCTCACAGTCGCGTCGAACAGGAACTTGGGACACCCATTCAAATGCAGATGCAGCACCTCTGTGCTCTGTTGGGAGGAGAGACCATTCTCCATACCGGTCAAGCTCGCTGACCAGTTTGCCAGTTTAAATAAGGTCCAGTTGCCCAAGCCTCCAATTTTCAGAGGTTCAGCTTTGAAAATAAACTCGGGAGCAAATCCCAATTTCACAGTAAGCAAAGAATTCCAGGGAGGTTTGTTGGGGTTTTTTCTTTTTTTAAACCACCAAATACTCACTTAACTTTTCTCCAGACTCCCAATCCAAGAGAAACCTTAACACACGCATGGTTGCTTTGAAGAGAAAACAAACACCATATAGCACACAAGGCAGACGACGCACTGTTGTGTTGGAGGAACTTTCTCCCAAGATTTTCCAGCCAGTGCAGAGAAGGATAGACCTATGTTATGTTTTGAAAATAAGCCAGAAATCTTGCAGCATTCCTTCCACAAATTGTCATCTTGGAACAAGAGACGATTCGGGATACTGCATGAGTAGGAGTTATTAATTTAACTACATCAACCTGCACTCCCACTACAAGCAACCCAGTTATGAAAATCCCTCTTGAGCAGATTCAGGCAGAACCTTTTATGTTTGGTCTTCATTTTTTTCTTTTGAATTGAAGCAGCATCTCATGTCTGTAAAACCTACCACGAGCATGTATTTTTCTAAGATAAACTAAACAGAAGAACTGTTATTGCGACCATTGTTGCCCCGTTGCAATTGGCAGGAACCAGGCCACAAAAGCCTCATGCTATACCATTTGTAACAAGGTCCCTGGAGCCATTATTGTTTTATGAATCTTTTTAGCCAGCTAATTGTAGGAGCATATTCTACAGCTTGTAAAGCAAGAAATTGAGATTTTGCTGTTTTTCATGCTCTGTACTCATCCCTTTACAGCAACCCTATTACTGAAATAACAGATTGTCCAGCCCCCAGAAACAGCTTCAGCTGGTACCAAGACAGGACCCAATTCTTTGCACCTGCAGTGCCCTTAATACTTACCTGTGCTGGGTTCAGAGAAGTCGGTACATGATGCTAAACCCAGAATTACACTTTTGACACCCAACTTAGATGCAGCTAAGCACATTTTTTGCTCCTGGACAACTCCTTCCTCCCCCTTTTGGAATCATACATAAATAGGTATGATTACAGTATTATCAATACATTGATGAATTTTGCTTTAGCTATTGCTGTGTGGAAACAGCAGCTGGCTTCCTTTTCCCCGCTGTCCAGAAAGGTCCCTGCTTACAGAAATGTATACCATGGCATGAGTACGCTTCTGAAAAAAAAAAAAAAAAAAAAGGAATTACAAACTAGGACATGGATTATTCACGTCATTCGTGCTGGGAGAAACACACAGAGAAAGAAACCAGGCAAAGAGGCAACAACAGCAGTGCAGCACGCCTAAAACTTTAATCTTTGTTTTTAAAGAGTACAAAGTTGAAAGTGACACTTTCTTCTCCTTCCCACCTTCCCGTTATCTATCCCATCACTTCCTAAGTTCTCCTTAAAAGGAACTAGTTCTTTGTTGATTAGTTTGACTTCCCTTCAAGTGAGGCGCACCCGCTAATCTCCAAAAGTAGGCCCCAATTCAGTAAAACACTTGCACATGCACTTCACTTCAGGCCGCTCCCATTTATGGCAACATTTAAGTGTACATACTTGAATGCTGTTTTGAATAGGGATGTTTTTACTCAACCAAAGATGGGAGAGGGGGTTATACTCGTGTGGTCTTAACAGGGGAGGGAGGACATACAACATACATCATCTTGTTCCCAATTTAAAGGTAATTTTAGCAGCTGTCAGTGACTGACACATTGGTAAAATCTTAAACAGCAGCTTAACCACAGAAGTGTGCAGCAGTAAGGAATCCAATGACATTTTAAAAAGGGCAGCTCTGAAATCACTGCTGAATCCCAGTTAAAGCAGCTTCAAGAGGTCAGTCAGACCTCTAAGTTTAAACACCCTCTGCTCCTAATGCCATTAAGCAAACACGCTTCGTTAATTACAATTATATAAAGGGAGAGACTGACAATACAAAAAATAAAATATCTAGAATGGGAAAATCTACAGAGTTCAGAAAACAGGATTCTGGAAAATTAAAGTGTTTGTATTTTATTTTACATTGTACGCTTTCACTTTTTATCCCTTTGAAATATATTTAGTTTTAAATTAATAAAGATCATAAACTAATAAATTGATATGTTCTTTAAACAGACATCATAAAAATTGAGACGTTACACCACAGGACCCATCATTTAAATATCCCAATAATAGAACAGTTAAAGTGATGCTGCCTAATGTGAGGATAAAATGCCTAGATAAAACATGTCGTGGCTCTAAGGAAAAGTGTGGATTAGAGAATAAGAGTGAAGCAGGTGATGCTTTAGTCTGAATCTGAACTGTCTTGCTTGTTGGTATGGTACTGGCTGACTGCTTCTTCCAAAGGAGCCATTGTACCATCCGGCCGCACTCCCATTGGTTTGATAAGCTCATCTCTGTAAGAGATGTAAAAAAGTATATTAGCATACGCACACATATCGATTCACATGTGTATAATACAGTCACATACAGTACATGCTTTAGTACATAATGAGCCTTTAAAAGGAAGTTATTTCTGTTAAAGCCCTCTGTTTTGAAGAGAGAGGAACAAAAAACCTTCCAAAATAGGTGGGAGGGGAAGAGCAGGGCAGATAAAGACTTCATTCATGTAGGCCAAACCTACTTAGCCAATTAAAGACACCATGAAAAGTCAGTGCCTAATAGGCTCAAGACAAGGAGCAGGTTCACCGCTTTAGATACACAAACCAGCTTTTCTTCTAAGACTTCTCTGACAGCCATTTCTTCCTAAAATTCCACCTGCCATTCTGGCCAATATACGCCTGGGCAATTAAAACAGTGATTTGATACATATTCATCTTGTCGAAGGAAGTAACTCAGAACAGACTCTGCCTACACCACTAGCAGGGGTGTGTAAGTACTTGTTGATTCATTTAAAAAAAGCTGACTGATTCTAATGCTATTGCTTTTGTTTGTGGCAGTTTAATTACAGGATTGACAGCCATTTTAATCTCTCCAAAGCTCCAACGGCCTCTCAGCAGCTAATCCAATTATATCTACTCCACAAGCTACAGCCTCATCTAAGAGATGATTAATTATTGATTAAGCCAATCAAAAAGTATTAGCAAAGATTTATTTAATCCTTACTTTTTATCACCTCATTTATATGTGGATTATGGCAAAAGCTGTAAGGGCAAAGATAACATTTTGATTTTCTGCCAAAAAAAAAAAAAAAAGGAGAATACCTTTAAATATTCAGGAGTCACCTTAAATAAAGGAGCAGAGGCTTGATGTCAATTCACCCCTTGCTTGAAAGGCAGCCCTGTAAAACTGTCGATTTAACACACATATACCACCCTCCCAAGCCACAGACAATAAAACTCTATCACTCAGTGGGGAAGCAAAGGCATTTCACCAGTTCTCTGCCTGGTCTGCACTACTACCTCAGCTGAAAAAAAGGGACAAAAAGTGCCTGTACGCAGCTGGCAATCTAATCTTAACACAACCATAGGAACAGCAAGAAAGGCAACATCTGAATTATATGGCATGTGTACGCTAGATATTGTACAGTCAAGCAGCGGTTAAATTAAGTCCCCAAGTCTTTTTTGCACAGGAAAAGCAGAGTCCAAGAGAAATGCAGCTATTTGCGCAGATGTGGCAATCAGGTGCTATGGTGATAACCTCTCAAATCCCCCTGCCTGCAGCATTTCAAAGCATGAGAAACTGAACCTGGAGAAACTGCGGTGGTTTGGCTAACCAGGTCTGGGTGGGAAGCTGAGGGCCAGGGAAGGAGGTTTGGAATGACCATACTTGAAGAGCACAGGCCGGACTCTGCCTGTGTGTGCACGCGCGCATAAGAGTAGGATCTATCTTTAAATAGACTGGAGATAGCTTGCCATACTTGAGGACTGATGGCAAGTCCTCTTCCTTCAGGCAATACGATCTATAGGATGCAGATTCTGCCCAAATGAGAGCACTCTGAAGTTTTCAAGTATCTGCTGGAGATGTGTGCAAGAAGACATCAAAAGAATACTCAAAATCAGATTTGAAAGGGCTCAAAAAATGATGACTGCGGATCCAGTGTCCAAACAGGACCAGAACCCTCCCTGCCTGCTGGAGGGATCCCCCAAAGGCAAAGCTGGAGTGCTTCTGAGTTGCCTCTAATAGCAAAGACATTTTTCACAGAAAAAAACCCCTATACTTTTTAGCTTTTAAATTTTAAGCACCATAATACAAAACAAGTGTCCTTTGAAATCTGTAATCAGTCTTGCAACATTTCTTCAGTGCCACTTACTCAAGTTCAAGCCTCAGTATGATCTAATACACTTATTTTTGGAAAAGAACAACCTGAAGAGTAAGTCCTTGCTCATATTTTTTAAGTCCTAAAAGTAAAAACATAGCCAGAAAGAAGAAAATCACTTTTGCTTGCCCTCTAAGCTGAAGGGATCCTAGATTTTTGTTTTAAAAAACCACAACAGATAATCTTAGGTTGCAACATTTAGCATCGCAGCCAGAAGTCACAGAATCACAGCATTTACTAGGCATTTACAATTTATTATTAGTAATAAATTATAATGGCTAGTAAAGGATAAAGAAACAGTTCAAGAAAAAGGAAAGAGAAACACAGGAAAACCAGGTCCCAAGGTCCCCTTCTGAGGGAAATCTCCCTCTCCTCACATAAGGATACTTACAAGATAACTGTAAATATTGTCAAGAAGTCCTATCTCATCATTTGTCAATTACAGAGAAATAGCTCTTTCTCTGCAACTTCCCTTTCATGCTTCACTCTTACATCCTGCTACACACACTCCAGAACTTGGCAGAAACTTTTTCGCTCCCGGTGAGTCATGTGCAGAGACACTGAATAGCAGACGCAATAGACAAGTCACATCCATAGGTACAAATCTTGGTCTGTGGTTTTTGTGAGGGTCTTTTGGGGATACATGCACCAAGCTTTGCGTGGCAATGCAATGTAGAAGCCTGAATCACTGAAGTGCATTTGTACCTTCTTTTGTGATGTCCAAAAGCCTGTTTCTCAGCTCGCTGTACTCATTTCAAAGTGCACCATTATGACCTGTGCTGTATTGCATTTGAAGTTCGTTCCCAATGCATTTCCTCCTCTCTAGGCTTCAACCATGAGCTAGGCTCATCTCGCATTTCACAGAATAACAAGGATGTTTATCAATTACCTTTCTGTTCCTGCACGAGCTTCCTGCTTTGCAAGTCCTTGAATAGGATGAATGACGGTTGTTACAAGTTTGCTGTTCTTTCTCTGTATTAGGAAGCTGAAATCCATACATCCTTCCTCAGACAAATGCTACCCAGTAAAACTGAACTGTACGAAGACAGAAATACTCTAGGCCACCCAAAGAAGAGGTAGAAGGAGAAGCAGGGATCAGCCTATTTTTTTCCTAACCATAATCTAAGTCCTAAAATGGTGTAAAACCTGTGATCCTTTCACCGGTGAAGACATGACTGCAAGCTCTGAACACTACCCAACATTAATCATGTTTTTCAAAGAGGAAAAATACAGAGGAAGACAGATGAAAAGATCTGGGCTGCCTTCAGAAGTCTGGAACAACTATCTGCTAAGTAACAGAATTTTGGGTAGGACTGCAAGAGGCATCACTAAGCTAACTTCAGTACCGCACAAGAGCCCACAGAGCTGATCCTTACCTGATACGAATGGACTCAGCTCTGCCAGCCTCAGCAGTGTGCCCATTTAGCACTGGCTGCTTAGAGACCTCAACTGAGCTTCCACAACTTGGGCTAGCGGAGGATGTGCTTATTGTTTAAGGTGAGACACAAGGTGGCAAGGGAAGCACCAGAAACTGGCACGTATAGCCTCAGAAGACAATTCACTACCCAGAAACTGGGTATTTACGGTCCATCTATAGGGCAGAAGAGAGATCTCTTCAGCCCAGTAGCTGGCAGCGGGAATACTTCTGTATCCATGAAGATATATACAAGTATATGATGCGCATATTTATACGTATTTGAACATCCTTATGTGACCTCCCATATACTCAAATACACCTTCTTGCAACATTTATTTTTCTAATGCAAACAAAACATTCTATTCAAGTGTACTTAGAAACACACCATAATTAAGCAGTTGGTAAAACGCATTCTCTTCTTCCCCTTCCAGATCTCCCAAGAGTCCCTTCAAATGTATCTATAGAAGTTCTAGCTTCCTGTTTGCCATTTAGCTTGATAACGATTCAAAAAATCATTCCCTTGTTTGGAAGGGTAACTCTTTCTTGTCTGCTCTATGTGCTATAGGGCAGTATTGACACATAGAATTAATGACGGTGTCTGTAATGAAACAGCCATCATGTAAACACCAGTCTGCTCCTTTGATAAAATGGCATGTTAGGGACCTATTCACCTCCTTATAATTGAGTGCTACATAATAGTTCCGATCCTTTCATGTAACATTATTTTGTTCTATGATTAGAAAGAGGAGGAAAAAAAAAAATCTATGTAACATTGCCTTCTTCATTCATCCTATGATTAATTTTGTGTTTTTAATGAGTATGGTTGCTTATTTAGACAGGTTCTCTTACATACTCGTTTTGTTGACTTCTGTTCAATGTACAACAAAACCAAGCTGTGATAATTGGGAGACCATTTCATCAGCAAAAGGATTCTTGCTATTAATACAAGGTTGGCTTGGAAAAAGCATCCTGACATTTTAAATTAGTCAATTAATATACAATTCTACCTATCATTTATAATAGAAAAAATGTTAGCATTTTTTCCAGACATTTTAATTAACACAGAGTATTTCCAATAATCTATGATATAAACAGACTGAATATCACGCGACACTGCTTTAAGGTGGTGAACTTGATATTTTGCAAAAATGAGAGGCTGAGTTAAATCTTTTTTCAGATTTGGGGAGTGTTTCAAAGCTCAAGCATCACATCAGAGGATGCTGATTTACAGTCACCAAACAATTCTCAATGAATCAACAAGATAGTATTGACCCTTACTGCAGACAAAGCCCATAGAGTTACTTCAAAGCCAAGTTCAGGCATCCAGCAAACTACTTAAGTAACATCTACATCTCCCAAGAGCTGCAGTAATCAAGATTTTTCATCTTCATTTACACTTATATTTTTTTATATATATATATTTAATGAATTAAAAAAGTAATCTCATCCAGACAAATTTGAGCAAAATATTAATTTCTATAAAAGCTTTTGTAGAACCCAAGTCTATGTTAAAATATTGTGGCAGGGGAATGGGTTCACAAACAATATTCAGCTTTCCTCCATACATTTTGATAAAACAAAACTAGGTGATTCATTTTAATTTATCCTTGTCAATGGTCAATTACCTCATGAACAGGTCTAAACACCAACAACCTAACAGAATAGAAAAAGTTTGGAAGTTAAGACCCGAAACGACCAAAAGCATAGATCAGTTTTACATCATCTCAAAGCAGTTTCTTCAGTGCCAATGCTGAAAATAAAGAGAAAACTGGAGAGCAAAAATCCACTGGCATCTTATGGAACAAGGGAGAAAATGCCACTTTATTATTTATAGTTTCAATAAACCTGTACAAACAGTACAGTGTAAACAGTCAGCAGCCATTAATGAAGGCTATAACTTTTAATTGAAGTAGTACTGTTTTGCAAATTTGTTTTCCAAGTTCAATCCATCATCAGGTAACTTTTCAAAAACAGTACAGAGCCCGTCAAAGCCAAATCTAGAACACCTCACTGACAGACTGGCCAGATTATCCTCATCAGTCAGGAAGGAAAGCAAGTGTGTCAGTCCTTTAACTTTTTTTTCCTCCCCACACCTTTCTCCAGTAGAAGCATGCTCACTCTTTAAAGCTTAGCTTCCATTACTGGGACGAGCGTACTAACCAAACCAGTTTTGCTGTGCATCACACAAGTTGACTCTAAGCTCTTGTTCAAGTTATACAGATAAAATTACATAAACTCGTTCGAGATTAGAAGGAGCTGTTGGTTCTGTGTCCAAGTTCCTCCCCTCTTATAAGCAAAGCACTGCACCAAACTGGAACTGCTCAGTTCATGGTGTACATCCCCTCCTATGGCGGCGACAACACAGACCAGCAGAAGTAGGAAACCTGCCATCAGCCGTCTGCCTCATAGCAAGATTGAAAACCCAGAATCAACTGAAGACTCCTATAAAAGCAACCTCCAGTTTAAATTTGTAGGTTGCAAACCAAGGGAAAAAAAAGAACATTCCGCTGGTAGCTTTAAGTCTCTGAAAATCTCAAGCTGGAGGCAGAAATGTTGAACTCCAAAAACATGGAGGGACTCCCACTACTATCAGCATGTTACTAACTCTTTCTTCTTGTATACAAGACTGGCAGCTTCTCATTTTATTTAACATCTGCAAACCCCACAATTGCACTCAATTACATTCATTAAAAACATCCCACAGCCTCCCAAACCCAAGTCTTACTTTCTTTTTCCTTCCTGCCAGCATTTCCCCCATCTCAATTTTCAGTAAAACAAAAAGGGTGCGAGGAACAGCCAAGTGATTTTATTCACGTTATCACGGCACCTAAAGGGGTCACATCAACAACACTGTCCCACAGTAATCACTGTAGAAAAACCCAAACAAAAACGTTACGACAAAGAGAGTCCCAGTCCTGAAGAGTTTGCAGTCCAAGTACTACAGAAGAAACTGCAGGTGGATGTAACTGACACAGAAAGTGCAAGGTAACTTACTTCCAAAGTTATTCTATTCTATTCAATCCCCAGTAATGCTACTGGCCAAGAGGATAAGTAGTGACACAGGGCACCAGCTGCTTCACGACTGTCAGTTTGTAGCCGGCAACACAGCAGGTGTCTCCGATCCTCCAAACTGAAAAGGCTCTTATGCTACAGTAACGCCATTTGGACTTTTTGTGTAACTGCTACAGCAACTGACTCTTCTTCAGTCCTGGTTTATCTCCGGTCTCAATCTTCCTTTTAAAAAAGTTTTAGACCATTTGGTCATTTTATTGTGGTACCCCTAAGGCTCAGCATCCTAATTCTCTAGCTGACATAGCAATCATTCCATTTTACACAGCAGTTCAATTAAGATTACGTATGCATTGCATTTTCTTCTCTTTATTAAAAAGACAGTAACATACTACACTTGCTTTCCATGCAAATAATGTGAAAAAGTATCCAATTACTTCACTGACAGTCTCAGATCAGTTGTTCCAAGATCCTTCCCTGCTTTCGCTCCTGCTTATAATTCAGTCTTTGTCAGCTAATAAAATCCAGATTCTCCTGTATCTTTTGCTGTATTCCTAATCATTAACAGAGATGTAAAAATACTTGGTTTGCTGAATTTCTCTCAATATTTGAGAGAAATCTCATTATTTGACTATCTACAGACTCTCATAACACACAGACACATTTGTAGCTGCTGAATTTTCCCATGCTTGAAGAATGGTCCACTTAATATATTTACCTAAATTCCTACAGCTCACTTCAATAGTAAATTAGTATTACATTACGTGTTCCTCAAGAATGTAAAACTTCTCTTATGCAGAATAACTACAACCAATCACTCCAATATGGCTACAAGCATGGGGGAAGAAAAATCAGCAAATTCTAGGCATACTGAGTCAAAGAGGAAAAAAAGCTGTAGCTAACAGCACAGGTCTGTTCCCTGTTTGTATGTAAAAAGTTATAAAATAAAAATGAACTTTCTGTATTAATAATGTACACCTTTATGTCACATTAAGTACCATTTTCTTTCATGGCATTACCTGTCATTTAAAACAAATTATAAAGGCTCATTTGTAAATCAGTCCACACTTATTTTAACAAATCCACAATAATTCTTAATTGTAAATTCCCTTTTCATTGCTCCATTATATAATTTACTGCCTCTGGTGACAACTATTTTCACACTGTATTTGTTCTTCGTATAAGCAGCAGACATAAGTAGTTACCATGAGATGCTGCTCACTGACTTGGTGAAAGTGATTACATTTGCCTTGGGCTTGGATTGTGTCCCATACTTTAAAAGGAGAAATTCTTTTCATTATTATCAGTCTATCCATTTAGGAGGCAGGTCCCCTCACCACCAGATCTTCCTGATTCTGTCCAATCCTCTCCAGAAGAGCCTTCCCTCTGAAGTCCTGTTACATATCACTCTTTTCTTTGAGGTGCTAAACATTTTTCCCTGCAGTTAAAGTGGTCCTAATCCTGCAAAGAAGTTGATTATAGAACTATTTTGAAGCACTAGACCTTAGTAAAAAGCCAGGATATGAGCTGCCTCCCTCCAAAGCAGGTAGAATACAGTACCTGGAAAGTTTATCAAACATGTTGACAAGCTTCATAGCTTCATATTCTTTTTGTTCTTCTGTCATTTCATCCATCGGATTGGGCATTGGTTCTTCTAAGTGACCAGTGATAAGGTTAATGCTGGAAGTGGAAAAACAATACAGTTTACATTTCTATAGATATATGTAAATTGTCTATGTTCTTGACAGAAGGAAAGAGGAACACGCCTACAGAAACCGCCAAGACTAAAATTGTCTGAACTGCACATGAAAGTTTTTATGATAAATAGCCAACCTTCATATTTATACTTTTTTGTAGCATTTTCTTGTGAATTGTGGTATTATATTCTTGTTGATTCGCTGTATTAATTTCTGGTTAGCTACCCAGAAATACACAGTCCACTAGTACTTGTTATGTCATAACCCATACACAAGCAGTTTGAAAGCAGGGGCATAATGATGGTAATAATCACAATTTCATTAGTAATAATGACATAGATGGGGAACAGAACAACAGATACATGTTTGAAACTAATTCTGTACAGGCTTAATTTTAAAAATATAGACAGGTTCTAGTTACATTTTCTTATTCATGAAACATCGTTGAATTAGTTCACTGTTCCCCTCCCATGATGATTTTTGCTCAAACCAAATTAAGATTACTTTGAGAATTTACAATGCCAGTTTTATTTTCACTCTTAAAACAAGTGAACAGCAATACAGAAATGGTAACAAAAGCAGGGAAGTAGTTTTAAAGAACACTTTCAGGGCAAATTATCTTTTCAAGCAGTTTAATCACAATTAATTAACAGCGATACAGAAAATCAGATGCATAAATCACTGACAGTTGTCTTGAATGTTTCATTTAAGTGTCAGCTTTTAACTAAACAGACATTATAGTTTTACTTATATGCATATAACTGGATGTTAGGCTTTTGAAAGAAGAGCAGAGACAAAAGAGCAAAAAAAAAATAATCCTCAAGTGTAGAAATAAAAAGAAACCTCCTGATTTAGAGTTTGTTTCTTAGCGTAGAAGCAATATAATTCCTGTAACTTCTCATACATTTAATCCTGTCTTTCATTTGTGTTCCTTAGTAAGAATCTTTCAATAAGCCACACACCTTCTGTCATATACCTAATCATGCCCATGTAATTCAAGGAAAACAGAGTAAAGCAGAAAAATAACATGCTTCAGATGCCCACTATCAACAATTTCAGAACCTACTTAAAATGGCATCAAGTCATAGACGTAACATGACAAACTGAAACCTGTAACACTAAATCAATTGCAATTAATAAAAATCAGACAGAGCTTCTATATGATCATTGAATCCTTCAAACGAATATATTGGATTCCTGATGCATTACTTCTACAGAAGTTATTTTGCTCCTTCTGTATTTACTTATGTGACCTACTTGATTCTTTATGAAAATTTTAGTACCAGGCAATCTGACCAATTGAAACCAGACCTACTGGTTTGTTCCTTTTCTACAAAGTCCTGCTTAAAACCTTAAACCACATCTGACATCTTTATTTTCTCTGTTACAGAGACA
Source organism: Grus americana (assembly GCF_028858705.1). NCBI lineage: Eukaryota > Metazoa > Chordata > Aves > Gruiformes > Gruidae > Grus > Grus americana. The sequence continues at coordinate 61,199,211 of NC_072852.1, forward strand.
TATCCCACAAACAATAGTTACTAGTTTGGCAACTTCATGTGTCGTCTTGGAAAATCTGGGGCAAAAGCCATCCTTGATAAGTTTGTTACTATAATTTTTTTCTAAAATTTGCTCAAAAATCTCTTTTCACACTCGAATTTTAAATAGTTATTCAGACTGAAGTTAAATCATTCTCATAGTGATTTTTTTTTTTCCCCCTGGAGCCATCTAACTATACATTAGACCATGAAGTCAACAGGAGACAGTAGTTAATATAAGGATGTATAATTCCAAAACTGGCCTCTCTGGAAAAGATGAAACAAAAAAATTATGTCAAAACATCTAAATTGCAACACAATATGCAGAATTGAAACCAATACTATACTTTGGCTTTGCAGATTTGTATTCTTCTGTATCGGTATCTTCATCATCTGAGTACCAATGATCTCCTCTTCCTCCTGCTAACAGGCCCCTTGCTGCCAGCAATCCTGCTGCATTACCATAGCCTGTGTATTTTAACAAGCTGTCGACTGCAAAGAGCAATACAAAAAATTATTCAGCTATAATCACCTACAAAACAAAAAAAAAGCATAGCATTACAAGAATCGAGAGTTACAGCAAGAGGCGAATATACCAATTACAGCAAGACCTTATATAAGGAGGGAGAAGAAAAAGTAATGCGTACCTCTCTCTTTACAAAGAACAAAAAGAAATTCTGCTGCAATTTGCTTTACTCCAAGATCAACATGTGTCATAAGGCGCACAAGCTTGTTTCTCACTGTTGTGCCAACTTCTGGACGATTTGATACATCTCTTAATGGAGGCAATACCTAGCAGCACGATAAAGAAAAAAACACCATAGAATGCACAGCAATAGCTATCCAGTCCTTGCAGAAACACACATAGTCAACAGAACAAGAAAGAAAAGTGCTCAGTCCCAAGTGTAGACTTAAAAAAAAAAACCAAAACCAAACTATTAGGAGTGTAAAAGCACAAATGCTTGTCCCAAAATAGTTGGCTAACAGGAGGCAGTAACCTCATATTCTTTGTTTCTTCTGTTTTGCTCAACTATCTGGCAAAAGCATTAAAAATACCAGCTTAAGGAAACCTACAATATTAACATGATGTGTAATTTATACAGAACAATGAATATACTTATAGTGAAAAAGCAGGAAAATAAGTCACAACACAAGTTCTACTACCATGAATTTCAAAAATTAGCTCTATGTATATGGAGGAAATGCGTACTTCTCCCAGAAAACACTTTTTTAAAAGCTGAAGCTAAGTTTCAAAAAGATTTTGGAGAAAATGCTATTTAACATTTCCTCAAACACACTATTTTTACATTAAATGTCATTAATATTGTTAACTTCAACCCTCAAGAAAGGCAGGAGGTGCCTGAAATATGGCTGGTTTGCAACCTAACTTCTACCTCCTTGTGCATATGCACTCAAGACCTACATTAATTTTTCCACATTCACAGGATATGATATGATATGATATGATCTGCAAACAAATCTGGGCCATAACATGAAATATTTAATGGTCTGAAAACTCCTGTAAGAATTATGGATCTTCAGTGTTTTACTAGGGAATGAAGCCCAAGATGTCACCAAGTGTTATAAGAAATTACAGGTCCTTTGTCTTCTAGGTGTCTAATGTAAAAGTTTCATGTTCTGTGCAAAATTGCTACTGAAATCGGACTCACTAGGAACCAATACTTAAACAAATGAAAAAACTTAAACAAATGAATGCTAAAGTATTGACTACTTAGAAAAGAACAGACCTTGTCTCTTTCAAACTAAGTACTCAAACAATTAGCAAAAGCATTTTACTTTGTCCCTGCTTACTTTCCCCAATGGGAATAGTACCATGATTGCCATTTCACAGAGTGCTGTAAGAATGAATTAACGTTTTTAGAATACTCAAATACTAATACAGTGATGAGTGCCATAGGACAGTCCATGAGGAAATTAATCATTCTGTCTTCAGATCAGAATTTGAATAGTGCACAATAAATAAAGCCTAAGGCCAACACTTAACAATGAGGGTAATTCAAAATATCAAACATCCGGTCATGCAGTTAGCAGCATCCATCCATTCTGTGCACTATATGAGGCAGTGGTCCTGTGGTAAGAGACAGCATGCAATTATATCTTGACATCTAGATGCCGAGATGTCGTAAAAACATGCAGACAACTTTATTTTCTAACTTCTGAACATTTGGCTCTGCAACGTTGTTTTTTTTTTTTAACTTAACAGATTAGAAGAGTATCCTAAGAAAGAACCACTGTGAACAAAAACAATAAACACCAAGAACAAGTTTCTTAAACTCCTCAAAAACTCTTTCCTGGTATAGATGAAAGAGGTAGAAAAAAAATATGCAAAATATGCTCTTTTCCATTATAAACTCCATTTATGAATTCAGGTACAGCTTTGATCTGGGAGCAGCACCTACAGTGCAACCTGAAAATCACTGCAGCTTACGAAAAAGAACATTTCTCAGCTGGTTTCAGCCGTCTCTCCTTTGCTCATCTTTTAACTTTTCTCCACTCGACTACAGAAAAAGCAGCAGAACAAAAACCACCACACCCCACCACCAAGCTGTAGACATCCTTTAGATCTTTAACCATGGCATGGAAATCTTTTTTCCTGTAAAAACAGCCTGTACTGTATTAAACAGCTCTTTTAAGAGACCAAGTGATGAAGTGTGCCTCTGTTCAGGGACAGAGTTTTGCTCCGACAGAACAGCTGATACGCACTGGTACACAAGTTTCAGTTCCAATGACTCCTGCCTGCTGAGGTCAAACTAAAGCTCAAGCAGAACCCGTGAAAACACCTGTAGCCTCACTGGCTACCACACAGCTTTGCAAAGTTTTAACAACTGCACTGAAATTTTTTTTTTTTTTTTATATGCTGGATGTAAAGGGACAGACCTCACCAAGTTCTTTGCCCCTATGTCACATGATCCGTGGTGACCCACATTAACACAGTGTTACAATACCCCTAATGTTATTATTTAACAGCTCTACAAAATGCATTGTGGAACTTAGGCCATAATATCTATTGGTTTACATGACTGAAAAATTATTTCCACAGCTGACAGTTGTCAGAGACCTAACAGGAGAAAATACTACAGAGAAATTTGTGGGTAATTTAATATGAAACCATTCATACTTTCAAAGTATCAGTGACTTGCACTGATGTACAAACTTCAAAAAGTTTGTCATTAGCTTCATATTCAAATTTTGATGAGTATTTTACTTACCTGAGCTTTGATAAACTTCCTGATATTCCTATGAGTTCGGCAGCATTCAGTTAATAAACTGAGAACTGGAGTCAGACCTTCTCTATAGCTGCTTCCCTAAAATAAAACCAAAATACAAATTAAAATTTGCTCTTAAAAATGTTTTCTTTTCAAATCCTACGAACCCTTCAAAGAAGTCCAATATGACAGCCAAAACATGAACTTTACATAGATATAAACAAAAAGCCAAATGTTCATCCTCTCACACCCACAAGCAAGTATGCTTCAGATATTCACAGGAATTGGTTCTCAATTTTTACATGCCTCACATCTAGAAGCAAGGACATCCATATTTGTGCTAGATACGGTCTGAAAGGTTTGTAAGAAGCTTTATATATCTGCGCTTTTCCTTTAATGAAAGAGGCCCTTTTTGTGAAGCATCTTTGCAGCCCATACCTTGTCTATTCTCTTCTCCATGAAATCCAGTAAAATTTGAATTGCTCCCATATTCATACCATTGTATTTTATATCTGACTCCTCTTGGGATGATGGACTAATAAGAACATCCAAGCAAGAAACGGGAACATTGCTTAAGAGGTTGATTGCATTGCTGAAACAGATTTTAAAAATTCATTATTCATTTGGAAGAAAGAATTAAAACCAGAGTAGAACTCACCATAAACTGTTTGTACAACTGCAACCAAAAAGAGGCCCTGCAACTCAAACAATGCTCTATTTTCTACTCTCTGGGTTTTAAAGAAGGTGGTATACATTATCGCCTGAGTGCTGGCTCTTGGAACAAATCAGGAAAAAGACAGACAAAAGCTCCAAAAGCGGTACCGCAGCAGTGCATTATTACTTCCATTCCTCACAGTATCCTACCCCATAGATAAGGCACAGCTTCCAGCGCTGTGTTACAGCAGCTGATCTTGCAGGACAGCAGGGGGAACTCTCACATTGATTTGCAGTGGTCAGAGGTTTTTTCCCTCCTTGAAACTTCAAGCATTTTACAACACATCAATATTACCACCATTGATGTGACAAAGTACACCATAGAAAACATCTCCTCCTCCTGTAACAGTGGGGCACGGTGGCAATTTCTCAGGTCCCCTGAAATATTTCCACTTCTACTTAGCTTGTAGTATATAGGAAATACGGAAGGCTTTTAACACATCAGGAAAAAAAAAAGAAAGAAAAAAGATTGAGGTTTATTTACCAAGCACTACCTTTCAGGAACTGGCAGTCTTTGCATTCTACAAAGCACAGAGAGGAGTGCTTCCCAAATATCCATTAAGTGATTTAAATTAGACCACAGGGTCCCTCCCTCCTCTTTAATGGAGTAAGATGGAACTTACTTTGCAAGGGTCTCTTGTATGGTACACATCCCTTGAGTTTGCTATCTATCCTGTTCTCATTATACAGACTTGCGTTTGTACTCTTCCTGAATATGGGGCTAAGTTACACAGATGCTGCAAAAATTAGAATTCTGTCATTATTTACTTGCTGATGCTCAACTGAACTTATAAATGGATATATTTAGAAATATTACAGAACTATTTAGGCCTACATATACAGACCTCAAAGCTATCAATGAAATGAAGAGCACCGATGTTTTAAGGATTGGCAAAGCATTCCAAGAATAGAGAAAACTTTTCAAACAAACAACTTCATTTAACACTTTTAGTAAAATTTACTTAGAAGCTGCCCTCAGTTTTTATGTTATTAATACAATTCTAACAAAGGTTTAGTACAACAGAAAGCAAATCATGGCAATCAAACGTAATAGGATTTCTAACCAATGTGCCGCGTTTGGTCTGATCAGACTGGGTGGCTGTTCCACATTGTGTCATCTCCCTTTTGCTCTTTTAGCAACTGAAATTCAGACAACTTCTACTTTTTGGAAAGCTTGTTCTCTTTTGTTTGTTTCCAATTCCTGTTTAAGATACATCTTTGATATCATGGAAGTTACTGCCCTCCAATAATTCAGGAACAGTCAGAAACAAAACAGACTGAAATTCAACAAATATTTGGTGGCTTCGGGCCTTTCATCCAAAGTTCTCTTTTTACCAGTTTCTTATTAAACAACCAAGTTCCCAAACACCTACAAAATTAATTTTCTGGATCACTGTGTCTGAGCTATTCTTTTCAATAAGTGAAGCCCGGCTTTCTGATCTTTGTCACTCCACTGACAGTTTTATTTGTGGTAGAGGAGTGTATGAAATTCTCCAGCTACCAGGAAGTCAGTGACTATGCACAGATCTGCACAATAGTGTTTGCATTCCTACTCCAGGGGGTAGAAATACTGCGTATATTACTCTCCCCTTTTCGGCTTCCTAGAGATCATTAATCACTGGGACATGACATCCACCCACTCATGCTCCCAGCCCCCTCCTGATATGCAAATTCAGAAGCAAAGGCCTATTTAGAGCTGCTGAATGCCTTGATTAAAACCTTGTTAGTCGGCAAAAATGGCACTCACACTAATATGTGGTGCTTTAAGCTGTTCATATTCAAATGTTAAGTAATGACAACCACAATAATGACAACAATACCAGGTACTAAATTAGTTAAGATTTTTTTTATAGGTAACTTCTGCTTATTTATTAGAAATAGAGTCACACCGACAATCAATACATCACAGCTCAGGGCATGTATCCAAGACCTGATGCTCACATAAAATAAACATCCAGAGCACACGCATTCATACCATGTGCTTTAACAGGCTGCCCAAACCCTTCATTTAAGCATCTTACGTTCTGCAGATTTACAAACTTGGAGAAGTGCAAGTGATCAGCAATTCTAAGAAATATACTTATGTCTCCCTGATGCTTCATAAAGTTTATTCTGCATTCAACACTGCTTACACTTTATTCCATTTTTAACATTATTTTCATAATTGCCTTACTGATAGGCTCCAGGTGGAAAGCAGAGGGAGAAGTTGCACTCTGCTCTCCAACTCACACCTCATCTCTAGCAATAAAGATTGCACAGTCAAAGTCCAGCATACTGAACAGCCCAAACGACAGCACAGCCTCATTTTTTTTAGCAGTGCTGTATTAGCTATAGTCTGCTAACACAAGTTTACTTATTCATTATTGAAGCCTTTATCAGGGCATGAGAGTTTTGCTTGACCAAATACATCAGGGGACTGAAGTGGGGCCCTCTGATCCAAGCCCCTGATCCCTCTGAGGATTTGCAGGGGCATTACTTCTGACTATACCTTTTCTATTCCAGGGCTACCTTGCGATGAGTAGTCTTGGTGGAAAAGTATATTATATTATTCAGCTTTTATTGCACCCTGTAGCATTCAAAAGACAAAACTCAAGTTCTGCAAACAGGCTGAAATATTTGAATCACAAAAGTCAAAACCCGGGCAGTGCTTTTCTAGCATGTTAAAAAAACATCAAGTATGACATAAATTAAGATCGAATACTACATGCAGCAATACTATACTTGTATTCTTCTATGAACTCGAGCTAAACAAACTGGCTACAGTTAGCTAACAGAAGGAGAAAGTTGTTTTCCCAGCATAACAGAAAGACTGATGCAGTGCTATACTGAGCCTGATGGAGAAGGGGAAACAACTGAAGTGACACAAGGCAGTGATAACCATCCTGATTTCTTTTCTGCTTCTCCCTTCAGAATTATGGAGAATCCTTGCCTGACTTGGTGTCTCCATAAGGTCCATGTGGGCAGCATCTCTATACAGAATATCCCTTCTGATTGAAAAAGAGCAAGGAAGAAATCACACTCATACTACATATTCTCCACAGCTGCCTACTTCTGTATGTAAAACCCTTTTTGGATCTCATCTGCAAGTGCTTGCAAAAGCTAAAACCAAAAGGACCTGAATAACATGCATCCTTTTGCAATAGCACAAGATAATTAAATTTTACAGGGTAATATATTTTACAGGGTGATTAGACTAGTCAGATTCCTGGACAAGGAAACAGAACATGTTTTCACGGGAAGAGCATCAGCTGTATAATAATTCACCAGAATATCAGGCAGTCTTGCTGACTATGTACAAGCTTAAATGCTAAAGGCCGATCTCTGTCTTCTTGTAGTTGTTGAATTTATCCAAATCTGTTCAATTTTCCTAGCAGTGGGGAACTTATTCCCACTGGTCCATCCCTTAAAGGAGGATGAGAAGGCAAAACACTCACCATAAGCAGCAGCAAAGAGAAAACATTGACTGCCTTTTAGGACACGCTCAGCGCTAACTTTAGTCATGGCAACTACTGCAGTAGTATCCTAAATTATTCTGAACTAGTCTGCACCAACTGAGAAGAGCTCTGATGTAGGATTTTAGTGTTCACCTACTAAGACTGTTGATCTCTAAGAGCTTTCCAAGATTTTAATCAAGTTCATTTAACACTTTCAAGACTGCTGGGTGTGAAAAGCTATATCCTTCTTCCTGGAGACTGCAGTTCAGAAGATCATCTTCAAAAGATCCTACACTTAGATATACGGACATCTCTGAAGAAGAAAATAGCAATAACTTCATTGCCAAGAGATAACAGGGCATAGTGTTTGAAGCTACCGTACTGTCGGGCCCTGTGAACAGCCGACCTACTTGGATAAAAATAAGGATGTCATGGAAAAAAACCCCAAACAACTAGTAACACTGAACAGAGAACCACCACCTCACTAAAAATACTCTGAATTTTGATTGAATTATTGGCTGCAAATACATAACAAACAGTTGGTGCAGGACTGAGGAAAAAACCCCAAGCAATGCACCTAAAACTGCAAGATGATTCATGCAACTTTGGCGGGGGGGAATTATTACCAGGGAACTGATATTTGTACTTTTAATAAAGCAGCCTAGAAGTATTGGAGATAAAATATCAACTTGTTACTTCCACCTCAATCCATGATTATTGCAAAAGTTACATTAAAAAAAAAAAATCTTAAAATGCAGTTTTTTCATCAGCTTCTGTGCAAAACAAGAGAAGTTGCATTCCACTTCAAACCACACTGCCCCTAGAACTTCGACATGCATTTCCATCCTCAGTTACACACACGCACAAAAGATTTCAAAAAGGTCAGCTTCATTATTATTGATCAAAATTAACAATCTTGCCAGCCACTTTCTCTCTCAAATAGTGGACGCTTAAACAATATTTCAGGCAAACAGCTTTCATCAAAAAGATTAATAATATTTTACTCAAAATTAATATTGTCTTCATTGTTTCTCAGACCTCCACTTTAGATTTTAGGCAAAGTATTTTTTTTTCTATTTTTAAAAAAAAACAACAACCTTTTCAAATAGATCGGTTCTGCAATTCTACCAACCTGTGCAACTCTTCAGTTTTGTCCTCAGTAGGGCCCGCAGTTAATAAGCAGTGTCGAAGGATGGCAGCCATGTAACGAAATTGATGAGATTCGTTCTATATAAATATAAATTATGAAGATATTTTTTCATTTTGAAGATTGCAAGTGGGGGTTTCAGGTCACTAGAATAATAAAAATTAAAGATGGAAAATACCTATTAGATCATAACATCCATCCCTATCAATAAAAGGACTGTACCTTAGAGTACACTGAACGCAACGTAACTGGCCTTTTAACTAGGCCTTGTGAAAGTCGCTGAGGACTTTTTTCCAGTTAAATAAGCCTTCACTACCAGAAAACCCCGTTACAACTATTTGCCCAATTCCAAACCACTGTTCCTAATATACCACTGCTGTCTGCCTTCCTGTATTTACACCCAGCCGCCTCTTCATCCATTTAGATTACATATGTTCTTCATTTCATGTGCCGCCTCCTCATTTAGACCTTTTGCTGCCCACAGTTTCATTCCCCACCCAGTCTGTTTCTTTTTCTAATTCACTTGCTTCTGTTCCCTTGATAGCTTTTCTCCATTTCATTAATAACTTCTCTACTCTCAGCAACCTTATTCGCCCTACTTTTGCTCTCTCTCTAAGCAATTCGCCCTTCCAATCTCCCACCAGACAGCAGCCACACAAAAGTACACCAATAACTGCAATCATTTAACTTTGTGTATCATTGTCCTCGTCCTTTTTCATTAGCTCTTCTTGGCATCCATGATATGTTCTGGTGTGTTTGACCTAGCACAAAGCGCCCCAGTGCATCTTTTGTAACATCAGCATCCAAATCTGCCAACTGCACCACCTGCAGCTCTTGTCTGGCTTTGCTACTTTGAAACCATCTCCAGTCATTAAATACTGGTGTTTCAAATGGTTCTTTCCCCCTTAGGATGGATCTCATTTAGTTTTCTACCCACGTGCCCAACCTCTCTGCTCTCCTTTTATTTTCCATCCTGTCTGCTGTTTGTAATCTCTTCAAATTCTGCATCTTCAACCCACTTAATTAACATGCTGTTTACTCTTCTTAGAGATCATTAATATTTCCACAGGGATACTTGCTAAGCAGAATATCACCCAACATCTCTGGCTAACAGTTTACAACTACTAAAGAGCTCTTTAATTTAAAGGTTCCTTGCTTTTAGGAACTTTTAGTAAAGAGTTGTTATATAAGCTTTATCTCAAAACACAAAAAAGCTTCTCCCACCCCAGAATATCTTAAACTGTCATCCAAATAAATAAATAAAAGGTTACTAACACCAGAATTTCCTCCAATCTGCAGGAAATTTTCCTGACAGCTGCATGCTTGAGCTTTTTAGGGAGGAAAAGTTTTGTGGGACAAAGCCTCCCTCATTCTACAGACAGCGACCACACAAAACCCCATCAGGTAAGGCCACAACTGTAGTGTGCCACCTCCTGCCCGCTGTTCGGGGGTAAACTGGGCTTTTTATCTCTCAAGATTCCCAGTATTTTGTAAAAGTTTATCAACTTCAAGATCTGGATTTCACGAACTTACTTCTTAAGAGGTGAACGTGTAATATAGCTTCATTTTCCAACTTAACACCTGACATTATTTCCTCCACACAGTAATAATCACAAAGATTATCTTTCTCAAACTCTGAAGTAGCGAGCATTCGTATAGCTGTGTTATATGCTTGACCTTGGGTCATTTTTCTCCACTCAAGTTCCTACCTCCAAAACAATCATTTGTCTATACATACAAAGAACTTTCTCTGACAAAGTTAAAGATATTTTTAATAAGTGTCTAACCCAGGAATATAAACAAGAGAAAAGCCCCTCACTTTCCTCATACTTCCTTGAAATTTGAAGTATTAGTGTCTCTGATTTTTCCACCCACCCACTTAATAATCTTAAATTTCAGGATTTCTTATTCAGCGTATCCTTGAGACATTAAAGCAAAGAATAAGCTTCAGACTTTTCTCAAGTTTTACATTCCTTAATGTTATGATTAATATCATATTTACTGTTTAGTCCAATGCACTAAAGAGGACAAGTATTTGTCAGTTTTAACTACTGTAAACTTCTTCTTAGCTTTATATGCTGCATATTTACAATGCCTAGTGAAAAGTTAACAGCCGTGTTTTAGAGACAATATGATGTGTGCTAAAAAGAAAGATTCCCTGTTTAATACTATTACTGCAGCACAGACTTAGCTTATTCAACAAATAAAGTTATCTCCTTATAATTTCTGTTTATAAATTTAGGGATGCAACACATAGGAAGCATATTTGTCTGAGAGAAAAAATAGATCTGATGTTGTAATGAAAAAACCAAGATAAATCTTATTCATAAGACATAACAATAAAAATGTGTTTGGTTCTCATACTTGACCTCAAAAGTTTACGTTCAAGTCCAAACCTGAGGTTGGGAGAAAAAGATATTAAAAACAGTACCACTCTTTCTTCAGAGTTATTTCTTAAAAATTAGAGTTAATGTGCTTATCATGACCAGAAAAACAGAAGAAAACTAGGGAGACTTCTCAGCTCTAATTATTACCCTATTGTCATAGTTCACAATCTCCAGAGATGTAGCTGATACACTTATATTAAAAAATTTTTCCAAGCCAGCTAATTATTAGTGAACAGTATTTGTTTTCTTTCAGAAATCTCAGACTCTTAAAAATTGCAAAGACAACTATTTCATATTTGGAAACTTAACAGTTCTAATTTGCATCATATAAAGCAAGCTACGATCCCATTACACAGAAAATGTATTGATTAGATTTTTTTGCCTAAGTAGTGACAAGAACAAAAAAGTTATTTTGGTATTCAAAACCATGAACATTAAAGACTCAACACCTCTTGAAAACCCAAGATCATCAATACATGACACAACCAGAATTCAGACTGACAAATTTTCTCACACTTATTTTGCATACAAATTATGAGGCAAAATTTCAAGACTACCTTAGCTGCGATTTTGAAAAATGCAATCATATTCCATCAAAATTATAGTGGCAAAAATTAAGTATTCACATCCTTGCTCTGGGGCTTGGACAACTGCCTCTTGTGTATCTACCTGCTGTTCTGGCTCCTGCAGGCTAAACAAAACAAATTTAAAAAACACTTGAGCTAAGCCTTACCTCGCTGTGGACATTCCAACTGTCAAGCGTTACATTAAAAAGAGCCTTTAGTGCCTCAATGGCACAATCCGTCTCTTGCAAAGATAAAGGAGGCCTGTCACGATCTTCCGCTGCTTTATATTCTTCTGTCCATCTTACACTCAGGGAACTTTCCAAAGCCTGAGTCAGAACTTGCACCCCTTGTAGTTCCTGCCGCAACTGCGATCTAATATCTGTGTGCAGAAGCGACAAGAGGAAGAGGAGACGCAAATCAAAGCATTTAATGTCATCAACAAACTGTTGGTCCTTGCATTTTTCCAGAAGATTGCAGAGCATAGCTGCAAGATTTAGCTCCAAACTGAGCTTCTGTGCAATAGCGCTATTAAAAATTATGTTACAGAGGCATTTTAAAGCTTCTACTATAACAGGAAATTCAGACACTCTCTCCAAAGGATCTTCCACAGTGTCCAGCTTTGCTAGCCTCATGAGGATCTGCATGTTCCTCTTCGTGGTTACAGGCACTAAAACCTTCTTGTCCCTGGAGAGAATCCGCAGGGCCTCCAGGCAGGCAACTTGACATGAAGTTTTTGTGTCTTCTTCAAGGATGTTTAGAATTCCCTCACATAGTTTCTATGCAAACACAAACAAACAAAAAAAGGAACAGTTTTAGCATTAAAATATTGGTGGCAATAAGAAATTACTTTTGCTAAGCTTCCATATAACTTTTGAGCCTTCAGCTGACTTGAGAAACTAGGTATTCCATATTAGCTTTTCAAAATATAAACTATTGCAAAAGACCTCCAAAGATCATCAAAAGCAGTTTTCCTCATGGATACAATCCAAACACATCAACATTGGCAAAAGCATTAAGCCAAAATGGCAGATGCTATCCACCATTGCCAGTTACCAAGTTTTCTCAGTATAAGGACTACAAACTTGACTAGTCAGAGTGACAAGGCTAGAGAGAAGTGACAGGTTTTAAACATACATCAGAGTAGAACAGTCATACCTACAGTACCCACAAAATTGTAAGTTGAAGTTGTTTCAGTCAGGAGGCGGGGAGAAAAGAAACCAAACCAAAATAACTGCTACTCAACATACAAGTATTAGTACTCCATGTTTGGTAACAGCTGTAATTTGTGCTGCCGCTTCAACCCAATCTACGGACTCCTCCCATCTTAAGTAAGACTCTCAGAAATGTTACCTGTGACACAGAAACATCATGCAGTTTTATTGCAAGACTTAGGCTGTAGCAGTTTTACCAAAGCAGCAAAACTGCTGCGCTGTTGACACAGATTGCTCTTGAAGTCAAAACGCTTCACTGATACTTTATACCAACGTGACTGCAAGGGTAAACATTAATCATACAAATGCAGCATGAGAAAATACAACACTCCAAGAATCTGCGGGTCAGAAAAGTGATATCTAAATTACAGGAGAATTATGTTTTGTAAGACAGAAATAGACAATCAGATGACCAATAAAAAGGGAAAAAAGAGAGGACAGAAGAGATTGCTTGATGGGGGAGGACTCCATAGGGGTTTTATACCTTAAGTTCAGGACAACACTACTACTCATGGGTACCAGAACCAGAAGTATAGTTACAAAGAAGTTCCCAGATAAGTGGCAATACACACTGCATTGTACCTCACAGGACAGAGTTCCTTCCACCTTCTCACCCTCCAAGCTTTGTGTCTTGACCACTGACATGAATAAATTACCAAAGAAGCCAGAATAGCAACTGACTTGAATGGCCCTAGTGCAGAAGTCCGCTTAGAACCTGAAATTCGTATTGTGGTCTCAGGCAGTGTATGTCAACAAGAGAGTAATAACAAAAAAGCATAGCAATACTAGTAAAGTGAAAAAATAGTTCTTGGGGAACAGTCTCTGGAATTGCACTTTTCACCACCACCACAACAAAAAGTCAGCCCATCACCCTGACCCAAAGTTCAAAACAAAAGTTTCACTTGGGACATCCAAGCAAGTTTTGTTACTGTGATCACTTACAGCTAAAGCCAAAATTAAAAAAAAAAAAAAAGGTTAAGTCTAAAGCAAATCTAGAACAGACACTCCAGAAGAATAAGCGAGAAAAAACCCACAAGTCTTCAACAATGTTAAAAGACAATCCGTAAACAAAGTCAGACAGTAGGAACTCACAATATGATTTCTAGTATGCTTGTCCTGGGGTGAAGCCCACCCAAAAGCACCACCCAGACGAGCAAGACCTTGACTACATCTCCACAGCCTTGACTAGATTAATCCAGTAAGAGTCTGAAAACAAGGAGTGAGCTCCACCTCTTGCTATCACACAAGCAACGTGAGAAAATTTTGTGTGAATACCATAGACACTGCAACAGCATAAAACCCACATGTGACCACCTATACAGGCATATAGGTACTTACCATAGGAATTTCGTAGACAAGTACCTGGAAAAAGATACTCGGGTACAGAGTTTTCAGAGATCTTCAACGTTAACCTAACACTGCTCCCACAGAACTGTACAACCCCCCGACTTGAGCATAGTATGCTAGACCTGCACTAAATGTTTCTGAAGGTGACATCTTGGAAGTGCTTTTTAAAAAATGCCTAGGAAACAAGAAATGACCAGTCTAGATCCACAGTCAAATTACTTGGTCACAGCTCAACTTCTTACAAGAATTTTGTTTCTGCTGTTGAGTTTCCCATACAATTAACTTTGCTTTGCAAGCTGAAGCAACGGTCGTGAAGTCTGTTTGGTTTTGAGGAGTAACACAGAACTGAACAGGCAGTTCAGAGAAGTCCAGGTCAGTTTATTCTGTTTCCCGTTTAAGCACATTTCTACTAGATTTAGCAGTTACAGTCTTCCTTGTTGACATCAGCTGCTACAAGGTGGTGTGTAATAGCTTACCCAAATCCAACAGCTGGTTCACCAAGTGGATTCTCCCTCTCTTCAGGAACTGTGTAGCAGTGCCATGTTAACAGTACAACAAGCCAAGTTACCAGCCTTACCCAAAACAGGATACTGAATGAATGCTTCCAAGACACACTGGGCCACACAGACTGCCTTAGTAAGTAAATACAACATAAAAACATATCTGATTTTTCCATGAACAGTGCTGAAATTTCCTTCTAGGTCTCTGAATACCAAGGATTACCTCATAAATCATCTGATCCAATCAATAACCATTGAAATTAAGGGGAGTTTCTGCTCATTTTTGTCAGCAGCAGAGCCTACGCACATTTTACATCTGGCGTTCTGGTCTGTAAACTCAGTCAGACAAAACGTGAACACTCATTTGACTAAAGAGAGACCAATCTTTCCTAATTCAGACTGATGATTTTTTTTTTTTTCCCTATAAGTTGAACCCACCTTCTGCTATGGAAGTGTCACTGCACGGAGATCCCAAAGGGCACCAAACTCCCACTGACTTGCCATGGGAGGTGGAAGCCGAACCCTCCCTCCAGACTTTTGAAGACTATCCTTGCAATTTAATGAAAGATTATAAAACCCATCACCTCATGGCTTCAAATCTTAGTGAAATGCAGCAACACAAGGTTCTTACCTCTGATTGCCTGCACTAAAGATAGATCCTAAATAGAACACAAGCATTTTTTTTTTTTTTTGAGAATTGGCAACCTGCTTCCAACTTAAAAAAAACATTGGTGTGCTTGTAAGGCCTTTCATTTCCTACATGTTCCTGAAGCCTTGGCCATATAAAAAATTTCACAATATAAGCAAGGCTATACTTTATTTTTTAAAAGCATTAATTATACAGTCTTCTGCATACTATATTAACAACTAAGCCACCATACACTTAAGAACAAGTAACTAAGCTTCCTGGGCATTACAGGAATATACAATGTTTTAAGATGCAAGACTTGCAGAAGTGAAAACCATGTAAGAACTTCTGCAAGAGTTCTCTGGAGTTAGACCCTGGTGAGCCATCAAGAATGATTTTAAAGGAATTGGTATTCAATTGAGATACTGCCTGCCACTTGCAATACTGCTGAAATCCGTGACAGTGAAACACTGCTGGCCAATCTCAAGTGCCAATAGGAGCTTGGGAAAAAAAATTGAGCATCTGATTATAGTTGAAGAGCTAGCCATGGAAAGTTCTGAAGCAAAGAAACAAAACTCATCCGATTACAAAATTGCCTTGGAGACAACTAAAACCAAATGCCATACAACACGCTTTCTGCTTTCTTCTTGACAGTGTGAGGGAAGGGATGCAGAGAGAGAAGAGAAAAGGAGAGGATGCAATGACAAAAGCATTTTCTTTAGGTGGTGCTTTTTCTACCTCCCTGTAGGCTGTTAGCGTGCCATAAGATAAAGGGTACAGATGTCTGGTGTGGGTTGGGTTTTTTTGTGTGTGTGGGTTTTGTTTGGTTTTGGGTTGGGTTTTTTTTTTGGGTGGGGGTGTTGGTTTTGTTTTGGGATTTTTTTGGGGGTGGGAGAGGTGGGGTGGTGGTGGAGAGCACTGTGCATGCTTATTAGCAGGTGCTTACATTTTCCAGGCTCAATCTCAGCTGGGGATAAATAGATGCTTGTGAAAAAGAGGATACTTCATGATCTTGCTCCTTGGTTCTAGGGTGCCTGCATTTCAGGTGCTTTTCCACCTTCTGTCTTTCAAGGAGGTGTTTAGGAAGCACATTTAATTTATATCTACTGTTTTCAATTCACAGACCACTAAATTTTGGCTACGTTATGTCAGCTGAATTTACTGTAGTTTCTCAACATCAGAGTAATAAATATCTTGGTGAGAAAAGGAGATAATTTCCTTTTGCTTCTTCCTCCGCAGCAAATCATTCTCTTTACTTACACAGGCCTTAGGATTAGAGCAGGAACAAGAGAATATAGTCTCCATTCTGCAAGTATTCAAATCCAAGTAAACAACACTGCTTTACTGAATACAACATTTCATTTAGATACAGATTATTCAGTGCTAGAGAATCTGCAATGCAAAGGTGAACAACAAAAGTTCCACTAAATATTACAGAAAGAGTGCATACTTTATCTCTCATTTTCTGTGCTGTTATTTTTGAATTATGCCATAGATGCTGTAAGGACTGGGAGAAGTATGCTTCTTAGCATTCAAGTTTAAACTAAAGCAAGAAAAAAACCCAAACAAAACCCAAAACCTAACAACCAACCACTGTTGCCAAACTGACTTGGAAATACATGTTGCTACCATTTTCCACTTTCCTCAGTAACAGAGCTTATTAGTAACAAAGTGCCAAGTAAGTCCATCAAGAATAGAAATTCCACAACAGCAGAGCACAGGCAGTGTGCTTGATTTTCTATCACCTTCACTCATTTCTCAAGATCAATGTTCTTAAAACTACTTTGTGTATTTCATTCATGGCATAAATACACCCATCTTGATGGAACAGCAAGTGATAGTAGCACATGGGGAGCAACGTAAGTATGTCAGACTTATGAAACTCCTACTACATACTACACTTGTTAGGCTTAACAAATAAAAAAATCAAGCTTTTTAAAGAACCGGCCACAAAATCAAATGAGTCCTCCTCATCCTTCTTTAATAACTGGGAAATAAAAATCAGACCCAACAGAGAGTGCATGTTTACTCTTTTAGCATGGGTGAAACAGAAGCCACAATGTCTTTGGCCTCACCAAGTATTATGTGCCACAGCACATCATTTTTTAGGAGAAAGGGAACATCATAAGTGGTACCAGGTCATGCTTTCCTTCTCCTGTACTGGCTTAAGTCCCTCTAGTTCACTTTGTCTTCTGACCCATGCTTCTCCATCATTTTCATATCTCAATTTTAATTAAATTCTCTCTAGAGGTTCAAGAGAAGTACGTTCTTAATTTAATTCAACCTAGTTCTGCAGATTTCATTAACCATTCTCACCACTGAACAGCAACTGTAGTGCCAGACACGAAGTTTAAGGAACTGTATTTCCTCAACAGGTCGTATAGGTCTGCTATTGCTTACCCCATCTGTATCGCTATCTGTTCCTCAAACTGACCTTCTACTTTGCTATAACCATGAAGATTTACAGCAGACTCTACCCAATTTCAGGTAAATGAAAGGAATGTTAGTAGTAATCACAATAAACCGGACCTTAATTTTTACAACTCCAAGTTTCTGTGGCTCTCCATGTTATACAGAACTTTCTCCTAAATAGCCCTTCTACATGTCATATAAGGCAAAATTAAACATTTTACATGTTTCTTATATTTTCACTAGACTATACAAAACAGCATTGTAGAAAACCAAAGAGATACTATGTTTCTGGCAAGTCAGAGATAAGATATTCCGGGAGCAGAGAGGCATAACTTGGAACTGCTGAATAAGAATGTTGGCTGATTGCTTCTGCTAACAGAAGCAGCATTAAAAGAATAAAATAAGTGCTTTGTTCTGCTATTAATTTTCAGAGTTAAGCATACAAGGTGGTAAGCCAAAGAATGTTTTAAATATTAGTTCAAGCTTTTGGCTTTTGTTTTCTCTGGAAGTCAAGGCAACGTTTATATAACATTTATAATCAAGTGTGCTGAATAATGGGACAATTAGATAACCTCCTCTGAAAAGGCCATGTCCAATTTTTGCCTAGTCTTTGTGGACAGATGTGGGCAGAATGAGGAAAGTGTACATCTGTATTCCTTGAGCATTCGGTCTGCTTAATTTCAAAAATTCATTGTTCCGCCTGTATCGACAGCAGGAGGATGGCCAGTTTGGCAGGAGCCCGCCAGCTCGGAGATGGCAGAGGTCTGCGTCGCAGGTTTGAACATGCGAGACCTTAGGCTAGACGGCACTCCAGAGGTAAGGTGAGGAGCATGCAGAGTCATCTGTGTTGTCAGAACCCGTGGAATAAACACCTGGTTCAGAGTCACAGAAAGGTGAAATTCTGCATAGCTGCACTCTCAGCACCCTTCCTTGCCCTCCCCACTGACGAGGGAGGGAGAACCCTTTATAACCTCTGCAACCCAGTGGTGAAAGAAGGGTTTTAAAAGGAAAGATGGGCTTCACTGGCTTGACATAAACCTTAAGAGATGTAAAAACTGAAAAGCGCTGGATGGGAGTGGGCAGGACCAGAGGGAATTAGAACATATGCTTGGTATTAATGAAGGATACTTAGTAACTTTTCTTCTCTTACAGACTGGTACTCCCTTAAGGGGTTTCAGTAAAGTCAGTATTAATTGTTGTTGTTATTGTTCTAAGATACCACACAGCGTGCCCACAGGAGTGCTTGAGATTAATATTTTTATAGGACACTCACTAACAGACTCTAAGAGCTTGCAACGAAGTTACTGGAAGGAGAAAAGTTCTGTGCCTTTGCAGCTGCAGAAACCTTCAGACCTCCCAGAAGTGTCACAGTGTCAACAGCACTATCTAATAACGAGCTTCTTCTGAGATTTAGAGCGTGACAGCGTCTTGCTCCATTGACATACTTTACTGCTTCCATCCTTCCAAAGTTCAAATATGGTACAGTCCACAGCCTTAAGGAATCTCCCCACATCGTGAATCTAATTAGGAGAGAAAGTCCCACAATACATTTGATATGATTTACCACCATCTATTTCAACACCTTTAAAACATTCAGCAATGCGGGGGAAAAGACCGTTTTGGTGGTTTTCTTTCCACTAAAGGAAGCCTTGAATTTTAGATCCATTATGTTCAAACTGAACCTGAACAATAAATAAAGAAAACCAGTCTCAAAATTTAAAGATTTATATTACAGGACTGACCCAACACAGTAAGCCAGAGACAGAGTAGAAACCAGATGGTATAAGTACTACAAGAGGTGAAGCAGACAAAACATAAGGAGCTGAAGAGGAAATATGTCAAATCAAGACGACCCTACCATTTCAGGCTTATGAGTAATATTCTTACATTTGGCTGCTGCTCCCTTTTTTTCCCCCATTTCTCCCCTGAACTCAGCATCTTCAGACAATTTAAAAAGTCAGTCTTGCTTGCTACCTCGGACAGACTTCTCTTCTCTGTTCTATCACTTAGGTAAACAGTGCTGTAGCTCCTTCCAGCTGTGCAATGTCATGGCTAACTAGGGAATCAGTCCTGACAGACATTTCCAGGCCACAAACAGAGCTGTGATTTTCTTGCCATTTTAAATTTGTAAACAGCACAAATGTGCTGCTACTTCAGAAGCAGGATTTGGGCCTGTCAAGGTATAAATAATGGAGAATAAAGCTATTAAATGATGAGAAAGTGGTTCTAAAAAAACCCTTCCTTTTTGCATTAAGATATGTGATGCTTGAGCTGAAGTGCCTGCTGTGCGACATCGAGAGGGAGACACTACGCCTGACACCTCTCTCCAAAGTGACTGCCCAGTCAAGCTACCTCATATTCATTTTCTGGAGTTGATTCCAGCATGGACCTAAAGAACCAACTGTCTGTGTTAACCATGCCATGCTGCTGTGAAGTGTTGCAGGTCTGAAGACTCAAACTTTTCCAGCAAAATACTGTCAAGAACTTCTTGGCTGGTTGAGATAAATATTTCAGATTTCTAAAAGCTGGTTAAGCTCCTCTGAAGCAACCACATTGTCTTAATTTCAGTTGCTATTCCAGAACACATCTACCTCTGGTTGGCAATTTCTATGCTGCTTACATGCTGAAAACAAGCTTTGTATTTTTTATTACTCTAGGATGAGATAAGAAGGAATGGCACCAACTTGATCTGCCTGGTATCTGAGTAGATCTTGCAGTACAACACAGGTTGCCAACTGATTTATATCTATAGCACCCATCATATAGGCCAATGCAGACGCATACATCCTTAAACAAAACAACCAGGACAAGCAACAGCTCACATTACAATCTTGTGGGCTTTATCATCCTGTGATGTATTAAAGTCCTGTGGCTATGTCCAGATGGACAAGCTTGATAGCATTACCTCTCTTCCCGCCTTTCAGAGGACATAGCCTGCTTTCCTCCTGGAGTTCAGTGTTACAAACTCACTGCTGATTTAGTTGGTTTACAGCCTAAAGCATCATGATTTGATAGCCATATTATGACAAAACAACTGTTGCTGTCCAGTTTACCCAGATTCTATAGTCAAGCCATAGTTTTGCCCTTACTGTCTTTTCTATTTTACAACATGTCACTGTTGTATATGGGTTGTTCTCTCCCTGACAGTATCCAACCTAGAAAAGCATAAAGCTCACTTACACCTACCTTACAATACAATTACACTATAGACGCAACCTTGCTGTAATTCTAAGGTCATGGCTGAAGCTGTATGGTGAGGCAGAGAAAAAACCTGCATTGCTGTTGTTGATCTTTTACTTCCACTCTTGCATGGACATCAACAACTGAGAACAAAGTCTGTGAGGCTTGCTGGAGTAAATAACTAAAAGAAAAGTTACTCTTATGCATGAACAAACCCAATATGCAGCAAGAGACTGGTAAGAAGTATGCATTGCATTCATCCGGTTATATTGCAAGTTTCCAATAGCACCAGAAACCAAAGACAAAATCCTGAAGTCCCTCTGCATTTGTCTCCATGCCTGAACTTCAGGTCTACTACATAACGTCATTATAGATTGTGACCCTTCGTCTGAACTCTCTTTCACTGCAATCATTCTAAGCTAATGGCAGCAGAACTGCACATACTGTCAACTCAAGTGTATTTGGTATTACTAAACCAAAAAAATGGAACTTGTTTCTGTATTAGCATGAGGCTACTACATCATGAAGTCTTTTAGCAACCCCCATTAATTTTGGTGACAATTTCAGTAGTTTGCTTTTAGCAGTAGCATGGTATCATTTTACCTTTCAATTTAAAGCACTTTTATTTTTACCTTAACTGAAGGATAAAAGGAGAATGCTGAATGTTTTACAGACACTAAGGATACCAAGTAATTATATAGATTAAAAGGACACACATAGTCCTGTCACCACCTTACTGAACATCAACTTTGAGTAAAGCCATAGATAAAGCCAAATATTTAATAATTGTACGTAAGACTTTCAGAGCTTTACAACTGCAGAATTTTTCAGTGGCATCTGTTCAGAGATGTATTTTTCTTCCCTACTTCCCAGAGAACCATGAGGGCAGATTCAGGAACAACCAAAAAAAAAACCCAAAAACAAAAACAAACACCAAACCCCAAAAACCCCCAACACAACAAAACCCACAGCTTTTGATTATCAAGTATGTGCACACAAAAGCTGCCTTTATAAAAGTGACTCTGATCACATATGATTAATGTCTTTTCCAGTAAGGAAGTAACACAATGAAAATGCAATTTAAAAGAGACATTTAAGGTTTTTTTAATAGAATAGAATTGTTAAGTCTGCTTACTGTCTTAAACACTCCTTGATGAGCTTCATTCAGCTTTAAGTTAACGTCACAGGAAGAACAACAATTTGCTCAGAAAATGTGTCGAGAACTTAACCAATTAAGTAGTAATTCTATCAAGGATTTTCAGAATACTTCTTAGCAAGACAGAAGCCACAACCAACTACAGCAACAGGCTTAAAACATAAAATAAAATATTATTCAACTGTATGTACATCTCTAAAACATTCAGCTTACAAAACTATCAAACATACTTAAGTGTTTGTCATAGTGGCTATTGCTCAACTACAGCTTTAAACACTGATTCAAACTTACATATCCTATAATAAATTAAAGGTATTTCCCATAAAAATTCTGTTATAACTCTGCATTTAACACATATCTAAATCCCAATGAAGAAAGCTACATATATCAGCAGGGTGGGGGGTAGTGGTAGTGGAAATCACATGAAGTCTGTAGCAGCTGTCATCACAGGACTGTGAAACAAACCTATTCTACAGGAAGATTGGGGAAGGCTTCTAGGCCACATTCATGGTTTTATTTTATTTTGATTTATGAGAGACAACAGCAATATTTACCATAAGTTTTATTTAACTTTCACTACTACTTTTGTGCTGAACTGCATAGCTTGACTTAACTTTTGTGTGCAAGTAAGAGATCTTCAAGTCATCTGTGCACTAAACAATTCTCACTTGAGACTACTGTACACATAACTGATGGTTTTGTAAATGCAAATGACAGAGGGACTTATCCCACCCATTTCTACCAGAAAAAGATTTAAGACCTGAAAATATTTAGATTTTGCACAAAATCATGGAATGAACTGATGTGTGTCAAATGAGACAAACTATCCTTGCAGGAATGTTGCAATTGTGATTTCAAGCTTTAAGTTTATTTCAGAAATAGAGAAAACATGCAGCCTCATTCACTAATGAAAATGTTCTGATAAATATGCAAATTAGTCCGAAAACTAGTTAGAGAAGAGAAACGAAGGGTCTTGTCATTACATATTATGCCATAAAAATAACAGAAGAAAAAAAAAATCAAGGGCAGCCCAAGCTTTATATGTGAGGCTGTAGATGGATCTCAAGGGACCTAGTAAGCCCTGACACACCTGTACAGCTCCATGCTACAACACACAAACATTTCCCATCTTTGGAACCTGACATGCACAGTACACCTTCTGCTGACTACCGCTACCTTTGGATTAACAGGCTGCTGGAGCTTTGTCTCCTTTACAGCTCCATAGCTTTCTTCTGTACTTATCCCTTCATCTTAATCTCTAATATTGTCTAAGTATCTAACATAGACAAGAAATTGCTACCTGCTGAGAGAAGAAAAAAAGATAAAAATGTATTGCAAAATGTTTATCTCAGATCCAGAAGAAAAGTTATCTTTATTCCCCCACTTCAAATCTGTACCCAACAGAATTCTTTATAGGCTTTTCTGTTATTACTTTTATTCAAGACAGGGCTTTTTGTTAGGCAGATTTGTTTTCCTTTTTCAGAAAAAAAGGGGAATGGGTAATTGTCATGTCTCTTGCACTAAATAAACAAAACTGAAAACAGAAATTTACAATCACTGACCACATCCTTTCACAACGGCAGCTAAGTTAAGAGACTGCTTTTCCTTTGCTAGACTTTGAACCAGAGCAGGTATGTAGCTACCTGGCCTTTACTTACCTTTCTTTTGTCTTCATCTGCTGGATCAAATCTGAAAATGGTCCGATTCTGGAAAAAAAAAAAAAAAAAAAAAAGAGGGAGAGAGAGAGAGGAGTTTGCATTTGTTACATGAACATCAGCTGTCAAGTATGTAATACCTGGGAAGCTGTTATACAACTTTAGGAGTCTGGTTAAAACCATCCTTGAATAATGAGGCCAAAACCATGTTAACTCATGTCCTTCCCTATTCTACCCAACAGCAGTGAGCCACTTCAGTAAGTGGCTCCAACTAATGATTTCACAATTACCTCGCTATTGGTACAGAGCAAGCCTTGACCTGTGGGCTGTGTTTCCGACATGAGTTAACAACCTCACACATTGCCCTTTACAAGGTGAAAAACATAGCTATAGTCTGGCGTTTTACAGATACGTTATTACTCAGTCTCTTCCCCGAGCAATTCTTGTTTACAAGCTTTTGACTGCACTTTAAAGCGCACCTAACTGGAACAACCATAGTATAATCTTGCCCAGAAAACAATACTACAAATCAAATAAGCCTTACTACTAAAACTACCAGTTTCCCTGTTGTGGCAATCTCCAAAACACATTACCATGGTATTTGTTTCTCTGGCACTGTCAAACACAAGATAGACATGGTCTAACAAGGAGTACTTATTTCCTGTTAAACACTTCAAATAGTAATTGAGTCTAGTTCTATGTTAGTATCCTGAAGTATGTTACTAGTGAAATACTACTCATATCACAAAGTTTATTCTGCCAAAGAAAACAGCAGTAATACCAGAGAGTTATTTTAATGATGTTTTAAAACTTCCAAGCTAAATTATTAAGTATGATGAACAGCTTCTAAAAAAAAAAAAAAACAACCAAACCCTCAGTTATTCCTAATACACAACTTGCTATATCATGCAAGTGATGAAGAAACAAAAGTGACCCCCCACAGCACATTAGTGAGCCTCTTACCTTTCATTGCACAAGCTCACAGATACACAGACAGGGCTTGGACATCTACCCTACCACCAAGGGTTACCAATATCAGTCAGATCCTTGAGGATGGTAGGAAAATAATTCCTCTCCTTTCCCTTCCAGGGCTCCCAATAACACTACTGAACCACAGGAGTTCAGCAAAATGCTAGCAAAAAGCAGATGAGCAATTAACCAAGAGAAGGCAATCTTTGCATTTGCACATGAACAGCTTTGGAAATTTACAAAGGGAATGTAGTGACAGTAAGTAGTTCAGGCACTGGAAGAACAGAGATTTGGAATAATCATTGCAAATGGGACAGCATAGAGGAGCAAGAACAGACCTATTAATTTCTCTCCTTATAGTTATTCTATAGCCACCTGCACCGTAGAACTACACTTAATCCATCCTTTCTTTTCAATTAAAGCGTATTTAATTTGCTATTTGGGAAAAAAATAAGGAAACCTAAAGCCCAGAAGAGGCATGGGTAAAGATCTGGAACCCAGAGTACCGTGCCTACTCTTTGCTGGCCCACAGGCAGTATTTCCTACATCTCTCTGTGCAACGTAGATATATTAAGGCAAACTTCTTAACAAGAAATACAGTAAGAGAAATGTCATATTGAGATGGTATTAAGAGATTCCCATTCCACTTCAAAAGTATTTAGCTACACACGTAAATCCAAGACTTCATTCAAAGACTTGAAATGCCAGAAGAGAAAACACACCAGCTCTCACTCTGTCCTTGAGAATTCAACTTAAGCCTAAATAATTCATCTCGGGAAGCTGCCAATGCGGCATAAAATCCAGTAGAGCAAAATTAAGAAGTGATGTTTGTGTGTGCTTTTTGACTGAAGACATTTAACGAAGGGTCATTTTCAAGGGTAAAGACAGGAGATAAAAGGTTCCCTCAATCAGAATCCTTCCTCTGTACCTTAGAGGTCAGTGAGTTAAAACAGTTTGATGTGTCTTATGAACTCTAGGCCTACCAATGCTTCAGAGAAAGTGCCCTGCAACTGCATCAATCTCTACAACTGAATTTCATGTGCACAAAAGGCAGCCTACACGGAGACCGTTGCTTCTTCTGGAAGCTCAAATTTGAGTGAAGATATCAGTTATTGCCATTGTTAGACTTAAAATATATTGCACGTAAGACAGCAAACTTCAAGCCATCCCTTGGAGGCTGAAGAATAACCGTATACCAATCCACATTCTTTTGGCTTTTCTGCTAATCACAGAGCTAGGAATCTCTGACTAAAAACCTGCATGTTTCTTCCTGTAACAGATTCCTAAATTTCATCTGAAAGTTCAACACAACTGCATTTAAATTACAGCCAAACTTTGAGTAGTACCAGCTTTAGGGACTTGTGTGCCATTCACAGAATTGTCTATGCAAAGGACAGACACTTGATGGGTCAAGATGTGAGCTTTAGAAACTGACTATACTGCTCTACTAAATTCTAGGTGTCAAAATGTCTCTACCAGAGGAGGGGGGTGGGGAGAAATCCACTTAACATCTAGCTTCATTCCAATTTCTACTTCCCAATATTACCAGAAATCCCTTCACTTCTTGACTTAGCCCACACATATCACACTGTAATAGCAATAGAAACTAGGTACTCTTTAATACAACAGGTTGGGCTTTTAATGCTGACAGGTAACCCTGCTTTTAGCTGTCAACCCTTTTCCCTTTGCTTGGCCAGAAACACAGAGCAATCAAGTGAGGGTTGGCAGTCCATTTTACACACACACACACCCCCACCACCACTGCAGAGCTACTCCTCTGCACGCTGACAGGGCACGGAAGCGGCGCGAAGGGCCCTCTTCCACACGCCAAAGGGCTGCCGGCTAAGGGCAGCACCTCGGGCAGGTGAGCAGGGGCACGATGTTGTTACCCAAGAGACTTCAGAGTTATTTTATCCAGCCTCTTCGCAGAGGCACAGGCAGGTTAAGAGACTTCTGAGGTAAACTTACGCTGTGGAATAGCTCTTTTTACAGCTTGATCACCGATAACCCGCTATGCTATACGTCGGGCAGGTGAAGCAGAGGCAAGGCAGAAGGCGCGGGGGGCCAAGCGTGGCTACCGGCTCGATCTACCCGCGATACCGCTGGCTTTGTGCTCCCCTGACCGCCTGCTTTCCTCTAGGCGCTGCCCTCGCTCACCACCCCGAAACCCCACGGTGCCCTGCGCAGCCTGCGGGCGGAGAGCACACGGGGAAGCGCGGGGGACGCGGGCAGGCTGCGCCACGCAGGCCGCCCCGGCACCGCTAGCTGAGGGAAAGGCAGCAGAAGCGGTGACCGCAGGGGACCCGCCGCAGAGCCGAGCCCGCGGGGCAGTGGCCGGAGCTCCGGCAGGCCGGGGGAGCGGGGGCGGAACCCTCGCGGCCCGGTGCCGGCGGGGCTGCCGAGGGCGGGGCGGCGACACCGCCGGGGGGAGCGGGGGCGGAGGGGCCGGCTCGCACCGCGGGGGGAGGGGGAGGACACCCGCCCTCCGCAACGGCCCGTTACCTCCTCGTTGTACCGTGCCAGGACCCGCTCCACGACCTCGGCGCCACCGCGCCCTTCCACGGCCTCCAGCACCGCGCCCAGCTCCATGCCCGCCGGACGCCGCCTTTGCCCCGCTCCTCCGGCAGCAGCCGCCACCCCGCCGCGCCCCGACCTCCTACCCCGCGCCCCCCTGACGTGACGTGACGCAACGCAACGATTCCCTTGGAAACCGCCCGGACTGGCAGGCAGCGCTCGCGCGCTATTGGTTGGTGGGGAGGGCCGCGTGCACCGCCAAGCCCTCCCATTGGCTGCCCTCCCGCCCAGTCCCGCCGGCAAGAGAATGTGGCGAGAGGACTACGCCTCCCAGCATGCCATGCGACGCGGGACTGCGGTGCGCGGCGAGATCCGCGGGCTTTGGTGCCGCGGGGCACGATGGGTGCTGTAGTCCGCTCGGGGCAGTCCCGACCGACGCCGGGCGACGAGGGCGGCGGAGCGGTACGAGGAGTGGGGATTCGAGCGTCAAGCGGGCGCCGCCGGCCGGGAGAGGTCCTCGGGTTGGTCAGTGGCACAAAGCACACCCCGACGCATACCCTCCTCGTTAGGCTTTGCCGTAACGCCTGGCAGCAAAACAAACGCCTTTTTTTCTCAAATCCAAGCCACCAGAGCGGTGACCACACGAAAATTCACCATTTCCATTTGGAGACAAACCTCTCTCTCTGAGGGACAGCATGGCCGCCTCCCCCAGACTGCCTGATATCCACTCACAGAGGGGTTGATATATTTTTTGGAGGGTGTTGATGCGGGTGTGAGCAGAGGAGAGACGCCAGTGCCATGCCGCTGCCATGTTTTGTCTGGGCAGTGGCGGGACGGGACGGTGGGCTGCACCCACGCGAGAGCCAGCGGTGACAGAGCAAAGCTGAGCTAAAGTGCTCTGCAAGACCAGAGGTTTAAACAACATTGAGAAGATAAGAAGGATTCCCATACTCAGGGTGCCCTACAATCAAAATTCATTGTCCAGATAGCAGAAAATTATATATCGAAGTTAACAAAAAAACACGTAATACTTCGGAGGGAGCTGTGGTCAGTCTCTCCTTGGGCTGTTTACTCCTTCAGCAGCAACTCAGGAGGCACTCTGTGGTCACGAAGAGAAACTTTTCATCTCACAAACGATCGGCTCCGTGCCGGAAAATACAACAAGGGCAGGGCAGTTTCATCTGCAGATGGATGGTGGCTCCAACGAGTGCTGAAGGTGCTAAGGTGTGCCAGCGTATGCCTGTGTGTGTTTAAGATGCAGACCCAAACTAGGATCTGGATTTTTTGGTTAGGGGTTTCTTGCCACAATGGGTTGAACTGAGATACAAAACCAGAACAACACAAAATGAGCCTGAAGTGCATAACCATTTCTTCTGAGTCAGGTCCATGTGTACACTAATGCAGCTTTTGAGAGAAATCCAGTAAAAATGATCCTTTGTTTGATTTACAGTTCTATCATAAAGCATAAGCCTGCTTAGATTTACTTCACAGCACAGCAAAACACTCATTTTACTCATACATTGCCAATTACTTTTATTTTTTAATTAAAAAACCCTAAAAAATAAAGACTAGAAAACTGTTACTGCCCTTTAAAGGCACATTGTTATTCATCATCAGTGCATTTTAGTTTCCACTTTAGGTAGCATATGAAGGATTAGGATTTCAATGAAAGAGGGGGACAGAATAAATTGCATCCTCTACCAAAGAACTGCCAGACCTTTTCAGATGGGTGCATACCATGAGCCCTTCCCATGTTAGTCAGCTTTATCTAAACCTTCCAAAGCAATGTCTGCCCCTGAATTTCATGGGTTTCAGGGTCAGTCACAACAGAATTGTGGGGCTGGGGAGGTCAGAGGCCATTTTTGTCAAAGGGTAGTGACCTTAGCAGCAAGAGGTAGCCTGACAAAAACAGGATTCATGCTAGTGAATGGAGTTCTCACTGCTCTTCCCCCGCTGAGTCTTTTTTCTACCTGGTAATGAAAAATCTTGAAGAATTGTAATGGGTTTTTATATGCATACATACATATATGTTTGTGTGTATGCATCTATTAAAATATTATATATGTTATGTTAGTTATGCTATAACATATAACATTACAATATTTTATATATTACATCTATCTTTTGTTATATGTTTTAGCCCATGATAAAGATCACACTTTTAATAAAATGTGTTTGTTGTGAGAAGACAGAGAAGAAGGAAAAGGAAAAGGAAAAGAAAAAGAAAAAAGGAAAAAGAAAAAGAAAGAAAAGAGAAATTGAATATTTTGGCATGTGATATAAAAGCTTCTTCAGAAAGATTTGTGCAGTCACATATTTACTTTATATACACATAAATACGTGGCTAGGCACAAAACAGCAGTTTCAGTTACCATGGTCAAGGGAAGGGCTTAATTAACAGTCTGCAGGCTCTGACTCAGGAGGTTTGGCAATTTGTACTGGGATGATTTAAGAGACTCCTGCCCCTAACTAGCCACTCTGCCCAGAGGTTATCATCCTCTCACGAGCTGCTGCACTTCACAGCCTGGTGTATACCCGTGACCTGAAAGCTGCAGCAGTTTATATTAATATGGTGGGTTCTGACCTGCAGTGGTCAAAGAGGGGGCCTGCTTTCCCTTGCAGCCCTTCTGATGCAGATGGTGGTGGTGACCTCTGTAGAGCTGTGTTCAGTAATCTATATATTGCTCCCCATGAATGTCCAGTTTAAATTTCAAAGCCCTCATCAGGAAGCAGTTCAAAGGTGTTTGGAAGTGCATGTTCAGACTCCTGTGGCATCAACACAAGTTTCAAAGTTAATTAAAAGAAAAAATGAAAGACTGTGGAGGTTCTTTTGCAAAAGACTTTCAAAGCCCTATCTGACTGGCGATGTTCTGTGGCTCTTTTTTATGAGCAGCTTTGTGGTGCTGCTGTTGGTCAAAATTCCCTCTCCCAGCACTTCGCGCATGGTGTTGCTGTTCTCCACTCAGAAAGTCATTATTTCTGGGGCTGACACCATATCCAATATCCATCCTCCTTCCTGAACAGTCTCTCTGGGCTCTTCATGTCAGGGTAACTGAGTTGTCCCCAAACATGTTGAATGATGCGGCACATTTGTAGACTAAAATATTCTTGCTTTCTCTTCTCTTTCGGTCAATGGGGATTAGACTTCATTTGGTTTAACAAGTTCTAAAAAATGTAGGACGTGCTTCTGGCTTCCCTTGAGTGGTGCTAGGGTTCACCTCCTTCCTGATCCTTCCAAAGACCCAGCTTTGAGTTACCAGTCCATTCTGCCCACAAGCGTCTCGCCTAAACATCTGGTCCTTGGAGGGACCATGGCAGGTCATGGTCAGCAGTCCATCAGGTAACTGGAGATTAATCAGTGTCCCAGCAATAGTGAATTCGTGAGCAGGGTCACAGCAGGCTCTTGGCAGATACGATGCAATGCAGAGATTTGGAATCCGTTGGAGAAGAGAAAGCGGATTTTTCTATTCTAGTGACACTGTCTTTCTCGTACTAATTTCTCACAGTCTTGATGAGGCAGATATTTCTATGCTTGTTAATAATTAATAGGCCAGAATCAATGTTTTAATTTAAACATCTTCAATAACAAAATGCAAAGTAGGACTTTGGTCTCAAACACATCAAAACTCCATCTGCTAAAGACTGGCCACTCAAAAAACTTCCTCACATTACTTACTTTCTTCATGTGTAGACAATTTTGCCTGAAGATAACTTGAATAAGAATGAAATAGATGAGTTAGCCTAAGCCGGATCTCCCCTGTCCTTAATAAAAGTGAAGAGCAAATGTATATTGGGTAATAACACCAGCTGACGGGGTAAAATTTTAGAAGGTCTGTGACACTAACCTAGGAATCAAGATTTTCATCAGATATGCAAAGGTGGACATAGGGTCCCGTTGTGTTTCTGAAAAACCTCACCAGGACCTTGGCTGAATATTTAAGTGCCTGAACACTTGCCAAACCTGGCCTGGAACATTCTCCCTCCCTCAGTTCTTGCAGATTTCCAGCTCATTCCTGTAGTTATTTCAGACCCCAAACTCTCACCGGTTTACCCACTAGTTAAATATACATGGTCTGAGAATTTTGCCACTTTATTTAGTTACCTAAAGAAAAATGACTTTTCTGTTTCTGGTTTTCCAGACCTGCCTCGGTGAGTACACTGGCTTGGGTGACCAACAGCAGCAGGACTTAAACCAAACAGTACAGAGTCATGCGTACAGTCATAGCCTTGAGCTTGGAGCCCTTTCAGCTGAAAGCACAGGTGTAGGACTACGCATTTGCTGTGAGTTATATATGTTCTCAAGTCCTTCATTGGATAAAAACATACGTGGTCACATTTAGGGTTTTTTGAAGGTTTGCAGCTTGTAGAAGTTTCTGCATCTATGTAAATTTAAATGGTATCTATTTAATTTCAAGAACTTTATTTGACTGTGAAAATCCCTCATATGCCTTGCACAACTGTACAAATAACGCTTTTGTCCATTTTAGGCATAAACGTGGTTAGCATCACACTGGGTGCTATCAAAGATTTTATTTACAAAACAATTACTAAAATGCCTGATGTCATATTTCCATTTATTTATTTCTTACCCATAGGGTAATAGGTCCACCATAATTGCTTGGTGCATTTTATAATACAGAAGAAAAAGCTATGTTAATAAAATCTAACAAAACCTCACAAATAGCTACAAATCTGACAGAAAATGTCTAAGAAAAATTCTCCCCAAAATACAATACATTTTTCCACACATACACAGTACAGAATAAGTTCAAAGGCACAGCTTTGAATTTTGCTTTTGTAGAAGTATATAGAATTATCACCACGTGAAGGAATTGAGAGAACAGTTTCATACCTGTCAATAGGTAATTAAATGAATAATCATGTTTGCAGTGTCATTTTCTTTACATAATTGCTTCATATCATCATATTTAACATATGTGGCTCTGAATCCAAAATCTTCCCAGTCCCCAAGTCCCTTCTTAACCTTGTCATTACTGACCAGAGAAGTTAGATTTTTCCAGATTGTGCAAACTTAACACAAATACATATATAATAAGAACAATAGTCAACTTAAGGCAGTGTATAATTCAATGCTACATGTCTTTTCTTTTCTTTTGTAAAGATCAAACTCACTGGATCAACAGAAAGGTGCATCAATATACAAAGTTAGGTGTAAAGTGAAACCTACCAACAACGCGTCTTTTAAGGAGCCAGACAGAGGAATTGATATCAAGTGATGACTTGGCAGAATGGTTTTTAAGGAATGCATTAAGAGCTTAAAAGAAGAACAGATGACAGAGTTTTGCTGAGGGTGAATTTCCTGTCTTTAATTCAAATTATAAATAGTTCCAGTACTTTTTTTGTAAGACTCATTAACATTTATCAATAAGAGAGGGAGGAAAAAATGGCTCACTCAAACTGACGTCACACAGGGTTGGCCCACATGCCAGAATTAAAAAAGGCACAGATCGGCCCAAAAAGTGGTTTAGAATAGCACAAAAATCTTTTTCGGCTACGGGAACATTCAGTTATACTGGTCTGCAATCTGCCCACATTATGAACTACGTTTACTTGCCCAGGATCTTTTCCATCTTCACCTCCCTTGAAGAACGTCCATGAAAAGTCTCACATAACATGAAGTTTTTAGAACTTTTTAAGTATATGGGCTCAGCTGATACCAGTCATTTTCATTTAGCCCAACCTGTGGTGGCTTCGCCATTGATGTAGGCAAAGCCGGGAAAGTGTTGCATGTGCTCATATTCAGAATTTCTGCGTGTAGTCAAGGGAGTGTACATGTCACTAGAATTTCCATATCTTGTGGAGTGCATGGATGGGCTCGTGTAGCAGGAGTTCGCGGCCGGGACCTCCGGCCAGCGAGGAGTTACTGGTGTGGGATGCAGCCTTGGAGTACTGCTCATCAAACAGGGCTCCATTCTTGATGTTGGGCTGTTAAAAGGGTACTACAATAAAAACAGAGAGAAACAAATTAAAGAATTATCTACTGCATACTTAATTTTAAAATAGGGGCTGGTGGTATCACAATTCTGTTTTTAACAAAATGAAAATCATATGAATTGGCAGCCTTCCAACAACTAGGTAACATACTGAAGGTGGAATACCCGATAACTAGTGCCTGCAGTCAAACCAAAGTGCCAGTCTTGCAAAAGTCTTGCAAAGCAGTCACTGCCTTTAAATACTGATTTAGTTTATCAAAGACCTAGGTACTGGCAGGTATACCTGGGAGCAAAAAAATAAATTTAATTCTTCCAATCTTTTTCTCACAGCTTTTATGTGGAAACTTGCTATGCAGTGAAAAACAGAGTATAAAATGTCCCAACTCCTGCTTACTCAACTGAGTTTTGAGGGAGGGGAGTAAAAGGATCTTTATTGCTGGAAAGGTGCCTTCCCTTTTAAATGTTCACAAGCCATCCTGCAAGTTTCTGTGGAAATATTGTATGGTCTGGTCTCAGAACGAGCAGCTAATTGGAGAACTTCTGAAAAGAGGTAGGCAGAAGATGAATCTCTCTATTCCCCAGCTGTTCACAGTGACAGTTGGAAACTAGAAATCAAAGAAGTTTGACAAATGCCTCCCACTAAGGGGAGGATGTGCTGAGGATAGGATAGGCAGGAAAACAGAGAATGGCTTTTGCCCTGTGTAGTCACAAGCTGCCCAGCAACAGAAAGTAAACTGTGCTTAGGAGCACTTGCTTAACATCTGTTTATCTTATTGCCTGTCTTACAGGAGCAGATCATCTGTGTGCTGTACGTAAGAAATGGCTCTCCCTGTTTTGTCCTCCTATTATCCAACCGCATCACAGAGATGGTTTGGATCCCTGTTCCCCTTGACCAGCCATGTATCTTCAGAGCTTCTATGTTTTACATGCAAATGCATCCATACACACAGGGCTGTACCTTTTCTACAAAAAGTGTCATAATTTTAAATTTCCTGATCTTGGATTGTTTGACACTGTGGTGTTTCCTTAACTAGAAAGCTGTCACCAAAGTAGGACTATCACTTCTTCTGATGCTTACAAAGCTTGCAAGCTGCATGCCAAACTATTTATGACTGAGGACTGTAAAACACCTTCCCCATATTTTGGAGGGTCATGGAGAGAAGAGCTGTGGTAGTTGTTCCTAGGAACAACATCAGCAGTGATTCCCAAAGGGTTTCATTACATTACTCCACTGCCGGATGGGGCTGGGGTTAATCAGTTGTGTAAGTGGGTCCCCAAGGCAATTACAGCAATGTCTCCATGAGGAGTTTCTGCTGACTCCCTCCAGACCACAGCCAGGAAGGCAGCCCTGCCTTGGCAAACGTATTCAAACAGTTCACAAGCCTCAGGCAGCTCAAAAGCCACACGCTGGCCACTCCTAATTAGAGAGGAGAAAGAGAAGACTATTTTTGACCAAAGTACTGTAGTTAGTGATTTAACATATTCTACCGTGTCCTGGGGAGACAGGCCAGTTAGCAGATGAGAGAAAGAAGAGATTAAAGCTGTACAATGCATTATTTAGTATATATTTCTCAACACTACAGAGACTGTGGATTTGCCTGTGCAATCAGCTGCTGAAACAGGCTCGTAAATGGCAGCACCATACTGGAGCATCAAGACTTCAAGTGGTACTGCTAATACAGCTATAAGAATAAGCTGTCTTGACAACAGTGGCAACAAGTCTATACAAGATCATCTACATTTCCATCTTCATTCCAGCAAGAGGCTTTTCAGTAGGAAAATTCAGCAGAGATTAGGCACTGACTGCAGAAAGCCTTATATTCCTTTGCAGAAGAATCAAATTTGCAGAATTGCTGGCCTTCCAGAAGCTTTTGCTGAAGATAAGAGCTGCCTGTGCCCAGCAACAATGAAACTCAAACTTTGAAGTTTTATATGAGGTGATTTGAATTTAGGATCATGGTTGTCTCCTTTAACTCATTAATTAACTCATTAATTAACTCCCTCAAAAGACAAACAACTTGCAAGTATTCTAAGTAAACAGAAGAGGTTCCAGAAAAAGTTGAAACAATTTTTATATTTTTAATATTTGGGAGACTAGCTAGTAGATTTAGGATGCAGCTTTCCTGGTCTGCACCAGTAATACACTGAAGTAATTTTCATGCTAGTGCCTGCTGACTGCCTTCACCTCAACATCTTGGTGAACAAAGCTTCTGCCATAATGAATACAGAGGAAAAGTTGTCATGTGATTCACTACAGCTTCAGAGTTGAAATCATCTCCCCTATCTTTAGTTGTCAAAAAGTCAGGCATCTAATAAAAGTGAGTCATCTGTGCTCTGTCTACAGCCAGCGGAAGAATTTATCAAACCTTGAGATAAATATTTAAGACAGAAGATGAGCAGTCCTCAGTAGATGGCTCTTTTCTTCCTCCTCCTACATGATGTAATCCATTAGTTAGATTGGATCAAGTTAAATAATAGTCCCTTTTCCACAGTTGTCAAATCCATAAGTTGTTTTTCTTGGCTGATCTCAAATGTGCCACTAATGACTGTGTACAAAATGCTTTGAGAGGGTAGGAGTCGGGACCAGGATGGATCATTGGGAAAAAACCACTCCACACAAATAATACATTTTTAACTTTCTGTTTTCTGTATGTCACCTATGGAGCTGCAAGATGAGGGCCAAGCTAGAAACATTCTTGTCTTCAGTAGTGTTTTACTTGATATCAATTATCATGGTCTTTGCCTTTATTACCCATTGATCTATACTTGAAGTCACTGTAGACTCTTGTATTAAAGAATATATTTACAGCAAGATTAATCTAGATTTTTTCCGTAATACACCAATGATTATCTCTTGTCTTCTTCCCAATGTGATATTTGATCTGCTCTGTGTTAACCATAACAGGGTCCTTTGCCATCCTGACTCAGTGCAATTTTCCTTTGAGGTTGTGACTTACAACAGGGGAATTACTTGCTTTCATACCCCTTACAAATGCCAAGAGAAAGCCCTGGGATCAGCCAGGATAATTTGCTACTTGATAAGTTGTAGATTGCAAAACTTTCATCTATAACCCAAGAGGAACAAAATGAACTCTGGGAATATTGTGGTGGGTCTCCTGGTTGTATGTGGCATTACGTGGGGAAGCCACATAATGTCTTTTAGGTAGTTTTGACCTAAACCTGTGCTGCTGGGGGAATGAAACCTTGGCTCCCAGAATGAGCTTCAGGATGCATTGAAAAGGAAAGATAATCCTCCTCCTATCTGCAGTCAAGAGGTCATGCTAAGGCTTACTAAGAAGGCAAGGGTAATGGCTGTGCATGAGGGGACGGGATACAGTGGGCTGCTTTTCCTTTTCATCAAGCGCACCCGATGCAGCTGTGTTTATGAATGTGTCATGAATGTAAAAAGAATAATTGCTTGCAAATAACATGGACCCTAAATATCTAGTATTTTACAATAAATTCTGTTATGACTGAATGCAAGATGGAAAGTTTTGTAATGGTAGGTCAGCTAATCGCAAATGAGTCAGTGACTTCTTTTTCCCTACAGTGAAGAGACTATTGAAAGACAATATTTTTAAAGTACTCGTTGGCCCCTGCCTGACTATTAACTCACCCAATGAAGCATCTATTCAGCCTTGTTGGAGTGTCCAAAGCATAGCCATCTGGGCGGATGCCTGCCCATGCTGCCTGAATCACCTTTCACACTCTACATCCGGTTTAATGAAGAGTGCTTAAGCATGCTGAACTCAAAACACTGGGGCCTAGTGATCTTTGCCAGATATAAAAGCGACGTTTGTTGGAGGGCTCTTGACAGGAAATTACCATTTTCTGGGTTAACTCACACTTGCTGCTACTGCTGCCGTTAGACCTAGACAAGAAGCCCTTTAAGTCTGGGAGACTTTGAGCAGATTATTGTTAAGGCCTTGCCCAAAAATGTAAAATTAATTCAATTTCTTTTAGTATTATTTTAGAAAATACAACGTTAAATATGTCCTCCCATTAAGTGAAGACTGAGTTCCTGCAGTGTGAGGATGGAGAATAATCTCTTTATTCTTATCCTCAACTCACTGACTGATTATGCATGGAGGTGAAAGGTGTCTCTGTCCAAACAGCAAAATATTTTCCTTATGAATGTATGTGGCTCTGACTTTACATTGCATCAGCTCACACTTTTGCAGAATGCTGTAAGTTAATGTACGTTAGCCACTACTTTAGGACTTGTAAATAACTCATATTAGAAGTTCTAGCAATTGTGAAGAACTGGCTATAAATTAACTTCATAAAAATATGCTTAAAATCTCAAAAAATAGCATAGTCAAAACTATTGATTGATTGCATCTTTATAACCTTTAATTTGATCCTTTTCTCCACAAATTTAAGGTTACCAAATATTAGTCTGTCAAATAGGCTGGGTGAAACTTTCAAGTCAATCTAAATTATTTTGGTACTTTTGGGAGTGGTATTTGGAGCCTTATGACAATGCCATTTGTAATGATTTAAAAAGAAGTTAAGACATTTGCTTCCTGTTGCATTCAATACATAATTACTTCAATTACATTCTAACAATCTCAAGTCTGTTATGAAGCCATACAGTTAGGAACAATGATTTTTGTTGCATGGGTGGGATTTGGATAGCAATTTTTTCTTTTCTGTCATTACTAGCAGTTTGATGACAGAGTGGTTATTGGGAAGGGTATATTATTCTTACTGCACTGATATTGTCATGAGCTTATACTGTGTATGTGCTGGAAGGACAAGAACTTTTCCCCCTTTTTTTTTTTTTTTTTTGTGAAGTAGATGGGCCAGGACAACATGAATGGACACTAAAGCATGGGCTTTTCTGGGAGAGGATTTCTTTGGCTCCTCCACTGTAACAAAAACCAGTTACTTCCAGTACTGCCCCCATGTAAATCCTGTAGAGGCATGTGAAGGGAAGTGAAGATGTGGTTGGGTAGAATTGTGGCATGCAGCATTGCACAGAGAAACCAAGTGGTGCTGCAACTCATAGGGCTTTTCTGGGAAGTTATGCGAGACCACTGCAGTCCTCAGAGCAGTTTAGGAGAGTCAGATGCTCCTTAAAGCTCCTTTAACTATGGCCCCAGTACTGTGCTCTGTGCCTCCGAGAGGTGCAAACCCAATCTACCACATGACAGCTGATTGTACTACTGCAGCATTTTCCAGACTGGTTTGTTCTGTCCAGACCATAGAAGTAAACTATGCTCTTCATAAACCAAATCTCTCAACAGCAAAACAGCAGTGCAAGCACTGGCTGATACAAATGTGCTCCTCCCAGTCCCAGAAGCTGATTAGTGCCTCTTGAGGGCAGAGCGCCAGTTCAGATAGGTGACCCTGGCTGTGCTCCTGAGTGCAACAGGAGATAGCTTGAAAGCAGAAAAAAAAGCTTGTCTTTAAGGTGGGAACTGCATCTCAAGGAACAAAAAGGGAAACACTGCTATGCCACGTCTATGACTCTCTGTTAAGTACCTCCACCTGAGATACACCATTTGGAGGTGGATGCTCCATTTTGGAAGTGCAAAGGAAGAAAAGGTAAAACAAGGCTGTGTGCAGCATGGGGTCTAGGAGTGCTTCCCAGATCTGGGAGCTTCTTGACTGAGTCCCTCCTACCTACTCTGAGATCAGGTTTGCACAGAAAGGCTGGAGGGCAGCTGCAGCTCCAGTAGGTTCCCTGATCAGCACAATTGAGAGAACAGGACGTTCGCATGCTCCCCAGGCTACGCCCACCCTGCAGTGCACTTGTAGTCTTTAGATAACTCCTGTTTATAGAGCATCCATCATAAGAGAAACTAAACAGATGGTAACTCTAAGTCTGGAAAAAGAGATGACAGGTGGTGGCATTGTGAAGGGGTTACCTTTGAAAGGGGTGTCTCTTTGCTAAACTCAACATAGGTTGATAAGAATGCTCAGAGGCTTTTAGACAGAGTTGTTGCCTATTTTCTACCCTGGCACGTGGTACATAAAACTGCAGAGAACTGATGAAACATAATGGCAGTATAGATGTGTTTAGGTACCCACACAGTCCCCTTCTATATGATGATGGAGTAGCATCATAGGATTCTATGCAGTTCTGCACTATGGCTTAGAGAATTAGGTAGTAACAAATCAATCTGTAGATAATTTTTCTTTATTTGTGTGCCAGGCTCCTGGCCAGTAAGCCAAGTCAAGAAATGAGCAATCAGGCCTGGAGTTACAAGGAAGAAACTGTTCTGAGAACTATTCACAGATGCTAATGAAAGAAAAAAAATTCGGATTAAGACCAAGGTTTGAACAGACTGTCCCTGTCAACAAAAAGACTTTTAGCCATCAGTGGGAATTAGTCAGCCTATGCTGCCAGAAGTAACCAGTTTTAGGCTTATGCTGGGCGATTAGCTGCAGATATTACTTCAGCAGAACATTTACTCCTCTATAAAGTTTTTTACAAGCTATCTCCTCCATTTTTTTTCCTTCTTGTCCATCTGAGAGCCACTGATCTTTATGAAACTATGAGCTACTTACAAAATTTGTGTTTAGCCCAAAGTCACAAGACACCACATTCCTCTGTGAGCCAAGGTAAGCTCCAAGACTGTCTCATAAGTGGGAGATAACAGTAACCTCAAAGGCTCTCACCAGTCTCTTACAGTACAGGGTGTGAATGAGCATGCAGCTGTGACACATGGTACTTCAGCGGTATCAACCTTAGCAACTATTGCTGTCTTATTTCCTCTAACACTAGGGGATTCAAATTATCCAGAAGCCTCCCACTGACATGGATTTGCCACTGGTCAGGTGAATTAGGCTTGGCTTGGGACCCCCACCTGCACTTTTCAAGAGTTATACATAGTACAAAATCTTTGGCTGTGTGACTTCTTTCCCAACACAGCCCCACTGTAAGGATTCCAATGACAAAACCACAGTAGATGTTCTAAAATTAATACAATGCAACCATCATTGTATGGTCAGGTTGGGATCAACATGCTACATGTCGGCAAATAGAATTTAAAAGGTGACTCATTCCCTTCCCCTTTCCCAGCTGTACAGTTCCCCACTTCCACCAAATAAAATTTATTCCCTCCATTCCCCTTCCTCCAGTTCCACGTTTTTTGTTGATGGTCTGTAAATAGTATCTGTGAAATGATCCACCTTAAAGTTCTACTAAACAAACAAAAAAATCAAAATCACAGTGCTCTGTTTTTCTTCAGGAACATGTCTCTGGGATAGAAAATAGCCTCAAAATAGCAGATCTGATAAAACATGGAGTATGTTGCTCTCTTCCACAGAAGGAGGTTGGACATGGTGTTCTTTGAGACCAAAATAGTAATTTATAGCTGCAACCTAAACCCCACCTCAATTACATGTCACCTGTTTCAGCTCAGACTCCTGTCTGGGACAAGGTCTCTCTCTGAATCCATGTTGGTAGAGGAGAACTTACTCCACATACAGATTTTTTTTCTTAGGAATTAATCCCTAGACACTATCCTAAAGAGCATGATAGAATATTAGCTAAAGTTGAGCCAGAGTTCTATATTTGGACTGAATATAGATTATAACAAAGAGCTCTTTTGAAGAGTTATGGTCAATGCCTCCTCAGCTGATTATATTACCACAGCCATACACAGTGCAACTCCTCCAGTTTCAGTATAGTGGCAGCTGTTTATATATTCACTGAAAATTTGGCTTCCTGTATTTTGATTTTGCAATGTCATGAGTCCTATTGCAATTCCTTGCACCATGTTCCCCTCAGAAAGTCTGCTAGAGAAAGAGTAGAATCATAGAATCATAGTATTCAAGTAACTTCTTACTAGGAACATCTTATGAACTTTTTTGGTTAAAAGTAGCTAAGAAAGGACTTATCATCAGGGCAGGCATTTTACATAAGCTCACTTAGCTTTAAAAAGAATGTCAGCAAATTCCATATTAAACTGTTCAAGACATTTAGATTTTTGAAAGTAAGGTTTCAGTTTGTAGCTCCTTTCAATACAGAATGAGCACATTGATAGGGTTTTGTTAGCTGTGTCGTGCTGTGAGATTCCATCTCAGTTTACAAGCAGCATGAGAAAAACATGCTAAATACAAATTGAAATAATTTTGCTCTGAGGTGTGATCATTGAATTGTAGCTGTTCTTCATGTATGTTCAGGACAGTTCAAGAACTATCAAGAGAGGAAGAAATGATCTGACATCTGCACTTGTAGAGACAGCCTACTACAGTATGAAAAATATTTGCATGATATTAATATCTGTTACTGTTTCCATATAACATGTTAACCAGGACATGAGTAAACTAAGAATGTGTTGATCTTGATTTGCTTTATTTATTTCCTGCTTAACTTGTGCTGCCTATGTCAGTGTGACAGACAGTTGTCAGAGGGTAGAAACTCCTTGTATGGGTGATAACATTTCTAAACAGTAAAAGCCTAATTCTCTGTTTTACACATAGATTAGAATTAAATCTGGCCAGGGATAAAAAGGGCAACAAGGAAAGCTTCTATAGGTACATCAGTGATAAAAGGAAGACTAGGGAAAATGTCGGCCCTCTCCAGAAAGAAATGGCAGACCTGGTTGCATGGAATATGGAGAAGGCTGAGGTAGAACTGGCAGATGTAATTGCTAAGCCACTATCCATCATATCTGAGAAGTCATGGCAGTCCAGTGAAGTTCCCGCTGACTGGAAAAGGGGAAACATAACCCCCATCTTTTAGAAAGGGAAAAAAGGAAGACCTGGAGAACTACAGGCCAGTCAGTCTCACCTCTGCGCCCAGCAAGATCATGGAGCAGATCCTCCTGGAAACTGTGCTCAGGCACATGGAAAATAAGGAGGTGATCAGTGACAGCTGACATGGCTTCACTAAGGGCAAATCGTTCCTGACAAATGTGGTGGCCTTCTACGACGGGCTTACAGCATTGGTGGGTAAGGGAAGAGCAACCGATGTCATCTACCTGGACTTGTGCAATGCATTTGACACTGTCCCACATGACATCTTTGTCTCTAAATTGGAGAGACATGGATTTGATGGATGGGCCACTCAGTGGATAAGGAATTGGCTGGATGGTCACACTCAAAGAATTGCACTCAATGGCTCGATCTCCAAGTGAAGATTTTTTACAAGGGCATGCAGTGAAGTGATAGGATAAGGTGTAATGGCTTTAAACTGAAAGAGGGTAGATTTAGATTAGATATAAGGAAGAAATTCTTTACTGTGAGGGTGGTGAAACACTGGAACAAGTTGCCCAGAGAAGTTGTGGATGCCCCATCCCTGGAAGTGTTCAAGGCCAGGTTGGATGGGGCTTTGGGCAACCTGCTCCAGTGGAGGGT
This sequence comes from Grus americana, assembly GCF_028858705.1. NCBI lineage: Eukaryota > Metazoa > Chordata > Aves > Gruiformes > Gruidae > Grus > Grus americana. Next base: position 61,241,541 of record NC_072852.1, read on the forward strand.
GTACCCGCCCATGGCAGGGGAGTTGGAACTAGATGACCTCTGAGGTCCCTTCCAACCCAAACCATTCTATGATTCTATGATTCATGGCCTTACAGACCATTTCATAACCAGCACTCATGGATTTTCTGCAGTAAAGGATAAGAGAGTAAAGAAAATTAGTGAGACAATTTTAAGTCAAAAAGTGATGCATTCTGGAAAAAAGTCTTGAGATAAAAGGGTATGGCCTGTATTGAAAAAACAATTAATATAAACATCACAGGACACTGTACTTAAATGTACGCTCACTGTTCCTACTGAAGATACAGGAGCTGCAACAACCCTCAAACAAATCATGACACCTCATGTAGTCTGATGCACCAGGTGCTACAGAAATGGATGAGAAGTTGCAGACTTGTTCTTTCCATAAGCTAGGGAGCCATTCTCAAGCTGGTCCAAATGAGCATATTGGGTTTGCATAGGACAATCCTTCCAGCAGATCTCAAAAAGCTTTAAGGAGATCAATAATATTATTTTTATCTTACAGCTAGGGAAAATGATGCATAAAAAAGAGAAATGACTACTCTGAGATCACCCGGCAGACTGATGCCAAAGACCAGAATGAGATGCAGGTATTGTGTGTTCTAGTCCAAAGCACTGTCAAATTCACATCTTTGCATCTGCTATGAAACTTTTGCAGTCCAGTGACAATAGTTAAGCATGGTAGTCCCTAATATACTTGTATAAATTTCCAGTAGATAAAGCATAAAAGGTGCCATGTGGCTGGAATACCCGAGTGCCATCTCCTCCTACCTGTACCTGCCTTTTGTAAATCTTCCAGCAGAGAGCCCAGAGAGCAGCTTCCTACACTGGGGAAGCACTAGGTGCATGATTTACTAAAGCCCTCCTATGGTGGCGCTACTTTTGAACTGTTGCCAAATATCATCTTCACACTTAATCTGTGCTGGTTCCTACTGGCTCAGTCTTGTGAAGGGAAATAGTCCTGTAATAGTTACTGACATAATTCCTCAGCATTATAGTAGGATACTATAGCATACAGATTACTCTTTGCAGTGGGTTACTGAAATTATTCAAAGTATATGCACAACTCAATTTTGGCAGATTCCTAAACATAATGTATTCTCAAAAGCAGAAGCCCCAGAAGAATTCACTATAACCTCTGTATCTTCTTTCAACTATATGAAAACCACTTTTATTTCTTGTTAGGAATCTCTTCCTGTTCCCAACACATAAGAAACATACAACTAATTATATTCATTTTTGGTTTAGCTACTACTTAACACAGAAACACTTTCTGTGATCCATACTGCTGGATTTTGGAGTTAGTACTTTAAATTCACAGTCTAAAGCTACTTCTGATAAAAGAATCTCCACCAAAATGAACAGATATATAGGTAATGTTAGAAAAGAAAATAAATAGGGACTATCACTGACTAGACTGATGACAGCTTATTGATTCAGACAGCTAATATGCTGATAAATTTACATACACAACGTTACTTAAAATGTTATAGCAAGCATTCACAAATAATAAATTCAACTTACCTGTGAAGAGCTTCTGTGGTAAGCTGAGTAGTGAAGTGGTCCAGAAATAGCAGTATCATGTGATAAGGATGGATACTGACTCTGCATTGGATGGGGATGCTGGTTGCTATAGCTACCATAGTTGTAACTTCCTGTGTATCTAAAATCCATTAAAAAAACCACTATTTAGTATGCATAATAATTGTATTGCCACTAATAATTCTGTAACTTTTGAGACACAGAGTTGCACTTTTTTGCATAGGAGAATGATATTTTAAATAACCTTTTTTTTAATTAAAAAAAGGTATTTCCCAGCTCAGCTGGGAAGCAGCTGCCACTTAGTGAAACGATGTGTTCAGCACAACAACGGAGAGACTCAGCATGTTTCTCTGACTAGTTTTAAATTGCAGAGTCATTTGTGCACTTTCTAAGGAAAAAGTGTCTTTCCCCTTTATTATTATTTTATTGCCATGTTCCTAGTAAATGGCTATTCAGCCTGAGGAAGTATGGTAAGATTTGACCTAAAGAACTACACTATGGAGTTCAGCTATCTCCTTGCACCGGGGTCAGATGTTCCTTTTTTTGGGAGGGAGAGAGATGTATTAATTTGCATTTGAAGCATACAACATACAGCTTTAGCACAGCTGGCTCAAGAATAGAGTGGGATCTGAGGTTGCTAGTTTCTTTTTTTTATCCCAACCCCTTGTCTAGGGACAGCCAGGGGTAAAGAAGGGAGCAGTTTCCTTAGGTATAAGGAAGTGCAGGCATAAGAAACTGCAAGAAATTTGCAGTCCTCAAATCACCTACCAAAGGCAAGAGATTCCTTTAGGAATAATTAATTCTCACACATATGCACATATATGTATTATATATACACTGCTTTACTGTGGTCTGTTCCAATTCTTGCATCCTGCCTAGCTCCCAAACCTCCCTGCTGCCCTATTTCTGCCTCTACCAGGCAATCATGCTGCTGGATAGGAGAGATATTCCATATCTCCATATCAAGGTTTTTCCAGTGAGGGCTTAGCAGTGACATTTGAACAGAAATCCAAACCTAACCGCATCCAAGAGGGAAGGAGATGCAGGGTTCCCTTGTGTAATACCCTAATATAAGCCTCTAAGGGGAAGCCTTGCAGGAGCAGCATGCTGCACCTACCATTTGGGGACAACCACCACTATTTCTGAAATTCACTCTGCCCAAGCTTAAGCACCTAACTCAAGAGTTAGACATCTGTCATAAAATGAACTAGTCATCTATATGTCTAACTGTACCTTCTTTCCAGCACAGCCGTTACTTTTAAAGACACAGGGTGAATGAAGACGTCACAGCTCCCTTTTGCATTGAAACTAAAAGGTTAAATTATTCAGTAAGTGGGAGACCAATTTGCTCTGCTCTTCAGAAGGAACTCCAGTCTACCTTTCCTTTACCTCAAACAACCCTAAAAAAAGAAGCTATCCGATCAGGATAGATGCAACAGGAGAGAGATGTGATTGCAGCCTAGCAGATTTTTGTTTGTTTATGTTTAAACAGAATTTCTTGTATTTGTGCCCATTGCCTCTTGTCCTGTCACTAAATACCACTGAGAAGAATCTGTCTCCATCTTCTTTATATCCTCCACCAGGTATTTATAGACATTGATAAGGCCCTCCCTGAGCCTTCTCTGCCTGACGCTAACCATCATCATCATTGAATCATCCTAGAATCACTCTAGAATCATCATAGAATGGTTTGAGTTGGAAGGGACCTTAAAGATCATCTAGTTCCAACCCTCCTGCCATCAGCAGGGACACCCTCCACCACAGCAGGTTGCCCAAAGCCCCATCCAACCTGGCCTTGAACTCTTCCAGGGAGGGGACATCCACAACTTCTCTGGGCAATCTGTTCCAGTGCTTCACCACCTTCATCATAAAAAATTTCTTCCTTATATCTAATCTACCCTCTTTCAGTTTAAAGCCATCACCCCTTGTCCTATCACTACATGCCCTTGTAAACAGTCCCTCTCCAGCTTTCTTGTAGGCCCCCTTCAGGTACTGGAAGGCTGCGGTAAGGTCTCCCTGGAGCCTTCTCTTCCCCAGGCTGAACAACCCCAACTCTCTCAGCCTGTCTTCATAAGAGAGGTGCTCCAGCCCTCTCATCATCTTTGTGGCCCTCCTCTGGACTCACTCTAACAGCATCATGTCCTCCTTATGTTGGGGACTGCCCTACAGCTGAACACAGTACTCCAGGTGGGGTCTCATGAGAGCGGAGTAGAGGGGGAGAATCACTTCCCTGGACCTGCTGGTCACGCTTCTTTTGATGCAGCCCAGGATACGATTGGCTTTCCGGGCTACAGGCACACATTGTCAGGTCATGTTGAGCTTCTCATCCACCAACATCCCTAAGTCCTTCTCCTCAGAGCTGCTCTCAATTCATTCTCCACCTAACCTGTAGTTGTGCTCGTGATTGCCCTGATCCACGTGCATGACCTTGCACTTGGCCTTGTTGAACTTCATGAGGTTTGCATGGGCCCACCTCTCAAGCCTGTCAGGGTCCCTCTGGATTGCATCCCTTCCCTCCAGCGTGGGAATACCAACTGCACCACACAGCTTGGTATTGTTGGCAAACTCGCTGAGGATGCACTCAATCCCACTCTCCATGTTGCCAACAAAGATGTTAAACCGTGCTGGTCCCAGTACCGACCCCTGAGGAACGCCACTCGTCACCGTTCTCCACTTGGACATTGATCCATTGACCGTAACTCTTTGAGTGTGACTATCCAGCCAATTCCTTATCCATCGAGTGGCCCATCCATCAAATCCATGTCTCTCCAATTTAGAGACAAAGATGTCATGTGGGACAGTGTCAAATGCATTGCACAAGTCCAGGTAGATGACATCGGTTGCTCTTCCCTTACCCACCAATGCTGTAAGCCCGTCGTAGAAGGCCACCACATTTGTCAGGAACGATTTGCCCTTAGTGAAGCCATGTCAGCTGTCACTGATCACCTCCTTATTTTCCATGTGCGTGAGCACAGTTTCCAGGAGGATCTGCTCCATGATCTTGCTGGGCGCAGAGGTGAGACTGACTGGCCTGCAGTTCTCCAGGTCTTCCTTTTTTCCCTTTCTAAAAGATGGGGGTTATGTTTCCCCTTTTCCAGTCAGCGGGAACTTTACTGGACTGCCATGACTTCTCAGATATGATGGATAGTGGCTTAGCAACTTCATCTACCAGTTCCTTCAGGACCCACGGATGCATTGCATCAGGTCCCATTGACCTCAGCCTTTTCTATATCCTGGGTGACCAGGTCTGCCATTTCCTTCTGGAGAGGGCCGACATTTTCCCTAGTCTTCCTTTTATCACTGACGTACCTATAGAAGCTTTTCTTGTTGCCCTTGATGTCCCTGGCCAAATTTAATTCTATCAGGGCTTTAGCTTTCCTAACCTGATACCTGGCTGCTTGGACAATTGGCACCTCTCATTGGCTCCTCTGTCACTTGGAGAAGGAAGTTATCATCAATGCATTCCAGGAACATCCTGGATTGCTTATGCCCTGCTATGTTGTCCGTCCAACAGATATGAGGGTGATTGAAGTCCCCCATGAGGACCAGGTCTTGTGAACATGAGGCCGCTCCTATCTGTCTATAGAGGGCCTCCTCTGCTTTGTCTTCTTGGTCGGGTGGCCTGTAGCAGACCCCTACTATAATGTACCCTGACCCTGCCCTCCCTTTAATCCTGACCTGTCAGCTCTTGGTTGGCTCCTCATCCATCCCAGGCAGAGCTCTGTGCACTCGAGCTGGTCATTGACATAGAGGGTGACACCCTCTCCTCTTCTCCCCTGCCTGTCCTTCCTAAAGAGCTGTAACCTTCCATTCCAATACTCCAGTCATACGAGCCATCCCATCACATCTTGGTGATGGCAATGAGATCATAGCCCTGCAGGCATGCACACATCTCTAACTCCTCTTGTTTATTCCCCATGCTATGTGCATTAGCATAGAGGCATTTAAGTTGGGCCCCAGTGAAGGTGACTTGCTGGCTGGAGTGGCTGGAATTCCTTTGTGCTGCACTTCAGGTGCTGTCCTGCTGACCCGTGATCCTTCTCCCAGCTCTGGGCATCTATTGCTGGCATTGACATCAAACTGGTAAGAATGGGATGGATTGACGTTCCCCTCCCCCAGCAACTTTAGTTAAAAGCTAAATCCTAGCTCTCTCAGCCTGCCTTTGTATGACAGATGCTCCAGTCCTGTAATCATCCAAGTGGCCCTTTTCTGGACTTACTCCAGTGTGCCTGTGACTGTCTTGTACTGAGGAGCACAGAATTGGATCCAGTGCTCCAGATGTGGTCTCAACAGTGCTGAGCAGAGGAGAAGGATCACCTCTCCTGAGACATGGTATAGTAGGGTTGTTCTTTGGGCACATCTAGCCTTTGGGATAGAACATGGCACAGGAAAACAGGAATCAGAGAACAAATCTACTGAAGCCTTCTCTTTTATAAAATATTCTCCAAGCCTACTGTGTTTTTAAATACAATTAAATGAGATTATAAAACTGAGACATAATATGATCATACAACAGTAACGACAGCTGAAGAACAATAATATCAGCATCTTTGCAATACAGACTTACTACATCAAGAAACAGATTTCACTGCCTTTCCAAAAAAACCCCCACACAACCCTAAGCATAATTTAATACAAAAACCACAAAAAAACCCCCAAGACACTGGGAAGTGACTTACCCATGTTCTTCTCTGTGGGGATAAACAGGTATCCGGTGCGTGACAGATGATGATGGTACATGTGGACTTCTCATGCAGGGCAGCTGTTGGGAATTTTCGGCAGGTGACCCAGCAGCTGTTGTCACAGTGTAGGTGAGTGACCACGTATAGGATTGCATTGCTCCTGCAGACAAACAGGCATTAAAGGAATACAGCTAACATGGGCTGTTGTTCACAGAGGTGTTATGCTTTGAGATGGTTACAGGAAAGCAACCTAATAGGCACTGATATTGGAAACAGCATAAACCAAAGTGAACAAAACAGTTATGTCTCTGAGGCATAAATAAAAATACAAATTGATTAGCTGGAGTGTACAAAGATCCAGAGGTAAGAGACATATCTGGAATAGCTCAGACTGTGAACTTTCAGTGTGGTATTATAATTTGAGGCTATGATTTTTCAGAAAAACTGGGATAGGATCTAGAAATGGAGGAACACCAGTGCTAATATTTCTCAGGCATGAGGCACCAAACCTTGAGATCTCTCTCACATGCAGTGGGCTGCTGGCCTGTTTAGCTCTGAGGCTGATCAGGCCTGCAGTGAGGCAGGAAGTATGATCTGAACAATGAAGGATTAGGGGAAAAAAAAGGGTGTTATGCAAATAAATTCCTTGAATCCTTTTGCAGTTTGTATCTGTTCCACCCAACTAGGTACCATCCTTCATAGTGGCAACATAGTGGTAGATCTCCAAATTATAACAAATGTATAGACAGAAATAGCCTAGCCACTTTCTTCCCACAAATAATGTTTCTTCTTTCAAGGCGGCAGGGACTGGACTTAATTTATTTTTTCATGTAGAGCATTTTTGGGAAGAGCAAAGCAAAGGAGTGGGTTTTCCATTTTGCTTGGAAGGTGCTGAGTTTTTTAATCATCCTGATCCCTTCCAGGCAGGAACTCCAGATTCATGAGCCAGCTGCTGAGAAACCTTTGTCCTTTGCACACACCCCTTTCACTCAGGAGGCTGACAGATCCATTGTTCCAGTATAACATAGCTCTTGCTGGAGGTCATGACCATACTGGCTGAGATTACCCTGCAAATGAGGACCAGAACACTGAATTTAACCCAATGCGAACACTAGTTTGGGGGTCTCTGGGCACTCTTGACTCTTTTTCAGTAGCTAAAAGGAATTGCAGGAGGTGACTCTTTTTTTTTTTCAGTGTGGATTCTAGGACTTCCTGTAGTATGAAAGGGCCTAATTCAGAGGGGGAAGTGATTGTATTACCAGGTCTGTGTCCACTCTGTGGCTTTGGGGAATGAAAAGCCTATATCTCAGATGTGCACAATTTTCTTCAGGTGTGTGTGATTATATTTGGCAAAATCAGACAAATAATTTTTTGAAGTGGGAAGTGTTAATTCTATGTGTGAGTGAAAGCTTTCCGACCTTCACAAGGTAAAAATACCAGTTTGAAATAATCCAGCAGGGTGTGATTTGGTGCTCTTACAGTAGAGACATCCTTGGATGTGTTACGACCGAGGATATTTGTGCTAGGCCTATTTTCACATGCCTACATTTTCTGTCACTGACTCTTGAATTTTCAGTCTTTCATGTCCTCCCATTGAAGAGGACCATTGAGATCCCTGAGACCAAAGAGGAGGCATACACGTTTGAGCTAGTACATTGGTGCTACTGTGGCTATGAGCAGTCATGGTTCCTTGAGCTGAGGAAAAGTGTTTAAGGAAGCCTACCTTCACTAGAAAATACAGTTGATGTGGAAGAGGCCAAAACTATTTATGTAGTCACCAAATAGCTTCAGTTGAAAACAAGAGAAAAACTTTTTGAAAATATCAACAACTTGTCTCCAGAATATTTTGGTGAAACATTTTAATTTCAAAAAGTCAACATATTTTCCTAGTGTTATTTTCCAAAAGAAAATGTGAAACTTCATTTCAAAACAGGCCTAAATTCAAAATGCAAAAGCAAAGAGAAAAGAAAGAAAAGAAGGACAACAAAGATGGTGAAAACCTCCAAATACTTTCTTTTAGGTAACAATAGTGGGTTTTTTCACTTTTTCATTTTTTAAATTCACCATAAAACAAAGGTTTTACATTGACCTGATTTTATTTTTCCAAGAAAAAATTTGGCCATTGAGCCAAAAATCTCATGACCTTCCTAGCTCTAACAAGAAGCGGTACTAACAGAGCCAAAAAATTCTTTGTGTTTTACCAAATATGGTTAATTTGACTGGCCTCAGCCATTGTGACACTCTCCTTTTCTTTTGTTTTTTTTGGGTTTGTTGTTTTTTTGTTTTTTTTAAATAGTAGGGATCTTATCTCGGACTGAGGAGAATTAGTCAGTCCAGGAAAGCAAGTTGTTTCATGTGCTCCCTGTGGGAAGTCAGACTCCTTCAATGAAAGGACTTGGCTACTCCTGGCATTCAAGTCTAACTGGCAGCTACCTCAGTTCAATTTTAAAATAAACGTTTAGGGTGTGACATGCTTTGTGCCTGTCCAGACAACACAGAAACAAATACAGAGAATAGGTCTTGCACTGGAAGAGTTGCAAACATTTAATTTTCCTAACCAAGAATTGTCCCCAGTGCTACAGGATAGTATTTCACACAGCTGCTCTAGGAAATACTCACTTTCTTTTGAAGGTTATGGTTTAGAAGCAAATGTATGTTGGGTTTTACTCTGCATTTACAGAGTGACAGAAAGCTGTCCAAATATTTTTTTCAGGATGTTCTTGGGAATCTACAGTTGCCTCACTTCTCTTTGCCTTTGTGGAAGGGATGGCATTATTTTTAGTGACCTAGTCACAAAGACAGAGAGGAAGGACAGAAAAAGACAACAGATTTGCAGACGTGTGTATGTATATATCAGGTCAGCCAGGATACTGCCAACATTGTGGTGGGTGGAAAAGGAGGAATGGGATAAGTCTGAAAGTTTTTCATAGTTAGCTTTTTAATACCCGCCTATGTCCCAGCCCTATATGATTAATTTCCTCAGCTGGCTGCAGAATTGAACTCCAGGAGATGAAGTCTCTTAGATATGACTGAACCCAACTGAACTGCTTTCTGAAATAAGCAAAAACAATAGTGATTGAGCAACATTTTGCTCTGCTTTGTGTTCTGAACATGCAGGGTTTGATTAAAATAGGGAAGTTTGTTTATTATCACTCCTTTTTCTTTTCTCTTTTAACAAAAAAAAAAATTATTTTGAGGATACTAAGAGGCCATCTGACCTGGAGGACAGCCAAATATAAATGGAACTGCTATCAGTCTAACAACAGCCCTGCTGTCATTGGTGCCATCATGTACACCAGTGCAGAAAGAAACAAGAATTGCTTCATCATGCTGCATTTTATGTTTGCTTTATGCTGACCATGACCACCCAGGTACAAGCAAGACACTCGCATCACTGTATGTTATATCTGATAGTAAGCAATTCTGTCAATCTCAAACAATCAGAAATCTGGAGTCAGACCCCCATTCTGCTTCCACACAACAAAGAGATTATCTTAACTATCAGCTTTAGAAAAAACTCAAACCCTTCCATTTGGAAGGAGAGAAATGCCTTCTGAAATTGGAACCATTGACTTCTACACTCTGCAGCTATGAAAATTCAACTCTGATTGTTGAACAAAAGCTGATGTTCTCATATATTCATATGAGTCCAGGAGCTGAAGCTTTAGGAAAAAAACTCGTTCTACTCACACACACAAATAAGAGAGGTGGCAGCTCTGTGCAAGTATCTCCTGTGCCAGGTTCCCAGAACTTTAATACCTAGCTTAGACTTGGAAGAACAGTGACCTTAAATGACCACTGCTGACCTGAAGAATTATTTCACACATACATTTCTTGAAACTAAAAAGTAAACTGCATAGATTATTTTACTAACATATAAGGAACCACTTACAATTCAGAGTTCATTTCAGGTTGTCTAAAACCCATTGCATTGGCAAATGAGTAATCACAGCTTTAAGAGGGGCTTTAAGAGAGAATAGCATAGTCAGCCATATAGCTATCACTTTTATTACAATATTGTTGCAGTTTGAACAATCATTAATCTATCCTTTGTGATTTAGAAAGGATGGAGACTAATTATCCTTTTAAATGTCTAGTAACTTAACAAAAAGTTTTAAATAAAATGTTAGCTGAGCCATGCCAGATGCTCTACCATGGAATGTTATATATAGGATTTACCTTTCTTTTCCTCGGTATCATGTAATTGCAACAGTTTAATTTGCTGGTTTTGTGCTGACCACTGACTGAAGGAAAAAAGTTTAATAGTTAACTTTTATTGCTAATGCCTCAAGCAAAAAAGAGTTAATGATGCCTTAAATTGGGGAACTGAGAGCTAGTGGTAACCAATGGAACTAGATTTTCAAGATTTGCAAAGTATTTGCAGATTTTTACATTTACCTCATAAAAGACACATAAGAAAATCAATAGAGTGTACTTTAAATATATGTCTCCAGAACAGAAGTTCCTGCTCCAAATTATTCTATATATTAATGCCTCAAATCAAATTGAATAATTTGATTATATGTAATACATCTTCAGCACTCCATTTTTAAAGTATAGCAGTTTCCTATAGCCAAAACATGGTTGTTATTTAGTATTACTTTAAGTGAATGAACCCTGCATTCCATGGTGTTAAGGTTAGCAAACTAAAAAGGTGATCAGTTCATGTACATGATGAACATGGGAAATGGAGGTATTACTAATTGCCCAAATTAAGATCAGGAAATAGCCATGCCCTTATATTTAATCTTAACCAGACCACTACTTGCACTGACAAATTTGGCTTGTGCTGGGCACAAATGATTTTCATGCTTGTAGAAGTGAGACTGCACTAGACCGTAAGAATAAAATCCAATTCAACCAAATAAAAGTTTTTAAAACAATCTAAAAATGAAAAGCTGGAAAAAAACAGAGCTAAAATAATCAGAAATAGCTTTCTTGCCTACAAAGTTCCGCTATGGGAACAACTGCGTCAGGTTCTACTGCCTGTACTATGGGAGTAGATCCTTCAATCATTGTTTCCAAATTATCCTGTTTCTGGCTTGAGACTTCAAACTAGTAGACCTTGGTCTTACCAGGACATAAAAAATTAGAGTGAGGGAATAAAACAGACAATAACAAAATAATAAACGACATGAAAACAAAAAGGAATTGCATTTGTAGTGTTTGTATGAGTCCATTCCCCTGCATTACTGGTGGGATTCAGGAGGGATATGTAAGATTCATGCAGTTCCCGGGCTTGCCCAGATCTGCGCCTAAGTCAAGTACCTAAGTCAAGTAAGCTGAAGGTGGAAGTCCAGATAGCTGACAAATAGGCTATTATATAAAAATGGAATAAGCTTTGGGTTAATAGTTATGATAGTCACATACAGTTACAGACTCTGCAACCTAAACACAAGTCCCTCAAATATCCATTCCTGTCAGTGCCACTGGAGAGAACACAGTTCCCTACTTTTCAGTCTTTCACTTGTGGGTACAGTTCTGCATCATACTAAGTTCTGGTTATAACATCACAACAATCCCATTGGGCCACAATGTCTACAGAGCAAGTTACCCACAAAAGCAACATTCCCAGACTCAAACATACACACCACCTCCAGTGTTGCCTGATCCAAAGCAGTGTGCTCACCTGCCATGTCTCAGAATCGTGTCTCTTGTTTAACTTTTCTAGGGGTAATTCCATCCTATTTCCCTCTTAAATATGGTATAGTCTCCAACACTGAGCAAACCTTACATTTCAACATAAGGACAAATGTTCTTAAATCTCTTTCTACCACAACTATACACTGTGCTTCCCTGTGGTGCCTTTGAAAACATGAAAAACTTTTGTCAGAAAGATTTATTAGTCCTTTAGCCACTGCCAAATTTCCAGTGTGGTAAATCATTACTTTCTGACATTATTTCAAGAAGGTTTTGTAACTTTTCTAGTACGTCACAAAAGTGATAGTTTCCACATTCTGATTATACACCCATTTCACTGAGGAGCAGCAAAGCTGGAATTTCACTGCCTGGAATGCTTTCTGAAAGTCATTCACATTTCTGCCTTTGTTTTCCATGAGTTAAGAAAACGCTGTCTTCTGATGATACAGACAGACTGTCCTGCCCACACCCAAACAGTGATGAGTGAGATTTACATTAGACTACAGAGGATGGTTGCCCAATTATACAGAACAAACAAGAAGCCAGTTTTGTGCTCATTGTTTTCTGACAATCCTGCCCACAAATTGAATACCTTTAAGCACAATTTTTTTAATCTGTAGGCCCACCAGAATACAACTACCTTCTGAGTTGCCATAATAGGGTATACAACTGAAAATAGGCTTCAAACATCTAATTCCTACTCTCTAACATGGAAAGATTAAAGTTATCAATGACGTGTAAAACATTCCCAAGAGAAACTTGCGCAGCTATTTAAACATATTTGTGTCTCAAATATGTTGAAAGATATCCAATTCCCATTTTACCCACTAGGAATTCCTGAACCACTAGTGGTTCAGGATTTCGAAAACCTCACTAAACCTTAAAATATCTGCACATTTTCTTGAAGTATATAATTTTTTTTCAGAAAGACTGATTGCCCTTAAAGTCACTGGAGATGCTCAGAAGTGCTGTGTTCATGAATAATTTTTTTGGGCCATTGTTAGAAATATGAAAAATTTGATTGATTTTTAAAACCATTTAGAAATAAAGTGACAGGTCTGCTCTTCTGAAGGCCTCAGCTACTGAACAGATTCTGATATGCTGAGGTCTGGGATCTTCTATTAGGCCTTTGTACTCCAAATATCAGATCTTTTTCCTGTTAGATTGCATATCATGTTTGGATACACTGAGAAGGCATAACTGATACTTTAAACAGATTTCTGTTTGGGAAGGCTTCTCATCTCTTGAAAGTTGGCACATCATGTTCTCAGGCTCAATTTCAGGTGACCAAGTGCAAAAGCCATGTTCAAGCAGATCCAGCTGCCATAAGCCTACCTACCTGTTGTAGCTCCTATGACACCATACTCTGGGGACTGATTGCTGACAGGCGAGGGGGCAGAGGGCACTTCCACTGAGGTGGCAGATTTAGCTGGGGAGAATGACACCGGGGAGGGAGTTGGAGGAGCTGGTTCACTCAGAATAATTTCTTCTCGTAGTTCTGCTGCAGGATGAGAAAAAAATTATCAAACATATTAAAGGTAGAGGCAGGGAACACTGAGAAACTAAAAAAAATTGATGCAAGCAGTTAAGTTCTGTAGGCTGTATTTCAAGAAATGCATAGCAGGAATCACAAACCTTTGAAAGAGTACTTCTATACCATTCAGCATTACAACCTTCAGTGTACCTTCCTAAGACCTCTTAAAGAAAAGTGCTATTTTTTCCAGTTGTACGGGTAGGAAACTCATGCACAGACAGCTTAAGGTTTGTATTCCTGTAATATACTATTAAATACCTAAAATTAGGAGTCTAGTCTGAGTCAAGCACTCCTGCTCCTTCAAGAGACATTGGAAAGAAACAGTAATCTCCAGGGGATTCTGGTGGCTTTTGTCCACGACCACCTCTCTTCATTGCCTAAAGAGGGTGACACTCTGGATAGTTCTAGCTGCTAAAGCTATGTGGAAAGTACACAGGGATAAGCAACTTGTTTGTCAAAAAACCAAGAGGCTGTGGCAGGGCAATGAATTAAATCCAGGTCTTTCAACACATGGTTGGGACCATATGTCACCACAGGGTGAGAAATTAAGCCACAGCTAAAATGAAGAGTGGAACTTTCCAAAGGTGACAGAGGGGTTTAACTTGCCAAAATTAATGGGAGATGCAAGGAAGGCAGATCACTGAGGATCCCTCATTACCTGGGACTGCCCTGAGCAGAGAGACTAAAGGCAATCTCTGTTTGCTTCTGTTCTGGCAAGTTGAGTGCAGAGTGAGTGGAGTAGGACTCACAATCTCCTTCTGTACAGGCACTTTGAACATAAGCATTCCAGAAATGATAGGTTTGGGTTTTGTCTTTGCTCACTTCTCCCATCTCTCCCTCTTATTTAGACTGGTAACATCTATTAATATCAGTGAATTTATTTAGTGTTTAGAGTGAGAGAATCAAGACTGGGTTCACTGAAATACAATGGTGGTTTAGACAAACTGAGGTAAAAGGCTCAGTACAAAAATCTCTTGCTGAAACACCAAGTGTGTGCTTAGGAATGGGGTTCAGACACCCAGAGTTACATCATGAACCAGGTAGGCCTCTTTCAGAATGTATTAACTAGGGATGCCGCCTTCACAAATTACTTATTTTAAATCATGACGGAACTGAAAAACACTTTGCTTCTGGATAAGTCTCGCTGGGTTAGATGAGGACAAAGAAATATCCTAACATAGAAAACAGTGAATCCAGTGGAACAAGACAACAAAAGATGAATAAAAGAACAAACTCACCTGTGCTTCCTTCTCCTTTCATTGCCCTCATTAGCTCATTAGCTCTCTCCTGACAATGGAGTGATTCTAGCAGGTACAATACGTAGTCATCGAACATCAAGTGAATAAGGTGAAAAGACCCTGGTAATAAAGTGAACAAACAAAAAAGCCATTGACTGTCTCAATACAGTCATTAAACCAATGATTACAGTATTCAACACAAACAGTACTGAGTAGGACTGCCTCCATATACTACTGTCACTGAAGTATCTCTCTTACTCAGGGTAAGAGAGGTCAAAGTAATACTGGGGACTAGCAAACTCTCTTCACTCCTGGATTTATACAGGCTTATACAACCAATTATTGTGGTTTAGGGTGTAAGGAGGCTCCCTAGCTAAGAGCTGGGGCTTGATGGAGTTTTCTTCTCCTACGTTAGCATTGAACCATTTAGAGAATTACACTACAGTGGAATTGTTTCCTTTGTCTACAGGACCAGATATAAGTTTCTGTCAGAAGTAGAGCCCTGAACTGGCTGCCTTAGTGACACGTCCAGATACGAATTTTCTGAACTACCTGTGTCATTGGACAAAGGAAATGAGAGACTAATCAATAGAAAGGTAGAAACAAACTTCCAGATCTCCTGATGGTATATCTCTAGTACATTGCCTGGACTGGATGAGACATCCATTAACTGCCAAATATAGAGGCATTAGCAGCAATTGTGGATGTCTTAAAGGGAAAGACTTGTACCAAAGCTTTGCTCTGCCATACTTCTCCTACTACATTATCTTTTCCTGATTATCAGTTTGAATCATATCAGCAGCATAACATTTGGCCTGTTTCTGTGCTTACCTCTGAAGATGCCATGGATAGTCTCTCTTAACTGCCATGAAAGGAATGTGAAAAACTTAAGGGCTAAAGGACTAAAGGACTTAAGGGAAGAGTATGGGCAAAAGAAAATGTGGAGGATGGAGTCAAAAAACCACTTTAAAATTAAAAGATTATGGAGAAGATTACCAGGAGGGTGCAGGGAATGGATAATAGATTTTAAATGACTAAAAATGCATGGCTGACTTCACTTTACAGAAAGGATGTGAGTTGTTTCCCGTAATTTATAAAGAAGGATACATGTCAAGGATGGTGAAGAAATGTTTGCCCTAAAGCACATATAGCCACAAAACCAGATGTGTAAGAAGAGACCATAGATGCATTTCAGGGCAAAATTAGAGGAGCAAAGGATCAGAGCTGAAAGGAGTAACATTCATCTACAGGCGAAGACTGACAAGTATCAAGATGGAGTTTGGTCTCTGGAGTCATGCAATAGACTCCATGACACAGAGTATCTGTAATAGCTCCAGACAGGATTTGATCACAGTGGGTTGTTTTTAAAGCTCCTGTGTTTATTTAGACTTGCATGGAATATTTAAAACATGTTCATATAAGTCATTAAATACCTCTGCCAAGCGCAAATACAGTCAGGTTAAAATAATAGCCAGTCCAGGAGCTGGCTTAAACCAGAGAAGGATCACCAGCTGAGAGGGAAACAGAGATCAACTACTGCCAGACCAAAAAAAAAAAAAAAAAAAAAAGGCGCCTCATCTAGATGTCTTCCTTTCAAAATTCAATTACTACATCTTGAGGAAAAATACTTCCATGGGAAAAAGATGCAACAAGTTTCAAATTCAATCAAATTTCATAATGATTAGTTTCTTCACAGGAAAGTTAGGTTTATCTTGGGATACTAGCTTTTACCACACAAAACATAACTATCCCTACTCCAATTTGTCTGCTCATACTGTTGATGGGCAGAAGTGGTTTGAAAGACCCTATATCCTTATACAATTCTAGTTGGCAATTCAGCTTTCAAAGCAACTCTGAACACATTCTTTTTCTTTGTGACCCGGATGGTCTTTGTGTTCCACTCTCTCACTCCATGCCTGCATGGCTTCTGGCATCACTGATACGAGCTGAGCACACACACTGGGAGGTGAGCATGTGCCTTTGTGTTCTTGGGCAAGGCAGCACAGAAAAAGGACATATGTGATCGCAACACCTTTGCTATGGGGAGGAAATCTTTGACTGTTGGTGAACCTGAAGCATTCAGTTTTTCAGTACTTGTTTCATGTATCTATGCAAATCAAAATGGTAACAAGTTTCCCCAGCCTTGCAAGGGTAAACAGTGGAGATCTTCACTTAACTACTGCAGAGAATTTGTTTCTAGAAATCTTTTGGCCTCAAAGTCTTGTTAAATAAAATCCTATTCAATTTAGCAGTACAATAAATGCATTAGACCTGCCTGATGATCTTGTTACTGACCTAGGATTTCCCCAGTGGAAACCTAGATTATCAAGAATCTCCACAAAATGCTTGCTCTTCTTCTGACTACAGTTTTTCAGTGGGAAGTTTCTATTGATTTTAGTGGAGTTACTACTGATAAGTATTTCCAAGGTAAGAAAAACAGGCCTAAATGCTGGCAAACTTCATGCAGTGGTATAAAGCTCAGGATATTTAGTGTTTCCCGTCAAACTCCTTGCTCATCTTTAATTAAAAAAAAAAAAAAAATTAAGGAAAGTTGCTTGTAGTTTCAGAAGAATGTTTGGAACTGCCAACCCTAAATGCTAAAATGCTAGCAAGCAAATGACAAACCCCCGAGATTTGCTATTTTTAAAAAATGTCTTTGTTTTTGGGGGGTCTCATGCTTTATTTTGAAGACTTGGGGTTGGCAATACTGAATGCAGCATTTAAAAACACTCCAGTGCCTTTGTCAGTCTTTTGAATTTCTCTCTTCCTCTCCTATTATTTCTCCCACTGTGTATTTTTAAAGTCTGTATAGAGTTTTTGAGCTCAGAATTTGCGTGAAAGACACTAGACAAACAAGTTGTTGGTACTGAATTAATGCAATATTTTTACATTTTTAAATGAGTCAAATGAAATGTAAGCTATAGAGTGAAACCAATATCAGGGCACACATTCCAGCTACACAGTGAATAGCGTTTGCAAGCTACTGTTTTTCACATGAACCTATTTGGTTCTTTCAAGTATATCTTTAAGTACTGAAATGGATCCAACTGTGGCTGGCAAACCATACATTTCTTTAGGAAGAGATAAGAAGTCATTCAAGAGACTGTAGTAACAATAATAAATAGCATTTGGCTCTAATTTTCAGGAGTTAACAGAAATCATGGCAATGATTACCCAGCTAATGTACAGTAAGTATCAGCAGCTATTAACAGATACAGGAATTATGTGTAAGTAGCAAAACAACAGTAAGATTTTCAGATCTGGAGAAAATCATGGAGCTTCTATGACTAATTAGTTAATTTATACACTGGATGCATTACCCAAACACTGCCACCAACTGTGCCTTTGATATGCATAGACAGGAGGGAGGGAGGCAGGCAGAGAGGGAGAGGGAGAGGCAGAGGGGAGCTTTCTTTCCACCAGGGATTGTTTCAACCTGCCCGTGCCATCATGCTTAAAAGCTTTGCAGAATCAAATCTCTGTGCTAGCTAGTGCAGTGTCACGTATTCCAACTTCCTCCAATTAGATTTCTGTATCATAGATTTCAAAGATAAAAATATACCATCCTGTATATAGAAAAGATCCCATCATTTAACACATTATTTTACTTTTTTTTAAAAAAAAATTACACTCTGAGCATCTGAGTCAATATATTACTTGAAGTGGGAAAAAATAATTAAAAATCAGTCCACTGAAACAGTTTCCAATGCAGTAAAAATGCAAACCTTTTTTATCTAAGTTAAGAACAAAAGTATATAGTAGTAAACATTTAGAATTGTAAATCAGTTTTTGTTTCTCGTAGAATCATAGAATCTTAAGGTTGGAAAAGACCTCTAAGATCATCAAGTCCAACTGTTGACCCAGCACCATCATGTCCTGAAGTGCCACATCTACACGTTTTTTAACACCTGCAGGGATGGTGACTCCACCAACTGTCTGGGCAGCCTGTTCCAATGCCTGACCACTCTTTCAGTGAAGAAATTTTTCCTAGTATCTAGTCTAAACCTCCCTTGATGCAACTTGAGGCCGTTTTCCTCTTGTCCTTTCACTAGTTACTTGGGAAAAGAAACCAACACCCACCTCACCACAGCCTCCTTTCAGGTAGTTGTAGAGAGCAACAAGGTCTCCCCTCAGCCTCCTCTTCTCCAGGCTAAACAACCCCTGTTCCCTCAGCCACTCCTCGTAGGACTTGTGCTCCAGTCCCTTGACCAGCTTCGTTGCCCTTCTTTGGACATGCTCCAGCACCTCAATGTCCTTCTTGTAGTGAGGGGTCCAAAACCAAACACAGTACTCAAGGTGCAGCCTCACCAGTGCCAAGTTCAGGGGCACGATCACTTCCCTAGTCCTGCTGGCCACACTACTCCTGATACAAGCCAGGATGCTGTTGGCCTTCTTGGCCACCTGGGCACACTGCTGGATCATGTTCAGCCGGTTGTCAACCCGCACACCCAGGTCCTTCTCTGCCAGGCAGCTTTCCAGCCACTCTTCCCCAAGCCTGTAGTGTTGCCTGGGGTTGTTGTGACCCATGTGCAGGACCCGGCACTTGGCCTTGTTGAACCTCATACAGTTGGCCTTGGCCCATCGATCCAGCCTGTCCAGATCCCTCTGCAGAGCCTTCCTACCCTCGAGCAGATCGACACTCCCACCCAATTTGGTGTCATCTGCAAACTTACTAGGGCGCACTCAATCCCCTCATCTAGATCACTGATAAAGACATTAAACAAGACTGGCGCCAAGACTGAGCCCTGGGGAACACCACTTGTGACTGGCCGCCAACTGGATTTAACTCCGTTCACCACAACTCTCTGGGCTCAGCCTTCCAGTGAGTTTTTTACCCAGCGAAGAGTGCACCTGTCTAAGCCATGAGCTGCCAGCTTCTCTAGCAAAATACTGTGGGAAACAGTATCGAAGGCTTTACTAAAGTCCATAGAAGTCTCCATAGAACTCACTTAAATGCATACATTAATCTGTAAAGCTAGAAGGAACTGTGTTAAATTAACTAACTATGGTTACATAGAAACATATCAAACTCATGTTCAAAGCTGTGTCCATGTAAGAAGGAGAATCATGCATTTTGATATTCTCTCTCTCTCTCACACAGATATTCTCAGTGAACTAAAAAGACAAAGACAAAACCCTACAAATTTAGCTGAGCACTTAAAGTTCTCAAAAATGAGAAATTCAAGACCCAAATTTATAACAAAGATAACAGGTAAGTTATTTTGGAAGATCTGATATATGATATGATATGATATCCCAAACTCAAACCAATGAATAATTCCTGATCACATTTTCTCACTACATGGCACGTTCATAAATGTTTCTCTTAATAAATAAAAAATCACAGCTGAGGATCACTCTGCAGACCTTCTAGACAACTGGTGGTCTAATAACTATTTGGGGAATCCCTGTTTGATTAAAGATGTTTTGGTGACTGATGCTTTGAAACAGAAAATGCTTGATTAGGTTACAAACATATGCTGAACAGAAATAAAAATAATGTTGTAATGTGCAATTCAGTAGCAATAATGTATCCTTGGGGCACTTTAATGTCAGCATTTCATGACTTGTAAGAGTGTAACCTCAACCCTGCACTAATGCAGGATGTTTTTTCATTTCTTGGGTACCGGTGTGTTTCACAAGTTGGGATTCTGTCTGCAGAGAGAAACGTAGCAACCCAAAATGATAGAAAACAAAATTCAGCATTTATTCAGCACTGATGCAAAGGGATTTTTCAACACTGGGGGAAAGTATACTGTTAGGCAGTATCAGTTACTTTTATACCAACAATAAAATAAAAGCTGCAGTGACTCAAGAAGAAAATGAGTTCCAGAAAAGGTGGAAAATAGATATGACCAGGATACTCGTGCTGAAAACACTGGAAATTGTGATCATCTTGGGGATGCTCACTATCCTGGTGTCTGATGGTGACTCACAAATACCTGTTTGGAAAACTCTTTGCAATGGGAAGCCAATGAAAGTAGTTTCGGATTAAAATATAAATACTGTGCCTATCTCTGATGGTATCTGAATTTATGCTATTAGATGAATCTAAAAGGATAAAGAACATCAAAGCTCAGCTGGCAGAAAACCTTGCTGTTGTTCAATGCAGTGCCTTCATAAATTTATTATTAATCTTCTTCTAACATATTCTGACAAATGTGTATTTATAAACACCATCCCTCACACAAAATCTGGTCCCAGGTGACTGCAAATGTTCACATACATGACACAGCAGTCCATTTTCAATCATTCCTGCTTTTAAGTGATTTTAATCTGAACTGTTTGTATCCCAGGACTCAAGACAAAAGCCCTTTTGAAACTGTAGAAAAGCAACATGTTTTTTCATTTAAAAAGTAAAAGTCTATTTTGCCGCCCTAACTGAATTCTAATAAAATGGAAGAGAATCTGTCCAGGGTATAGAAACACAGTCATTTTGCAAAAACTAGTTTAAGATGCTATGATGTCCTTTAAAAGTAGAGCTGCCAAAGTGGTTCACTGGAGAGCTTTTCATCCACTTGAGCGCAAAGTCCTCTCTCTCAGCATAACACACGGTCAGAGTGGTTTGGGTAACTGGGCTCGCTTTGCACTGAAGTGCATCAGGGAATGCTCCTGTAATGACTCCTCCAGCTGACCTGTGACTGGTAACTCCAGCTACTGGCTAACAGCAAACAGAAGAAAGTAGTAATGTTTTCAGCTCCCCTGGCTAGATCTTGAAGACAGACATCTGTCTGAGCATTATTTCCAAATGTCAGTAGCCCCAACTCCTTTTAATAGAACCCTGGACATGTAAAAACTGGTTATGTTTTCATTTAAACTGTACATTACAAGCCAGGATACTGGGCTTTTTTGTCTGTGGCATGCAATTATTACAACAACGTGAAAGTACCAAAGCTGGGTGCACTGTGCAAAGTCATGTCCCGAATCACTCGAGTGCCAAAACAGGACCACATCAGGAGGAACTGCTGAGCTACTTTCTTCAAAGAGCCTTGTCTCTTGGCAGCTACCTGCAAGAAAACGGATATATCTGACATGGAGAAACTTTTATTCCTACCGCTTGATACAGCTGAATGATGCACATATCTGTCTTCTTTTTTTTATACTGAAAAACTACTTACCATTATCTTCACATCAAAATATACACTAAAAATTAAAAAAAATAAACAAACAAAAATCTTACACAGAAAGCCACCTTGTAACTATATATAACCTTCAGAAACAGGAAATCACAAAGTATTATTCAACACCAAGACTGAATTTCCTTTATAAATGATGAAAGGACTGCCAAAAAATTGCTCTGATCTTCATCTTAACCTAATTACTTACATGTTCATTCTTGTGTGCTAGTCAAGGAAGCAATTTATAATCAAGAATGCTTGATCTACACTGAAAATTTATATTAATATTTCAATTAAAGTTTACTATTGAATATAAAATTTTTTGTTCCTTCATGTTTTTATTTTTGTGAAATCACATAGTTATTCGACTAGCAAAAATACTTTCCAGAAAGCACACTTTAGGCATCAACTCTTCAAAGATGTATTTACTATAGCCATATGTGAGTTAAAGAATTAGGTTAATCCAATTAGCTAATAAAATTCATGTCAAGTTCTTCATGAAAAATAACAGTTATAGTCTGAATTTCAAATTGCATTCCACTGACTAAAAGAAAAGTTCCCCAAAACTATCAAAATATTTCAAGTAATCTGGGGAAGTATCTGTTCTTTTCTGTATGGATCTTCTGCAGCAGAGAGCAGCAGCAGGGGTTTTTTTCCCACTTCTTAGATCTAACAACTGGAATGAAGGGTTGAAATTCTAATAGAACATCTTAGTACAAAGTACAGTTAGTGACAGAATTTAAAATACTAATATAGTTTCATACTCTATATAAAATTATGTTGATGTCTGATGGCTTTTGGAAATATTTTTTAAAGATTTGTTAGTAGGTTTCTGCATGTACTTAAATTAAAATAAAATCATAGAATCATAGAATGGTTTGGCTTGGAAGGGACCTTAAAGATCATCTAGTTCCAACCCCCCCTGCTACGGGCAGGGACACCCTCCACTAGACCACGTTGCCCAAAGCCCCATCCAACCTGGCCTTGAACACTTCCAGGGATGGGGCATCCACAGCTTCTCTGGGCAGCCTGTTCCAGTGCCTCACCACCCTCACAGTAAAGGATTTATTTCTAACATCTAATCTAAATTGACCCTCCTTCAGCTTAAACCCATTTCCCCTTGTCCTGTCACTACACTCCCTGATAAACAGTCCCTCACCATCTTTCCTGTAGGCCCCTTCAGGTACTGGTAAGCCACAATTAGATCTCCCAGGAGCCGCCTTTTCTCCAGGCTGAACAATCCCAACTCTCTCAGCCTGTCCTCATAGGAGAGGTGCTCCATCCCTCCAGTCAGCTTCATGGCCCTCCTCTGGACTCTCTCCAACAGCTTGATGTCTCTCCTGTACTGGGGCCCCCAGAAATACAAGTCCTTGGTATCCTGAATCAGCTCAAGAGGCAACATACTTGACTGAATGGTAATGCAGACTTTTATCCTTACATTTGAATGTAGAAAAATTTATTAGCTAGCCTAAATATCCTTTTCATTAGAATCTTAACAGGCCAGACTAGATTATGCTTTTTATTTGCACTATGTAGTTATGATGACCCTGATCTCATCTCTCCATACCTCTGAATCTAATCTGAAATATTTATTTGATTGGAAACCTCAACCCCGCTCCATTCTTGAATATCATCTTTTGGGATAGAATAAACAAGAGCAGAAAAAAGCAGAATCCTGAATGTGAGCAGTTCTCATACTGAGCATGAAAATCAGTGAGATTTTGCCCACTGCTGCTTCATTCCTGCTTATTACCAATGCCTGGCTTTCCTCCCTCCCCGCCCCCCCCTTCTATTTTTGCTAAAAATCTATGACCTGAATAGATCTTATAAGGCACATTAGTGATTCAGGTCCTTACTCCTGCTTACCAACCTTTACAACACATCTGTCCACCATGGAATCCAGCCACTCGATGTATGACTCAATGGGGGACTGCTCCTCCAGAAGGTGATCAAACTCCTGATACACTGGCAGACAAAGAAAAAATAGCCTACCTCAGTACGTGGATTCCATTTCAAACAAAAGAGAAACAAATCACAAAAAGCTGCCAATAACATCACAAGTTTGCTGTGTTTTTTAAAATAGATTGCTTAGTTACCACAAATATATCTTTCTTGGTGCTGACCCAGTAAGTTTGCTTGGTCTCTTGTTTCTACTGAAAGTGATGGAATCATTGGAAGTGGTATTTCAATGTGAGCAAACCAGAACCTATTGTTTAAAATTAATCTTTTGATTTAAGCTTCAGCTGTCTGGTGTGCCCGGAAGTGAAACTTCTATGGTGTTCACTACGAAGAGTGCGAAGCTAGGCCTTGACCCTGGTGATGAAAAAAGGTCATGCATGAAATTGATTTAGAAATGCATAAAGAATCTTCTAAGCACCGAGTGGATAAGTATTGTTGATAGGGCTCTCATCTGTATAATGCTTTAGTTGCAAAAAACATGATTTAACTGCTGCAAATCATCTATTTGCAATGCCAGACACACACACAGAGAATTTCCATAAACTTCTGCAAAACAAATTGCTACCAATGCATAAATGCTATACTTAATTTATCAAGAAGAGTTTCAAGAAGCAACCTGTATACTTTTTAACCTCTCCCAAGTACATATATTCATATTTTAATGCAGAAAGTAAAAACAATCAAGTCATCAAGTCATTCAACTGCAGCTCTTGAAATTGCAAGTCTCTAGTTTGTTTATGAGAATCAATGGCTGGAACACAAACAATCATGCGCTTTGACACCTTAAGAAACTATTCTTCAATTCAGCTAAAATAAAAGGCCCAGTAACTCAAGAAGAAAGATACTTTCTGCCTGCTGTGTTACAGGATGATCTCAATGTGCTATGCATTTCCGTTTATGTTTAATTATAGATAACAGGAGGAAGGAATTTCCTACCATAGGAAAGATAGTGAGGGAGGTGGAGGAGGCAAAGCTAGACATGATAGCTAGACAAGTGAGCCAGAGAGGCTATCCGAGAATAATGCAAAGAACAAGCTCCCTGGTTTCTAAGTTGGATCAGCAAGATGAGCAGGAATGTATTTGCTTCACACCTGACTTTGTTTAACTTAGACTTGCAAAGGCTGGATGGTCAGAAACATTAGTTGGGGAAGAAGGAAAATAATTATGTTTGGGCCACCCTTATCTCGTTTCATTGAATGGGCAACATCTCTTTATTCGGAACAGGATCACAGAGAAATCTAAATGTTGTCTCCTTACCTGAGTATTTGGCTGGACAAAAACTGCCTGATACAACAGATGAAGTAATTCACATGCTGTGCAAAGAGGGGAGCAAGAGTGGAAAAACAGATCAGTTGCCTGCTTTGCTGCTGGAGCAATGCAACTGTGTACAATGACCTATTTGAGAAAAGTAACTGTTTAGCCTTTAGTGACTGTTAAAAACACATCAATAGGATCTGAGAAAGAGGGAATAAAGAAGAAACCATGTCAGAGACAGCTACCATAGCAGAGCAGGAAAGAGTTTCTCTTATACCCGATGTTTTTTCTCTGTTTTTCTCTAAGCTTGCTTGTAGGCTTATAAACATTTTTTCCAGCTACCGTCGCTGGAAATAGTACTTTCTTAGTTATTAATACCAAGAATGTGAAAGCAGGCCTTAATTCCATGTCATGAGTCATACAGAGTGTGATGTTTGAAAAGATCTTTGGCCAAGCAGAATAAACATCAAAGATGGGGGGGAAAAAAAAATCTAAGTTCTAGAATAATCTCTATACATATCTGCACATCTCATTGGAA
The DNA here is from genome assembly GCF_028858705.1 of Grus americana. NCBI lineage: Eukaryota > Metazoa > Chordata > Aves > Gruiformes > Gruidae > Grus > Grus americana. The sequence goes on from NC_072852.1 coordinate 61,267,064, forward strand.
TCCCATGTCATAATGAACATTCATATTAGGTTCCTATTTCTGTGTAATTGCTTATATAGGCCTAAAATATTAAAAAATGTGATCAAAGCCATTATCATTCAGGAAAATTCCATTTGATTTGATTACACTTGTTTGTATTTAAATAGCACATGAACAAAAAGCTTTCCTAAACGGTAAGGATTTTCTGACTGAGAGCCAAAACTGTTGTTGCTACTAGGCATTATAACATTGAGAACTCTGTATTTTTTTGGACAGTGGGAGAATGTTGGGTAGATGTTGAAAACATGACCGATGACAGAAGGATGCACCCAGCTTCTGGCCTCCAGTCTCACTATATGCTACTTCCCCTGCTGCCATGTCAAGCTTCTATCTCATCAAAAGGGAAGAGGGTCATGTCAGGAAATGCATCAAGGGTTAAGAAGGGGAGGAAAGAGTACCGAGCACCTCTCACTAGAAAAAAAAGCTAACAGAGAATGCAAGGCTCATCCCTAAACTGGGGAGAAGACTTCTAGTGTTAACACGGGATGAGTGCCAAAGTCAGCCTTGCAGGGTGCAGTGTACATGTGAAGGTGTCACCCCTCCTCTTCCCAGCCACTCACTGAAAGAGTTACCCCACTAGCAAACCTACCCTTGCAGGGCTCCCACAAGTGGTTGCCCAGGTTGCTCCCCATTAAGGCTGGTTCTGGTCCTCCTCAGGAGAGAGATGGCAATACAACAGGTGGGTTCACAGGAGGAACTGAGGTTATGAACGATGCTAAAGACAAAGCATGGTCACCTCTGCCGTCTCAGGGACAAACTCAGTATGCTCAGCGTTACACCTAAGCTTACAACCACACACACTTGCCGGACAATGCAAGTTACATTTTATATTCGTAAAAGATCTTTGACTCTAAACCCAATTTGCCAACATCTCCAAAGTCACTTTTCAGTTCATGCCCTTCACTATACTAGGCAGAATCTAAATTAGCAATGAGCGTGCTCAATATGGGACTTCTACTTAATCATAAAAGTTCAGGGTAAAAGCTTACCCCATCAAATTATCTCATTTATGAAAAGATTGTGTAAAATGGAGATTTTTATAAATAAAAGTTCACAAGTGACTCAAATACACAGTCACTTTAGTGTCAAAGCCATTCAAAAGACAACTCTCCTGCAATTCTACAGCAGGAGAGACTGGACTTTATCAGGTTCAATGGTTAACTCATAGATTTAGTTTGCTCAAGTTCATGGAAAAAAATCCTCCTGAATTTGGGTGCAAGTTTCGTGCCATTGGCTGTTCTGGATACTAGAAAGAAACTCATTAATGGAAGAGTGCCCAGATCTATGCCTCAAAACATAAGACCTTGACAGGGTCTTATGCCTTACATTTTGATAAATGTCTCTGTAGTTATCTTAAGCCTCCAAGCAAATCAATGGCTGCAAAACCAGCATTACTTTCCCTGAGCTTTGTTTCCAGCAGGAAACCAAGTTCATCTAGCTTTATTTGAGGGTTCTGCTCTTACATTGTATGATGAGCTTTCTGTGTTCCTCCCGTGAGTCCTCCATAGTATAGAGGGTTTGTTTGGTAATGCTATTCAGATCCACATTCCTCCAGTCCTCCAGCATTTGAAATGTGATGTCTGCACTGTGGATCACCGTTCTTGATGCCTGTAATCCAATCCAATCTATTCATTAGTTCATGGTTTATTAGGTTGAAAAATAGGCTTTATCCCCTTTTACGCTTCCTTAGCTAGCTCACTAAGTTGATTCTCCTCAAGGACCCCCACCCACCAGCTTGATGTCTTATGGACATTACAGGGACCTCTAACCACAGAAAACTCCCAAGTCATTTTGCCTACTCTAATCAAATGCAAGTATTTTGCTTGCATCCACCCCAAACCCCAATGAGCAACCCTAATCTGGTGGTGCTGTTGCTAGACTCCTGAATCTCCAACAACTCTGTTGGTTTTCTTGACCAGCTTCTGTTCAAAACCAAAAAGCAGTAAGAAAAATCAAGCCAAAACCAAACAAACCCCACTCAGGTTTGCACCCTCCCCTCTCCCAAACTATGAAGACTCTCATTCTTCCCTCAGCCACATGAAAAGGTTAAAGTTCATTTGCCTCCGCATCAGATCTGCTTCTTGGCTAGTTGAGACAGGGGTCGGCTGTTGATAATGGGGAGAATAGGCTGAGAGGAAAGGAAGTGACACAAGGTCATGGTCATATAACAGAGATATAACCTGCACTAAGGTTATCAGCTTCCCCATGGAAACAATGCATTTTGAAGTGTCCTTCGTGTAAGTGAACTGTTTTGTCCCTGGTCTGATGCAGAAGGTCGTGGTCTCTGTATCTTGATTTCCTCTGAATCCCTATGGACCTCCAAAATTCAATGATGATCCACAATGTTTGGAAAAAGGGAGCACTGGCATCTCTGCCTCCACCACTTGAATAATGGAGGAAGAAATCCACAAAGAAGTCCTTGCAGGACTGTGGGGTTTTTTCCCAGAGCTTCCTCCTGTGGGCTTCACCACTCTCAGGGTTAACGTGGGGTGTTGGATACACCTTCCAAAAGTGGTGCTTTCATTGTGCCAGGGAAAACAAACAGTCTGCTCCAATGCATAGGTGAAACATCAGTGAATTCAATGCTTTCTCCTCCTTTTTATACTACACAGAATTTGGCCTCATGAATTTTGACAGGTAACTGTGATCTAAACTAACTGGGAAAACCCAAGCATTTCAGAGTAGTTTTAATATTCACTTGCTATGGTTGCAAGAATATTTCTATTTAAAACCCCAGTGGTTCAACCATTTTGTTTTTTACTAATTTGCACTTGATTTGTAATATACAATTAGATTTTGAATTTTTTGTTGGGCATATAGAAAATTTTTTTGCTTTGCAATAAGTCTGATACAAACCACTCTGAAATCAAAGGAATGCCTCACATTTATTTTATGGAAATGAACCATCACTTCAAATCAAATAATAATTTTGTTTCATAAAAGTTCCCTGCTGAATTTAAGATTAGAGGTTACCAGTTGTCTAGAAAAGCATTTTTTGCTGATTACTTTTTGATTTTGTAAAGATGGTCACAATAAATATTGGAGACAAACTGCTAACATGACCTCTCTTCCTCTTTGGGTAAAGTCCAGCCTGCCAATTCATAAAATTATTTGAAAAGTCATTAAAAATGGCATTCAGCAAACTTGGGTAACTGAAATACTTACTTGGCAGAGATGATTTAATGATGTCTGTCGTCGGAGTATTTGTGAAAATCTTCTGGACACTGCAGGAAATAAGAGATACATATTTACATACTGTGCTAAATAAAGAAAAATATTTCTGAAAATACTAAATTGAAACAAGAACAACAACAAAAAATCCAGTTTCCTGTATACAATTGTAGCTACATAAAGTTCACTCAAATAGCCCAGTTTTAACTTAGTTTAAACCTTGACCTAAAACCTTAAATCTGGATGCTCAATCAGTTTTACAGAGGCATATTACAAGCAATGATTTATAGATGCTGTGAATAATGAGATGACAAGAGAAATGTAGAGGACAATGGAAGAGCTTCGCTTGTTCAGCATAGCAAATTTTCTCGATATACAAAGGAACTGAAGACCAGAAAGAATTATTTAATAGAAAGAAGAGTGTTGGTGCAAGAACAAGAGAGTGTAAAATAATGATAGCTACATTATGTGTGGAAGTTAGAAAGGGTTTCTAAGTCTTAATGCAAACAAGTTTTGGAAGAGTCTTCTGATTGGACTAGTAGGAGCTAAAATCAGTTTCAGGTAGAATTTAATCAAAGTTTTTGAAAGAGATTACACGGTATACTAACATGCTGTGGGGTAAGATGGCCTCAGACTTTCCAGTCTTCTGCTCCTATTTTAGCTGTTTCGAAGCAATATGGACCTTGTATTAAGATATTTCCTATACTTGGATTTTAAAATGTTGTATTATTCATCTTTGTCTGAAATCTGTGACTCAGGAACTGCAAACCTGACAAAGGTTTGCAGTTTCTCCTGTCAGTACCTCCATTGGCTGCGTTCACCATCACAAATTCTGATGAGGAGGAAACAATTGCAGAAGCAACAAAGGCTCATATAAAAGCTAGAATGCTCGCAAGATTTTCCTTGTACTAAAATCACCAAAGACTTGCAGATCTATCCAAACAGGCACTAGATGTGGCCGCAGAGTATGTCTTCCATCTGTACTGTACGTAGTGGCAGTTAAAGAGTACAGATTAAGAATGACTACAAAGTGTATTGTCTGTCTCTTTCTCTCTCCCTATAAGATCAGAAAAGATTTTGCTGTTGCAGATTCTCAGTATTTTTTAACTGACAAAGATGTGATAAATCATATTCTCAGTTCTGACTTTGTGTAACTTTTAAAATAAATTAGTGAACAATGCAAAACCCCTAAAATTAGTTGTTCCAACTTATATCCTGACTGTTCTCAGTAAAATATACACCTGATTTTCCATGCTGATCAAAATAGTTAATCCTTCTCCTAAATTAGGTTTTTTTTTTTTTTCCCTTTAACTTTGTGGTGTGGAATTTAGTGCTCATGAAAGGCAAAGAATTGAGAGCCGTGAAATAAAGCAGGCTTTATCAATAGGTGATGTGCACTGCAGGCATCTACAAAGCACGTCTGAAAAGGACTAGTGCCCTTTCCTGTGGTGACAGGGTAATTTGATCTCCTTCATTTTTAACTCTGGCACTTTTTTGAGTAAGGGCCTCAAGCTGTATTCAAATTGTGCTAGCCTAAAGGTTTGTTTAATAATTTCCTTTGCCTAATATCATTCCTAATATTTGCTTACTATCAACAAAATTAATTTCTTATCAGAATCCACAAGAAAGGAAAAGCAATTCTTCTCATTTTGAGCAGTGCCTCATTTCACTAAATGAAATTGGTTCTCATGAACAAGTGGAGATTGTAAGTGAATGCAAGATTTTTAATGCTGACAGGTTTTAATTCCTAAAAGAACACTAGTCTCACTTCCAATTAATTTGTAATCAATAAACACTATATACATCCCAGGTTAATAGGAGAAAGATTGGGCAACACATACATTCAAATTTGATATTTCGTAGATTTTCTGGTAAATCGTGGAGAGCTACTTTCAGCCACTCATCCAGTTGCTTTGCAAACTTTCGGATCACCTGTGTCAAACTGAAAAGAGAAATCACTACATCAGAACATGTTTACTCTGTGCTTTATACTATAAAATCCGTGAACGTGTGAAGACTATGGGTCAGTTATTTACAACTCACTATTGTGCAGAGTTGCAGGCATATTTTGGTTTGTAGGCATGCAGAAAAACTTCTGAAAACCTTTGCAGGAAAAGAAAACATGTCACCACATTTAAAACCTCACAGAGTGAAAGTCTCTGTACTGCACTGGATTCATACTTACAAACAGTATTCTTAGCTTGAAATAAAATCATTCACACTTTGTACAAACATAAAACCACGACTCTCTAAAGAAGAGAGCAGATCAAGCTTCGGGTTTCAGCTCAGCTGTGCCCACATTTATACATATGTACACAGGGATGTGTAAGTGAAGCAACAACCAACTTTGCTGCAGGCTGGAGCCAGTGAGTGGGTGATGATGGTGGGGAGGAATTTCCAGGCCAAGCCCATACAGATGGGGGAAGTGGGGGCGGAGCAGGACCTGCCTGCTTAGCTCTGTACAGGGCAGAAACCTTACCAACAAGTCAGATTTCTCTCTTCTCCCTTACTACCCTTTCCTGATGGCTCCATCAGTTCCTGCTAAGCTTGGTAGGCAGCTCATTCTGCCCTTCTTCTTGGAATTGCTCAGTATAAACAACAGTTTCCAGGAAAAGTTGCAGGTTGTTGTGCAGGGGAGCCTAATGGTTCTGCCAGACTGACCTGCACTGCCTGTAGCAACACTGGAGATACACAAATGAGAGAGAAAGGAAAGACACAAGGAACTTTCCCTCTTTCATCCAGGCAGTTTTTTCTGTTTGTACTCTTAACATTCTGCACTGAGAACAGAGCTGGTAAAATAAACGTGGCCATAGGCCTGCTCTGCTCCACGCAGACACCTAACAGGACAGGGGATGGATGACAACTGTGGCACCCACTAAAACATGGCTTTTCTGGACAGCCAGCATTTGTTCCCAGGAAGTCCCTCACGGGATTCTGGCTGAGTCAGCAAGATTTCCTTCAGGAGCTTCCAATGCAATGAGACCCTTCTTCACCCCCTCCAGTGCAGGCTATGGCTTAATAGCCACAATCTGGCCCTTTATATGCATTACAAAAGTCTATATTCACACTCAAGTCTCTCCTTATTTGCTATGAAAGAACTAAGCAGCTTGAGAAAAGGACTGCTGTTCTGTTTAATCCTTCCAATGAAATAGATTTGGGGGGAGCGAGGGGGCAAAGCCTGTAAAAATGTACGTGTCTTATCAAGGAAAGCCCATGCTTATAACAGGTTTCTTGTGGAAAAAACACTTTACCTGTACTTTAGCAGTCATACAGTGCGCATAGGAGAGCAGAACATCTTGAAAACAATTGCCATTATTAGACCCACTTTAAAATCCTGAGGGCCAAATATGTGGCACCAATATTAAACTTCTAGAGCAATATTCTTAACAAATCACTCAACCTCAGGAAATCATCAGTCAAATAATACTAAATTCCTGATGCTTATATTAAGAAAATCAAAGGGGGAAGCAGGTTGGCTGTACTCAGTGATTACACTTTTTGCTGTGAACTGCTGATCTCTGCCCTGCTTTACCTATATAAACAAGACTTCTTGGACTCAGATGAGCTCCAGGTAGGAAGAGAACAGCTGAAATCTACCACATGGAATGGAAAAGTGAATTTAGCTTTGAAACAAAGGGGGCAAATACTTGTTAACATTAATAAAGTGATCCTAAAATAAGCATGCATCTGTTCTTCATAGGATAGTTTTTAAATTAAACCAGCATGTCCAAGACTTCACAAGTATGATCTTCATGTTTTATACTCCTGGCAAGCAGAATTACAATTGGGTTCCAAGAGTGTAAACAGAGACAAATGCTTAGGTTGCAGTGTCTGAATATACAGGTGAGTATTTACAAACAGAGCAACCAGGCCAGCTCTTGTCACTGTAATTCAGAATACTGTTATGCTGTTATCCCAAACTAGCAGAAAAGTGTCTGAAATTTTCAGAAGACAGTGTGGCGCTCTGCAGCCTGCAGATTTCTGACATTACCTGAAAGTTGGGACATGACATTCAGCTTCATGTCAATAAACCAAGAAGAAGGTGGTACCTTTTATCACACAAAAAATAACAAATTTTTCACAATACAAGTCTTGTATTGTGAAGATTTCTTCAGGAACACGTCAGCTCTTCAACTTCTTTGAATTGACACTGTGATTTAAACTCAGGAAACAGGTGGCAGCAAGCAGTTTTCTGAGAACCGGTGTCATTCTTGAAGAAAATACATGTAACAGACAGCTGAGCTAAAACTGGTCAGTGCTGCTGACTATACTGACCTGTCAGGTAATGCTTGTAATACCGTTGGCATCAAAACTCCAGAAATTGCTTTATACAGAATTGAATCACAAACTCCCACTATATTCACTACAGTTGAAGAACCCAATACAGGCAGCATATGAGGAGGCATCCCTTGCCAAAAGTGCAGAAGAAAACTTTGAACCTGTAATCACAAGAAGCGACAGGAATGTTTAAGTGAAAAGAATCAAAAGGCCACAAATACCATTTTCCTTAAATGACCCTGCTCATATAGCATTTGTTTCAGCCGCAGAGCTGGACTGATAGTGTACAACACAGGGAAGGCATATTCCTTAACTAGACAGGCTTATACTGTAATGCAGCACATAATGAGATAATCAACCAAAGGGTGAGGAGACACTCTGAGTTGGTGACAGGGTGTCTTTGTGTTACTATAGTAGAGACACCCATGGGAATCACCGTATTTTTACCTTCCATCAATGGCTAGTGACTGTAACTCTTTGGCTTCCACATGTTAAGCCTTTTTCTCTCTCTTTGCTCTCTGTCTCTGTATACAAAGGAGTGCAATCTAGGGCTTGGTGTAGGGAGGGAGAAGAGGATAGCACATGGCTTACAGGGGTCAATATACCATTTTCTGTCTTCATTTTGGAAAGAAACACTACACTTTTGGATTTCTTCTTTCCTCCACTATGAAGGAAAGAGGAGAAAAAATGGAGAAAGACAAAAAAGAAAATGGGGATGAGATTTCAGGCATAAGAAAATATACCTCTGAAAATTTTCATTTAGGAAATGAAGGTGTTATTCAATGAATATGATCATTTCTACAGGGGGCAGAACACCAGCATTCTTAAGTGACAACCTTTTGCACATAATCTCTACTGAAATAAGTAACCACACCAGGTGCAGTGAAGAATATTTGCCATTTATATATTGTTGCTGCTCAGCCCCTTCCCCATCACTGATCCTGGCAAACAGATTACCTAAAAACCCCATAATATCCTGCTCTTAAGAAAGTGTTCTGAGACTCATCCAGCAAAACTTCCTGAATATGTGTCACATATTTCTCTCACATGGAAACATCTAGACTGGGTACAATGACTTAAAACAGCCTCAGCTTTAAACCAGAAGAGTCTGAGAATTAAACAGTGAGAGAAAGAAAAGCAGGGAATTTCTTGCCATTGTTCAGAAGGCAGAGTCAAAAGACCCATTTCCTTTGATTATTTCCAGGACCTGGATGTCGTATTTGGACCGGGGCCTCGGCATTTCTAAAATCAAATTTGTTTTCCTGGACTAAAGACCTTCTCCACATGAAATATAAAACTGCTTGCATTCCAGTAATGTTTTATTTTTCACTTCTAATTATAGAGCTGTCTGTATGCTCTGCCAGAAAACCCTCAGATTCAGTCAGATATGCAGCAGATACGATCTATTAGAAATGGATAAGGTGTGTATCAACTGCTGAGCAGTGTGTGTGTTCCTAGCTGCACTGCTGTACGACTGAGCAAGTGGGGACTTCAGCTACAGCTTTCTGGGATGTTCGGGAGGCTGTAGACCCCCCACTGCCCTGTGCCATTGTTAACAGAGCAGCAGAGCCCACCATTATGACTGTGGCACCTGCCCTGGGTTTGTGCTGAACACTCAGAGGAATTCCTTCAAACAGAGCTCAGTCCAAACTCAAAGCTTAGAAAAGTGATGGTGGACACACTCCTTGAGTTGTAAGAACCGGATTGTCCAACATCTTGTAAGGGGATATTGCTACCTTAATCTTGCTGGAGAATGGAGAGACAAAAACATTCCCATTGCTTTCGTTCCTCTAACTCACACAGTGTTATAAGTGAGATTTAACACTATCAATCAGCCACATATTATCTAGTCATGTATAGCTATTGTTCATGAAAAGGATTGGCCACCACAAACCCTAAGTTTGTAATATCATATTCAAAATAAGCTCTCAGATCCATTAATACCTTCTGTATCATTAAACTACAGCTGTAGTTTCCAACCATACCTCATCAAAGTTTGCTCTTATTACAGTGTCTAGTATCCTCTGACAGTGAGTTCTATACATCATAATAAAGGTAGAAACCTGAAAAAGAATGAGCGGGAGACACACAAAAGATCATTCTACTTTAAGAAATCTGCTTTTAAAACTATCTGAATACAGAGCACAAAAAGTAAGTTTTTTTAATCTTACCTATGCACAATTGCAAAAATAATGAAATTGGTTAAAGTTTGGTTAGATTAGTTAGATTAACTTTAAGATGAGTTTTCTTCTTAAAAGTAAATTTTCTCTTTGAATTCATGGATTTTCTATGTCAATGGGGATTCTTCAAATATAAGAGGAGCAAAAAGCCTCAGTGAGATCAAAGACGAGAATGTGGCCCTAATTAGGACATAAAGAACTATAAAACCCTATTCTTTTGTCCACTTTACATTGATACTACACATGCGAACAGCATCAGAAAACTAGTAAGCTCAGCCAAGAGCAGCCAGAGCACTTTTGTCATATGTGCAGAGAGGATTCTCTTAATTTCTAGTCTAGAAGGATAAGAAATGCCTAAGTCCCTCTCTGCTTGAGAAAGCATCAGAACTCTTTTTCAGTTTGCCATCAAATGTGTTCACAGATTAAAGAGCTATAACATATTTAAAAACAGTTACCCTCAAACCTCACCTGCTGTATGTAATGTAACTTTAAAAAAAAAAATGTGTATGGGCCTTAGAAATATTGTACAGCTGATAGCATCAGCTGCTTATTTTGAGGGAAGACATTTCTTCCTATTATATGAAGTAATTAAGTCCCCCATAAATAAGGTCAAAGCATTATTAAACTTACTCTAATTTAAAGTCTTTATATTTTAGATAGAGCTTTCATCCAGAGCAGGGAAAAAAAACCCAAGACAAGCTGAGAAAAGATTTCCAAAGTGTTACCTTCTCCTCTGGCAAACTGGCTGGCAGATTTAGATCTTTGACATTTGGAAACTCTGGCAGTAATGTTCCCAGTTTGGATCGTGGTGAATACGCCACTGTCTGTTTGGTTACTTCTTTTTTTCCTGTTTCGTTGACCCAGGCTGCTCCTTTTTTAGAATACATCACATCATAATACTGGGAGTTTTCTTTCACTGCAATTCCATAATAATGGTACCTGATACATAGAAAGAGATGTATATTTTATAAAGCAGATTGTTTTAAAATTAAAAAAAAAAAGATATGGGGTAAGAGAAATGGATAATGCTAATGATTTCTACAGCAAAACAGACTGTGCAATAGTTTATATATTATTAAGAAGCATTGATTCAGCAGCAGAACATTGCGGTAATATATTGAGCTTCCAATTTTCATTCCTTCTGATAAAAGTAGCTCTCTTCAGAGTTAATAAAGCTGACTCTGTTGCAGGGCAGGAAAATAATAAACTTCCATTTTTTTTCTTCTTATAAAAAAAAAGCATCCTAAAGCTACTTGTTGGCAGAGCTCTATTGTGCAGCTGCTCCTTTAGTTTAGCAATAAGCAGAGGTACAGACCCTCTGGACTGGCCCTCCTGTTGTATTTCAGCTCCCTGATTCTCAGACTGTCGAGGGCTGGTTTGATCCCTGAAAAGCATGAGTCTTTATTGCAAATGGGTTGATCAGAAATGTTTCAAAAATTGAAAACACTTCAATGAAAAGAGAGGAGGGAAAAAAGGCTTGTGCTAGAAAGCAATGAACAGTAGGTAATGTACAGTTCATAATTATTTGCTTCATAACTTAGCACCAGCACTGGGCTTAGATCAGCGAGGGATCCTACACAACACTGTAACTCTGCGCAGACCACAGTGGGAGTTACACAGTGTGGCTGTGCTATAAAAATGGATTGGTGGCCTTATGGAACAAGTTTGTGCTACAACTTATCTTTATTATACGTGTGAATAGGAGCATTGATTATTCAGTCTAACTCTTGCATCAAAGCAGCAAAGGCAATCTTATTCCTTCCATAATTTGCTAACTTTTATTTCAGTTTCTCAGCTGTAGGCACCACCAACTCATGAGCTTAAACTTTAACGATTACAAAAGGCATCACAAAATTCTATTGCTCATATACTTTTGATTCACCCTACTTTCCTAGAGGGAATTTTCAATGATTTTCCAGTTCTCTCCTTACAGCCTATCCAAAACCTATCAGACCATGAGACACTGATTGTCTTCTGGATCCCACTGAGGTGGAAGTTACCATCTCCAGATGTTCGTTGTACTCCCCAGGCAGTTACTGATTTCAGAGTGCTGCCAGCAGATCTGTTCCCTTGAACGGACCCTGGTTTGCTTTAGGTAAAATCAGCTGGTTTTACAAAGGTCATGAATTAAATTAGTGAAAGAGTAGGATCTAAGTGATGGTAGTTTAAACCAACTCAGGTGACCTTTTTCCTTTTTTCACTCACATTCACCCACGGATCAGTCCATGTCATAATCTCCAAGAGAAAGTGGTGACAAAGAGCTGGAAGCCCTAATCTTGTCTACCAGCACAGATGGACTGAGAGGAGGCCTGGGGAATTGTAGCAACCTTCTAGTACATGGCTCCCTTGCCATGCCCACTAAGGATGTTCCATGTTCTATATTAAAAATAAAAGCTATCTTGAACTCAATATTGAATAATCCAGGTGAGATTTATTAAAACATTAAGCTGACATGGTATGAATGGGATTTCCTGGCTTCAATACCTTAGAAATCCACACTATCAGCTCCAAATCTGCCCTTCAGGGCTCGGCCCAAAGTGTGTATTCCACACCAAAAACCAGATTCCAGATTGGTCCTAACCTGTTACAGATAGATAATGGCAAATTTGTGCTGACACTGGAGTTATAACACCAGCTGTAGAAATTTGGCTTTTTAGCTAGAATGGTAATAACTCCAGCTTGCAGTTCAAGTCCCCAGTTTGGTCTCTAGCAGCTGTCATGCATGCATTGCGTGTAAGAGCCATAAAGCTCATATACATCCTGTGCAGTAAGTCTGGGGTTGGGGAAACGGAAGGCAAATGCTGCAGGGAGCTAGCACCAAAAATGGCTGAGGGAAAAGGGGGGGAAAAAAGGGGAAAAGCTCACAGCAGGCAGAACTGCAAAAGTTCCAGATGGACCGAGAGGTTTGTATAACTTAGAGGGGTCAATCTCTTTTAAGCTTCCTCTGAAATCAATTCAAGAAAAAAAAAAATCAATGAAAGCCTGGAAAAAGTAGTGGAATTTCACTGTGCATTATTTAATTTCTGGTATATTTCACTTGGCAGTAAACTACATAAAAGAGTTTTCCAGGTCGCTTCAAAATCGTATAGAGAGCAACAGCGAAATTAACTCTGAAATTTTTCCAGATAGCTTCCTCTTTCAGTAATATTACCATGCCAAATGGCAAAAACTCACTGGTGCAGTTTACAAAGATTCTTTTCCAAGCTCTTTTCTGTATTTCTATCAGGAAAAAAAAACTTAATTCAATAAACAGGGGTTGATAGTTTGATCTGTAAAAGAATAACATGCAGACTACACAATTATTTTTGTGGTAAATAGTGGAATGCTTTTTCCTCCCATGGATCCGGTATCTGCAGTACCCTTGTAAGGAAAGAAGTAAAATTCCCTTCACACCATATAGTTTCCATCAGTTTAACTAACCTCTTGTGTACATAATTGAAGAGTTTCAAGCTACAGTATGGAAAGAAATTGGCTTTTGTGTTTAGCTGCCTTCTCATGGCTCACCTGTGGTGGAACTGTTTTTAAGCTCAGTGCAATAGAGAACAGCTGCATGCTTACAGCAATAAACCCAGCTGCAAAAAAGAAAGCCTCACAACTGATGACAAAGAGTATAGCACCATTGTAGCTCTGAACTCTGTAATGTTACAAGGCAGCCGTGCTATAAAAAGACTGAAGGCAGAACAGTGTGAAGTCAGATAATCTTAACCACTTCTGTGGCTGAATTTCGTTTGGCAGTAGCAGGGAAGTGGAATGAAAAATCATACTGGCAGCAATCGGTCAGCACAGTTGGTGATAAAGGGACTGAAGTGTTAATGCCTAAAGTAATTTCTTTACGTAACACTTAATTGGAATGCAGTCAGAGCTCAGTTACAGCTGTGCTGGGTCTAGCAAGGAGTGTGTTTATTTAAAGAAGTACAGTGTGCATGTAGTGAGTGTGTGTGTGTTTATACCTCTCCTCTTCATTGGATCAAATGAGAATGACTCCTCTGTATGCTATAATCCTTGGAGTGTTAACCACTGACAAAGACATAAGAGTCCTCTTTTGGAGCAGAAGAACTCAATTTCATACCTGAGTGACTACGATGTCCCTCACAGGGGTGACCAGGGACTCTCGGGGGCCAAGGATTTTGCAGAGCACAGACAGCATGCTTTACAGAAACTCCTCCTTATTTGCTAGATAGGGAGCAGAACCATTGCAAAGGTGGCATGAGAGGAGTATGTGTCCTGAAAGCCCCTCTGATAGGCAGGCAGGTTAGGGAGAAAATATGCAAGAAATATTCTCATTGATTTTTAGCCTCATTGACAGTAAAGAGACATAGCTTTTGGAGATGCAAGACACCTTCAGTCAGCAGATCAAGAGCATCTTGCCCCTCCTGAGAGACTCCTGGAGCTGTGAGAGGAGCTCCAGTTTGGAAATACAGCAGCGGTCATTCCTTTCATTAAATGGGAAGACAAATAACAAAGTTGTAGCCAATGTCAGAGTGATTTGATGGCTGACAGCAGGTACTCTCATATGAATGCTTCCATAAAGCAACTTGTGCACTCTTTCACTCTGTCTTTATGAACTTCCAAAGAATTTATATTCGGTGCTAAATCCTGATTCTCTGAGTCTAGACCTATCATGCTTTCCTAATATGCTGTTGGACTAGCCCAGAATTTGCTCCTGAGAGATTTCTGGTAGCTGTTATGACTGATGTTATGGTAGCTCTGAATTTGCATTTGGGAAGATATTTCAAATTTTCAATTAGCTGCTTAAGTGTGACTGTTCTAGAAAAAGAAAGCTTAGTTATACAAATTAGGAGAATCTCATGATGGGGTAAAGGACATTTGGTCCCATCAAAGAGATACTGCTTGGCATAGACTGCTTGTTAGAAGAGCACAGTAAAGTTAATTTTAATGGCGTTTCTTTTAGCATCTTAATTTCTTTTTTCCTTTAAAGGAGTGGGTCATTCTAGCTTTAGTAAGTAAATTCTTATAGCATATTTCTTTCTTAGCATTTAGCAATGTTGTGTTTCTAGGCTTTGTTTGAAAGAGAAGCTTTACCAGCAAAGCTTTGCAAACATACTGTCCCATGCTTTCATTTCCCCCTCCATAGTTTTCCACTTGTGATCTACAGAGACTACCCTGTAGGATTCTGTGGAAGTTAATCAAGAAAAGCATATATATATATATATTTTTAGGGGGCTTATGTTTGCCATAAAAACATCCAAAGCTCCACTGGAAAAATTTCATGGAGTCCACAAGCAGAAAAAAGTATAAAAACATCACTGTATCCTCTTTATAAATTGGTAGAATCACATCCTGTCAAAAACTGGAAAGAGTCAAATACTCCAGCAAGTGCATTATTCTTTCTGAATGAATTTCTCATTCTGAAATTAGGATGAACTGTTTTCAGGAAGTACCATCTTTTGGGTAAGTCAATAAACTAATTCCTTGATCACTTAAAAGTATGTTGGATGTCATTAGACAGGAAAAATGGTGGTTCATTCTAGGTTTGTGGACAATTTCAGTTTAGGCCAATGTATGTTCCTACCTAAATTCCAGATAACATTCTGCCACTTGTCCTCTAAATTGAAACATGATGTTAACCAGCTGTCATTTCCCAGCCTTCAACAGTAGCTCGATTACTGCTGGGTGTGAATGCCCTTTATGTTGTATAAAATGAGTTGAGATGAGAAACATCATAGGAACAATATGGAAAATATTGCTGATGAAAGTAAAGTCTCCATTAAACTACCTTTGCATGACTATCACAGCAGAATCAATAAGACAGTGGAAATACTAAAATGGAACCTCCATCAAAGCTGGGTTTTAAGTCCCAAGTGGACAAGTTATTTTCTGATCTTATACTATTCTACTCAGTAAAGCCAGAGCCAGATGGGGCCCTGTGTGAGATGATAATAATACCATACACTGCTTACTTTGACTGGCCTCTGGTTCCAAGTCTTCTTGTCGTTAGTTGTGGAAACTGTTGTCTTATTATCTGCAAACAAATAGAACTGATATTAGAGAAAACTGAAAATCATGTTTACTAATACCTAATTTAATATAGACTGTTAAGACAGAAAAGCAGAAAAACTGTACTGCAATGTCAGCAAAATACATGGCAGGAGAAATAAAAAAAAGCTTTTGATATTTTCTATTAGTGAAAGAGGAGAAATAGATTTTAAAATTCAGTATAATTCCATAAGTACCATTAATTTAAATAAAAACTCTCTGAAGTTACTGGAGTAGAATACACTTCCTTAAAATCTAAGATCAGTTCTGCCCCTAAACTAAGGAGGATTGTACTTAGAATTGTCCTACTATTCCTTTATGTCAGTTTGCAGGATCAACAAACTTGGTTTAGCTGCAAATAGAGGAAACTCTCCTTTTGAGAGTTTTGGAGGGCCACAGTTCTTTAAAGACCTTCACAATCCTGGTGTTAAACACTCCTTTTTCGAAAAGATCCTACCCTGAAAAGATTTTGGTATTTGACAGGGGCACCACTTCTATGAGGGAAGACTCACCGTTGCATTTGTACAGATAGCTCGTAATCAATTTATCCTCTATGGAAAACAAGTGCATCTCAGAAACAGCAAGGTATCAGCAAGAATCTGGACTCTAGTCTATCAGCACAGATTAAAAGAACATTGCTACTGTGAAACAAAACTTCTTTAGCACCAGATGCATTTAAGGAAATGGATTAATTAATGTAGATTGTGCCTTCAGTAGTCAGACCCTCTGTCAACCAGGCTAGTCGTGATGAAGAAGCTCTGCTGCAGTTGCTGGAAAGGCAGCACTCAGCATCTCACAGGATTGAACCTGATTCTCAGTGTGGTCTGCAGTAGGAGGAAAATTCTTCTGGCAGAACAGCCATGCAAGAAAGACCATAGTAAGCCTCGAAGATTCACTTGCAAAAGGGACTTTCTTCCTTTTTTAATTTATAATCTATTTTAATTGTGTTTACATTATATAAACTGCTAAATGTTTCCTCTTTCAGGAGGAGATCAACTAATATTAAAGGAAAACAGGCATACAAGATGGAATATAACTGCTCAATCAGAAGAACACATCAATTAAAATTGATTAAATAATATAGATTTTTTTTTTCTTCCTGAGCTATTTTGCCATTGTGATAAATATTTAATCCTGGTTGATGACTGAAAGCTCTAGAACACATATTTGGATCAAAAGGTGCTTTTTGATAAATAAAGACATTGCATTGTCACATATTTGACCATTTCTTCAGTAATATTTTCTTCAGCAAATGTACAATCAGCTTCCCTTTGTATCATGTAAAAATTGACCTGCGTTGGTTTCCAAGAGCTTTGCACAACGTGGCTGATGTCAAAAACGCAGCATAGACTCAGAGTCGCTAGGTTGTTCAGCTTTAATTTCTGGAGCAAAACTTCAGCAAACAGTAAAACACTTTTGTGGAGCTGTGAAAGTTCAGCCTAGCTGTTTGATAAATGAGCAGACAGGCAAGCAGCCCTTCTTTCTTTTTTTGTATGGATTCAATGAAGCCTGCCTAAAGAACACCACATGCTGTTCCAGCTACTGATCTAACATTCCGCAACATCTCAGCCTTCCAAATTCCCTTTAATTACACATTAATCCCACCCCTCTCTCTTTCATTTTCTGCAGACAGGGTTGGGGGCTCCACAAGGCTGTGGGAAAAAAGGCAGTGTTGAAGAACTACTTTCTGAGGATAGTTTTTGGGGGTTAAGGGATTTTTTAATTTGATTTTTTTTTATCATTCAGAAAATACCATTCCTCTCCAAAAGTTGATTTTACAGCAGTAGACTCAAAAGTAGATCTTAATAGTAGGGATAATTTTATCCTATGTTTTTTCTTTTGGAACGACGTGAACCCATATTACTTTCAAAGTCTTTCTAGTAGTGATGAAGTGTTACAATGCACACTGTAAATGCTACTTTATGAACCATATGCTGTGGGAGTTCCTGGGATTTAAATAAATCAGCCAATTTCTACATACCAGGGCAGAGGTGATCAGGAAAAGAGAAGAAAAATGGAGTGGTGGATCAGAAGATCCCTTTTTCTTTTCTTTGTTTGTTTTTTTTTTAAATCCAGCACATTTTAAACAATGAGATACACCTTTCAGAATACAGCTGAAAAGTATGCATCACTTCAAATATTCTTTACTAACAGCATACAAAAAAAAAAGAATAATCTAGCAAACCTTTGAAAAAAGTCAGGACTTTTTGATCTAATGCTGCATATGTAAAATATGGCATACTTGTGTTTGGGTGCTTGTACACATGAGCATGGGTGTTTGTGATTGGAATAAAAGAAGTCAAGTACTAAATGAACTAGCTGTTCATATAAATGTTTATATTCAGCTATGTTTATGTGAATCCCTATGCAATGATTATTGCCAAAGGCAGTGAGATTTCCCTGAAAAGAGAGAGGAAGCCAGATGAGGCAGGACAAAGTAAAACAATGGAAAAAGCAGAGGGTCCAAAATGTTGATTAAATCATACTTTCAGCCTGAAAAGTCACCCTATAAAATACATCATTGTTGTGTTTCATGTTTATTACCTTTTAAAGACCTACAGAGAAAATGAGATAATTTTACAGTTGGGTGGGGAGGGAAGGGGGTTCCTAGTTGTCAGACATGAAAATTCAGGTTCAGATCTGAAAATCAAGTTGGATCATTTTCCTTTCATCACTGCAGTGGGGTTGTGCAAGCAAACGAATCGAGACCAGACCATGCAGTTTGAGCTGCTTTCTGAATGGAGCCCAGTCCCCGTTCTCACAGCAGCACTGGCTTCTCAACAGAAGCAGTGGTAAAAAAGATCTCATGGGTGGTATCCAAGGGAATTTTGGGGCGAAAGGGCCTTTTATCATTGTCCTTCAATGGAACCGAAATTTCATCTCATACTTCGCCAAAGTATGGATGCTACCCTATGAGATCTGCTGAGTAAAAGGGTAGAGGTTTTACATTTTCCAAGTAAAATTTCACCTAAATTATGTGGCAGTTTTGACTGTTAGGCATTATTTTATGCTACTTGGCTTTTTGGTTTTGAGACAGATGTAGACCAGCAGTTTCACATGCAGATAACTTCTTTTCCTACTGTATTAGTCTCAGAAACCAATGCTCCTTTAATTTCTTATTACACTTCAGTTGTGTTCTCCATCTCTTTCCTCCGTGCCCTGCTCAAGACCTGATCTTGCCTTCTGCCTATAGATGATCTTGTATGCCTTTTTTGATTAAAAAAAAAAAATGTTAAGAACTGCCTTATCTTTTTGTAACTCCATAGTTCTTTTGGCAGTTACCTACCTACATTCACTAATTATCGTCACGAGCAAAACAGACTGAACTTAGAGAGGGAATTCATCTAATTTATTACTAAGCAAAACAGAGTAGAGGAATGAGAAATAAAATTAAATCTTAAAACACCTCCCCCCACCCCTCCCATCTTCCCTGGCTCAACTTCACTCCCGGCTTCAACCTCCTCCCCCCTCAGCGGCACAGGGGGACGGGGAATGGGGGTTACGGTCAGTTCGTCACACGGTGTTTCTGCCGCTTCTTCATCCGCAGGGGGAGGACTCCTCTCATCATTCCCCTGCTCCAGCATGGGGTCCCTCTCACGGGAGACAGTCCTTCACAAACTTCTCCAACGTGAGTCTCTCCCACAGGCTACAGTCCTTCACGAACTGCTCCAGCGTGGTCTCTTCCATGGGGTGCAGACCTTCAGGAGCAAACTGCTCCAGCGCGGGATCCCCCACGAGGTCACAAGTCCTGCCAGCAAACCTGCCCTGGCGTGGGGTCCTCTCTCCATGGGTCCACAGGTCCTGCCAAGAGCCTGCTCCAGCATGGGCTTCCCATGGGGCTACGGCCTCCTTCAGGTGCCTCCACCTGCTCCAGCGTGGGGTCCTCCACGGGCTGCAGGTGGAATCTCTACACCCCCTCATCCTTCCTCCATGGGCTGCAGGGGGACAGCCTGCTTCACCATGGTCTTCACCACGGGCTGCAGGGGGATCTCTGCTCCGGCGCCTGGAGCTCCTCCTCCCCCTCCATCTGCACTGACCTTGGTGTCTGCAGAGTTTCTTACATCTTCTCACTCCTCTCTCTGGCTGCAAAAACTCTCTCTATAACTGTTTTTTTTTTCCTTCTTAAATATGTTATTGCAGAGGCACTGATTGGCTTGGCCTTGGCCAGCGGCGGGTCCATCTTAGAGCTGACTGGCATTGGCTCTATCAGACACAGGGGAAGCTTCTAGCAGCTTCTCACAGAAGCCACCCCTGTAGCCTCCCCGCTACCAAAACCTTGCCACGCAAACCCAACACAAACATATTGCACAGATCTTGGAGCTGACAGGATTTATCTTGTTTAGGCTCTTTAAACCTAGTGGAGGTATCTGAATAAACTTGAATTCAATATCTAATTACTTGTATTCTTAATACAATAGAGTAAAAATTAAATAAGTGACTTAAGCATCCATGCAAAACAGAGACAGCTTTATGAGCAACAACTAGACAAATGCACTTCCTCTGTAAAGGGCTGTATTGTAGTCTGCACAAACTATTAACCTAACTGCAGGAGTTGTTCTGTTACCCGCAAACGGCTGCAAAGGTGCATTCCTTCATCCTGATTACTGCCAGCTGTAATTTCTGCCACTGCATCTCACCTCACATCTCCAACACCGTGACATTCCAACACAAGCAGAGCCAGCCCCAGCTTTAAAATGAGGACTGTATTGTCTATTCTGCCTTCATCCCTACACCGTGACCCATCATGCCTCATTGCATTCACTACCAAACTGTGAACTTTATGTTTCCCAATTATTCCATGTGAATTCTTCTATGACATGAGATGCCAAAACAAGTCAGGGAAAAAAACCCAAAACATCTTATGCAGCATCTTATGTGTCTGTCTTCATGCTAAGAAATAAGGATGGAAGAAACCAGAGATGTCTGGAAACTTCTGAAGTAATTTTTTCCTCCCTGTGTCAAAACATTAAATTTTGCTCTAGGGGCAACAGGCAGAGGATGACTTTTAGAAGTCTTTTCCCTGGAAAAATTTAAATTGCTACTTTTCAAAAGGCATGTTCATTTTGTTAGTGCATCTGATCTAGAGGGATATTATTCTTCATGACTCTGTTCCTTTCTATTTGAAATAATTCTAGCTGTGCTTCTAGAACTTCCCAGAATAATGAAGTAAAGTCAAATTAACTTGCAGTCCAGCATTTGTACTCTGCCAGAATGAGAAATGGATTTCAGACTTCAGGCTCTGGAGCTCTGTGAGGTTCTAGAGAGATTCTAAATACAGGGGAATAAATTCTCTTTCCTCTGATAACAATTCTTCATAACAGGGCCTGGCTCTGTTTATCTCAACTCCAGTTTCAAGTGCCATATCTAGAGGGCATGCTTTGCTTTTATGAAGTCAGGTAGAGAAGATGTGTGTTAATTTACCAAATTCTATTGTAGTGCTTCAGTCTTAAACTTCTTTGCCATGGCAGCAGGAAAGAAACCAGTGATGCCAAATATAACTATACTCCCACACAACTATGCTTTCCTTACTCCCACCGCTGTGAAACACAAACACCACTGATATCCTCAATCTTATATGAGCAGTGTAGGATTTTTAGGCTTATTCATCTGTGGCCTGGTACTGATCCCACTGGATCATTCTGGGGTTTCCCCACCTCCTTCAGTGCTTTTGAAAATCCTGCCCTGAGACAATCTGTTATTATTAGCACTTGTGCTAACAGGTACCTTTTGGCTTAAAGGTGGATTGGGGCTGGCTTAACAGTACATTACCTTGAGGAAAAGGTCAGGAGAGCTTTGCCCCAAAACATCCACTGATAGGAAAGAGCATAATCAAATTATTCCATTACAAAATATCATTCCTGTCCCCCCAAATCCACCAAACTGTGCAAAGAAAAGAAGAGGTGTGACTGTGTCTATATCCTCTCTACTCCTTGCTTGCTTACTTGCATGGCCCAGGAGAGAAGACTGGAAATGTACGGGTCCAGCATTCTTGGCCACAGATCTGTTGTCTGCTTAGATTCAATCACTTTCCTATTTCTCTCGACTCACTTTCATAATTTTGTGGAACAGGGCATAGTCTAGCTGTAAGATAAGATCTCATTTCTAGCACTGATACATCTCAACTGATACCGCAAAGCAAGTCAGAGAAGCCTGCTGGGCACTTTCTTTAATGCCTCTGCCCAATTCTGCCTGCTGCAGAGATTAGACACCAAGAGGAACTCCAAGTGAACTGGACCCTTTAGTGAAGCTTGTGAGACCTCTCCTCAAAATCATCTATGTACAATAATATCCTCCTTCAGCAGCTCCACTGGCCAGATGGAATTCAGCCTAGAGGCATGATCAAACAGATTACTGCATCCCAACAAAGCTGCAAACATCAAATGCTCTGACTCAGATGCTTAGCTGAGCTGCAGCCACTTTTAGTGCTGACTTGCTGAAGCCAAGCAGACCTAAAACCCTGCACAACTCCCCCTGCTCTGTACTAATGCCAGCATGCTTACTGCCATCACCCGGCATATCTGTGGGAAAAGGCTGAGCGCCAGCATCCCTGCACTCTGGCAGACCCTGTGCTGTAAGAACAGCCTCTGGGACGTGTTGACAAGGCATGAGGTAAAGCAGCCCAGAGGCCGCTCTACTTCACGCAGTAGACCTAACTAGAAGCCAGATGCTTGAGAAGTGGCAAAGCCAGTAAAAATCTCTTCGCTAAAGGGCAAATCTTTGGGAAAAGGAAAGGCACGCCAAAGAAATGGAGGTGTCCTTGCTGATTTTCTTACTCCCCAGGCTCAAGGAGAAAAAGGCAATAGTCGGCAACCTGCAATAATATAAGGGATCAGTGAAGCAGGGCCACGGGTGCAAAGACTTTTCTAACTACACTTTAGGATCTCCATTTCCCACACCTATATGATTGCTTACTTCTATGGTACTTGTGTTGTTATGGCCTCCTCAGAGGAACTTGATGTAGAAGATTCTGCATTGGGAAGAAAAGTCCTACTGGTGTTAACTGTCCTTCGGTCAGAAACCTTAGCTGTTAAAAAGCGATGAAGGAAAAAGCAGGGACTGTTCAGATAGCACTGCAGACTGATATGGTCCTTCAATGTGATAACAGAAACCACATCTTCAGCTTTAGATTGATCTTTCCCCAGTTCTACTTTTCTTTTCTATATTGACTAGAAAAAAAGTCTAATAAAAACCCGTTCCATATGTAGTAACTGTTCGTAATAAAGCAAGTGCTGGTTTAGTCTATCAGAAGAGAGGACTAAGAGTAAATTTGGCTTTGCTGTACCACTTACTATTGAGGCTATTTGGGAGCAAACTGAGATTGCAGGAAAGTAAAAAAAACCCAAACAAACCAACTAACGAAAAAAAACCCACTTCAGGAGAAGTATCTCCTTATGCACAGCAGGCAATTCCAGCCAGATGTGTGCATTTCAACAAAAGACAAAACAGAATGCAATCACATCACAATGTCATTATCAAAGAGGTTTCAACAAGGTACTTGTCTGTCCATTTTAAATGTCAGATACATATAGTATGATAGCACAAAACTGTAAATCCTATTTATGCTAATCATGCTTGGAGGAACAGTCCTGCTGGCAAAACTTCTGGGCAGAGACAGTACATAGTGCTAAAAGAGGACTCTGGCTGGTACAGCTTGTACCTCCCTAGGGCAAAGCAAACTATTGGGAAAAAAACCCAACCACCACTTTTCTGCTGGTATAACTGTGCCTCAGCCCATTTTTTAGAAATGGGGTGGAAATATTGGTCAAAAATGTAAGAGATGTCTTTCTTAACCAATATTACAAATCTATTGTGGACTTTACCCTTCTTTATTTACTGAAATAAATGTATTGGAATCTAATTTTCACTAACAGCAAAGCTACTCATGGAGCAATAAAGAGGCTCTAAAATTCGTGTGAGTATGTATCCATGTTAAACCTCTTTATGCTGCCAGAGTCTTGTAAAGGGACCTCAGGCTGGGGGAGAGCCACTCTGCAGCGTCAGTATCCTTTGCTTTCCTTTTCAAATATGAATTTACTATTGCTTGTGAAAAGACATGCCAGGAAAGCACCAAAAGGAAAAAAAAAAAAAAACAAAAAAACAAACGAAAAACAAAAGAGGAAGGTATTTAACCTCCAGGGGGCATATGGGAGTTGTGGGAAGAACACTTCAGGAGGAAGCAAGAGGTTGCACCACGAGAAACTAAGTGTTCTGTATGACAGATATGGCAGGGTCCTGGAGGTGACTTATTTCTGCGCAGTAAATTTAAAGCAGTGAACTGAGGACATGGAGGATAAGCAAAACCGGTGAGGAGGAGGAAGATAACATCTTCAGTAGGCTTAAGAAAGTAAGGTTCTCAAAAGAAACAAAGGGTCTCAAAAGAAACAAAGAACAAAAAGGAGTGTTGGCTGAGGAAATAAAAGTGAAAGAGAAGCTCAAAGACCTGCCAACCCAGCTGAACAGCTGGGTGACATGCTACAACTAGGAGAGAACCAATGAGCCTTATGGAACCCATCCACATGCAACAGCTACTAACGGGCTTGGAAATGCTCAGAACATTCCTGCTTTTTAAGTAACTGATTTGATTCAGTGAGGGCCCCAATTCAGAATGATTTAGTGTTTGCAACTAAACTCTGTGAGAATAATGAGTCAGAGCCTTCAACCACCATAATTCCTAGCTCTATTAATTATCACTGGCATTTTATGCTCAGAAAAAATTCTACATCTGCTCAGCCCTCCCTGCTGCAGGCAGCAGCAGAAATTCCAATTGGAAACACCTTCAACGGCTCTCCAAGTCCACAGGGTCCCAGAGCAGAGCTCGAGGCATTTGCAGCACAGGGCTGAGGGGCACAAGGTTGCCTTCTTTTTAAGTGACCTCAGCAACAGGACTTTCACTCCTTCTGCCTGAAGACTAATTCACAGTCTAAACATGTTCACTGTGAGAAAGCTTTTTCTCATACACAACATTTTATTGTTAATAACTCAGTGACTTGCCTGCCCTTCCTCACTATACTTGCCTGTCTTCTCACTAGTTGCATGGAACAGTTTTACTTGTTCTGCTTCACTTTTGGGTGAAATCATGATCCCGTTGAATATAATATCTTTTGCTGCTTACAGTAAGAGCCAAAGTTTAACACTGGAGTCTCCACTTGCTGATGCTGAGCTGTAACCAGCAAATACAGGACCCTCCCTGATCACTGTTTGGTTGAAGTATATGGGTAAAAGAGTGCTTGGTCCTGTGTTTTGCAGGCAAGAAAAAGCTTTGTAATGACAGGCTAGGTAGTGTAGTTATTAGCAGATTGGCAAATGCTAGTATAGACAGAACTGCCTGTAGTTTTCACATATTAATTGTGTGAGAAAGCACTAAAATCTTGGCTAACATATTAAAGCTACAGCTCCCTTTGTCATCTAAGAATATCACATTAACAACCATATTAGAGTCTTCCTTATTCTATATGTACTTTAACTGGTTTAGGAGTATAGGTTGCTTTTTTTTAAAGGTGTTTATTTATACAGTAATTCTGTTCTTTCCCCTTCTTGTTACTTTTGTTGCTATTGGCCTGGTTTCCTCAGGAAACAGCCTGAGATATTACTGTTTCTCTGTTAATCTCTCCACGCCCCTCAAACCAATTTTTGTTTTGCTAATCCAATATTACCAAATGCCTGAGGTCTAGTCCATGTCCTAGAAGTTTAACAGAAGACATTGGCTGCGTAGTGGGGAGAGTATATTGATGTTAATGCTGAGGACAAAACAGAGAGGAAAGCTTAGCCTTTAGCTGAGCCATTTGACACTGCCTGACTGGACAACGATGAGTGTGAGGCAACCAGTCAACACTTCTATTGCTCTGAACCAGCCACCCCATGTGCTGCTTCTTGCCCAGTTGTCAGCATGGGAGGAGGAGAAGAAAGATACAGGCAAACGGACAGACAGACTTGAGGGAATCTAAAAATAATGTAGAAAGAAGGTGCAGCAGATGTGAGAAAACTGAAAGAAGCAAGACTTTGATGTAGTGACCAGGACCTGGAAGTAATTGAAAGTGCTGGAGGGAAACATGGAGATGTAAGATTTAGGTAAGGCTATGGATTTAGGGAACATAGGAGATGGTAGGAGACAAGGTCTATTAGTTCACCTGTTCATGAACAGCTTGTCTGTTCTCCCTTCCGTGCTCTGTTGTGGATATATCTGACTTACATCAGGCTTAAGAAGTACACATGGGCTGAAGCGTTGTCTACAAAACCTTAATCTGGAGAGATCACTTTCAGGCAAGTTTTGCATGTCTCCAGTGGTATCTTTAAAAGTGAAATCAACACTGTTCTGTTAATTGAGATGTAACTAAGTATGTAACAATACATTAGGATGTTACTTATTGCAGATTGGTTTAATGTGCTGAACTCCATGTCTCTTTCTAAAAACAGTCTGTTAAAGAAAAAGCCTAAATGTTTAACATTGCCCACAGAGCTAAAGTTCAAAGATGAATCATAAATTCAATGTGGTCTATTGAAAGGCGAACTGTCTACAATTTCACAGAACAACTAACTCCTTTCTCTGGAGGAGATGACAGCTGCAGGGCTCTTGATGACTCCCAATGAGGACAAACATGTCTGGGGTCTCTGTTTCAGCAGCTAAGTGCGGAAGCCCTCAAATAGCACCTATTTCATTGCACTGCCTCCAAGGCATTTATGCAACACACATTGCCAATACCATATTTAAGTCATGTGATAACAACTTTGTTGGCTAAAACTTCATCTGTGTACCTGTTCCTAAGGAGAAGCTGACTGCAAATCATTGATTGAATGAAATGGGTGTCTGCCTTGCAGATCTTCATGACTGTGCAGTACATTTTCTTAGCAATAACAGGTTGGAAAGAATCCCTGGGGTCTGCTCCGGGTTTTGCAGATGCAGAAGCTTGTTTCACTCCAATATTTGTGCCAGTGTTGCCTGAGGTTCCTGGACATAACTGTGCAGAAGCCTCGGTTCCCAGATCCAAAAGTAATGACCACATGAAGCATTAGTTTGAGACAGTACTAGGATGATTCTTTATGGCTTCCTCTCCACAAAGAGGGAAAACAAATTTCATGCATCACTGCTTCAGAACTTTATCGCAACCAAGTAGAAAACACTTGGAACACAGCACATGAGAAACACATTGGAATGCCATGATTTTTGGGTGGAAGGCACTGTACCTGTCCTGCTAGGTTAAGGTACTCCTTCTGATAAACAGATATATGCATATGAGGGACAGGAGAGAAGGAAGATGGGGTAATATGCAGTGTAACAAGACTGCCACATACTGAAAATTGGTGAAGTCCATAGTAAATGTATGTTCTGATGAAATAATTTCAGAATATTTACACCTTACAATTTACAGAAGTTTTTAGCAGCAGCAAAAATAGCATAGTGTAAATTTTACCCACATTCTCAATGTGTTACCCTGCATGAAATCTGTTTCTTGTTCTCACTATTCCTAAATTACACATTGCCACTATACTTACCACTTGGTAGCAATAACATGTACAATGAACAATTTCATCCACATTTATGCAGTGTATTTAAACAGAAACCTAACACAGAATCAACTGAGCTATGCAGGTCTTTAAGACACAACATAGTCATGTTATAACATGGTACATTTTACTTGCCTTGCTAAACTGCCTACATAAAGATGCACTATAGAAAATGACACCTCATTAAATACATTCTCCTCCTTCACCTACTCTTTACACAGGCACTTACCCCTAGGAACATATTTCCTTCTTTGAATACCCAGCACTTCCATAGAACAAACGTAAACACTAGAAGAGAATAGCTTGTAGGACAATCAGCTTCAGATTCATGCTTGCAAGCATTTCAAAAACAGTGGCAAACTCTACGCTTTGTTTTTTTCACAGCCTACAAGTTTTAAAGGCCTGTGACACATTCTGTAGTAAAATTTCAGTTTTAAATAAAAAATTAAAAATATAAAAATATCATCCTATTTTTCACTGAGAGGAAAACACGACTGACAACCAAATCCAAAATAAGAACTTTATGTAATGTCCTAGCTAGCCATTAACATGTGCTGGTGATGTATCGCATTAAGAGCTTTACTGCTCACATCTGGACAATGCACAGCTGCATCTGTACTGAGTGCATCTCCATTGTGAGTCTAGAGATAACCACAGTGGTTCTTCCTAGAGCTGGACTGGAAAGCAGAAGCACAAGGAATCACCGTGCAAAGATAACTTGGCAGCCCGTATCTGCAGTGCCACACAAATGCTGTTAGATGCTTTCTGACTTTCACGTATGGAGGTATGTACTCTACTACGTAGATTTGCCAGTGTGGGCTGATATCATTAATTCAGGGATCTCCATACCATGCTTACAAGAATGGCATAGACAGGCCCTAGAATTAAATGATTGCTATTTTAGCCTTCTATTTAAAAAAACCCCCAAACATACGTTTGTTAAAGCAGTGCACATCACAACACAGATGTGTTTACACTGGCTTGTATTTGACTTCCAAGCTGCCAATATTGTATACCATGTCACTGTCAGCTAGTCTGTAGCCTGAAGTCATAAAAAAATTTAGTGCATTCTGGAGCTGAGTCATGATTAGAAATTATTCCAACCTTCTAAATACTTAAAATCTTAGCCTTTGTCCAATAACTTGAATACATTAGAGATTCCATTCATAGACCTCTATCTCTAATGGTAAATGATGATTTAATTCCTTTCAATAATCCAAACTCACCTGAACCAGGCAAGGGCTCAAGGCATCTTACTGCTGTTTAGACTCACCTTCCCAAAGCTGGCAGCATTAACAGGTTGCGTGTCATTTTTCTCACAGAAGTCCAAGTAATGCATGTAGAGTGCGCTTCGAGGAATGCAAACACCTTCTGCAATCTCATAGTTCTCCTCCAGCCTTAAAAAGCAAATATCAAACAGAGAGAACTGCAAGTATGTTGGATGTCCTGTATGGTAAACAGTATGCAAAACTGCATCTTTAAGACCAAACATTCTGGCTTCTGCTCATCTCCTAAATTTTCTCTGCTTTGTTCCTAAGTGCTCCTTCCAATTCATTTCCATAATGTTCACTTGCTTCATTTGGTTCATGCTTGCTATCAAAAACATAGGCTGTGAGTTCTCAGGCAAGTAGAAATTAGCACAAAGGGATATCGGGTTTTTACCATGGTCCAAAGGTGCTATTTTTAGGAAAATATATACTAGTAATCTGTTATACCCTAAAAGCATCCTGCATTAAACAAATATACGTACAACTACGAAACAAGAAACATACACTGATGGGAAGCATTATCTCATTTTTTACAGGACTCTCTTCACTCCTGTCCAGCTGCAAAATTATGTACCTTGAAGAAGCATATGTGCAAGTTATTTGCAAATACTCAAGAGTGTGCACAAAATCATATCTGTATAATGTTTTCTTGCTATTGCTTATGGACAAAGTGAAAAAAGAGTCCATGATCTGAATACAATGCCAAATAAAATAGTGAAATGCCATCCTCCTCTGCCTCATAGAAACTATTATTCATTTACACATGCAAACACACAACTATAAAATTTTAAATTATGCATCAAATATATGAATGGGCATATGCTTCATCTTTAAAATCGGAAACTAGGCTCATTCAAAATCTATAGATTAAAGAAATATTCCTTTGAAATTACATTTTTAAGATTGCTGATCCAACAAAGTTTAAGAGGTATTTATATACACACTTAACTTTAAAACAGAATTAATTTTGTCATCCATGGTGTCACTCACATGCATATAGTTACATGTGTGCTTGTCTGCCTTGCTGACTAGAAGGTAGGTGCAACTTCCTCTTAAATATATTAGAAAATTAATATATATTCTCAAAAAACTCCAATTGTACAGCAAATCACCCCCTGTCATTTGATAGCTGTAGAACACCTTCCAAATATGTAGTTTCTCTCCTTCATTGCCTTTTTCAGGACCTACCTACCTTCCATTTCAGTTATCGTGATCATTTGTGACTGCAAACTATTTTAATAAGATATCCGGCTAGATGAATGGAATCAGTTTGTATGGGCAACATCTATTCTTCCTTGGTTTCTACAGAAATATCATCACGGCATCTTTCCTCAAATTCATAGCGCTTTAACAAAACCTCCTTTCAAAACCTGGAGAGTTCGTTTGTATACTATAGCTGCTAATTGGAATGTCAGCTTCCGTGACCAAGACAGGACAGAAAGAAAAGCAGTTAATTATTTCTGTTCATATCTGATGAATTTTTCTCTTTTTCTCCTCTCTTTCACAGAGAGTCATTAGTCTGACACTGAACAATGCTCCATTATACCTGAACTTTTTTTTTAATGATCAAAAAACCCATCTTGCTCCACTTCTTTTATTTTCCTGTCTTTTATTTAACAACTTTATCATATTTTGAATTCAGCTTCATTCCTCAGTATTATAGAAAGATAATGAACTCAATCTTCTACCTAACAAATCATTATCAGAAATAATATATATATAACATTTTAAATGTCCTAATAAAGCCATGTGAAATCCAGTAGTTCACAATGAGACCTTTTGTACCACTACAGTATAGCAATAAAACCCCTAATCCTTCCACAGGAATGACAATTTTATCTGTCCCTATTACTGTTTCCCTCTTATAGTTATATACTTCTAGATTAAATGAGATTATTCTATAGCAGAGTCAGGTCTGTAGTGTTTTTACAGACTTGGTTTTAGATACAAAGGCAACAGAACAACTGCGATGTTACCATTGCTAATCCCATAAAGAATTCTAGAACAGATTAATTTTGATGCATTATAACAATTTCTGTGAAACTACTAATCTGGGGAGAATCCACTACCTAGCAGTAATTTACCTTTCTCTTTTATATTTCTTTTTACAAATGTTGCAAAAAATAGAATAGTTTTGTTGACTTTAGCTTCGCAATACAATTATTTGGAGCACCTACACTGTAAGCCACTAAACTGCATGGAATTAGGCTGCTTGTGCTTTGAATAACTCTGTGTTTAGAGAAGTAGACACACACATGCACACACACACTAAACTGAGGTAAAATAAAGTTTCACACTTTCAATTTGGTCAACCAGTTCACCAGTAAAATAATCATGAACATTTTAGAGCCAAGTGTTTAGCAAGCTATAGCTTTACAGATAATAACGAGCACAGGAAGATGGGATAAGCACAGGATGCGAGGTATTGGTATATTCATGCCTTGACAGTTAAAATCAAGCTGGTGCAGTTTTCCCAATTATGATGTATTTGGCAGTAATGCTACATTTAGCAGGCCTTTCACTTCATTTTGCGTCATCAACGAAACTAAACAAAAACATCATTCCTGTTTCCAGGAAAAGGATATTTTGGCCAGGTTGACAGTCATCCAGATATGCTTCTTGGCATCTTCAGCTACTTCCTTCTCCTCATTTATAGTGTTCAATGTACTTCAGCTTGGGAGAGGCATAAGCATTAAGGAGAGATCCCTACGGGATTGATACTTACTCTTTTCAGTAAGATGCCAGACAAGGAATAACTAATAAAGTTGATGGCAATATGAACCACGTGACAAAATTTATGTATTTCCCTTATGTCTTGCTTCACTTTCCCTACTACTTTCTTCCCTTTTTTTTTTTTCTTTCTCCTGACATTTCCTCTGTTTCTGTTCTCCAACACTCTATTGCCTTCATTAGCTGTAAATGATAGTAGCATCTAATAATAAAAACATGACCAGCTTTAACTTGGCAGACACCAGACGCTGCAGACAGTTGTGGTGCTTCCATTTGCCAGAACAAGGCAAGTTTGGTACTGTATCCTGAAATCTGGTCAATAATTTACCCCATCACTTCCACCTCTTCAATCTGGCCCAGAGATTGCTGTAAGAGGGTGGGATACATTCTTAAGCAAAGTATATTCAGGTAAATTTAGTCTTTTGTCTTTCTTCACTGTGCAAAACCTTGATCTGAGGCCTAAGCAGGCAAAACTGTTAAACATGTAAAGCTAAACCTACAGGAAGCACTCAGTGCAGCATTTGTACAGCGCTGCCCACAATAGTTTACCGACCCATGGGGTGCTAGGTGTTACTGAAGTACAAATAACCTGATGCTAATGTGTCTGGTATTCCAGAACAGTGGAAACTCAACATCTTCACAAAAAGCAAGCTTACTACTTTGACCATAACCATTGAGCTTGTAATTTTATTTAGTGTATCAAACCCAGTAGCACAGTTTCCTCAGGAAATACCAATTCAAAACTGCAGTACATAGGCTGAAAAGCATATGGAAACCACCAGAAAACTGTTCTAGGGTATGGTTACTAAGCTGGGAAATTTTCACCTACAAGTTTATTAATAAATGAGCCAATTGTATAATTCAGTTTGACACTAGCTCAAGAAATTAAACTTGAAAACTTCTTTCCTTTCTGTTCTCTCATGTATTTTTGGGTGACAAATTGAATGGAGGAAATTGCAGATGCTCCAACAGACTCAAAGAGGAGAATGTCTGACCTACCTAAACGTGTAAGAAACATAACACAACAGACAGGTAGTAAGCCAGTACACTAGCAAGGGGGAAGGGAAGATGATGTAAGCAGCCTTTTCGGAATCAAAATTCTAGGATTCTATTGCAAACACTGCTGAATGGGCATTAGCGTGCACACTGCATTCCAACAGGGCTCAATATCCCAGGAGTTTAGGGATTTACTAACCTTTATGACCAAGGAAGCTTGAAAGCATTTGGCAAAAGATTGTTTACAGTATTTGTATGTTTTCTGTTGGGAACAGTATCATTGGCATGTTCTAATTAACTCTAACTTCTTGGCTACTACGTTATTTGCTCCTGTGGAAAAAAGACTCTTAACTGACTCTACTGCAAAAAAACCACTGTTCTGAATTTGGGACTGGTAAGCCCTGCCTGCTTTTTTATTTTAGCTGGATAGTTCCTTGTTATCCTATTTGAACTGTGTTGAAGTTGTATGGGTGAAAAATGGAAAATAAAAAAATATGTCTATGACATTTCACTATTATTTAAATAATTTTCTCTCTGTCTGTAGTCACTCCCTTTCTTTATTCACTTTTCTTGAACTTCCAAAAAACAGCACTTCTGTGATACAAATAGGTACAAAGAAGGAATAGTTCAGAGCTAACCTTTACTTATATTGCCCCTCTGATTATTTGCCCTGGAAGTGTCTGCAAGTCTCTTCAAGGCAGAACACTGAATACTTGAGAAACCTCAAGTTCTCAATCAACCCACATGTCTTGGGGTTTTTTAGATCCAAAATTTAACTGATCAACTTTAAAAAGCAAATATAGATGAAATAAACCAAATCTCATTATGCATATTTCACAGAATTTCACAGGCCGAGAAAAAGTAAAATTCACTGGATGAATTATTCTTTGCTGTTTGTTCAGTTAGATCTCCCAAGAGACTGACAGAAGCAGAAAAATAATTTTGCTAACCACCCCACTTTTTTTTTTTGCCAATAATCTTATCTTTCCAACCAGAAAAAATATGAGAAGTACTTACAGGTGAAGTAAAGGCCTTTCTTTAAAAGATTTAAAACAAGCTAAGGAGGATGAGTTTTCAGATATGCATGCTCTGAGGCTTCTCTGTAACAAAGCTCAGTTCTGCCAGATACAAGAAACCTCCTGAAAGATGTGTGGTCACTTACAATATTAAGAAAGCTAAACCAGAATCAAAAACATAAATTAAGAGAAAAGTCAACAAAAGTCTAAAAGATAACCTATAGAAAGGGATGTCAGAAGTATAAGTAATGTTACAGAACTCGCAGCCTAAAATACTGCTGTAAACCACAGTGAACAGCACTTGTTCATTTTTCATAGCACAGTAGACTAATTCACAAACTTTCCTCTCCCCATCCTCTCTTTCTCTCTTCCTAATTACCCTTTCTTCCCCCCCGCCCAAATTTGCAAGGGGATTTTGGCAAATGAATCAAACCTCAAACTCTCTCTTTTCTTTTGTTGTCTTCTGCATTAAATTACAGAGGTCTCATTTCAGAAAAACAGTCAGTAACAGTGGGCTTCATCGTACACTGAAACAAATGGGAGTCTTGAAAAAAAATCTCAGTTCTTGTTTTCTTTTTGTAATAAATATAACAATGATGACAAACCACAAATCACCACCTGGCAAGGTAGCAAACAAATACACCAAGCAGATCTTCTAAACTATATCAGAAGTTTCCTGTGTTCAAACAAATCTCAGAAGAGTAAGACGTTTGTTGAGAAATGCTGTGGAGGAAACTAATGAGCAGATTAAATACATACAGGGAAAGTATCTTTAGAACTGTATAAGATGTCCAAGACCTCTATTCTCTTCAGCTGGAAGAAGTATAAGGAAAAAATGCTAACAGGTTTTCTTGATTTTTAAAGGAATCTTACCATTGCAGTGTAGCTGGAGTTGAGTGTGGTTTTGATGCTCTATTATTTTCTTTTTCCTCATCTGTTAAGAAACAAACATAAAAATATGTTATTCCAGTGGGAATTGCTCAGGCATTTATGAACTGGTAAGGAATTATCTGATGAAAAAAAAAGTTCTCAAGTGCCAAAGCTTTCTCAAAATATTGGCTAAATTGTGGAAATGTAAATAATGGTGTTCCCTAAGCTAGCATCTGAAGATACTGTTTAAGGCAATAACCCTTGCAAACATCACTGATAGCAGGAACAGAATGGTGCATAGGAATAATGACATTGGAAAGGATAAATTTATATATATTAAAAAAAAAAAACCCAACAACAAAAACCCCAACCAAATCTCAGACCTCTAGCAGCATGTCAGAACATAAAAACACTTTCACCTGCTTTAAGGGAACAGTTGCCTTACCCAAGTTTTATATTAGATGAGGCATTTAACCTAATGGGGTTCATCCACTGTTGTGGTCCTAACATATGATAGGTACTAAATGTTTATAAATTTACAAAGATTAATTCTTTATATTAGATGAGGCATTTAACCTAATGGGGTTCATCCACTGTTGTGGTCCTAACATATGATAGGTACTAAATGTTTATAAATTTACAAAGATTAATTCTGAATGAGAAAAACTGAAATTAAAAACATCCTATATTTTATTTCTTTTCAGATAATTTGTCTGATAATATTCCTGATTAACTGTTTCCAAGGTAACTCTCTGATTTGCCTTCTTTCAAAAAATTTGAATAAAATATGAATTAAAAAAGATAATTAAAATAAAACTCTTAAAAATATTGGATTCTTCCTTGTTCACATTAGTTCTTTTGAAACAATTTTGAAGTATGTATAGAATAATTCCTATTAAATTGTGATTTGGGAAGCATATAAAACATTCCTAGGTGAAAGCTGGAATGAAGCACAATCAGTGCCTCCAGAAGGGTATTCTTTGGGAAACACTGTTGTATCAAACACAGTTTGATATTTTAACAACTTTGTCCCTGATGAAAGCATTAAGTGTAGAAGGATTTGCTACCTAAACAACAAAGTAAATCACAGCTCCTGTACACTACCCTGCAAGTTTCATTTCTTCATACAATTAACATTTAGAAGTTATTTAAGTGAGCCTTTAGGATGCTGAATCTGAAGGGAGCCATGCTATCTCCCCTGAACATCAGATCCCATTAGGAGGCATTTTGTACAGTCCCAAGAACCGACACGCACAAATAAAACACCGCTTTAGAAAACACTGTCTTCAGCCCTCGTGCCACAATATTTCTTCCATTACATATAGGACAAGTTGTGTTCACCGAACATCCTTTAGCCTGCGAGGCCGGTCCCCTGAATGTCAGGAAAATCCAGATTTACAGTTACCCGCAGACACTGCGCAGCCCCTCTTCTGCATCTGCATGACAATGGGCCTTTAATTATTGGACTGCACACTCCTTCCCTGCCTTTCAGGGGCCTGCTTTTATTCAGTGCATAGGACCAACATACACATTTCAAATCACTTTTAAATTGTGTTTTTCATTTGTTTTTCCTAAACAAACGGTTGGCACGCAACAAACCTTCAGCACACAGGGCTTGAATGCTGAGCAGCCGTGGCTGCCGCGGGCTGCTGATGCTCAACAACAGCCTCGGGCCTTGCCGGCAGCAGGACAAACACCTTCTCCCTAGTGGGAGGCAGAGCCATGCAGCACGGATTTAAACTACTGGATGGATGAAATAGTTGGGGCCGTCTTCTCTCACAACACCGACTGTTTTACCCTTCTTATCCTTAACTGACAGCACAAACATGCTAAGAGCACACCTGACTCCAGCCTTCCCTGGGGAAGAAGGGGCAGCCATGTCTGCCCTGCTCTGAGGTGGGAAGAGCCATTTGGATTGGGATTCATGGTGTTCCAGGTGACAGGGGATGAGGGAGCCCAGCTTGGAGGTGGGAGAGTGCCTGGTGGGAGGGCAAGCGAGCCGCTGCAGGGAAGGCCCTGTGGTCACCTTCAGACAGCCTGAGCAGAGCCTGCATCCTGCTGTGGCTTCTGTCATCTCAGCCAGGGAAAAAGTAGGTAGCGGGACTGAGAGGGAGTTATGGCAGCTCCCTGGGCTTGGGGCACAGAGGCTGCTGCAGCTTCCTTCACCCACAAGCAGGCTGGCCTAGCCTGCCAAAGCCCCATGGGTGCCCAGCAGCTGGTGGCCTCCCAATGGTTCCTGAGGTAAAAGTGAAAGGGGACTAGTTATAAACAGTACATCTCGGCAAAGTGTTGCAGGGCTAAAGTGCTGACTGAGGGCAGGGGGGGATCCCCTGCTTTAGTAATGAAAATTACAGCTGGCAGTCATGGGGGTGCGCAGGCCTCGCCAACAGGGACCTGTAACACAGGGCACTGCAGCGCCTTTCTATGGACAGAGGAGTCAGACCTTCGCTGCTGCAGGGAGGGAGACACCACAGCAAGGTACAACCACTGAAGCTGCTGCCTTCAGGTATCAGCAGCTTGTGGGGGCCCAGTCCTCCTCATGTGTCCCACTGTCTTCTTGTTCAAATTAAGGTTATTGCTTCCCAGGTGAAAGTCATCCATTTTCTTAATCAGTGTCTTCTCTGTCAGTGTCAAAGCCCAACATCCACTGGTTTAAGTTCAGTATACAGTTGGTTTCTACCTCCCTGGAAATTGCTATGGGGGTGCAAATTGGAAAGGCTGAAAGCCATTGATCTAAATAACCCCTTGTCTAACTAAGGTGCAGAAATCCTACACTTCTGCCCATGAAACCAAGACGTACTACTCCTCACTCCCTAGAATAAAACTTTTTATTATCTTTCTTGATCTAAGCAGGCTAGTATTCAAAGGTCTGTTATTAAATGGCTTGCACCTGTGCTAGACTTAATTTTCCCCTGGGTATGTGGCACTCTATCAGACATCGAGCCAATATCTAAATTATACAATAATTAGGGTCTCTACACTCATTCCATCCCTCCCCCAGCTGTTTTTCACTCACATTAAGAGAGAGCACCTGTGAGCAGGTACTTTACCTAACCTACCCTCAGACACATTACAAGCCAGCCATACTCAGCTCCTCCCATGTAAGGATTTGTTTTAACAACAAAAACTAACAATAAGATCATAAACTGCAATTTAGATCTCCCTCCTCAGTTATGTCTGCCTCCTGGGGATACTTCTTTAAGACTTTTCAGCATTGTCCACTAACTGTCCCTTAAAACCAAGAAGAAGAATAACGGACTTTAAAGTTATTAAAAAATTCTTTAAGCACCATTTTCCATCAAAATATTACCATTGAACAATTGAATTTTCTGCAAAACTACATTTTTCACAGTTAGTACTTGTCTCCCCCAAAATCAAGTCTCTGTACAAGAAAACAGAACTTTTTATTTGTCTTTTTGCCAACGGACCAGCTGTCAGCCAAAATGTTTCTCATTTTCACCAGGTGTTGCCTAAAATATTTATTTTCAGAAAACTTTCACCTTTTTATGAAATAGATGGAAAGAATTGCACATGGTATAGGAATGGAAGGGATCTAGAAATAGAAACTTTCAGTATTACATATACTAGCACTTTATTCTACCTTGTATAGTTTAACAATATAATCTCATCAGATAATTGACTAGCAGAAAATAATAAATATCCCTGTTCCTTATATTTTAGTTGGCAGCAGGGCACTTAATGGCTTCCCTATTGAGCAGGGAATGTTTTGTGACCTTGACTCAGGTCACAAACAGATCTGTTTGTACAGCATGAAAGAGGTAAGGAATGCTGTTTTCCCTTACTTTTTGGCCTGTCATTTTATCAGTCCCCATTACAACAACACTGTAGATTAAAATTAACCCATCCCGTTTAAAATTCAATACTGGCAATTCTTCTGTGAGAAACGCAAAAGGACTTGAAGTCACAAGGAAAAACCATGCTCCTGATGCACAGCTGCAGGTGTTCACATATATGGCAGCTGCATAGCACCCCAGGGAGAAACCAATTTGCGAGGAGCAGATCTAGTGTGCTCCACTGCCAGTAGAAGGATTACTGCATCCCAAGGAAAGGTATCTTCAGGGTACCCGGTTAGGTAGGAAACCTGGTACTCATCCCAAGCTGAAAGCAGGTAGTAGCTTAGACAGTTGCAATTAAAACTCTCAGCACGGAAGAGGTCTTCAAAGAGATTCAATACTGGGATAATCTATGTACTAGCAAAATAGTATTTCTTGGCTCCCAGAGATATTGGAGAAAGTTTTTCTTCCCAAACTCCATGGAAGTTTCTTTGCTAACAGCTCTGTCTTTCTCCTTTCAAAATTCTGTTTCAAAGCCACCAGAATAGAGTTCTGTCTGTATCTTGTGCATATGGTTATGGCTTTTCCTGAACTCTCAGTAGTATCCTCTAACTTCTGCTGTCTGGTTTTAGGTCCAGCTCAAGGGATTTTTTGCTTCTTGGAGCAAGAAATATGCTCAGCACCTCTTTAAGGCATGCTGCCTTAAACACAGTAAGTGGAACATCCACAAAGTGAAGACCCTGCATTAGTACACCTTTTTCTAAAATGTCTGTTTATCATAACTCAAGTGGAGTTAAAGTTCTGCTTTCCTCTGTGGAGATAACAGAAGAGTTCTATAATTTCCAGTGCTGCCTGCATGTGTCTCCAAACTACTAAGGAGCTAACATGTTATTAGTAACTTTATATGGATAAAATCCTTGCCTTAATTCAGGTAGCTCCACACCTTTCAGAGGAATAGCCTCTTTCTCTGTAGCCCCTGCAGTCCAGGTTCTGAATGTTCTCAAAAGTTTTGAGATTTGCCATTAGCTAAAATTATGTGATAGCAAGAAACTACTGTTTCTTACATGTAGCCATAAATAAGGTTCAGACTCATTAGCATGTATTCCATGCTTTTAAAATAGTGGGATTTTTTAAAACCCTCTGACAAACATGGGAGCATGGTTCTAATTGAGTAGTTATGATTGGGAAAGAAAGGATTTTCCCCAAGGAAAGTTTCAGTGAAATCAAGTAGCTCTTTTTAAAACATTTTTTCAATGGAAGAAAAAAAGGGTTAGTTCAAACAAAAAAAGAAACTATTGGATAAATCTCCCATTTCAGGTAGTTTGAACACGGAATTTGAACACTGCCTTTGAAGTGCAAAAAGTAGTCTGAGTCTTTTCTTTTCTCTCACATGAACTGTCTACAAATTCACATTTCTGAACACGCAGGAAAATTTGGACAAGCAATCCTTCCACTTCATCATGTAACGTCACGACTCCTTCCCCAGGGAACTGAACTTGAAACTTTCATAATCCTTGAATTGTATTCCTCTAGACCCCTATTTCAATTTGGAGGATCTGGCTCAACACACAGTACACAGAAAATGTTGTGGGTTTGGGTTTGGGTTTTTTTTTTTTTTTATAACTTATTAGATATGAGGTTGTGCCATTCCTTTTTTCTGTGGATCTTTTGACTAACATGCAGAGTGTGGAAGTGGTGGAAGGAAAAATGCTTAAAGAACCTGAAAACTGAAATAAAATTTACCTAGAATTTTTATATTCGAGTGTAAAAGCTGTGTTTTGGGAGGGGTCATAAAACCTTCCAAGAATAAGAAGCGCCTCAAGAGGAAGAGAGACCATGGGAATCTGGAGCTGTGAGTCATTGCTTCCCTTCACAATGTAACACAAGTTCAAGAGGCCTGGAGGTGTCTGGATGAGAACAGAAGATTGCAAAGGATTCCTGTGGCATGAAGTATGGTTCTGTAGCATACTTCTACTATAGAAAAGGAGATCAGCAAAACTATTACTCTTGTCCTAAAAC
This sequence comes from Grus americana, assembly GCF_028858705.1. Taxonomy (NCBI): domain Eukaryota; kingdom Metazoa; phylum Chordata; class Aves; order Gruiformes; family Gruidae; genus Grus; species Grus americana. The sequence continues at coordinate 61,306,924 of NC_072852.1, forward strand.
CCTATGAAGTCTAAAAACATCTGGGGGGAAAAAAGTCACAAGAGCAAGCATAATACTGAGTAACAACAGTAATAACTGAGTTATCAGTTCACAATGCAAATTCTTAGGGTCTTCACTGGATGCAAATCCAAAAAAAAAAAAACCCAAAAACACCACCAAAGCCACATTTTCTCTGGTAGAGTCCAGCCAAAAGCTACCTAATCTATTTAGAGACAAAAAACTAAGTAAAGAGACAGATGGATGATGCCTTCTTCTGACTGCAGATGAAAACTGGAGCTCCATTGACAACAGCAATTTGACCACCATTCTGAAAAATTCAAATAGGGTTACATCGGTTTTCTCAAAACATTTTGCCTCCTGCTGTTTGTAAATGTGTGACAGAGGCTGGACAAAGTGACACGATGGTTTGGAAATTTCTTGGTTGCTGTGTGGGCACTGTTAGAGAAATGTTAGAAAGAACTCAAGGGGTGGAAAAGAGCACATAATACAATGATTTCTAAGGTGAAACTTCTAGATTGTTCTAGATTTCACAGATTACTGGTCTTATTGCTGCTGGGCAAGTGGCTTATTTTTCTTTCCTACTCCTTTCTCTTCACCCTCTCTCCTCCTCTTCACCCTCCAAAACTAAGGATGACTTCAGGTGGATTAATTCTCTTATCTGCACTACAGAAATGCTGGTGTCAGTGCAAAGGAAGCATCTGGAAGAAATGGCTATTAAGAAGGAAGCTAGATGAAATCAACTCTTGCTCTCATTTGGGTTTCCATTATATACTGTGACAATGTCTTCTGCGCACAAATTGTGGGATAAATTCATTTATATATTTGTTTCATCAGTTCTAAATTTGCCACCTTTCATTATCATCGCTTGCCTCTTAATTCCACTACCAGAAAACAGAATGAATAACCTTCTTATCTTCTCAGTGCCATTGTCTGAAATATCTGTTCTTGCTAATCCACAGCGGTCCACTTCTTACTGTCTCTAGGTATGTGGACGTTTTCTCATGCTCGCATTTAAACTAAAAGCACATATATAACAAATTACTGCTAGTTTTGCTACAACCTATTTAGGTTAACAGTTCTATAACAGAACATAGGAGACATATTATAATTATTTTTTAATATAGCTAGTGGTGCTAAATAATTACGTTGACAATACTGTCTTGAACTGTGGGTCTAAGGAAAAGTTCATTAAAGTCAATAGGGTTGAATCCTGAATTCTGACCCTATTAGGAGTCTGAAGTCACATCTCATTCATTACAGATTCTTTCCATCACTTTCTCAGTAGCATCAGAGTGAAATGAATTTCGTAAACCTCACAGTTTCTCCTAAAATGTAAATTAACAAGCAGATGCTTTTTGTTTTTCACTACAATTTCATATTTAAAGATGAACTAATTTCTTGTTCCTTAATTTTTAAAAGCCAAAAACCCCAAACCTGTCCAAGTTTTATTGTCTGTCTTTAAGGATTCTTATTCACTCCTTAGCTTGGGAGTCATAAATAAATACCATGTTTCTAACACTGCCTTTCTCCTTCAGATGAGATACTGCCTCAAAAGAGAACCCTGAACAAGTAAGTGTAGGGCCCCGATACAGCAGATTCTGTGATCCACTAAAACATTGTGCTGCAAGGCATGTAATTTTACTGTGGCATCAAAATAAAGTAGTTATCTTAAAATGCAAAAAATGTAAAAGGGACATTCAGCAATTAAGAAGTAATTAAAAATACTTTTTCTAAACTTGCGTGCTTGAATATTATAAAAATGTGAGTCTTTCTGAAACAAAGAATTCAGTCTGCATTAATATCCTCTAACATAAACATATGAAATACAGAGAGGAAAGCTAACATGAAGAGTATTTTGCTTTAGGCAAATTAAGTAGAATAGAAATTGCATAAACAAGGAAAACTAAATAGTAATCTAAAAATTGTCTTACATTTTTAAAAGGAATCAATTAGGTTATTTTAAGGTATTTGGGGGTCTTTAATTACCTGCTGTTGTTAAAAAAAAATCAAGATCTTAAACTACCATAACTAGAAGAGATAAGAAAAAAATAGGTATTTTAAAATCAGCTAGATTTAGAATTGTTCCCTCTCTATGACTAAAAAAGGAAGCAATATTATTTAATATGTGATTTTTTTAAAAAGCTTATGATTGTTCAATTCTTAAAATGAAGATTTTTATATGTATGATTTAATATAGTCATATCAAAAAACAGCACAATTTTTCCTGTATTTCAACCTCATGGAGTCCACCAGTGAAAATCAAAACAGATGATTTTACTCGTGAGCTAATACTAACAGCATGTTTTAGAGGTCATCCAACCTTTACTCAGTGACACAAATTCTTCTGGTTGTTTTAACTAGTAGATAGTATTACTTCCTTTTAAATAATGCAAAATAGCAAATATTCCAGGGAAAAAAAAAAAAAAAACTATTGGATGTGTCAAGTGAGTTGACTCTTCAAATTACAGAGTACTAAAAAATATCACCAAGATGTAGCAACATATACCAGGAAATTAGCACTTGGACACGTTCACACTCATTTTAAATGAATGACAAGTTACTTACTTTCATCGTTAGAAACATTCCCCAGAGAGGTGTGACTGGAATAACGTTTGTTTTCACTTTCATTGAGACATCGTTCAATCCAACTCTCTGCAAAAGAACAAAGATGCTCTTTTTTTGTGTTTGTCTTTGCATAATAAATAAACTTCCAACATAGAAAACTAAATAAAGCACCGGTTTTCAACAGATGGTGTTCTGTAGCATTTCTGTTAAAACACGCTCAGTCTGAAGTTATTTAACAAGAAAATCCTTCCTTGCTTTCAAACTTAGCTGTTGCTTTTTAGTTTTATTTTTTCTGTTTTTAAACGACAGAGGGTGAAACACTTCCATGCACATAACAAAGCTCCTCAGGATATTCTCCCCCCTCCCCGTTACATGATACATTTAAAAAAAAAAAAATCACCTCAGGTGGGCAACTGAAACACATAAGTTGCATTAATTTCTAAATATGAGTCTAGCAAAGACTTACATACTCAAGTATTTCCACTGGTTTTGAAAGTACTCTTCATGTGTGTAAAATCAATCATCCATGTGATTTTTTTGTTACAGTGGGGCTCAAACTGTGCTCCCTGAAGTCCAGCCCTATGACCCCATTCACCCTGGTGGAGTCCCAGGCCCTACCGAGACCTTCTCCACACGGCTACGAGTCCAACGTAGTGAGTCAAGCGGCCACTGAGCTACTCGAACCTTTCTCACTCCACGATGGATACTCAACCACTCCTGTCCTCCCTCTTTCTCACTGTCAGTTTATTCCTGCCAGTCAGATGAGGTACAGCATTACATTGATTTGACTCCACTGTTCCTCTTTCTGGAAGCTATAACATACATCCCCTGATGACTTTGGAGGATGCACTAGGCTCAGCAGAATTTGCTGTTACAGGTCTTCAGGGCAAAAGTTGCACCTTCCTATGCATTTCCTTGGACAAAGCATGAAATACGAGTCCTTGAGTTTGGCTGGAGTCCCTGGTATTGCTACAATAAACTGACCTCCCTCATAAGATTATTTCTGAAGGGCATGCATGTGGGCAGAAAGGAACTTATGCTCACAGAGGTCCTTGTGGTCAAAACAAGAAAAAAAAAAGGGATAGGTGGGAAGGCTGCAAGGTAACCCTGCAAGTTACGACAGGAAATAACCCCACGGAGCAAAGAGATGCGCAAGAAATAAGGGGAACCAGGCCTCGTCGTCAGCAAACTGCCAGAGCCAGAAACACCTTCAAAGACACGGAAATGGCTGCAGATTCCTTTCCATAAGCCACTCCCCAGACACATCGGGCTACCAGCACAGCGCAGGCACGGGTCTGCCAGCCAGAGAAAGCCCATCACAGTAGCAGGCTTGAAGGGAGAGCAGAAGCCCAGTGTCTTGGGAAACCTACCCATCTGGTTTATAGAAGGTAAAAGTTGATATGACTTCATTTCAGCACTAGATGCCAATAAATAACTATATGAATAGTCATGGCCAAACACATCCTGCAGAAAAAATGCTTTTTAAACCCAGACACTTGCATAAACACATGTATATTCCTCTGTACACACGCTTTGGGCTGCCATGCGAACAAAAGGGCAATGGCATCTGTGTAGGACTTCGGAAGGGTCTGCTGAGAGCCCTTCAGATATGATTTCCAGGCCCTGCCACGAGACTCCAGGTACTGTTCCTTTGTGCACTTCTAGTTTTCAGGCAGCATCAGAGAGGTTGTGGCAGCTCCAGCCTATTCCCTTCCCTCTGCCTGTTTGCCCGCGGCTAACACGCTGCGACGCTGCCTTCGTCAAGCACGTCCTCATGTGCACCTTCCTCATTCACCGTCAAACTGCCCTGTGCCTATGGAGCCTCACGACCATGCTGCCTCTCCCCTATAGCCTGCTCCTTTGAGGTACTTCTCCAAAAATCAGCAAAAGTAACTCTTGTTGTCAATAGATTTTTCAGGATATTTCTTCTCCCATCAAATTCAACGCAGCCTTGTGTAAAGATCACTTTAAGGTTGCTGACACCACAACTTAAAATTTGCCAGCGAGGCCTGTGCTGTTTAATCAGCTCCTGCTCAGTTACTAACCCACAAGCCTGTGGCAACTCTAACTTTGAGGCTTTCCCTTCTCATGCTGCTCAGCTGCATCGGGTGGGGGTGTATCACCTCCTTGTCTAAAGGCCAACACAACGAGATGGCTGCTTCGTGCCAGATTTCTTTTACTGCCCTAAAACTGAGCTAATAGCTTCTCTCCTCTCCCTTTTTAGTACTGCGAGCTGGGGGACAGGAGCTTGGATCCTCACAGATCACTACGAGTTGAAGAGAAACTTGGTGCTGAGGACAACATCAGAGAGAGGTGCAAGAAGCCTTGAGAAAGATTACCCTACCTCCTCCTCCTCCTCTTTTCAGTGCACAGCCATGGCTGTATATAATTCCCTTGGCTCTGAGCCCAGCTGCAGGGAGTAAAAGCAAAGGCGGCTGCCATTAGCGCCAAGGAGAGACCGATGCCCAGCTCTGCCCTTTCTTTTCGTCCCGGCACCGAGAGCTGGGAAGCTGGGATGCATCCTCTTCCCTGAGCAGCAGGGAACTGGCAGCAGCCATCTTTAGTCACGTTCCCTGCCTAAGTAATAGGAAAAAAACTTTTTAAGCATCACTCAGTAACAATTTTCACCATCCTTGTTCATGTGCTGCCTCTGATAACTGCATATGTACTTCTTTTTCATTGGTAAAGCAAGCAGTTTACACTGCAATATATAAAATCTCTGGAGTAGGGCGCAGTTACTGTTTAATTATGTGCTGCAACTCCTTTGGTCCTGAATCACCCCAGTTCAGCTCGCTGCAGCCTGAGTCTGGCTTTGTCTTTGTGGCCTTGCATTTAAATAGCTGATAGAAATTCTTCGAGCCTGAAAAGATACATGACCTGTCTGGCAGCAAAGAATGAAGAAAACTAACTCTTTTGAGCAAAAATGTCAGGGAGTTTATGGCAAATTTGTCAAATTATTTGGTAGATGACAAAATGCGACAAAACCAACTAGCTATTTAAAGGCTGTATTATCTCATAAACTGAGTGATGTAAGTATAAATAAATATTGATAAGTAGATATTTTTTACTGTTTGTATAAAAAAGTTTTTACAAAGTTTTTAACTCCTAATATTAATAAGAATACCTTCAAGATTAAAAGCAAATACAACCACAGTTTTGCTGAAATTGAAAATATTCCCTTCAGGAGCCCACAGATCCCTGATATGATAGCACCTGCCTAAAAGAAAACAAAAAGAAACCCACCAAAAAGAAAAAAAAGGAGAAAGAGGCAGAGTAAACAAAATAAAAAAAATCAAAACTAAGTCTGATTTTTTAAAAGTTCCTTCAGAGTTAATACCAGGTAGAGCCCTGTACACATCGAATGCTCTTGTCTTCGTGACACACGGGCGTACAACCCGGCTGCACCGGTGTCTGTCCCAGGCAGTCCGGCTGCAGGGCCGGAGGAAGAGACTCTCGGCTAACCGTCTGTGTCCTAGGCTGAGGCTTCATCACTTGCTCCCAAGGCTGACACCAATCACACTACACTGCTGTTCTAGACAGGCATTGAGTCACACGGTATGGAAATTTTTATATGATCAAAGCCTAAAATATTGCGCTTGGACCTTACAGACTTCTCATAGACAGGATTTCACATCAGGAACAGTCAGAGTAATGGAGAGTTCAGGTGGTAAACACACAGAAGTGCATATCAGACCTGATATTAATGATTCATCATTGTTACAACAGGTAGAAACCCTAAATTTCCAGTGGGAAGTGCTTGTGAGAGCAAAAGAAAACACATCCTGTCTCATGCAGGGTGTATTTTTACTCACTGCGTTTTCAGCGTATCCAAGTTTTAAGGCATTTCCCCTCCCTGCTTCCAGGACTCCTGCCCACCCTGAGCCCCAGCGTGCTGTACCCTCAGTTGTACAGACACAGCAGTTTGAGCAAGGATCAGCACTAGCCAAAAAACATCCGGGCAAAATAAATAAGTTAATTAACAACTAGTAGTAAAATCTAGTGTAATCACATGCTGGTAACTCTGTACTGTGACACAATATGGAAGCTATTACAATTCTATTAGCGAAGAATGCAACTAAGGTGTATTTAATGGTGTTTTGAAGATGCATCTGTAAATACTATATCAAGTATTTAATTTTGCAGGGATCAAAAGTAAATTATAATGAAGCACACAGCTATGTCCCTCAGCCTTGAGATTTTTGTTGTATAATTTTGTATACCTCTAAATACAAATACATTGTATCTTCTGCAGGATTCCAACATGAGGGAAAGGAGATGATTATTCAAATTACAATAATTTTTCCAATGTCAATTTTCTGATAGAATAACTTATGACACAAACAAAAACCATAAATTGTTCCCAATGAAGTGCTGAAAGATGGATTAAAAAAAAAACTATGGAACCCCTTCCGGCCCTCATTCCGCCTCTTCTCTTTTTTGGTCCTAATATTGCTGAGACTGACACATTCACCAAACCTCAAGCATGAGAGTATTCATCTTCCATTAAATGTGTCCACCACACATTTAACAACAGAAGTTTACCCTAAACTTGTTTTTAAGAGTTGCCAGAACAGAAGCCTGCATGGCTTTCCCTTGTCCTCACCATGGCTCTTCACACCGACGAGAATATTTTTATTCGTATGGTGTTTCACACCCACTGTGCTGGGAAGGCAGGCCTGGGACTCCCCAAAACAGAGGTAAACACATGATGCTGCTCAGGAGCAGGAGCTTTCATGAACTATTAGGAAGAGGAGCATGAACTGTTTTTTAAAAATATATCTCTGACAAGTTATTTTGACACATTACCTCCTTCAGAAGGAAGGGTTTGCCACTGGAAGAAACCTTTGAAAGGCTTCTCCCTACAGAGCCTCATTCGAGGTGAGAGAATACAGCAGAGGTGCCTGCATACTGCCAGGACATTTAATGAGATAATTACTCCATCTTGTTTGTGTAATGGTTATTGGCTCAGCATATTTGCAGCTCAGAAAAGAAAGCACTCATTGCTCCCACACGTGCATAGCCATAGTGAGAGCAGTATGAGAGCCACCTGGGCTCTGCTCTGCAGAGAGCAAGAGGAGGTGGCCCTGATCGCAGCCGGCACCAGCTTCTGCAGCTGCTGTCCTTGCAGGAGGGGTAAGAGTTGCTGCAGTATTAGCACCACCTGTAATCACAGCCTCTTCTGGCCTTTGAGAGCCACCCAGCCCTGCTCGGCACCCAAGCAGGATGGCAAAAGCAGCTGGAGGGGCTGTGCTGTGCAGCCGGGAGGTGAGCGTACCCAGAGCTGCTGGCTGGAGCCCTGTGGGCACGTCTGTGTGTCCTGAAGGGAGATTAAGAGATTTTTATGGGCAAAATTAAATTCTGTGGTCACCTAATCGGAGCTGCGCTTTGCCTCACCTCATTACCCCACAGTGGTACTAACTGCACTGGCTTTCCCCAGCTATGCCGTATCCTCTGATCTGGATGTGGTGGTATCACTGGCGTAATTGTGAATTGCTATCTACTTTTTACTGAAATTGTAGGAGATGAGAATCCTCATGATCTAGAAATATAGCCAAGGCTTGTGGTAATCACCATGTGCTTATTTCACCACAGGTCTAGCAGTTGCACAGAAATCCCTCTTGTACACCTTCAGCTCTAGATTGGCTCCCATACTCCAAATTCTAAAGCAGTTTGCCAACGAGCATGACAATTTACCTAGTGCTCTGCACAGGGACCAGTCTTGCTTCCACAGAAGTTTGTTTGTCACTGAAATAGAGCTACCTCTGGAATAAGAATTAGATATTTGCCCAGGACCCAAACTAGTACCTGAGCTGTGTACCAACTTGGATGGTGCAGCTGCAACAGTCTGACTCCTTAGATTTATTCATGGCTGCTCTTGCAATTTTTTCCACAGTTTCTCAAGGCAGATGTAGAAAAAAGTAGAAAGTAACTGTGAGCAAAGTATATAAAGTATAGATAATGCAAATAAAAAGGGACCACCAAGTTTTTGTGGATTTACAAGAGGGCCTGTTGGAAAAACGAATACTCAGAAGTGATGACAGACTTAATTTTACAGTTCCTGTGACAGAGGAGGAACTCTTGTCATGCATGTGGAGTCTTAGCACCCCTCTGAGTCATTTGTTCATCACTCTCAGAGGGAAGAGTTACTCATCTCTTCCTGTAGCACCTCTTTGCCGAGTGTCTCCGTACTGAGCTGGCCAGCAATACCGCCTAGGTGCTCATCTGGTCTGTTAGGGCAAGAGAAAGTGGTTGCAAACAGCAGATTTAGAAGGTAAAAGCAGTAGCTCAAAAGCTCAGGAGACTGACCAAAGGTCGTGGAACCCCCTGTTCTCAGTTTCCTGGCCCATGGTACTAACTAGATATCATATCTGTCTCAAGTTTTTTTCAGTGGAGTTGATGGGATGATATTCTATATCTTTTCTTTTTTAGGAAAACTGTCACTGCCCTGACAGCTTCTTCTGTTGTTTGTCTCAGAATAAATGCTGAGGTCTGCAGGATCCACTGAGGCTTTTCTCTGCAGATTTTATCTTGCTGAACATGGTCTGAGTCATGCCACCACCCAATAACCCCCCCGTTCATGCCATCACTGTTGCACCATTGCTGTAGACAGAGAACTTCTCACCTCTGTGGCTGCTATATTCATAATATCCAAACAGTCTGTTTGCTTTGACTACCCCTAAGTGTGCTGCAAACGCAATCTCTAACTGGGTCTCTAAATACTACTTTCATACGAGTGAAAGTCAAGAGAAAAATGAGCCAGTACCTCTAATATTTGCTCTGGTGCAAATGAAAACTATACCTTATAACACTTCAATGTCTCGGATCAATTGGTCACATCAATTTAGAAGACAAATCGCTAGTTTAAACAGCCTCTTAAAGACAAAAGAGAGTATCCCTTTCTGTCAGGGGTAATGATTAGGAGATAAAACCAAAGTTGATCCTCAAACTATTAAAAGCCTGCTCTAGCACCTGCTGCACATCACACCCGCTCTGACTAGAAGCAGAGGATTCATGTTCTGAATCTCCCACACCCCTTGCAGCACAGCACTGCTGGTTGTAGGTACGTCTGCTACCCAAGGAGCGTAACGCTGCTGGAGCACCACGAGAACTGGGTACAGCAGCACATTCAAAGCTTTTCAAGAACTACACTGTCTGAAAGAAAGCAAACAAAAATCACTTTATCTCTGAAACCTCAGTCTACTGTAAAACCAAGACCTGAACAAGATCTCCTAAGCCAGGCCTCTGCACAATGTTATGAACAACTGTGGGTCTGTAACATGACAGGGCTTGGCAGCCGCTGGCTCCCATGGAGGGCATTAAACTTACCAAAATCAACTAAAATCAAGCAGAACAAGCTATTAGGGACAGCTGATCACACACACAGGGATTTTCTAAGATTTAGGCTTTTATAGGTGATGTAATCTCCCTCCTCTCTGTGATCAAAAGAAATGTTTGAGAGACCATATCAGGGACATCATCCAACTGCTATTCCCTCCGATTACTCCATCCCATAGACACTCCTCATTCGCAAAACAGCTCCTCCTTGACCATCGAGGTGGGCCTGCCACGCAGAGCCTGGTTTTGCTCCTCGCTGCCTCATTCAGTGCCATCGGCTGGCAAGGCACACATCCTTCAGACAGTGCGTGCGAGCTGTCAGGAACATCTTCAAGCTCCACAAGAAATCATGCCAGTGTCCTCCTTGGTCCTGCATAGCCATCTTCTGTTCTTCCAAGAGACCTGCTCCTCAGGGATGACAGTGACACATGGCCTTGGTGCAGATGGTAGAGCCGCTACCCTGACAAGCTGCCAGATACCTTGGTGCTTTGTTTGCTAATCTAACTTTTTATTTCATTTCCAACAGAGCAAAATGTCAGGCACTCTTGGTGCAGTCCTTTCTTTTGTTCTCATTTCTTGGCATAGAGTTCTCTTGGAACTATTTCAGGGTTAATGGACATTGGTTCAGGGCACTTACTAGACATTGGCAGGAATGTTTTTGTCCTTTTTCTTTCACTCGTGATTCTGGTGAAGCATCGTGAAATTCACCATGATATCATAAGAATGCAAAGAATGACTCGAATCTGAGAGGTCTTTTGTTTTGTTTATCCAGGTCTTCACTCCTAGTACTGATTTTCTGTTAACCCATTTGATAAGGTATATTAAAAATTTGCATTGTCTTTAAACAGATATAACAAAAACCACCACAGTGCATTGTCTTTTAACCTGCCTAGAATACTTGGGTAGGAAAACTGGAATTTATGAGATGTTGCTTTCTTGTTACTCCGTGTACTGTGCAGAAGTTTATCTAAATGTGATACATTTGCTGAAGTACTCTGTCAACAATATTGCTTATTAAGAAGCTGCATCCCAGAAGTAGATCAAGCACACTCAGGAACCCTAGAACACAAGATGCCTCTGCATATTGATTCTGGCATTTAGGGCGGCCTCCAACCTAGATCAGACAGTACTTTGAAGTTCTATCCATTCCCTTCTCTGGGATCACATATCATTGCTATCGCATTTCCAACTTGGTATACATGTTAATTGGGAGTAGCCATTTCCCTCTCCCAGTCACACACAGACGCTATCTATCATTTTATTTCAAAAAGTAGGTTTCGCCAGACCAGTAAATAGCCACTTGGGTTTTGCCGCATCAAGGCCATTCCTCATTTAACAGGGAAGAGAACCTCACCCAGTCCAACTTCAGTGCAGTGACATTTCCTCACTTTCACCAAGGATCATTTAAGCCAGTGACACCAGTACCTGACCAGTTCAGCTCTCCCAGGGCACTTAACTCACATGGTGGAAACACACAGCCGATCTTTTCATCAGTAGGATAATCACACATATCACGTGCTTTCCAAGCACCAGCTCCGCATACAGCAAAGCGTATCCTCATGCTTCTACAACATGATGTGTTAGAGATCTTCAGTCCTTCAGGGTCTGCTGCAGGAACCAATGTAAATGCTATCATTGTCTCCAGTTTATCTGCAATGTTTCCTTCCAAGAAAATGCAAGCATGCCCCTTTATTATTGCCAGTCCTATTCTCTCCCAGAATAAAGCACAGTCTCTTGATGCCCTTTTTGCCCCGATTTCATTAACTTCTTATGCTATAGAATTAATGTGAGGCACACTAGAGAGCTCCTAAGAGGAGGACCTTCACTTCTGGGTACCTATCACAACATCTCTTTTACTCCTAACCCTACAGCAGACTCTGCTCACTAGCTCTTGGGTTAAACATTCCCGGCTGCTACCATGGTACCTCAGCTCACCAGTGTGCATGAGAAGACCTGGAGTCCTCAAATCCTTAATTCAGCTCCACTTCACCAGTGCACAAGGCTGGAGTCATTTGGCTGAACAGGACTTAACAAGAAATGGGATTTGCATCAAGTAGCCACGAAATGCTTCCCTCTGCCTCAGGGGCCGACAAATCCAGCAGACAGGCCAATTTGGCACAGGAACGGTAGTACATCAGTAGGATGGGCCCACAAAGATGACAAAACAAAAAGATGGGAGATGGGAGGTGCAAGAACCATTGGCTATGGGGCTCAGGGAGGTGAGAGAAGAGGGAGAAGGCTGGTTGTTGGAAAGGAGATGAAAAAGGAAAGGAAACAAAAGAATGAACAACAAAGAAAAGAGCACGGTCAAAAATAAAGTATAGGAGGAAAGAGCAACTATAGAGAGGACATTTTTTTTTAAATCAGAAGAAAAGAAGTCAGCTCCTGAAGGAACAGGACGACAGTAAATATTTCTCATCAGAAACAGCATCCAGTCAGGCGGACTGAAAGAACAAGAGAAAAAGACAGACAGACACATATGTGCAAAGAACACTCAGGTGTCAGGATGTAATTATAGCAGTAAGAGACAATCCCTCATCACTTCTTCCTTGACACAAGAAGAATGTGATTCAAAGGAAAGAGATACTGTGTTTATTCAAACGGTGGCCACCTTTCCTCACATTATGCACATCTATTCCAAACCTACCGGTTGTCCACTGCTGTCAAAGGATGCAGCCGTTACATTACTCACAACCATTTTTGTGAGCAAATACGGCACTAACTAGACAGAAACAAATTTCTTTCGGCTCTCAACATGCACCCAGAAAATATCTGCGCACCAAAACTAGCAGAGAGGACATTAATAAATCAGCATAACATACTGCCACAAAGACTGGTACCTCTCAGAACTAATCTGTGTATACGGAGCAAACATTTCATGCTATTAAGTTTGCAGCCTTAACGTGCTTGTTGGAAAGTCTTCACTCAGGCCTGCTGTGCCTAGACTTACAGATTCATAAACCTTGCATGAATTTAGTCCCTTCCACACTGTCTCTTCCATTTCCTTAGAAAGTACTACAAAACTAGACCACTGCTTTTAAAACTAGGAGCCTGGGTTTTCTGAGAAGCCTCCAGTCTCCTCTGAACAATATGCAAAGCAAACTCAGGGAGGGAACATGAGAAAAAGAGAGAAGTCTTCTTTCCTCCTTCTTTTTTTGCCTAAGACTCACCAAAACAAGAGTCTAGTATTGAATATTCAGCACTGAATACTAACCGCTCAATAGACGGTCTGTTTGCAGAGCTCAAAGTGGAAATGACCCAGCAAGGAGGAGAGGTGAACACGCTGCTCCATCCATGTGATTAAACTGCTCTGTAAATGCAGTCCTCCCCGGTTCTCCCCACCTCCTTACAATGGAGGCCATTTGCCTCCCCTACCACAACTCATTTAAAAAAAAAAAAAATGTTTGCATTAGAGGGGCCCCCACACCAGTATTGTCCCCATGACTCTGTGTTTAAGAGAGGAATGTGAGCGCCCACGCTGGGAGACCTGTGCTAGCCGGTCGGTCCCACCGGTGGGCTCTGTTATTGCCACTGCTTGGGAGGAGGGACGAGCAGGGCGCAGTTTGCAGAGGAGCAGAGCACCCTGCTGGGTGTCCCAGCTCTCAGCCTGCACAAGGCACGGAGTAAATCTCACCCGGCAGCTGCCTTGGTCTGCCGTGGACCTCGGAGGTCTCTTAAGCGCTCCTCCTCTGAGTTAGTGCGTTATGGTGTCGCACAGTGAGCATCCAGGAGGCCCAGCCGGGCCGCAGGCTGGTGTGCAAGCACAACACACCGTTTAGTAAATGTGTCATTTGCACACAGCCTCTCATAATGCCGAATTTTCCTTGATAATTAAAATATAGCTCATTCTACCTTTGACCCCGAGAGGTCCAGAAGAAGCAGCAGCTGTTTACAGACACGAGGTGCGCATTGCAGACCTGTCGCGCTCAGCGTGAGAATTCCCAGCCTGGCTCTTGCATCACGCCTGTCCCCAACGGGATCTGTCTCACACGCGGCACCGGCCATGGCTCCTCTCCTGCTGGCCCTGGGGTGCCAAGCGTGTTAGCCAGCAAGTCTCTGACCTGCTGCGCGGCCAGCTCTGACATACAGAGGCCTGGAGCTGAAGGGCTGTGCTGCGGGGAGAGCCAGGCTCCACAAAGATGCCCAATTCCACCCCCCCGCCACCGCGTGAGCCCATGCACCCGGGGAACACCCGCCGCAGGAGCGGGCATCTCCTCACAGAACAGCGTGCTCCTGCTCAACCCTGACACGTAGCACTTGCGGAGCAGGACTCCACTTCCGCATTTGTTTGCGCCACAGGTTTTTTGAGGGTTGTTTTTTAGGTTGGGGGGGGTGGTGGTGGTTTGATTTTTTTTTTTTTTTTTTTTTTACAGTGTCTATCAGGTCACTATCACCTTAAGGACCCGCCAGGAACTTTTGTTTCCCTGGGTTGCTTAAGTTTTTTAGGGGGTAGAGGGACAGGAAGGATTTTACTTTCCTCTGAGCATTGAAGATGGCAACAGCCAAGAGCAGGATACCTACAAGTTATGTTGCAGAAGCTAACAGCATTAAATACTCATTTGCTTAATTAGGACAAATTAGGACATCCTGCCACATGTTCATGGTTAAACTGAATGTCAGATGAGGTGGGAACCACACAAGTCAGGTTGCTGAGAATTCCACACCCCCACCTTTGAAGAATAGGATTGGGTCTATTTCCTACAACCATCCATGAATTTTATTCGACTAATAGCCTGTTTCTGCAAGACCCTACAATATTAGCAAAACATACAGCCTTTCCTGCTTGTCCTCTGACACACAGGCCTTTTGAATTAGGTATGCACTGCTGTCACCACGGGAGACCCAGCTCTGGGACACAGGTGGTTCCTCCCAGCACTGGATGACCCCTTATGAAATCCCACTCATGACCTGGGTTCCCCCTCCATACTGCCCTTCCTCAGCTGCACCTGAGGTAGTTTTAGCACTTCTGAAATAGTTTAACAATGAATAGGATTCCCGGGGGGGGGGGAAGTATGTTTACACTTCTATCACTGCATTTAGTGGTATCTGTACTTAGCCCAAATTTGGCTTTTTTTCCCCACTGCTTTTAAATTCCCCTTGCCACTGCATTTCTGGTATTTTATTGCTTTACAAGTTTAGCACAACCTAGATCTGAATTACAGATCTATACAAGAACAGAAACCTCATGCCCATTTTGTTGACTTAGGGGTCTCATTTGCAAACTTACATTTGCATATAAGACATTTTTCATATAATGAGCTCTACCAGACTTAATGTGTCTAAGTCTTGCCCCAAGTAGCCAAACCAGTAAAAATGGCTGCATTGAAGAAAACAGGATAGTCTGACAATATTATTCTAAGGAGTGGAAGTTTCAACAGAGAGAAGAGAAGGTGAGCAACAACAAGTAGTTCTATTTCTAGTGACAGTATTCTTAAAAAAAAAAAAAAGGCAGGGGGGAAGAGGGGCAGTAATTTCTAGCACTCAAAACTTGTAGTCCTTACTTCCAGGCAAATCTCCTTTTTTCTACATATAATCTCAGCAAGCAAATCAAAACCCCAAGAGAAGAGGATTTTGTGTTTCTAAGTGTTTGAGTCTATGCTATGGGGTTCACCAGCATCCGAAGCTCCAGCGGTAAGTTTGTCAGAGCGATGACCTCAGCATCAGACTACAGCAAGCCTAGAAAAACAATGAAATCCCAGCATACACCCCCAACCTGCTGCTCTGAAATTAATGCCTCTAATTCTCAGGGTTCTAAGTTTCAGGGATTCACTCATTCAGAGAATGTTCCAGCTATCTAAAACATATTGTTTCCCATTACCATAATATTTGGGGTCCTGCACAAAAATGCTCAGGATAAGCCGCTAATTAATTGTGAACCCATCATTCATAGCTGTGTATTGACTCCTTGGTACCTGTAACAAATTCCATCTTAGAGAAATTAAGCTCACTTACCAATAAAAGAAAACAAAGTGCTTAACTGTAGCTGAAGTGAAGGAAATGCGACAGCGCTGAGCCCCGCATTTCAGTCTCGAGGCAATTTAAGCTGCAAATGAGCTTTTTCTTCCTCACTGGATGCAGCAAGAGACAAGGCTCTATTTAACCCTCTCCACTTTTCCCAATTTCAACTTTATCAGGAGGGGAAGAATAGGCCAAAAATATTTGACCCAACCCTTACTTACATACAGAGAATGAAACCACAGACTCTCACAGCAAGCCAGAAAGACTGCCGCTGACTTTAAGCGCCATTTGTAACACTGGCTAGTATTTCATATCTAATAAACTGCTCTTGCTGCAAATCTCCTGAAGGAAATAGATGTAAATGAAGACAGGGCAGGACTGCTTGTTATGCATATAAAATAGCTGCAATTAAGTTATTACACGTTCCCAGGGGTTGGGAGGGATCATTACGAGCTGACCCTGGGCACCTGCCCTCTCCGAGGCACACACATGGGCTTCAACAGGTGTTTCTCTTGTGGAGCCATCGCAGGATCAGGACCCATCTCTAACAGTATTACAGTTTTAGGCACTTACAGAAACTCTCTGACACATATATACAATTCTAAAGATGTGTGTAAACATGTTTTTAGTACAGAAATATTAAAAAAACCTACACAGGCCTCTGCTGGCTTAATCGTCACCACGTACTCTTCCTTCCTACACTTGTTATCTATAGGATCGCTCAGCCATCAAATATCCTTTATGCTATCCATCTTCCTAACTAGAATGTTAGCAATCAAATCCCCTCGGCCGACGGGGCGCTGGGCTCCAGCAGGGTCGGATCGTACGGGGTATTCATTTTCAGACACAATGAAACAAATAGAAAATCCAGCGCAGATGCAGGGAAACAGACAAGTGGGTGAACTCGGAAAATTCACAAACTTCAGTGCTCATAGAATTGTGAGCTAATTATTTGGACTCGAATGTCACATCAAGTATCCCCAAAGGACTGACCTTATATTTGTATTAGTTACATGACAGCCCACTGCTGCTCTAAAGGCATTGTCGTGAACCATCAACCCTGGCTGTATTTAAGGCCACCTCTTCAAAAGTCTGCATCTGAAGAGGTACTAATGTTTCATCACCTCACGCATTTCAGTGGTCCCACGATTTCACCTTTATTTTGCTATGGTGAAATAGTATCCCAGAGGATGCACCTCCTTACGGCTGTCCTAACTTGCAAACCGCTTGCAAATTAAGCTAGAGAAATGCAAAGGCAAGTTTACATTTGGAGATGCTGCCGATTTTATGGCTACGCCAACCTTCTTCCTCGCCTGCACACTCACTGCACCAGTGGCTGAAATCCAGCCTTATTTTCTACAAGCAAATAAGCCAATGACCCTGATGGAAGCAGGGTGCTGTACCAGTGATTTTCTGTGGGACAGCTCTAACCCCCATCACATGTATCTTAGAACAAAATTGTCTCTTCTAATTTCCAGAAGACCTTTTGCTCGATAGATGTTTACTACAGTAAAGGTGCAGGTGCGACA
Source organism: Grus americana (assembly GCF_028858705.1). Lineage (NCBI taxonomy): Eukaryota > Metazoa > Chordata > Aves > Gruiformes > Gruidae > Grus > Grus americana. The sequence goes on from NC_072852.1 coordinate 61,324,311, forward strand.
ACTGAGGTTACGGGTTTCTTTACAGTCTCGCAGACAAAAGTTTAATCGGTTTGAATCCGGAGTCCCTTCTTCAATGAGGGTTTTACCCAAATAAAATCTTGAGGACTGTAAACCCTAAACTGTAACTTAAATAAATTAAATAGTGTCCTATAGTTGTCTGGCTATTCTTATGCAAAAGCTTGTTTTAGTTCTTTTTTCTTTCCATCCTTTCAAAGAACCTTTTCTTTATTGCAGGTAAAGAACAGATTGCAGAGCAGTGAAAAGTACCGCAATTCCCCCTCCCTAAGTATTTTACAATTAATTCATTAGCACACAAGTAAATCATAAAAATTATTCTTTTCTCTGAGTCAGACTTAGAAGATGAACTTCTTAGTTCAAGGTAATTTTGACCAATTTACAAACTTCTAAAAAAGCCTCACGGATTTTACAAAGTTATTAAAACCCCCTCAGGAAGGAAGACCTGATCTAGTGCTGGGACTTGCGTGTAGATCCCAGTTCTGCTGCTGCTGAAGGCAGAGGGAGCTGCCAAGGATCAGGCCCCACTGCGCAAACATTGTCCGCAGGAACTCCGCAGCCAGCAGGAAAGAAAACATTTTTGTTGTTTGTTTTATTTTTGTTCCATTTCTTTCACATGTGAAATCTTATAAGACATGAAATGACGTAAGACAAATAGTCAGGTTCAATTATATATAGAACCAGTGGTATTTCTTTTGCATGTCCATATCATATCAAATTTAGTATTCGAAAGAATCACTGGATCATCTTAACTGCTCAGCAGGTAAGAGCCTTTATAAATCCAAATCCTGGAACAGTAAAGAACTTTCTTTATTTACTGGAACAAAAAGAAATCACATTTTCGCTTGAGTATGAAAAGTACTCCAGGAAAGTAAGAAAAAAAAAGCCAATAGCAAGTTCCTCTTTATCTATTAGTATACTGTGTTGCAATAAGCAAAGCAAACAGTAGTCAGCAGCGAAATCGACCACTCGTTTGGATCAAAACCATCGAGACCTAGCATCGCATGCTTCAGCATTGTACATATGTTCTGAAATGTCACAACTGCTTTCCCAACTAGCATTCAAGTATTTATTATCAGTATTGGCAATTTCATCAATTGAACCAGGATATGAAAGCCATTAATTCTCTTCGATCAGTGCTTATATGTTAGATCCTTCTTAAATGGCAAGCTCATAGAAAAGGTCACCCACCGCTGCCACAGCGCCTGTATATCGGTAAGAATATACACGGAAATCTGGCCACCACCACAGCGTGTTTGGCTCGGGCGCTGGAACCCGCTTTTCGTGGTTCACACAAACTGCTTTAAGGGCCTAATCCCAACGTCCTTGAGGGCACTGAAAGGCTTTCTGCTGCTTTTAATGGGGTTTGGATCAGCTCCTAAGTCTCAGCTTCACGTCCCAAGGATCTCATCCATCTAGCGCTTTGAAACCAGCGGAGTTTTTGCCTGGCTCCAGCACTGAAATAACGAGGGATATTTATTGAGTCACGCAGAAAAGTTGCACTCCAAGAAAGCGCCTCCTTTTCCTTCGGCTCCTGCTCCCTGAAGCGGTGCGGCGGGGAGCATTCCCAGGGGTGCCGCGGGGAACGGGAGGGTGGCAGCCCCCCGGGAAATCCGTGCCGCCCCGCGTCCCCCCACGCAACTCCCCGGCCGGGCGGCACCTCCGAAAGTCCCGGGGGAGGTCTTGCAGGGGGAGAGTTTCGTCGGGGCGGCGGCGGGGGGGGGGAGCCGGGCACCGGGTCCAGAGCGCTCCCCCCTACGCCAGGTGCCAACCCGCGGTGCCGCCGCGGAGCGCCCCATCCCGCCCCCGGGCGTGCACCCCCGCCGGCAGCGCCTCGCACTCACGGTGCCGGTGTCACTAGGGGGGGCTGCGGCTGTGGAAACCCGTTATTAATACACGGGTCTCCCGCAAAGTCTCCCTCCCCCGCCCCAGCCGCCCCCCGGGGCTCCCGGGGTGCTGGCCCGCCCGATCTCGAGCACCCACCCCGCCGCCGCCCTCCCTCCAGCCCCGGTGGGCTCCGCCGGGGGAGAAGATGGGGTTCCGGTGCGGCGGTTCCCGGCCCCCCGTCAGGCTGCGGGCACGGAGGTGGCGGGGGGCCGGCGGAGGCCGAGAGCAGGGCAGGCGGCGGCGGGAGCGCTCCTGCAAGCCCCAAAAGTCGGGCACGGCCTCCCCCCCCCTCCCCGGGGGCGACCCCTTTGTGCCCCACAGCGAAGGGGCGGGCGGGCGAGCCCCGGCGGGGGGCTGCAAACTTCCCCCGGCGGCTCGCCGGCTCCCGGTCCGGCTCGGGGGAGTTACAGGCTTTAGAAACTACGGCTGAGGGCGGGCAGGCGCCTTACGGAATAAACGGCGGCGGCAAAACGATGCGAGCAGAGATGCCGCAAACAGCCCGAGAAGGGCGTGTGCCACCCCCCGGGTGGGTGCCCCGCTCCCCGGCCGTGGGCCGGGCCCCGCTGGGCAGCGGGAGAGCTCCGCGGGCAGCCCCCCGCCAGCGCTGTCGGTGCCGCCGGTGCCGCCGCCCCGTGCCCGGGCCGGGCCGTCGGGGCCGGGCGCTCTGCCGCTGCCCTGCCGGCCGCCTGCCAGCCCGGCGCCCGGCGCCCTGCCTTGGACGGGGAGCGGCTGGGGTGGGGGTCTCCCGGGCCCCCAGACGGTCAGAAATCGGTTTAGGCTTGGTGACAGCCCCCGTAGGTCACTGCCCAGGGTAGGGGAACATGAGCTAAACTCGATGGAAGCACACGGCACTGCTGGGGGAAGGGGAAGGAACCAAACCGTTCCTCTGCCTTAAAATTAGAGCCGTGGGTGATTTTTTTTTTTTTTTTTTTTAAATCCCGCTGGTTTAGGGAAAAACTGTTAAGGAGAAATTAAAACATGACTGATTTTTTTCAATGAAGCCATATTTCTCCACAATGCAAAAGGATCTTTACATAACAACTGAAACTCAGGAGAAAAGCTAATTGGATTAAGTCCTCTGAAAGGGAGGTTAAGGTGTCTGAATGAGACAACTGCAAAGCTCCACTTTTCTTGCCATCTGTTTAGCAAGACTAAAGTGTTTTCTGATTAATATTGTCTTAATCAATCATGCTGCCATTTATTATACCCATACTGAATTTAAGGAACGAACAGTACGGAAGCTCAGCCTGAGGATGGAAAATTTTGAATGCAGGGACTGAAAACACGGGGCTTTTTTGGTTTGGTTTGGTTTGGGTTTTTTTTTCTTTCCCTAAAGAACCATTACTGTCGACAACGAGAAGTTGCCAACGGTGCCCTCAACTCCGTCTCGGCAGTGCCGCCGGACAGAAGGGCAACTTTCTTTTACACCCTAGTAACTCCTGCACATGCTCTGACATGAACACAACGATTCCTTCCCCGCCGAGCACTTTCTCCCCGGAACCACTCCCCAGGTTTTGCCCCGGGGCCTCGGCAGTGAAAGTGGCCCAAACCCGCTGGTGTCGCCGGTGGCCGGCGAGGGACCGAGCCCGCCCGGTGCGCCGAGCCCCCGCGCCGGGACCGCGGCAGGCGCAGCCGAGCAGGGCCGGGCAGCCTTCCCTTCTCTCTCTCTCTTTTTTTTTTTTTCTTTAATCAATATTTAAATTTTACAAAATGCCCTTCGGGACGCGCTGGGGGCGAGAAAACACTTGGCGGCCTCGGGCCGGCGGGGAGCGAAGCGGCTCCGAGGTCGGGGTTGCCCTGCCCCGCCGCCCCTTGCCCCGTCCCCACCCGCACCAGCTACACCGGCACGGCGCCGGGCGACCCCGGAGCAGCCGGGACTGAGCTGCGGGCGCCCCGGAGGAGCGCCGGGACGCGTCCCACCGCGGCCGTCGCGGAGGCGGGGCGGGGGGGGGTAACGACCCCGATCCCACCGCGGGGTCCGGCGGGGCTGCGGCAGCCCGGCTCCCCGGCTCCCCGCTCCCCAGCCACCTCGCCGCCGTGCCGGCCATCGCAGCCGGGCACAGCGATCGCAGCCGTCACAGGGGACGGGGCAGGTCAGGAGCGGGCAGCGGGTGAGCCGTCCCCGGGCTGTGCCCTACCTAACCTGAGAGCTGTCCGCCTGGGAAACGCCTTGCCGGGGAGGGAGGGAGGGGAGGAGGGGGTGTTTTCCGGTGCTAATAAAATAAGTGAAAATCGCAAAGGTTACTGTGGCGGCTGCCTGCCCTCCGCTGCATGCGGCCGCGCTGGGGCTGCGCTCACGACAGGGAGTAGCGGTTACGGCCGGTGGAAACCGGGCGTCGTAGTGCGGGGGGAGCACGGGCACGGCCGGCGGGAGAGAGCGAGAGAGAAGGGGCCGTGGTTTCGGGAGGCTGCCGGCTGACAGCCGCGCTGGGAAGACCTAGGCCTGGGCCCAGTCCCCGGGGAGAGCCGCCGCCCCGCGTCCCCCGCCGCCGCCCCCGGGCCGGGCCGGGCGGCAGAGGCGGCCGTCGAGTGGCTCGCTGGTGGGACTGCAGCCGCCCTTCTCCCGTCCGGCTACCGGATCGGCCGAGTCATCGTTTGGGTGTGCGGAGGGAGAGACCCACCCTGCCCTTCCCCAAACTCCCTCCCCTCCAAAGCAGCCCAGCCCCGGCTCTGCCTGCGGGACAAGACGACCTCGGTGCTGAGCTAGCCCTAACCCACCAACCATCTTCCCTAATAAACCTCGTTTTCTCGCCCCTCGGAAAGTCTCCGCTCAAACCTATGCGAGCGCCTACAACTAGAAGAGGAGAGGGAATTAGTTTGCCGGTCGACAGCCTACGGAGGAGAAAAGAAAGAAAGAAAAAAAAAAAAGAAAAAAAAAAGAAAGGGAAAAACCACCCTCTGTTTCATCGTATCTGCAAGTGCAACCGCAGGGCTCCAGCCCAGGGGCGAGAGCTCCCCCCCGCACCCCGCTCCCCCGCACACGCCCGGACTCATTTGCCTGCGAGGCCGGTAAGGCGGGCGCCCCCCCCCCCCCCGCTGCCGCCCGCGCTGCCCTCGCCGCCACGGTCAAGTTGAAAAGTCCTCCCTGCTGCCTGCGGGGGGGAACTTACCTGTGGAGTCCATATCGGGTTCCTCCAGCAACCCGCAATGCATGCTCTTCCCATGGACGGGACGGGAGCCCCAAGGTCCCGGGGTGTGGAGAGCCCCTATCTCAGAGATGCGCGGGGAGAGGGAGCAGGGTGGCGGCCAGGGGGTGGGGAGGGAGGGCAGAGGCAGATAGTTGGGGGGGGGGGGTAGCGCGGGAGAGAGGGACACTCCGTAATCCAGCAGGGCAAAGCCAGACCCGTCAAAATGTTTGCGGATGTTTCATGGGAAAAAGCATCATTTTATAGAAGCCCTGATGGGAGAAATGTCATTGATAGGCCAGCCAGCCTGATGAATGGCTGCTACTCAGATGGGGATGTGGCAAGGCTCAATGTGAAGCCCATTGTGATGCTGTTTTGAATAAGAAAAGCTTTCCTCCAAAAAGGGGGGCCTTAGATCTACGCAATCCCAACACTTCGACTTCCCTCTTCTATTAGAGCATTAGAAACGTTTTTCTTATTTAAAGTTCCAGCGGCCTTTCCACTCCTCCCTTCCCTCCCCCAGCCCCCACCCAACGTCTTTGGCTCATTACAGCCCGAGATCAAAATTGGCTTAGATCTTCAAACGGGCAGTAGGTTTGGGGTTGTGCTCTTTGGGGCTGCCGGGTGTGCGTGCAGCGCCGCCGAGCTCCCCTCCTCCTCCTCCTCATCCTCCTCCTCCTCCTCCCGGTGGGCTCTGGGTTGGGATCCTTCGCGGGCACATGGCGTTGGAAGCTGCACAGCTTCCCAAAATATCTTGTAAGCTTAGTTTATTGGGGGAAAAAGAAAAAAAGGAAAAAAAAAAAAAAGGCGATGTGTGTGGGTAGGGAAGGGGGGGTTGAGGGGAGAAAGAAGTTGCCAGTGTCTTGGCGAGCGGTGCTGGCGTTGCACATCTGAGCGGGGGCTCCCGCCCGTCTCCCCGTGGCCCCGGGGAGCGAGGGCAAAGCGGGGTGGGGGCCGCTCCGCCACCGGCCTGTCTGCCAGCGGAGAGCGGCTGGCCCGGAGAGCTTTCCGTGGGACTGGGGGGGGGAAGCAGGGAGGGGGCAGAACCCGATTGCCAAGAGAAATGAAGGACCAAAGGGGCGCGTTTTCAAACTCATGTTCCCTTCCAGCTTTAGCCCGAGGATGCGAGGATCCCTTTTCGGGTTAGCACGTTGCGGGGGGGAGAGGGGGGTAGGACGGAGGCTGGAAAAAGTTGCTTATTCTGCACGCGGTTGTATGTGCTGGAAGTGGAAGTAAAAGTGCAAAGCTAGGGCTCTGATAAAAGTGGCTGGTTTAGGGAAGGAAAAGCTGTGATTAGAATATGAATAGAGCTCCAGGAGAGGAAGAGAAAGGGGGATTATAGCTGAATTACTTTGACCATGGACAGAGCCAACGTTTTCCACTCTTCTCCCCCTCTCCCCTCCCTACACTCAGACTACCCCCTTTCCCTCTCCCCTTCAGAAAAAAAACAAAACAAAACAAAACAAAAAGCCCCCAAACCCCCCAACCACCAGCCCCACACAGCAAAACAAGCGGCGAGGTTGCTAAAGAGGAAACCCAGCGCTCCGCAGTGCCTTCGCATCCCCGGGCGGGCCGGCAGCGGGAGAGCCGGCGGTGCTCGCCACCCCGCGCACCTCGGCCCCCGCGGGACGGGACGGGGCCAGGCGGGCAGCCGGGGGCGGCCGGCGCAACCTCTCCAGGCCGCGTTTTGGCGGGGAGAGCCCGGTGTGCCTGAAGACGAGGCCGGTAAAAATAATACCGGGGTGAGACAGTACAAAAACCGAGTCCGCGGCCGGCGGCGACTGAAAAGCGCTTGAGGTCGCGGCAGGGAAGCCGGCCTGCCCGCTCTGCCCGCCGCGGGGACGTGCCCGGCGAAGCGGGAGCAAGGCCCGGGGAGGCTGACACCTCTCCTCCTTCTACCCCCCACCCCACCAAAAACCAATCCCAACCCAAAGCAAGGGCTGTGGTTTTTTTCCCGACCACCATGGATTTCCCACTGGGCAAGTCTCATTTCTCCCTTCCCTTCACCGCCCGTGTGCTGCCGGGCTGGCTCTGCTCCAGGCGGCACCGGGCCGGGGCTCCGATGGGGCGGGCACGGCCGGCCCCGGGCCACCGCCGCCGCTGTGCGGTCTCCTCGACGGCGCAGCCCGCGGCTCCTGTTCCCGGCGGCCTCCGCCCGAGGTTCGCTCTCCCCCGCCTTGGCCTTCTCCGCCCGCGCCTCCTTGGGCTTCCCCCGGCCACCTGCCCCGCGGCGGGACGGCCTGCCGCCACCCCCGCGGGGGGCTCTGACCCGCCGGGTCCCCCCAGCCCATAGCGGGACCGGCACCCCCCTCTGTCAGTCAGGGGACAGGCTCGGCCCCGCCGCCAAACGCCCCTGGGGGCCTTGGCGCGTGCGTGAGGGTATTTTTGATTGCCGCCGCCAAACCGATGTCATTTCCCCGCCTTTCTAGGTTTGTTGGTTTTTTTCTTTCCTTTTCCCCTCAGGTTTTACTGTGGAGTGGTGGGAGCCACGAGAGGAGCCCGTGGAGTGAGGGGCCCTCGGAGTCTGCCTGCCCCGTTTGGGGTAGGCACGGGCCCTGCAGGGAAGCTGAGGCCCCGCGAAAACATGAGGAACGTTTTTGGCCTTGAGCAGGGCTCGTCTCTGAGGGATTTTGAAATCAGCGTTAACTTTAAAAAATAGGAAATGCTGGCGGTGCTGTGAGGAGCGGGGCGCTGTCTGTAAGCAGGGAGGTTGCCTGATGCCCAAATGGCTTCCAGCCGCGGCCATGGCCCTGGAAAGGATGGGATTTAGTGCAGCCTGGATGTCTAGAGGCTTGGGCTCTTCCCGACGTGATGCAAAGATATATGTTCTCTATAGGTGGTGATGTGCGGGCAGGATCATCATCAGCACTTCTGTTAGACCAGAGGTACTCGTTGCAATCTGTTTACTCCCTGTCTCTCCAGATTAGTTCCTGTCCCCACATTCTTGTGGAATATGTCAATGCTGCTGTCTTCCTGCTCAACTAATCCCCTCTCAGTGTGTCAGATTGTCCTGGTGTACTTCCACAGCTCAGTCATTTTTACTTGTTTGGGTTTTGCTTACCTATTTAAAAAGCATCTCATGCTCCTGGATATCCCACATGACACTCAATAAAGTACTTTATTCTTCTGAAAGTGTGGAGCATCTCCTCCTGTGCTGCAGGTTGGCAGTTTACAGATGGAAGCACTGCAAGTCACTAGCCTTTTATTTTTTAACACGTAGGCTACAGGATTTGATACAGAGTAAAGGGCAGGTCTCAGCAAGGATGCAAAAAGTAGGCAACTGGGAATTTTCACTCCAGATTCTTGCCTACGCAGAATATCTATGAGCTATAAAATAAACCATATAACCTTACGCCATGTCAGATGATGTATTTTTAGTGGAGAGAGACTCTGTTGCTATTGTGAAAGCAACATCACAAATACAAACTTGTGCTTATGCATGGAGAGAAGAGCAGGGTCATCAAGGGAACAGAAGACACATTCTAGACTGCATCTAAGCTGCCGAACAACTGGATGTGAAGCTGTCATATCCTTTTAGGTGACCGACTGATAATGAGTTTCTTTTGATGGTTTAGCAGAGCAGAGGCAGAGTGTAAGTACAACAGTTCGCGTCAACTTATCACCCAGATAATTTGAGCTCTTTCGAAAACACGTTTCCACGACTGTCTTCCACTTGTACCAATAGGCTGCGACCACACAAACTTTTCTGACTATAAAAAGCTCCTTAGTACTAGACTTTAACACAAATATTTTTGGGGTAAACACCAAGAAGAGCCTTTTCAACAAAAGAAAACCGTTGGCACAGGAACAAAAAAGTATAAACTGTTATCTATTAATTTAGCTGGAATATCTGAGGCAACTTTAGCTTGAAGTTCTAGAGAAATTTTCCCATAGACTACCAGGTATAAGAACCTGCATGTGTTTTAGGAATGAGTGTGAATGGCTTGTGAAAGGAGTCATGTGAAACGGTTCTCTGCAATACCAGGGATCTGAGTTCAGTGACTTGGGGGATCCTTTTGGATCTGATGTATCTCTACACAGACAGTAAGATTGCTGGCAGCAGCCAGCACACGGTGATGCTTCATTGTTTTAGCAGTGGCTGCAGTCTGTGAGTGGTTCCATATTTTCTTGCTTGCCTCAGCCAGCAGCCTCCTCCTCCCGGAATGAACCCACACTTCTGTCCATCCTCCTTCCCAGCTCTATTCCTGTTTCTGCTATCTTCATCTACTGGGCAAATCCCGTGGAAGAAACAGAGGAGGATCTTGTTTCTGTATTGGCTTCCCTTTCCCACTTACTCATCTTTAATATCAGAACAGGAAATGTTACCTTATTTTACATATATTAACACCCCTGAGGAAGCTATGCGTATAGGTGAAGGACAGGATATGGAGTAAGCTGACATATGACTTCCGGAATCAACTCTGTGTCTCTGCTTGGGGAGCGTGATGCTGACAGATGCAGGAACTAGGAGGAGGAACATCAAAAGGCTGCCTAGGTAAACACGTGTGCCGATTCCTTCAAAAGGCTTGAATTGACGCGCTGAGAGAAAGTGGCTAGGGCAGCCACATGTGCAGGTATCTGGGAGAAAGCGAGCAGAAGATCTGAGGCATGCCAATGACGGATTGCACATGCACCGGGCAGGGGGTACCTTCCGTTTAGTTGGAAAGAAAAGTAACATGAATTGCAGCCGGCTAGCTTTAACTGTAGACATGTCCGAAGCCAAGTTTTGTTGAAGATGAGTGTAGGGCAGCCTTAAACAATCTTCTCTTATTAATGCTCATGAAAGAAATTTTGCTCAGCTCCAGTTCGTGGGTTCACGGAGAAGTGCAATGCCAGTGTTGCCAAAAGGGATGAGTTAAAACACCTTGTTTGCACTGGTCAGCTTCAGTCTGCACAGAGGAAGGGAATTCACTCTTCCGGGTAGCATCAGTGTCCACAGGACTCTAGAAGAACCACGCTTGGGAGACTCTTGCTGATTTGAGTACGAGAAAAGGGCAAGCAGTCATCGACTTCTGAACTTACACCGGATTTAGCTGGCTTTTGTTGTGTGTGGCTGGTACTAGTTACCAGAGGATTTGTACTGTGTGTTGGAAGAAGAGCCAGCCCTAAAAGCTGTTATAGACAACAGACACAGAAAAGATCCATTCCAGACTGCATCTAAGCTGCCGAACAACTGGATGTGAAACTGGCATATCCTTTTAGATGACCGACTGATAACGAGTTTCTTTTGATCCGCCTGGAGCACGGAGAATTACCTGCAGTGCCTGCCTCTGACTGGCAGGGTGAGGCCTGAATGCAGAATTTAAGTTTCCAACTCACTAGGAGTTCAATGGAAAACCATTTCCATTATTAGCACATCATTTTAGCAAGAAATTAGAACTTTACTGTTTATCAAACTGATTTATTTTTGTAGTTTTTGAGTTATTTTTCTGTTTATAATGTTTTGTTGTTAACTCTGAGTGGACAATAACTACCACGCACCGTCTGGAATGGTAAAGAGTACGCATAGGTCAAGTAGCTCCCCAAAACTCATGCTAATGAAAAAAGCTCTGCTGCAGTTAGCAGCAGGGAATCGCTTTTGATTTGGAACTAACATGCTGTTTATATACTGACTGGGAGGAGGGGACAAGGACGTGCACAATGAAGCTATTGGAAAAAATACGTTGTCTTTGGAACCATCTGAGAGGTACCTGTCTACCTGCCTCAGGAAATACACAAATAAAAGGGTAATTGTAAATAGGAGAAATATATAGGGGTTTGGGGTTTTTTGGGTTGTTCGTTTGTTTGTTTTTTCCCAGCAACAAGATGCAAAGAACAATGGGCTGCTCACAAGCTTGGAAGGATTTTTCAGCAGATGGAACAAAGGCCCAAGTCCATTCGCAGTGCGAACAGAAATCTTTGCTGTTGACTTCAAGACAGGAATAGCGCTATATAAACCGCTTTTTAAAAATTCCAACTGCAAAAAATCTCTGTATTGGCTCTGACCTGGGTTTGGAGAGTTTAACTGAGAGTTCAGTGTTCTGGGACTTATGCTCATGTACGTGGAAGGCAGAGAGGGTGTATTTGCCTCCTGGGTCCATACAGTGAGTTCTTAAATGATTGCTGAGAGGCAAAACAGATCCACTGGCAGATTCATGCAGTCTTTGCTACCTGGAAGAAGAGAGTCTGACATGTACACAGGGCAGAATAAGGTCCTTACTCCTGTGCCCCTCTACCCCTTCCCAAAGAAACTGGTGGCTCCAGGGTGAGATGGAAACATTTTATGAGAGGGATGGACCAAAGTCAGAACTTGGGTACAAGTACACTCAAGTTTCTAGCAGCATTTAGGTCTAAAACAGGGATCCATTTTCTGGGCTTCTGAGCCTTAGACACAGAAACTGGAATCCAGATCTTCACCGTGCCTTGCACACGTTAAGCCTCCCAGCACTGGTCCAGATAATAGCAAAGAGTCACCATCTGGCTGGATTTTACGGTTTGATGAAGTGCTCAGTTTTAAGGCAAGCACGTGTCTGGCACCTGGGGACTGCAGAGACCTGATCCCAGTTCTGGCACGGTCTTTCTGTGGCCCTGGGCAAGTCACGTCCTCTTCAGAGGAGGGAATTCATCAAGTGCCCCGTGGCCCCACGGAATCGGCAATGGGCTGTAAAACAATCCTCGGCTCCAACCAGAGGAGAGGCCGGCTGGAGGGGCCTCTCGGCAGCGCCGAGTCAGCTCTGTGCCACGGCCCAGGGATGCCTGCGTTGGGACACGGCCGAGGAGGGCTCACGCTCCCCATGCAGCTCCTGTGGGTTGCTGTGGGAGGGCTGCGAGCCAGGTAGGTTGTTTCAGGGCTTGTGCTGCCTCACCCTAGGGCTGTCCTAGCCCTCAAGAGCCTCGAGAAAGTACAGACATGTTTTCAGCCCCTCTAGTTTGGTTTTGCAGCTCCGTGACACTGGTTATTCTTACCATCAGGTTTACGGGTGTGCTCTCAGCAGGGCTCGCAAACCCATTTTCAGATGCATTTAGTTTGCCATTTATTATCACTAATCAATGAAATATTCTTCAGTCTTTTTAAGCTTTTAATTATGATGTACTCCCATTTTGCTATAAACCACAGGTATTTTTCTATTTACTATCAGAAAACCCAAGAAAATACATAAGGTAATTTCTCATCATCCATGTGTCCATGTTTTTCATTATTTTTTCTCCCTGTTTAAGCAACAAGTTAAGTAGGGAGTCCAAGGAATTAAAAGCTCTCTTTGCTGCACATTGAAGCTTCTTCATAAGCAAAACTCTTAACGAGATATGGACATTACAAAAAACCCCTATTGTGCCTAGTGGGAGCCCTTTACTTTCCACATCTTAAAATTATTAAATCTCAGTATGTCTATATTTCATATTATATCCTCTTTGAATGCCAAAAAATTGGCTAGTCTGTTTTCATTTTTCTTTATAGTTTGTTTTTCTAGTTTCTATGTTTGGAAACATTTACCTTAAAAAAAAAAGTAAAAAACTTGTAAGGGTTATGTAAATGATTTGAAGTAAAGCTGTTTTTCTGAACTGAACTGGTGACAGTACCTTACTAGTCCCAGAATTAGCTAAACCACCTGTGCTTTGCTATGCCCCATAGCATCCTGCAGCCCATCCCCGGCTTGATTCCGTTTCTCACAACGGAAAAGTGGAGCTGGACACATATAGCATTTGAAGGGGTAGCTTTTAATTCATGTCTTTGTTTTGCAGTAAAGTAATAGACTTGATTACTGAATTTTAGGCCCGTAAATGCTTCTACCTTTTATATAGCATTTAATCCTTTATCTGCAAAGTAAGTAGCAACTTAAATGTACTATATGGAGTTAGATAGCTCTTCCAACAGCAGCACACACCTCTAGCTTAACTCAGGAAGTGGACTGTGTTCTGCATTTCAGCTGGGACTAATGCTAGTGACCGTCATGCTGAATAGCATTTCTAGAAAGCCTCTCCTGGATACTAAACACAAGAGATAAAGAAGTTGCAGTGGAATGAAAATTTTACGGCAGTTTTCTAGCTCCATGTGCTAAAGCCTTGAGATTTCGTCAAGTGTTGTTCAGAGTATTATATCTCTTTCAGCAATTAGACAGAGTCCTGGCAGGGTTGATTTGGGCAAGTCTAGATACAGCAGTCCAGCCGTTAGCTGACGTGAGACCTCTTTGTGAAGGCATTCACTCTGTAAAAAGGGGGGGAGGGGAGGTTGGCTGGGAAGATAATTCAAAGGACTGCAAAGATAAGGCTCACGAGAGGAAAACAGGGTGACAACTCTGGGGTTCTGAGGATGGATGTATTTTACCTCATCAGTTCATGCGTCATCATTTTTCCTGGCTGCAGTAGGATGCCACTTTGACCAACCGTATTCCAGGAATCTGTAGCTGCTTGTTCCGTTTCTGCTGCTGGTTTTTGTAATGCTTATTCCATTGCCAATAGATTACTTGCAGGTGTCTATTACCACAGAACACAGGTAGCCTCTTAAAGAGAGGCAAAAAGTAAAAATCAGTTTCAACTCAAATCTGCACTCAAATAAGCCTCCAGTGTACACACAGGCTTAGGTTAGGCAGCAATGATGTATACACGGAACTGATGTAGGTATCACCAGAATAGCTGATAGTGGGTGACCCTCACTTACTGCCAGATGCGTCTAGTTTCTATGTTCTGCTGGATCCATCACTGCCAAGGCTACCCCTTTCTTCCTAAGCTTCAGCTGTCACAGAGGATTTCCTTCACCGTCACAAAACCTTTCATGCCCATGCTTTCATCAGCTTGAGGTAAACTAGCTGCAAGGTTACCCCTCAGGGCTGCACATAGCCCTGTTCTCTCAACAGGGTAACTCATGAGCACACTCTTCTGCTCCTCCTCTTCATCTCTGCTGCGACTGCTTAAATTTCCACAGGTGTAAATGTACACATTGCTTAGTCTTTAATGTCCTGTAGCTCCAACCATCTAACCTAGGAGACCACTTCAGAGAGTTAGCTAGCAAGAACACCTTATCTTCAGTGTTGTTTCCTTGGTCCAGGTCAACCCTTTCCCCCACCAGTAGGCTGTAGCCTTTGAGGCTCACTCCCTCTGCTGGTGCAGAAGCCTCAGTTTGGCAATCTCAGGGAGCAAAGCAAAGGTTGTTAATTTGGTTGGGGCTTTTGGTTAACCTCTTCCTCTGGACTGAAGCAGTATGTCACTCTCTTATAACTCTTTGTAAATAACCCTGAGCTGTTCAAATCCTGGTAGAGGTGCTTCAAGAGCTTTTCGAATCCAAATGTGCTGTGTTGACATCTGTGTTGTCATTAGTCCAATTGCAAAAAAACCCACAAACAAAAAAAGTAAAATCTATCCCTTCAGATTTGATTTGTAAGCCCAGACACAAAACTACTAGTTTAAGCATCTTGGTGGAAGCTTAAAAAGCAAGCCTACTCAGGCCAATACTCATCTGTGCTTCTTAAGCAACTAAGAGAACAGCAGCAACATGACTGCAAGAGTAGTGTCAGGATGGGCATGCACACTTCAGCCATACGAGGAGCCAAAGAGCATCTCAGGACTTCCAGATCATAGTCAGTGTTCTGTATCCTCACTGATCTAGAGTGCTGCCTTTCTCTGAAGCACCCGAACATGCACATACTTCATCTCCACTTCAGCAGGACTATTCCTTTCTTTAAATAGTTAACCATATGCTTTGCTGAGTAAGGGCTCAAGTGAGTTTAGGGTACTAAGTGACTCTTAGTTCATCCACTGCTTTACTTTTAGGCCTTAGATCTCACGAAGAAATTCAGCTTTTCCCTTTCTAAATACTTTCTGGTCATTCAAACCTGCTTCACTGTCAGTAGAGGATTTGTTGTTCTTCACAGTTCTTTTTTTGTTTTGCTTTTAAAAAAAGTTTTAGCTATGCTCATTTAAATAAAAGTTCTAAAGTCCTAGGACAGCATGCATCAGTACCTAGTGTTTGCAGCCCATCTTTTCAGGGCTTTGGGCTGGTGTGTTATTAAATACAGTAGGAATACCGTAGGAATACCGTAGGAATTGAATACTCAGCAGAAATTGAATGGATATCTGTAAGCTGTATCATGCATTCGGTGCATATGCACTCACCTCCCTTGAACTTCACGGAAACTGCGTATGTTTAGCTGAAAGCAGACTGACTGTACAATCATACCACTGCTTGCACACAAATGCACCTGCATATTGAAATCCCAGTCAAAATGTCTGATTTCGAGACAGTGGTTTCATTTCTCTAAGCCTGACAACTACGTAACAAAACTTTTAACGCTCTAACAAAATGCTTTGGGAATGGGAAAATGTTTTGGACATTATAGGAAGGCTTTATCACCCTTACATGACCATCAACACATACTCAGGCAGTATTATTTAAAACATTTATTAGTCTTTCATATTCCACTGGTCTGGAAAACATTTTTAACCTCTATGAATTTAGCTCAGCTCAAGCCCTAGTCCAACAAAGCACTTTTCAAAACCAAGCATGGGGCTGTCTGAAGTAAGTGCTTTGCTGGATCATGGCCTTATTCCACAATTCCCACATGTTCGGTTCACTCAGGCTAATCAAGGCTTTCAGGACTGCTCCTTGTGTAGTCTACTGACACTCTCCCCTGTCAACTTAAAAACAGGTAGGATATGTAAGAAAGATTTCTTACGTTGTCTTGCACCTCCCTGCTACCCACTCGGGTTTTAGAGTTACTTCCATTCACAAAAAAAAAATATCTTCCAGTTACACATACTGGATTTCAATTTCTTTAAGGTACTTTTTTCCATCTTCTTCATCTTGTTCATTCATTGTACTTAGCTAGTTTTAGCCTAGGTATGATGTTCATTGACTGCAGTTCTTGGAATAAGAGTTTACAGGCATAAGGTATGCGCAGAGAAGACACATGACATGATGATTTGCAGTAGTGGCACCTAGGGAAACAAACAAAAAGAAAGTCAGAGTTGGTGCATAAATGAAGCTCTGCAGAAAAAAACCTAACAGTTGCCACTATCCACTGGTTTCTTTGTCCACCTGCATTTAAACACTGGGCTCAGTCCTGGAAGAAGCCGAGTGGCTTGAGACACATTTTAGCACTTAAGCAAGTCATAACTTTAATCCCTTAAATAATCTGACTGAAGTCAACAGGAGCTCAATGTTAAACCTGCACTTTTCTTGGAAGAGAATGAGAGTGCTCAGTAGCTAACAGGACTGACTTCTACTTCTTCACTGCTCACATAACTGTCAACACAAATTCAGCATTGCGTAATGAGAGAAAGGAGATGAACAAAGCAAAGTATTTCTGAAAACATGGTTAATGGTCCAGTTTCTTTCTTATATATTAGTCACAAAAGAGAGGCAGGAAGAAAGAAAGTTCACACTTTGGAGTTATTTTTCCTTACATGCAGTATCAGTTCATATTCCTAGCTCAGAAAAGGGGCATCTCTCATCTTATGTCTCTTTGCATGAACAGCCAAAGCTTTAGTTAAGATGGGAAACCAGTAAAAATACTCTAATACATATTTTTTGCACTCTTTACTCAAATAATGATCTTAAAATTCTGGGGGAGAGGGATTTTTTTTTGTCAGATTGATACAACTTTGACCATATCAGGAACAGACAGGCTGGGCACTCAGTCATCTGTCCAGTATCAGGACTCAAATTCAGTGGTGGTAGCAACTGTTTAAATTATTTAATTTCATACTCTATGTACACACAAAGGAAATGAAAAATCTTTCTTACAAGTATCAGTTTTCCACCCCTCTATTTCCTCTTCTGTATATTCCATCTTCTGGTTTTGGAAAGTTGAGAAAGCCAGGCCTTTGGGAACACAGAGTGACTCAGCACTTCCCTAATGGTCTAACAAAGCTTTTTTTCTTTTTTTTTTCTTCTGTGTTTCAAATTTATATTTCTGGCATAAAGTCATGACAGTCTGAAGGTCCAATTAAGGAAGAATTAGCAAAATTCCTACATGCTTCTGTGGTACAGAATGAGCCTAAGAATCAACATCTCCAATAAAGCCAATGCTTAGTCACTTGTTTCTGTTACCAGTGAACTTGACCTAGAGCATGTGGAAATCAATGGAGCCAGGTCCAATAAAGTTGGTTAGTGTTAGTAAGGTTCTTGGTTATGAGACTTGGCACTACTCTTCCAGTTACTTTTACACACTCAGCTACTACTCCTTTACAAACATACTTAGAAAGCATGTCGAAGAGCTGGTTATTTTCCAAGAAAACTGTGGTTGCCTTGACCTCCACATGCTCCATACTTGGGCTATTTATTTTAATTTATTGTTAAACCAATAAAGCTTTCAACCAATGCTACAGAAGCCTTAATTACACTTCTGCAGTTCATGATGTGGAAAGAAGCCTCACTTATTCCCAGTGATTGCTTTGGCTTTGTCTAAATCTGACTATAGGCAGTGAGAAGGTAACAGACTGAAGTAGGTGTTTCCCTGGAACAGATTTCTCCTGTAGACACTGTTACACAGGGGAAACGTTACAGCTAGCATGCCTCTAAAACAGAGCAGACCACAACTGCAGGTTTATAAGTACTCCCCTAGTCCAAATTTGTGGGGATCGGTCCATTTTTATGGTGAGAGGAAGTGACCTAAACAGTAACCATCTTCCAATGATAACATACCCAGCAACTGGTCTCAGTAGAAAAAGCCTTGCAAGCCCTGGAAACCCGATGAGGCACAACTTTTCTGCTATGAGCAGATGTCTGGCATCTGATTACAGCTATAAGGGACTGAGGAGCAGAGACTACTCACTACACCCAGGCTTGAACCTAAACCATTCTGGGCCTGCTTTGTACTTGGATGGGGGTCACCCAGAAAGGTTAAGGTGCAGTAACCACAAAGTACAAAGCTCTGTCAAACAGAGATGTACCTGAAAGACCATTTGGTACTAGAATTGATACTAAACTGGACAGGAAAAGGCAACTGTGCCAAGGCTGAATCTGGACCAGAAACAAAATTTTTCTTCATGTATATTTTAAAATGCTCAGGCTTTAGGGATTGGAATAACTTCTTGTCATCAAAAAAGGACTAAATTCTGCTCATTGCATTCAGGAGTCCTGTCCCTGAGCACCTGTACAACAGCAAAGTTGGAAAATTGACATAAAATTTGTGCGTCATAGCAGGTTTCTACTATATTTTTTACAGAGACAAATTCTGTCACTGCCATAACAGCCCCCTTCCCCTGCAAAAGTACCAGTTCAGGCCCCAACACTGATCTGCTGTTACTATCTTGCAGAAAAAACATAACCTGTGGCTAGTCCTTGTCTTGGAGGAAGGGCTCATCTTCCTTAAGAAAAGTGCCCTCAATGCTAGCCACCAAACAACATGTTTCTAACAGGTTTCTTACAGCAATGTCTTGTTAATGCCAGAATAACTGAAAAGGCCCATTTGGAAGTTTCACTTAATGACTTGGTGTCTACTGTGATGCTCGTTATAGGGCCACTTGCTTCAGCTACTGGCAGATGCAGCGTATCATTTAGCAGAAATTATCTCTTATTGATTACTCTCACGTATCAGACAGCTCTTCACAGAATCAGATTGCAAGAATGTCTGGGTCTGTCTGAGAGAGTAGTTTCTTTTACTGTTATTTAAAGAACTACTAAACTTTGTTACAAACTTCAAAATACAAAATATATTAACAATACCTTAAAAATAAAATGTAATGCTATTTAAAATTAAAATTCCTAATTTTCTTCAAGGTGCCCTCACTTCCTGTGTTCTCTGAAAACCTTCACAGACTGCTCTGAAAGCTAAGGTCTTATATCGAGCTTCATCTGCACGTGAGTTTTTTCAAGGCAGTGCTTTACACAGTTAGAAGTGGTTGGTTGTTTGACTTAAGGCATGCCCTTCCTTTCAGACAACCTCCTTCAACTGTTATTTGCACTGCAGTAGTTTTAAGACATCTGGATCAGAAAAAGGCCTCACTTGTTCCATACAGCGTACACACACACAAGAAAAACAGATTCTCAAAAATACTTACTGCACACTAAGCCAGTAGGACAACACCCAACTGAAAATGCCCAAGCACAGTAGGATGCACAGAGTAGGTCTTGTCTCTCCTCTGGATTTCACCTGTGTTTACCTACATCTGTCTGAACAACTGCTCCGCAAGGAGCAGAACTGCTCCTGCTATTAGGAAACATGGTGCTTGGTTTCTGGACAGAAGCCACACGCTTCGGAAGAAAGGGCTGACCAAGAGCAGAAACAGTAGCTGTCACTTTTACACATCTACAAATGGAGAACACACCTTACTTTCCTACTTTACTATATCATAGAAAAATCACTCTCAAAGCACTGAAGTCAATAAAGTCCAATTTTCTGCATCTCAAGATTGATATTGATATCCAAGATGTGGCAAGTTTCCAACAATGTTCTTTTGAGGTATTTAGAAATCAATCTCTCTCCTCCTCCTTTCAACTCCCCTTCTTCCCCCAGTATAAATATTGGAGTAACTTGTAACTTGAACGCGCATTGTTGATTTTTATCTCCCTTAGTCATGGGATTCCAGGTTACCTGTTTTCACAGAACTTGCAAGAACTCTATATCTCATAAGTTCCAACTGGTCTCACAAGTCTGTTTTTCTGCCTGGCTAAAACAAAACCAAGCTAAAGCAAAACATTACCCTCAGCTCTTGTCGTGGTTTAGCCCCAGCACCACGCAGCCGAGGACCTGATGCCCAGCCTGTCCCAAGCGTGACTGCTCTTTCATCATGGTATGGAATATCCCTTTGGCTACTTTGGGTCAGCTGTCCTGGCTGTGTCCCCTCCCAGCTTCATGTGAAAATTAACTCTATCCCAGCCAAAAACCAGAGCATGTCTAAAGGACATAGAAAGAAGCTTCACTATCTGCTAATAATAGTGGTGTATTTCCACCATGCTACAGAGCAACTTTATATGTAGCATCTCAAAATTACTGAAAGAGTAAAGATAGTTAAGAGCAAAGCCCACAGTATTATACATGGTGAGCTCCACATAGTTTTGACATCCAGTTTTATACTTCCCCTACATGGAAAACTAGTTTGCAAGAGAGAAACTCAGCACTGGCTTAGGACCCAGAGTAAGACCACAAGACCGTTAGCTAGTCTAGAGATAAGTTTCTTAGGGACAAGGCAGATGGTCAGAAGCCAGGTGACCTCCAACTAGGCAGCTGCTCGTCCCTCAGGCTCCAACATGGGATTGATGCATTTGTCTGATGCTTCGAAGAGGAGCTCCTTGTTTCACAGAACTACAAAGCAAAAGGCATTTGGGAGGGGTACAGTCAAAGAAAGCGGTATGCATGTGATTACGAACTCCATAGCTACAGAACAAGAAAGAAGGAGATGTTGCTTTCTTCTCCCATTCTTCTGTGCCCACGCTCTTTAGCCTTGTGAGGTTCAACATGTGATTGTACTGGGAAGATCTGTGACTAGCCTAGCTAGTAATCTCATTTCTGATGTTAGAAGAGTCAAGTACATTGAGACAGCTATTTTCCCTTTTTCAAAAACAGATGATATAGAGGACTAGGCATTTGCTAATCCCCTGCAAGGGGAAGGAAGAGAGCAGACAGAGTGAAGGTAATCTTTCCCACAAGCACAGCTGGCTGTGGAAGACAAAACCTGTGCTCCCACAACAGGAGACACCCCTGGCCCATTAACTACACACTCACTTTAGTCCTAAGTTCAATTAGACCATAATAAAGAACCATTCCCCATCACTAATTTTCCACATACCAATTTTGAATGTTGACACTGGTTTTGATTAAGGTGCATGGGACTGTTAATTGGTGTCTATGAGCACTTTGAAACTGAGAAGCACTATGACCAAGGGGCAAGGTTCTGTTACAAAGAAAGAGGCACGTTTATGCGGTACCACTTTGCCTTATGCACCTGAGGTCAAGGTTTTTTTTGAAAATATGAAACATGCCAAATGTACAAAGTGACGAGGGGACCTCATCATTTACAAAAAGCATTAGACAACTTACCAGCCAGAGTAGCCCAGCAAGCCACACTGCCCGCAAACATCCACTTCAAAGGCATCACTTGAAATCATCAGTCTCTCCAATAAAAGCATGCTGGCTCCATAACCTATTAAACAATCCCGTTCCATCTCTCCAAGACGTAAACCACCATCACGGGATCGACCTTCAGTGGGTTGCCTTTGAAATAAATATTTGAATTAATGTAGTAAATATTCCAGGACATACATTATATAGCTCTAGGAATGCCTGTCTTCTAACTGTAGGAAAAGTACAGGATCAACGGACAGCAGTGTTCTACAAGCCAGAGTTGCTAATCTCGCAAATGTGTTACTCAAGTTGAAGCAATTCATCTTTGCTCCTGCACTGGCAATATGATGCAGTTCTCTGAGTGGCAACTGCAGTGTCAGGCCATGAGTCCTTACCTCACAGAATGTAGCTGAATAAGTGAAAACAAAAAGAGATCAAACAGTATCCAAGACAATCTGGACACGGATTTGGTACTCTTTTGATGAGACATTCATTATAGTTGGTAGCTAACTAAATGAAACAATATTCAGCAGCTAATGAATCAAGCTAATGTTTCAGGTGAACTAACAGCTAAGACTAAATTCTTAAAATAAAACCATTTTTGATCTGGGTAAGAATACCAAAACAAAGAAGCAAACAAGTAGTATGCATATTACCAACTTGTTACTGAAATCCTACTTTTTTTTTTTTTTTTTAATGTCTGACTGTTATTAGACTATGTTCATATTGTATAGGTTCCTGGTTTTCTAGTTCCTCAACACAACCCAAAATCTCTTTTTTTTTTTGTCTGGAAAGACTTCCTGTCCTCATGGTGCTACAGGAAAGTTTTAACAAACCAAAGTAAGTATACACTACAGATTTTGAGGAAAAAAGGCAAGGTTAAGTATATTATTTAACATTATGAGTCTTTAAGTCTATTTTTTTCTTTGTTGGACACAGTCAAAACCTTTAACCTCATTTGTCATACTGCAATTTCATACAGTATCAGTTTTACTCTCATGTACTAGTACAATACTGTAAAACTTAGGTTGCAAATATTAGAGTGAACTATGAAGCAAAACCATCTTAAATTTCTGAAGCACTAATATATTGCATGCATTTTATTGAATATTTCCATCTTAGTATATTACCTGAAACATGACAGCAAAGAGAAGGAATTAAAAAAATGTTACTGGCAATAAGAAGAGGCTTCACTGCTCAGTGAAACCCCATGTTTATGTGCTGCTTCTGACACTCGCGGCGGTGTAATCCACCTAGAATATCCAATGACAGAGCTGGCCATAACTTTTGAGGTATATTTTGTTTATATAATTTCAAACAATCGAATTTGTTCGGCATACTAAATATATTAAAAATAAGTTTTTGCCAACTTATTGGAACTCAGAGAAAAGGATTTATAAAAGCCTTCAATGTCTAATAATCTTTTGTAACAAATGTAAAAAAATACACCTAATCACCAGACCAAAATATCTTCTAAAGATGCAAGTTGTATTTGTTTTTAGGGGAAAGTAGTTTCCCTTACTCTGACCACACTGGAATCTTAAAACTAATCTGCTTGTAATTCAAATCATCCTTTTCATTCACGTAACCTTCTATTTTTCCCACTGTTAGGAGAATGGATATAAATTGTTTACATCCTGATTAAACTCCCTAGGGCCCCCTCCCCAGATGATGGCACCATCACTGTTCAGATGCTGTTTTAAAGGACTGTGGTGAATGTGGTTTCTCTTCTCGAGTCCCGAGAGGCAGATTTTAAAAGCATTTGGGGCCTCCAAAGATAGAGGCATTTGCTGCAGTGCTAGAAGTGCCTTTTACCAATTGACTTCTGTAATATTAGTTAATGCACGAGCCTACTTTCAAAAGTTTCACCAGGTGCTGCTCCACAGGATAAAATGACAAAATAGCTTTATAAATGTGAGCCCCAATAAAGTCTCAATCCAATTAAAGGAGGATAAAACCTCTTGAAAAATGATGGGGTCTCAACTCCAGTCCTTTAAGAGTTGATATAGCATGGGTCTTCCAACAGATACAGGATGAAGATTTCTAAGGCAGCAGAAAACCCATTAAATAAACTGTTGTGGTTTAAACCAGCAGGCAGCTAAAACCACCACACAGCCATTCGCTCACTCCACCTGCCCTCAGTGGGATGGGGGAAAGAATCGGGGAAAAAAAAGGTAAAACTCATGGATGGAGATAAAGACAGTTTAATAGGACAGAAAATGAAGAAGATAACAACAACAACAACAATATACAAAATAAGTCATGCACAGCACAATCGCTCACCACCCGCAGACCACCGGTACCCAGCTAGTTCCTGAGGTGTGATCCAAAACCCCCAGCTAGCTTCCCGTAAGTTATATACTGAGCATGATGTCATATGGTATGGAATATCCCTTTGGCCAGTTTGGGTTGGCTGTTCTGGCCATGTCCCCTCCCAGCTTCTTTGTGCACCCCGAGTCCCCTCGCTGGCAGGACAGTATGAGAAGCTGAAAAGTCCTGGACTTGGTGTAAACATGGCCTTGCAATAACCAAAATATCAGTGTGTTATCGACATTATTCTTATCCTAAATCCAAACCACAGCCCTATGCCACTGCAGCAAAGTAGAAGGTAAAGAAAGCCAACAGGATGCTGGGTGGCATCAACAAGGGCATCACCAGCAGAGATAAAGAAGTCATTATCCTACTCTACTCAGCGCCTGTCAGGCCACACCTGGAAAACTGTGTTCAGTTTTGGTCCCCGCTATGCAAAAAAGATTGTGGACAGGCTGGAGAGGGTCCAGAGGAGGGCCACCAGGATGATCAAAGGACTGGGAAGCCTGCCGTCTGAGGAAAGGCTGAGAGCATCAGGTTTGTTCAACCTTGAGAAAAGGCGGCTCGGGGTGACCTCATCACCATATTCCAGTAGTTAAAGGGTGGCTACAAAGAAGATGGAGACTCTCTTTTTACAAGGAGTCACATGGAAAAGATGAGGGGTAACGGGTGCAAGTTACTACTGGGGAGATTCCGACTGGACACAATAGAAAAATTTTTCACAAGACCAATCAGCCATCAGAATAATCTCCCCAGGGAAGTGGTGGATTCCCCAACTTTGGGTACTTTTAAGATTTGGCTGGATGGAGTGCTGGGCCATCTTGTCTAGATGTTGCTTTTGTCTAGGCTTTTGC
Organism: Grus americana; assembly: GCF_028858705.1. Taxonomy (NCBI): domain Eukaryota; kingdom Metazoa; phylum Chordata; class Aves; order Gruiformes; family Gruidae; genus Grus; species Grus americana. Next base: position 61,348,479 of record NC_072852.1, read on the forward strand.
CAAGAAAGGTTGGACCAGATGATCCTTGAGGTCCCTTCCAACCTGGTATTCTATGACTCTATGATACTAGGAAGAAAATTAACTCTATCTCAGCTGAATCCAGGACAAAAACCCACAAAAAAACACCCAAAACAAAAAAACCCAAGTTGAGTCTTAATCTCTTAAGTGTTCACTCCCACTGCCAAAATGACCTCATTAAAAAAACCCAAACCAAACAAAATCTTCCCCCCCCTAAAAAGTAGTTTTCTGTAGTACCAAAAATTTCAATATTGAGATTGGGCCTTTGAAAAGAGTCCATCTTATGCTCCCTAAATCTATCAGATTTTTCTTCTGCCTCACATGAGTTTGAAAATTCCTCACACCAAAGGTTGTTTAAAACACTAAACCAGTATTTATAAAGCATTTGTGCTTGCCCTTTCCCGCTATACATACATACACTGCAGCTGTTGCCCCGGGCAACTACTTCCATTCTTTATTCTAAATATAACATTCCAAAAACAAAGCAGACTCTTGAAAATAAGATTGGGAATATCATTAAAAAGGAGATATTTTTTCATTTTTTTTTAAAAAAGTTCTTAAAATTCTTAAATGCTAAATAAAACACAGTGATACTTTAAAAAAAAGTAAGGCCAAGTGGTCTTCACACTATTAACTGCTGAGTTTAGAAAAAAGCATAAAACAATTAACTTCAGTGTTTTTAAGCACATTAAGAATTTATTGGCACTAATTCTGCATTTTCTGGAAGAACAGTGGGTTCAGCTTTATGGTCCTGTTCTTTGTTTCATTGGCCAGTGGGGCAAAATAAGTCTACCCCCATAAATAAGAGCAGGACTTGTAGGTCTCAGCAGACCTCCCTTGTGCCTGTTGCGGAAAACCAATTGCTAACTTGAAATGGAGTCGTTGGCTGAAACACTGATCTCCAAGAAGCGGTGTATTACCTAGGACAACACTGCCTGCAGGAGAAGGGCGTACCGTGCTTCCACAGCCCCAGAGCGCAGAGAGGAGCCCTGACCAGTGTCGTCACATTACTCCCTTGCAGCATAACAGGAACTGGCATGTCTGATAAGTTCAAAAGACACGCAGGTGGTAGCTCTACCCATGTCCATCAAAACAACTATGCTTGCACAAAGCTTATATTGATCTCTTGTAAGGAAAACTAAAATCAGTTTATCTATTAAAAAGATTTAGCAGGACTGGGTATCTAGGCAACACCCTATATAGAACTATGTTTTAAATTAATTGTCAACTACTCATGACAAAATAAATTAAGTATTGCATTTCATTTAACAAATACCAATTCAGAGGGCAACATCCTGGTGGTTTCAGTGTGTTGACAGAGTGCTGCTTTGCAATTCTACAAAGTCCTGTTTTAATCAGAACAGTATCTAGAATCAGTGACGTTCAAGAAACTCAAGTCTTCTGCCTTATTCCAGATGGAAATATAGCTTTGCTCTGTCAGTTAAGGTACACTTGATATATAATAAAATGCATTTCAAGACAAAACCAGCCAAATTCCATGTTGGAAGCTGTTACAGAATTACTTTTAAAAGCAAAAAACAATGTTAGAGGCAATCTACTCTCCAGGAAGTGCAAGGGATGATAAAACAATAGTGAGTATGAAAGCTGGCAAAGCAGACTCTCTCAGCAGAGGCGATGGCAATAACAAAAGTTTAATTAGTTGAGGAGAAAAAAAGAAAATTCCTAAAAGACTAGTCAAGAGGCAGCATAAATTGAACATCCAGTAGCTTTCCTGAAAGTCAAATAAAGAGCCCCAGCTACATAGTAAGATGCTACTGACTGGAACAAAGAAATCAAAGAAAGTAAGGGATGGGGGAAATCACACCATCTTCATCTTTACATGTAAACATTACCTTGCCTTGGGATTTAGGTTTCATTTAAATTCAATATCTGTAAACAGCTGAGAAGTTGGGGACACAATACAAAAGCAGATCAAGGGATTCGGGTAAGCCAGGAGCTCCAGTAAACCAACTGTGTGCACCATTAGCTAGCGAGTTTTCATTTTCATGTGAAGCACCAATATCATGACTAACACAATGAAAAACAGAAAATGGGTCTGACAGCCCATTATTTGGGAATATCACTTATGTTCATAGAGGCAAGCAGCTGTAGTAGGAAATAATGGTTGTGCTACACTTGCTCTTCTTAACGTGGTTGGTGGAAAAGTTCAGCCAAGAATTACAAAAACTTTTCACGATTTCTCTTCCAGTTCAACCACTGGTACTTACTTCCACGGAAAGTGTCAGACAATTTCAGTTTGCCCTAGAGACAGCTTGAGGTTGGAAAGCCAAAAGGCATAGGAAATACGCTGTGAAAAGCAAAAGAGAAAGATATTTCTGTATCAAGTACAGCAGAGACCTGCTCCTCCATTCTCTAATAGCACATCAGGTAGAAGCTGCACTTATTAAGAGGACAGACTTGCTAAATTGTTGTGCAGTCAGGCAAGGCAAGAGAAGTCGATCAGCACATGGTAAGAGGTATAAAAATAAATTAAGAATTAAAGAATCATGCTTGTTATAGGGAAGAGTAAGGGCAGGATAGACATGACTTTGTGCTTACATCTCAAAAACGGTACAAAAGGGTCAAAAAGCGGAGTACAGCAGGTAAGGTATAAATGGTGTACATGATAGTTCAGAAAGACCGGCAAAGGATATTTGGAGTAATCTTGGCTAGAATACTCAAGACTAGCTGGCAATTAACTTTCTGGCAAGATTTAGCAAATAATCCTGCTGTGGTGGAGAGAGGTGAACTGAATGATCTACTAGAAGCCTCCTCAAAGCAAAGCCTGTGCCACTAAACTGTTTCTTCTGAGCCAGGAACATCAGCAATTTAGAATGTGATGGCAAACAGCCATAGAGCTTGTTAAGGAGAAAAAGTAAATAACATCAGTGGAAACAGGATGCTTCAAGCTCCCCAAAGGTCCAGATAATATAAGCCCACCTCCAGGGGCTTATATTACCTATTACTCAGAGTACATCTGCTTGACTTCAAAATTTGACACCAGAAGACATCAACATGGTAATCAACCTTTTCGTTGGAAAGAAAACCAAATTCAGGCTTAGTGCAATGATCATGACTCCAAAGGAGCTGAGGACATATCTTTAACTGGGCAAATAAAAATGGAGATTACTTTTGACATCTCCATAACTTTTGCAATTTATTACTATGAAAGTGCTATACTCCTGCATGGTATTGAATGGTAGCTATGGACCAGAACATACAACCCTAAATTCAGTTTTAGAGTTGAATGGAAGAGTCTGCAAGGCACGAATGTTATTCTAATACTTGTTTGCACAACATTAGGGCCAATGCATTTGCTGTGCCTTGACAGGTGAAGACATGGACCACATCAGTATTAATCTGCTGCACACCAAAATATGTTGAAATATTAAAAGAAATTTCTTCCTTCTACTTATACCTGATCTTGTAAAAGTACAAATGTTAAAGAAAAAAAATCCTCCTCAAATACCAATGGTATGAGCGATCTGACAGGAAAGGGCCACAGTGCGCACTGTGAATCAGCAGATGGTATTTTTACCAACTGCTGACAGAAATCTGAGAAGCAAACTGTTTTGGACCACACAGAGCATACTTGGACATTCAGAACAACCTCCTGCCACAGTCTACTGTGAGAACTTGCAGTATGAAGAAGTGTATTAAGAGGAAATAGCATTTCATGTGAAGTATCAAAAGGTAAACAAACTTTGTTTTATACCTGTCAGTCAGCTGGGCACACTTCTGAATGTACACAAGAATTTTGTGTTTAGCCTGTAACAATACCTGGTGAGCACTGCTCTGGGTCCTCGAGCTCTTGCATGCATTTTATCCAACACCATGTGCTTTAGTTTCTGGTAATACACAGGGCCAAAATAGATATATGCTTCCAAAGGTTCCCTGAAGGAATAAAAAAAAAAACAACAAAACTAATATTCACAATTAGTACACACTTACCTTAAAAAGGACAAAAGTGTTATGTACAGGAGGAATTTGAAACAATTTGGGAATCATGAGTCCTAGAAAAATGTGTTTGGGCTTTCAGGGCAATCAGTCTGAAAACCCACAGGGAACCCTTCTTTATACAAGACCAGTACACTTCCAGCACCACATACTGCTGTATCTACCCTAGGCAGGAATAAGCTCTTGAACTCTGGCCATACACTGTGCAGACCTGTTTCAGCTGTGCTATGTGAAGTCCCTCCTCTGTCGGTGCAGGAGCGTTTCAATACTGTCATCAGTAATCCTTAAAGACTGTAAATACATCAGACCCTGAAGAGTGACTTAAGATATTTCTATTTACATTCCTTCACTTTACATCATTCACACACAAAACAAAGGTAAGCATATATGTAAACAAATACATGCAGCATAAATACTCCAAACACCATTTTTATAGGAGCATTTTAAGGAATTTGCATTTGCGAGGATAGCTTAGCACTGGCACGCTATGACCTTGACAGTCTTCCCATCCACTAACTCTCCCAGCGCACCACTTTGAAGCACAACCCAAGACCCAGCTGGGTGAAAGCCGTCCCTGAGCAGCTGTGCATCGGCACAGCTGCCCCTGCAGCACTGCTCAGCAGCTGTAGCCATAGGACAAAACTCGCTGGCACTGGGGGCTCAGATGAGCCGGGTGAAAGGGCTCTTGAGAACCACATTTAGGCACTTGCATCAGCTCGGGAACATCTGTAAGCAGTACAGAGGGTGTTACTCCATTCTACAAGCTGGAGTAATGGCTAAAGATTTCTGTGTTTAAAACACCCCCAACTGTAGGAACCGCATAAATGCCTAAAGATCAGAAAGCAACAGTTGAAAGCACTCAGTCATTTCCCAGCTACCTTCAGCACTAAGATGACCAGATTTAACACAGACAAACTTAGCACTGCCACTGATTTAGTTTTTTTAAAATGCATGTGCAATGTAAAAACAGGCAGGAGAAAACAGTATTGCACATCCCATTCAGTCATTACTGGCATGATGCAATGTTATCCCAAAAGTTGCCTATTGAAGAAAATAATAAAACTTCACTAGATATTTGGAATTTGCAAACTTCCACATTGTTATGAAATATGCCTTCAAATTTCATAACAAATAGATGAAGCATGGGAAATTTGCTTGGTACAATATCAGTGTCCTAAAGCAAAGTCTCTAAATAGGGTACTACAAAATTGAAGTTTGGGGACGGGGGATTTTTAGAGCTAGATTATTTTATTCTCCCTAGCAAACAAGATTAGTCAGATTTGTAAAAAGTTACCATGATGTATCAACAGAAAGTGTTTCAAATACCAGGATACTTGATAGACAATTTATGGAATATGGAGTGGGTAAGGAAAACAAAATCATGTCTCTGAAACAAAAAGAGAAACAGCATATGGAATAACTTGGTAGGAGAAGCAATTAAAATAAAAAGTATTAAAAAAAAAAACCTTACAAAAGAGACCTAAACTTGTTCCTTGAGAAGAAGGAGACTGGGAGGATAATAAAAATAGCAGGAACGTAGGATTAAGATACATTTTGGAAGGGCAGGCATGTGAAGCCATATGGCCTTTTCCTGTTTCTAAACTATCTTATGTTCTTTGAACTCTGTGTCTCAGAAGCCAGTCCGATCAACACAGCAGGAAGTTTGCAGATTAGAGTATTATGCCAGACTGAATCATTGTGTAATCGAAAGAAGGAAAAAAAAAAAAAAAAGGAAAAAAAGAGCACACACAAAATATTCCCAAGGAACAGACACCTGCCTCCAAATCCGTATTTTACAGTACTATTAAAGTGAACATGAAAATGCTTATCTGATTCCAAGCATACAGAAGATTTGCTGCCAACAGAAACTTGAAATTTCTTACAATCTCTCAGAAACAAAACCTTAATTTTACCTTTTTTGTCATGCAGTAGATGTTGAGAAATTTTCATATGTACTACAAGGCCCATTCACACTACAACCACGCAAATAACAGTAATTCTTAAAATGTAGAACCACAAAATACTTCTAAGAAAAAAAGAAAAAGGAAAGAAAAAAAGAAAAAAAAAGAAAAAAAAGGAAAAAAGAAAAATGAAAAAAAGAGGGGAAAAAAAAAGACACGCACCATTCTTCAGTCCCTTCCCTCCATCTCAGAGCGCAGTTTGCAAATAAGAGAAAGTTCCTGAGCTCTGAGACATCAGAAGATTTTTCAGATGTGTCTCAACAGGATTTCCCCACTCCCCCGAAACATCTAAATCTATACAGCAGATTCTTACCCAGTGATACCAGATGTTACATAGTCCTTCCCTAGGTAGTTATAACCATGGCGAATAAGATCTTCACACACATCCTTAACTTTACTGCCTCCAAAAGCTGTTCCATAGTGAAATCTGCCATCGAGGACCCCAGCCTTTCCAGCCAGGAGTTCAATTAACTTTCCTACCTGTGCAAAGAAAAGCAGAGTTACCAGCCTGCTCCCTAGTACGGGCACATTGCTGGGTTGGTCACAGCATAAGTTAGCCAGGCAAAGTGTCGGAGATGGCAGCCTGGGTTATTGGATGCAATGGGAGGAGTGGAAGAAGCCCAAGATCAGGGAGTACTCCTGTGTGAAGGGGGAGAACTGGACCCAGCGCAGGGTCTGGGAACACCTTTAAGGCAGCTCCATTTTTTCCAGTTGTCTGGAAAATGAGCAGGATCCAGTGTGGCCTTCTGCTCTGGAAGACGGCCTCAGAGATTGACACGCTACAGTGCAGCCGGGGGAACAGAAGGGAAGAAGCTAACAAAGAAAAAAAGATCAGAGGTTGTACAAAGTAATCAGTGGAGGTCCCATATAAAGGCCAGGCTGTGAGGTATTTAGTGTGACCCTGCAGCACAGGTGCAAGACTTGCATTAGGTCCAGGGAGGCGTGCATAACCTAAGAAGTGACATAGGTCTAGAACTATTACTGAAACTCCTCTCCACCGTTTCCCTCACAGTCTGCCTCAGCCTGCTTAGTGGGCATAGACAATAGGGAAGGAAGAGGGAGAGCAAAAGATTTTCAAACAGAAAGGGTGCAAGTGAGGTATTCAGTTGCTTTCCTATTAGCTTGATACAGAACTAAATGAGAATGATGCACAAAGAGCCCGCATCCCTACTCCTTTTACAGCAGGATGTTTCAAAACATGCAAAACAGAAGGCTGAATACTTATATGAGAGTAAGTGCGTGGCATGATGACTGCAGAATATTCTGAGTGAAACTGTGTTTCAAACTTTTTTTTTTTTCTTCTGGCTAATCTACTTCACCTTCCCTATCAGGGGACACTGTCTCTTTAATTGTAACATATCCACTAACCGTCATACGCGATGGGAAGCCATGAGGGTTCATTATGATATCTGGACAGATTCCTGTATCGCAAAATGGCATGTCTTCCTGAGGAACAATCAGTCCACACACCCCTGCAGAAAAGAAAACATTTCAATTCACAAACAGCAAACCACCAGCAGGGCTGACGCTCATCACCAGATTTTCTTTAGTGTTTTCCTCCTCCTCTCTTTCTCATGGATCACTTTTTACCCAGATTCATTACCATGACCGGTGCTCACAACCTGCAGGCTAGAAGACAGCCCTTGTGACAGGACTGGCAAAATTAGCATACCCTTACATAATGCTCCCAGTGATTTGTGAGTTAGCCAATTAGGGAAGAAAGCTTTAGATACAGTTTTCAGAGGCAACCTGAAACTTCTGACCAGTCAGACTGGAACATCTCAAGTGAGATCTAGTTTTTAAAGCTGATGCTATAATTTCCTGCAAAAAACCCATGAAGAAATCATGCCTCTTAGAATATCTCTTTGGTTATACAAAATTATAATTGATTTAAAATTTGTTTATCATATGTATCTTTGCTAAATACTGTGAATAAAAACAAATCAAGTCAGGACTTTGACAGGGACTGAGGGGAAATAAGTGGGGGAAAATAAAAATCCCCAAAGATTCTTTCAGGTAGCATTCATTTGCTGAGCAAAGACTGCTTTCGATGAATTACAATGTACAATCTGCTCCCCAGACTGCTTATATTTTGTCAGTCCATGAATGTAAACTGTACCTTTAAAAGTTTTGGAAGCTTTTTTCAGTCTCCATCAGTATTGGACGTAAAACAAACAAACCCCCCCAAACTCTAAAACTGTTTAAGAAAGCCTAAATACACATGAAAACTCATTTAGAATAGTCCATCATACATCCCAAAATTTTCCTTCCAACCCTCACAGCTGTTTCTACAGTGAATTCTGCAGATCAAAATACTGCAGCTATAAATGACCAAAAGATCTAACATTCAAATTCAGGTGCTAAAATGCAGCTGCTTAAGCTCATACTCCTTTGAACCAAAGCTACTGTTTCAGTTGGACAATTTATTCCAGAAATCCTTAGAGCTGAAAAAATCTGCAAGTTATTTGAGATCAGCCTGCTGCAACTGCCAGAGCACGCTTTGGGAACAGTCCTGGAGCGGAGGGGGCTCCTGGAAGACTGAGGGTGCTGGTTACATCCCTAAAAAGGCATCCCCCGACCAGCCAGTTCACAGGGGGATATTGGCGTCTGCTCAGGAGGGAGCTCCTCTTCCACTGTCCAAGCAAGACAGGGATAGGTGTATGGGACAGTAGTTAATAGAATGAGAATGGTAAGTATGGGGGAAGGGAACAGGGAAAAAAAAAAAAAAAAGAAAAAAAGATTGGAGCGTCTGGGGCAAGGGGGGTGGTGGTGTTGCTGTATTTAGTTTTAAAACCTATTGAAACTAATTTTCCTTGTTCTATTATGATAAATCAATAACATCCTTCTACTCCTCCCCACCAAGCAGCAATCATTTGCTGAAAAAAAAACCCAACCCAACCCCAGTCCACTATCTCTTGGGCGCACAGCTTTTTTATCCTAAAATTGTACACATAAGTACTTTATTAATTATATATGTATTATGGCACGTACATTGTGCCTTATTCACATTTACTTCTAAGAAAGCATTAAGTTGCATCTGGACTTCACAGCACCTGTAAGCCAAAAATTAAATCTTAGCTAACTTAAAATTACTTTAGGCTCTGAAAACCTTTTATATGCCAAGCTGGTTCCCATAGCAGACAGCCACTGTGTTGTTTGTTTTGTGTGAAAGTGAATGATAAAAGATCCATGAAATCGACACAGAAAGGCAGAACAGCAGAAAGAACTGAGGGCTCTCCATCATAGCGGCTTCTACCCTCTGCTGACTTGTATAACAATGGGACCTACACACCCAACTGCAGATCTAACACAGCTGTGCATTTCATTAGATGAAGAGCACTAGTGACACAAGTAAATAATTAACTTATTCTGGTCCGCTGACTGTGGTTATGAGACCAGTCATAGCTGACAGATTTTAATACAAGTTAACACAAAGACAGCATAATGAGCTTAGAAGTTAAAAACAAAATATTTAGACAGAATCCAGCAATGTGAAGCTCACTAGGCCATTTATAAAGTTTCTATTTTACACAAGGGGGGGGGGGGAGAGAAAAAAGAGAAAGCTATAAAACCTCAATTCTAAGCTTCTGTATTTTAAGAAGTCACTGAGTTTTTAACAGATCTATAGCATGCCCATGTGTATCTAGAGAACAGGACAGAGAGAAGTTTCTTCCTCCCTTATGTTTTACAAAAGTTCATTCTTTCTCATAAAAAACTGTTTAAAAAGCTGAAAGGCATCTTTCCTATATACAATGCTACTTCTAAAAGCAAGTAACTGCAATTCATTTAAAAATGTAAACTTGATTTCATTTTGCAGTCACTTGCCTTCAGAAGCTCTTCAGAGACTAACATTTGCACTGTAAGCTCCTGAATTTGCTACTCTTTTTCAGCCCCGATCACTGAGCCAGGGTTTGCAGCAGGGCAGTAAAAGGCAAGCCTAGCAGTTCTGCATTGCTTAGCAGCTGCAAAAAAGTGAATTAATCCATATAAGTGCAATTATCACTTGCAACTGGTTAATAAAACAGTAAAGGAGAAAAGAAGAGGCTGGATTTCAGACAGCCTCAAGTTCCAAATGTTGCCCTGTCCAAGTATAAACTGCATCTCACAACTGAGCTGCTCAACTACTCCCCATCCAATATTCATAAATAGGACATAGCCAAACTAGCAGGTAACTTTGCTCTGTGGCTCTTACTACAGGTTATTAAGATTTCCTAACTGTTATTGATTTAGACATCACATGGAAATTGTTCCCCAGCATTCACATCAGACATACAAAATCATTTGGTTTCATTCATTTCTCTTCCCCTCACAATTTTTATATGCTGCATCTGAAATGTAGCAATACAATTTCCAGACTAAATGCTACACTGTGATGGGTCCGAATCTGCTCTCACCTATACATTCTGGAGTTCTCAACTAGGACCAGAATCAAACACTAACCACCAGAAAAGGCTGCAGTTATTTTCCCGGATAAAACAAAAAACCAATTTTTTTTTTTTCCACGTGTGGACTAACAAGAGGGTTGTATGTTTAAGCAAGAAAGTATCCAGCAGCTTGCTACATCTCATTTCTTTTCAATTGAAAAACAAATTGAATTCTAGAAAAAAAACTTCGCATATCAATTTCATAATGTTAACTTACATGAAAAATTAGTGAAAATGCTAACAAATTCTTTTAAGATATCCCCCCCCCCCAAAAAAAAAAAAGAGCGGATTAATGAGCATGGCAGTTTACTGCAAGGATAACAGTTTAAATTAGAATAAACTTAAATCAGATATCTACAGTGGTTTAACATGCAAGTATAAAACAGCCATAGGCAGTGTTTTCCAATGCTATTGTATGCCAGCCAATAAATGACAGCCTTCTGACTATGCATGATGGCCCCATCCTTACACATGCTATCTGCATCAATCCTGACAGCATCTCAACACCCATGTACCTCCACAAGGCCCTGACAGAGCATACAGATCCCCTCACCCCTGTACTTCTGTCCTTTAAGAGTTTCTTTTTCTAATCAGGAGAAATTCAGGTTTCCAGAATTGATAACTTTTATGCGGTTGCTTTTACAGTTTGCTGACAAACACAAACGTACACAGACTTGTAAAACAGCAGTTCAGCAGAGAGGGGAAAGGGGGGCGGCAGGGAGGGGGCAGGGACAAAACACAACAGTATGGGAAAGTTTTTCACCGGCTACGGTAAGATGCCTTCTATACACACACATGCCAAATGAAAAAAAAAAAATCATCAAATAAGTCAAAACAACCTAATACAGAAAACTAATTACTACCAGCAGGAGGGACATTAGAGAGCAAAGGAGACTAAGTGAATAGAAGCAGCAGTAATACCAGTTTCTATCAGCAAGATAAAAAGAAGCGCATTACTAAATGTGCTTGTTTACTTATTCTAATGATACGGTGGTGAAAGAGCTAAAACTAAGTGAAAGGCGTCTATTTTAGATTTACCAGATTTGCCAGAATTTGAAAATACTCCTGAGAAATAAGACTATGTCACATAATTAAGAGGAGTTGTAGCTATAACACAGCACTGTATATTGTGAAGTGACAAAGAGAACTGCAAAAATTAGTTAAGGTTAAACAGAAATGTACATCTGCTTCAAAACTCTCTAATTACATACTGTGTTGGCTAACTAAGCATAAAACAAGTCCAGAAGAGAAAAAGTGCTGCATCACATAAGCTTTGTTCAATATTGAATCATTCACTGATCTATCATATCACTTGCTACATCCCATTTGACATAAGAGGTAAAGAACAGAATTAAAATTAACAGATAAATAATGCATAAGTAAACTTGATTAGTTTTCTTATTAAAAACATCACTCTAAATGAGAGGAGGTGCTAGAAGACAATACAGTTTGTACACTGCTTTCCCATGAGCTGCTGAATGGTCTGATGTGATAAATTTGCATAGTCTGAAGCACACAAAGAGCTGATTAATTGAAACCCTTACAATGCTTCTGGAAGCAGCTATTGTAAAACAATAACCATAGGAACTTTACAAAATACACATGGCTGAATGAGTCAAGAGCTTAATAAAATGTGTGTTCAGGATACACTATTTGGAAACAGAATTAGAGATTTTTATTCTGTGCCATAAAATGCTAAATCACCCTAATTTCAGAGGTTCACTTGAGGATTTACTGAAAAGGTCAGAAGGTTACCTGTTTGCTGCTTGAGATAAAAAATGCTGCAATTTTCTTCTTAAGACAGCAAGCTAAGCAGTGGTTTTGTTAAAAATAAATAGGAAAAAACAGTATGAGAAGTTTTAATGGCATTCTGGCATGTCATTTTCTCATATTCAACTTGTGAAGCAAAAATTAGGTAAGAAATTCCTACTTTTCCTGATGCCTAATAACTACTAATCATCCCACATTCCTGCAGTCAATAACAGCAAATTCTTTTTAATGCCACTTCAACCACTTAATTCCTACAAACCCACCGATGTTTTATTAGAGATAAAGTACTAAGTCTGACTTGGGAATATGACCCAAGTAGCTATTTAAAACGTCTTACTTTACATGTTCTGCTTATATGTACTGTACAAGTGCCCATGAAAAGGAGAAAGACAAGTTGTTCTCAACTCTGAAGTTAGGCAAGCAGAAGACAGATGCTCAAACTAGTAAAAATTTTTAAAAGTAAGCAAGGTCAGACTTTGGTAGATAAGCTGTATTGTCATGAAGTTTATGTAGTTGACAATGCTGTGAATGGATTTTGTTTTGACACTAAAGAACATGGTTCATTTAGGAAAACAAAGACCATCTTTCATGAATTTAAACTCGCTTCCTTGTCTTTAGAGTTGTTTAAGTGCAGATACTTCAGAAAGGTTTAATCCTTTATCTTAGATCTTCAGCTATTAAAAAGCTTCTGTTTGCCAGTTCAAACAATCTCTTGCTTAAATACAGTTTTTCCACTCCTCAGGAATACTGTTCAGTATTGCTGCTTAGTTCTGTGATCTACAGGACCTTTGTTGGAGGTGTTAATCCTTTTTCACATGAGAGACTGAGAAATGTTCTTTCAGAGAAGTGATATATTGCTTTTTTTCACATCAAAGGAGCCCAACTTTTTCCTCATTGTGACTTGTAGCAAAGCAAGAGGAAATCTGGAAATATAATAATTTAGTTTATATGGAACTCTGATAAAGCTTCTTTAGCTTAACAATCCTTTAGCCTTCTGTGCTTTGAAAAGTGACTTTGCTTGAAGAGTGCAAGATTAAAAAACAAAATAATTAACCAGAAAAGTTTCTTTGTCCTTCCGGAAAAAAATACAATGCAATATAGTTAAAACAAAGTCCTACAGCTCAAGAATACGCCTCCCTGGTAGGTATATGGTTTTTTGTGAGACATTAGAGGCTTAAGAGCTTACAGAGTAAAGTGACAGTCCTACTCCCAAAGATCTTACTGCAATGTCCAGTTTGAAGATGAATATCGAGACAGAGCAAAATATTTGCTGGTACATTTCCCAACACAATGCGATGGCCTCATTTGGGATTTTTGTCTTCCTCATACACTTCTTTGTTGACAGGTCTTGAAGGAAAGGCTAGCTTTTACAGGCAGTTTGGAAGAAGTGTACTTAAAACATGGACTTGAATGAAAAGAGCATGTGGTGGACAGGCCAGAAGTGGTGACCCTTGCCAATACCGTGTTGACATGTGAGAGGACACAAAGAAGGTGGCAAATACAGAGGCAGCAGCATAGATCTATATTATTATAGAGGTCTACCAAATCTATCTACATATTTAACAAAAGGCTCTTCTGTAACAAAAGCTAAAGCTGGTTTGTAAGATTTAATCTGTCATATCCCAGGCACTTTCCCAATCTGTCACTCTGCTTCTTTCTGCCCCAGTGACAAAGTCTAGCTTTGGAATACAGATCAATTTGGAATATAGGAAAAGGCCCATGAAAAAAAAAATGAGAAATGTGGTTTGTGCAATCTCTTATTTTGCACACATTTAATTATTTTAAATCTCCTACTACGATACCATGAAATCAAATCTCATCTTCATGCATACCTTCTGGAAAATAAAAATACTTTGCAGAAGAGATTGACAATACAAAAAGGAGAGAAACATGCTTTCTCTCCTTCTCACTGAATCAAGGTACTTGTTAGTTTAAGCTCATCACAGGTTTAAATGGCCCTACGATGGTCTTAAAGCTAACATTCACAAATTAAACTTGAAGTGGTAATCGCCTGCATTCAGACAAAGATAAGAGAACAAATTCAGGGCTAATTAAAAATTCTCTCAATGAAAAATGTTAAACTGTTAGTATTACGATTTCTGTTTCACACTTCCCTATATTCCTCTGTTACGACTGATCCTTCCCTGATTTGATATCAGGGAAGGATGATACTAGCTGTATTTTTCAAGAGCTAGCAAAGGAGAGTTTCCCCTTCCATTTCATGCCTTTTCTCCAGTTCTATCATTGCTTGTAATCTAAGATTAACATCAGTATCTGGTTCTTCACTGTATACTGACACTGTAAAACAGTAAACTCCACTGTTCTTGTCAGTATTTTTTTCTTGGTATCTAACACATGTATCTTCTCCACTAAGCACATTTCTCTTTTCTCCCATTTATTCTAACATCTTTTCCCATAATATACTACAAGCCAGTGAACTAAGAGGTCTACTACTAGGAAGGATACGTATCCTAGTAGAATGTAATAATTTAGAATATGATCACTCCCCTGATCACAAGAGATTACTACAGATTGATGTCCTGGACAGCGAACAAGCATATGCCTGTGAACTCTGTAACCCAACTGTTGCAATGTTCCCACTCATATCTCCAAAACCAAGCTGAAAGGGACATTTGCTGTTCTGAATAATTGATGGTTTTGGCTAATTATTGTTATAGGTCCAAAGCACAGATATATAGGGGATCAGTCATTCTAACCTGATGCAATGCTAGGCATAATTATGGGCACCCTCAAAGTTCCCTACAGCATTTAGGATGTTGTTTTTCATTACCAAGGGATTTCCACAGATATTTTAATTTGGAAAAAAAATTACTAACTTTCTATGGCTTTTGGGATATTAAAGAAAATACCACCAGATTCCAATACGGCCCGTATTAGCGGTTTCTGCATTTGACCATGAATGTCAGGCTTTGATGAATAGCAAAAGTACTCGTGAGCTGTCTGAACTTCAAGATCTCTAAAACAAGCTTGCTCTAGACCTTGAGATGCCTTATATGCATTTAGTGGTATGGAAGGCTCTGCTCCCTAAAGCCATACTGCAGCCAGCCTGACAGAATTGTGCTTCCTTTTGCCATTCTTCCACTTCTACCTTTTCTCCTCTGATGGTTCTGGATTTGTGGAGCACTCTTTTTCCTGATTTTTGGAGAGGTAAGAAAATTAGTTTCATTTAAATCCTGTTCGACTAACTATTTCAACAGGTGCACATCAATAGCCCAAACTAGGAGAAAAATCTTACCTGCTTAAATTTTTCATGCAAATGCCATAAATATTTATCATGATTAACTGAGCAGCTTCTTTAACATGATTTGTAAGCTATTTTTTTTTATTTCTAGTAAGAAAATTTGTCCTGCACAGTAGTGATCATACTGTTATATAATACCTTGCAGCTAAAATGCCACATGCCGCTTATAAGGAGAAAGGACTAATCAGACGAAACTTAAAATATATGAAGAAATGGGCTTTGCTCTAAAACTGGTCATAGGCCTAAAAGTACTGCACATCTTCGTTGTGTATGAGATTGAAAAATTATTTGAAAGAGACTCTACACAAAATCTTCCTGAAGGAGAATCTTCCTGGAGAGAAGGAAGGAATGGGGCAGTTGAACTATCCCAACTGTTCAACCCTTTCTGTTTGCCTCTGAAGCTAATGATCTTCCATCTCACTGAAACTGTCCTATATGGCTGTAATGCAAGAACTAGATTGGATTTTAAAAGGGAAGTCAAGAATGTACTGCTGCTGCTTTACTTTTTTTAAGCCTTCAATATATACTGGTTTCCAAATCACTTGGGGACTCAGCGAGAATTACTTCCTATTCTTAGATCAAAAGCCACCTTCAAAATACAATCAGGAAAAATGTTTCAATGCTTATCAGAAAAGTTTCTATTTCTTAATGACAGCAGAAACAATGGAAGGAATTCTTCAGAATACAGAGTTTCAAGAACCAATTTTATGGGTCAATGGAAAGAAAGATACTGTGGAAGTAAGGGTGATCTTGGAGAGAACTGGATGTACTGAGAAAGCCTGCCTTGACTGTACTCCATAGAAAACACGCACAAAGAACTTGAAGCAACATCTGGTAACAGCTGACATTATGATCAACTATTGCCTTTTGTACCCATTTCACCTCTTTTGATTGATAGGTTTGCTCTAGGTAGATGTCCCGATCACCAAACCTGGAGACCACAGACATGAGGATTGCTGTGGCTCATTACTGATGGCTAATCCCATCGCATGATAGGGATGCAGTCTTTCACTTCAGTTACACCTGACCACCTCATTGCCACTGATGCTTATGTACTTCATAGCCCCAGAAAGTCACAAATGACCTCAGGTTTGACTTCAGGCTACACATGTAAAGAAGTAAATGGTGGCATGGAGCGTTAAAAAATGACTTCTTACTTATGCGTGGGGTCCATCTGTAAGCAACTGCTCTTCATGCCTCTTCCAGTCATGCAGGCACTGAATATGCTGGAGGTGATTCTGTTCAAGCTTCATTTAAGAGAGCTCTAGAGCTGGATACTGCCTGTGTACTGGTGGCATTTGTTGCAGTTTCTGATCTTTTCACTGGCTCAGATCTACATATGGATGTTGAGCAAGTACCAGCTCTTCGCTGACTGACTCCAAGGCATATTTGCCTACAGAGTTCTCTGGTTCTGCTATGAATACAGGATGTGAATCAGCACAACAAGGTCAAACCCAACATGATGCTGGCAGTAGAGTGGGACGGTGTCACAAACTGCTGAAAGGGACGCTTTCAGGGAGCTCCTCCTAACAAAACCCACTCTCTCTTCCATGTGTCTTCTGACAAAGAGAACACTGCTCACAAAAGGCCAGTTTGTTTACAAGATAACACCACTTAGCTGGTATCGTAATTTGATGTATTACGGCAAAGTTCATTGACTACAACTAGTTTTCAGTATTAATGTTTCATATCTAAACAGTGTCCTCTATTATTTCCTCAGTTCCCTCCCTCTGCCCTCTACACAGAGCTAGCGGATACTTGCGTTACCAGATATAAGAGGCTGGTGTGCTTTCTACTTGATGCTCTGGTTCCAGTTTCTCAGAAATCAAAGCAAGGAAACAAGGATTTTTTTTCCTCCCAGTAGTTATTAAGACAGTATCACATTTGCCCACTAACAGGAAAGGAGTGTATGTGCTGCAATGGAAAGGATTCGATAATATCAACTTCCTTGCTTCCCCAACACAAGAGACCGAGCAAGGTTCTCAAACCAAAATAAGACCTAAAAATGTAAGAAGATTACAACATTTGGGTAAATAGGTTTAGCACAGCACATACAGTAAGGTAGAAGGTCATGCTGAAAGTACTAAAAATCTAGATTTTCCAAGCATACAGATAGATGGAAACATGTCAAAACCTGTCTCACACTGGGACCAATGGGATCAAAACATGCTTTTAAGTCAGTTACAGTCGAACTCTTTTCAGTCACTTCTTTCTTAACACTGCTCCCACAACTCCCAGCCCTTTGAGATTCAGAGAGGATGTTCTGAGTCCCCTTTTTTTGCCATTAAGGTCAAAGAGGGTCCATTGCTTTTTTCAACAGATATGGAAACAGGGTCCTGATTTTCATCTTAAAACATTAACACTAGAGAGCTACATGCCACCGAGCGGCTTCCTAGTAGGTACCCATTTTCAACTCTCTGTCTGAAGATCCAGAGGTGCCCCAGATCATGTCCCAGGTGTATTTTTGAAAACATGTCCCCCTTCTTTCCAGTCTCTGCTGGTGCACTCCTAGTTGCATTCCTGATTTGCTTACCTTTTACACCACGGTTCTAAGCTATCTATCGGCAGTGTCATCTTTAGAGCAATGTCTGCACAGATGACTTGCAGACATCCTATTCCATTTCTGTTTTTTTCTGTCCATTCAGAAGATGCCCTTTTACTCTTTCCTCCAATCTCTCTCTTGATAACCCACTGATGAACCGATCACCTAAAACCAAATCCACACTAGGAAAACAAACAAACAAAACTCAAACCCCTGTACTTGGTTAAAATGGGTGGTTACTGTACTTTCCAGATTCATAAGTCAACACAGAGTTGTGTTTGCCAGTTCCTCTCCTCAGTCCCAAAAACATCATTGCTAAATTAGGCAAACTTAACCAAAAAAAGGGACATGGTCTTCTACTGCTGCATTCATAAAAGATCTGAACCAATCAATGGAAACATGCATGATGATATTATGTACATATAGTAGGGATACCCAAAATGCATTTATTTTTATTAAATGTGTAGCTTACCTTTCTGCCCATGACGACTGCTAAATTTATCTCCAATTTCTGGACGTCTAGTTTGCCTCAGCAACATTTTGATCAAGAAAGCATCCTCTGCATTTGATGAAATCATTACTTTCTCAATATAAGAATCAGTCGCACCTTTATAGCTAGTACAAGAAGACAAAACATGAGGTTTACATCTATGAACCTAACACAAGTTACAAACAAGTATCTGTGTATTGCGAAGCTTCTGGCTAAACTGTAGTCTCACGGAACTTATAAATGGGAGGCCAATGGAGTAAAGATTATGTAAAGTTCCAGAATATGGTATGTTTCTGGAAAAGAAAAGGCTTAAGAGATACAATAGAAACAAAGGGAGAGTTAATCTGAACTTGTAAAGAACTAGGTGGGTTGTTTTTGTCACCTGGGCTGCTCTTGACACAAAAAAGCTTCCTAGTATACTGCAAATTTCTGGATCTTCAGTTAAACAAACAAAAGCCAAACAGAGAGTTATAGTTCAAGAAGGGAGTATAAGGAATATACCATGAGAATTTAACAACAAAATTAAGGCATAATATCCTGAATGAAACTATGCATCAGGTGCAGATGTGGAAATGAACCAAGGGCAGAACATAGTATAAGGTACAGAAAGAGATGAACTCTAGAGTCTGAGATGCAGAGATTTTGGAAGGAGAGGGGAAAAAAAAAAAAAAGAAAAGAAAAAAGGTAGGCATGACAGAGTAGGAAGGAAAAGGAAATTATTCTGGTATTAGTTTTTTCCTATATATTGCAGAATGAGGGTAGAGCAGATTTTAATACCTTATTTAGAAGATTATTTTGTCTCATTGTTCAGGTAGCTGAGATGGTCAAACTATGACACCTAAACTCAGATCCATGTCATTACCTGGCAGGATTTCTTCTTTCCTCTTGATAATTACACTGTTGCCTCATTTCTTTATTAATATCTCGTAGGAGTAAACCTAGAGCTTTCTGTTGGTTACGAAACACACAGGAGTGTAGCAAAGCTAATCCTGCCTTTCTGATCGGGGCACCAATTGCTTGCCTTGCTCTCTGCTAACTTACCAAACCGTCAAGGCTATTCCTGACAAAACAGTGAAAAATCCTTCATTGTTTATTTATTTTTACATTTAATGCAAAATTTTCATCTCACAGCTCGGAAGACCTCTCCTGTTCTTTAAGGATGGAAAAAAACTCTTATTGACTGTCCTCTCCCATTCACTGGTGCCTTGGTAAATGACATCTAATTGGAGTGGCCAGAATGAGCTGACCGTCAGCCTCTGAGATAGGAAGGCTTCCATCTCCTGGCCTCCTGCCTGGCGAAGTGAAGGCTGAGCAACAGTCAGTATTGGCCATTTTCTGTGGGAGCCAGCACGGAGATGTGCCCCCTCACTAACTACACACATATTCTCTGTCCTCGCACTCACCCTGCTTTTCTCCTGTTTCTCCATCACTTCATCCAGGAGTGACTCCTCTCCCCTCTACCACTGTCTTAGCTCTCCTCTGTTTCTCCTGGGAACCTGCTCGGTGATTCCTGTCTATAGATACATCTTCAGGAGGGTTCCTCCCTCTCTTTGCAGCTCTAGCCTTTCAGGTGTCAGAATCTAACTTATTAGTGATTAGTAGCTAGGTACTTCTGAAAATACCATAGGCTCTGAAAAATCCTGTGAAAAAGCAAGACCTAGAGAACTAGGTCTAATTTGCAGAGGGAAGTTTACTTCTTTGACTTTTCTAGAATTGAGTATTTGCTCAGATACCTTTCCTCCAAGTACATTCCCCAAGCATAAAGTTACGATGCAACATACGTTACGGGCACATCTTTGTACTGTGGCTGCTGAGGCACGCTGCTTCCTTCCAGAGACGTCTGGGTCACAGTTGGCATAGATTTGTTCACAAGGACTTGCTTATTC
The DNA here is from genome assembly GCF_028858705.1 of Grus americana. NCBI lineage: Eukaryota > Metazoa > Chordata > Aves > Gruiformes > Gruidae > Grus > Grus americana. The sequence goes on from NC_072852.1 coordinate 61,368,789, forward strand.
TCTACTTTTTCACCTTCAAAGAACAAGAAACAAAGCACCATGAAAACATATCTGGCTACCTATGTTAGAAATACATTTTAAGCTTTAAAAAAAGGTAAGCTGGAAGACAAACTGGGAGGAACACGTCCAGGAAGTAGGCCATGTTATTTTATTAAATATTGCATGGTAAGGGAATCATTAAACTAGCTTTTTTTTGTAAACCAAACCAGAATAGCTTGCATGCTGGGTGCACTATGTGAATAGCTATTCAACATACCCTGGGTCTAAAGAATACACAAAAGCATCTGAAGTGATCTGCCATAAGTAAGGAAAAAATTAACAAGCAACACTGTAACTGACAAATTTTAGAAAGTCCCACTTAAATTTGGGACATCACATCATTCCCACAATGAGTTGTGCAAGACTACTTTCAGCACCTCCTTGCAATTACTTTTTCCTATTGCTTCTGGTTTCGTACATCTGCTATTTTCCCCTCCATTCCCTTATCCTGCCCTTCACATAGCAAACCAGATCAGCAGCATGCCCAATGATACCAATGCACACCAAGTACCTCCCACCTCCTCCACAAAACTACACTAAACTTCAGCTTATGTCTCTTTTTCTGTCCAAATGAACTGTTTCAAAGAGGTTTTTACCTACACGCTGAGAACAGCCTCAGTCTAGAGTCCACCCCAGTCCTATCTATCCTAGTACTTCAGAAGATTCTTGCCTTTTTTTTTAAAATTAACTTTGAAAGCTCCATTGTGATGTGCTAAACAGCAAAAGTGACCCAATTGTGTTGCTATAATGGAATTAAGTTTAGTGCCTTTTACAGCACCTTTCTTATTAGATCTCAGCAGATCTATTAAGTTGTTTCCTAATTGAAGGATGACAGTATGGGAAGATTCTTTCTCAAATTTATTTCCATTGGAAAGTTATACACCTATTCTCATAACTAAATGTAGTTGTATTTATCTTCTTATCTCTCTCCAAACATATTTCTGAAGTGTTTAAGACACAAGGTTTTACTTCCTCAAACAATTGCCTTAACTGACAGCATCCTAGGAGGTTTTGATGTATGAAATCAAAATAATAAGGAATCTATCCTTAAAAAACAACGACAGAACACGTGAGAGAAAAACAGTAAAAAAATTACAGTATTAAAAGTTTGCCAGTTCGGAGATATAAGAAGAACACAAGTTCTAATGTTTTAATAGATTCACACTGTTGAAGACTCACTCTTCCACTCAAATATGAAACTCCATTTTCTCATTCACAACCCCCCCCTCCCCAATGACTGGTACCACGCTGCTTTCAGAAACTAACATTTTTTAATTTTCCATTCCAATACTGTCACCTTCAAGAAAAAAAAAATTACACTTAGTATAAAACAAAGTATTAACAGAACATTAATTTCCACCTCAGATTATGTACATGCCATGACTGAACATGTAGTTTGACATACCTGGAGAACAGATACCATCAGCATCTAAAATTTCATGGCGCCAGATTGGTTTACGTGTAGCTGCATCCAGCATCGGACCCATAACTTTATCAAATGTCTGGTTTGTGTAACGCTTCAGTGTACACTTGGCATTCTTATACACAAGACACCTTCCAAAACCTAAAATGTAACACAAACTCATCTACCCAGGAGTTCAAAAATCCTTTATAACACTTTATCAGAATAAAACAAGAATGCTGAACCACCTGCTGAGCTATAGTATACAGAATATTTTTTGATTAGTTAGATTATTCATTGTCTTGATATGCCTAACATTGTACATGGATACCTAGTAGGTCACAATTTAAAAATCAGATCATGCATGCTATTTTTTTTAGACATTGAACTATGGTCCAATTCTGAAGTTGTGCTAATCCCTTTCTATACCTCTGCACACACGTGCACGCATCACTTCTCTTACCTCTGGTGATCCACAGGGAGACATAATATAGAAGAGACTGTAACAGGATGAGAATAGCACCTCTTCCTTTCAGGAGTTCTAGGAAACCGGAACTTTTAGTTTTGTTTGTGGCTGACACAAGCTAGCCTACCAGGAAAGTACTAATTGTTTCATATAATCACCTCATTACTCACTTTTTTCCCAGCTGAAAGAATTCTGAATTACATATATTGTTATACAATAGGTTTGTTCTGGGTTTTAGATGAGAAAAGTAGCCTCTCTGGAATTTCTCACCAAGTACAGCAAACAGCCACAATACTAAACACTTTCATCACATTTAGAATTACAGACAGCCAAGAGGAAGGCTTTCTAATAATCCTATGTTATTTTACTTATTTGAAAGATGGCTGCGGCCACATACAGTCATCTGTATCTTTAGATTATGTCAAGTAACTTCTGACAAGCACCACAGCTCTCCCTGTAAATGTTACCAGTCTACCAGAAAAGAAAACATTCAGCTTTAAATCATGCCTGTTGTTGTTTTAGAAAAGGAGGCATAAATTAAATGCGGCAGACATTAATGCCAAAGATACATGTCTAGGAATACTGTTATTGCTGCCTAGCAACTGGGAGGAAGGGAGTGGAGGAATAAAGTCATGGAGGAATCTGATTTTGGCCACCCGAAACTAAAACCAATTTGATCACACTGCACTATGTCTTCTTTCAAGGGCATTTATATAGAAAAAAGAGAGAAGAGAGACTAAGTTTTCAGGCAACTCTCCTCCAACCCCAGCAACATTAACATAAAGTGCTGAAGAATTGTGGAGAAAGAGAGACAGGCCCGACCATCACAAACACAGGTTTCACTTAGTTACCTTCCATTTGGTGCTTATGTACTTTTACTTAAAATACGCTGCACTGCATAGATTTTTATTTTTTTTTAAGGAAGCAGATCATTAGTTTATCTCTGAATAAACGACAAATTATTTTGTTTTAGACAATACTATTATTCTCCCTCAGAAACTAGGCAATACTGGTATTGCTCCATCAGAGCATCAAGTTCATAGTGACACAAACCGCCACGCCTTCCATTCCTTTCCCAAACACGTTCAGAAGTCTAATTTCATCTACTGCTTTTGTTACGGGTGAAAATAAGGAGACCCTTCTGTTTGTAATGAACAAAGGTTCAGGTAACCATCTAAAAAGCAAGCCCAGCAGAACAGATTATCTAATATCTTACATTTTATGTAAACTAAATATTTTCGAAAAGGGACCATTTACGCTTTTTTATTTCAGGTCAAAAGTTAGCCATTTTTAATTATAATATCCATACTCAGAAGTTTATTCACATGTTGGCAGCTTCACCACACTATTGCCAGCATGGAACTACAATTACTATTCATGCAGAAAACAAAACAAAACCATTCAAAGCAGTTTTGGAATTCGATTTCTTAATTGGAGATGTACTGTTCATAAGTGCAATAGGAGTTATGATAGGATAACACCATGAGACAAGAAGTTTATTAAAACATGTATTACCTCTGTCCAAAGAGGCCTTGTTTAAGACAAGAGCGTCTTCGATATCGTAACCACTGTAGCTCATCACAGCAACTGTGGCATTCTGTCCAGCAGGCAGTTTTTCAAAATCTATCAGTTCAATTGTTTTTGTTTTCACCATTGGCTTTTGCGGATAGGCTAGGAGATACATAAGAGTATCTATCCTGTTTCTTTGATTGTATCCAATAGTACCTGTATGTAAGAGAAAAACAAAAGTGTGTGAACATTAGTGAGTTTCCTAGAAATGTTTTGGTTAAAAACTTAAGAAAATGCAAATGAACTAAAACCAAACTGAGGAATTTAATCTAATACCAGAAATTCTTCAAGAAAAGAAGGAAAAAAAAATCATAAAAGAGACCAAACCAAAACAACTTTACATTATTATATTTAAATAAAGATGTGTCTTAATATAAGCTTCCAGAAAGAATTATTTATTTTTTCTTAAACAGGGAAAACCTAAGCATCAAGACAAAAAGAACAACAACAAAAGAAATCAAAGTCAGGTTGTACATGACTGAATGCAAATAAGATTTTGGTTTTTAATCATGACACTGACTAACAGTGCAAGTATGAAGTTTGCTTTTATTGTTCTAATAGCCATAGTTTGTTTGGTTTTTTTTTTTCCAGAGACCTGAACTTGTGTTGTGTTTCATAGACCTGATCCAAAATTTCATGAGAATCAATAGAAAGACTCCCATTGAGTTCAAGAGGAACTGTGGATCAAGATCTGCATCTTCCACATCAAATTTCCTTCCTTTTTCTGGGCAATAATTAGTTCAACAGCAGCCTGTGTTAGAATGTCACAAAGCATGAACAAAGCATACAGTTAGCAGCAGCCAAGACTGATTTACTTTCTGAAATTAGAGGCATCATTGCTCGAAAGACTACAGTAGAAGTTCACTCACAATATATTTGTCTTTTTACATGAAATTAATTTTAAATTTACGGTTCAGAATTCAATCCTTTGTATAGACCTCCCAGCTTGAGACTGAAATTTTTGGCCCTGTCCCATCAGACTGCCAAAGTGTCTTCTGAAATCTGAGGAAAAAATAATTAACACCCAGCAGGGAAACATAAACTGTTGTGTAGCAGAACAAAAGTTAAGGCAATCATATGTTATTAGAGTTTGCTGTACTAGGAATATGCTAGGTCTCTAAGCAATTAAGAAATTATAGTCTGAAAAGTTAAAGTTTTAAACTTTTAAGTACTAAATATTCTGCAGTACTTGTGCTTAGGAGGCAAGTCTTTCAAAACCTTTCCATTTTCTCTTTCAATTTCAGAGGATGGCTGCTCTCAAGGAAAGGTCTAAGTAGCCAGCGTATAATGAAGACTTCACATGGCCAGAATGTAGTACAGTTGAACACCAATCTGCTCTTAGGGGAGGGTAGGTTCACATTTTATATGCATTTACGTGCAATTTCCAAATGTCTGCATTTAATTTAAATGTCTAGAAAATCAAATATCTAAAACCAGGCAGCATCACGGGCAGTTCCACAGATCTACCCTTTCCTTGGCACTAAGTGCTCTCTCCTAAACCACCACAGGTCTACCTGTTTCAAGGATGAGAACAGGAAGATAGCTCAACAGATACTGTCTGAAAATGAACTGTTATAACTGGCTTTTGTATACCCAGACTTTCCTTGGTTCTAGAAAGAAGATTTGAACCCACAGGCACAGCATTTTTAAATGGCGAGGAAGATTTGGTAGAGTTGACAGGCTTTACTTGTGTCTTGCTCTTGAGCAGTTGCTTTTCTATCTTTTTCTCGGGAAAGGAAATTAATCATCCATGAGCAGTATTTTCTGTCTCCAGAAAGAAGCAAGCTGGTAGGGCCTGGATTCACCAACACTGAAAACCCTCCCAGTCACACCCCACAAGGCCCACCACCTGAAGGCCCTATTACTTCTGATATTCCCTTAGCCTAAGTATTAGACATTGTTTTCATTGTACTTTGATAAACAAACTGGTTTTCCCACTATACAGCTAGGAAAATCTACTTCCAAATTAAAATCTTAGAGGTTTAGACCAATTTTTCCCCCTGCACCTAGAATGAATAATTTGTGTGCTTTCAGGGGAGGTTGTCTGCTGTAGAGCTTATCTTAGAAGTTTCATGGATAGGTACATTTTACTGTTGTTGAAAGAAATCTTCTCCTGAGTATGCCACACCAACTTTCACTTTTGAAATGCTGGTAATTTTTTTCTCCTCTGAGATGCTTATATGCCATACCTGCTATGGTTCACTGGTTAGGGATGCTAAGATGCGATGAAGTCTGAAGCACCTGATCATAACTAAACTTGTCCTTTGTACCCCAGCAACCACCTGTGGAAGTCCCTGATACATCAAGGATTACAGATGACACTTTTACATATTTCAGGTAATGCAAATTATTTCTCTCTCAGATGCTTCATGTATTTCAAAGTCAGTATTTTTATCAGAGGTTCAGATAAGCCTAACAGAACTGTTACTGTTTGTACCAGACCAGGAGCCATGAGCAACTGACAATACTGAGATTTTGAGCTTCAATAATAAACTGTATTCAGACAATTCTTCAGGAGCTGAATGCTGTGTCATATCAAATGGAAAACATATACATATATATCAATGATGGATACCCTAGCAGGAAAGAAACTGGCTAGAGAATGATTCAAGAGCACAAGTGAAATAGATTAGTCAAAAAGCACACTGTACATCAGCAATATTTGTCCTAATTGCTATGATTTAAAGGTTATATGAATAATGCCTTCTCTAGACTGGTCTAACAATCCACAGCCTTAAATCACAATCTGCTTATTTAAAATTAAGAAGCAACTCTCTTCTTCTGAGGACTGGTGCGTTGGGACAAGACCTCTGTGTGGGCACTGAAATGAAGGAAGTCACTAGCTTTATTTCTGTTTTCTCTCTGAAAGAACAGAGCTCTTGTTTGCCTCAGCCAAACAGTCAAGCAAAAGTAAAGTATAATTAAACTTCACCATAACAAACCCTGCTCACAATGACCCACATTTATAATTATCCCAACAGCAAGAAACAGTTTTTTTCATTGGTAATTAGCCTTGTTTAAAGTAAAACACACAAGGTTGACCTGAATAAAACAAAGATCATTTTCTTGCTTTTCTCAGTGATTGGTATATTGTGAATGTAGGTGTGCATTCTTTCCTTTTTTACATTTCCTGACAGGTTTTTTTTTCTTTTAAAGCATCATTTGATCATTCTTCAGTGCAAAGCAATCACTATAAAAAGGCTATCTATTGACATTTAGCATAAATGGGATATTGTTATTGCGATGCGGAAAGTTTTGAGAACTCATCAGAATAAAGCAGACAGCTAAAATAAGTGTTTATACAATTCTCTGGTGTATTACTTACAGCAACATTAAACTGTACAATCAAAACTAACAAGGATACAGAAATCAATCTACTTAAGATATGAGCCAAAAGGGCTATTATTGCACATGCTAAGAAAAGCATTGCTGTACTTCTGTATTTCCCCTGATTTCACCACGGATTTTCTATTATTCTGTCATTTTATATGAGCACAAATCAACAGTAGAAAGGAGTACAGTTTTTAAATGCTGCACCGAACCTTGTGGAGGGAGCTCCAGCTCAGCTCAGAGTGATTTTCACAGTACGTGTATTAAGTGATCTGGATGTTCAGCATTTGAAATATTCTTTTCATCGTAGAAAGATTAAGAAGTCACTTAAAATGATTACGGGTAAACTAGGGGAAGCAGTCTTGTTCATTTCCCTCTCAGCACCTTTCTGTGCTTGCTACCAGTGAGGGAAGAGCTGGCAAAAAGAGATGGTGTTGCAGAGCACAAACGTTGCTCCTCAAAGAGCAGCAGCAGGACCGAGCCCTGGCCACAAAGCACCCAGGTCCAGCTGTGATGACCAGCAACAGCCAGTTGTCCTTTGACGTTTGTTTCGATTCTCTGCCAATAGGCTAGCTGTACAAAATTTGGAAGCACTTTAGCTTTCGGCCCACTGACAAGCCTTTCACAACTGTGAAAAACCAACTACCCTCAGCACTTGGTTCCTTGAAGCACATTCGTCTTCTCAACTCGATTTTAACACATTCAGCCGGTTATAGCACAAGGCAAAGCAGTCTATCAAGGGCTTTGCTATTTCACAGAAGCAAAGCAGAATGTCCATGATACAATAATATTTTTTGTAATATTAAAGAAGTTGCTTCACCATAAACCTCTGCAACAAACCTCTCACTCACCTACCACCCTCTCCTCAAATCCTTTCAGCTCTTCCACAGGTTAAAGTAATAATTAACACCCAAATCTTCCTTTCCTTACTCAAGACTAGTGTTATGACATTTGGGTTGAAACTGCAGTGCACAGTTGGGCTGTGAGAGCGTACAGCTTGCTTTGTGTACCCACACTGCTGCTTTCACAGATGCGCATGTGCATGTGCAATATGGTGGATTACTGGCAGGAAAATGTGCATATTTTAATTTCTTACATTAGGCTTTTATACAACGCCTCACAGTCACAGAGGTACAGTGTGTAAAACAGACTGATCTTCTATGTCTTAATGGAATTTAAAAGCTCCAGTTAAAATTATTTCTTTAATTGTAGGAGCCTTTGATACTCTTAAACATTATTTTAGCAACACATGGAATGCAAACAGTACAGACCCTTGTATTTTAATCTTAAATACTTCTCAGATTTTAAGCTACAACTGTTCACTTTGCACTGAAATGTCAACATTCAGCTGAGGTCCTTACAGCTGCTGTTGTATTTGCCACCTAATCATAACTTCCCCTCAGTCTTACAGTTCAACCTGCAACATATGGTAATTATCTATGCCAAAACAGAGGGATTTAATTTCAATTTCATTTCACTGAAATCCAGTTTGCTCACTAAGCCCAGCCCAGTTCCTCCAACGAAATAACTCATTCTGCCCATGAAAGGGAGGTATTTTTCAGGACATTTAATGTTATCCTGCAGAAACACTAATATTTTAATACCTAACACTTGTCAGGGATACTGGATTACAGACTCCATTGCAAGCTCTGATGTTCACTCTCCACTTACTTGTGCTTTCACAACCTTCCCTAGCTTGATATTGCTTAAAAAAAGAGCAAAGACTGTCTAAGGCTGCTGGCAGAGCCCCATGACATGGTCAGAGGGGGTCAGTGTTGAGTAGCACAAGGCTTTCCTTTCCCAGCCCAAGCCATGGGGGCTCCTTCCACACCCCCAGGTTTTGACAGCGGAGGGAATGACACAGTGGACTTGGACATGAGACTTTCCACATGACAATGCTGGGCCAGAAACTGCTCTGCAATTTCAGGATGGGGAAAGAAAGCAAGAAGGGTGGATGGTTACGTAAAGGTGGAGGGTCAAAGCACTACATCACGTCTCTTCATAAATACAAACAGAAAAAAGTATGTGTAATGTTTCAGGAATATCTTCTAGGTCTCATTTGATCAGTAAGTGTAGAGGAAAATCTTTTCTGCCGTTACATATTGCTACTATGGATGGCGGTTTTTTAAGTAGTTACTACAAAAAAGCTTCAGGTGTTTGCAGATACTTCAGGAAGAGCAAAATACAGTTCAGGTCATGTGCCAACTTTTAAAATGTACTTTTATCTAGCTGCTTATTCTTTGAGTCAGGTGTTTTGTCATAACAAACCGAAACAAAGGCTTTTTTTATTGCTCAAGATATTCAATGGCTTTTGTGTTCCTAGCGTCAGCAGGAACGTCAGAGGATTGTATCCAAGGAGCTAAATGTGCAAGACCTAGGGTCAAAGCAGCTGAATACACCAACCTCAGAAAACACAGACAATGAATTGCAAATGACACTCAAAACAAAACGGGAAAAAAACCTTCACACAGAAAACTACAAAAGAACTCCACAGATACTGAATTGGCTTTCTGTACACACTGATCCTGCTTAACTGTGTGTGGTAACTAACCAAACCTTCTGAGACTAATAGTCATAAAATAGAGACTCGGGGGTGGGGGAAAGATAATGGGATGGGGGAAAACTGTAAGGAGAAAGATTGCATCGCTCCTCTTTTTTTTTCTTCTTTTTTTTTAATTTAAAGGGAGGACATTCATCTGTTGCTATTTTCTGCTATTTTGATGTGCTGAACATGACAGTTCAGCACAAGGCAGTTACTTTGCTATTAATTCTGCTGAAGAAGTCCAACAAAAGGTGCGGTGTTTCAGTTTTGAACACACAGCACAAAACAAATGGTTTAGTAAACCTAACAGAAGTGGTAGTTTTTTCATGACACAGAGTAGTTCTACTGTAGCTCTCAACTTGCAAGCAAGCCATCAATACAAGACGTAAAACTGGCATATACAGCACAAGCCTGAACACAGCTGTCTGAACTGATCTACTACTGGTCAGGTTCTTCTTGGGACTCACTCTGGCTTGATCATGGGCCATATGAATTGGATGCTTTAAAGCGAGTTTAGCTGTGTATTAAAGGAAACATTTGAACTTACCTACTGCAAATTACCCGCAACAGCAAATTTACAAAGTGGTTGGTTTTTAATGATCAGCTATCATATTTGTAAAAAGAATTATTAAGTGATCAGGAAATTAATTTTGTTTCAGTCATTTTGCTGAGAGGCCCTTACTTGCCATCTTCATCCAAAACCAAAAAAGCCCAAAATCTAAACTACGGCTGCAGGAAGCGTTCAAGTAACTAAGCACTCTTTCCCATTTTGATTCCTCTTATTCTCTAATGTCAATGTAACTATTTATTTATTTATTTTTATGGCTCCTACTCAACTGTTCAGGGATATTCCCCTCCCTCCATGCTCCGTCTCTCTTTGCGAGAACACTTTTTAACTCTTTTTGTCTGGAAACTCACAGTACATTGCAGCATAAAGACAAAGAACCCCCACCCTTCCAATCCTTCAGCTATGCTGAAAACTTCAAAGTCATGACGATTATAAAAAAACCCCCAACAAAAAGCAATAGCGCCCCAGTTTCTCCAATTTTACTTTTCAGTATTAAGATAAATTAAGTAAAACTGACTGGTATCTTTTTCCCTTTTAATTTTTCCAACTTTTAGAGGTAAATTCTTTCTTCCTCAAAGCTAAAGAAGTGCTCTTCTCCTCCTCCTAGCAAAGCTTGTACGTGAACCAGAAAAGAAAAAATTTCTCTGTTTTGTCATTTTTGCTACGTAGCTTCAGAAACTACCTAACACTCCAAAAAGGATTTAAAAAAAAAGTCTTACCCATTGCTTGTTTCCCCATGGCACACTGGTAAGTGTTTCTTGGGGACTGGTTGTGGTGAGGATATGGAATTAGCCCAGCACAGACACCAAGAAGCGTGAAAGGCTCAATCTCCAAATGCGTTGTCTCTCTTAAAAGAAAAAGTACCAATTAGAGCAGCCTTGTGCACAAACATCTTAACTAGAATTTATTTACTTTAGCAATATCTCATAATACTTCAATTCAATTCGGTTCAGGAAAATGTAGGTCAGTAGGATCTCAAAATATGGATTCACTATGGGATTTTTATTTAAAAAACAAAACCAAAAAAACTTTCTTTTGGTTTTAAGTGTTTCCACATGAAAAGAAATGAAGAAGAAATAAATGAGAGTTTATGAATTTCCATCATGGAGAAAAAGCCTCCAGATAATGACAACCTGAGGGAGCTGAGTAAGACAATAAAACATCAGTTTATACAGTAAGACCCAAAATGCTTTAAGGAATGTCTTCTCGTGTAATGAGAGTCCTCCGCATCAAATTACCAGTCTCAGAGATCTAGAAATCCACTGGGGACGTGGAGGAAGGAAGAGCAAAACAGATTCAAAATTGAAAAAAATAAAAGTGTAGTTTTAGTTTTCCAAGGTCAGTTATATAATACCAGTTAGAGGGAAAACACCTGTGCCCAAACCAGATCCAGTGCCATGGGTGATACGGCATAATAAAACACTATTCGAAAAGCTCTGCAAATATTTTGGAAGTGATTATGTAGTTAAAAGGCAGTACTAATGAGAATTAAAAAGACAGGGATAAAGAGTAAAGACTGAGAGATAACAAAATTTGTTCTACCTGGCAAGAGCTTCAGAGGAGAAAGTCCATGCTCAAAGACAATTAAATCATAGTGTGCCTTGGGATGCAAGTGGAGTGACTAATAACTAAGGATGGTGTGTACAATAAAGCTTGGCTGGTGCAGACCTGCTTTTTAAATCAAGATAAGTAACTTGGAAATGGGGAATTTTGAAATAAAGATAATTATAAGTAAACCTATCCAAAGCATATCTTTCACAATGTTCTGGAATTATTACACAGAGCTTGGGTTTAGGCATACATTGCTTCTTCCACTGACTTAAATCCACTGCATTCTGAAAATCACTTCTTTAATGTTAGACTTCTCTTTGAAGTCTTTTGGAAGATTTTTTTAATTAATTAAACAAATTGATTTGATTACTAAACTTTAAGACTTTGCAAAAGAAATTACTGGAAAACATCTTTATTATGACAACACTCAAAAGACGGCAAAGCATCACAAGCTCATAAAGGCTGACGAATTACCCACAAATACATACAAACTGAAGGCAAGGACCGGCAGCAACTTATATAAACAATATAAGTATTACTGGAAAAAATGAAATCTGAAAAAAAATCTGGAACCTCTGAGGTGCAAGTCTAGTGAAATTATCTATCAGTCCCAGAAATTTTTATAAATCTTTATAAATCTTTATAATATGTTTGAGCAACCTAAACATCACCTGCTGGCCAGAAGATAGCCACTTGATAAAAAGCAGCTATGTTAATTGAGGCCTGTCTTAAGAAAGCATGAATGGTAGAATCCCAACTGTAGTCAAGTAATTGCAAAATGGTCTCAAGAGCCAGAAGCAGACTTAAAGCACGGATTGCTCCCCCATTCTGTAGCACTTCACAGAACTGCTGACACTTCTCAAACAATAAAACGAGAGGCTTAAGACTTACTGATAGTGAAGTTAGCAATTTCTTCAGACAGTACTAGCGCACAGAACTACATATACATTTTCAGATAGGGTATTCAACACAATTATTTTTCCACTGAGGCCAATCCTATTTCAACCAAAGATGCAACATATGCAGATCCTAGTATCTTATGAAGTATTCCACAGTGCTAATGAGAGACCTTCAAACTTTACAGAGCAGTTCAATTTCTGCAAGTCAAAATGCTACTGCCAGGAATGGGCCCAAGAAAGGAAGGCAACCTCGTGAGTTTGAAAATCAGAGTTACAAACGGGTAAGGAAGAAATTGAATGCATTAAACAGAGTCAAATCCTCCAAAGAAAAACTCTTAATTGGATTGGAAAGGTAAAGAGAGGATACTGTACCTAAAAGAAAACTACATTACAAAAGCAGGAATGTTAATGGGATACTTCACAATAGCAGATTGTATCAGTTGTATTACCAGAACGAGTTGTACCAACATGGTTGCACCATTTAAAATGCAAAGTGATCAGCTGGGGGAATGGGGTACACAAATCAACTATTCAGGATGTAGGGAATATCATTACTGAACACAAGGAGCAAAGTGTTCATACAGTGCAAGCTCAGATACTTATGGCACTATTAGCTACAAGCATTGAAGCTAAACTCAAAACAAGTTGAGGGACAACACAAGAATCTCCCAAACATTTTGGCAGTTATTGTGGAGTCATTTCCTCACACTGGTCCGTTGGAAGTTCACTGCCTCCTATTTTTGATTAAACAGTGATTTCATGTGATATGCTCCCATTAATCTTCCTAGCTGAGTCAGGTGTCCTGTAACTTAAAACTTTTCAGCTCTGGTGCTTTGTGGAAGTTATTTAATTTTGGCACAAATGACAGCAATTGTGTGTGCTCTTCTTTGATCATTGTGCTAGTTTTGGTTGGGATAGAGTTAATTTTCTTCATAGTAGCTGGTGTGGGGCTGCTTTGGATTTGTGCTGGAAACTGTTGATAACACAGGGAAGTTTCAGTTACTGCTGAGCAGTGCTTACACAGAGCCAAGGTCTTTTCCGCTCCTCACACCACCCCACCAGCAAGTAAGCTGGGGGTGCATAAGTTGGGAGGGGACACAGCTGGGACAACTGACCCCAAAGGGATATGACTATATGATGTCATACTCAGCATATAAAGCTAGAGGAAGAAGAAGGAAGGGGTGATGGCATTTGTCTTCCCAAGTAACCGTTACATGTGACGGAGCCCTGCTTTCCTGGGGATGGCTGAACACCTGCCTGCTGATGGGAAATGGTGAATGAATTCCTTGTTTTGCATTGCTTGCATGCATGGCTTTTGCTTTACCTATTAAAGTGTCTTCATCTCAACCCACGAGTTTTCTCACTTCTACCCTTCTGATTCTCTCCCCGATCCCACCGGGGGAGAGCGAGCGAACGGCTGCGTGGTGCTCAGTTGCCGGCTGGGGTTAAACCATGACACTCATGCATACAGAAGCCAGACAAGAGCGTGCTAGAGTAATTTCTTAAAGTGATAAAGTCTTCAAAAGCCTGGGCAGGAGCGATACAATTTAATTAGCAGAGTTAATGCATTTCATCTGGCAAAGGTTAAAGATAACTGAAGGTCTCATCCAACTCCACTGAAATCAATGATGTATTTCTATTGGCTTCCGTGAGTACTTGACCAGGACAGAGCACATAGAAAATGCATTTTCTGCATAAATCTACTGATCAAGCATTTCATGGAGATAACTTCTAACACCTTATATGCAGCCTTCAGTTGACAGGATATTGTCAGAGAAACATTAAAAAAAAAAGTAAGAAGACAGGAGGACTTAAATTAAAATAATCCTTCCTTTAATGTGGGCTCTTTAATCACAAGACAGAGGAAAAAAAAAAACCAAGCACCAGGTCCTTCATATATGTAGGAAACACAACAAATGTGAAAATCTTTCTAAATGAAAATCACATATCAGGAATGGGTTGAATGTATGTGGTAAAGAATACACAGAACAATACTGACATTTTTATCAGGGCCTATTAATACATCCAAAAGTCAAAGGGAAGGTCTCATTACAACACTTCAGACATTTAGTGTAAGCAGGTTGTCTAAGGTCCCTCTACAGCCATAAAAGAGAGATATTTTTTCCAAATGACAATGACATGCTACGATCATCATTTAACATGTGGAACCATTTGCCTTCTGGATTCCTACTGTATAAAATTACTTATGATGAGCAGCCCAATGATTAGAACAACAACAACAACAAAAAGACACATTCAGAGAAACAAAGGATATATCTTTACGTCTTTCATATTTTTGGGAGTCAGGAACAGATCTCCCAAAACCCAAAAGCTAAACCATTTTTTGTAACTATTCCAAGGATAATTTAGGATGTGTGTAAACAAATTTCTTTAGCTTTCATCTGGAATCATTTCAACCATTAGTGGGGAAGCAGTGCGTATGTGTGAAAACAGTAACATTATTAATATGCTTGCATTTCAGGGAGTCACCCTATGAAAGTTTCTCCTGTACCAGTGTTTAGTCTGAACACATACTTACTTATTAATTGTATGTTCATATAGTGCAATGTTACAGTCATTTTCTTCATTCACATCCAAATATTCAACAAGGCCTTCATGCAAGAAGTCTTCAAAATTCCTACAGTTAAATTAAACAATTACATTAGAAGTATTGTCTTTTATTTCTGCAAAAATAAAACTACATAATACATATATGGAAGGAATGTAATGTGTAGGACTTAAACTGGAGAAATACTTCTACATTAAAAGTTCTGTATATTTTTCATATTTAAAGAAAACTATTTTTTTAAATTAATCCCCTTGACCATTCACTGCTTCACACAGTCTGACTGACTAATGTTATTTATTTGAACAACTAAATAAATTTTTCCTGTATGTACTCATCATCACTACAAATGTAGGCAAATATAAGGGTAATCCAATAAGTTTTTGTGATGATTTTGCAAAATTTAGTTAAAGCTAAATTTAAATGCTTTTGTGTGTGGTTTTTTAAACACCCAAACTAAGAATTTGCAAGGAGTTTCAAAATTAATTCTGAATGTGCCTAGTTGAGGGTGGTCAAGTTGATATTCCTTTGAAGTGTTTGATTTTTCAATCAGGAGAAGGACAGTAGTGCCTCAGGCCTCCCGCTTGAAGAAAGGTGAGGCTGTGAGATATATTTATTCTGTATAATCTCCAAATATGAGAGCAGTAACAAAATAAGACGACCAGACTTAATTTGACTTTAAACAGAAAACCTCCAATACACTGATTATTCATTTATATAGGAGAGTAGACTTCTCCTCTACATAGCTGACCCCAAGATTGTGAAATACTGACTGACTGAAGTATTTCCGCACAGTATTTACTTAGTGAAGATGAATATGGTCTACTTGAATTGTGTACCTGTATCCCTGAGCCAGTTCTTCCATATGCTTGTTTGTAACTGCAGGTTTTTGCTTCTTGACAATTATGTAGGGTCTACAATTAAAAAAAAAATAATTATCATAGCAAATACTTAGGCAGGTAACTTGGGCAACTTAATTTACACTTGCATTAAGAACTCTGCCTATGCACAACCTATTTTATAAACCACTTTTAAAATTTATCTACCTTTAACTGATATAGCCACATAAATACAATCAGTAATTATTCAGACCTTGGTTTGATACACAGATATCCTGAACTGACATATTGCCTGTGAAGTACCCAAAAAGTGTACAAGAAAAATTAGGATTTCAATGTGAAGGAGGAAGCCCTTTCTTTCCCCCCTCTAAATCTTTAAATTAACATTTTTTAAGTTTTACTCACACATTTTGTTGATGGCTTTAAGAGATATAAGATTTCCCAACCTACGAAGCTAAGAACAGCATTAAGTTCTACGGATATTGCAGGGACTGCAACACTGAGCGAACAGTTTGTGCTCAAGTGTCCACATGCAAGAATGTATTTTGCTGTTACTTACATGATGTAAAGCACAGGCATTTACTATGGGTGACCTCAGATGAATCCATAAATTTCAACAGCACATGGATCTCTGAAGGCTTCCTTACAGCAAGAAAACACTGACACAAAGGATGGCATGCAAGAATGAAACGTGAAGGGCTGTTGCTATTTGGACAAGCTGCTCTTATAAAGAGCAGCAAATAACTACAAGATACTTGTGGAGTCCCCTCTGAAGTCTAATAATTGTTCGAAGACTAATGAGCACTTTTAAATGGTTAATAGGGATATCTGAACAACTGCAGGGTGGGGGGGGGTGCCACAAAGCAAACTTGGTAAACTCCTGGAAATCCACATGATTTCACTTGTCTTTATTTTACAAATCAAAAGTTTTGCTGCATCTCCAAACCTGCAGAACGGCCAATACTAGCCCTCACTGGAAAAGTGATTTCTCAGCCACTGAATATGCCCCTACTCTGGATCTCTTGACCATTATTATCTGATGGCTTGCTCATGTACTATTTTGAAGCCTCTAGCGTGCCTCAAACTGCATTCAACATGCTCTGAGATTCAGTTAATGAATAAGGTGGAATGCCAACTGTAGTTTTTAAAGTATGCACAAAATATGCACACAGGTAGTCAATGCTAAAATATGCATATATTTATTAACTCATTCTGCCTCTCCCAACCTCTGCTTCGTTCATCTTTTATGCTTTGTTCTTTAGGCTAATTACTTGGGCCTGGAGATGTTTTACTTGTAAATAACCTACCACAGTGCTGCCATAATCTGACTGGAGTCTCTACCCTCTACTATAAATCAACCTTTCTGTCTCAAAATATTATGTTCCACTCTTTCTCATTCTAGCCACCCAATTCCTTTTTGCTTTCCTCTGTGACATGCCTGTTATTCAGGCACTCCTTCTGTGTAATTAAGAGCATAAGCATCTCAAGGCAAAGACCTTCATTATAGGTTTATTGAATTCCCTACCTACTTAAGGGTAAACAATGAAATAAACCAAAATTGTGAGACGTATTCCTTGGTATTACAGCAACAAGTATGCACGCCTGAGTAAGTTTTGTACCAGAAGTAAAGGCCCTTGAAGAATAGCTTCTCATTCTAAAATGTGGTATCACACCCATGGGATATCAGGCAAGTAGCTTCTTGTTTCTTGCTTCACAGGAAGCAAAAAGTCCCTCCAAGGACATAGGACGTTACTAGAGTTGCCAATCAGGTTGATTTTAAAAAAGAAAAAGGGAGGGGGGATTAAAGAAGATAGAAGAAACATTTTGTTTTCAGTTTTGTTTACAGATAAAACAGATTTATTTGGGCTTTTTTTATTTTTTAAGTTGCTTGACTATATAATATGTTTCTCAGATCTGTCTGTTTTGAATGAGGGCTATTTAAGGAAAAAAGATATGCTCAAAGGCCCTACTGAATTTGCTTAAATCTGTACTTGTGAAAATCTCAGCCCAGTGCATTTACAGTGCATAAAACAGTGTTTATAGTAAGTTCACTAGTGAAATAATTCTGACGAGATGTTTACCTGCACAGTCTCCCTCCATCAGAGGAAATGTAAACACATCTGTCAGAAAGATTTGTAGAGATGGAAACAAATTCATTGATATAACCTGCTCGACGCATTATCCGAAACGTGTTGACTAATTTCTGATGATCACGTATGACACCGAGGATGTTACCTATTCAGAAAAAGAATAAATTCATGGTGCATTCTTTGCATATCTGAAACTCTTCTTACAAATTCTGATCACATCTAGCATGCATAGAAGTACTTTCTACCTGCAAATAATGAGTTGTCATAAAATTTCCCATTTCTGACATGAATAAGAATTGGCTCTTTTTTCTCTCAGTAAACATAAAAAAAAAGCATCAGAATTTCACAGGTCATTTATCTGTTTGCCTCCAAATAGCTTCAGAAACCAAATGGTGTGCTTCATCCAGCTTTCTTCAAACATGGTTCTGCTCAGGTGCCCATTCACCAATTAGCGTACAAGCAAACAAGACTTCTGAAGCCTGCAATTTCACCTGTACTGGAACGGATCCAAGGTTTCCAAGAACAGACCAAGCAACTGTCCTGCTGCCTTGGCAGAAATTTTAGAAAGATCTGATATTTTTGATATATGTGATCACTCACAGCAGCACCAAAATTCCTCATTCAGGAATTTAGCTCCACAAGCCATTGCTATCTTAGAAGGGCACTTTAGCACGTACTTAAGTATTGTGATGCATGAGGAACAAACGAGTAAAATTCATTTAAAGAGTCACCTGACCAAAGTAATCTTAATATATAAAATAAAAATAAGGATGGTGTCATTTTAAACAAAACTTTAAAGGAGGAGACGAAGCATGATATTTTAGGGAGTTTATAAGACAATCCAAAGGTCTTTATAGCTTAAAGGATTTGTACCTAACAGATTTTCTGCCCTCTTAGATCACAAGTTTAAATCAGAATCAAGTTGGCCATCCACAAGCCTGAATTTTTTTTAAGGATTAAACCCACAAACTAGTAGATTGAACAGTAAATTGTTTTGCCTCACTTAGTACGAAATCATCTACATTTGGGAACATAACCATCTTGTTTCATACCACAGATTGAGCTTGTGAAGGAAGAATCGAGTATTTTTGCTCTGCACTCCCCCTTGGACCATAAAACAAGACAGAAAAGAGTGCATGTGGTTTCACTGAACCTTATCTTTAACATACTGCTACAGAAAAGCAGAGCAAAGGAATGCAGTTTGGTCAAGTGTTGCTTTTATGTTACTGGGAAAAGGCAGGATTGAAGAACAACTGCTGTTTAATTCAAAGGTAAATGGAGAACTTATTCATGGTGACAGACATTAAATACTAGCCCCTGGAAGTGGATGCTGTTGACAAAAGGCTATTTTTAAATCACAGTTGTAGTTTTTAAAATTTCAGTATTTTGAAATCTGATATCATAGTACCTGTTGATTTAGAAACTCTAAAAGGTCAGTTGTAAAAGGAACATAAGTGTGCAGATGCAAAGCACATATCATCCCTTTAACAAAGAGGCCTGTTTTCCAAGGTCTAATTTCTTCTAATCATCCACAAAGCAAGTTGCTCTTTAAAAGGTAGTTTTAAAGAGAATAGCATTGCTAAACTTCGCAAACAATTCACGTTTCCTTTCTGTTTTAAAGGCACTTGCATGAATATGTACAAAAATAGATAAAGATTATAGTAAAATTAAATACTTCTTGTGAATGAAGCTCTGAATTTGTAAATTTAAGTTATTACAAGTTTAGCAGCGTTATTCTCTTATTTTGAAAGTACTTTATGAATGGCCTCTCATTTGCTGAGTGCCAGGAAAAACAAACAAATCTGTAATAGAATACATATTTTTGTGCCTATTTATCCAAGTGTGCTTAAAAACAGTACTGAAATTTGAAAAAGCTTCAATTTCCCAGCTACACACATTTGCAGTCAGAGTTCTGAGGACACAACTTCAGACAACTAAGTGCCATCATCTGGCCTGTCTACTCTGCCTAATCCTATCAAAATATTTACAGATGAAACTACCTACACCTGGAAAACAGCATCTGTGGTTGACTCTGCTCCAAAAACCGTTGGAGGGCTTCCGAAGCCTAACTCTCCATCAGCAACAAATCAGAGTCAGACTGCTGAAAAGTTACATACCGTTAAGGAAAACAAGGAACACATTTGGATATGAAAGTTCTTCACCACAGAGCAAGTTGACATCTTCAACTCCAAGATTACTGGCTAATTTAATAATCGGGCCATCTTCCATATCCGTAGTAATGTGAGTCATGAGGGCAAGGTTTTTAACCAAACCACAAGCCTAAAATAAAAAAATACATCTTTTATCCATTTTACTCCAAAGTATTAATATTATACATATCTTTTTCTTACAAAACTGTACTTACGAACAACAACCACAAAAAAGTTAAAAGTATAAAGTGAAAGAAATTAAACAAATTACACTGAAAATTGGGAGAGAAGAAAGAAAGAAATTTCTGTATCACACTGAGATGTAATGTTTTAGCATTTACAAACTAATAAAAAATGCAGGTGATGAAGTTGTAGTTCTTAAGTTATCCATCCATGTTTAACCCTGTACTTCTCTCTTCAATGTAACAGCTACTTAGAAGCATAATGGAAATACAAAATCAGTCTATCATTTTGCCAGATATCCTGTATGTTCAAACACAAACTTTACCATTTTAAAATGAAAAACATCCAAGTATCTTATACAGTGCAATTTTATTTCAGCCGCTTAATGAGACTAGCTCATATTGACTACATATTTATGCCAGAAAGTTGAGTTCCTCCAGTACTTTCTATTCAGAAAAAAAAAAAAGAAAAAAAAAAGAAAAAAGAAAAAAAAAGACTGTCAGCATCAATCTTTTGATTGAAATAGCTGGATGATGTCTGCAAAGTAAAACATACAAAGGTGTTTTTCTTCATCAAGCTAAAGGCTAAAGCTGTTTCTGTAATAATATACGTTGCTAGAAAAATTGCAGGTTGATGCTGCAACTTCAAAACAGAACATTACAGAACAAAGGGATAAGAGTTTAGGACTCCTCTCCTTCTGCTCGGATCAAAAGAAAGCAAGTAGCTGTGCTGCAAAAATGGGAAGCCTCATGTCATTCTCATACAGCCAAATGATTTCTGAATGGTTTCCAGCCAGTCCACTCAGGTAGGAGGAAAAAAGGCAATATAGTACGGAGGATCATGATATAAATAGATGGATGGGAGAAGATACGCAAGTTGTGTTATCAGGCTGAGGATAATTTATCTCTCCAAAAACTTCCTCATCAGAATTCTTCCTCTGATGGAGGATCACCTGCTTAAAAATAAACACTGTCTTCACTCCTCAGGACAAGAAATACTGAAAGCAAAAGAGAAGTTCCTCACCTCTCCTTCAGGAGTGTCAGATGGGCAGAGCATCCCCCACTGAGATGGCTGTAGTGACCGAGGACCACTCACTTTCCTTGTCTTTTCAAACTGAGAAGAGATTCTAGTCATCATTCCCAGAGCAGATATATAAGACAAGCGGGACAATACTTGTGTCACACCTTGGCGGTCCATTTTGAATCTCTTCAGAGACCAATTTCCCTGCAGAATAAAATTTTAAAAAAGTTATTGCAGTTTATCCCTGTCTTGACACTACTTGTCTTTTTTCAGTATCTAGACAGAATGATATCTGAGGAGCTCTGCAAAGCAAATGTTGCCCATTTACATAAAACAAGTTCCTAATTACCTACCTGGATATGAACTCCTAGTTATAACATACTTGTCCTAAGTATTAAAAAAAGTTGAAACAAAAGAACTGCTCTTTCAGATGAGAGGCTACTTTGCTATTATATATTCAATCACACAAAGATTCTTCATCATCTGTCCCTCACAGGTAAATTAATACCCAAATTTAGCTAAAATATGTTCTTTTCTGTTCTCCCTCTATATATTTTTTCAAGTATTTTAAAAAAAAAGTATTTTGAGTGAAATGTGCTTTTACAATAGATCCCACAAACTTTCAGTTCTGCCTTTTTTGTGATTTGTTATTTTTGTAGGAAAGACAGGTTTTTATGCTGGGGAAGTCTGACATCAAAGCTGTCTGTACTTTCTTGAAGCCTTTTGGTTTTAGAATCAAGAGGAAAAAGAATCACTGATGTGTCTTCTCACAGAAGAAGGGGGGGTGGTTAGGTCTATCCAACTTCTCTGGTAGGATTATACCAAATATGAAATGCAAGACCCATGTGTATGTCAGAGGTTTTATGTTTCAGGACTGTCACAGGCAATATCACTTGTGGTTTTAATTAGGAGAACAGAAGAGTTCAGGACACAATTATCTTTCCATTCCAAGCAGATTTAATAATCTGTACTGTAAGATCTTGAAATCTGGTGCTGCAATTTTGACTTCATGACATCTACTCCATATACAGTTCCCAGTACCCGAGTCAGTGTTTACAGCAAGTTTCTGTCCCAATTACTACTATTTACCCCAGCCACTATGTTACTGGTCAGTCCAAAGACAATGAAGATATCAAAGGTAACGCTTTCCCAAGGATTGCCTTCTGCTAATTCCTGTAGCCTTTTTGACAACCTCAGCTCACCAATTCTAACAAATGATTTGGAGCTCGCTTGCTGTACTACACTGAAATCCTTTTAGAGGGTGATTTGCTTGTCTTCTTTATTTACACATTAACAGCACAATCCCATTTTGTGATGAACAGCAAGAAACCACCACCCATCCAAATGATTTTGCTATTTGCTTTCACTAGAGAGACTATCAAATAGTCTGCAGAACTTCCCTTTCTTTCCTTGTTACAGAAAGTGGGAAGACATAATGACCAATGGCAAGTCAGTCAAAAGAAACCTGTCCACTTGCTCAACCTTCTCGGGAAGGGTTCACTCACTGACCATTTTATTCTTTAAGGACTGAGAGTTATCAGAATATAAGTGGAAGAATATAATAAATGAGTAGTTTTTCCTCATGCTAGAAACGATTGCATCTGTAGTATAAACTAGCACGTGTTTTCTTCTTCACTGCCCAGAAGGCTGTGAAATCTCAAAGACTGGAGGAACAGGAAGGTAAAAATGCTGTCTGAAGAAGTAATATGAAAAATTCTTTGTGCTTTGGAAGTGACAGACTGACTCCTTCAAAAGTTGTCCAAAAAACCCCAAAATGGGGCCAAGGCTGTTGTGAGACCATCCCCAGTGGAGAACTTCCTACTGAAACCTCCTGTGAACTGAAGGTTGCTCCCTCAGCAGCATCAGATGATTCTGCAGACGCTGAAATATCTATTAGGCCTGTGGCACTACTGCCTGACCTACCCTCTCTTCTGGTATTTTCCACGGTAAAAAGACCACCTATCACTGAACACCACTGTAGAGTTGATGCAGTAGTGCTACGAATTCTTCTGCATGCTACTGGTGTAATTATGAATCTGCCGAGTTATTTCATGCTCTTTGAGACTATCATTGAAGCATTCTGGAGAGATTGGAGATTGTTGTTTCCAAGAATGATTTTTATGGTATTTGCTTAATCTCTTGAATAGTATGCACTGGGCATTGTTCCTGAGAAATTATTTTCAATGCTTAAGAGCAGATGGTGTTTAACTGCTTATATGGCAGCAAAAAAAAAAGTCCAAAGATAGTGGAAGAAGGAAGACTTTACAATATTTACTGAATAGTTTGCAGATTTATCTCTGTCAGTCCAAATGGAAAAACTGGCACCAGCTAGAAGAAAGCACTAGCATTTAGAGAAACAAATCTGTCAATTGTTTTGGTTACGTGCACTGTAGAGATTTAACTACATTTGGGGCACTCAAAATTAAATAGTGATAAGCTTCAACACTGGGATTTGTAAGTAACAGACTGTTGGTGGTTTTGGATGCAATTTGCAGAGTTAATTTTGTTTATAAGAACTGAAGAAAAACCTCAGTTTCATGCTAGGCAGAAAAGCCCTCTCAAGAGTTCCAAAGATTAAAAATTATTTAAGTTGCAGAATTCTTACCAGCTACTAAAATACTTAGACTAATCTAATTTCCTTAAAAATCATGGATTTCAAAGTAATTCGCAAGCTAGTAGCTAGATTTCAGGAACCATCTCACAAACTGCTCTTTGCAGATGTGTGAGGTAAAAGACAAAGTTAGTAATTGTATTTTTGTTCTTGTCCACCAGCACGAACGAAAATCTCCATTCTAGCAGAAGGCAGACACAGGCTAAAATCTAACCAAGACAAATATTTAAAGGCCTAATTATGGGGGTTTTTTGCAATAATACAGCATGTAGCAGTTTTCCCTGTTAAGTAGTTCAATATCATTAGCAGAGAAGTACTAATTTCTGTGCTGCAAATTTGCTCATACTAGCAACTTCATATGAATAAAAAAGCACCACCCTTAAAGAGCTCAAAATTCAGCTTTTTTTCCTCTTTCTTTTTGCCTATGCACCCCTCCCCCCAGTTGTCTTCTGTTCATGATGTTTTCCTGCTGTTTTTCAACCTCCTTTTGGACATATGATGTAACCTGACCCTAGCTAAATCCAGATAATAAAAAATACTATGAACCACATAGTCAAGCAGAACCTAGAAGACAGCAAGTTGGATAAATACAAACATGATCGCTATTTTACATTTGCTTGTTTCTACTATTCCTTCACAAACACCAAAACATCACTTTGAAATAAATGGTGAAATAAAAAGTGGTTTGATGATTAATGATTCTACAGTGAATTCCAAAAGCCCAGCCCATGACAGAGTTTTGCAATTTTGATCTATAAAGAATGTAAATAGATTTGCTTTCACGACTAAAGACAGCAGAGTCGTCAGAACAAAATTTACACATTTCCATCATTAACTATGGTGGAAAAACTTTACATACTAGAACAAAACCAAAAGTACTTACTGTGGAGATGGCATTGACCATGCCATTGGTGATTTGGTCTTGACGCATATGCTTCACTACATCAAACTGAGCTGCACGTTGCTTGGGGATAACCTGGTCAGCAATCTTTTTCAGTTCAGAGTTAAATTTTTTGAACAAATCTTCAAATAGAAGAGAAAGAAGCTGGAAATACAAAACAATTGGATTAAGGGAAAAATTATACTTCTCCAGGTCTGGGAAATGGGGGGAAGGGGTGGGCAGGGAGAAACACACATTTAATATTTCTACCTTTATACTTCTTGTCAGTTAAAAAATATCCCCTCTGTTTCTCAAATGATATTTTTCTCACAAGTTTTTTGCCTTGTTAAACTGAAGTGCAATATTAGAGAAATTATCTCATAGTAGAAAGCAAATTAGGTAGAATAATGGCCTAAGCCTATGAATTTATCTCTTTTTGGTTTGCTTTAATGCTTCCTTCACAATATCTTAGCATACCCATCCATCTCTATGCTATCCATTTACTAATTGTTTTCCCTAAGCTGCTACATTATAATCCAGCTGATCTACTTCTTCTTTCCCAAAGTCACAAACTCTTTTAAAGATTTAATACCCTAAATGTACAACCCTGAATTACACACAAGATTTGGAGGCAATACCAGCTTCTCTCCTAATACTGGATGGCATAACAGCAGTAAGGGAAGAGTTACTTTGATATATTCTATTATTAAAACTGAAAAAGGCTGTTTTTACTGCCCCTTCCTAGGAGCTATTTAAAATGGACAAGACAGACACCCAAGTGACTGTAAGGGGCCCTGAGGGGAAGCAACTCAGCAGCACAGAGTTTGGAAGCAGTGCACAGTTTGCTAGACCAGACTGAAGCACAAAAGGTCCATAGTTACCACTGCTGCTGGACAAGCAGAACTAAAAGAGATTTTTTAAGGGACTGAAAAGCAACCTTTGCTCTTGACAGCTGGCAAGACATATCTCAGGTTATGTAGGCAGCTTCCTCACTCAGATACACTTTTATCCTGCTACTTTCTGCCAATCACAATCTATGAAAAACCAATTACACCCACAGTGAGTTCACCTGGTTCAACACCTGCCATCTTTTTCTAGAAGTTCTACTATGTGGAAAGTGCAAGGCTCTTCCACATCTTTCCCTTAAAAAAAAAAAAAGAAATTGTCTACAGTTTAAGCAAAGAAGCTACATAACACGGCTGAATTGGAAAAACCCCAGCAATACAATCCTTCAAAAGTGCGGCAATTTAAACCAATTATTTCCTGTATATGTACATTAATTACTTCTACATCTTAAAATAGCCATAAATGGAAAAGACTACCAAAGTTTGTGATCTGACTTATTTTGCTCTCCAATCTGCTTTGCTTCTGCAGTTTGCTCAACCTGTCTTCGCAGACACTAACAGCTTCCCAAAACACTTAAACTTGCATTACATGATACATTTTAAGTGTTCGCAATGATTAGCTTTGCAAGCAAGCAGTGTAAATTCTAAAACCTGGCAGTCCTGTTCTGAGACTCTTGTTTTACAGCAGCTTCAAGTGTCAGAAGAACTAAAAATGCAGCAGCTCCCAATGCCACAAATGGGAGCTCCCAGTGTATAAAGCACTGTAGGGCTGAACAAGCTAGGTATTCAGCTATCGCAAGCTAAGACATTCTGGAGTCAGTTGCACAATTTAATTTCTGTATGTGCAGAATTAAACTGAATTTTAATTGTCTCCATCAGATATATTACCAACTTTTCCTTGCCTTTTGGAAACAAGAAAGCAAACATCTCATTCTTCTACCACTAGGACGGGCCACTAGCCTTCATCTTCTTTCCTCTACCTATGTGCCCCAGCTGGGCTAACCAAGGCATTTGACAAATGACACTGTAAAGCAGCTAACTAAATTACAAGCTACCCTTTTCACTGGCATCACAAATGCATTTAAGAATAAAAAAATAACAATAATACCTGGAAACTCAAGGCAGACATCTGATTTGCAATAAAACACTCCCATTGGCCTTCATGGAGAGCAAGACTGGATTATATTTGACAGCCTACTCTACAAGACATAAGGAACACTTAGTGTTCAGTCACTAAATTGTAAAACCAGCAATAACACGCACTGTATGCTAACCTTTGACAAAAATGGAATCCTATTTCTACTCTGGACAGAGAGATTTTTCTGTAAACTGGTAAGTGGTTTTTAAACCTGTCCTTGGCATGGCAGAAGGTGTTATAGACTCTCATTCCCTTCCTGATGCTTGTAGTACCATTAGCATTTACAAGGCAATACCCTCTCACAACTGTCAGAAGAAATCCAGTCACCTGCAACTCACCTGCAATGTCACAGCCCATTTAAATCAGATTTCCATGAGAAATAAAATCATCTTTTATGAAGCATATTAGGAAGGAGAACCCACTGGAGTCTCCAAAAACTAGATTGTGAGGGAAGTATTTCAAAAGTAGGGAAAAAGTAAAAGGCAGGAATGTGCACAGTTTTAAGATGTCTGATAGTCTTGTTAAATAAGAACTAGACTCTTTTGAAAGAGTCTCCTATGACTGGAGTGCTGGAATGGAAGGATACAGGCTCTGTAGGAAGGACAGGCAGGGGAGAAGAGGAGAGGGTGTCACCCTCTATGTCAATGACCAGCTCGAGTGCACAGAGCTCTGCCTGGGATGGATGAGGAGCCAACCAAGAGCTGACAGGTCAGGATTAAAGGGAGGGCAGGGTCAGGGTACATTATAGTAGGGGTCTGCTACAGGCCACCCGACCAAGAAGACAAAGTGGAGGAGGCCCTCTATAGACAGATAGGAGCGGCCTCATGTTCGCAAGACCTGGTCCTCATGGGGGACTTCAATCACCCTCATATCTATTGGAGGGACAATACAGCAGGGCATAAGCAATCCAGGAGGTTCCTAGAATGCATGAATAACAACTTTCTTCTCCACATGACAGAGGAGCCAACAAGAGGTGCCATGCTGTATCTTGTTCTCACCAACAAGGAGGGGCTGGTGGGGAATGTGAAGCTCAAGGGCAGCCTTGGCTGCAGTGACCATGAAACGGTGGAGCTCAAGATCCTTAGGGCAGTGAGGAGGGTGCACAGCAAGCTCACAACCCTGCACTTCAGGAGAGCAGACTTTGGCCTCTCAGGGACCTGCTTGATAGAGTATCATGGGACAAAGCCCTGGAGGGAAGAGGGGTCCAAGACAGCTGGTTAGCATTCAAGGATCACCTCCTCCAAGCTCAGGAGCGATGCATCCCAACAAAGAGGAAGTCGGGCAAAAACACACAGAGGCCTGCATGGATGAACAAGGAGCTCCTGGAAAAACTCAAACAGAAAAAGGAAGCCTACAGAGGGTAGAAGCAAGGGCAGGTAGCCTGGGACAAATACAGAGGAACTATCTGAGCAGCCAGGGATCAGGTTATGAAAGCTAAAGCCCTGATAGAATTAAGTGTGGCCAGGGACATCAAGGGCAACAAGAAAAGCTTCTATAGGTACATCAGTGATAAAAGGAAGATGAGGGAAAATGCAGGCCCTCTACGGAAGGAAATGGGAGACCTGGTTACACGGGATATGGAGAAGGCTGAAGTACTCAAAGATGTTTTTGCCTCAGTCTTTACCAGCAAGTACTCCAGCCACACAGCCCAAGTCACAGAAGGCAAAGGCAAGGACTGGAAGAATGAAGAAGTGCCCACTGTAGGAGAAGATCAGGTTCAAGACCATCTAAGGAACCTGAAGGTGCACAAGTCTATGAGACCAGATGTGATGCCTCCAGAGGTCCTGAGGGAACTGTCAGATGAAATTGCTAAGCCACTATCCATCATATCTGAGAAGTCCTGGCAGTCCAGTGAAGTTCCCGCTGACTGGAAAAGGGGAAACATAACCCCCATCTTTTAGAAAGGGAAAAAAGGAAGACCTGGAGAACTACAGGCCAGTCAGTCTCACCTCTGCGCCCAGCAAGATCATGGAGCAGATCCTCCTGGAAACTGTGCTCAGGCACATGGAAAATAAGGAGGTGACCAGTGACAGCTGACATGGCTTCACTAAGGGCAAATCATGCCTGACAAATTTGGTGGCCTTCTATGATGGGGTTACAGCATCGTTACAGAGAAGAGCAACTGATGTCATCTACCTGGACTTGTGCAATGCATTGAACACTGTCCCACACAACATCCTTGTCTCTAAACTGGAGAGATGTGGATTTGATGGATGGGCCACTCAGTGGATAAGGAATTGGCTGGATGCTTGCATTCAAAGAGTTGTGCTCAATGGCTCAATCATATCATAGAATCATAGAATGGTTTGGGCTGGAAGGGACCTCAAAGATCATCTAGTTCCAACCCCCCTGCCATGGGCAGGGACACCCTCCACTAGACCATGTTGCTCAAAGCCCCATCCAGCCTGGCCTTGAACACTTCCAGGGAGGGGGGCATCCACAACTTCTCCAGGCAACTTGTTCCAGTACCTCACCACCCTCACAGTAAAGGATTTATTTCTAACATCTAATCTAAATCGACCCTCCTTCAGCTTAAACCCATTACCCCTTGTGCTGTCACTACACTCCCTGATAAACAGCCCCTCACCATCTTTCCTGTAGGCCCCTTCAGGTACTGGTAAGCCGCAATTAGATCTCCCTGGAGCCTTCCTTTCTCCAAGTTGAACAATCCCAACTCTCTCAGCCTGTCAATGTCCAAGTGGAATTGTTCAAGGCCAGGTTAGATGGGGTTTTGAGCAACCTGGTCTAGTGGAGGGTGTCCCTGCCCATGGGTGGAACTGGATGATCTTTAAGGTCCCTTCCAACCCAAACCATTCTATGATTCTATGAAATCAATCATGACATATATTTGATCTCAACAGGTTTGAGCAGGACTTAAACATTTAACAGAACATTTAAAAAAATTCACTCAGAAAATGTTTTTGTATTTGATTTCTTGATCACAAAATTTCAAAAATCTAATTCCACATGCCATAGGGATTATAAAGCCACGCCATCCCTCCCCTTCTCTGAGCTAATAAAGTTACACCCCCAGTACACCAACTCGCTACTATTTGCTGGTCTGAAAAGCGTCATACTTTGCTAATTTCACTCCCAGACTCTCGGTCTGTAAGAGCTCTGACTATCTGGCAAAGCAGAGTCTCACAATAACCACATTATTTAGGTCAAGAGCAAGTGATTAAAGAAAAAGGATGGAATGCCAGTGATAATATTCAATGGATTTCATAGTTAGTCCAGGGCCTTTCAGCCTGCTTCAGACAGGAGCACTAAAGAGCAAATTATATTTAAGAAAAAAAAATACTGACAGCTCATCAATTGATTTTCATTGAAAATCCTAAGAAAAATTAATAAAGAAGTTAAGCTGCTGAAATACAGTTTCACCAATTAGCTTAATGTCAGAGAATTCTAATTAGGCGCCTTGAGATTGCTATTTAGCGTTTAAGCCTTTAGAGTGCCAAATTCTCCCTTTCACACAAACTGGTTGCAAAATTAAAGACATTAGGCAGCCTTAATTATATTATCAGAACAGCTGGGATTAGGCAATCTCTGAAGTCAAGGCGGTATTCTTTTGTCACAGGGTAGAAATCCCTTGCTTTCCAGGGTGCCGGATTTTGGTGCTGTTCCATATCTCACCCATACAAAGCAAGCTGCATTAGAAACAAAAAAAAATGAGGACAAAGAACAGAGTAATGCTTAGCAAATAATGAACACATTAAGGAAAGAGAAAAGGTAGGTGAAAAGATTAAGCCTGAAATCGGTAGGTTTTGCTAACACCTCAGCTGGCACCTGGCCTACCGAGCCTCTAGTGGCAGAAAGACTAAGAGAAAGCTCTGTAAACCAGCTTGGCTAGTGGATACAACTCTGTTATCTAAAGCTAAAGCACATTTCGTACTCTCTTGTCCCATGGGGTGTGAAATTAGCAGCTATTGTTTTCACACATTTTTATAAACACAATGCCTTTTATGTCTTTACATTGTTTAGATTGCTATGTTTTTCTCCTCACATGGGAATCTTTTCTTTTTTATTCTTTATTCAAATTTTAAATCAACAGGATTTTTATTCCAGGAACACGCTGGCATTAAAAAAAAAAAACAAACCACCAACCATTTTATCCACACAAAGTTTAGCTAAAACAAACATTTAGAAACTGGCAAAAAATCTCTACACTTTTTAGTCTGTAATCCAATCAAACTAATATTACACCGATAACGTGGCAGAGAGGAATTCAACTGTTCAGCTTGAAATGAGCTTTTAAAATACCACAAGGAAACCAGAACTACTCTTAACCAAGTGTTACAACCCCAACTGCATAGTTCGCCTTGATGTAGGAAAAAATACGCATTGGCTTTGTTATGATGATCCTCCACATTTAAAACCTCTTCCCAGTTAATTTAAAATTACTTTGGTTGTTAACATCTGTGTGAGCAGAGGCTTTTTTTTTTTTTTTACAGCTTGTAGAAAACCTTTTACCTGCTCCACTTTCTATCTCTAAAAATACTAGGAAAAAACCAAACTACTCCTTCAATCCAGTTAAATAAGAACAATACGATGACAAAGCAACAACTAATTTTACCAATTACAGCCATCCTGAACTACAGCAACAACATTACAGCAGAAACCAAATAAATCCATTACAGCTTAAAATATCTTCCCCATTAGAATACTGCACTAATGTCCTCTTAGGGGTCCTGACACTTCAGAAATATGTTCTGCTTCAGCACAAGAGTAAAAGTTTGAAGAACGGTCAACATATAAATTTGAGAAAAGGACATTTTTTTTTTCTGACAGGTTAAGAGGGTTTTTTCCCCTTGTATTTGTGTGTGTAGAGTGTGATCAAGAGTGTCATCTTAGTTTTTTCAGAAAACTAGGAAGCAAAGCACATGTTTTTACTCTGAAATGATTGCACACTCTGCATGTGTGTTCACATGTGTGTGTGAAGGACAGGGCAGGGTGGGAAGGAGAACAGGAACATGAGACAATATGCAAGCACCCATCTTAAAAAGTACAAGAAGGTGAGAATTCCTAGTGGATACGAACAAAAAGGAATGGATATTGTTACTTGAGCTGCAACAGAAATCCCAGTACAAATTATGTGGGGAGCAGAGATGCATAGCTTCTCCAGCATGGTGCATTATGTGTACTTGTCTGAATTTCTGAGGGATGATCAATAACCAGAGATGATACTGACTGCCAAAACTCCAACTTAAAAGTAAATACAGAGCACAGCAAAGAAGTCCAATCCTAATCTAAATTGGTTAATCAAATAACCACACGTGGCAAGGAAAAATACATGCCACGGTAACTAGGCAGTTCCTTCTCAGGAGAATGTAGTTTGGCCAACAGCTGTGAACTGCCACTCTCTCTACAAAAGAACGGTGCCAGTCAGACACCTCAAACCATTCCCTCCTTCACAGCCTTTTGTTACTGCTTCTACCTCCGGTGCCAAAATTCTGCAAGCAGAGAAGTCCATGCAGTCCACTTTCATCGGTCGCTCAAGTTAACTGTAAACCACTTACTTTGTTAATTCGTGCTACTCTAGAGGCTAGAAAGACAGTTGACAACAAATAAGCAATCTTATGGGCTTTTCCAAATTACAGGAGGCTTGAGTGGCTGTTCTGTGAGCTGCTACACAAGCTGGGCTCTCCATAGTAGGACAGCCTGGATCTGACATGCAGGTGACAACTTGGCCCCAGTTTATTCCCTTACCCAGTTGCCTAGAGGGGGACACTGGAAGATGGATCTTACTGCTGCCTTCTTGGCACTAACAATATTATAATGGAACTAGAACTGATGCTGTATTTACAATGCTCTGTCCTTTTATCTGGTATAAAGAGGCAGTACGGAAGTGAGAATACCATTTATTAGTCTCAATCAGGGAAGCATAACTATGAGTTAACACAGAAAAGCCAACAAAAATAGAATGAGAGGAAAAACACTTCAATTGAGAAGACAGGGATGCTCCTTATTCTGCATCTTTTAAAAACAGATAGTAAACAAAACCCTAAAAGAGCACTTTGCTCTGAAGTAAAAACTCACCTGCCCTGCCAACTCCAATCGTTTATTTCCATAGTAGTCTCTGTCATCTACTTTATTTTCTCCTTGAGCCAAAATTACTCTGCGCACCATCACTGCTGTGTATATGCACTTGGCACGAAAATTGAATTCCTTCACCTGTAAACAAAAAAATATTGATATTTCAGGATCAGTTCCTTAGTTCTTACTCAAACACATCCATTTAAGTCAATGGGTAATCTGGGCTGACCGAGGAGTTACAAAAGGAATCTGCGCACTTCACCTTCTTAAAAAAATGCTAAAAGTAATATACATTAGTGACACTGAAACAAATAGTAAATGAAAACAAATCAGAGTAAAGGTATAGGTCATGAGAATAAGGTCCTGAACTAACAGCTGATACTGCCTGGCTATGCAGAAAAAATGCATAGTATGATAAGTAGTTCAATAGTACAGCATTTCATAAACATACAGATTATTTTTGACTCAATCCAAATCTTCCCCTTTATTTTGAGGATGATTTACTTTATCTCAGCTACAAAGCAACCAAAGATGTTGTTCCCTTCCAAAAAAGCTCACACCACAATTAACCACAGAAATTTACTCCTGTTAAAACAAAGCAGCATTACATACAAGAACGTGGGTCAGAATAGTTGATGCTAGCAGTTCTCGTGCTTCTTCCATCTTTGTTTTCTTTGGGCCTCCCCACATCCTTTGCCTCCGTACTTTGTTTCCAATGTACTTCAATGCCTGCCAAGTGGGGGAATTAACTGAGTTAATATGAGAATTGTAACCTATACAAACATTCACACAAAAGGAGATCTGTATGTATTCCTCAATCAGTGCCATCCCACTAGCTGCAGATGATACAAACTCCAAGCAAAGTGCAAAAACCCAAACACTTAGGTGATGCCAACAAAAAAAAAATCTTGAAAATGGACATAATTGATTATAATTAAATATACAACATATTGTTTATCATATGTTGGTTATGATTGGAATGAGAAGTGGTGAAAGAGCATGATTATTACAATATTAAAAGAAAGGGGATTGCAGAGATATAGGAAAAAGGACTATATAAATTCCAAAGATATCACGTTTATTTAATTTGACTTTTCACCTCCAGTTCTTTTCTGTACTTGCTAAGTTTCATTCAGATATTAAACTGTGAGGTGGCACTCACTGTTTAATAGGCACAAATGCTACTGTGTGGGATCCACATCTGCCTCCAAAAGCACCTTGCAATGATTCATGGATTCCACTCTCCTACCAGTTGTCCAAGAAATGGAATCAATCTGCAGAATTCAGGGTTGGATGAGTCAAACTATCCAGGTCGACACAGGAAGTTCCTGTCTGGAAATGAAGCCATGCCCCTATGCCAAAAAATTACCTTCTACACTAAATGACAGACTATCCTTTCCACCTGTTGCCTTCTTCCCCAAATAGCTCACTTTCATTTGATTTGACATTTCTTGCACAGACTAACTTCCCTATTTCTGGTCTTCTACTTTCCTGGATGCTTCACATTTCTCTATGTTCCTCCAGCATCATCATTTTACTCTTCTGACTGAATTAGAAAGGCCTTCATGCTACCTCTAACCCCAAAAAGCCCCAAAACATGCAAACTAGAAAGAGGTTCACTTTACAACACTCAACATTACACATGGAAAGACTCAATAAAGTTTACTATGAAATAGCAGAAATAAGACTAATCTTCAAAGCTTTTTCTGGCAGATTAATATGTACATGATGGAAATGGTGCCAGCAAAATGGCCTGTGTTCTGATTAATTCAAAAAGCATACAAATGAAGAGAATTCTGGCGAGTCTTTAGCAGGATGGCAAGTGGCTGTTATTGTGGGCTTTATACAAGAGATTAGAATTGGAGGAGAACATCTACTCTCAATGAAATGGTCGTGTTCACATCAATGGGGCTTCTGCGAAATGCAGCATGCAATTCCTTTATAAAATGGGAATCATCCTCAACAAAAAAAATCTAATCTTAGGGACATCACTATTTGTCACATACATTAAAACATAACCCTGGGCTTTTGAAAACAAAGCTTTTCTTGACTTTTTTCAGTTAGGCAAAACCTCACTTTTTGGCAAGTCCTACCCCCTTAAAACCCCTCAGTTTAAAATAACTCCCAAAAAACAAACATCAAAACACAAAGTGTATGTTGACTGCTGACACAGCAAAGTGGTCAATACCAACTGTCTTTAGATTTTTATGGCCTCTGGCCCTGTGAAAAGACACACCTGCATCTGTGTAAAAATCTGAGCTTTCTGGCATTCTTCCAGACTAGGAGCAAATGCAGCCATCACTTGTTCCTCTGTGCCAATCATCTGTACAATCTCTTGGTCACTCTCAACACCCATGGCCTAGGAAAAGAAGAAAAGACAGAAATAGCACGGGCTTTATGTTAACTCACTGACATTTGCTTATGCTAATTTGGTATTGTTTGTCTGCATTACTACTAAGCAAGAGCTAGTTCTTCTCTAAGAAACTATGCCATCTGGCACTGGCAGCACATATTCTAGCTACGGAAAAACGCTAAATGGAAATCTTGATAAGCAGCAGGAACACACACACACTCTTTGGAGAGCTTCTTCTTCTTCACTGACAGGAGTTAAATTTTATGCTTTTTCTTAAGAAAAAATAAACACCAGGTAATAACAACCCTACATATGTAACAATGAAAACCAAGTCAGAATCTACAATAAATAAAGGAAGGTGAAATTTCTTAAAAAATTACACATGGTCTCTTACCACAAGCAATTTCGCAAACTCAGTTGACTGTGATGCAGCACGTCCTATTTGAGAAACATTTACAATTTACCTCCTTAGCTCTCTCCATTTAGAAGATGACTTCACTACACAATTCCACTTGAAAGGCATTCTATTATTTCACTGATCCTTGGACACCTTGTTAGACTTTATACTGCGGAAAAAGCTTAATAAACTAAGAAAGCGCTTAACAGGTTTAGAAAAATCTCTCTATCAGTAAGTGTTTCAAGGTGGCAGCCAGCAGTGAAGGCCTTTGTGGATTCCAGATGGTGCTAAAACTCCCCCCTTCACACATTTGCCTGGAGCTCTGCCATATCAAGACACAGAATAATCTCACTAAACCTCTTCTGGCTGAGTTATAATATGTTTCTCAGAACTTTGTGAGGAAGTTACGTTTGCATTCATATTATTCTTCAAACTGCCTGCCACAAAGACCATTGTAAATAATGGCCTATGTAGACCCTAGTATTCTGGTTCTCATTAAAAACTGGCAGTGTCCCAAAAAAGTTACATTTTCCTCAAAAATGCAAAATACCTTCCCTTCTTATTGCCTTCGTTGGGTGTCACTTTGCTTAACACCTAGCTAACGCTATCCCCTAGCAAAACCACTACTCTAATTGTGAAGCATCCAGCTTTTTTTCTTTTTTTCTTTCATTTCTTCTTTCTTTTTCAACAAAGAAATGGTCAGTTGAAGTTCTTTTAACTTAAAACTCTGTCTCTTTATCTTGTGATTTATTAGAAATTAAAAGCCATGCAAAAGTAGCACACACCCATAACAGTGTGAGAACATTCTCATTTTAGTGCAAAGCACAGATCACAATTCCACCATCTTGAACAGACTTGAGTTTCAAATCAAGACACAGTTACTTCACCAGATAAGAGTGTTTCATCATAGTTTGCTCCCACTAAGTAGTCACCCCTCTGACCTCAAGGCTCTTTTCAGAACCAGACTTTGCCCATGTGATATCACTGTAGTTCATATCTCTGTTTTTCAAATATTATTACGCTTCCTCACCCTTTTAAATAAGGTCACACAGTAGTTAAAAACCCCAGCAGAGAAGTTAAAATCCTTCATGACCTGAGAGACAGAGTCATAAGAAAGTCTACAAAAGCATGAAAGCTTCACAACAGTCATTTTCCATGTGTCTAGGACTTAACAGCTGACCAGCAAACCAGTTCAGGAACCACAACTGGACTCACACAATTATTGCACTTAGCTTACAGAAGAACAAAATTTTATTAAGGGAATCTTTGTGCCATTCTAGGCACATATACCAGGAACAAATTTATCTAAGGCACATCACATGCAAGCTGATATGATATCACCCTATTTCTGTCCACCACCTTAATTTTAGAATGGCAACTAGATCATAAGAGTCATGTAAAAAGTGAACAAAACAAGTCGGGGAAAAATAAAAGTCTACCTGCAGTTTTATTATGCACTTTTGTCCACTGAAAAACAGAAAGCCACAGTAAATAAAAGAGGGTTGATGATTTCTTCTAACTTGATAAATTCTCTGATCAAAAGTCTGATGACAAGAAGACGAGACTAGGACATATCATTATGGCCGTGTAGATTTTCTATTTGAAGTCTGTAGCAGCAAACTCTCTTGAGAATTCTGAATTTGTGTGTGGGGAAAGGCTGAGGTCTGCCACCAAACAATGTATGGTTAGATAAGTGCAAATTGGGGGAAATTAATTAAATTATGAGTAATGACTAAAAACTTAGGCAAATGACTGAAAAAGATGTGCTGATACAATAGCCATTTAATCTCCTCTGTACTCTCAACAATCATGGGCAAAGTTGTACACACAAATCCACCTGTATGCAACACTAACAGGACAAACAACAGGCCCATGCTGGTATCAGATATATTTGTAATCTTAACACTTTCTTTTTTTAGTAAATTTGGCCCTGATGTTGCACTTCTACAAAAACAAAACAAAAAGCACTCAGGAACTGGCCTGTAACATCACTAGGATAGTAACAAAATATTCCTGGGGCTGTTGCTTGTGTTACAGAAACACCAAGAATACGCAAAGTAGGAATGGGTTCTATGTTTAAAGTGCTCCTGATCACAGGACAAAGCTGAGGGAAAGGGAATTAACATAAAAGCAAAGCAGGAGACAAGATTGAGTCTTGGGATCGAGTGCACTCTCAGCAAGTTTGCCGATGACACCAAGCTGTGTGGTGTGGTCAGCACATTGGAGGGAAGGGATGCCATCCAGAGGGACCTTGACAGGCTTGAGAGGTGGGCCCACGCAAACTGCATGAAGTTCAACAAGGCCAAGTGCAAGGTCTTGCACATGGGTTGGGACAATCCCCAGCACAACTACAGGCTAGGTGGAGAATGGATTGAGAGCAGCCCTGAGGAGAAGGACTTAGGGGTGTTGGTGGATGAGAAGCTCAACATGACCTGGCAATGTGCACTTGCAGCCCAGAAAGCCAACTGTGTCCTGGCCTGCATCAAAAGAGGTGTGACCAGCAGATCGAGGGAGGTGATCTCCCCCTCTACTCCACTCTCATGAGACCCCACGTGGAGTACTGCATCCAGCTCTGGGGGCCCCAACATAAGGACATGAAGCTGTTGGAGCAAGTCCAGAGGAGGGCCACAAAGACGATGAGAGGGCTGGAGCACCTCTCCTGTGAAGACAGGCTGAGAGAGTTGGGGTTGTTAGCCTAAAGAAGAGAAGGCTCCAGGGAGACCTTACCACAGCCTTCCAGTACCTGAAGGGGGCCTACAAGAAAGCTGGAGAGGGACTGTTTACAAGGGCCTGTTGTAATAGGACAAGGGGTAATGGCTTTAAACTAAAAGAGGATAGATTTAGATTGGATATAAGGAAAAAAATTCTTCACTATGAGGGTGGTGAGGCACTGGAACAAGTTGCCCAGAGAAGTTGTGGATGCCCCCTCCCTGGAAGTATTCAAGGCCAGGTTGGATGGGGATTTGAGCAACCTGGTCTAGATAAAGATGTCCCTGCTGATGGCAGGAGGGTTGGAACTAGATGATCTTTAAGGTCCCTTCCAACCCAAACCATTCTGTGATTCTGAGATGTCCTGTTCATTTTTGATTGGAAGGCAATGTCATAAAAAGATAATTTTATGGGGAGCGTGGAGGGGAAGGAGACATTGCAAAGGGATAACTTAAGAGTAGCAGTGAAAGAATGAGGAAGAAAATGGTAGCAGGCTGTTAAAGAGCATGGTTGGAAGGCTAGTAGTCAATGAACATAAGACAGACAAGTCAAATCAAACATTCAGATTATTCAGATCATCCTGAGTTCAACTGGGAGACAGTGGTCCAACTGGGGTCAACTGCTTCCTAGGACGGGGGAGGTTCCTGCTGCCCAAAATGTGTATGCACACACGCGTGTGTGCACATGTACGTATGAGAGAGTGTGCATGAGAGAGCATGAGCCAAGCTCTTTTTCCCCCAGCTTGTGTCTTAATGATGATGTCTAGGCGTTTCCATGGCACTTCCCTAGAATGTAGTTCTGCAGTCCATCAGGCTAAATTACAGAATGGAGACAGGCAGATGACTGGATTAAAAAGATGTCAGGGAAGTTCAAGGTTGACATCACAGACAGAATTGGTCTGGAGCTTTCATAATTCAAAAGATACGAGCTATGAAACTGCAGCCATGGGAACCCATAATTCCGCAGATCCAGTAAGACCACCATTCAGCTGTTCCTCTAGAGTTGCATCTTAACAGCTCCAAGACTAACACAGGTTTGTAAAAATGAAACTCGACCTGCTGTTCAAATCTTTTGCCACAGGTCCTAGAGCTGCTCCTTATAGGTCCCACATAAAGATACTTCGCCTAGCGATTCAGGTCGTAAAATTCAGCTTTTAAGTCCCTCTAGGTTAATTATAATTCTCTTCCTTCCCCAACCAGTTTTGGTGCAGCATGCAATCTTCATTTACTTCAGCTCCCAGGACTCAGTCAACTCTACTGAATCAAGATTCCCACACCCAAAAGAAAAATAGCCCTTACCTTAAAACAGCTCTAACTCCTGCAATGCAAGGAGATCCCTGAAAAAGCAACAGCACCACCTCACCTGTAAACCTGATATTTTTCAGGAAAGAAACACCCTTGCTACACAAATATTCCACACCTCCTCTAATGCTTATTGCTATCTAACACTGTCTGAGCCCCCCCGATGAAAAGTGTGCGTGGCTCGTAGCCTGACATATTAAAAAAACCCACTATGTACAGTTCACACGGTCCTATGATCCGTGACAACTGACACACAGCTAAAACAAAGGTCTCTTGGGGTTGCAAGTCAACTCAGGACATCCTAAATACCATACTAGTTGCACGCGTATATTAACTAATGAAGTAGTGTTACAGAGTAAGCAGGAAGCAAATTAGTTGTGTCTGTTTCTCATTACAAGACAGTTAACAGTCCTTTAAAAACCTCAACAAATACCTACTTTGGGGGCAAAATTGTCCAATTTACATCACTACTTCAAACCAAAACCTGCATATATAGGGGCTGCACAAACGCTTCTGTCACTTTCAAAAAGAAAGGTTAGGGCAAAAGTGTTTAAGCTAGCACAGCCACAAAGCACTAACTCCCCCACATCTGAAGAGCAGACACTCCAAGTCTGTCCTGGAATAGTGCCAGGATCATGCATTTTGTAGGCTATCAAATTTCAGTTAGCTGTGGTCAATGTGCTAAACTTCACAAAACCGCAACTTACATGTATTTCGCACAACTAGCTGTTAAATCTCCGAACATGCCAATCACAAAGATCCTTACAGGTCTGGATGGCAGAAAAGCGAAGCAGCAGCAGGTCATTCACACTTGCAATTTAGAAGAGACTATGGATAAGGATGAACTGCAAGGCAGATGCCCCCTTTAGGGTGACCCTACACAGTCCAGTCTCCCTCACTTATCTAGATCAAGGGACCTTTACATCTACACTATTTCCACCCCTCTCCATAGCCCATGCACCTGGGTTTCCTTCCTCATCATGAAAGAAAAGAAAGGACGGGGAACACTGTATGTTCAGGTCTTGCCCTAGCATGCAACTGTGTCCATGACTCATGTCTGAAACACAAAAGTGCTCTTAGATGCTAGCTAAAGGCAGCTCTTTATGAATTTTAGGCTTCAGCTCTGTCAGTGGGTGGTGTTTGTAATGCTCTCTACTTCACAGTCCTTGCTTTTGATGAAGGTGTCTAAAGGATATTAGTACACCTTCACTTTACAGTTGCAGCAGCGTTAAATTCACATTAGATCACAGATTTCCAATACTTACTTTCTTTTCTATAAAGTTACAATGATTTTGTCTATCTGATCTACATCTTAAGTCATCTGCGGGAACGCTGGGCCATTTTACACTATTGGGACTAGAAAGACAATCCAAAATTGCCCAACCTTCTCCCATGGGTGCTCAGATAGTCCCTGACAAAAACTGTCCCCTCTAGCTGGCCCATGCACAGGATAGCAGCCCTCTACCAATTACTAGTCATTTTCTTAGTCAAAACACAGAGGTCTGTGGAACTTGGTTGCAGCCTGGATGCTGGTCTGGGAGGAAATGCACAGCAATAGTTTTTTGCCATTGCTTTCTCAGTTTATTTTTTTAATTGGAAATTATACAAGCAGCTGCTACAATAAAAGTTAAGGATGCAAAGGTAACCAAAACTTCAGACCTTAGATTGTCTGTACAGCTTAACTTTGCCCCTTGCAAATGTGTATCTCTACAGTACAAGAAGCAGAACACTTATTAGTAACAAGGAAGACCCATGCTGCATACCCAAGGCTTGGGTCACAGCAAAAAGGAATTTTCCTTGCTTTTCCAACAAATTTCCTATGTCTAATACTGCCATGTGAGAGAGCTGAGGCTACATGGGGATCCCTAAGTTAGAGATTTTCCAGTTTCAAGGCTATAGCATTTGTAACATTGCTTCTAGTAATTAATTACAACAAAGTAATACTGCATTACTGCAATACTCAAGAAAGAAAGAAAGATCAGAGGCTAGTGCCTGCCTAAGAATCCACTGAAAAGACTATCTGGGATTTTTAGTTTCTAGCTGGAGATCCATCAAAAGTGGACAGAAGATCCCTGAAGTTCACATGTCATTAAAGAAAAGGTAAGGAAAATGACCACTCATGAGTACAGTTAAGTGTGGACAAGAATGGAACATTCAGAATAGTTAAAATAGGTGCTACTGGATTAAATAAATATAAATCGTTGAAAAGCACTACTACCAAGAACTTCTAACAACTGTAACCCCATATTCAATAAATAAATGAAAAATTATGCAACACTATCTAGATATAAAAGACACATACAGGCGGGGGACAACTATAGCAAGCATTGTCAGAAGATGATCAAATAGTCAGTACAATGCTGCTTAAAAAAAACCAAAACACCACCACCTCCTCAGACTTAATAACCCAGAGCAGTTACTCTTCTGTGAGCAGGTATTTATCTACACCAGCAGGGGGTGACAAAATGTAATAAAAGTCTTTAAGTGAAGGTGGAATCCAGCTGTTTGGAGCAAATGGATTAAGAGTGACATTAACACTTTCCTGCAACAGGAAAGTTGTGAACTTAATCCTGACACTTTTCTGCCCACAAATAATTTCTCAACCTCCTTTAACCCTGGTCACTAAAGCCAGATGATCTCCTCCAATTACTTGAAGAGATTAGCTTAATCAGAGATAACAGACATTTGTTTCTCATGTCTAAATCCAATTATAAAAGTATTTTCTTGTATCAAACCCAAAGCACTTCCTACAAGAAAACCAATTCTTACAACTCTCAATCAGCCAAAAAGCTGTGGTAATACAGCTGTGGTAAGTCTGTAGTTGTCAACGCCAGCGGTGCTGGCAGAAACTGTTTGGATGCTGTGAGCAAGTGCTGCCCTCTCCTGGCAATTTATTTCCTCGAGTGATTACCACCTCCCCAAACTTTCTGTGCTGTAAACCATTACAGTGAAGATGAAAAGGGAGCTATAGAACTTACTTCCATTGGTTGCTAGATACAGTCAGAGGCATTTTTGTGCCCTAAGCCATCTTTTCTGCGAACAATGCCTCCAAGACTGCTGCCCAATTTCCTTCTGCACACGTACAGGGCACCAGGCTGCAAATCCACAGGCAGCAGCGAAGACTACAGGACAGGACGGAGCTACCAGCTGTTGGGAGTACAGGTCCTAGCCCAAGGCCTGGCCATGCCCTGCCGTCTCCTCCAGCAGTGGGACAGTGCATGTCCACCCACCACCTTTACTAGCTGTAGCCCATGCATTCGACTGCACAGACAGATGGGCTACCAGCCTGCTTCCAGTCCTGTTGGACAGCTATGGAGCAGTCATCGTTATGCCTTCAGTTGTTTGCACCCTTGAGTTAAAATGAGAGAGAGGAAGAGAGCAAAAGAAAGCAGTTCTGGCAGTTTCACAGGCAATGAGGGCCAAGTCATGACACTGTCACCATCTTAGCTAGCCAGGGCAAATACTCCCCCAACTCCTGCCCAGAATCAGGGGTGGATGCCTCTCACAGCCTTTTGTCAGTCCCGCCAGGGATCACTTCAAAGCTACGTTGCCTGTATATGCATTCACTGCACTGAAGATACTAGTGAGCATTCCTCAATCGGACAGGGATTCTGAAGTGAAAGACTGAGGCAGAGCTCATTCACAGGGAAAGGAAGTAAACTGTCAAGAAATAAAAGCCACTCTAGTAATCTTAAAGGATTAACGACTAGGTCTAAGAATTGCAAGACTCCCCCAAAAGCTATCAGTTTTGTTTAATGGTTATAACTGGAAGTCATGTGTAACGAGCTCATGGCTGTTATATCCCTGCATCTGCAATGAAGAGTGTTGAGCTTCTCAGCAGTGCAGAAGTTGAAGGGAGGAACAAAACCAGAAATGAAGACCCCTAACACAAGTTTGAACACAGTTCACAACAAAGGAAACCAAAACCCTTCTGACTT
Organism: Grus americana; assembly: GCF_028858705.1. NCBI lineage: Eukaryota > Metazoa > Chordata > Aves > Gruiformes > Gruidae > Grus > Grus americana. Next base: position 61,412,208 of record NC_072852.1, read on the forward strand.
TCTGTAGCAACAGGACACAGGCAGCAGTGCAGAGGGACCTTACAAAGCAGTAGGGGTAGCAGCACTTGTCTTGGCACAGCAATGCTCTCCTTGCAGAAAAATGCAGCACTTTTTCTCTTTTTTACTGTACAAGATGACTTCCCAGGAGGAAAAAAGTTTGCATTCGCTAAGCCCTGCCAAGTCCTTCTGTACATATTAACTTCTCAGAGCTGCTGCTGATCTTCAGTCTTGAGCTACTGTACAGCTTGCTTTTTTTGCCTTATTTTTTCCCCCAAATCAACAGTTATATTACCTTAAATATGATAGCAATAGGAATATCTTCTGAGAGAGTGTTATGCCTCAGGTAAAATCTTCCTTGTTTCACAATCATATTTGTTCTGCTCTTCTTCTCATGAGTGGAACTGAAGTTAAAAAAACATATTATGTCCAAAAGAAAATTTGCACTGACTCTCCTAGAATTTTCTGTATAAAACTTATCAGGCTTGAGCAATCTTTCAGCTGAATTAATCCCACTTTCTCCTCTTTTAAAAGTTACATGAAAACAGCCAGACATCACCCCATAACTTCAAGTTAATAGGGGATTATCACCTGTGAGGGCAAAGGTCCATATTTGACTTAAGTAGAAACCTGTATTTTAAAAAATTATATTTGCATGCTTTTATAATCAACTTGGATGTAACCAGCAAGGTCAAACTGTGCACAGGTACTGTGGCAACAACAGTAATGAGGTAACAGTACTTTCTGTGGTACATTTATCCTCATCTAGGCTTACTGTGGAACAGTAAAGTAGCTAAGAGAGATGCACGAGAGGTCTCTGGAGAAGAAAAAACAGTCCTCACACTGAATATTGACAAGCACCGTATTATACCAGTACTCAGCTTAAAAACAAAACCAAAAGGCAAACAAAATATAAATAAAGCTCAGTTGAGGAGGAAAGGATAAATTTAGACTACCTTGCCATTTTCAATAATTTGTGTAGGACAAAAATATTTGATTTTTGTTTTCTCAATTGCCTTTAAAAGCTTTTACACCAATTTCATTTAGAGTCAGACAAACAGTTACATCCTACTTCCACTATGGTAACTTCATGTTACTTGCTACAAAATTGAGACCAAACACCATCAGTTAGGAGGTATACTTTGTTATGTTAAAAATTTGAACTTGCTTTTCCTAGTCTGGGATGAATCCTGAAGCACATTAGCAACTCCCACTGATTTTTGTGGGAATACTGTACTAACTGATTTTGGGACTGATGTTTTGGCTTATAAAATGACAGTAGCAAGAGAGGAACGTTGAATGACTATAGTTTTTTCCCATTAAACTATACTAGGAAGAAAACTACACAGCTACTTCAACTACAATGATGAACTTTTAAAGCTCTGGGTTTATCTCCTTTATGTAATTGCAGGCATTTACCATACCTGGTAACAGAAGCGCCAACTGTGCCTTTTCTATCAGCTTCCACAATGATTCTGTTTTTGGATAACTGCTCTTGAATAAGAATGACTTTCTCTACACCTTTAACAATGAAATAGCCACCTATTCAATAGAAAAGAAAGATTTTGCATGTCAGTACCTTTGCACCTTACTCGCCTCCTTCAATATTCTTTGAATATAAATTATTAGAAAGTAAACACTAAGTACACAAAGGACAAAACAAGAGAGTAAATTCTCCCATAAAAGAGTACAAAACTCTGTGTGAAACCTATGATAGCAACAAAAATGTTCCACTAGACTAAACAGAACTTTTGCTAGAATCACACATACTATTTAAGATCTAAGACTTTATTTGGGAAGTACTTGGATGGAAAGAACTCACAGGCAGACCAAAAACTGTAAAGCTGTAAAAAACCCCCACCCAGATCTGTAATGTAAACATACTTACTAAAAGATATTATAGAATTGTTAGTTCTACAAATTAGGTAAAAATATTGCCTGCCAGAAGAGTATATCATAAGGATGTCAAAAAAGAACTGGCCATTTCAGATGCTTGGTATCAAATAAAAAGTCTTCAGTAATTACTGACTTGCTCTCTCCAGCACTCCAGTGAGAAACTTATTTGTTATTACTTTTAAAAATATATTTTAATGCCCTTGTTGTGTCTAAGACAATATAAGGAATCTGCACATGAGCCACGTTGGTTTCCTCTCTTAAATCACAGCTATCTATTAACGCTCCTCCAGCACAGCATGTCACATCACTGTACCTTGCCACCGCAAGCAAGCACAGCACATGTCCAGTGCATGATTCAAAGGTAGCAGATAAAAAAGATGTTTCTTGTTATAACCCTTCATCTCCTCTCTACATGTCAAATATTATCACGTAAGACTTTATTTTTGCTTTACAAAAGGCAGGAAATGAGAGATCCCACTCTGGAGGACACCATTGTACCTCACTCTCTCCTTCCACTTCATTTTCATGAACAAACTCCATCTCTATTCCCATATAACACATCACTGTACAATACTACATATATGGTGTATTTTTGTGGTTGAAAACTCTGTCTGCAAATACCAACGCTTAATGTTGTCAACCATTTCTTAATATTTTCAAGAGGCTGTCGGTGTCTTTTAGTTAACAAGCATACACTTGAGAAGTTCCCACGACAACTTCACAGTGGCAGGAAACATACCAATGGGGTATTTCCTTACTGAGAAAGATTTAAAACTGAAAGTACAGATGGGAAAAATGAATGTGAGTGCAAACGTACCTGGATCTAAAGGACATTCATTAAGTTTGGCAAATTCTGCTGGAGTTTTCCCAGTAAGAACACAATTGGAGCTACGCAGCATTATAGGCATTCTGCAAAAAAAAAAAAATCAGTTACACTTTTACTTTAGATTCAGATATAAAAATATGAATAGTCAAATTCAGAACAAAAAATATGCTGAACAAACTGGACAAAACATGTTTAAGGTAATTAGAACACATGTAAGCTATGAACAACAGGTTTTTCCTTTAATCCTACCTTATTTCATTGGACATGTAGTTTGAAGAGACCTGAAATTGGACATCTACTGGCAGAAACTGTAGACTTCCTATTTAATTTTTATGCAGCTACTACAGGCATCCATGACAAGCATAGTCACCAAGGCCAATGATTATTCATGCAAAGACTCCTGATCCCCAAAACCAGCACAGTCTGCACTGAAGAACATACCATTGCAGATCCACTGTTACCAGTTTTACTATGGAAAAAGCTAGTTCAGATCTGATTTCCCACACTGCAATCACACCTTCTGGCTGCAGACAGACAGTACCTTTAATACACAACCTAGGCATGAAGTTTCCCCAGTATTAGCTCCGTTTCTCTGGTGTTTTCGCACAGAAGCCCGCAGCAAGCATTTTGTGAAGCAACATGAAGTGGTGGAAAAATATTCCAAGAAACTAAAAAAATCTTCTATGCTTAGGAAGGGGAAAAAAGAGAAACTAAACATGCACAGACTGGATACAGGGCAAAATTTCTCTACTATGAGGACAGTCAAGCAGTGGAAAAAGCTGCACAGGCAGGATGGGCAGCCTCCATCCCATAGAGGACTTCAAGACCTGACAGGATAAAGCACTGAACAACCTAGTCCACAAGATAAAAACAGCTTATCACTACACCTACCAAAAGGCCTCCATGCCCTTTAGTGTCTTCTACAAAAATGTGGACTTTTGATCCAACTTACAGAATTTCATTGCTTGGTAGACAGCTTTGCAAGACCTATGTTCCAGGTAAGTTCTTAACATAAAGGTTAAATATTGACTCGCTTAATTGTATTTGCTGAGACATATTTTGACAAAATTAAAAGTGAATTCTATGCATCTATTTGCAACCTCAGAGATATTTCATTCAAAATTACTCCAAGAAAAATTAAGAAGTGGCAGCTCTTGCTAACGAAGCTATATTTCTTTCATTCAAATCTTATAAATTTAATTTCTTGGCCATTTTCATATTATTGTAACTCAGAAGAAAACTGATGAACTCAAATGTCTGTATTTTTGAAGAGGATAAAAGGCTATTTTGTCACCACAGTACTGCATACAGATAACCTACTTGCTTCAGTCATTTCACTGAGAAAGTGTTTCCTAGAGATAAGAAGCTTCATGTGACAATCAGAATCTTGTATCACACACACGATAAGCCTAATGCATTGGCTATTTATATCAGAAACAGTAAGCAGTTGGCATAAGGAAACTCAAAATGGAGTATGTAAATGCCATGACTGAAAACTCCAGTGAAACAGATGTCACCAAGTATCTAGTATTTATTTCACTTGCAAACAATAAAGTATTTTGCAGCTAACATAGGACACCATAGTAAGTCATTCTCCATTTTGAGCACAGGATCTATTTTTAAAATATCTGAAGCTATCAGAAAGAATGGGAAGAAAATAAAAAATGAAAAAGGGAAAATAAAGTTATTGAATTTCTGTGCATAAAGACACACAAAATGGGTACACTGATTTGGAATGCTATTAAGCACTCAAAGGAAATTTTCTTTTTTAAAGACACAAAGATATTGCCCTGGGGTTTTCTGCAGTTTTCTTGTTTGTTTTGTTTCTGACACACACAGGTTATTAGTGACTCTGCCAAACAACGGAAATAAGAGAGGAAAGAACATACAGTTTTCCTGTCCCAGTCTGAACTGCATGTCAAACAAGAGCATTGTATATAGTCACCAGGCAAAAGAAACACAGTATAATACTAGGGATAGATGAGGAAAATTATTTCCCATGGAAATAATAACTGGGTATTAACAGTTTTTAACAGCAAAAAAGACTTTTTGCATGTATGCCCTTAAAACCAGTTGGATGATATAACTTTATTTTTTAATGGACACTATTTACTTTTTTTGCCATGACCTCGCTTTATAGGAGAAAGAGAAATTTAGAGGAATAGGCTTTAATGCAAGATGCAACATACTAGCGCTGTGCAGTAATTTAGTCTTTTCCAGTATATTATGGATGCTTTACAAGTGTTCTTCACACCATCATTTTTTTTTTTTTAGAGAGAGATGTAGACAAATGTCTAGGCTAGTTTTTGGTGTGCTTATTTTAGCTATAACTTATCCTTTAAATTACTGTCGTTTGTATACAAACTAATAATGTATTTTGGTGAAAATGCACATGTACTTCGATGTTTTTCTTTGCCTATAGCACACACCATGAAATAATTCAAAGGACTCAAATTTAGATGGTCTTTTAAAAACTTTTATTTTCTTAAGAAATGACTTAAGAAACTGTCACTACAGCTACAGAAGCTTGGTTTTGCAAATGCACTGCTCTGTATCAGAAAGTTTAAAATTTCACTACAAGAAATGTAGCTGCTTAAGTATCTATCTTCTCTTTCTTGTCAGTATTCCACCTTTGGTAAGATGCACAGTAAACAATCTCTGTAAGGCACTGACCTTTAAAGCCAGCAGGGTTGGTCTTTAAAAAACCTTGTCTACAAAAGACAGACGTCTTTATTGCCTTTAAAATGGAATTTTGCTTTCAACAGATGCTAGAACTGCCAGGTATTTTGCCTTTTTGGTATGGTTAAGTGCTTATTTTTCTCCCTAAGGCACATTATTTTTAATTTAAGAAATTAGATGTCCTTCACAATACTAATAACCTCAAGTTATTTGACAGTCTTTAGAAAAACAAAACCAGCAAAAAATCCTCAACATTTCTCCACAAAGCTCAGCCTTGGCTCTAAACCAAACCAATTTTAAAGGAGAGCTTAACCTCGTACGGAAGAACTAATGCTTGCTTTACTGGTTTTACCATCCACCTTCCACAGAAGTACGTGTACATATTATGTATGAAAGACTGAGTAATTTGGCTACAAAGCAGACATGATCATTTTCATTTTGCAATAATGCGACTTGCAGATCCACTATTCTTTCATATATTTCCCTCTTTGGTTTTATATCAATACAAACATAGACAACATCCATCCTTATATCCATCCTTCTTTGTAAGGAAATAGACGTCCAGAAGCTTTTGCAAAATAAAAATCTTATAACAGAACCTACCAATCACATCCTGTACAGCTGTTCATCAATATTTGCCTGCTCATTGTTTCTTTTAACCAGGAAGCAAGGTTAGCCTACATTTATTTTGCAGCTAAAACTCTTCCCAACACAGCAGCAAATTAAAACTAATACCAGAAGTTCGACATATGGTATCTTACCTCCCAATGGGTAATGCATTGCGTATGATCCTCTGGCTACCTCGTGTATATTCAATGTCCACCGTAATTGGGGCAGAATATGTCATGTCCCTCAGGCGGCACTAAAAGGAGAACAGTCATATGGTTAGATGTTGGCTTACAAGCTGAAGAGTCTCTCTCAAAACATCCCAGGTTTGCCCTGTCTTCTGTAAGTGCTCACAAAGAAAGCAGGCAAAGCGAAGCTTGACCAAGCTCTTCACAGTACCTAGACTTTGTTTGACAGAATCTCCTGTTTAAAAGAAAATCAAAAAACCCCAAATACAATTATTGTGATGTTTCAAAAGCAGCCAGTGGATCTGTGTCTTCAGAGGACAGCACTGTAGAGCATAACTTCTAAACTGTTTATTTAATTAAATAGGCCTAATCAGCAGAGCTGGCACAAAGACTATACTATGCCACAGGCACTGAGAGCAGTGAGCTCAGGGACATTTCTATACGAAGACTCTCAACAGCTGCAGAGTTCTGCTGTCATATGAAGTTTGATAGAAGGGAAACACAGGAGAGTAAGAGGGATACTGTGCTACCTTATTAATAGAATGAGCAAATCTCACTGTATGGTACCATTTCTGAAGATGACTTACAGAAGGCTCACTACAGTATCACTTCCTGTAAAGATTCCCAGAATTTGTCTGCAAATTCCTCAGATAGCAAGAGAAGCAGGATATATATATCTAGGACATTATATAGCTCAAGGCTCAATCATTTCAAATCCGATCTTTCTGGTCCGCTCTGCCCAGCCTCCTTCTATGACTCTGTTGCTAGCCCTTAAGGCATTGCATATCTTCATGCAAGACAATGTTTATTGCATTTGCGGAATACAACAGAGCAATTCACAACATGTAATTTGTGACCTCACTCAACATTCTATACCTTTGAGCTCCAGGATTATAGGTTTATCAGTATTCAGACTTGTACTTTTATGGTTCTGTAGTCTTTCAGTGTATTGATTATGCATTAATAAAAGGCAATTAAGATTGTGCTGTGCATTGAAGATGCAACTGTATGGAAAAATATGCCTCAGGAATCACTGGTAACTGGATGCTCCTTCTCTCCACATTAAAAAGTAAACCACTTCTCTAGTAATAAAATACTGATGTGCACCAGCAGTTTCCAAGCTGTGACTTGTAGGAAATTAAGTCCTGTCGTGCTCCCAGCAACTTCATTGAATTTAAAAGTAACTGAGAATATTTCCATTTTCTAATTACTTTAAATTCATCTGTATGAACAGTTCATGAAACTCCCATAAGAACTGCGTGAGAAGGAGAATTAGACAGCTTCATTAGTATTAGTTGGGGGGAAAAAAGGCTTTGGAATTCTTTGTGTGTGTTTTGTCCACACAAGACATATATTGAGGATCTTAAAGGTCTTTTCCAACCCAAATGATTCTATGATTCTACGATATAAAATAAGAATTACACAGTGTAATATTTTCACACTTGTATTTTTTGTATCACCTTCCATGGGGTAAATTGTCCTTAGATTAGACACCTAGAGGTAAAAGACAGGCATGACTTGACCTTCAAGGAAACCAAGGACATAAAAATTTCCAAATTGGGTTGAAAATAAGTAAAATACTCAGACCTTTATGAAAATCTGATCATCTTAGGTGTCTTTGCGAAGGAATTTTATAAGCCTCTAACAGAGAAACATAATGACATACTCAAAAGTATCTAATCTTTTTGTTTTGGGTTTGTGTTTTGGTTTTTTTTTTTTAAATTGCAGCCCTGATTTGACCTGATCAGCATCCTATTTAAGAAAATAACTATGGCCTTCATGTGTGTCTAACACACTGAAAAAAAAAAGAGAAATGATGCCCTAGCATTAAGCATCAGTGAGGATATATCTGAGATGCAAGAGCAGGTTGTTCTAAATTCAAGGTCAATATGCTCTACGAAGCATTTATTTTTCCCCTCTTCTGCATGTGCACTTTAGTTATACAGTAAGCAAGCAATTTAATACTTGCATTGTTGGATATGAGTTGCTGGCCACAATCAATTTTTTGCATGCAATTTCATATATAAAAATTATTTCTCGTTGCATTTTGTGCACATTCACATCTACTCATTTAACATCATCTAGACATTTGTGAGGTCCTGTATTACATCTAATTGCACTGTTGATGGCTGAGTTATTGGCCTTACTTAAAATCTTTCCATCAAACTAAATGAGATTTGAGTCAGGTCACTGAAGACAGAAACACGGCTATGCACAAGAGGCAGCCACTAGATGGCTTTTTTTACAGATTTACTCCCAAGCACAAAATATATTTATGAGTGCAAAGTGTGCCACATACACTAGATTAAAAAAAAATCAAATCCAACTTCAAGTATCAAGTGTACATAGCAAGGAAAAAAGCATCTGATATGTGAACTGATTTACTACGTTGACAGCAGCCTGTATGTAGGTAAATGAGTGCAAGTTCCAAGCTCAGCTCCTGTTCTGAGGCCAAAAAGAGGTTGTCAGTACCCCAATCTCAAAGCACAGCAGCAGGAGAGGAATACTTTGTTCCTGAGCAATCTCTGAAGGGAATTGAATGGCTTTAGATATGTAGAAGCAATCCTAAAAGATCCAAACCTTATCCAAGCTTATGGCTTTCTTATATGTATAGAAGCTGCCTTATATCCTGCCAAAAGCAACAGACTCTGATTTCAGTTACAGAACTATCTGTTCTCCAACACGCATCTTTTCTTCCAGAAGTACACAATCCATTTGTTAACCTACATGCTTATACCAGTGCATCAAAGTTAAATATACTCCCCATAAGGCTAACGTTCTTCTGCAGTTTTTTGTAATTTTATCAACTCCATCTGTTTCTGCCTAAAGTTTCCATGTTTGCTCTCTGACTCAGACTTAAAAACTATGAGCAAAAAATCAGAGATATGTTCCCAAAGAAGACTGCGAGGGAAAGGGTGATCTCTAGTGCAGACAGTAGCAAGGCTAATATTAAAAAGAAGTTAATAAAAACATCAAAGAACACTACATTGCAGTGTGAGGACTTCAGCTCTATCATAAGGAGAGCCACAAGATTAAGCAAGAGAAGTACTTTTCACCACTTTAATGGAAACCCACTCAAATACAGCTACCAGGAAACACTGAATACAGCTATTCACATGTCAGAAAAAAAAATAAAATTTGAAAATAAAATTTGAAAAAATATTACATGATGTTTAAATCTCTGAGGTTTCTTTCTACAGTGATGGTGGCATGCATTGTATCCTCTAATGTAGCACGCATGTACTCAAAGTTACATGCAGCTACTACCCAAGATATTCCCAAGATCAAACAAATAAGACAGATGCAAATCTTAATACCTCATGAGGTGATACAGGTCGTGTCACATTGAAGCTTTCTTCCACATCTGGAGTACCCACATAGATATTGAGGTACCTGTAATGCAAACAGTTCCAAAATAAGCATTGAGCCAAATATCTTTCAGGCAACCTGAAGGAAGCAGAATTCTACATATACTAAAAAGTGAAGTTACTTTGATTAACGTAGCTTAATTTATAATAGGCAATGATGCTTCCCAAAGTAACTCATTGTATTTGAGCTGTGTTCTACAAACAATAAACCTCAAGTCAAGTTACCTTTGCAAATAGACAAAAAGAAACTCCCCTCTGTCATTCAAGATTACTAAATTACAGAAAAATGGTGACATAAGGTACTGTTAACAGCTGGCTACTAAGTCTGCTTCACATGATTATTCTTTAAATCTTCCCATCTTTCAATGGTCCAAATAAGAGAGAAGTCATGGAAAATACTCTCTTGATTTATACCTACACAGGTGCCTATAAACATTTTATAGCCAATAACAAACCCATGAGATAGTGCACATGCTACGATGGATATGGAAATCATTTCATGCTTACTTCAAGTACCACATTGGGTCAGCATCACTTGTAACTTTTTCATTGGCCTTCATGATTTTCTTTATCTGGAGGGGGAAAAAAATAATAAAATAGAATCATGTGCCTTTTCTGAGGACTTAGAGCCACTCTCTTCCCACCAAGAAGGCATACCTCTACATTGATGAAATAGTTGAATGAGTCTATGTGCTGCTTCACGAGTCCTTTCACCTGGAAAATACATGTATGCAGCAAATAAAATTAGCTTCAGTAACATTAATCATATAAGGCAGAAATTAAGATATAAGCATTTATAAGTGCTTTTGGATCTGTGCTAAATTCTTTCAGTTGACAAACTTCTGAGAACTGCCTCGATGATCAGTCTCGTTCTACACTATACATTTCCAGGTTTACATCAGAGCTGTCATTGTCCTTTGAGTCAGAAAAGTAGTTTGGTAACTGTACAAAGTAAACACCCAATAGACTTTAAAATGCACAGAAACAAACAAGACCCATTGCAAGTCAAAATATTTTATCAGTTTGCCTTTATTTTGAAATAATTTTAACCATTTATAGTACAATTAACCATGTGTGCTGCTTGAGAAAGAAGTTGTCTGCACCCTACCAAGAACAGCTGGCATAGAGAAGAGTGAGAGGGAGAGCCAATGAGACAGAGGAGACAGAACAGAAGTGGAGTGTGAATGAGAAAAGTCAACAAGCAAGGAAACAGTCACAGGAGGGCAGGACATTCATAAAAAAAAAATCTGAGTTTGACTTGGAGGCAGGAAGAGAGAGAACATGCTCAGGGGTAATATCACACAGAACAAACAATGTCCTGTTCCCCCAGGTAATGAGTTGACACAGTACATTTCAAGGATTTAAGTTTAAGGCATTTAGAGCAATCGAAAGAAGGGGGATTATACTAAGTAAAATGATCTGGAATTAAAAAAAGATTTTGGCTTGAAGGAATACTAAGAGAAGCATTCACTTCATTAATAGATTGGCGTTTGCAGAAATAAAAGGTGTAACTATCGTAACTACAGTGCAAAATCTAGCCTCGGAAAAGAAAGAATGCTAGCTGATAATTGAAACACATGCTTACATGCTCACAGAGGGCTTTGAGCTTTGAAACATCCCATGACAACTAACATGTCACAAGACTTAAAACTTCATACAGAAAACAGATGCATTTACATTGTTCGCATGACAGGCAACAGTTCATTCTGAAATTATTAGAAAGAAATGGGAAGCTTAAAATGACAAATCCAGCTGCTCAGTGAAGCCTCCATGGGATAAGGCAAAGGAGGAATGACTCCACAGCAAAATTCTTTAGATAAGTTTCCCTAATTTACAAAAACAGTGCACATCATGTGATATAGGTAAGAAAATATTACGGATTTATTAGCATCTAGAAATCAGGCTGGTGTTTCTTTCCCATTTTTTTATGAGGTGATATCAACAGCTTTATTGAAAGAAAACTCCACTATAGAAACTGTAATGCACAACATCAGCTTTGTTTAACTGTATCACTGCTGGCATAAATAAACCAACATGCAACAGAAAGGCCAGACCACCATCAGCAGCCCTAGAGTAAAGGGCTCACTGGCTAGAAATAATGTGGGATGGATACAGCTGGCATAAAGCTATACATAATACACCTCACAATCAGCAGCCCTCCCTTTTTCACAGTCCCAAGAATTCAGACAGTATCACTAGCTCAAGCTCGTGATGGAAGTTCATGTGGTTGCCTGGAGAGACACAGATATGGGATTCATTAGGGCCCTGAAGCATCTTCACAGCCCTGAACCAAAGTGAAAACATACACAATCCATAACTGACTTCTTAACTTTGTTTTCCTGCCAGGATCAAACACTCAAGGGTGCAACAAAAAGAAAGTGCAGGTATTGAAACTGGGAAGGACAGAAATTAACAAAATGAGGCTGAAAAGAGCCTTGTTGAAGTGGGCAGCATTTCTGAAGATTGATGATGGGTGCAGAGGTGGTCGCAATTCCCTGAAGGTACCTATGCACATCACAGACTTTACTTGCTGTCTTTATGATACAATTTTCATTACTGCCTTACTCCTTCCTCACTTCCAACTGTTTGTTAGTCCTGTTATTACATCCGATGGCATTTCATATAGAACTGCACCCTCAACTAATACCAGATTATATGAGTAGCACTGACATTAAGACATTAGTAATCTCTGAGTTCAGTCAAGCTCTGACATTGATGAGAAAAGATACACATATATTCAAGCCTTTCCTTTATCTGTGGTTATATGCTTATGACAAACACAGCTACAAACCTAACACGACAGTCTCATATAAAGATGATGAATGGGGTCTCTGGGTGCCAGTGAAACTGTAAAATAATCTGGAAATATTACACCATATACATTGTTCATTCAGAATGGCCACAGAAAAATGCCAACCTCTAAAAGGATGCCTCCCCAAATTAATTTACAGATTAATTGAGAAACCAATCTATGTAAAAAGTTTATCCATAATTGCATGAACTAAAAGAAAATAATCGCAAAATCCACACAGAGGGTGAGGACAGGTATTCTGGGAAACAGCAAACTCTAGAGGAGGAGGATGTAAAGTCAGAAAGGAGGCAGAGTTTCACACCATGAAATGAATGCATTAACACTAACCTTTAGAAATGCTGGAAGAAGTCTCCATTTTTCCTGAAAACAAAAAATAGTTTGAAATAAATTTCCAAAGAGTGACCAGGCATCTAAGATGTTTGAGCTCTTTTGTTTGTTTTATTATTATTATTTTTAAACAGTAACATTATTTAAATTCAGATCCATTTTGAAAAAAAGACTGCCCAAAGCCAATCTAGATGAGTTAAAAAAAAAAGGGAGATGACTCAGATCATCTTAGTAAGCCATATGTGCTATGCAGTATTTACTCAGGATGCAATGAGACACTGTCTTTTCTAAAAGCAACTTCTGTGAGAATACGTATTTCTTAGAAAATTCCTTACTACCATGTAATAAGAACATTTAAGAACAACCAACTTTTTTTTTTGTCATGTTGACACTGTAAATTATATTCCCACCAAGGGAAGACTTGCTACAACTTTTACTTTACCGAATACACGCAAGAATCTCAGTCCTGGGAGCAGCACTTGCAGACATGAGTCCCTGTAAAACCTACCAGTATCCTAACTCCTACAAAGGTTTAGCAAAACTATCTAAACAAATTACTGACAAGTGTAAGTATATCAAGGTTCCTACAAACCTTTCCCCTTTTCTATTCTTCAGTGATCACAGGGAATATCACCTTACATCAGCCCCACCTTCTACCCCATGGCATGGGGGGGCCCACCCCACTTTTGGGATGAGAGATGCAGGTGGAGGACAAAGGTGAGGAGGACCAGAGAGCACAGAACAAGGCTGCATCACTTAGCTCCAGAAGAGAGCGTATGACAATATTCACGGACCACCAGTAATTCGTAATTTTAGTTTCACATTCAGCATTTAGAAATACATGGCAACGCTGTAGATGCGGTGTAGCGTTGTCCCTCACGGGCAGACGCACATAGAGGAGTTCACAGCAAAATACAGCACGAGGCTCTTGGGCTCCATTTCAAATGTGCTCTTCCTACATAAAAAGCCCAGTCCAGCCAGAAGGACCTGAAACACAGCCTGCATCTCCTCCCTCTCCCCACGCGAGGCAATTAGCAAACTTTAAAGGAGCTGCCGCTGAGGGCAGAAACCTCTTCGCTCGTGTTTGCGGGATACAAGCCGGGCAAACGCAGGGGCCGGAGACCGCCCCTCAGCAGGCCGAGCTCCGCTCCGTGAGGCGCAGCCCGCGGGGCAGAGACCTCCTCGCCCAGAGGCGCCGCGCATGCGCTGTAGACCCCACAGGGGCACGCGCGTAGAGAGGTGGGCTTCTTCCATCTCACCTCACCTCACCCCAGCCCAGCCCAGCCCAGCCCAGCTCCCCTCCGGCAGGGCCCGACGCCTGTCGGTCCTTCCCCAGCGGCCGCCCGCCCCAGGCCGCCGCTAACCTCCACCGTATTCACAGGAGCCGCCGCTTGCTCTGGAGTGAGGGCCCCCAGCTCCGTGGCTAGCGCCTCCATCACCAGCCCGGCAGAGAAGCTACAGCAGAGGCTGACGACGAGGGACCCGCGGTGTAGCAGCCAAACGCGTCCTCCCGCCGCACCGGCGTGGCGACCGAAGGTTCCGAGTACACGGAACCCTGGGGGAGGGGGTGACTGCAGACACGCACAGAGGAAAACGGGGCGAAGGCTCAGGGCTTTGCTAAGGGCGGTCAGGCCTCTCCCTGCCCCCTCCCAATGCCCTGCCTCCGCGTAGGAGACTTTCAGCCTTTGGGGGTGGGGGGTATGGTAACCACCCCTGCCGGCCTCCTCACCGCCCCTCCGGCACCGGCAGCTGAAGGCCCAGGAGCAGGCAGGCACGTTTTAAAAGCAGAGTGTGAAAACAAGACTTGTACGCACACGTCTGCTCTGGCTCAGGTTCTGCATGAATAAAGTTAACTGAGTTTGGTCTGGGCTGCACACATCCTGGACATGGAGGCCCAGGTTAAATGTGAGAGTAGCAATTTTTCAGACCGCTTCCATTCAGTGTCCTGCCTAAAGCGGACAGTCAGCCTGGAGAGTTTAATACGCGGCAATCCTACAACATCCTACACAGCTTTCCATCTAAGTACATGCTCACCAAGCAACTGTTTCAGTCTGATGACCCGTTACCCTGCAACCTGGTCTGTTAGCCGTGGTTAGTATGTAATCAGAAATCAATCTTACTTCCACAATAGAAAACTATAATAAATTAAAAGTGGGAGTTGGAAGATTAAGAGTTGCTTCTTACCTTTCTAAAACAAGCACCTATTAGAGTTGGTTGAGTTCTTTGCCCATTTTTTTTTATTATCACTTACTAGAAATGTAAGCTTTTACCAGACAGCACAAGTTTTCAGCCATAAGTTTTCTCCAAAATGTTTGTTCCTACTTGATAACTGGGGAGGTGAAGTTTATTCGAAGCAAATTTTTCTGATTTTACAGATTTGAAAATTCAGCACTGTGCTTTTCAGGTATGCTTTGCCTTGGGGATATTGTAAATTGTTCACAGAGGTATTACAAAAGATCAAAATCCAGACATGACTGAGTGGCAGTCATTTTAGAAATACTAGAGGTTCAAGAAACATCATGTTTGCAGCATATTCTCAGCACATTTGACCCAGGCACATGTGGTACAGCTAGCACTTCAACACTGGCTGAATTGTGCAGTTATTCTGCATAATGCTACTAAAAGTGGGGCAATACGGAGCCATCAGTCACTTTTAATTAAAAATCATAGAAGGAAAAAAAGAATGGCCATCAGCTACACATCCAGTTCTCCTGCAACCAGAAAAACTTTTAATAGTGCTAGATTCTGAGCAAGGTGTTCCACAGCTTATCTACACGTTGTAAATAAAACAGTTCAGTTGTTTTACACTGCCCACCTTTCTTTGATGCTCCTTGTTCTTGCAGCCAAAGAGACAGCAAACAACTACTTACTCTGCAGTCTTTATTGTCACTCACCACTGTGGAGATCTGGCATAGCCCTCCCCCCCAACATTTTCCAGTCTGGAGACTCTTATCTATTTAATCATTCCCAAGAGCAGAGCTATGATCAAATACACAAGTTACCTCTCTGGTGGGTTGACCCTGGCTGGACAGCAGGTGCCCACCAAAGCTGCTCTATCCCTCTTCCTCCTCCTGAGGTGGACAGGGGAGAAAAAAAATACAATGAAAGGCTTGTGGGTTGAGGTAAGGCCAGGGAAAGTCATTCACCAGTAACTGTCATGGGGAAAACAGACTCAGCTTGGGGAAATAAATTTATTGCCAATCAAATCAGAGTAGGATAATGAGAAATAAGACCAAATCTTAAAAACACCTTCCCCTCACCCCTTCCTTCTTCCTGGGGTCAACTTCAATCCCCATTTCTGTACCACCTCCCCCTCTAGCAGCACAGGGAATAGGAGTTGTGGTCAGTTCATCAGACCTTGTCTCTGCCACTCCTCCTCTTCAGGGGGAGGACTCCTCACACTCTTCCCCTGCTCCAGCATGGGGATCCTCCCGTGGGAGACAGTCCTCCACCAACTTCTCCAACGTGAATCCTTTCCACGGGCTGCAGTTCCTCACAAACTGCTCCAGCGTGGGTCCCTCCCACAAGGTGCAGACCTTCAGGACTAGACTGCTCCAGCGTGGGTCACCCACAGGGTCACAAATCCTGCCAGGAGCCTGCTCCAGCATGGGCTTCCCATGGGGTCACAGCCTCCTTCAGGTATCCACCTGCTCCGGCATGGGGTCCTCCCTGCACAGGCTGCAGGTTGATACCTGCTCCACCATCAACCTCCATGGGCTGCAGGGGGACAGCCTGCCTCACCATGGTCTTCTCCAGGGGCTGCAGGGGGATCTCTGCTCCAGTGCCTGGAGCACCTCCTCCCCTTCCTTCACTGACCTTGGTGCCTGCAGAGCTGTTCCTCTCACATATTCACATTCCTTTCTCCAGCTGCAAAAAAACTGCTTCTAGTTTTGTTTTTTCCCCTTAACTATGTAATTCCAGAGGCGCTACCACCATTGCTGACAGGCTCAGCCTTGGCCAGTGGTGGGTCCATCTTGGAGCCAGCTGGCATTGGCTGTTGAACATGGAGAAAGCTTCTGGCAGCTTCTCACAGAAGCCACCCTGTAGCCTCCTGCTACCACAACCCTGCCACACAAACCCAATACAATCTTCTTCCAAGGAGTCAGCTTTAAGCAAGCAACTGTTTTGAATGTTATGTGTGCAGCTGGATTAAAGTCACTACGCTCCAGCTGCAACTGAGAAATTACAGAAAAAGAAGAGTCACAACATATTATTAGTGCAGTCATTTATCTTAGGCATTTAACAATCCATTACATTTAAGAAAGTTTGCATAAATGGCTTTTCACCATCAGTGGTATCACAAACAAAATTTAATGCATACAAAACCTCAAATATTTGTATTACAACAAAGAAAGCTGCTACAGAATGGCATCTTGTTTCATGAGGACAACTTCAGAGTAGAGGCAAGTGCATTTCAGCCACACTAGCATAAACAGCATGCAAAACATGACATTAAACAGATGCAACATCCATACTTGAAACATTAAATAAAAACTAAGACACATTAAACAATCACTTGAAACATAGGCCATGCTATAAAATGCCCTTTGCAAGTCACCTTAATCACAAAAAAACTCCAATGAATCTTCATTTTTTCCGTATTTACTGGTAAAAACTAGTATGACAGTTTCCCCAGTAAAGATCTATAGTTTGATATTTATTTTTACAATAGAATGCATATAAAGTATTACGATAAAAAGTTCATAATCATGTTATAAATCATCTTCAAATGTTCATAAAATCCTCTTTTGGCTGAAGCTCAAAATAGTTTAGATATTTCTAAAGATGTAGCAAAACACTAAAATTTAATTCCCTGTAATTGCTTTTGAAATGCATTCTTCTCTTGATGATTTTGAATTGCATATCAAAATTTCATATTCATCTAAGCAAGCCTGTTTTACTAGTGGCGCAATTACTACACACTACGAGTTCCCTTCAGATTTTTCAGGCTTCAGGAAACAGTTTCCTTTAAAATATGCTTTAAAATATGTATTCATCTTTACTGTGTGCAATGTTTTTACAAGGGATAGAGCAGAAGTACACTAGAGAAATTTCTTTTCTAAAAAGGCATTTTGAAGAAAAGTTTTTCTTATCATGTAAATGTGGCCAAAGTCCTTGGACAAAGGAACAACTGACTAGAAGTCATTTCCCTTACTAAAAAGAGTATACAGTTCTGTAAAAATGGACTACAAAACCACAGTGCTAATAATGCCCAGTTTTTTAGACCTTTATGATAGACACAGTAATGTACATACACGATTTGTGTGACACGTTAAGCTTTTACGGGCAATTTTTTGTCTCTTCATAAAAAATATATTGTAATATAAAATATTAAAAACAAGCTATATAATTTGTACCACATGGAGTTTTTATACATATATGACATTTTAAAAGGACTATTATATGGTAATATATTAAAAGATCATTTTCAAGTAAATTATGATTCAATTTCATAGACAAGAACATGTCTATAATACATATTCCAGCAGTATCTATTCCCAGTAATTTGAAATATGCAAAATAAAGCCTGTGTAAACTTACAAAAGTTTACTTCCACATTTCTCAATTTCAGACCTATTCATTTTCTGTATGCAAGAATCCTGTTGCCTTAAATGGGCACTAAGTATTCGGGCCTAGTCCAAAGGAATTTGAAGAAAACTGTGGTATTTCTCATGGACTTAGTGAAAGTGAATCAAATCACATTTTCAAGAATGACTGTCATCTGGGTTCTGGCTTCCAGACCCAAGAATACATTTTGAAAAGCTTATACCTTCATCCAACAGAATATAAAAGGGGAAGTTGCTTTGTAGTACTCTGTAAGGTCACTCTCAAATGCTTTTAGGAATAAAGATCAGAAAGACCGCACTTAAAAATACTTAATACCCATTAAGATCAAAGATCAGTACATACACATATTAGAGATTAGATTTAAGATCTGTATGACCTCCACTGGATAAACAAAATGCTTATAAACATTATATACATAAATTTACTCCATCACCCTGCCAACTTCAATGTTTCTTAGGTGTTCAGCATTAATCTCAATTACAGTTGAAGTTCTGAATGATTCCTACTTTAAGTGGCTTCTGTAACTGCTACGCTCCAAACAGCTTATAATACTGGCTTTCCTTAACGTAACAGAGGCTAAGTTCTGGTTCCAGTAACTGCAGGAACTTGGCCTAGCATGAACCTGGTTTTGGTTACAAAAGCAGTTATGCTATACTTTTTTTTCCTGCTTCAAAGTCTTTTCAGAAACTAATGGTTTTATTAGATGTGGCTCTACAAAAATACAATGTAAGCATAGTACATTTTGTTTTATCATTTCATAATTGCATTGCTATATGTAAATATATATTAAGTTGAAAAATACTATGGTTTAAGGTGGTAAAACAGTAAGTACTTTGCCAGCTCTTTCCCACTACAAATCATAATAAATGCTTGCATTGAAAACTAATAATTCACTGGCTATTACAAGTGACACAGTCCATTAAACAAATTTAATCTATTAAAATATACGTCCTTGAAATTAATTTCCTTCCAGTGAATTTCAGAAACTATCTGCATATGTTTTACAAGATCTCTCTCATTAATAGTCACTGGAGTGGGCTGTTCTTAGTGGGGAAGTCAGATCACTCTCTCTTGGACGGTAAAAAAAGGGGTACAGAAATAGGTCATATTTTTTAATTGGTAGGTGTTTCCGTTTCTGCTTTCCCCATTGGTGCCTCAGGAAAAAGTAATTTTCTAAGTATGTTTGCATAGAATGGTCCATACACTTGTTTATTGAAGTTTACAATGCTTGCATACTGCGATCCAACAAACTCCATCTCTGTCTGAATCACAGAAAGGCCTCCTGGCATAGTAGGCATACACTTCTTAAAACTTGGAAGAGCAAGCAAGCTTCTCATGAAGAACTGGATTCGTTTGTCTGAAATGGAATATAAAGCACGCTCAGAAGAAGTGTAAACCCAAGAAGCAGCCATACTCGCTTTCTAAGTGAGCAATGTAAGCAGGGGCACGTCAGCACAGCAAAAAAAAAAAAAAAAAGCAACAGTGTAGGTAACTACTCTTTCCCAAGCCCGTGCTGCAGCGGGAAACAATACTGAAAGCTTCTTAAAGTTGGCTGCTGCAAGGCAGACACAGCATAAACATGCTGTAACAAGTTACATGACCTAATATGAAGTAGACTGAAAGAAAAAAAAAACACTAGGTTTAAACTCAGAACTGACAGAAAGGAGACTGAATAGCACTCGTTTTTCTAAATTCTTCTCCAAAATCCTAGGATCTCTAGGCTTGTTTGTGCAGACACTTTTTAAATTATTTCTAGCTGTGACTACCCATGCTCTGCAGCATACCAAGAACACTATCTATAGGTAAACGTCTCCTTACTCTCAGTTGACCCAGTATTTTACTGCAGTAAGAAAGTGCTTTTAAACAATAACTAGCTGATTAAGCTTGCTGGAAGTAAGTTTGTATACAGACACATACAATAAGATAAGTATGTATTATCTTACTGACCAATCAAGGAACTGACAGGATTATTCTCCTCTGCGATATGAGCGATTTGACCCATTAAATTACTCTCCATTTCTGCATTCAGAGTGGGAAGACCTCTTTCAGTTAGAGACATGTTCACTTTGCTGCAAATCTGAACACCAATAGCGTTCAGAGCCTCCTTGAAATCAAAAGTTCTGGAAGAAAGAAATAAAAAAGCATTCACTTTCACAGTTTTTGTAGCATAGGTTGTAAGGTGACCTCACTTGTCTCCTTTCCCTTTTATTTTCAACCTGCTCTTTGCAATTACTTTAGAAAAGTTATCTTTTGCTTTTGCAGATTTATGCACAGATACAGGACAAATCTCCATGCGGAAGATAAAATAAGGACCTAATTGTGATTCAAATGAGAAAAATTTCAACGGTGCAGCAGTGACACCAGTTCATTTTGCCCTCATGCTTAGTTGTTTTCCTGGACCACATGCATAGCATTTCATGAAAAAAAGCAAAGTGGAAAATTACTGAGACACTCTTTCAGATCACATCCAACTTGCTTGTAATGCAAGTGGCAGCAGAAATAGGCAGCCAAATAGATTAAACTACCTACAAGTTTGTAGCAACTAGCAAGACAAATTGGTGACTGTATTGGCACAGTCTCTCCAGTATTAGAACCGTATGAAGTTTAGTAATAGACTCAAAATTATGTAGACTAATATCAAGATTAATATTTCATTAAAATATAACTTTGAAAACATGTGCCTAACATACAGTGAACTTATACTGTAAAGGAAATATACTTATTAAAATTTGGTATCTTTCTATTACTAAGAAGCACTGACTATAACATTCGAATTGTTTCCAAGGCTTTTCAGATCCACCTGGTATTTCCTGTTAAAAAAAAAAAGATATGAAGAGCGATAAAAACAAGGCCTTACTTCTTGTTCATGTCTTCAAGAAGGGGAACACAGATCCTTTTCAGTTGGTCAGCAAAATCAGGCACATCTACAATTGCTGCACCCACCATATTGTTTGTTATGAGACAAACACAAGCTATGATTTTTAATTGATTGAGCTTTTCTCTCAACTCCTGAAGACGAACTTCATCTGTTATTAGAGTCTAGAATTGAAAGAATAATACTACTTTAGGAATACAGAGGGAGGGAGACAGGGAAAAGGACCGGTATAGGATGTAGTCATGAAGCATTAATATTTTTAATTACAAATATGCAAAGTCAGAAGAGACAGCAGCTGAAATACGCTGAATATGTAGTATTGCACAAAGTGCCATTATGTATGAATACCAGAAGCAAGCCTGCGGTGGTAAGAAAGGTAATGCCTTCCGTGCAGAGGAATCTAGGACATTGCATCTTATTCCTCATCACTGCTGAGAAATCTGTGACCAACAACTCAGCCCACAGTGTGGAATGCTCAGGGGATCCAGGGAACATTGTAGTGATCAATAAGTTAGACAGAATAGTCTTCTAGATTCAGCTGTCCTTTGAAAAATGCCATAAATCTCTAACTGATGGACAGTGATGAACAACTGCACATGACAACCACCAGTTCAACCACCAGAGTAGGTTCTGCAAGTGATACATAACCTGCTACAGGCAAAAAGCTAGTTGATCATACCAAGAAAGTAATTCCTACAGCAAGATGTAGCTGAAGTGACTTATTTTAGGTTAGAAAGAGTTCATCCTAACTAAATCCCTCCACTGAGAAGCACAGGAGCATTAACATTCAACCATCTGGTAGTAGTTTCATAGGAGGACAAACTAGATCCACAGAGGATACCCTGTGTGTAGCTCTTACTCAAAACTGTTTGAAGGAAGAATAAGGTGGTCCTCCTTCTGTCCACTAAGAGCAGTAAGAGCATCCCCATGTGTTCAGCAAATTCTCTGCCAGGCCACCCTAAGTATAGCTAAGGCGCTCACCGCAGATGCTAATTTTAGCCCTGACTGATGGCCAATTTCAAATTGGCTTTACGGAAAGTTGCAGAGGTCAGTAATCAGGAGTTAGAGAGAAAAACTGAACACTGATTCTTGAAGCCATAGTTTATATGCACTGAGAAAGTGTGGATGTCTACCTCAGAGAGCTTCAAGTTTTTAACCGATTCTGTTCTAAAGCAAGAGTGATCTCACCAACTCCTGCTGCTGTTAGGAAAACAGGATGGTACAGTCAGTTCTCTCAAAGACACAGAAAGCCAAGTGCTGTCAGCACAAGGCTCAGCCTTTGACCATGGCCAAGACTGCTCTTAGGGTGGAGCTGGTGAGCTATGATTGGGTGGAGGGAAAACAACCTTCACATTATTCTTTTCTAGATGTTGATTTGCCCATCATATTCTCCAAATTCCAAATTTACTATTCAGAAATTTAAGAAGTACAAGAGAATACTTCACCTGTTGTCATGAATACCAAGATTATTACACCACACCAATGTTTTAATCTAACTAGAAATCTGAAGACACTGAAATACGCTTCTTACCTCTGGAATTGTTTTGCGATAATCCCATTGTAACAGTTTCAAGTAGCCATTGTTTAGCACCAGTGTAGGACTAATAATTGGTTTAGAACTACTATCAGCACCAGGAGATGATGAAGATTCATCAGAACTAGATGACAATTCATCTTCTATTGATTCCTTTATCCATTCTGTTGTGAGATCCAGGGCACCTAAGCATTGCAAATTAGCACAGATTTACTGCATGCTTTCCATCAAAATAAGCAGTAGCTTAAGGAAAAAAAAAAAAAGAGTTGTACACATGAACAAGAGTATTGAACTTCTTAAAACTAAAAATAGTTGACAGCTGAGTCTTCACACACATAAATTCTCTGCCTCACTTTTTTCCAGTGATCATCTTCCATTGGTCACCTTAATATTCTAACTAGCTTGCACAAACCCAACAACAAATTGTTAGACTTCAGCCAAGATTTGGGGGTAAAAAAAGCCTCAAAGTCTAGATCTAGACAAGAAATGGAAATTTTCCTCCAAATTAACCACAATTGATAAGATTTTATAGCATGTCTTTGAATAGTCTTCTTTTTAAAGAAATGCTTTAATTAAATATAGCATGATACCTACTTGGTGTTTCTTCAAGAATTTCCTGGAATTTTGTTCTTTCGTAGTCCACCAAATTACGCTGAAGGTATGGCCTAAGGTTTTGAATTGTGTAATTAGCCATATCCACTTTCATCAGGTCCAAAACATGGAATATTTGTCTGAAAGGAGTTTAAAATTTGATAATTACAATAGTCTATTGATTTTAATCAACACATGTGAGGTATACTACATCAGCACTTTGATTTCAATTCTGGGAGAAGTCCTTCATCGGTATTTCAGTGTAACAGGTATGTTACCTATCTTCCAGGATACTTAAAGGAGTATGGTGTATAAGGCTTGGTGTAAGTTACAGAGAACAGGACAAATATGTAGCATCACTAAATGCTACAACTCTGTAACAGAAAGAGTTTAAGAACTGTATCAATTGGTACATTTCAGCCCAAATGAACAGATTTTAACTTTTTAGGCATTCTAATTGCACCAAGAGTAACAATTCTTCTGACCCAGTTGCTTTGGTTCCTGTGTATAATCCAAGTATATGACACCAGTATATGATCCAATAAAACAGTAGAACACCACCTACTGCTTATTCTTAATATTTCAGTGTACCTAAGGAGAAGTGAACTCATTTCTGCCATTTTATGCAAGTGTCTTACTCAAGTTCAAGTAATAAGATCTTTACTAAAAAGATTTTAAATCCAAGGTTTAGCCTCCTAGAGGAAGCATGCAATAAACAGTTCAAGAAGGAACAGTACAAGTGTGCTACTTCAATTTTGTAAGGATGAACAAGACTGAAAAAGCAGTCTCCAAAACACAGATTATTATAAGATTGCTTTTTCTGTTGTTCTGTTACTTAGTTGGTAGCATTTGATCTAGGCATTCTAATAATTTCATTAAAAAGTAAGATACACATAATATTCTGGTCATAGTGTCATAGCTCCTCCCCTTTAATGCTTCTGTATAAAAATAAGTTTTCCTATAGTTTGAAACCAGGTGTTATGTAACCTGACACAACTTAAGACTTCTTTTTAAGACTACCCCCCTCTTCCATTGCCCAATACTCTTTCAGAGAAGAGGTTTTTCCTCTAAAAAAAACACCCAAATACCAACCTCAGTAATTCTACAATGTTGTCAGTTGCTTTTAACTGTTTTATATCGTTGTCTCTTATTGGAGCACATAACTTTCCCATAGTGTTGATGATATAGTTAGCCAGCCCATGAATATCAACAGCATTATGTTCTGCCTGCTGTCTTATAAGATCTGTATCTAGAACTTCACAAATTTGATTTTGAATTCTGTTTGCTCCAGGAGTCAGGAAGGAAAGAAGAATCTGAAGTAGGGGAAAGAAAAGGAAAAGCTTATCAATAAAACCAAAACCACTTAGTCAACATGCTGAAACAAGATTTTAATATTAAATGTCAAGTGTATTTAGCTGACCAGCAATAACAAAACATGTTAAGGCTGAACATTATCTAAGGTAGCAGGAAAAAAAGCCTGTTAAAAGGATCACAGTACAGTTCTGCAGAAATGCTCAAAGCTGGTAAGCCAGAAAGCATATCAACAATGAGACTCTTAAAAACTGGGAGGCTGCTGTGTAAAATAAACATTTACTAACTTAAAACTTTAAAAGACTTAGTATTGTGGCAGGATTGAAGGTTTGTATGCTTCCTTGTGCAATGATCATAAACAATAAAGTCTATTTGGGCAGGTGCTTTCATGTTTACACTCCTGTTCATGCCCTAAGCTCACAGCATGTTGCTGGAAAGAGGCTAGTAGAGCTGTGAAGCTTTGAGAAGAGAGCCGACTTCTGCAACAAAAAGGCTCCAGGGAGACCTTGCTGCAGCCTTCCAGTACCTGAAGGGGGTCTACACGAAAGATGGGGAGGGACTGTTTATCAGGGAGTGTAGTGACAGGACAAGAGGTAATGGGTTTAAGCTGAAGGAGAGTAGATTTAGATTAGATGTTAGAAAGAAATTCTTTACTGTGAGGGTGATGAGGTACTGGAACAGGTTGCCGAGAGCGGTTGTGGATGCCCCCTCCCTGGAAGTGTTCAAGGCCAGGTTGGATGGGGCTTTAAATGACCTGATCTAGAGAAAGATGTCCCTGCCCATGGCAGGGGGGCTGGTGCTAGATGATCTTTGAGGTTCCTTCCAACCCAAACGATTCTATGATTTGTAACTAACCATCCTGCAATGAAAGCTGAGTGGACATGCCACTAGGCATGTGTGGCCATATTCATGGTTAATATAAACATACTATAAATAGACACCTTTGCAGTTCTGAATAATCATGGTTTCATCTTAAAAGAATGAACTTGAAGGTGTTGGCTTGACTGAGTTAGCAGACCCTTCAGTGAAGTAAGAGACTCTCAGACTGAGGCTGACAAAACAATACTGGGGGGCAGCGAGGAACAGTACCTCCTTAATTTCCTCAAAGAGCTTGATAGCATGTTCATATTCTGGAGGATCTTCATTCAGTTCTGATTCCAAATGATCCCAAAATGCCTTGTGTACAATTTGTTTCACTGTGCCTGCAAAGCTGTGGAATAAGTCAGTTAGACACGGAAAAGACTCCCAACTAGCTTTCATCCTTGGTAAAAGTGTTTTAGATTAATCTGATCACTTGTTGGGAAGCACACAACACCTCACCAGTTATCATGCCCTGCAACCATATCTTTCTTGGGCTGTGAATCATCAGTTCCCAGAACTGACATCTTTCCAAGAACACCTGTATTTTATAAAGTGGTGCTGGCAATTCAGATGTAGATAAAGAGATACTACCTTTCCTTAGCAAATATGTATTCATTGTCCTAACTTGTTATGTACTGAGCTTTCTCAAAACCTATTCTGTCATATAACCAATCATCAGGTAAGGTACTAGAGCAACTAAAAACCTGTTTGGTTTTTTTATCTAAGTTTTCTCAAAGTAAGACCAGTGTTGTCAAGTTAGACGTGTCTGCAAGCAAGAACATTTTGGCTACCCACATTAGGGAAGTTACTTCTCACTTCCTCTGGATCTCCAGGTATTTCTGCATCTCTTCTAGGGCTATTATTAGAGCTATGTTCATGATGAGCTTTTCTTATCACTATGGTATCAATGAGCTACTACATACAACTGCATAGGAAGGCCACCACTTCCTCTTTTCCACAGGGCTTGGAACTGCAGAGAACAGACCGATACTCATCTTCACTACAGGCATTCATATTGCATTAGCCTTTTATCTTCCACATGACTTAAAACAGAGCAATATGCTCCAAGACAGCATCAACTCAGCTGGACTGCAATACTTGTTCCAAGCAAGATAGCTTTGACAGTGACTCCTGGAGGTGCAGGAGAAAAATCTGTAGCCTTCCAAGATGTCTTGGTTTGGTTTTTTGTTTGTTTTAATTTGCTGCTCCATTCATTTCTCCTCTCTTCCTAACTCCAGTGTTGCTTTTTGCAAAGTTCAGGTTCTTACCTGTTCCGTGGGAAGTCTTCATGTTTTATGCAAAAATTTGCATTTACAGCAATTTCATGAGCTAGAGTCAAGTCTGTCAAATTTTTTGCAGCTGCCATCAGTTCATCAAATGTAATAGTCTTGGGAGGGCTTGCTGCTGGAACAAACAAGATCAATTCAAGCCAAATATCTATAAATGCAATTGAAAATATTAAAATTTAGGTATTTTATGGCTTGCTAATTGGACTCTAGTATTCTAGACGAAACCTAGGATTACCAGGTCTTTGTATCTTCTTAAAACACTAACCCAGGAAACTCCCAGCTTATCAAGGGTGTGTGTCTGGGTAATACCACACAAGCCTCATAACATTTTGAAAAGCAATTTCATATTTCTGCATCTTAACTAAATATCTTTGTTCCTTTAAAACAGGATCTTGCATTCCACAAATTTCCTATTGACTATTCTGTAAAATCCACCAGACCAAAATCATAGGCAGTAACAGTTACCAGATGTCCATTACAATTGTGAGCACATAATGGCTTTATTGGGGTTTTATTGCCTGTAGAAAAGGTTCTGAAGTTACTGACTTGAGAACTCCCCACTTATGTTCCATAGCAGATGCATCGTAAGTTATACTTTTTACAAGTATTAACAACATAATAAACTCTACATTGGAAAGCAAGAATAAATTCCTGAAGTTTCTAAACCCCCAAATTCTGTCATTTAATTTAGTATTCAGAATTTGAAGACTGGTAATAAAGACAAAGAGCCAGCTGTCAATTGCAGCTCCACTAACAAGCTTGTTTTAATGTAAGACTTCACTTACATAGACACTAAAAAGTATGCATGGTCTGAGAATGCTTGACATGAACACGAGGTGCATCTTAATCAAGGTTTTTTTATCATTACTCAAAATACCTTCCTTGTGCAAATGTGTGTTTTCTGTTTGATCCTAATATTTATGTAAGAAAAATGCAAATTCAAGATTAATTTATAATACTACATCAAGCTACACGAAATCTGTTAAGTTACAGATTTAATTTTAAGTGTATGGATCAAACAGAAGAAATCCACCCTTTGCACAAAGCCATATCTGGTTGAGTGGGAGACTGCTCCCAACATCAAGATTAGCTCAAAATTAGGATGTCCATGGTCGCACACTTTTCTTACACTTTCTGAAGTGAAGGAGTGCGCAGGAAGACCCCCACAGATACAGCTGCTGGTGGTGTTCCACACACAAGGAGACACGCTGCTTCACAGCGGAGAGAAAGCCATGCCTTTCCCTTAATACTCTTAAACAGAGATTCAGAAGCCCAGGTTCTACCCATGACAGCAAAGAAAAACAAGATAAGTTAGTCTTATCTGTCTATGCACAACACAGGTAAGGTTGAAATAGGCTTACACGCTGGGGAGCTAGGTTTGCTTGAAGAATCACTGTTAAAACTCTGTCTGGAATATTCAGAATCGCTAGAAGAAGCTGTGCTTTCAGAGAGGCGTGAAGAATCTGAATCACTGTTCTGGTCATCATTGAGAGGCATTCTGATTCACTTTAGCTGCTACAGTAAACAAGACCTGGAGAGACAAATACACTTCCCATAGAACCAGCACTTACTTTTTTTTGTTTGTTTCTCAGGAGTCAGATACTGATCATTATATTCAGAATGAAGAACAAGTAGTTGCCTTTCTTAAAAAGTTGTTACAGAAAGGATCTGGCTGACATGCAGAATCATACAGTTATTAACAAACTACACTTGTTCTGGAAGAAAGTTTTGTACACTTTGCTTTGTTTCATGTCTTAATGGTTATGTTAGAGACAGTCTGTAAATTGATTGTATTTAAAAAACAAAAGGACTACCCACAATAACCCCTGAACTTGCTTTTTATCAGAATTTTGGAAGTTGTCCACATCCATAAAGCCATCTCACAATGTTACCATCCCCCACTTGACTTCACCAACAAGAGATATTTAGCAATTAGCTTCCTTCCACAAACAGACTGCACCAAGTGTAACAACTCTGAAGCAAACATAGAAGTTGCTTGGGGAGAATAGGCAAATAATTCAGAATATCACATTTCTGACAGGGTGCAGCTAGAAGTCTGGCCTGCTGCTTTAGGTGGGTCTTTGCTTAGAATCAGATCAACAACGGCATAGACCCCCAAAAAATACGCCTCCTAGGGGTGACATTGGATGGGTTTTCTGTCTGAAGTCAAATGGTAACTCTGAGCCTCTAACATTACATTCAGCATACATGACAAATAACACTGAGAAGTGTCATGCTTCATAGTGCTTCTGTCTACATAAAGAAACTGCCTCCCAGGCAGATAATCTGCAACTGCAGAGAATGGGGACAGCTGCATAGTACAATAGAGATGATTAATAGTTGTATGACACGAAGTGAAAAATATGTTCATAATCATATTAAAATGAGAAACTAGAAGTCAGTCATAATTACTACCAAAGGAATTTGGCCCAGATACCAAAAATAGCTGTCCATCTTTGGTTATGGCCACGAAGCATTCTGTATTAGACTTTATGAAGAGACACAGCCAACAATGCTTTCCATCAGCAAACTTAAGTAAGACGACTTCATTTATGATTAAATTGCATCAACTTCAGCAGGCAAAGAATACTGTACTTTGCAACTGCTGAACCTGTGAAAAGCCACTTTTGGCAGCAAAAGGATGATCTTTATGTGTACTTCGGTGAATCAACATTATTGTTGGGTCAAGAGATAGACAAAACAGAGTGAGATTTCTTTATGCTGGCACCTAGTTACAGCTTGGAGTGTTTGATTTTTTGGGTACCAGCTCATCCTGAATAGGCCTTTATAACTTGATGAAGTATTAACTGATGAGTACTCCCCTGTTAACTGAGATGACTAACATTTGCTAAGTGTCTGTTTACTTCTCCTCCTCTCCCAAGAGGAAAGAGGATGCAATTGAGTGCCTTATTTATGTAATGTTTTACACTCATTTTTGTGAAAAGAATTAATCACGCCAGCAAGAACATAGCCAACAGTTTATTACCTTACTGGAGAAGCCAGTAGAGAGATTTTAGATCAGGATATAGATGTCATGGGCTCAAAACTTACAGCATTAGTTGTGAGATCCTTAACTCTTTTATTAGAACAGCAATTTTGTAATTTCTAGCAAGTAACTGAAAAGAAGCAGATATTTAAAATGGTATTGACTAAACAAGACTTAGAGTTGCAAGAGAACCTAGAAAACCAAAAGGCTGAAGTTTTTTTTACTTGGAAATTGTATTTGTCTAAGTAACAATTAGACATTAATGTTACACGAGAGACTAAAACTATTTCTTCGATTAAGACCTATGTTACAGGTCTCAAAGCTAGTGCTGACTAGAAACTAGTTGTGACAAGTAACCTACCTGTAGAACACACTCCACTGATGTGGAGCCGCTCACTTAAATACAGTAACCCTAAAGAGCCTGCAAAGCTTATATTACTCTCCCACTATTGTTTCTCAACCAGCACCAGAACACTATTTCCAGGCTTTAATCATGTATAAAACCCCCTTATTTATAAATAAAAAACTAACCTCCAAAAGGTTAATGTTGCATGTGGTCCATTGAAAGACTTGATTAATGTTGTTAGCAGCGTACTGGCCCAAAAGGTCTTGTAAATCACTTGCCTAGTATGATCACTTCAAGATGCATCTACTGCTTCAGTCTAGGCTGTTAAGAACATGGAAAAAGTTAAATGTTGATTAAGAAAACAAAAATTCTCACACCATTTATACATCATAATTTCAAGAACTTCCTCTTACCTGTCAGTATGATAATTCTAATAAATATGCAAATTTGTAAATATTCAGATTTGCAAGGTGCTCCTGACAGCAAGTACTAAATCAGCCACAGAGGCAAGTCAGCATTGCCATTTTCTACCCCAACCTTGATTCCCAAGGCCACCAAATCTTTAAAGTAGAAATTAAAATTCTATATACATCAAGCCTTTACATATTAGTCCCAGCAAAGGATATTTCAGCAACAAATACTTGCATTTCAAAGAGACCCATGACATATTTTGATGTACTGAGACCATACCTGTTCTTACAACACATGCACACGTATGGATAGCAGAGTTGCCAGTAGAGCGCTTCAGAAGACTTAATTTGAGTAAGAAGTTTTAACAATGCAACAGGAGATAACACACTGAGAAAACACTGTAATCTTTGCCACAGTAAATATATTTCCTAGTAGCAAGCCTCAAATGGAACAGTGAGGAAGAATGGGTACATTCTGCAGATTTGGAACATTATTGCTAAATTCCAAGTTTAAAAGAGAAACAAGGCAGCAGGCACATCAAAGTAAACATACATGAATACACAAGCAGAATCCTGATATGCCATCTACAGTTTTTAACTGTGCTGCCCAACAGCTAAAAAGCTTACAGAAAAGTACATTCACTAAGCATATCAAAGGAAAGTACAAACCAAAAAAGGCTTTTGTAATTAGTTACAACAATAGACAACCAAGTTACTTAGTCCTTTCTTTATAGCATACACTGGAAGAACTGCTTTTCCTTATGCTTTTGTAGACAGCATGGCCCTTAGTAATTTATGAGAAGGTCTAAGTTCACATGTAATTAGAATTTAGATTAATAGAATTCCCAAATAAAAGTATTTCAGAAAGCCCTTTAGCCTTCCAAGATCTCTAACGCATCACCTTGAATAGACAATACCTTCTATTATTTTTGAGTTGTTCATTAGGTATTGTTTTAATACACAGCTTAATATCCTACTTATTCTATTGAAGGGTCATCCTGTGGTTACAACCTGCTTTACTCTTCCTGCATTAAAAGCAACTGATGTTTACTTTTTATTAGGTTGGATACCTTCACTGTGGGCTTCATTACACTGTTTGCTTTCTTTTGATCAGTACTATTTTGCAGTGGTTTTTTTTAAGAAAAAACTGTAAATGGGAGATCAAGCTAAAAAAAAAAAAATCTTCTAAATTTACAAACCTCACATTTCCAGTTAATTTAACAAGAACTAAATTATCATGGTTTCTGCTGCTATTTAGACAGTTTTGGATTATCCTTTTTTAGTAAAGACACAATGAATACAACACTATCAACGCCTAAAGGCATCTTACTCTTATATGGTCACCACATCACCCAACCCAATCATTCACTTAGAACTGATCAAGATTGCAAGATCACATTAGTTTTAGAGAACACAAACACTTTTTTTTCCTGAAGGCTTCCTTTATAAGTTATTTTATGAAGCACCTGGGGAAAAGTTTTTTTTTCTTCAGATACCATCTTCAAGAAAAGTTTTTCCACAACCCTGCTTTGTTCAAAGAGGACCCTCCATCCATGCACACTTTGTAAGTGCTCTGTCCAGTTTTACCACTCTAAATGTCTTAACTTTGTTTATTCTACTAGGCTTACATCCTTACTATCTTCAAGCTGGCATCAACCGAATCTCATTTGGGTTCAAGTTTCCCTTTCACTGACTCCACCTTTATCAGCACTCCCGGCACAGAAGCAGAAAAGAGCCTTTGCTACGAGTTACGGGATTTCCTCATGCCTCGTTTTTGACAGCTGACATTTCTCTCCTTTAGCTTCCTACTTCCGCAGCTCTTCCCTTTATACACAGGCTTCTCCTGACGAAAGCTTAAAAATGCACAAGAGCAAGACGAGTAGGTGTCCCCCAAGGGACAGCCACGGCAGTCACCCTCACCGCAGGCATTCAGGCAACGCGCCCCCCGCCCAGGGCCGCAACCCTCCTGAGGGGAGGCCGGGGACGGCCCCCCCCGCCCCGGCGGCGGCTCCCCTCAGCGGGGCGCGGGGGGAGCGGCACCGCCGGCTCCTCCTCTTCCTCCATCTGTTTGGCTGTCTCCTCCCCCGGCCCCATGTTTTTAACAGTTACCAGAGGCAGGAGCTTGGCACTCGCCGACCAAAACAAACAGCGTTTCCAAGGACAGGCCCGGGGGGAGGAAGGGAGGAGGAGAGGAGAAGGGGGAACCCCCTCTCTGCCAGCCCCGAGAAAGGCGAGCCTGACTGCCCGCCTCCAAGCGTCCTGGCCCCGCATGCCCCAGGAAGGGAGCCAGGGTGCCCTTGCTCTGCGCTGCTGGAGCGAGGCTGCAGGGGGGAACACCCGCCGGGACGGATCATCCCGTCAGACAGCGGGCTTTAAGAGACGGAGACAGCCCCGGGGCAAGGGGTGCACTACAAACCCTGAGCAGGAGCTGCGAAGCCCACCTGCTGCTGAAGCCTCACCGGGGCAGCAAAGCGGAGCGCCAGCCCGCCACCTCCCAGCCACCCCCACCGCACGGGAGGGCAGCGGCCGCCGGGCCAGCTCTGACCCGGACTCACCCCGCAGTTCCTTGCCTGTACGTGCCCGGACACCCAGGCGCGTACCGTACCGCCGTCGGGCGGCTCGGTTCGCCCACAGCCCTGCCTCTGCTCGCCCCCGTCACTCACCGCGGCCCGGTGGCGGGAGCAGCTCACCCTCCCGCACAGCGCTCGCTAGGGCTTTAAACTGCCCCCCCCGAATTTATATGCCCAGCCCGGACTGTGAGTGTCTTCCCTGGGCGCCTCCATCTCTGCCAGTGACGGGGGGGGGGGGCGCGTAACCTTTTCCTGCCTGCCAACGGCGACTTAGCCCCCGAGGGACTTGGGCCAACCCACGCCTATCCCCGCAAAAGCAGCCCATGTCTCCTTATTCTGCCGGACTCAAGCACTAAGCGCGGAGAAATATAAGCTGACAGGGGAAGACGCCTCCGCGGGCTCCCCCGCACTGAATGGGCCCTACCCGAGGGGGGGAAGGCCGGGGGAACGGCTGGGTGGTGTTTACGGAAGAGCTGCGTCGATCCGGACTGACCCCGCCCCTTCCCACCGTGGGGCGGGGCTAAACACGTTTGCCCCGCCCCGGGGCCGCCTCAGGAGACGGGGCGACACGCCGGCCGCACAGGGGCGGGGAAGGGGAGGGGGCGGGGGCGAAGGGCCCCTCGTCGCCAGGGAGGAGGCAGCACCTCAGGGCGTATTTGCCTATCTTTATGCACTACGCTGCCAAGGAAGCTTGAAATATGCCCTCACGAACTTTCCTGTCCTGGTTTCCTTAGTCTCTCGACGAGGAGGATGAGGTGCTCCCCCACCATCTTGGCCCCCCACTCCCACCCCCTGC
This sequence comes from Grus americana, assembly GCF_028858705.1. Classification (NCBI taxonomy): domain Eukaryota; kingdom Metazoa; phylum Chordata; class Aves; order Gruiformes; family Gruidae; genus Grus; species Grus americana. The sequence goes on from NC_072852.1 coordinate 61,446,044, forward strand.
CATTTTAGCCTCAGGGGAGCCATGCAGGACCGCGTGGAGTTTAGTCACTCACCTCGTTCATGGCTGTGGTGTTTCGAGGCCTGCTGAGCACCCACTGAGGAACGCAGCATGAAGCATTACAGCACTGTTATTATAAATGCTTTGTTTATTGCTGTATTGATGTCATCCACCAGACAGCTTTGTGCACCCACTGGGCCAGCAGTACCTGTCAGGGTCATCATCTCTTCCTGTCACAGGAGCTATGTGCTGCCATTGCCTCACCCACCAGGAAGCACAGAGGGCAAAAGACTGGCAGTCATCTCTGAGGCTGGCGCTAACTAAATCAAGCCTTGCTTGTCACGAAGACACAGAGCTGCCCTTGCTGCAAATAATTATGTCATCTTTAGCACATGTGACAAACTATATGGGATAGATGTTGTATTCACACAGACCAAAGCCCACTATAGGTCCTATTAATATAGCCTCTGCTATAAATGCAAGGGCTCGAAGCTGGGAACGGGCTACGCAAGTGCCAAGTGTCCTGCTGGAGCGGGAGCGCTTGTTCCCAGCGATGCAGAGCACCTGTCAGCCCTGCCGCTCTGAGCCCAGCCTTCAGGGACATTAAATGGGATTAAGTCCAACAGCCTAATCCGATAGCTTCCATAAAGAAGACGATGTTTTAAATAACTGTGTTTGCAGTACTTTGCCCCAGTTTGTGCATGTCACATGGCCATCACAGTCTGAGAGAAGCTCAAAGGAGCTTTGGAGAGGACTGTCTGTGATGGTGTACAGACTGACTGCCTTGTACAGGACTGTTTTCACTTCCAAGGATGTTATTTATTATTATTTTGTACATCCACTGTGGCTTAAATGGCATCAGAAGGGTGCGGGAAACCTGAGTTCTGGTCTTTGCGGTGATAGCTGCTGATGCCTTTTATTAATTAACCAGCTATATCATCTAAAACTGCACAACGAGTACTTGCAGCAAACACCAGGGTCAGTGACTCAGGGTCCACTTTGTGTGCTGTCTGTGTGGGCCATCAGTGGAGGGAACCTGCGGTGCTCAGTGGCCTGGCCCTGGCACAGGGAGGGAAAGGGATGCCCCAGCCTCACCAAGTAAACTAGCTTCGAAATATTTATATGAAAGATCAACTTTAAAGGAAAAAGTATCTCAGGGGTATCACCCAACATCATGGAGTAAGAGATGGAATTCCGGAAAGGGATGGCTTTAAAACAAGTTTATTTTTTTTCAGCTGTAGCAGTGCCCTTCCCCCACAGCACACCAGCTGTTTTGGAGCCCATTCTTAAGTACCTAGCTTGCTCGCTCGATCTGTCTGTCTATCTATCTATCTGTCTGTCTGTCTAAGATGTATGTATATATGTATATATGTATATATAGCTGAGGCACCAAAGACATGCTTCAAGATTCCAGTCCAAAGGCCAAGAATAAGTTAGACACTGCAGTACTCAGCAGTTAACTTCCTTTTTGGTTTCAATTCCTTCCTGATCCAGAGGCACTGAAGCTATAGGCCATTATACGGATCTTGAAGTAGATTTTCTCCACAGAGAAATGTCATTCATTTCTCGTTGTCTGTGTCTTCTGTAATGCCAGCCAGGTAAATAATTTTACAGCCTTTAAATTTGTTCTGCTCAATGTCCTTGTGTCTTACGTAGGACATGCAGGTATGTGCTGCTTTTGGCTGGGATGGAGTTAATTTTCTTCTTAGTAGCTAGTATAGGACTGTTTTGGATTTGTGCTGGAAACAGTGTTGGTAACACAGGGATGCTTTCATTACTGCTGAGCAGTGCTTACACAGAGCCAAGGCCTTTTCTGCTTCTCACACCACCCCACCAGCGAGTAGGCTGGGGGTGCACAAGGAGTTTGGAGGGGACACAGCCGGGACAGCTGACCCCAACTGACCAAAGGGATATTCCATATGATGTCATGCTCAGCAATAAAACTAGGGTGGAAGTTGGTGGGGAGGTGCAGCTTGGGCACTGGCTGGGCATCGGTTGGTGGTGAGTAGTTGTTTTCATTTGCATCACTTGTCTTTCTTGGGTTTTATTTCTCTCTGTTATTTCCTTTTCATTATTATTATTATTATTTAGTTCAAATATTAAATAGTTTTTATCTCAACCCCTGAGTTTTCTCACTTTTTCCCTTCCAATTCTCTCCCCCCGTCCCGCTGGGTGGAGTGAGCAAGCGGCTGCGTGATGCTTAGTTGCTGGCTGGGGTTAAACTACAACAAGGTACAATTTTGGAATTTTGACTAGTGTGTCAAGTTGGCCTTAATTCTTGGCCTTTCACTGCAGAAGCGCTGTTAATTGAAACAAAGGACTAGCTTGTGCTCAGCCTTTGCAGCAAGTTAGTTTGTAACCTTTCCTTACTGTTACCAGTAAAACTGGCAAAGACAATAAAGCCTACAGTTAATGCGCTGCTTTATCCAGCAAGCAGCAACACAGCTACTGAGTGGGTAAGACGTGCAGCTGCATTTGGCCCCGCAGGTCAGAAACGTCCCAGTGTGTAGCTAACTGGTGGTTAGAGGGGGAGGAGAGGGAAAGGGCAAGGCATGGTATTATTGTTGACACCAGGGCCCATGACAACTAAGTTGAGAACATAACTGGAAGTCACAAGATATTTTGCCCTAATCCTAATAACTGAGCCAGGCAGACTGGCTTTAGCACTAACAGATGGATGTTAAGACTCTGGGTTGACCGAGACCATCAGGCCCAGATTTTATAATAGGCTCAAGGCAAAGACAAAAAGTCTATAAGGCAGGTGTAAGGATGCTTTCTCAGCTTGCTCTTCTGTGGAGTTTCATGTATTCCACGGAGAAATAAGTCTTGTGAGAGGCAAACAGGATTGCTGCTTCTCCCCAGCAAAGCATTCAGCTTCAAATTCTCACAGAAGCAAAACAGAATATTGAAACTTCTGAGAGAAAATGGTAGATCAGTACACTCCCCACCAGTCTGCAGTTTCTACCTACTCTACCACCTTGGCAAATTCCTAATGCACACTCCCCTTGGCACCGATGGTCTGTCTTTCTGTACAGAGGAAAAAAAGAGTTTGACCCACTGTATCAAACACAATAAGAAGCTGTTTGTAGAGTGGTAGTCTTGGTCAGACATAGTTTTTATTGGTTCCTTGGTGAGAAAAAGCCTTAGCTAGTACATCACTAACATTTTCCTTGTCGCTGCCAAGCTGCAGGAGAAATGGTATGACAGTTACCTATGCTACCTCACTACCTGAAACAGATTTACATCCCTTGATCCGTAACATTGATGATCCTCTTGATTATTGTCTCTGGTAATTCCCATATGGCTCAGTTCTTACAGTAAACTCTCTGAAATAAACAGCTTCAGAGCTAAAATCCTGGGTCTTAGGGTACTACTACAAACCCTGGCCTTTCTAGGCCCTTCCTAAATACAAATCTGAGATCCCCCTTATCATAAAGTGCGAGAGAGCTGAGGCTGTGGCTAGATGTTCACTGTGGAAACTCTGCTATTTTACCCTTCCCAGGGCGCTTTGTTCACTGCTGAAGATTTCAGGACAGAGTGTTCTGAGGGTTCCCAGTCTGTTCCAGTGCAAGACCCCCCGTATCAGTTCCAGCCACCTCTGGGATGCATTTAAGACAACGTTCTGACCTTGTGCAAGCTCTCCGCTACTTGTTAGGGTCAGGGCAATCAGCTAACCAAGTTCTGTTGTGGTGTCCATAACCTGCAGTCACTCCAGCATCCTCTCCAGCTAGTGACTTTTGGCCTCAGGTCTGTGCATTTGACAGAATTACACTGACAAAATGCCGGAGACAATCAGCTATAAATTCTCCCTCCATCAGCCACGCTAGTAGTTACTGACTACAACACCATGTACAGACCAAACAGTTCAGTTCATCCTAAACCTTCACAGAAGTATTGAATGGAACAGGATTTGCCAGGCTGAAATCAGGGGCTGTGATCCTGCCTAGGTTCAAGATTCACTGTCTCTGAAGAATACTCAACCTAAAATTTATTTTAAAAAATTAAAAAAAATGTACGGGGAATCAAAGGAAAGACCAAGAAAAGAAAATGTCTCCCAAGACAAAACTCGATTGGATTTCTTGCTGTAATCAGAGAAACAGATAAATTGGCACCTCAAACTTTTATCTTGCAAGGAGTTACAGTTTGCACATTAATGTAATGAACTCCTCTTGTGGAATGACTCTTGGCAAGCAAATCCATTTCAGTGTAAATCACATTTGCAGTAGCAGTTCAGCAGCACAGGTATAGAACTGGAAAGAGCGTGTTGCTACTGACATTTTTTTACGTCTTAGAGACACTGAAGCTACGTATGTAAGATCTTTGCCCAGAAGCCCCAGTAGAGCTTTAAAGCATTATTTTCACTCATTGACTGTGTCTTGAACGGAATTTTCTTTCATCCCACACAGATCAAATATAAGCAAATATTGACAGATACAGACATGAATACAGACTTTCAAAAAGTTAGCTTTAGATAGAAAGATACACATTAAAATACAGAAGAAGAGTAACACGTCTGAGGGAGAAACCAACCGCCAAGAACTTTTCATTGCGTTGTTCTTAAAAAGAACCAAACAACAAATCCTTTTGAAACCACCACCATTACTACTGGTTGTCTAGCAGTTGTTTGCTTTTAGCCCAGGTCTAAATCCATTATTGCTTTGCATGATCCTAGTCATGAACGCCCTGAGAGAACGTGAGACAGAGGCAGGAACAGAAGTCTACCATGTAAGCCTCTCTGGTCTTAATGACTGTGAAAGAAAGGGGCAATAGGGGACTGGCTTACTTTGCTCGTCGATTGTCTTGTGACGAAATGAAAGGCAGTTTTCAAAAATACTTTAAAGTCCATCCTGATACCCTAGCTATTCAGCATGTCTGTCAGATAGGAGGGAGGAGGTGTTAGAAAATTTGTAGCCTCATGGGTCAGGCAGTTGAACTAGATGATCCCTTCCAACTGGAACTAAACTATTCTATTCTATTCCGTTCCGTTCCATTCCATTCCATTTCTGTCTGAAGTGTGGGTAAGTGTGGGGATGCAGCAGTGGAGAAGATTTTTTAGCATGTTTTTATTTTTAGGATTCTCCAGTACAAACTCTGTCACCTTGGCCGCTTTGTTACAACGCTGTCCTGGGTCCAAGTGCCTCGTGGAAGCTGCCAGCAATATGCAGATACCACCTGATTGCAAGATCTCTTCTACTAATTCTGAAATAGCACCTTCCAATATGCATCTTACTTTGAATCTTCAGGCAACTCATGAAACAAGAGTTTCTGGACAGGAGAATAAGTCTTGCTTCCAGTTTCAAAGGGAGCAGTGAACAGGACATCAGGACAGGGGACTCAAGAACTGAAGAATGCCAAGCAAGTACAAGTGCAATGTACTCCAGCAGCCAGTGTATGAAAAAGTCTGTATTAACGTTGCCTGCAATGCCCCTATTGAGGTTAAACAAAAATATGCCCCAGTCCTTTCTTGTAAAAATTAGGACTCACTTCCAGAGTTGTAACCCATAGTTACAAAAACCAGATGCAGTAACACACCTTTGCCTTGTGCTGCGCATGTGTGGACAACTTTACATAAAAGATTACGAAAAAATACATCCCTGTAAGTGATTAATGGTCTAGACCCAAAACATCATAAAATTCTTTAGTGACCTGGCAGAGCAGTTAGATGTCTATCAGACAATAGTCACTATATTAACCTGTTCAGTTAGGGCTAAAGGATATAAAAAGAGGTACAATACTGATGAGTTGAAGGTGTATTTTTGAAACAGTTAAGTTTTTCTGCGCCATCACCTGTCCTGTAGTCTAGCCCAAAGCAACACACAGACAGAAGGGGACTTACGTTGCATTTTTCAAGTTTCCACAACCAAGCAAGTACATGATAACAATTTAAGATACAACTACGTGGTTTCTGAAAATGGTTTAAGCAGCTCTTTGTGATGCTGGAAAATCTGAAGGATTTTCAAAAGAAGTTTTAAAGTTATTCCCATATGGTATCTCCTTTCCACCCAAACACAGGTGTAGAGCATGTCCTCCTCCTCTTTCCACCATGTGCATCCATCCTGAGAGCCCTTAAATTGCAGCTTCAAGCCCACCCAGTTCCCAGTTCCTCTATTATGTGATCAGATGCATTTCGCCTTGCCCCGATACGACCGCTAATTAATTCAATACACAGCAGACTGATTCCTCCACCAACACCTTATCCCTTTGCTCTGCCTTGCTCTCCTTTTCCCCACTCTCCTTTTCTTGCCAGCATATCCAAATCAGTCAGCTCCAACCTCCCTCTAATCTGCCTCATTATTCGCAGGGGAAAAACTGCGAGCGTGAAGAAGATTAAATAGTGGTCCTGTGCTCCACACCTTGGCAGGCCCTAGCTGGAGCCAGTGGTGCAAAGGCCAGCTCAGCCTTTCCTGTTGGGAAGATGAATGCAGCGGGCTCACGCCAACGTGGCGAGGCAAAAGAGCATGCTCGAAGCGCAAAGGCTCTGCCGGGAATTTCGGTGCTGAGCTCTCGGCCTCTACCGAATGCGCGCTCAAAGCCAGTCCGTGAAGCCCATGGGAGTTTGCGTGGGGCCAAAGCACTCTTGTCACTCAAGGCAGCTGTTTTGTGCCCGAGGGACCGGCCCGATGCCGAACCTCCCCTCTAGAGGCAGCAGAAACAGGGGGGTGGATTGAGCATGGAGAAAACAACTTTTTCTCCGCGCCTTGCTCTCGGAGCTTGCTGCAGTCGTTTCAGCCGAAATCACAATCAAGCAAAATAGAAGTTGCATGAGGCCGGAGCCCGCCGCGCTCTGCCACCAAAACTACATGCCAGACTAAAAACCGGCAGCGGGACGGAGCTGGCTCTGGGGGCGGCTGGGGGTCGGGGGCTGCGAGGGAGGAAGGCCAGGCGCACCCCGCTCTGAGACCCCCGGGCCGAGCCCCGCGGGCAGGAGTAGCCGAGGCGGCCCCGGTCGGGAGACGGTCTGTCACCCCGGGACTGGGCGGGGGCTATCCGCCCGCCCTGCCCGCCGCTCCCCCGTCCGTGTGCGTGGCGGCTCCCCGCGGCAGGGAGCGGGGCCGTCCCCGTGTGCGTGGCGGCTCCCCGGGGCGGGAGCCGGGGCGTGGCGGGGAGCGCGGCGCTGCCCCGGCCGGCGCCCCCGCGGTCCCTCCTTCCCTCCCTCCCTCCCTCCCTCCCTCCCTCTCTCGGCCGCTCCCGCTGCTCCCGCTCCGCGCACGACGGCGGCGGCATCCCGCCATGTCGGCCGCCAAGCACCGGGGCCCTAAGGGGGGCAGCCCGCCCGCCGCCGCCAACGAGCGGGGCGCGCAGCCCGGCGGCGCCGAGGAGGCGGCGCCGAAGAAGCCGGCGGCGGCGGCGCACGGTCGGGGCGGCAGAGCCGCGGCGGGGGGCGGAGGGGGCCGCTCCGGCGCTGGCCCCCGCCGCGGCTGGGCGCTGCTGCTGGGCGCCGCGGTGGTGCTGGGCGCCGCGCTGCTCGCCGGCTGGTACGTGCGGCAGCTGCGGGAGGAGGTCGGGCGGAGCGCCCGGGAAAGGGAGGCCTCCGGCCGGCAGCGGCAGGAGCTGGCTGCCACCCTGGACTCCGTGGTGCAGAAGGTAGCGCGGCGCCGGGCACCGTCGGGGGGCGGGTGGGATGGCCCGCGGGGCCGCTCCGCGGTGGGGGCGCCGGGAGAGGGCGGGCTGGGGCGCGGGGAGCGTCGGGGAGCTCAGAATTGCTCGGCGGGGCGGGGGGCAGCAGCCGCCCCTGCAGGAGGGGAGACGAGGGGGTTCACCCCTTAAATAAGCAGCCGCGCAGCGCTCCGATAGCCCGGCTTGCGGGAAAGCAAACGTGTCCCATTCCCTCTCCTCTCCCCCTCCGTGCTCCTTTCGTAAAGATGCTTTCATGGCATTAGAGGGACAAATCGAGTTTGGGCCGCGGTTTTTCTGAGCGCCTGCAAACGTGGCCTCGGTAAATCGAGAAATCCCTGGCAGGCAGCGCGGAGCGGGGCCGGGGCGGGACCCTGCGATGGGCGGGCGGGCGGCCCCCGGGACAGCCCGCAGCGGCGGCCGCAGTCGGCTTTTTGGCCAGCTTGCTCTTCCAGGGCTTGGGTGTGAAGCCATTTTATGTAGTGCAGTCAGCACGCTTACATGTTGGCAGCAGCGCAGACCTGCAGTTTCGAGAGCCTGCTGGCGGTAATTTCATATCGTCGACTGTCGCGAATCATTTAAAAGCGAGTGCGGCAGATGGGCTGCTCTTTGTGGCCGCGTTGAGCGGGCAGGTGTGGGCGCCAAGGGAGATGGTGCGGCAGCGCGGTTGGACGTGGCAGGATCCTGCCTCGACTTCTCCAGGCGCTCTAGAAAACAAAACCTTTGCCAGCTTTACCGAACGGCAGAGGCTGTGCCAGAAATGCTGCTCCTGCCATACTCTGCCTTCGGCCGAGGGAGCAAGACTCGCGGTGTCCATGGCAGTCCAGGACCGTGGAAGAGCTGTGAAGTTGTTGGCAGAGGGTGTGGCTCAAGCAAAGCAAAAGAATTGCTCATTTCCCTTCTCATTTTTTTTCACTCAGGTCTTGCTAGCCCCCGAGCTAGAGTTTCAGAAAGGGCACTGTCCATCTGGATATGTCTTAGGTTGCCTAAAACCTTTAAAAAATGGCGTATGTGAAGGAATATCATCAACATATAATCAGGCTGCTGTCTAGGAAGTACGTAAATTGGTTGGAAAGCAGTATGTAAAGTTATGACTGAGTCAGATCAAAGAAAAGGAAGTTCTTGCCTCAGCTTGACTGCTTTCTGCACAGCGAGCCGTACAGATTCCCCATGCTCCCAGCAAGCTTGGGCCCGGGCCAGCGGCACGGGGGACGGGGCGGTGGGACGGGCGCTGGCAGAGATCCTCCGGCTGTTCTGTGGTGCTCCCAGAAGCGTGGCAGCCTGCACACGTGGAGTTTGTAGGGTCAATCTCGGTGTTTCCTCTCCCTGAACAAGAAGGAGGAAAAGGAAAACTTGTATGAGGGGGGAAAAGGGTTGTAAAATGCCAAGCTATAGTGTCGTTTCTGAAGCTAATTTTAAATTCTGGGTTTTTTTCCTAACTGATGACTGGACTGCTATTTGAACTAGCGAGGGTTGTTTTTTCCTAGTTTTTATGGCATTTTTGCAGACTCTTGTATGAGGGAGGACATTGCAATGGCAGGACATACAGGACGCAAGATGACAATACATGATTATAGAACCCAGATGTATATGCAATATATAAGCCCTTCCAAGCAGAGGAATGGGTACGATTTGCTGCCTTCATCTCCATGTTGTTGCAGAAAATCCTAGGTATACGTTACATATTCTAGGAGAGATGTATATATATACCAGGAGTTTATAAATAGTTTGTTTCAAAGAGAACTGAAACTATTTGCCTGTGTATAGCAGATGGCTGATGTTAGACATATACACAGTAGTGCAAGAATGAAAGGTGGGGGATGAGATCACGCAGAGTTTCAGTGTAACCCTTGAAAGCTTTGCTTGCTGTGGTTTAGTTGTCTTCACAGAAGAATGTACTTGGGGGAGAGGAGACCAGGCTGTATTTCATTGCTTTACAAAAGTAGGATCCTGCGTTGTACTTTCGGAGCGCCACCACCACAGGCAGCTGTGTGGAACTGGCTTTCCCCTTCAGTCTTTTACTGCAGAGAGCTCCTGTCAGGAGTAAGCGTTATATAAACTCATCTGCTTTACACATCAGCAGTAGGAGGAGAAAGGAAATGATGTGGAAGTTAAATCTTTAATATAGCACAATTCTCAGAGAGGCCAAGGTCGTTTGGTGTTTGAACACAAGATAGTATCACCAGTTAGAGAAGACTTAGTCGTTAACTACAAACATATTTTTATGTGCTATTTATGACGTTAAACCTTTAAGGGCTATGGTTTCAAACCTTACCAGCCATGAAAACCGAACAGGCAAGCTTACACGTAGGTACACACACAAACCAACTGTGTAGTGAATATGAACTATTACTTTGAAGTTGTGAGCTTTACCCCTCTCGTGCAAGGGATTTGTTTGATTTGGGCCCTGGTGGCTCTTGGTTAGGACAGATCAGATTAGAAGCTGGTCTAATCTGAAGACCTCAGTCCATTTTATTACATCAGAGCTCTCTGATCGTCAAGTGGCTGGCCCAGCTGGAAGTGTAGGAGAATAGCTTCAAGTTACACCACGTGCATTGCCCAAATGCAATGGAGGAGCAGGTATAAAGTACTCACGCTGCAGAGGGGTGGGATCCCTCTCTGTCAAACCTACAGCAGTGGAGACCTCCTGGCCCTCTGGTGATTTCTCCTGGGCATTTCTGATGCTTTTTCTTAGATTAACATTTGAAGATGGTTAATTGCAAATATGAATTTGGTGATTTGGTTGGAATGCGTGAAAGAAAAATAAATTTTGTCATAAGAGGGGGAGGAGAACTTACCTGTCCCATCCTTCTAGATTTCTGAAGTCCATTTATAGTGATATAGAAAAAGCTGTCTGTGTGGAAAAAAGTCAGAATGAATGGCAGTGAAGCTGTAATGAAAATGAGGTTGGTAAGTCAGGGTAATGGCTGCTGTCCTGCTGCAATACCTATGGTAGTGCTACCTGCGCACCCCCTGCCCCAGCTCATTTCTCGTTTTGTATGGGAGCACTGGAGAATACAAGTATAGGGGATGGAAAGTCATTACAAACCTTTCCGCTTAAGTCACCTATATGGGTGTTCTTCAAACTGCGGTGATCTGTTGGAGCAAGGGCGAATTCTACAACCCTTCCACAGTGTAGACTCCCATGAAAACCAAAGAGGATTCAGCCTGGGATTTAGTCTTGCGAAAATACATGTGAATAACTTAATTTCTAATTAGTAAGTCTATTAGGTCTTTTGAGATTAATTTCTAGGTTCAGAGGCTCAGTGGGAACTGCTGGAGTCTCTTTCAGTGAAAAAGGGAAAGAAAAAATAAGCAGCTCTGTATATTTCTTTCTAAGAGCATATAAAATATACTTCCTTCTATTTATAAAATAAAACCACCCCTCCAGCTGTGTATCTAATCAGTAAACATGGCAGCCCATGTGGCATGACTGATTAATATACCCCTCAGACACAGGGAGTAGTAGCATGAGGCAAGGCAACTTGCATTACTCAGCACTTGCCATCCTGCCAAAGCCTTGAGGTATTTTCTACATGATGGATTCCTGTTGCAGCCAGTGGGAGTTCTTGCCTTGCTTTACAAAGTTTAAAAAAATACAACCCACACACAGAGAAAAAGATTTCTCCACACTCTTGAGACTAATATTCTGCTTGGCCTCAAAATTAAGTAAGGCGTGCTTCCCTGTTGGTGTGTCTGGATCTTACCTTTAAATGTGAGAGTAAATGAATGTGGTGGTCACTCACCCCTTCACCTTTTCCCTCCTGCTGCTGCTAAAACCAACTGTAGTTTTTGTAATTGGGAAGCTTAACAGCGTGCCTGATCTAGTGGTAACAGCTTTCTGTATTAACCTGAGATAGATGCAAGTCAGCCTGCTGGGCAGCTGCTATGGCTTTGTTCTCTGCCTGCGCCCATACGTGTGCCCCTGTTCACTAAGAGCATGTGGGTGTATGCATGTCTGTGAATAATCAGCTACTAAGTATTTAGAACATTAAAGCCTTTCTGTGTTTTTTTAAATCTTAAAAAATAGTTGACAAGAAAAATCCGTGTCTCCGTTGGTGTCTAGGGGCAGCAAAACGTCATGATTACTGCTCCCATTCCCCAGCCATTCCTAGCTCCTCTTTCGCCGTAATGTTTCCTGTTGCTCTTCCTTGTCTACTTTGAAACTTCTTTCATGTTCAGGAATTGGCCTTGGGTATGATTGCCTGCTAAAGTTTAATCCCAGTTTTTCTGTATTCAGAAGCCAATGCCAGATGTTCTTTAGGGTTTTTTTTCCCCCTCCCTTATGGACTTGTGGTCTGTAGAACCAGGAATCATATAGGGGAGGGATGGCTCCGAGGTCTGAATGCAAACTCTGGAGACCGAGTTTGATTTTCAGTGCCACGGATTTCCTGGATCACCTGTGGCAGGTGAGTGAGGCCAAGGATCCTCAGCAGAAGGTACATGTACCTATAGAGCTGTAAGGCTCTAGATGCTGGGCTTTTCGTGCCTCCCGTATCTGGATGCCATAGGGTCACCTCAGGTAGGGAACACGAAGGATTGCAAGGTGATCATTTCATATGGTAACAAGGGCCATACGGATCTTAGACACAAAGGGTAAGGATGTAGGTAAGGATAAAATTGTAAGTGTTAACCATGTGGATTTCTGTTTTAGGTGCGTTCCCTTCAAACTACATTTGGAGAATTTGAATCCATGATGAAAATTGCTCAGCAGAAGCAGGAGGTGACTGAGAAGGCTGTTAAACAAGGGGAGAGTGAAATAAACCGGATCAGTGAAGTGCTTCAGAAGCTGCAAAATGAAATTTTGAAAGACTTATCTGACGGCATCCACATGGTGAAGGATGCAAGGGAACGAGACTTTACATCTCTGGAAAAAACAGTGGAAGAGAGACTAACAGAGCTAACCAAGTCTATAAATGATAACATTGCTGTATTCACTGAAGTCCAGCAAAGGAGCCAAGATGAAATCAACAACATGAAAGCAAAGGTTCATTCACTAGAAGAGGCAGATGTGTATAAACATGAAATTAAGGTGCTAAAAGATGCTTTTGATGAGATGCAAGCATCCATGAAAACCAAAGAGAAGGACATAGAGACCTTGAAGACTACAATAGATTCTATGGAGTCTGATGTGTATACTGAAGTGAAAGAGCTAGTCAACCTCAAGCAAGAACATGAGAAATTCAAAGAGGCTGCGGACACTGAACACCTTTCATTAAAAGCTTTACAAGAGAAAGTTCTGAGAGCTGAGGATTCTATTATGCAGCTCCCTAGTGACATTAAAAGACTTGATGAAGATTTACTGCAAGTTAAAGCCGACCTCAACAAATGGGAAGAAAATGAGCTCTTCAGAAAAGCATTAGAAACTTTTGGGAAGAACAGCGAAGGACTGGAGTCTCGACTGAGGCACATAGAAGACAGCCTGGAGTCTCTAAATTCTGTTGCTGCTCAAAACAGTGAAAAGTTGCAATCTTTCCTTTCCAAGGAGGCAGAATACGAAAATAAGCTCAGTACCCTAGAACAAAGCATTACTGCTCTTCAGGGGATCTCAGACATGGACATAACTTCAGTCACAGACATTCTGAAAAATCTTGGTGAATCACAGACCTCGCTGTACAATGACGTGGAAAACTTGAGGAGAAGCATCAGTGACCTGCCATCCTCTGGTGCTCTTCAGGATGTCCAGAAGCAAATTAGTACTTTGTTGGATCAAGGAACTCTTCAGACAGATCAAGCACATTCTCAAGGCTATCTTGAAAAATTTTCTTCTGTGGAAGGCTCTGTAGATGAACTGAGATCTTCTGTCAGCCAGGTTGATACCGATTTGAAAATGATAAGAACGGCAGTGGATAGTTTAGTCTCCTACTCGGTGAAAATTGAAAATAATGAGAACAACTTGGAGTCTGTGAAGAGCTCAATAGATGACCTGAGGAATGATCTGGAAAGGTTGTTTGTGAAAGTAGAAAAAATACATGAAAAAGTTTAGGCAGCAGTGCTCCTTGTGCAAATAATGGATTAAGGAGAATAGCTTTTGTATGCCCAGTTTTTTACTCTTTTTAAAAGCAATTTGATACCTCCAAAGAGAATAAGAATACTTTAATAATAGAGACAGTTCTGCTTATTTCCTTTATTTCTCTTTTGTGTAGTGTTTTTGTTTTTTAATTTTGTTTTAAGAAAACATGAATTTAGTTGGGGGTTGAGTTTCTAAGGGCAGGGCTCATCTTCTCTATCAAGTTGTACCGCTGTAACTGTAGTGGTGTAACTAAGGCACTACCGCCTCGTTAGCATGGGCACATATTTAATGGCATGAAGGTGTTTCACACTATAACACTAGATATCCCACACAGAAGGGCTACAGCTGTTCTGGTATGAAAAGCATACTGCTGTACACACTGAGAACTTTACTGGTATGTTGTGGTTTAAGAACAAATGAACAAAACTACATCCCTATCTTAAACTGTTTAGACCGGTAGACTTAAGTGTGGACCAGGTTTGAAGCAACTCATCCGTTTCTGTGGTTTGGGACTCAACCATGTGGTCAGTTTACCAGGTGTTAGTTGAGCTGTAATATTATTTCTGTGAGTCCTTAATCTGTACCAAGGAGCTAACAAGGGGTTAGCTGAGCCCCCTGAAGGGAAGGTTTGAGGGGCTAGACCTAAGAGAAGTGTTCCACCCCATGGCTGGAGAAGTTCCTTCTTTGTGATCACAGGCTTCTTTTCCAGCATCTTCAGCTGCTGGTTGCAGAAGATCAGTGCTTAGAAGGGACATCTGAAGGATGGGATTTGTTTCAAGAGGGTACAGTAATATTTTTGTCGTATTTTTGGGCTGTTTACATGATGAGGCTGTGTCTTTCCTGGAAAGGCCTAATTTGTCTGTGATACAGGATTTTCTGTAAAAATGATAATGAATTTGAATGAGGAAAAAGGAGGACTAAAATTGCACCTCTCGTGTTCCATGTATAGCAAGCATGCTAACGATAATAGTACACTCCAAAACACACAAGGGGGAAAATCACCATGAAATCAGCAGAATTGCTTCTAAGGTGTATACATTTCCAAGTTTTCACATAGCTGACAGTGACCTGGACTCTTGTTACATATTCAGGACTTGGTGCCTGATTCTTGTCACCGTTGTCACCAGGTGCCCACCTGGGGCATTGGTAGCAAAGGATCCTTCTAGGAACTGGTTGAGAGTGAGCAAAAAGTATTGTAATTCTCTAGATGTTCATTTAAAAACAACTTCCTCATGGAATTTGCTTGGTTTTCTGCCTTTTTGGAAAGGATTTCTGAGTTTACTTTTGAACTTTATCCAAAGATTTGGTAAAGGGGTGTGTACACGGATACCCTGGAAATACGTTGTGCGCATCATGCCCACCTCAGCCTGCACTAGACAGATCCGTGGCTACGTTAGAAAAATAATTCCTACAAACAGCAAGTGGTGTGTTTGTGGGAACAGCGCAGGTGAAAACGAGTTCTCCTCGGTAAGTAAGATACTGGACCATATCTAGTGTTGTTCCCACTGTAAATAGGAAATAATTGCTGGCAAAGAAAGAGGGACCCATGGCATTAAGGTAACTTGTCACTGTTGGAACTGCACTGTTCTTTGTTGACTTCTAAAGTTCTTGAACAATGTTGTTTAGGTTACTGTGAAATGAACTGTATGGCTTATTTGCGATATTTTTAATACATAATAAACATTTGGAATATTCTTTGCACCTTCTTTTGATTGCTGCTTACTTAACGTTGTGTGTGCCAGGATGCTTCCAGTGGGGTACAGGAAAGAGCTTGGGGGAAGAACTAGATGTCATGCAGCCTTATATACTTGTTCTCAGCTTTCATAGGGGCACATGGAGGCAGTCCTATCTGTTGTGGTTACAGAGGAACTCTTGAAAATAGGATTTGAGCTGCTTCGATGCTGTGGTATTGACCGGAGTGCACAGAAGTCTGAGATGTGAGGTGTGAAATAGGTGATTTATGCAATGAATGAACACCATGTCAGACACCGCGAGCAATGCCTTGGTAAGACTTTCTGAATGCCCGAAGCATGAAGAATGGAAATAATGTATAGAAAGGACTTACATAGTCTTTCTGAAGTGGCTGCTCCCTTTGGATAGCTTTGAACACTGGATTACAAGGCCCGTATACTTGATAGCATCTTCATGAAGGATGCCTGGCTTTCAAACCTTTGGAAAGGGAGGTTTCATTTTGATTGCCCCCAAAGATGACCCCAAGCTTGCCATACAAGCAGCAATGGAATGACGAGCCGAATCTTGTTTCCCCCGTACTGCTTATAATGTTCGTAAAGAGTGTGGGCATCATCACATCCTGGCAGTTCCTGAGGCCAAATTTGTAGAGATGGGTAATATCTGTTATTAGACTACCTAGATGTTCAACAAAACAGGTGAGCATGCAAGCCCTTCCGTCCGAATCAAATTTGACATAACCTGTTGACCAGGTTGACCTGAAGCTGGTGATGGCATGCAGTGGCTTTAAAGAGTAGTAGCAGCATGATGAGGGAACTTAAAGCTGCTGTAAGGCCAGCAGTTTAGCTGGGCCAAAGTGGATCGCAAAGATTAAATGAAAAATTACTAGTTACACTTCTAGTAACTTAAATTCTATGGCAAACTATTGAAATTACTTATTTGACTACATAAGAATAATAATTCCTAGTAAATAATATGGCTGGAGGCAGGCACAGCGGCAAGGATCCCTTGGTGGGGTGGAGGTTCAGCTTTTATGTTTAGCTTGACAGCCTCATTGAACACAAACCTTTCCTAATTCCCTCATAAATGCTCACAGAGCACATCCAGTCCTAGTCCTGCTCTTTACCCTTGTTTTTACACTTTCCAATAAAAGCAGTGGAGAAGGTGTCAAGCAAGACAGTCTATGTTGCCAGTGTTCTTTTATATTTTTCATGGTTCATCAATAACATGCTGTTACAGTAACAAATATCAACGGAAACTGGCCACCTGATTGATGAGCTATTGATCGAGCCAGTTCATTAACGTTTGTCTTAATTTTCAGCTCTCATATTCTAAATGGAGAAGCCATTAAGCCGAGGCACTGTGGACTCAATCACAGTTGAAAGGGCTTGCCCAAATAGCTACGCTGGCAACCGTGATGGAGATAAATCCTGCGCTGCTGCAGGGACGTGTCCGGGTAGGGCTTCAACCGCTGCCTCAAGTGAAATAACCTGTAACAGCAAGAAGAGTTTCTGGTGGCCTAAATGTGTATGTTAGAGGTTTTATTAAAACATGGATTAGTGATTTAGGCTTTTTACCATCTTATCTGACATAACTCAGCTGGTAGCGTAAACAAAGCTGCAGCGAACTTAAATGACCACAGGAAAAAAGGCTTTCTGAGATGTACAAACACCACGATAGCCAAAAAACACCCAGCGTGGGCCCTCCACTCTACTCGGCACCGCCAAGGACAGTCCCAGTTCGGAGCACTTCAAGAAAGGTGTGGCTGAGCAGGAGAGACTCGCAAAGACAAAAATGATGAAGAGAGGTAAAACGTGCTGTGGAAAAAAAGGTGGAACAATTGGGCCTGTTCAGACTTAAAAAAGCTTTTGCCGCCGAGGCAGGGGGCCGGGAATCCGGCTGAAGGCACGGCCGGGGATACGAGGCACGCTGCAGCCGCCGCGCCGGGGCGGGAGCGGGGCCGGGGCCGGGGCCGGGGCCGGGAGCGGGGCCGGGAGCGGGGCGGGCGGCGGCGGGCGCCCTCCGGTGGCGGCAGCGGCGCGGCTCGGCTCGGGCTGTGCGCCTGTCTGCCCGTCCCTCCGTCTGTCCGACCCGCTGGAAGTCCTTCCCCGGGCAGGGGCAGGGAAGGGGCCCAGCCTGGCGCCTCCGGTATCAGCCTATGGGCCCTGTTTGATGCTCTCCTTAGGCGATATCATTCCCCCTGGAAAAAACCTTCATCCGGTGCTGATTCTAGAAGCAACTGCTACTCATCCTGCCCAGCTTAGCCATTTTGCTAATAACTAGTCCCTGGCCCATTTGTTGCATCATCATCTGCTTACTTTGGAGATGTTTAGGGAGGGGGAAGCTGCGGCTGTTTTAGTTTTGGTGCTAATACCAGCTGCGTATGACACGTAGCACTGTGAGATGCTAATGCCTGTTGGTCCTCCGAGTGCCTGTACACTGCTGCTACCCTGCCTTTCCCGCATGCGTTTCAGTCATCGTCAGCCTCTGCCAACCATGAGCAGATACTCACCAATGTCGGAGATGCAGACTCAGAATACTTACACGCAGGACTTTACCGACACTTATTTGTAAATCCTGGCATGAGGTGGTCAAACAGCGTATACAGCCGTTCCTTTTCCCAAGAAGCCCTTTGGCCTAACACTGACCAAGGATACAGTAATACTCAAAGAGCAATTCTGCCTTGGGCATCAAAGCAAAAAGTGTATTTTCTGCTTGCTCACGTAGCAAAGCCTCTCCAGAATCTCTAGCATAAAATATCTTGCAAGGTCCCAATATAATATGTCTTTTTAGGAGCCAATGCTTACTTATGCACTGAGAAAGGGAACTCAGAAATCTGTTGACAAGAGCAAAGTTTGACTATTCCTGCATTTATAACACAAATACTAAACCCTGGAGCTGTTCAGAGTTAATGCAGCATCACAGTTGTAGCCTGCTGGACCTCAGACAAAGAGATCCCTGACCTCTGTTTTTTGGTGTTTTTTTTTTTTTTAATTGGAGCTTATGTAGCAGGTGTTTCTTTGGCTGATATGAATATTCAAATAATACATCTCAAAATCTTTTCCAAGATGATGGTATCTAGATACTCAGCTTAGCATTGGGGGACAAATCTTTTCTCAAGTGATTCCAATTTCACTGTGAGAGGAATAAAAGCCAAAGAAGCAATTTCTCATTTTACTACATATCCTGTTTAGAAAAAAATAGTTTCGATGAAATACTTATTACCCAGTTAACTCCTGCGCCCAACCCCAGTGCCCATCCACAATTCTAGAGGAAGAAGCTAGTTCAAATAAGGCCGGCTTTGTTCCACTCAGAAAGATTTTCCTTTGGCACTCTCTAGATATAAATATGTCAAATTCCTGCGGATAATCCTTTCCTGTCAATACTGCTTAGGTTGAGGCTGGGATGGAGTCCTGGAGTTATGAGTAAGGATGGAAAACATAACAAGCAGGGAAAGAATCAGGGTTACCTTGAAACTTCGAATTTTTTTTAGTGCTCTGAGTTTCAAAGAAAGTTCTGATAATGTTTTCTTTTCCCCTCCTTTCTCCCTTTTTACCAAACTTCCCAACAATATATACATGTCAGAGGATGCAAAATATGATGTTTAAATATTATTTGCTTTACAGTAATAATTTGAAGCCACAAGCAAAATCAGGGCTTGAGATGATAGCCACTGCAGAGCCACCGCAAGAGACATGGGCTAAACAAATGAGTTGACATAGCTTTTAGTGGCAGGTAAAAACAAAACATTGCAGTTCCCACAGTGTATTTGGATAGTTAACACTTTTGGTGTCACTGAGGCCAAAAAACCTTTCTGCCAAGTATTTGCCTGCTCTGGAAACTCAGAACGCTCTGCACAAGGGAGCAGGATCCAACGTGCAAGGTGGTCTGCCTGGGAGCCAGAGACCTGGGAAGGGCAGCAGGCTACCTCTGAGCTGCGCAGCCTGGGAAGCCTCGCTCGGACGACCTCTGCGGAGTGCTTGAAGTCTGTAAATTGAAAATAGTGAGGTCTTAAAAGAACATTTCCAACCAGATAGGAAACTTAGAAATTATGGAGAAACAAGGGTCCTGATCCAGATCCCACTGAAGTCAGTATCTACGCTCCCATTTCCCCTCCTGGTACAAAATTAAGGCCAAAGCACTTCGCCCAAAGCCACACAGAAAACACGTAATATACCCAGCAATGATTTCCAGTACCTAAAGCTCAAAAAATCCTCTCCTTTCCTTTGAGTGCATCAGAGCTGTTTACCAGAACACCTAATAGCTAACAGATCTCCCCAGATTGAGCGAGTCTTTCCTTTTTGAAGTTCCCTTCTCAGGATCTGGACACAGCAGTGTAAGAACTTTATCCAAGGAGGTAGTACAGGCTTGTACGGTTTAAACAAATACGCTTTATGGTGTTGGGGAAGCAGGCTGGGCCTCCAGGCATATTTACTAGCTATTTCTGTTCAAAAGATTGCAAACATTAACAATATAGACAGCCCAATGCTCATCATTAAGCTCCAGAGTAAACACCTAACTGAGGGACAGCCTTCTCAATGCTATTGTTTCCAGCTGCCTGGAGTTTCAGGCAGAGCAGCTATGCTGCTACACGTTCAGCTGATGCCTTCAGAGATCCCATCACAACCCTGTCAGCTAGAAACAAAAGGGACATTGACTGATCTGAATGTAGCGCCCTGAGTGAATGAAGCTGTTGTTATTCCTACGTTGTGTGTATAACGCCATCGCCCAGACGTTCAAACCCTATCTTAACAGGCACTGGAGCAGAAGACTTATTTAGGCACCTGTCTGCTGGAATGCTCTGGGCACCAAACCACTCTCACAATGGCATATTTTGTAGGATTAAATGTGGACTTCAAGCACCCCATTCTGATCATTTTTGCCTCATCCCCATACCAGGTCTCTAACATCATACATTCAGGTCTGAAGATGGTATTGTTCTTAGCAGTTTCATTAAGTATTATCCATTCTTAGGATGGTTTCTAAGAGAGGGAAAAAGCCCTCAGTTCTGTCTAATGTGTTTAACATTTAAAAATAAGATACACAAGCAAAAGAGCAGCTTTTCCATTCAGGGAGGAGATATTTGTATTGCTAAAAATAGCCCTACTAAGCTTTCATGAACATGAGATTGACGGAAGGATAATTAACGTTTGCTGGAGTCTGAATCCTTACAGATAATTAACTGAGGTGATAATAACATCTTAGACCCACGAAAAATACCTCTGTACTTGAATGTGTTCAGTGATCAAACTGCATTACAGCATCCCAGAAGAATGTCACAGCCTTCCAGGGACTGCAGGTTGGTGGCACGACTGGAAAAAACCCTGTACCTCCTCCCTAAGCAGCAGCTGTAGAGAGAGCAGGATGACTTGTCGTGGCCTCCCTGGCATTCAGAACTTCCTTTGATTAAGCCAGGCCAGGACGTCTTAAAGCCTTCAGAGTGTATTGTCACACATGCATTTTTGGGTTGTCTTGTAACAACATGGGGAAAAAATGCAGCTGTGGAGCTGTAGGATACGTTTGTCCTTTGTGGCACTGTTCCCTCCCACCACTGTATGGCCACATAAGAGACTACCTGCCCAAAGGAGCTGATCAACCAAAGACAGCAGAGGGACAAAGACGAGGCGTGCTGAAGCAATGCGGCACACAGCAGAGAGAGATCAACCAGCCCAGGTGGCTGGTGCCAACCACTGCGCCTGTTACATTTTCACAGTGTTAACTTTTAGGTGTTTCTGCACCTTCCCCTCCCCGTCTTCTGTGGGATCGCATCTTTCATGGGATATGATCTGAGGCCCACAGACACCGATGCATCCTTCCCTGTTGATTACCAAAGCTATTGGATGAGTTGCGTGTGGGAAGGGGATAGGAGAAAGTGAAGAATTCAGTTACAAAGCAAAATTTGCAAGGACCAAATAGAATAGATAGCTACTGCTTTTCGATCTCCAGTCCCATTACATATTTTCCAGTATTTGGGGAGCTTTATTAGTTTATAACTTTTTCCAGGGCAAAGAATCTTCTATTTCTTCTGTCTACTCTTTCAGCATTGACAGGGAAGATTTATAATGCAGTTGACAATAGATAGTGGTGTTATTTGTTAAATACAACCCTCAAAAATAGTTTTTTATTCAGGTCATAGAAGAAGATCAAGGACTTGAAGCATCGCAACTAAGTGCTCCAGAAGTGCTGGCAGCTCCATAATGCAAGACAGAAATCACATGTTTGAACTCTCTAGAATTAGGGTATTTTCTCCAAAGTCCACAGGAATAACCAAGGGTTGGGTGAGGAGTCAAAATCAGATTTCATTCATTTGTTCATCTGGTTTGGGGGATCACCACTCACTCTTGCTGTTGTAGTGGAAGATCTGCAGATACTGTTGGCAGAGAAGTACGCGTCTCATACGAAAGTCTTAGGGTCATGCCCCTTGCAGCATGCCTGCTGACTCTCTGCTTGACACGGCTCAGTGATGCAGCTCTTGTGCATGTGAAGGTCTGTCCCCAAACCTCAAACAGTTGGAGTAAAGGCTTAATCTATCCAAGAGTCCTACTACGTTGTCCTTTGTTCGGATCCTGATTTGCCTTCACTTGCCTTCACAAAGCTCTTCAGTTTCCTTAGATTTGCTATTTCGCATTCAATAGAACTGGTATAATTTGCTACTTTACCTATAAAATTAATTCAGTAACAGGGCTGCTGTTTCAAGTGGTTGCACAGAGCTAAATCACTGTTCGTGAAAGTATTTGAATTATGAAAAGCAGCACATCTATTAAAAAGAGGTTTCAGAGTGCTGTTTATTGTTCCTTTCAATTTCTCGCATGTCACTGTAACAAAAAGTTATCTTCCTCCTGAAAAGCAATAAAATAAATTTAAGTGCTTACAATCTTCGCTGCACAATGCAAGTTCAGGAGTAGGTGTGCTCTCTTGCGTTGGCCAAAGAGAAGCAAACTGAGAAAAGATGCACTGTAGCAAGTGAAGTTCAGCGTCTGCATTTTTGTCTGAACTATTTAGAAGCAGCCAGGTGTTTAATACAACCCTGATTTCAATGTTTCCTGGACAAAATTTGGAGATAAATTTGCCTCAGGATGATGGCTGAGGCTAGCGATCTGCACTTGATCCCTGCAAAAAGGAATCAAGAATGCAACACACAAATGTACATCGCCACGTTCTTCAGTGAATCCAGCTGACCTCGATGCTGTTGCCTGCAAAAGGGAAGGGAGTTTCTGAGGGTGCAGCTAGACCGTCTCTTGAGTGTGATCCCAAACATCAGTCATGCCTAAACCCTTAGGAAAAAACCTGTGCTTGGGAGCGGAGTTCAGTTTGTACTTGAGCGCAGGAGCCTGGAGGAGCTTCTTTCCTTCCCTCCCTTCCAGTCTGGAACCAGGAAGCAGCAGCAGAGATTTACTATGGGTTTATACAGGCAAAGGGGGCTCGGGGGCTCAGGCTAGCAACTATCTCTCCCACCAGCACAGTCAAAACTCCCAGCCCCAATTCAAAGTGCTTACATCCCTCTGAAGTTTGTACTGAGTAAAGATAAACACATCCTGAAGTGCTTTGTTAATACCACAGGGATGGGCTTGATACAGGGACCTGGTTTGAGAGAGGAGTTCTCCACTCCAAATGAAAAAATCTAGTCACTAGGTGATTTATTAGTCCCTCTTCAATGATACTTTTGTTTTAAGAGGGCTTCAGTTACTCTCTGCTGACTGGAATTTTTCATTTATGTTGGAGAAGTATTGCTCCTTGACTTGAAAAATGACTTCCAGTGAGCAATAAATGCTGCGGGCCTCATCCTGTGGCTTTGGGCATGACAGCTCACCACCGGTCACTTTGCCACAGGATCCTCGCCATTCTTTCCCTGTTTTCTTTTTCTTGCCTTATGCTTTACACATGTTTGTAATTACCTTTTTGCTTTTTTTTTTTTTTAAAAAAGTTGCCTTGTTACATCTCCCTCTGTTCCAGGCTGTCAGCTATGGGTTTCCCTGTATTTAAGTCCCAGGCATTCCTCATCAATGTGCTCACTGATGTGCTCACTGAAATACTTTTACCGCGGGAGAAATCCTTTTTGTACATCACTTCCAGTGCAGTAAGGTAGAGCGAGTCCTTGCAGTCAAGGAAAATTCCCACTGGGGAAAGATCCTAAGTGCAGTGAAAGACTCTAGACCACCAATGAACCTGCTTTCAAAAATAACGGCAACATATAAGGTATGGCTGAAATTCTTCCTGTACATTTTAATCTTAGACATTAGATGCACATTTCTGACAATGAAACCTCTGGCTGGCTGGTTTTCCGAGTCTCCTTTGCAGTTATCAAGGAAACAGGCTGGGTGTTTTGGCAGATGTCTAATGCAGGTTCTACCAGTAAGTTTATTCAAAACAACTGTTTTCTTTAATATGAGTCCTGATCTTGTGGAGAATCTTACAGCTTCCTGTGCTTCCACCACAATAATGCACTACCTTGTATTAACCTTTCATAGGGAACTATGGGGTCTGCCTGTTCTTTCACTGCTTTCTCCTGCTCCTTTCATGAGGAGTATTTGTTACAGACAAACTCTCTGTTTCAAGGCAGTTTAACTCAATTTACTCTTTTCAAGGTCAAAATTAAACCACTTTAAAGTAGGCTTTTTTTACTCATCTAAGAAACTCTTGCGTACTTACAAACAAGAGGTAACCGACACATTGTTATGATGCTCTAATGATGTTAAATGTCTAAATGTGAGCAGGCAGCTGTGTGGGAGACCTTCCCAGAGCACCCGAGTTCAGCAGGGTGCAGAGCTTCATCGGTGCCTGGTCACCCTCGTGGCCAGCAGCAGAGGGGAAAGGAAGGCTGCAGAGCCCTTAGGATGAGGGGTAATACTGAACTCCTAATTCTGCAGCTTGGTTTGTTGAGATATGACAGTCCCTTCTCATCATTCTGGCAGTGAAAATGTACTTTAAAGTTAAAGCAATTCCATAATCAGTCAAGAACTTGCATTACTTAAGATGTGTAGAACAGGTCTGGTAGTGCCCATGTTTGGGCTAAACATTTTAATTAACTGCCTCTTGCTGTTGCAAATCCCATACTATTCTCCAACTGAGGCAGAATTTCCCATTTGCTTCCCTAACGATGCACAGGGAGGCTGGCTGCTGTTGACCAGGCTTTCTGTGGCGATTGCAGAGATCACGTAATTCATACGCCGTTTGCTAAAGTGCATATGGATCTCTGAAGAAGAACATTGATCATTTTTTATAAGTATTGTATAATTATAAACATGTACAAGTCTTCCCTAATACAAGGATATATTGCAGTTATCTTTCTAGCTGATTTGCCTGCAGAGATTTGGACAGATCTCCAACACTCTGACTGTATCTTCTGACAGTGCCTGAAATTCCTCTTATATTTCCTTATGTAGGATAATGGGAGTTGTGCCCAGGGATTCTTCCACAGCCTCCAGCCCAGCTTCTGCAATAGCAATGAGCAGTACTCAGTCCTGTGGGAGTAACCGTGTCTTGCTTCATGCAAGATTTAGACTTCAGCTTTGTGCTGAGTCTTCTTCAAAGGCGGCCAGGAAGAGCAAGGTTGCCAAACCTCACTGCAACCCTAATGGGATTCAGTCATCCAGTTCCCCCAGGCTGCTGTGAAAATCCCACTCTCAGCTCCCTATCTTGCTATTTGCATAATGTTCACACCCCCATGCTGTAGCTTGGCTAGCGTCAGTCCCTAGGAGGCAACTTGTCTTTGGCTGTCTTAAAGAGCTGTAATTTAGTTGATGTGCCCAAAGAAAACACAGGAAACACATCAGAGTAAAGAAGGAAATCAAGAGAAAATCAGATAACAATACTCATCCTCAGCATCGCCTTGAAAGAAATGAGTTAGATGCAGAGAACAGAAGGAGCAGCCACCAACTAAATAGGCTGGGTTACCAGCATGAGGCTATTTAGACAGCGATAGCAGGAATGGTGATCAGATATGCAAAGCTTTTGAGATGCAGATTTAAATTCCCCTGGTCAATGGCATGGCTCCAGATGTTCTCTAGTGTAGCGGGGCAGAATTTTTTCCACTGTAATCCAGCTTTCTCCTCCGGGTTTCACTGACCATAAACTTTTCATTAGTGCCCTTAACATGAGGCACAAAAGTCTTCAAGCCAACACCTGTTGCATCTATTTTTATAAGCCAAGAGCCTGATCGGTTCCACAGGGGATTCAAGAATAAAATGTATTTAGTAGCCACAAAGGTTTTCTATTAACTTTATGTTTCTTCTCCTTTCAAAACTTGGGACTATATAGCCTATATCTGCTGCCCATTGCTGTTCCTTTTTGACGTAAACCTCTCTTTGTTTCGCTCCTTTAAACTTGGTGCCCGATTCTGCTCGCATTTGTGCCCGTGTAGATCCAAAATAACTCCTTGGACGCTAATGATGCAATTCCAGGCTCTCTCTGTGGTAACTGAGAATAGGAGCTGGCCCTTGTCAGTTCAAATTTACCCTCGATGCAACTTCACTGAGGGTGAAGGAGCTGCCACAAGGGTATTTTGGCCTCACAGTCCCGTGACACTAAGTGATTCCTGCAGGCTGCAAACAGTCCAAGTGTTGTCCAGCCAAAAGTGGTGAGTGCAGCGGGTCACATACCTCTCATAAAGCTAAACTGGGTCAGCAGGGGCATGGCAGTCCACATCAGCTACAGAGTGGCCCACATTATTTATGTGAAGGAAGAAAAATATGTGTGGATGCACCCGTCCAAACCTGTAACTGGAAGTGACAGAGGCGAGGGGAGTTCCCCTCTCCGCTCTCTCATCAGAGATCCTTGATAATAACCCTCAATGGAGAGAGCCTCTTCCTGGGCAGCTGCGGATTTAATTTTGGTCTTTGTCCAGCCCAAGCAGCTCAGATCTCTAAAGAAGTGGATTTTCTATACAATAGGGGTGGGATGCACTGAAGCGTGAGGAGGAGGCGGGACACCAGGTGTCTATGAATGAGCTAACGAGGAGCCTGAAATGCCTCCGTACCCCTCCCCTGCCCCTTGTTCTGCCCTTGGACTGTAACAGGGAGCAGCACAATGACTCACTATTAGCCCCAGCGCAGCTGCGAGAGGTCAGGCCCTGCACTTTTGTACGGGCGTCTTTAATTTAGGCTCCTCGGGGACTCATTTTTCAACCGACGAGAGGGCTAATGCTCGAGCTTTCGGGGGAAATGACATCAGTCGGTGAGAGGACAGGCATTTAAGAAAGGCAGCTTGTACTTTAACCTCTCCTACCACACCCATGATGTGATGCTTAGGTAGCCTTTTCTGCCTTGGTCTCTTTTTAGTAGCCTTTATAAAGTCAGTAGCTCAAATCTGTTTACCTATTCTGCCATTGATTTTCAGGAACACAAAACTTAAGGAAATAGGGAATTGGTTTTTGTAGCATTCAGCGCAAGGTTAAGTCCAGTGAGACAAGGTCTGATATTAAAAGAGGCAGAGATAGATGTGTGCTTTTCGCTAACTGCATCATAGGGAGAGTTAAGATTATCTTCATTCTGGTCTACTCTCCCAACCACCAATTATTAAGCCTTTTTGGTCAGCTTTGATGCTCTACAATGCTGCCTGCTACTTGCACACTATTATTTCCTACCTAGTTTTATTGACATGGCCTGCGTTACTAACCGCAAGCTATTTCTCCAGGGAAAACTAGGTTATCCAGCCAACCCGCAAGGAAGAGAAGGGATGCCTCTTGCACATAGAGCATGACCCCTCTGTCTCCAGTGTTTGAACAATTAACAAGGAGCATTAATGAACTACCGGGCTACTACGCAGCCCTTCCCAGCTGGAATGGTGGTGGTTGTGATGGCAGCAGGAGGGAAGTGCCGGTGAAGGCAAGAGGGCAATCTTCAGCACCAGGAACGGGAAAAACATCCACCCTGAGGAGCAGGTACTGGATGTGGGCACTGAAGACCTGGCTGCCTTCTCACTGAGACTATGGAAATCTAAAGTAAATGTAGAAAAATCAGAGGAACAGCACCTGCAGAAAACCTTAAAGTAGCAAAGGAAACAGGCTATGAAAGTTGTTGTCTAGCATCTGTGCTGAAAATAAAATTAAAAAAATTTCCATGACCTACAATGGTATGAATTAGTATTATTCCTACCAAAGTAAGTGGAGTTACACTGGCATACACACAAAGGAAAATGAGGTCTCATAAAGAACAAAGGTCTCTGGATTAAATCCATTACTGGTATAAGCAAATACATTCCACAGACCTCAAAGACCTCCATGCCTGTTTGCACCTATGGCAAATTTGGTTCATTTTCCCCACAGGCCTTTTTCCATTTTAAATATAGTGTGCATGCAGATGGCCCAAGCTACAATGGGGTGCCCAGCTTCGTATTAAAACGGGCAGCTTCACTTCGGCTTGAACGTAATGATATGCTCCACTGTGATTACATTTTTAGAGCTATCAATGAACAATATTTCAAGTCCTTGTCAACTTGGGCTTTCAGATCCTCAAGCATCAACATAAACATAAAAGGATGTTTAATATTGATGGCTAAAATTGACAAGATTCCTAGTATACCTATTTAAGCAATATGAGCTTGCATGTGTATATATATACACACATTATTGTTTATATATATATTCATATATATATGTTGCTGTTTGTTATACCATGGACACACACACAAATGCACAGAGTTATTATTGATTATAATAATCCCTTGGAAATTAGACATTGCCATGTGTTTTGACTCAATTTATCTACTTTCCCCCAGGGTCGATCTAGCCTTCTTTTCAAGAATGCTGAATAGCCACTGTTCCCATCAAATGCTGTGGCAGCCATGCATGCACCTCCTCTGAAAATCACATTCTGCTCTCACAAGCTTGCTTATGATGGGTCCTGGTCTGCTGGTGCTTCTCTTATTTTCAAATAAAAATACTCCTATTATATGCCTGCAGTATCTTGCAACGCAGGAGGATGACTCTAACAACCATACCACTGGCGGCTGAAATGGGACTCTGCAAAGCTTCCAGTCAGACTTCATTGCAGGCCCCTTTGAGCTTTGCCTGTCATGCTAAAAAATGTATTTCAGAAAGCGTATCTCTGTCATCAAGAATCCTGGGTCTTCTGCTGCTTTTCCAAACAGCGGCACCTCGGGCATCTCTGGCTGTGCTGCAAGTTTGCAGGCAGGCAAACAGAACGGCCACCGAGCACCTGCTTTATTAATTACAGGAGTGTTACCTGGTACAGAAGAAGGTGGCCTTTTATTCCTCCTGGGGCCCTTTTCACCTGAGCATCCCCTGTGAAGGGCAGAGATGCCTTTGGTCCCCCCTGTTCCTGGAGGTAGAATGGAGCTAATGTTGCTGCAGCACTGCAAAAGGTCAGCGATGAACACAAGCCTCAGTGTCCTCCTTTTTGTCCAGGAAGCAAGTAGGGGTCATTGGCTGAGACTTAACGATACCTACAATTGATGAATGCAGTGACTAAAGGGGGACATGATAGCTGAGAGGCATATGACACAGTGTGATTTTTCTACAAGCTAATTACCACAGATACAAGGACTTTGCTTTTGCATTGAAACCTGCTTAAATCAGTTTTACACAGGTGTAGCCTGATGGTCTGGTCCCAGGAGCATTACTTTTAGTCTTCCCACGAGTCAGATTTGTAAGTCCAAATAAGCCATGACCAGTGGCCTGGGCAATGTGGATGCCGTCTTACGCTAGATGCTTGTGTGCTCCTGAGGACCATGTTGGGAGCCGGGTTTCAGCAGGGACACCCCAGGCAACCCCTTTGCTCATGGGTCTCTGTGGCAGGGGGTGAGCTTGGGCAGCCAAGCTGTTACAGACCCCTCTCCATCGTAAGAAGACTCAAGGCAAAGGAATTGTCCTTGAGTAGCAACCTTGAAGATAGGGCAGCAACAGCTGATATAATGTCATATGAAAAAGTTTCACTGATCATTTATCATTCATTTATCAATCTTACACCAGGAGGCTGTCACAGAAGCAGGAACCAGATCCTGCCTTCATTTCTGATCACATCCCCTTTCACAGCTGTTCAAATCTGATTTAAAAATTCACAAAGGTTTTTTTTTTTTTTAGGAGAAGAAAATTTCTGCTCAAAAAGCATTAAAAGATCATGCCTATCACTGATTCCTGATACCACTTCCCACTGACAAAATTGTCAAACAAAGACCTGTCTATCACTCTGTGTCTGTAGCATTCCTGATGCAGCCAGCTCCTGGTTCACAGCTCAAGACGTCTGCTCACCCACAACAGATAAGCATTAAGGTTTTGTCAGTCTTCTGACAGCTTTGAACGCAACATATCTAATACTGTCTTCACCCACACTCTGGCTGGCTTCAGTCATGTTAATCCAAATTTACATCCAGGTTTGCATGCTGAAAATTGTATTTACCACTTAAAATACTGTAAAGTAGTTGAAAAATGTTGCTGTGAAGCACTGCCACATGCTCGTTTTGCAGATAGATTTTTTCCTACAGATGCTCAACCACTTGGTGGTGCTACAGAAAGGGTCTGCTTCGCTTCCTAAAGCAAAGCAGGTTTCTTCTCTTTCATGAAGGGTATCCAGAGATCACATTAGATAAAGCTGTGGCAAGAAGCACCTTTCTTCCTTTCTCTTTTCTCAGGAGTATTGCCTTTGCAATGGTCAGGTTGAAATCTAAGAAATCTAGCTATCGTATTTCCCCACCGACTCTGTGTGTAAAGTTACAACCTTGGCTAATTCATTTCCCTCTATCGGATATTTGATCTACACATTTCCAATGGAGTTGAAAATTGCAGGAGAGCAGGTGTCCCAGGAGAATTCACCCATTTAAAAATTAATGTGCCCCATGCCACCTTTTGCTTGCTTTCCCTGACGATCCAGCACTAATTTTTTTGGTTTTTTCTGGCATTATCCCTCGCAGGCAGCAAACCTTCAGATCGCACGTTGAAGAGTTCATGCCACAGTGACACAGAGCAGAGGATGTATGTCACTCGGTGCAAAGCCAGCGAGATCTGGGCACTGACACCCCTTTGCCTCCTTGGAAAACCCCATCTGGTACACAGGGATGAAAGGTGAAAACCCTCCTTTTTATCAAGCCAGGGCAGAAAGGCAATGAAAGCCCTGATGGAGTGAAGTTCTTGAGCTTTGTGCCTAGGTCCTAAGGGGGAAATGCCCACAACGAGCCTGCTGCATCTGCCCCAGCAAGTGAGGGTGGGTTGGGG
The DNA here is from genome assembly GCF_028858705.1 of Grus americana. Lineage (NCBI taxonomy): Eukaryota > Metazoa > Chordata > Aves > Gruiformes > Gruidae > Grus > Grus americana. The sequence continues at coordinate 61,476,523 of NC_072852.1, forward strand.
ACCGAGGGAAAGGAACAGAAGTGGGGAGTGATGAGACAGAAGACTTCAGACAGTATCATGGCAAGTGGGGATGAATGCAGAGGGAGAAGATTAGTAATTTCCAGCTACTTTGCAGCAGCATCTGGTTGATTCTAGGCAGCCTAACTGGTGTCATCTTTGTAGGCTTCAGTGCCAGCAAAGGCTCCTGTGCACGGAGCCCTCGCGGATATTAGCACAAGCTGAGGTAAAGTGAGAAGGATTGGCCTTGCTAAAGCAATGGGAAGTATGCAGAGGTCACGTTACTCCTCTTATTAAATTTGAATATTTTTTTCATCTTGGTAACAGGCCTTCAAACATGTTCTTTAGAAATGAGTGTCCTGTTCCATTAAAAATAAATCTGTTTCTTTCTTATAACACAATTAGTGTCAGCAAAGCATTCTGCACATCTTAGAAGATTTATTTTTGTATAATTCTTGGGAGGCAGGAAAGAGTATTCTAGTTCTGGAGGAGAGATAAGGAGACACGAGTTTAAAAGTGTTTTTAGGCCCTGTGCCAGATTTTCTGTTTCACCGTAGCTCACAGAGGAGAAGGAGCCATCTCTTCAAGCCTCTGTAGACTTGCTGGGGAAGGTAGCTCTTTCCTACAGTTAGCATTACCCAAAGCGTTGTGTGCTTTGCATTGATATGGAGAAGCTGGTAGCATCAACGTGTTGCCTTGCTTCTCCCTGTAGGACTGTGTCTGCATCTTCTCTTAAGATCTGTGTTGTCTCCTGGGGGTTGTTGAACTGTGCCTGTGGTCTCAGTGTAGGCTGGAGAAGCCTGGGGTGGCTGTCGTGTGGACCAGCTAGCATCAGCTCTAAAGAAAACGACCTGTCAACTTAGCATAGCAAGAACATATCTCTTCCCCAGTCCTAAACCCCCCCCACCCCAGCCCTGACACTCACTCTGATGTGGGTCTGGCAATGAGGACGGCATTGGAGTCAGAGGGGCTGTCACTCCCCTCCTGGACACCAATGCACAAGGGGCTGGCATCCTCTACTCCCCTACACCTGCTACAAGGGTGTCAGAAATTTGCAATTCCCTTTACACTGCATGAGAAGCACAAAGGAAACACAGAGAGCCACAAAACCTCCCCCCTTCCAATTCCCTAGCCAGAGAAATGAAATTTTCATGCATAATGAGGCTTTGATCAAGTCTGTCACTTAGCCAATTTGCTATTGATTTAAAGAGTTCTCTCTGCTAGCACACAGGCATAAAGGATGGCGTTTTAAAAAGATGTAATGGAAAATTATATTTGGTTCTCGGGCATCTATACGCAAACATATTCATTTTCCATTTAACTGCTCTTTGTAGTTTGCTGCCCCAGATTTCTGGGTATGTCCTTTTCCTGTGGAAGTTGTGCTGTATCATTGGTACACATCCTAAAGTCATAATATTCTGTTTACATCTTTCTAATCACTTGCCATAAAATGATTACATTGCCATTAACAGTTTTTATTATTTGACCTAATTTTATTTACAAGTCATAGACAACACTATTTTCTAAAGCCAGGAAGTGGCTGCAGACAAATTAAAAGTAAACAAAATAAAGCTAAAGGAAGCTGGCAGTCTCCACGCTAAATCTATTTTCTAATTTAGTATTGTTTTAGCTTTGACAAACTAATGATCAGTGAAAGAAAAATGCAGCCAGTCTTACAGCTATGAAGCCGTGATGTACACTATGATGAATTACAGTATTTCAGTGGGAATTTAGAGGGAGGTGGGGAGCGAGAGACGATTTCTCAGGGTGAGATTGCATCCCTAGCTTGGAGCCCGTGGCAAGGGGTGTGCTCCTCCACCATTCCCTAAAACAGCCCCAGGAGGGGAAAGGGTGGCACTTCGGGAAGGCACGATTCAGCCCTTGCTCCCCTTTGTCTACAGAGGGAAGGAGATTGCCGACCAGCCTGCACCACATGCGGGGAAGAGGGAACGGAGAGCCACTTTGCCACCTATTCCCCACAGATTTGTCTCCTAGCAGGAGTAAGGTGGCACACATTTCCCTTTTCTCCTCTACGCTTGAACTGCACAGCCACACTACCAAGCTAGTGTCGTACCCTCAGAAGTGATGCGTGTTATCAGTTGAATATAACAAATGCTGTTCTTTCTGAAGAGGTACATTGTGTATCTACCATAACATGGTAGAAGTTATGTTCTGAGTGTCATGGGGTTGATTTTCAGTAACCGGGCAGGATTTGCTGTCATTATCCCAGACATCTGCTTGTCAGTGACAGTCTTAGGGAAACGCTTGTATAGATGAGTGCATCCAAAGGCATGAACATCCAGTAACTCACTGATGCCATGTGCAGCATGAGTTTTAGCATAACATCTTGTGCTTAACCTTCTTCACTCTAAGAAATACATATTAAAAAAAAAATATGTTTTTTACTCCCTATATTATTGGAGTAGCCTTACCCTTGTATTTCCAAGAAAACTGGTTATGCATCCAATAGCTGCACGAAAAGAGCTATACAATCTAGACATGGATCCACAGACCTCAACATAAAACAAACATCTCATGCAAAACATACTTTTGGCTTTCTTCATCACAGGCATCAGCGCAACAAACACCACACAAAAGCCACAACTGAGGCTAAAGTGCTGCTCCTTGTAGGATCTACCCAGTGGCTGTGGTATCTCCATCCGATCGGACTGGGCAGGAAATCCCAGAGTCCTGGAGGGAGGTATCTGCCCCATCTCATCCATGAGTCATCCAGGATGAAGGGGTCAAAATGGCAAAAGTTCATGCTTCCAACATTGTGTTCACGTACAAACATCTCTGAACGAAGGCCCCCACAGCACACAGCTCCCCGGCGCGGGCCAGCAGGCCCCGGCAGGATGCCCCCCAGCCCGTCAGCTCCTCGGCTGCATTTCACTTCCCCCTTCTCTGCTCCCAGCCCCAACCCAACTGGCGGCCTCACAGTTCCACCCTTTTCCGCCAAAACCCACAGCACTGCGGAAATCTGCCCGTGTTTGCTGGCTAAGGGCTGGGGGTTGCAGTGCCGATAACTGAGGTTAGGACAGCTTGCTTGCATGCACCGCTGTGCTGGGGGAGTTGGGGCCAGAGGCATTGCGAAATGGTGGCTGGGGGATGACCGCTCTTGGTGATGCTTTGGAGAAGCCGTGTGTGTATGAGCTGCTCCGAGAAGGGTTGTTCCACACGTGGGAGACGGCAGTGGGCAAAGTGGGCCGGGCAGAGATCCAGCTGCCTACACGTGGCCTAACGTGCTGATGGTTGAAAGTGATGCATCTAAGTCACCCTCTCTAAATATGGGCAAAAAAACAGGCGGCGGAAGGGAGGCAACCAAAGGCAAAGAAGGGAAGTGATGAGAGCAGGGGAGCGCATTGCTGAGTGACTTAATTAGTTTTTTCACTTCTTCTTTTGCAGTTTGCATTGGTGAGATGCGCAATCCAGCAACTGTGGCCTGCCAAAACTCCCTGCTCACAATGATGAAAGCTTGTAATGGTGGTTTTATGTATTACGGCCTGCTGATGTGTGTGGACTTTAATCCCGAAAGGATTAATGTGCGGGGGAGGGAGGGGGCTGGTAGTTTGGATTGTATGGCTCATTTATTTAATAAAAATAATATGTAAATAACACACTACACACACCATCACAGAGTTTTACTGAAAGAGTATCTAAGCTGAAGGAGAAATAGGAAAGCAACAGAAGAAGGAATTGAGGAATTGTGTGTGCTGAGTCCTTCTGGAAACAGCAGAAGAGAGAGACCCTGAGCATCAGCCCCTACGTGTCAGTTTTCTCTCCTGTGCAGTTTGGGTTATTTCTCCTCACTTCTCAGTGGTGTGGAAAGCCCCTGTTTAGCAATAGCAGTGAGGAGTTCAGGCAGCGTGCAGAATTGTTGAGTGCAGAAAAGCAGATTTTACATGGATAAAATCATGTGACATAAGCACACAGGCAGACACATGCATATGTAAATATGTAAATGAATTTTCAGTTCTGGAGATGTAAATTCAGCAGGCGATTGGTATCCTCTGTGCTATGGATATTCCAATAAAACATACCAAGCAGTAGAAGAAATAACCAGTATTACAGGAGAACAATGATAACATGTTCATTGTCTAAATTCTCAGTGAAAGCCACTGAAGCAAAGGCTTGAGGCTTGGAAATGGAATTTTAAAAGATGTTTTATAGACATGCGGCTCCTCTCCTATTGAAAGTTTTATACTCTTCTAAGGAAATCCACCTTACGTTTCAGAGTCCTCTCCTAACAGACATTACAAGTATTCCTCAGTTTCTTCATTGCCCACAGAGCTCTGAAATGGGTCCAGGATCCAGGTTCAGAGGGCTTACCCTCCATCTAAGTCTCTATATTTCCTGTTGCCTGGACATCCCAAGAGGCCTAGGGGCAATCAAATAACAAGAGGAGATACATGAATTTAGATAGAAGTTACACCCTCTGAATCTGGGCCTTGGATCCTGATCCAGGGTGTGGGTTTGGGCCAGGTTGTTGATTACTTGATTGAAGTATTGTTTTAATAGTGAACTGACATCTGTGTGATGCAAACGAGACACACCTCAACAGACCACTACTTGTCAAGGTAAAGTTTTTTATATGGCTCACTACAGAGAAAATCAGTGTTACATTCTTAATCCTGAACTTGCGTGACTCCTGTAATTTCCATAAAGCATGCAGTTTCGAGGATTGGATGTGATCTGCCACGGCAGATAATATGCAGATACCTGCTGCAGGAAACAGATGGATGCCAGCCATCTCTGCCAGCCGCCTCTTTCTACAGGATAATCCCTGTCATTGAGTGGAACACATTAACATGCTTTCACTCCATCCAGCCAAAAAGCTCTCTCTCAACATGTGCTTGCACAGAGGAGAAAGTTCAATTGAGAGAATGTGCCCCAGTTTCACCCACCAGTATCTTCCAAGTATCTGCAGTTACATCATCTTTAGATTTGCAGACTGGATGGCACGAAGCACTTCAGCTTGGTCCAGCAAATGCGTACGCCTATGTTTAGCCTGATCATCAAGGATGAGCAGCCAAAGCAACTCAATTGACTTTAAGATTGCAGTTACATGTTTCTCCACATACAGACCAGAGCTCAACAGAGAGGATGGAAACCTAAGAAAGCAGAACATTACTTTTAGAGACTACAGGTCCATTGTATCCAGGAATCCCTTTAATACACATTTCTCCTCTGGCCTCTATCTTACACTGTAGGGAACAGTCAAAGAAGGTATTTCATTTCTCCAACACCCCCCTGGAAGCCAACCTTCGTAAGGGTGGTAACAACACTGTTGAACACTTTACAAACACTGGAGAGTGCTTATGAGCCAGGAGTCTGTTTGTGTACCAATGATACCGTCTCACCAAGTCAAGCTGCAACATGCATAACTGTTGCACAGAAAGTACCTGGCCTCAATTTGTAAAATAAGTATTTGTAGCAAGTGTCTTCAAAATCCAGTGTTTATTTCTTTTATTTAGCTAAATACATGGAATGAATTAACATCAGCTCTACGAATCTTATGTTTCATTACAGGTGTTGCAGACTTTCTGAGGAGACCTAAACATTTGACTGAGAACTATTAAGCCAGTGGTTTTTTATCCTGAGTGTCTCTATGCCAGGTAAGAAATAAGTTGTGCCATTTTGAAAGTTTATGGCAAAAATTAATCCTAAAAATGTACTGAGTTTTATGACAAATTTATATTGCTAACATGTTGCAATCTTTTAAGATTGTTTTCCAACTCACACTGACTTCAGGAAGGCAAGCCTACTGAAACCAGTGGCTTTATTGTTGTTATTGTGATTATCTGTACAGTTCAGATTTGGTACAACATATCCTCCAATACTGTTTTGCAAATTAGAGCCTAATCCTATTTCCTTTGAAGCTGGCTAGCAGAAGTCTGCTGGTTTCAATGGGAGGATAAATCCTTTTTGTGAATAAGGAAAAGCATTTACATAAAATAATACTGTCAGAAATGAAGAATTCCCCAGTGGTGTCTATAAACTCAGAGAGCTGAAATTCTCACCAAGTGTTTATTTCAGAAAGAATGAAACGCTGCATGTTTTACACTGACATGAACAGCTAGAATGATGCAAATTGCCTACAAAAGTCATTATTTAAGATTTTCTATGCTCATTCTAACATTGTCTCGCCTTTTCTCTGTGATTTTTACTTCTCGGTATTCTTATACCTGTTGTAAAGGACGTTGGTTTACTATTTGCTTTAGTGATTTTTATTCTTGTAGTGACAAGTATAATACTGATTGCAAAGCTGACAATATGCTAAAAATTGAAAGGAAATATCTCTATATGTCAGTAATACACTCAATCATATGTGGACTTCTGTATTTATAATTATTTTCAATTCCCATTGCTATTACATATGAGCACAGAAAGTTTCCTGTGTCCAGTTTTAATTTACATATTTAATTTGCTTAATGCCCTCTGGCTTCACATTTAAGAGTGTGGAAATTTAAAAGGAAAAGTGGTATTTCTAATGCTACATAGTACTTATGCTTATTCCTTAACAAAATTGGCATTTTTCATTTTGGAGCTTCTGCTATTTTATTATGCCTTATATCTCTCCGATCACAATAGGTAGTGATGAATCATGACATATTTCCTTATGGAATGGATGATGTATGCTTCCGAGCAGCTAGAAGAGAATATGTTTGGGAATATTAACAATGCTCATGAGTATAACATAATTAAACTTATTTTCATCACTGGTATTCACGCTTTTCAGCTCTTCAAGAGGTATGAAAGGTATAAAGGACCTGGATATAGGCTATACTGAAGGCAGCTTCTAGACAGACAATCATAGCTGGACACTCTTCCTTGCTGCGTCTGCGGGGACTGAGCCATTTCTGAGCTGCTCATGTAGTGCAGCATGCTGGCACAGGCCAGAACAGGACCCAGGCTGCTCCTGACTTTGGTGGGACTAGGGCTTGCACTGGACAAGCAAAATCACTGGGCAGTTGTCACTGTCATCTTGACAGACTGCTGCACCCGTGGCACTCAGCAAGATCGAGGCTGATTTAATCCATTTAAGTGAAGCTGCACTGAGGTGAACACATGCCAAGACAATTTTTCACTTCTCCTCGCAGTCAAGGGCACCTCTGCTGTTCTTTGTGTTGCCAGGCCCTCTCCTAGCTCCCTCTTGGTGCTGCTGCATCCTCATCCCATTCCCACGCCAGTCCCTACTTGCAGCAGGTCTCCGTTCCATGTGGATGTTTCTTAGGGTATCCCCTAAGTTTGAGAAGATCTACATGAGTGGGTTTGAAACTGGGGGCATGGAAGGCAATCAATGCAGTAGCAGATCTCCCTCTCCTGGACGTTCAGGTAGCCCAGGCACCGCTCTATTCTGTGCCAGCTGGCAGGAATGCAATCATAAAATCCTAGAATCATAGAACATCAGGTTGGAAGGGACCTCAAGGATCATCTGGTCCAACCTTTCTTGGCAAAAGGTCCATCTAGACAAAAGCACCATCTAGACAAGATGGCCCAGCACCCCATCCAGCCGAATCTTAAAAGTGTCCAACGTCGGGGAATCCACCACTTCCCTGGGGAGATTATTCTGATGGCTGATTGGTCTCATTGTGAAAAATTTTTCTCTTGTGTCCAGTCAGAATCTCCCCAATAGTAACTTGCACCCATTACCCCTCGTCTTTTCCATGTGACTCCTTGTAAAAAGAGAGTCTCCATCTTCTTTGTAGCCACCCTTTAACTACTGGAACATGGCGATGAGGTCTCCCCTAAGCCTTCTTTTCTCAAGGTTGAACAAACGCGATTCTCTCAGCCTTCCTCATACGGCAGGCTTCCCAGACCTTTGATCATCCTGGTGGCCCTCCTCTGGACCGTCTCCAGCCTGTCCACATCTTTTTTGCATAGCGGGGACCAAAACTGAACAAAGTATTCCAGGTGTGGCCTGACAGGCGCTGAGTAGAGTAGGATAATGACTTCTTTATCTCTGCTGGTGATGTCCTTGTTGATGCCAACCAGCATCCTGGGCCTGGCTTTCTTGGCCGCTGCAGCACACTGTTCACTCATCTTGATCTTGCTGTCCACCGGGACCCCCAGGTCCCTCTCCTCAGAGCTGCTTTCCAGCCAGGTGGATCCCAGTCTGTGCTGCACTCCTGGATTATGTTTTCCAAGGTGCAAGACCCTACACTTGTCCTTGTTGAACTTCATAAGGTTCTCATTAGCCCACTCTTCCAGCCCATCTAGGTCTTCCTGCAGGGTAGCTCTCCCTTCCAAAGTGTCCACTTCCCATTCAGTTTGGTATCATCCACAAACTTCATCAGGCTGCACTTGATCCCATCATCCAGATAGCTTATGAAGATATTAAACAGCATTGGGCCCAGTATCAACCCCTGGGGGACCCCACTTGTGACAGGTTGCCAGTTTGAAAAAAACCTATTTACCACCACCTGGTAATGTCCTGTCAGCCAGTTCCCACCCATCGCATGGACCACTTGTCTAGACCATAACGCACCATTTTCTCTAGGAGGAGGCTGTGAGGAGCCGTATCGAAAGTGTTGGAGAAATCCAGGTAGACAATGTCCACTGCTCACCGCACATCAGCTGAGCAGGTTACTTTGTTGTACAAGACGATCAGGTTTCTCAAGCATGATTTGCCCTTGGTGAATCCATACTGGCTTTTCTCAATCATGTGCTTCACTTGACTTGTGACAGCCCCCAGGAGGATTCGTTCCATAACCTTCCCAGGGCCTATAATTTCCTGGATCGTCCTTTAAGCCCTTCTTGTAGATGGGGGTAACATTAGCCTTCTTCCAGTCTTCTGGGATGTCCCCTGATCTCCATGACTTCTCAAAGATTACAGAGAGTGGCCTCGCAACGACGTCAGCCAGCTCTCTTAGGACCCTTGGGTGGATACCGTCAGGGCCCATCAATTTGTAAGGGTCAAGCTCCTGTAATAGTTCACATACCAACTCTTCCTTCACTGATGGTGGGCCTGTGTTTGCATCAACCTGGATTTTTGTTCCAAAGGCCTGGGGCATTAGCACCTCAGCGCATTAAAATAAAACAAAAACCCCATGAAAACTACTGATGTAGTCTTATTTCTTACAAAGAGAAGGCCACAGTATTTTCACCCTTTCAACAACTAAAATAAAGGAAGGAGGACACGGCACTTTTTCTTTTTGTATAGTAACAGAGTGAGGCTTCCTTACCCTTTCTGCTTTGGAATAGCCAGTTTGTGGTGCACTCTGTGAAAGAGATGTTAAATTTTATGCTCCAGGGCTTAAGTCGTTATTAGGCTCCCAAAGAGCAAGCACCTAATGTGGGAGGTGTTACCCCTCTCTGGCCACTGTGGTATTCTGTCTTCTTCAACATGTGCAGTGTGGTGCTGGCTCCTGCCAGGAACAGGGTACTGCAATAGACAGACTTGCCTTGAGCCAGTCAGGCACTTCTGCTGATCCTAAAGTGAAGGTGCAGAGATGGTAATTACAGAGATACTTTCTTTTTTTCCCCCCAAGTTTGGCAAGTCAAAGGGGCTAAAGCTGCAACCTCAGAGCAGTGTGTTCACTATCTCAGGAAGAAACCTTGAGGAAGTCCTTACGTACTGTCCTGGAGAGCTAGAAGAACCGACTGAGAGTCCTCACTGAAGCTGGTGCCTGGATATCAGCCCATCACCTTGGCACTCCTGAGTTAGTTGCCTCTGACAAACTTGAGCTTTCACAGGAGGCAGACATTCAAATCAGCTGAGCACATGGACCAGCCCTTGCATTAACACTCCTCCAGCGAGACGGAGGGATGGGGTTACTGACTCCCTAAATTCTGTGCTTTGACATCACTGTGACCGTGAAGCTGAACCTTGAGTTTCAAAGTCTGTGTGCTATCCTTGCAGAGCAGCTGATCCCAGCTGTAACCCACACCTTAAGGACAGTCAGTGGGGAGGATACACTGAGCCAGGACTCTCACATGAAGGCCTTTGCATTGTTTCAGCAAATTGGCCATATTGGACCACGCCAAAGTAATTTCACCCCACACAAATTTCCCATTTCTGCTGCAACAGAGACCATCTGCCTTCTCTGGCCATGGGCTTGGGGATGGCTTCTTTTCTAACAGAAACATCTGATTCATCTCAACCCTGGCAACATTTATTTATATGTCTGCATTGGTTTAAGTTTTCAAGATGTCGTTGTGAAAGAAATAATCACCTTACTTTAAAATGAAGAGCAAAATTGATGCATTCATTTGTATTTTGAAGTTCCCGAAAGCATCTGTCAGCTCTAGACCTTGATGCTGATTTGCATGAATGCCAACCACAGCTGGACTGGGGCCCAGGAAGGTTTCCTACAGGCAAAAACCTCCTGGAGCTGGTGAACAGCGCCTGCCCATGCCAAGGCAGGCAGGGGCTGGGTGTGCCCATTTTTCTGCCAGTTCCAGTCCCATGGAAACCCTACAGGAAACCCTCACCCGCTTGGCATGGGGAAAATTAAGTGTTTTCTGGAAAATCTTTCCAGAGCTAAATTTGGTGCGGGATCACTGGGGGCCCCTGCCCACCATCTGCGCACCCACGCTCACACTGGGGCTCTGCAGGTGCACACGCCTCACGCGTGGGGCTGGGGCCTGCCCTCGGCACCGCCTCACCTCGGCTCCGGGCCGAAGCCCGGACCCCAGAGGCCGGGGCGGGGGCTGAGCCCCGGGGCGAAGCCAGCCTGCGGCCGTGCGGCGGGGGCAGGGGACAGGCTGCCCTCCCCGCCGCGCCGGGGATCAGCCCCGCTGGGGCACCGTGGAGCGCCGTCTCCTCCGCGCACAAAGGAGGGCCCGATCCGGCCCGGCCGCCCGCGAGGCAGCGCTCCCCACCGCCAGCGTCGTCCCCGGCGAGACCGCCCCCGCTCGGCCCGCGGCGGTGGGGGCGGCCCGACCCGGCCGGGTCGAGGCGGAGCGGGGCGGAGGGGCTGTCCCCCAGGCCTGTGCGGCCGCCGGGGCGGGCGGCAGGGAAGGGGAGGAGAGCGCGGGGCGCCACCGCCCCCCGCCCCGCCGCGCCGCGCCCCGCCCCGCCGCGCCCCATGGTGCCGGCGCGGGCACGGGGCCGAGGCAGAGGCTGCGAGGCCGGCAGGGCGCTAACACCCCGCGCCCGCCGCCGCCGGGCATGGAGGGCGCCGAGGCGGCCGCCCGCGGCAGTAGCAGCCCCGCTCAGCCCTGCTGCTCCTCCTGCGGTTCCGGGCCGGCCGGCAGCGGCGAGGCGGCAGCGGCAGCGGCAGCAGCAGCAGCAGCAGCGGCGGCGGCGGCGGCGGCCATGGAGGAGCCGCTCGGGGAGGCTCCGTCCCCGGAGGTAACGGCGGCGAGGAAGCAGCAGGGGGTGAAGCGGCATCACCATAAGCACAACCTGAAGCATCGCTACGAACTGCAGGAGACCTTGGGCAAAGGCACCTATGGCAAAGTCAAGCGGGCCATCGAGAGGTTTTCTGGCAGAGTGGTAAGGCAGGCGGGGTGGCTTCTCTTTGCCTTTTCATTTTATTTTTGTATATATGTATATATAGTTTTTTCTTTCCAACGCCTGCTTCGGAACGGAGCCGGCTGGGTGCGTCCCCTCAGGGACCCGTTAGGAGACCCGTCCGTGTGCGGGGCCGGCGTGTCTCGGTGAGGCAGGAGCTGGGGTCAGCATCCCACCCACCCAGCTGCGCCTGTGTCCAAGGCTTTGTGTGGGGTGCAAATCCTACAGAGAAACTTTTTTTTTTCTGCAGAGGGGCGGTGGCGGTGGTGGTGGTGTAGTAACACATCAGTACGTTTTAAAAGGATGTGTTATTACTGGAAAAATAGGGTGACTTATTGTTTTGTTTTTACACATGGGTATGCGGCGAATGGTTATTCTTTCCCCACTGGAAACTCACGCTTTAGTGAAACCTGTCACATCCCCCACCTGACCAAAGCTGCTCACAAAGTACTGTCAGGAGGGCAAACGTTGGTTCTCTGGTTAAAAATGCAGTGATTCAGTCATACTTTTGTGACCTGAACTTTGCTGACACCTAAAAAAATTGCATGGACTGCAACCCAGCCCCATTGGTTTTTACGATCCGTTTCACCACTCAGTGGTGCCGGCTGGCTCGAGACTTCAAGCAGCCCGGAGGTTGTCCAGCAATAACTCAGCTTCAGCATTTCCTCATTGGTACAGCACTCCAGCAGGGCGCAGAAATGCAATTGAAGAAATGTACACAGTCAGAGTTATTGTCATTTTTCTCTCCCCAAAATATGTAACTATTCACAGAGGGCAAGCGAATGGGAGGCAGGCATTGCATTAAAGACTGCCTGGAGAAATACATGCTTTTCTGAAGAGGTCTTAACGCTGCTTTTCATGTGAAGTAGACTAATTGAGTTTTCACTAGACTTCATCTAAAAGCAAGACATTTCCCTGGTGACGTTACAGGTTTCATCTCATTTATCTTTCCCTTTCGGTTGCCTGGAAGCTCAACGCGCACCCAGAGGCAGAAGCAACTGTAAAACAGAAAATGAAATTGCAGATGCCATAGCTTTAATATAAATATCTTTGTGTCGACAGTGAAAATGAGAGTTTCAGCCAAGTTGTAGAGTCATATCATGTATGCTTTCAGTTTATTAGCTCATTTGGAGGCAGGCTAAAGAGAAACCAGAGATGGACATCTCTGCACATGCTCACTCCCAGTCCATGATTTTTAAAGTTCGCTGTCTTGGCTGTTTTACAATTTCAGGCTAACAAAAGCTCCAGGCTATGTTATATACTAACTATTATTTTGTAAGTAGATTATTTCTGAGTTGCATTACAAAATGTAAGAAATAAGCAAATACATCAAAACCACCTTTTTTAAAAGATGTGATAAATTAAAAAAAAGTGATTGTATTGTAAATGAGATTTGAGTTTGGGAAGGGCCCTCACAGAGGAAAGGATGTAGCATAGATGTGTACCTCCTAAGTTAAAAACAGACCAGGTCTTTCTGTATTTTGCTAACTGTCAAGCACTTCAGCTACACAGCTGAGGATACTTAGATGATACAGTCTGAACTGAATTTATACGGCTAATGCCATCTTGAAATGGAGAGGGTGAAAATCAGAATATCTGTGCAATCTTAAATGCAATAAAAATGTTACACTCGCTCTTTCAGCTGGTATGTAGAAGCTAAACAAATCCTTACCAGGGTGTGAGTTTTATACTGTAGTAATACAAGCCTTGGCGTGTGGCACTTCGTAATTATTAACTAGTCTTCAGACAAGTTCTGGTGTAATGTGTCTGTTTGAACTTTAACATCTGTGAGTGTATGTAAAATATCCACATTTTGTCTGCTTACAGAATAAAAGCTAGTTGTCAGAAATCCAGCCAGACCTAAGTGAACGGAAAATGCTTCTTGTTTTCTGACAGTTCCCTTGTCTGGCTGTTGCAGTGAACACCGATTGCTTTCCGTGGGTGAGACAAGAACACCGACGGGACAACTGATCAGAGAGGAGCAGAGCTTTCCTTCATTTCCTCCCGCACACCCCTTTCTCTTCCCTGTCCTCTGTTGCGATTAGTGGGCAGTGTTTGCAGCGCCCATGAGCAGGGTGGGCTGGATGCTGCTGCGCGTCCAGCAGGGGATGCACAGAGCGAGCGATGCGGCCAGCGATGTCTCTCTCACCGCGTCCAATGCAAATCACCTCACAAACGGCAGCTCGGTAGCCAGAGTCCCAAGGTCGCTCTAATCCAGTCTGTTTGCTTCCTATTCTGCTACTGGTTTAGCTAATTTTTTTTTTCTTTACTCGGCAGTAAGCAGGTATTTGAAGTTGTCTGGTAACAGGTTGCGAAGCTGGACCTTGGCAGCAGCATTGTGTTCCCAGTCACCAGCCTTGTCCAAGCAATTCTCCTATTTGGCCTTTCTGCTTCTCTTGTCTGTTAACCATCTCTTTAGCTGTATGGCACTTCATAAAGATACTCACGCGATTAGCCAGGCTTTTAACGTGAAGCATGAACTTTGGATTTGTTGTCATCTGTATAAATAGAGAGCTCAGGAGTGAAATCGAAATTGGCAGATTTGAGTTAACGAAGTAAAACCAAGGTGAGAGGACAGTTCAATCCAAGGTATGGATGTGCTTTAGTCATGTGCAACGGGAAATCAATAGCAGGATTTCTGTTGACTTGAACAAAAGTAGTATTTGGCACTTATTAACGCGTTGCAGGTTTATTCGAATTGTTATAGTTTCTTTGTCTTTCCTCCTAACTCAATGGAACGTGATCGTAAAGCTTCCTGCTGTAAAGCTCTGGGGTAGATTGTATGATACATAAGTTGTTTCCAATAACAAACTAAATGTGAATTTGTGTATTAGTTACCACAGTGACTACAGACACTATTGCATGCTGCATGAACCAGTTAAAATATTGCCCACTACATGACGTATGAGGTGCCTAATTTTGCCAGCAAGATTTCCTTCATTAGTACTGGTTCTGTATACACTGTGTAACTTATGATATTTTAAATTAAGGCACCTGTTAGTAAGTGTAAGGATGAAGAGATGATATCGCAAGCCTGTGAAGTAACACTCATGTTGACATTTCTGTGGGTGTTTTCTCCACTTGCCATCTTGCACATGTTAAACCAAAGAACTGAGCTTTTGTTCATGTTAAGTATTCAATGTTTGTTAGCCAAGAAATCCACAGTTACACTTATGTCAGCCTTAGATGAGCTGTGTATTGACCACCTCTGGCTGATTCCGTGCCTGAAGATCGTAGATGCTGCTGGGTTCTTCCCTGAGCAAATGATTCCACTGGAGTAAATGCTCCTTATAGTGCAACTTTAAATTACAGATAGGTGTTTTTAGTCTTGTTATCTGCCTTTTCCTGACATTATACAGAAAGCAATGCCTGGATACAAAAATGCTTTAATAATAATTAAATTAATGTTATTAAAGGAGCACGTAGCTCTCTAAAACATGGAAGACACCAGGTAAACCCTGTTAGGCTGCTTGGAGCGCTCCCAGCAGCATTTAACCCAGGGGTTCAATACCCCAGCTGGTTTACAGTTGTCCGTGGGTGCCCTCCTGCAAGGTGCTCTGCTGCGAGTAATTTTCTCTCCCTGCCACTGCTGCTAATGTTGCTGGTTGGTTGTTAATAACCTCTCATGAAGCACCCTGTATTGTCTGTGCTTCCTTTCGGTTACCGTCTGTCTTTGGGAGAGATTTTGCCGTTTGCGAAAGCCAGGACCTTTTCTGCCTTTCTCTCCTTAGGCTGCACTTGGGAGGTGGTGGGGAGTAGCTGCAGGGGCCTCCCCTCTGCCTTCACCTCCCTCTCCCCGCCTGAGAGCCAGGACATCTTTTCTTCATCCTCACCAGCAGGTGGAGGAAGCACTATTCTCCTCCAGCCATCCCTCCAGAACGTTAATTATTTTGGGAACTGATGACAAGCTGCAGCCCAACATGAAAAACAGGCGTGCAGTTCCTATTTGTGCAGGCATGTTATGTGTGGTGGTGCGTGTTATTTATCTCTTCGGCATAGAAGTGCAAGTAGAAGGATGTTCCCAAATGAAATTGGTTTCTGAATTAAAATCTTGTAAAAAAACCCAAAACAAACAAAACCCAACCAACCAAAAAAAACCCCAACCAAACCACCCAACAAAACCAAACCCAAACTTTAGAGCAACAGGAATTTTAGTTGCAACTCCAGTGAAAATCTTCACTTTGAAACAGCTTTGCTTCATGATGCTTTTGGACAGTCATGCAGGGTTTTTGAAACCCTGAAACGGCACTAGATTACGTGAAAGGAGGACCTTTGCTTTACTGATTGTATTTCTCCATATCATAACAAAACCAAAACACGAATACCAACAACAAAAGCTCTGTCATGTCAGTAATTAAGGCCTTGTTGGCCACACAACCGTTTGTTTGTTTGCGGTTTGGTTTTTAAGGGTTCCAAATAACAAGATAAAAGCATGCTTGTGGGTCACTGAGGACAGTGAAAGCCAGGTGGGATGCCTGTCCTAATCTTGTCTGCTTTGCTGTTACAGAAAATGTTGGTATCCCTCTCTTCCCTCTTATGCATGTGAATTCTCTTTATCTTAAATGACATGTTGCATTTCCATTTTTTTCCTGAGAACTTCTGCTTCACTTGGCACCTGGGTCACTATTTAATACTGATTTTTATCTTGATCACTCAGTGTGCATCTTCTGTGGGATAATGTCCAAATGTGATGCAGAACTGTTTTGGTTTTGGGTTTTTTTTGAGATTCTTTGTTGTTCTTACTAAGATATCTTCCTTTATTGCAGACACTGGTGGAAGTAGCTACACAACAGTGCTGTGATGTGAAAGTGCTTGTACAGTACTTTGCACAGCAGGATCCTGGTTCGTGAATGTGGCTTCCACAGCTATGATAATACACTTGAATAATAGTAACAATGGCTTGTATCACTACCCCGTTTTATATGTGAGAAAGAAAAACTTGCCGATTAAAGCCAAAATCATCAGAACTATCAACTAGTTTTGAGTGCGCAACCTAATACCTGATTTTTCAGACATGTAGAGTACATAACATCAGGGTCCTACAGATGCCAGCCTTGTCCTGCAGCGCTTGGTCTCTCCTGCCTCCTGGGCTCTTTCTTTACCCTGGGCTTTTGTCCCTGTGTTCAGCTTTGGTCTCCATTCCCAGCCCTTTTGTACTCCACTTGTGCTGCTGCCTCTCGCTTTGTTCTGTGTGCCAGCGCTGTGACCTGCTTGGAGAGTGCTGCCTTGCTCCCTGCTTCCCAGCTGGTAGCAGCCAGCAGAATCTGTGCAGCCTGCGGTGGGTGCCGTACAGCTCTCCTGCTGTGCAATGCTTGTGTAGGGCCAGAGGTTCCTTATCTGAAAAGGAATTCTTGCAAAATGTATTGCCAAAAGCTAACTTATTTTTTTTAATGTGCAAATTGAGTTCTTTTAGGGACTCAAAATATGACTGAATCTGGACAATGTTTTCATGATGCTGAAGGCACGTTAGTGAAACTCAGGTCATCCTCAGTAAAAATTGTACCAAAGTATGGAAATTCTAGATCTGGAATGAACACAGGTTGGAAAGAGTATACGGGCTTGAAAATAGTTTTGCTGTTAATTTGTTATTTGCTCTGCCCTTAATTATTGGATGTATTCCAAGATTCTGTTTTGAAAAAGAAAAAAACCACAGGATTTAATCTAGTGAAAACTATAGGCTTATTACAATAGGAGTTACACCTGGTTGTATAAAATTACTATAGTCTTCACATAAACACTTGTGTAACTGAAATGCCAAAGAAGACTTCAGCATCAAGGGCTGCAGGCAGAAATAACTGATTACAGCATGCAGGTCATTAGGGGAAAGGCACTAGTACAAAATACTTGTTTTCTGCACTGAGAATTCTTGTTGGAGAAGCAGATTTGTTCAGGGGAGTACGGTTCAGTGGTATGAAAGTCTGAATTAGTGACAAGCCAGTAAGGGGTCATCTGAATAGGTTAGCTTGTCAAATCTTTTACCAAATTAAAGAACAGCATGTTCTTGCTGAACTTCCAATGGACATCAAGTGATAGTCTTTCAGTGATGTTGGACTCTCTTACAGGTGAAGAAATCAAAAGTTTCTCAGAGATTTTTGCTTCTTTTTTTTTCCTTTTCTTTTTTCTTCTTTCCCCCCATTGGACCGAACAATTTTGGGCAGGTTGATTAACTTCCCAGTGTCTCAGGGTATCCCTTTCTGAAGGGATAATACCTAATATATGGAAGTTAGACTAATTAATGGTGCGTATTTTGGCCTGATACGTACCTAGTGTGATCCCTTTAAATTTGAAATCCACAACAGAATTTGAGCCAATATCTATAATGCAGCCTTCGGCTAAAAACACTATAAAATGCCTAAGCGTTATTACAAATGGTTTCACAGCACCATATGCTAGAGAACGCAACAGAATGGAAATTACTTGTACAAAGTCTTTCATTAGATATGGCTAAAATACACTGCATTTTTTGGTGGCATGTGTTCTAAAAATTATTATTATTTTTTAAGAACCACAATGTGGATTTGCCATGTGGAGACAATTATCGTATATATTGTAGTTTGGGGTCATACATGTTGAATAAAACCGTGTGGAATGTGCAGTTCTTGTGAGCAATTGTTTATTCTTTACAGAACTGTAATTGTAGTTAGTCTGTGTTTTGTCTGGTAAATAAATAACTAGAGAGTCTTTGTTGGAGTGAGGAATTGGGAGGAGGCATGTGGTGGCCACGACAGTGCTGAGGAAGAATGCTGAATGTGGGCTGCAAACCAGTTCCAGGTATATCAGCCTTGAACAGTGGCAGGTCAATGTGTGCACAGCCATGGTAATCCAAATGCAGAGCATATGGGACATGTTTCCAAAGCCCACATACCAGGGATTCTGAAATTGGCTGCTGACCTCTGCTTTGATGTGGGCATCTCCCTGGCTCGGGTCTCTGCCTCCCGTACCACGCTTACGTACTACCCTCTATCTGTGTGAACCAGGATGCTGACGCCAAAGCATCTCCTCTTACTGTACAACCATGCTCCTCTCAGTAGGACACTGTTGTTCTTCATTGTAGTCTTGTATGCTCTTCCTTTGTAAAGTGGGACCAAACCATATGTTTTTCTGCCACAGCCTTGGATGATGCTCCGAAGCTGGAAGCACAGGTTTGCCTCTGGGCTTGGGGTGGGATAGGAGCTTGCAGCATGGATGGTGAGAAGTGGCACTGGCGGCTGCCAACTCCTTCTCTGCACAAGAGTGGCCAGAGCCTCAGCAGCTCCTAACCTGGGCAGGGGTGAAGGCTGCTGCCAGTGCCCAGCTCTGGTGTATAGTTTTGATGGTTTGCATGCCACCAGTGATGGGCATGTTGGTGTGGGAATCTCTGATCTACAGAGAATATTGATCTTGTCTCTTGCCTCCTATGTAAGTTAGGATTTGTCCATGAATCGCCCAGGTGTGCACCTGACGTTTTATAGAAAAAACTCTTGTCATTAGCCCTGATGGGTTGATGTACTTGGAATAGTTGGTATGTCAGAGGAAATGTTGCAGATGAAAAGGTCTCTGACTAAATATGCAAATGATATTTGTCAGTGTTTCCCTCAAACATCTTCCAGCAGATGTGGGTACCATGTGTGTCCATTTAATAAACCAAACTCAAAATAATTTCCACTTTGCTAGATATATGGGGAATAACTGGGGGGGGAGAGGGGCAGGGAGCAAACTACAAAGCAAGGTAAAAACTGCATATGTGTGTTGTTATATTTGATGACCAATTCATTAAAGCCATAAGTGTATCCAGGCTTTCAATAGTGTTCTCCTGCTGTTGCTTCCTGTATTCCCTGGCTACAAAATCAGTCTCTATGGCTCTCATTTGTCTTACCCACATGAAAGACTTTGAGCATCTGCAAGTTATGATTTGAGAAGTATCTGCTTTTAAACAGAATATATTTATCACTGTGTCTTCACAGGCAACATGGTACATTGTATAAATTAGGAGATCCTAGACCTTTGAACACTAGGGGGCTGGGTGAGATACTCTGTGAGCGTATGGTGTCTGGCCATACCCATCAAACATCCTGGACCCACACCAAAAATGCCAGATGTGCAATAGATGTGGAGGCCCTCCCGTAACCTTTGCTGCATGTTGCAAAAGGGGGAGGGTGGAGGGAGTGAGGTTGTAGCCGTCCCTTGTTCTTGCGCTGTTTTAGTACTCTCGTTTGAGCTCAGTATTTTTTATATTTTGAACTAAAGACCATGGACAAACCCTCAGTTCAATTTGTTAAACTAACACATGGTGTAAATGCTTAGTGTCCCCTAACTCTCCCAAGACAGGTGGAATTTGCTTCTAGCTCTAGTGGTTTACAAGACATCAGCCATTAAAGCTGCTAGTGGCCCATGATGGGTTGCAAGTCCTGGGTCTTGCTCTAGTGTGAGTTCTGTTCTTACTGATGGAGGAAAATAATAAAATACTTTAATAGGTGATTCCTTTCATTTAAAAAAACCCTGAGCCACACAGCAGCTATGGGTAAAGGTGTTGGCATAGCTGGTGTGTTCAAAACTGTCCTGTGTAGTTGTAGGTGAACGCAAAATCACAAAATAAATGCAGGTGTTGTGGTTTTTCAGTATTTAGATGACAGCTGTGGTTGCTCAGGTTAACGTGTGACCAATGTAACTATTAATTTTTGGGTGCCTCTTCAGCCTTCCTCTCTCCCAGCCAGCATGTCCCACCTCACCTCAGCCACACCTCCGGCATGATGCCTGAGGCCCTTTGCTGTTGGGTCCGCCAGGACGCCGGCCTGGTGAAGCGGAGGGGCTCCTGCGCCTTGCATGGTGCTGGCTGCCTCCGTGATGAAGCACTGGTGCTTGGCAGGCTGCTCTGTCCCTGTTGCCTTGCCTTCCCGGGGGATGTCGGCCTGTGGTAATCCCAGAGCCCCTTGGCTACCCCAGCCCACGTGTGGGACGTCTTAAGCAGAGAGGCTGGAGGAGCCGAGTGTCTTTGTTCTGAGGTCTGGCGGCTTGAGGGACTTGCAATTATCCTAATGTCTCGCTGTGCCGGGGAGCTGAGTCAGCAAATTTGGGCTTGAGCCCTAGCACCTTGGAATAAAGACACTAGTTAAAGGATATTAGGCTTAAAAAAGAGGAAGAAATAAGAAATTCATTGTTCCTGTGGAAAGATGCAATGCCAAGTTTGGAGACTAAATTTAGCAATTCATGGGTAGATCAGAAAGATTCAGGTCCTGCTGTCGATGGAGATCTCAAAGCGTATCATGTTTCCCGTACGCAAAAAGGCATTTAATCTCTGCTACAGTTTCTAAGCTCTGTGAAATGCCTGATGATGAATGATATCTCCCTTTATTTGAGGTACAAGTGTTATTTTAAAAGTGAGCGAGAATATTTTTTTTGATCACAAAAGGTAGCGATGAGGATTGGATAAAAATACCTGTTTGAGCTGTGTGGCAACTAAACAAATGTTCCTTTTTGTTAAAGGGTGTTTTGTTGTGGTTTTTTGTCATTGATGCAAAAACATTGTCTTTTGCACAGAAGTTTGACAGGGGAAGACAGTGAAGTATTTATTAAAAAAACAGCTCCTGAGGCACGTGTTTGGAGCTGTCATTTATTTGCATATTTTTGCCCTCGCGCCCCATACAAATCAAGCCTTGTAGCTTCCCCAGCAGAGTTTGCTGGGGAAGGAGAAGTGAAGGCCAGCCAGTCCCTCAGGTAGCCAGGGACGTCTGGGGACACCCGGCGCAGCCCTGTACTCGGCTGCGGTTCTGGCAGGGCCATGCTGCAGGTCATCATTTTAGCATGGGGCGGGGGGAAAAGTCCTTTGGGAAGGGAAGAGGGGAGGGAGAGTGCAACCTTCACAGCTGCTGCGTGCTCTAACACCATGCGGCCTGGAGCATGAGATATCTGCAAGATGAAAATGCGGGTGAAGTAGCTGCTGGAGGCTTAGCTGACCTGCGCAGGGATACAACTGAGAGGCATCCACATTGCCCTCTCAAAAAGACGTTTTTCACCAGACCTATACATAAGGCATAGTGTCCTTCATGCTCCTTTCCTTGTCATATTTGTTCTCTTTGGGGTGCCGAAACAGGGTGAAATAACAAAAGAGTCATCTGTGTGTTTAAGCTCTGTCTCCTGTAGGACCCTGTTGTCACAGCTGTGCTTTGGGCACCCAGGGGGTAAATTGTTTCCCTGAGGTTGACTCAGAAAGTCTGTGGCGGAGCCGTGGGGAGAGCCGAGGTCGACCACAGCTCCAGCACTGCACTGAGCCGAGCCATTCCCTGTCAGGTGTAACCATCTCAAGAAGGTCGCTTATAAAGCGAAGGTCCTCTTTCGTGGCTGTAGTCACACTGTGAGGGGATGGTGCCAATTTTTCAAAAGCCTACCAGCTGTTGTGTCTTGGAGCCTGGTCACTATGGTGTACTGCCGGTGATCACCAATTGGTACGAGTTAGTCACCGTTGTGTCCTCACAATCTGGAAGGAACAAGGACCTTCAGCTAGACTGTGCAGTGCATTTACATCCAGGCCAGAAACTAGCCATCTTTTTCAACAACAGAGGGTTTTTTTCTGTATACAGTTTGAGAGTTTTCTACCCGCCTCTCTGTTTCGGTAAAACAAATGTATTCTCCCATCCTGTCTGGCATTTCATGATGAAAACGTGGTCTAACGGGACCTGTGAAATGCCTCGTTGTGGGTTGCACATTGCTCACGAGGAATTCATCAGGGAGAAGGATTTCATGCTGTACTTTAACCTCCTTCCAGCCTTTCTTGGATGAAAGGAAAACTCTGCCGCCGTGAATGTAACTGGTTATCATTATTGGATGTCATTACTCACTCACTCCGAGCATAAAACAAAAAACTCGCATCCCCTGTGATGTCTGTGGGTAAAATGCTGCTCTCAGTTACATTAACGCTGCTGTAAACCGACCAGTAGAGTTCGGCCCTTTGTTTCAATTGAAATATTTGTTTAACACAGGCAAGGACTAAACAATACACTTGAAAGCGATTTGTGTTATTGTCTGTAGAGCAGAGCTTGTATTTTATGAACTGGCTGATCATAAAGACAGCATAAATCATGTAAAGCATTCTCATTTACTTTTTCTTTCTTTTTTTCTTTTTGCAGATGGGGCTTGTAGAGTAGAGTTGCAGTCAAATGCCTGCTCCAGGATATTTTAGTTGAACTGTGTGAGTCCATTAAACAAATGTAATGGCTTTTTGGAAAGAAGCGCTGCGTGTTTCAAACCAAATGTTTTACATAGAGAACATCTGGGTAGTTCTGGGTGTTTGTATGTAGAGCACATCAGACAGCAACCGTAGTGAGCTCAGCTGGGAGGTTGCCTGGGATGTAGTTGTAGGATATGACAGTTCAGTTGTTATGGGGAATAATTCCTATGAAGTATTGCCATAAACTGAATGTTTGGCACAAACACCTATGTCTTTGTTTTACTGTACACCCGAGTTATTCTTCTTATCTGCCCAGCAAAACTCTAAACGATGTTTAAACAACCCAGTAAACGTTGGCACCTCTGAGCTGCAGCATGCGCATTAAAGCAAACTTGAGGAAGACGTTACCATTAAGGGTAAACTAAGTTTGCTCTATTTTCAACAAAGCACTATTGATTTCTGCCACGGGCAAAGCAGTGCGAGTGAGCGATGAATGCAATACGTGCAAATAGTTTGTGGGGTTGAGTTGGCAATGATCGGTGTTACAGTGGTGTTGCGTACTGTTGCTTTGAGGAATGTGAAAATGCAAAACCGGTGAAATGCATGTAATTAGCCTGACATTAGAGTTTATTTGGGCTACTGGAAGAACTTTAACCTGGTTAAATTAATAAGCCTGCTTTTACTTCGCAGCATCAGAGGTAATATATTTCCAGGAAATGTAGGAAATGTTGAAAAATGTCTTATTTGGGAGTCAGTTCTTAAATTATTTCTGCAGTTTAACTGAGGAATGCATGGTTCAAATGAGATTAAAGTTGTAATTTCCAGAGTAGCAATGCAGCTTCCCCTTTCAGGATTGTTTAAGTAAAAAGTTAAACAAAGTGGGTTAGGCAGTCTCTTGCTCCAGTCCCTTGTGGACAGCAATTCACGTTGCACAGCACTGCTTTAATAGTCCTGCTCGGTCTGACATGATTTGTGGTATTTGCTGAGATGAATTTCTGGACCGAGCAGCGTGAGAGGGAATTGCTCCTCACTCTGAGGAAGGTGGTATGTCCAAGTCTGCGCGAAGGTCACTGGCAGGGTGAAGCGGGAAGCCTGCGCTGCTGCTGTTGCACTACCTAACAGCTTAGCTTTTGGCAAGGGGATCCCAGAAATCGGAGTGCTAATTCTCCCTTGTTCAACTGACCCCAGCCAAAACATGTGCCAGAAAAGGTGTTTGTGCGTGTTGAAGAAGGGGGCAACGGTCCTGGAGATCACAGGGTCTGGGGGAGTTCTTTGCCAAAAACTTTCCACCTAGAAAAAAAAATTCCTTTGCTGTTTCTCCCCTCCGAAGTTAACCCTCCCCATAACTACTTACAACTACTGCCTGCAGTTGTGAGCTCCTCGTCTAGCAGGGAAGGCTAGAATTATGCATTTAAGGCTGCAAAATTGCTTGATCGCCAGCCACTTAATTGTAGGAAAGCGTAATTCATTCCTCACCCTCTCACATCTATTCCAAGCCCAGCTGGCTGCGGGGAGCAAGAGTGTTCCTGTTCCTCTGTTACTCTCTCCACTGAGCCATTATGGTGGCCCTGGTAATTTACTTTTGATAAATAGAAGGAAACAACAGGAGGTTCCTCTACCTTCAGGGGTATAAATATTTCTCAGAAATCAGAGACGGATGGGGAAGATATGTTAGCAAACTCCTTTCCTCCCTCTGTAGCAATTCCACCATGTTCCACCATAAATTCTAGGATGGTCCCTTCCAAAAAGGGACCATTAAATAAGTAACATCCAGGCAGAACAATGTAATACTGAAGCAATGCTTTTACAAAAACAAATTTAATATTGCAAAGTGATCTGCAAGCCCTGGAGCAAAATAACCTGGGTGAGGCTTTGATACACATGGTTGCCAATCTTTTTGTTTTCCAAGAGTATTTTTCCAGATAGGATGTGGGTTTATGGTTCACTAAATTCCAACCAGGAAGTGGCGTTTATATTTTGATCTACCTTAGATCAATTTAGAAAAATATGCTAGATATAGGTGCTTCTGATAGTTCTGTGGCATTAACCCTTCCAACTGTGCTGTCTACGCACATCTGTGTGCCTTCCGTGATATAATCTCTGTGGCCCACCATCCTTGCGCAATGAATCCCTGCCCATCGATGTTAATCTAAAAGCCTAAACTCTATAAACTCAACTTTAAAATCTCTCGACACTTCAAAATTCCACTGGGTTAATTAGGAATTTGAGGTGGTCCAGCAATATGGTGTTGGGTTTTAATGAGCGTTGTGGTGCCTGAAGGTATGGACATTTCTTCTTCAGAAGAAGGACTCTTCCCAAGTTTTCCTTGTACTATTGTAATTCTCATGATAAAATAGCACTTCCTTTTTTTCTTCGAAGGACTGCAGAACCAGGAGAGCAAAACTAAAGGATCCAGACAGTACCAGGTGACTTCACGCTTGTGGCAGAAGAGGCATTGTGAAGATCTGCAAAGCTCTCAGTGGTTCTGAGGTTTTGCTGAACTCACGGAAACTTTAATGGAAGAGAGAGAATAAGCCGTGTTACAAATATTTGCCCACAACTTCCTCAAGCAGAATGTACCAATGAATGAAAATGTGCTGTCAGGTGGCTTCTTGGAAAAAACTAGTTCTAAGAAAGAGTTTAAACAATGTCCAACCCCCTTCCTTGTTTAATGTGAATTACAGCCTTGCACTGATACAGCACCTTTCACCTAAACATGTGCAAAATCACTTTAGAGACTCTGGTAACTTCTGAGGTTACCGTTATTTAGCAATTATTTAGCAGCACATTGCAATAATTTGCAGCAGTTTCTTAGAGGGTGTGAATAACCCCATTTGCAATTTAAATTATCGGGAGGAATGACAGGAGACTGTGTCATTTTCAAACTGGAACTAGATCCAGGCACCAGGGCTTTATATCCCTCTTCTCAAGAAAGTCATAAAGAGCTTTTTCTAACAAAGTAGCCAGGATCTTGGTTTTGCATTTCATCCTCAAATCAGTGCCTTGAACAGTGTGCAGTCCTGCTTCAGAGGATTACTTCAGTGTGGTTCACTGCTTATTCACAATGAAAAACCAACATTGAATTAAAGTCCCTCTCTGCTGCCCCAGGTTAGCATTTTGCATTACATCAGCAGCTGTGGTAGCTGTGAGATCAAGCCTCAAAATTAATGTGAAATCTATCTTCCAGTTTTTGGAGGGGGAATCTGTAATACCCATGTAACACCAAGAACAGTAAACTTGGGGCTTGTGAATTCTTTCACTCCTCTTTAACCTGACTTGCCAGTAATTTAATTAGTGCTAAAAGCCTGCGCACAGACTTGCAGAAGTTAAAAGACTGACTGACACAGGATTCGCTTCCAGTGACTTTTCCTCTTTTGCACATGTGCTGGACGGAACTGTGCTGTATTTGGAAGTTGATCAATAATGATTGCACAATTCTAACCTTATTTAAACTATGATATAAACAGACACAGTAGAAACGGATGCTACCAGGTTTTTTCCTACTTAAAAGTGAAGTCAGCTTTTTTTTTCACTGCTTTTTTTCACCACTCCTTTTTTGTCTTTTTGGTTCCAACAAAATTGTAACCTGGAAGAAAAGCAGTTAGACTTTGTGAAATCCCAATTCAGTGTAGCATTTGGCTTTAGTAAATGTGGAAGCCAAAAATAAACATCTGCTTTGGCAACTTCACCAAAAGTTAACTGTAAATACAGTTTTCATCTTTTCAGTGAATGTGGCATTCAGTGCTGGTTAACATCTATTAAGGAGGAACGATCCATAGTTGAGATTGTAAAGCATTTTTTTCTTTTAATTACAGTTATGAACCTCCATTGCCTCGGGGAAATCCCCTACCCCAGTTTCTTTCCAGATAGAATTTCTTTTGTGCCAAAACATGAACTTCCCTTGGAAGCTTGAACATAGTTGGATGGATACTTGTGAATCGTTAGACTTTGGAAAAGAGATGGTCTTCCACTGATCTGTGCATGACAGCCCCAAAACTTCAACTTGGCCATTTTATTCTCTTGTCTTTAGTCCTTCAGAATTAGATCATAAGCCTGGGGTTTTTTCAGCCGGAGTTAAGAATGTTTTAAAGCATTAGATACTGCATCTTTGGATATGCACAAGGATATGGCCAACAGTTACAGGTTCCTTTCCACCTAATTTAGAGGTGAATTAGGAAAAAAGTAGATCTCTGCTTTTCAGCAAATCCTTTGCAACCTCCGTCCCTACTGGGGCAAATTTGTTTCACCATGGATGAAGTGGATGCAGATTTGTGGTAGAGTGCTACTGGGACGGTGGGGAGGGGTGAGAAGGGGCAGCTTGAGGCAGCACTATGGGAAATGCTTAGTTATTGCTAGGGATGGTGATTACTTGTAGGATCTTTCTTTTAAAACTGAACAGTCCTATGACTTGGGACTTCAGTAATCCTGTATGAAAAACTTTTATTTTGGGAATGGGGAAGGTTTTTGGTAGATTTCTGAAATATACCAGTGGATTGTCCATTTCTGAATTCTGCAGCCCTCCCTTCTTCTCCCTGTTGTCAGGATTCACTGCCTCACTATAATCAATAACCAGGTTGCTAGCTTGTATTTTTAAATACTATTGGAAGTCAGATCTCTGCTAAACCAGATGAATGGGGTTTTTTAATTTCTAGTGGTAAATCAGTCCTGAAATGATTAATACAGAGCTGTAAGATCTGCCTGGCAGTAAGGATGTCTTGAGGCCAGGATTCTCAGCATTAAATGAAGAAAGGTCTGCCAGGTAAATTTGTCAGACGATGCATGGTGTAAATATGCCAGGCTTCATATACATAGCTGAACATCGCGGTACCAAACAATGAAGGGATGTAAATTTTCCAGAAGGCAGTAGTTAATCAGGAAATGCGCTCACAAATCCTGTTAACAGGCACCTTATGCGGGGGTGAGGAAAGAAGTGGAGGAAGGGTGTTGTACCTGTTCCTCCTGGCACCAACTTTGTATATGTACAGCAGAAATGTGTTCATCTGGTGCCTTCTACTGCTCATTAAAACTTGGTTCCACAGGCATTTTTCTCTGCGAATAAAGGGGGAACTAGAAAGAAGATATAACTACCTTGACCAGTGTTTGTGATTAGTTAATTCCTCTTCACTTGATGAATGATCATTTACAATATGATAACAGCAACTATGTCCAGCAGAACCAGAAAAGGAAAATTAAATCCGAGGTAACTGTACCTTGGTTTTCCAAGAGGCACTGGCACATTGTGCCTCAGCTTATGCAAATAGAATTTTGATTTAACGTTTATCACACTGACTTGGGACTTCTAGTGCCTTGGTGCAAGAGTGAGTTTCTCTGTAGGTAGTGAGTGGTAGCGTGGCAGTAAATCAGCTTTGGTTTTCAGAAATATAATCTTCTTTATGTGATACATTGGGAAGAGGGGAACGAAGCAGAGAGGTGCAGATGTTTGCTATATGCTTTTCCCATACAGAGCAAGGCAGCTGTAAAAAATACACTTGCCTCTTAAAAGCAAATGAACTTGAAAGGTGCATCACAGCATGTGTATCCTCACCCTTTATGTGTGCAGCTGTTGGCTCACAACACCAAAACAAACGGTTTGTCTTTGGTAACATCCATGACACAAAAAAACATGGAATAGAACAAAGTAATGGGCAGAAGCCCTGAGATTTAAATGAGCAGAGTCTCACTGGGTGCAGATGGCACTGCTTACCGCTTTGAGCAACTCCCCTGATTACTGCATAGTTTGCTAACATATCAAACAATAGAGTTGAGCTGTTGATAAATAATTAATAGGGATTTTGTTGCATGCTTGTCTCCCAGGCTGTATCACCATGGAGATGATCTGGCTTTTAGGATCTGAAAAGTAACAATGTCCTAAACAATGGCATTGTGTCGACCTTACTCTTTGAAGGAGAGAGATCTCGGAGGTGTGTTAGCAAAATGCACAACGCCAGGCACTAATTTTGCTTCAACTTTTCAGTGAGTGCATGAAGTGTTTTCTATGACCATGCAGAAGCTTGTTCTTAGAATTGCACGTCCTGCATGATGCTGTATATTACTGCATTTGGCCTGGAATTGGAGTCTCAAGATAGTTTTTTATCCAGCAAATGGACACAGCAAACAAATAATCATGTGGGAAGAAGCTTACAAGAAGTAGTCTGCATGAGACCTTTGCAGAACCCTCTGGAGGCTTGGCTTTCCTGTAGAGATATCCATCCATGGCTCCTTCTTCCCACCTGGAAGTTCCAGAGGCTGGACATACAGTTATTCAGCCCATCCCCTGTCTTTACTTTCTCTCCTTTGCACGACCTCTGGAAGTGCCATTTCAACGCAACTGCATTATCAGCATCCCCCTCCTTATCATTTGATTGCAGCAACCTTAGGGACCACCCAATTTCATAGCTTTGTTTCTCTTCCTCTTGTGTTGGTGAAGTCTGGGCCAAGAGCTGTAGCCAGAGACTCCCCTGGAAAAAACATCATGTGGTGCCAGACTTTATTCTTTCTTGCTCAGCTCCGTGGCGTTGGTGAAAGAACAATATGCCTTTTCTCTCCCCACCCCCAAACATCCTCTGCTTTCCCTTTCTCTTCCCCCCTGGTTGATCCATCTATTCTTTACCTCCCCACCCCTGTTGGCACTTGGCGCGTTGCACTTCCCACCTCGGAGTCTCAAAGAAAGGAAGCAGAGCTGTGAAACCGTCTGGGCTCACCCACTTCCCATTGCTGGGTGGGGATGGCTTCAGCTCATGGCGTTTGGAAAGGAGAGGTTTATGTGTGTTTAACCCTCCCCTCCTTCTTCACCCAAGAAAAATAATTTTTTAAATAAATTTGCTTTAAGCTACATTTCTGACATACCTCCTGGTGGCAGCAGGCTGGTTTATCTTCCTCGGGTGCCTGCACTCTCTGTCCTGATGTCATTTTTCTGACTCTCCACAATAGTATTGCAAGAGCCCATTGGAATTTGCTCGAGCACGGGTGGTATGCACAAGTGCTAGAACCAGCTTAAAAGTCACAGCCCCCATGGTGGAAAAAAGCAGTTTGTTCATATCTCACCACGGTCCTAAAAATAGCCTTCATAGATAATAAAGAGTGGAAGATTGTTTTCAATGGGACTGAATGTACTGCATGCAGAAATTGCTGGGGAGGGCTCAGTGGTTTGTGTCATTCAGGTGGTCAGCCTCAGTTACAGCGCTAGCTGACTTAAAAATCTGCGACTTTTGGCGCTGTGGCTAATTCTACCTTTGTTTATATTAACAAATCTTGGCTGAAAATGAGGCAAAGGTAGGTTCGTTAGGTTAAAACAAGCACATGAACCAGCTTCCTGAAATCAAGAGAAACAGCTTTACACTTTGATGAAAACACAGCTTTGCTCATCCTATAAATGATGATGCCAGCGGTGACTCAGCAGACACAGAGATTTGATATGGAAATGGGCATCTACTGCCTGCTCTGCCCTTTGCCAGATGTTTAAACTTTCAGATATTTTTCTGTACGCAATGGTCTTGATCTGCCTCTGTCAAAAGAAAATTCCATCCATTTTGCTCTGCCCAGCAGCCGAGAAGCTTGTAAAGGAGGAGAGACATTTCTCCTACAGATAGGACTGAATGTACAGAAACCTTTGCAACCGTCATCTTTTTGAAGTATTTATAGTTCAATTCAAGTTATTTGTACCAAACAAAAGCAAAGAAGCATGAAGTGTGTTGGAAAATACTTAATCATCTCTCTACACCAGTTCAGAGAGTGAGTATAAATCCTCTTTCCAGCAAATGGAGACAGGTAATTTATTGCAGCCTTGAAGACAGCAGCTTAGTTCTCCACGCTTCCTGCCCAGCAAACTCTGCAAGCTGACTCATGGAGGGATGGGAAGCCAGAAGCTGTGCTCCCTCTTTCCTATCTGCTTCTGGAAAGCAGAGCAGCGGTGGAGTGGGGGCTGCACTCGTGTAGAGCCATTTGGAAATGCCATATTAGAGGTTCCCAACCTCCTGCTTTCTCTCCCCTGTGCCGTATGTTTTGGAGAGGGTATTCTCTCTACCTGCTTCCGAGCAGAGGCTGGTACCACAACTGGCAGTTTCAGTCCGTGTCTGGTGCTCCTTTCTCCCCCTCTAACCCCATGTGTGGGACTGTGTTGCCATTAGAGCTGCAGAAGAGATACCGAGGATGTTACTGGTGCGTACAGCCAGTATTGATCCCCGGAGGGACTGTCACGTGGCCTAGTTTTGAGCTGTGACCTTGGTGCCTATGCATATATTTAACGTTACATGTGTGAGCTATCCCACGAAAGCCAATGGACTGCTCACGTGTGTGAAGTTAGGCATGTGCTAAAGTGTTTTGCCAGATTGGATACTGTGTCTGTAGGGGTTTTGGGTGAACTTGAACCTGTTTTGTTGGGGTGAGAAGCTTTAGATTTCATTATTAAGAATCTGATATGTTACTGTGTCTGAGTGCAAGGTCTTGGAGTTATCTGAAATTCTCATTAAGACAAGAAGCTAGGGAAAATACAAATTCCTCCACCAGTAAAGTTACTAAAAATACTATAATTAAATTATCTAAGTCCTAAACCCAGTAAAATATATTGAGAAAGTGTGGTGGAGGTACAAGTACAGTGTTCTGAGAGTACCGAAGGGACTAACAGCACTTTCTCTGCAGATCTTGAGCTGGAATATTTGGAGTAGTTAATGTAGCTGATGTAAAAAAGCATGTTGCGTTTGCCCTACTCTTGATTCATAGGCTGTGACCTTTAATAAATTTTGATGTTGCACACAGTGGAGCTGTTGCTTTCAGAGAAAGCAAGGAAAGTAAGCAGGCAGGCAAGAAAGAAAAGGACCTAAAGAATGAACAAACAAGTTCTTTCATAAGATATTTCTCAATTGAGATTATTTCTTATTAGGCTTAAGTTGTTCAGGTTCATCATATATCGTATCTGGCAGCAGTCCTGTAAGTGGGGTTTTGAAAAACGGAGCCAACTCTGTCTGGTGTTAAAATCATAAGAGCACTTTGAAAATGTATTTTCTGGAATATATTTCTGAGTAAAATATATTTTGTAAAAGAAATTCCATTATTGATATTTTAGAATACCTGGAAGAGAGACCTGTTTTACAGCCTGATACCATAACATAGAGCTCAGAATTTTGCTCAGAGAGATGAAAAAAAAAATATACCTAAAATGCAATCATGACTCATAACATTTCCATGAAATACTAAAAAAAATACTGGACTGCTCTCTTGTTTGTGTCGTTTTTTTCACATCAGTAGACTTAAGCCCACATACCCTTGTCAACGTGGTCTGAGCAGACTGACGCAGGTGAAAGACACTTGGCTGGCAGAAATCCCTTACTTAGAGGAGAAGAGCTGGAGCAAACGCTGTCCTGCTACTCTGCTAATCCTCCTTTGGGATGCCGCCTCTGACAGTGACTCTGCTGACAGCAATTGTTCCCCTTCTGGGTCTTTTGGACCAGGTCACTGGCAAGGCTGTGCGCTCTTGATAGCCTCTGAGGTGTGGAGCCTGTCCACTTGGGAATTGTGCAGGCCACCAGGCAGATGGTGCGGGGTAAAAAGTATTTATTGAGATGCATTTGAACCTTTCACTTCCCTGAGGCTCTTTCTGAGATGGAAAAATAGCAATTGGACATGGAGAAAGGTATCAGAAGTCAGCCTTTAGTAATGGGATGGTTTGTCGAGCATGGCACTCCTGTCATGTATTGCACAGTTAAGCAGGCAACAACTTCTCAGATGATACTGTCCTTGTTTCCTTCAGGAGACACGTTGGCTTTCCATTTCGATTTCCTCATCTCCTAGAAGTGGATGAATAGTGCTGTTTCACTACTTGCCTCCCAAGGTTTAATTACTAAATGGCTGCACTGTGCTTTGAGCGTGCTCGTTTGCTATGCAAATAGACAATGATATTATTTCGTTAGTATGCGCAAGTGTCTGAAGCCTTGCTCCAATATGGAGTGCTCGTACTGGTAAGGTGCTGTGCCCTGGCTAAGGGGCATCGCCTGCCCCACCGCGCTCTTGCTTTTTGTCAGGATTGCAGGGTACAGTCTGAGCGTGGGCAGGTGGATGCTTTGCAGAATCCATTGATGCCACTGGAGTTAAGATAGTTCACACCTGCCGAGTGTCTTTCCCTGTTTCTAACTGCTGATCGCTATGATCTGAAGGAGCTGAGGGAAGGAAGAGAAAGTCTCAAATACTAAAAGCAGAGAGTTGTGTTTGGCATGCATTCCTTATCTTGGGATGAGATCTTGCAACCTGGATGTCACTGACAAAATCCCAGGTACTTTGGCTGGGCTGCTGAATTCTACCCTTGCAACTGGTAGGTGATGTTTTCAGGAGAGCTTAAGTACCATCTTCAAAATTTGGTTAAACTTTTAGGAATGGTCTTTATAAATTAAGGCTCCTAGGTGCCTTAACCACTTTTCAGTGTGAGTTGTGAGACTGTAAACTCTCTGGTCCTGTTGAAAAATATGTTCCCAGGCAACACATCTGTTTGCATTTGAAGATTAATCCAAATATATATTTACAGAGTGCCGCCACGCTTTTCAATCACATTTGCATTTTTGTATCTAAAAATATATGTTTTCACATGCGCAATTATTCCATAGAGGCCATTTGCAGTAATTAACGTGTAGCCTTACAAAAGTCCTGTCTGTGAAGCACAGAGTCAATTTAGTAGGAGATTGGCATGCCCTCTGGGGTGCCGTTATTACTTTACCAGCCATGAATGGTGAAGAATTTGCTTCCCGTTGTATATTTGACAATGAAACCCTTCTTAAATTCTTCCTCAGAGCCAAGTACAAGACTGTCTTTTAATAAAAAATGTGTTTTTACCCATGTCTATATTTATTTCTTGCAGGAATGCACATGCTGCTCCAAGAGCCACCCACATCCTTCTTGTATACAGGGTGTATTTGCATTTGCAGCCTGTCTCAGTGCAAACATGGGAAGGGGGAAAAATCCAACCTCATTTTTACTGTTAGTTGCCTTCTCCATCCTTAGAATTACTTGGAGATTATCTTGATCACTCATTCAATTAAAATCTGTGGTATTACCTTTTCTAGAAATAAGTGCCACGTAGGTAAGACTATGATTAGGTTGTTATTTTTAAGATCTCTATACCAATTGTTTGGGTCAAGAGGAAGAAAAGAATTGTTTTGGTTTTGACATGCAAATCAGGTTGTCCCTTGAGTTCTACTTTTTGTTCTGCTGTCCCAAAGTAGGATAGCGCTTAAGCATGAGCTTACTTTTAAGCATGTGCTGAAATCTTTGGGAATTGGAGGGGATGGGGCATGTGCTTAATGCTTCTTTTGAACAATGTTGCTTTTCAGAGTTGAAGGCTTTGTAGGAAACCTGATCCTTTAAACTAGCTCCTGTTTATGTACATTTCAATTTTATAATATTGTAAGTTTTTTCCTTCTTTCTTCAATATCCTTGATGCTACATCATGTAATGAAAACAATACTGGTCATGCCACTTGCAATTACTGGAGTAGGCAGTGAAATTATTTTTTTGTGAAGGAACTAGGGAAATCACATAAATCACAGGTTTGCAAATGTTTTCCCAGGAGAGGTCCGCAGTAGTTGGCTGCACAGAATGACAAAAGTGTTGTTTACCCATGAAAGGGTGGTCATCTCAGCAGGTCAGTGATGTTTTTCAAAGACTTATTGTGGATTTTAAAGTAGCTGGTAATTTATTCCTTGAACTCTGGCTTAGAAAAATAAAGCAAGGTAAATATTGAGTATAATAAAGGCCATGCTGCCACTCAGTATGCACAATGCCTTCACCTGCCCTCTCCCACCAGCTTCTCTCCATTGTTGGCTTCTGCATTTCTTGTAGGCATGAGCTGCCCTCCACGATTACTTACGGCATCGCTCAGATAAGCCCTTTTTTCACAGGCAACACACTCACAAGGGCTGTTATAATTTGCAAGTTCAGCTATCACTTCCTCTGTTCCCACCCTGCCTTTTGGAAAGATACCCAGTCACACGATGTGCTTGAAAAAAGGTTGCTGATTGAGGAAGGATGCAGGAAGGATATGGTTTTGCAGTGATTGCATAAGTGCTGTGTAGGACCCGAAAGCCTTGGGTTTATATGAGGACGACTTTAGATGTGAATTTCAAAGATTTATTTCTTCCGATTTTTAAATAAGTCATAACTCCTGAGCAGTTTGCCTGCTTTAGAGAACCGTGGAGCAAGCTGTGTTAATGTGATCCTCCATGTATTAACATGGACAAATAGGCACCCTGGATTCCCTGCCTCCGTTTCATCAGAGATCTCAATCTTATTTCAGAGAAATTGTCTCCAAAGCTTCTGTTTGAAATTGTCAGATGCAATCGTGTCTAAGCAAATGTACTTCCTATCAAAATCTTTTGGGAGTTTTGCCATTTGTCTTGGATGGAGAGTACTAAGGCTAACACAGAGATCCTTCCAAAAGATGCTGTGTTCCCCTTCAGTGAAGTCCGAAGACCTGAAGACCCTAAAATTTCGTGTCACCCATTATTGTAATGAGAGTGTATTTATTGCTATAAAATGAAGCAGCTGGGGCATGGAAGTTTGTATTTTAAAGCTTTGTTTTGGTCATTCCACATTCTGCCAACATCTAACATCTGTATTTATTTTTTTAACTCTCCTTAATGGATTATATGCATCTGTTCAGTTCCAAGAATAATGCTTGATTTCCTGAATTTATAGGTTGCAATAAAATCCATTCGTAAGGACAAAATTAAGGATGAACAAGATATGGTTCACATCAGACGGGAGATTGAGATCATGTCATCCCTCAGCCACCCTCATATCATCACCATATATGAAGGTTAGTGACTGCAGTTCTCCTCCCTGACTGCTCTGGTATGTTCTTGCAGACCTGATATTCATGTTTCTTGAGATCATGCACCAAACAAACCCCTACTCCTAGTGTAACCTATCCCTTACTAAAGAGACTGTTTTAACCACTACCTTCCTTCTGAACCATTAGTGTTTCACCAATGCATAACCCTTTGCTTGGAGGAACTTCTTCGTGTGTGACTTAAGTGCTGTGTCCATAGCAGGTGGGAAATCGTTTGTGTGTATCACCTCATCTCCTTGCTCCCATTGGACAGTTTGGTTTAATTTCACCCTCACTCACGCCCAATGTCCACTTATGTCCTCGGCCTCTAAACCAGTCCTGGTATGCTTTATTTTCCCTGGACCACACAAGAGCAGTCTCATCTGCTCTAGGCCTTTGGTCCTCCCTTACCTGCTGGTTAGTCTTGCTGGTTCTGTCATTGCTCCTTATTTTCCCCTGAATCCCAGCATCCGCTTCCTATCCACCTCTGCATGCTTTCCTGTCAGTCTGGTTGCTGGCTTAGCGTTCCTGTTTCCTCATCCTGTCTTCCCCCTCTAACTCCTTTCTTCCTGGGACGCAGCCAGGAAATCTGTTAATTCCTGCCTCTGGGAGCTGCTCCCTGGTCCCACAGCCAGGAGCAGGAAGCCAGGGGCATTCCTCCCTGATTTGCCTGTTTGTTTGTTTATATATTTATGGAGTGTCACTCTGTAATAAAATCTCCTCCTCCTTCCTTCCTTCCTCCATCCTTCCCGCAGTAACATCCCAGCTCTAGCGGGGATGTTCAGGCTGGGTACGTGCTAAAAGACACTGCCTGAGAGGTCTGCTGTCCGTGAGGAGGGTGGTGCCATGGTGGACACGGGGATTCCAGAGGTTCGGAGGGACCCAGGTCGGGCAGTCTTGTCCCCACGGATCACCTCTTTCCCTATGTGCAGAACAAGCAGCCTGAGTATAGTCCTATGTATTTACATACCCGTGAAGTAAATGCACAAGGTGATGATATGTATATGGCAGCTCTGCTCTGAGAGTTGATACGACTGATTAAAACAAGGGCTGGCTTGGAGTACTGTTACAGTATCGCATATTGAGTTATTCAAAAGCATGTTCTTGTACTTGAAAAGAGATGAATATCTGTCTTTTTATTGAATAAACTCATAACAGGATCTGGGAACAGAAAAGGGGAGGGATGCTGTGTCAGCATGTGGGTTGCAAATGAAACAAAAGTTATTTCAAATGTGCACGGGAACTCAGAAATTAAAAAGATTAAGCATGCTGTGGTCCTTTGACCAACTGCCCTTCTCATCCTTACTTTAAATAGTTTCACTGAGTTAAAATATTTGTAAAAGTTAAAAAGATTACAGCATTTTTAAGCAGCAGACAATAAAGTCCCATGGGAGCAAAGCTTTCCCCTCTGGCCCCACGGAGGGAGGAGCAGTGCTTCTGCAGCAGGGCCAGTCAAGCTCCGCAACGGAGGGTTCATCCTGTCTGCGGGAGGGTGAGTGCCTACGGCAGGTGATGTTGCGGTCCTCTGGTTGTCTGTCAGCCAGCAGCAATGCTTTGCGGCAACAAACCTGGAGGCAGTTTTTTCTCTCATTTCTAGGAAGTTTTCCATTCTGTAACTGGTTTGTTTCCTTTTCTTTTTCTAGAAAGCAGAGCAGCCTTTCATGGCTTCTTAAGTTTAATTCCTGGGCTGAAGGGATGGGCAGTGGAAGTCAGGTTCTTGGTTGGACTATACTCCATTGGAAGGGAGTTACATAGAGCGGAGCTGTAGCAACTATACAGCTCGTCCAGCCTTTCCAAGCAGAGTCAGTATTTGGCCTTTAGCAGCCAACGCTGTAACTTAGATATTGTAGCACTGGGAAGACGTGTAGTTGGCACAGCTGAATCCAGGAGAGCAGTTACGTATTGCCCTGAGATGTGAGCTTAGGGATCCTTAAACGTGTGCTTCATTTTAAGCTGAAGTGTACTTGTAGTGAAGTTGAGGGACTACATCTAGGACTTAAGTATTTGTATCCTCTTGAAGTTGGATTTTAAACACATGGCTATTCCTCTTGAGCGATACATAAAGAGTGATAATATTGCTATCCTCAGACACGAAATGCTGAAGTTATTCAGTCCTCAGGAATGGTCTTAATCTCACCAAATTTAAGCCATCCAACATTTAGACAGTTGGTGTACACTAGAAGTCTAGTTTCCCTCTCTAGTCAAGAGAGATCAACACCTACATGGGGTGGTTTGCTCCCTCCTGGGAGGTATTTTTTCAGATAGGTGGGATAAATACTGGAGGCTCCTCTTGGCGATAGATGGAGTCTAGCTGACTAACTTCGATCAGATGAATAACTTTTAAACTGAAGCCACACCACAGATATTTTTCTTCTCTCTCACTAATTTTTACTGTAGATTTTCAGACTGCCACTGCACGTCTGACAGCGCTTTCTGTGGGTGCCAGG
This sequence comes from Grus americana, assembly GCF_028858705.1. NCBI lineage: Eukaryota > Metazoa > Chordata > Aves > Gruiformes > Gruidae > Grus > Grus americana. The sequence goes on from NC_072852.1 coordinate 61,514,379, forward strand.
TTGCACAGATCTACCTAGCATGGACAATGCTGTATCTCCCCGTAATATCTTTGAAAGCTCTTTGTGTTGCATTTACAAATGTGTTTTCCTTAAGTAGGATCCTTTTGACCTGGCTCCTTAAAAGCAATTAACCTCTGAATTTGTCATCTTGATGTAAACACAAGCTTATCTTTTTTTTTTTTTTTTTTTGATACTGAGTAAATTCAGATGTGTGGAAACAAAGCTTTCCAGTTTAGAGATATTTTTTGTAACCTATTCAAAAGGCACGTACCTTGCCCGTTACATACAAGGGCAGACGTACATTTGTGACTCCAAAGAAATTCCATCCTCTCAGCAGGGCTGTAATTGGCAATCTGTCGAGCACGGCTGAGAGGAAAGTGCTCTTTCAAGTGACTTTAAACTCCTTGAAAGGGACTGGATAAATGAAGCTGGCTTTGCTAGCAGTGTTCTGATTTCAGGACATAAATTCTAATTTATAGAATAATGCCTCTGTCCATTCATCTGTCTGTCCCCTCTCCCTCTCCCTGCTCCCTGCCCTTCCTCTGCCCTATTTCTTTTTTGCCTTGAAAACTCCAGGATTTGATAATAAAGCCTTTGAGAGCTAATATATTTTTCCAGGGGTAGCCTGAGTGCAAAATCTATCCCATATGGCAATACTTTAGTTAAACCAGGGGAAGAGCATCGGGCCTGATTCTGCAAATATTTAAACATGTATTGGACCAATCATGAAAGTGAAGTTGCACTTGGTACATTCAGGAATGAGCTTTTGAGTCTTTGTAGTGTGAAATACAGCACCTACGTGAGTGTTTCTGTGCTGGAGGAGTTGTCCTTAGTCAGCATAACCATACAGAAAAGTCGGCCCATTTGCAAAACACACTTAAAAATGAACAGATGATTTGCTAACATCTTTGTAGAAATAGTTTAACAAAGATATTCCCTGAAGAATGAATAAATATTAGGATCACAATTCAGTGACTGTGGAACATGATGGCATTAATGTGAACAAGTAACCAAAGGAAAGCACGTGCCTAAGTGCCTTGCTGGATTGGGGCCAGGATGCTTAAAGCAGTGCTGGACCCTTCACAGCAGCAAGGCACAAAAAATGGATTTCCCATGTAAGAGGGACTTCTTACTTTTATTTTAAGTTGCATTTTTGGTACTATTAAGAAAAAGCACAATGACTCTCTTGCCATGTATCTACCAGTCCACAATGACTTGAGCTAGGTTGCGTGCTTTGGTTAATCAGGAAACTGGTTCAGCTCTTCTGTACTTTCAAATCCCAAGGGCAACAGAAGAAGATCTGACAGTGCGTAACATTGGTGGCATGGTATTTCACGATACTCATCTTACTTGTCAAATACATGTTCAATCTCACACTTTGTGCCAGGCTTCATGCAACAAAAAGCAAATGCATGCTTGGTGTTTCAGACACACATAGGCCTGTCTCCAATGCAGGGCTCCTTGAGTTGTGTCAGTCAAGTCACCACGTCGTCAGCGAAAGCAGCCGCCTTGCCAAAAACCTGGCTGGGTGGCAGCTGGCAAGGTGCGTGGACGCAAGCCATTGCTGACAAACCATGTCCCCCCAGTAGCGCCAGCTCAGGCAAGCGTCTCCCACCGTCGGCTACGGTGTGCATCCCTGGATGGGGCAGGCAGCCGGGGACTGTGGTGGCAGCTCACACCATCGACAGGTTTGTGCATGGGCCGAGCAGAGTTATGTGTCTCAGGCTGACAGCACTGGGGAGGCAGTCCCAGCCTCTGCTATCTCCCGGGTTTCAGATGTCATCAAAACAAACTTTGGTGTCAAATGACTTCATCCCTTCTGTGTGCAAAACACCTAAAAAAGTCAAAAGTCCCTTAAAACACCACATGGATGACTGGGCTTTTAACAAGAATGATGAAAGTTGGAAAGCAGGAATGATTCTTTTTTTTTTTATTTAGCCAAGAGAAAGTGCTTCATCAGTGACACTATTTAACCACATTTCTAATTGATTTCCTCTAATTATGTAGGCTTTTGACCTTTGAGTGCTTTATTCCCATTGTTTTCAGTTGATAACATCCAAGAACATAAAGTAATATTTCAAGAGACTGGCGATAGTAATGAAACAAGTATAAACAAACTTAACTCTTGAGTTACCGTACCCCACCTTTATGAATTTCCTGTCATTCAGGGTATCGCCTAAACAACATTTTGTCGGACATGACATGAACTCAAATGTGTGAAACCACTGACAGGTTCAATTCAGATGTCAAAATGATTGCAAGCAGTGATGAAATTTATTTCTATCTTTCCATTTACACATCCTCCCACTGCAATGTAAATGTTTGCTTGTGTGAAGTTCCTCAGCAGTTCATAATCATAATTAAAAAAAAAGGGGAATTAGCTCTTGTATTCTTTGCTGAAACAAAAGACAATTAGTGTAACATGTTATTGTGGCCAAATTAGCAACTCTTCCTTTTCCTTCCTTTTTAAAGAGTAGACCACTAAAATCTGCATATCCTCAGTCTCATTCTCTGAGAAACAACCTCGGCAAGGATAAAGATTCTCATTCTGATTTAATCTGTTCACTGGGGAGTAAATTCTAGCATGCTGTCTGATTTAAAATTATGATTGCAGGATCTTAACTACATTCCTTTAATTTAAGAAGAGATGCAATTTGGCTTAATAAGGCCATAATTCAGGAAAACAATTTAACACAAGCTTAGCTTTAAAACACATACTTTATATCTCGCTATTTTCAATTATAATTAAGCATATGCATAAATTTATGCATATGTATGCAAGTGGTTTTCTATGTTGGACTTTGGATATTTTCATGTCTGCTGTATGGTCTATTAAAAAAACAGTCATAAAATAATAATAATAAAAAAAAACTAAATAAAAAATACGCCAAGGGGCTGTAAAGCTTTCAAAGCAGTCAAGAACATGGAAGACTCATTGGGCTGAATTTCTAAGGTAAAAACCACTTTTCAGTACTCACATGTCTTTTTGAAGAATAATTCGTGCCTTATTACACGAGTGAGGTAATTGGGTCATACATGACTTTTCTGAATGAAAAGGTTATTCTAGTCTGCATCTCCAAAATTAAAAACAAACTCGTTTGTTCTTTTGATTTGGCTGACCTTTAATAAAAGAGCATTTTGTAGCAGTGGAAAGGTACTTCTGTCTGCGGCTGTTAGGAGAGTAATAAAAATACCGCTGAATGGAAAGACACCAGATGGAAGGAATGTCAACATACTGGAACTAATTTAGGAGATTGCTCTGATAGAGAGCAAAGGCATGAGGAGAATTCAAATGGTTCCAGTGCGAAGAGATTGGCCGCCCCTCTTAAACTAACAAACTAAAATCCTTACCCCAGGGTTACATGTAAACCAAATGGAATCAGCCCACAAGGAGATAGTCCATTAAGGGGGGAAAAAAATCCAACCCCCTTGGCACTCGCTCTGACTTTAGCATCCTGTAAGCTTGGAGGAAGGACAAAAGCATTTGGCTTTGTTTTGCTTTTTAAGTTTTATAGTAGTAAATAAGTCCAAAGCGAACTGTCCTAGTAGAGAGGTGTACAATGTACTATTAAATCTTTCTGACTGATGTTTGCAAAACCATGCCCGTGTGGGCTTTCGATGCTTTTAGGGTGAAGTCCTTCTTAGCATTTAAGAGGGATAGTGAGTGTGTTCATCCAGTGTTGAATTTGTTGCGTGGAGTTTCAGTGGAGGTGACTTCGGTGTAGCTAAGGGGAAGAATTTAACAGTAGGGTTGAAGAGTGCTAATCAGCAAGAGGTCCCTATGCAACCAGTGCTGTTTGGAAAATGGAAGACTGTAGATAGAAGCTGAGTGCATCATTTCATGGCCTCTAAATATAAATAAGTGGAGAGATTATATCCAAGAATTATGGCTATAGTAGAACAGCCTGTGAAAGAGACAGATTGTTGATGTTACAAAATGTACTTTGTCTCAGATATATCTTTGGTAGCAAGAAGAGAAGTTCTTTCCCAGTGTCACATTTATATTCTTCAATGAGCTCTGAAGCCAGCAGATTTGGTTTCAATTATCAGCCTAGAAGTATAGAACTTTCCTTCTGTCATTTAAAAAAAAATAATAAACACGTTAGAGTTAAGGGGGGAGTTTAAAGAAGAGCTGTAAAAAATCTTTCTTTGACCACTGCATCGTAGAGTGCTGCTCTTAGCCTCTGCTAAGGCCCTTGGGGTGAACAGACCAAGCCCAAGCAAGCTTGTAGCCCACTGGAAAATGCTGTTTCTCCACATTGCCACGACCCATGTCTTAGTACGTTAACACAGTGCTCTTGCTCATCTCCTGGGGATGCAATCATGTTGTTCCTCGCACCTTGTGGTACCTCCCATTCCTACTCCCTGGTTGCTGATGTGTTCTCACAGTGCCGTCCCTCCCTCCTTCCCCATGGAGGTGTAGCCATCTCAGAAGATAGTCCTTCGTCCTGCAGGCTCTGTCTGCAAAGGAGTGCTATCATTTTACAGGCACTACCGTGCACCACTTGACCATTATGGCCGAGATAGTGCAGCATCCCTCCCACCACGCTGATGTCTTGCTGCAGCTCTCAGGGTAACTCAGCTTGCAGAGTGGTGGAAATAAATAAAGTGGTTCAGAAATAAATGACATACAGCTTGTAGCAAGCATTTCTCCTGCTGCTGTCTTCTCTAATACATGGAGCTCGTGCCTCGTATCTAAGCAACCCTCATCTCTTGATTTGTCATTGACAGACCATCTCTTCTGCTACCACCCATCTGGGTGTTGATACTGACAGTTCTCCACTTATCTTATTTGCCCAGCTCTGTTTGCAGAGTATCGATGGTTTGAAAGAAGAAAGAGCAGCCCTGCCTTTCTTATACATAACCTCCCTCCTTTCCTTGACCTTGGTCAGGGTTGAGGAGCGGGCTTGTATGACACGGCCATGCCATCAGTAGCAAGCTGTAGGGCGTTCCTGGGGCGCAGCATCCTGCTGAAGCCGTGCTTCTCTGTCGGCAGTAGCTGCAGCCGGGGTTCAGGCACACTTCTAGGCAGGGGTGAGATTTAGAATGAATATGCAGTAGGATGGCAGGTAATAAATCATCTGCAATGAAAACAAAGAGCGAACCAAGCAGTCCCAGAAGCTATATGGAGGCAATCGGTCGGTCATCAGCCCGCGGGTTACGGCGAAGGTGTTAACAGGGCAGTATATTTATTGCCTCATTATTATTTGCAGTAAGTCAATCCAGCCTTTAATTAATGCGCTTTTTCTTCCCTCAGCTGTTGGCCACAATGCTTTCTTGGAGTGTATGTTTATGAAACTACATACTCTGCTCAGAAGGGAAGTTCAGAAATATCTGTATGAAGCCTGCCTGGCATCCTAGTGGCTGCTGTGAAAATTCGTGGTGTACGCGGCTGATAGTCGGACTTGCCAGAATACCGCCTTGTCATGTGCCTGATTGTTTTGACCACTAAATTCCTCTTTAAGATTGTGTGTGTATGTATAGACATCAATCCTACTGCCTTTCTACTCCCTACTCCTTCAGTGGCAGCTCCCATTTAAGACGTTTTTGTCAGCTGTTCAGTTCCCCCTCTGCAGGAAAGTAGCTGCATGCCCTCCCATGAGATTCAGCTGATACGATGGAGGTGCTCTGAACTGAAATGATGCAGTTGTAAAAAAAAAACCTCCCACCTCCCTGAAAAAAAGAAGATTCTCCATTCACCTCTATTCCTTGGGGAAGAGATGAATTGCTGTTCAATTCGGTAATCGTTCAGCTATGATGATGCTGAGGAGGCCTCTGTAATGTCATCCTTGTCCAAGGGTAGCATCCTTCTCATAACACTCCCTCATGGAAAAAAAGAAAGTGCCAATTTGTCCTGAGTGTGCTGGTAAACTGAAAGCTGAATACAAGTTACTGGGATGCTTCTGTTCTCATTGATTCTAGTGCAGTTTTGTGACAAAAATTCAAAATTTGGAACAGTGATTTATGCTTTCCCAAATTCAATTTTAAGGTATTATCTCAGTTTCCTGGAGGGCACAAGAGAAAATTTGAAATGGAAAGTACCTTTACATGCACATTCCTCCAAACCAAGTGCTTTCCGCTTCATTTCTGTAGAAATGCAGGAAAATATGTCTGGATCAGAACTTGTATTAATATGGCAAATTTTAGTCCAGAAAAATTAGATTTTGGAATTTAAAACTTCAGAACATCAAGGATGATTTGAGAAAGTTCTCATAACTGAGTGATGAAGGCAAAACTTTAATAAAAACGCAGGCTGGAAGAATGCTCCATTGTGGCAGGGCTGTTGTCGCTGTTATTGTCATCCTCAGCACTGAACACCTGGTAGGGCATCAGTGGTTGGGGGAGCGGGAAGAGCCGAGGGCCCCTTTGCCCCCATCGGTGCCCCTCTGGTGAGGTAAACGTCCCCCTGAGCTCAGGATGGTCCTTGGCTGGGGCTGCTTGGAGAGGGCACTCCCATGAGAGTCCACTGAGGTCAGTGGTGCCATGTGGCGACTTCACCTATGTGTGCATGACATAATAACTCCTAACTCATTGAATCAGCTGGTTGGGGTATTTTTTGGGGGGGAGAGGGATTGGAGTTGGTTTGTTTTGTTTTGTTTCAATCTAATCTCTTAAATAAGAGCATTTTTAGTGATTTGTCTTAACTGAAACTATTTCTTTTTGCCTTCCTAAACATCTCTGTATCTAACAAGCCTTTCCAAGCTTAGAGAAACGAATGTGTGTGTGTTACTGCTTTATTGGTAACACATCACAGCACTTCCCTATATGACACAGGGCATGTTCAGTTTTTCCCAGACAATATCAGTCTGTCATTCTTGGAGAGGATACTGTAAGTATAATCCATCCAGAGACGGCTGTTCCAGTTTCCGAAGTTTATTGCTAATGAGGATGCACATAGGATGTAATCACTGGCAGGAGCCTCTGCTTCGGGGTACAGTGAGGCCAGCAGACAAGTAAGCGGCCAATTTTATCTGGCTGTTCACTCTCCCTTTTATCAGAGCTGTTTGGCTGGAGTTCAGGGGTGCAAGAGGGAACTGCAGAGGCTTTGGCTTGTAGAGTTGAGTGACAAGGTGTGAGAGGACATGAGACAAAGCCTAAGAGCAGCAAATACCTGTGTGTTGAGAGAGGCAGCTTCGCATTTCACTGCAAAAGCTGAAGTGGTTTTTTGTGCTGTTTTTTTTTTTTTTTTTAAAAAACCACTAAGGACTACTGGCTGAGCTTTGCTAAAGAGATATAGGAAGGCATCATTCCAGTAGGGCTGGTCAAAACTAGCATCCGTTTATAATAACCCCTATAACTTTATTAGTTTGCAGACACTTTGCTGCCAGTGTGACCTGGCCTGAGCAGGCTGCTGCACAGGTAAAAAGAGAAGGAAAATCACCATGTTTTAATACTAGCAGTGGTCACTTATGGCAGGTGCAGGAAATTTCCAGTGGGTTGCAGACGATTTTCAGTGTCAGAAGGGGAAAAACTATGTAGTGGCCAGGATGTGATGGCAATTCGAGACTACTCACAGCCTGCTTTACTAGATTAAGTGTTCAGTTATCTGCAACTCCCAGTGAAGTCCTTGACAGCATGTGGCACAGAGTACCCTGAGCCCCAAAGAACAGTCAAGTTATGACGTGTATTAGATGAATATTCCTTGCACCGCTTACGTGAGAGTTGCGCATTGCTGCCAGCTCTACGCAAGTGAAAAGAATGTATCTACAGCATGCCATGGGACATGTGGCGGAGGCAGGAGATAAGTAAGCTTGAGGATGGGTTGGGTGCATGAGACGGGGTGCAGAGCCGTACTGACAAGAGCTGTACAGCTCCAGAGACATTGCAGCAACTGCTAGCTCAGGTGTCCATGCTTAGAGTTGGGCTGGAAGAGGACGCATACATCAATTGACTTGTTGGATTTGGATGGTAGGTGAAAGCCAACCAATAGTCATTATAAGCCAAATTACAATTCTGTATCAGCTAGTCATTGAAGACAGGGTTTATTGTGCCTTCTTTATTCTTTATTCACCCTTTCCAAATGATGTGATAGCTCCTGTTTCCTTCAGTCCTCTGACCTCAGGAGAACTACTGGTAAGAGGCAGTCCCTGTTGGAGCCAGGGTCAGTATTCAGGTGTCGCTGGCAGAAGTGTCCACCTCACCTCATTAGGACCAAATTGACTTTGCCATCCTGTGACCCCATATTATAGAGGCAAAGACCTTTCATGTAGCCATATGACAGTGAAGATTGCCTCAACTTCCTTCTCTTGGTTTGAAATGTCGTAATCTTCCTCTGGAAAAATTTAGCTTTGGAGCTTGCTTTTTGCAGTGCGGGTTGGTAGTGCATCTCTCCAGGCTGCAGCGATGACACAGGATGTGTTCAGTCATCTTAAATCTTCTTCACCCTTTAAAGTGTCAGTTTTCAAATGTATTGAATCAACTGCGGTGTTTTTTTTCCTTTTATCCTGTGCAGTGTTTGAAAATAAAGATAAGATTGTGATCATCATGGAGTATGCAAGTAAAGGAGAGTTGTATGATTACATCAGTGAGAGGCGGCGATTGAGCGAAAGAGAGACAAGACACTTCTTTCGACAAATAGTCTCTGCTGTACATTACTGCCACAAGGTGAGCAAAGGATTTGATACTAAAAAATGCTATTTGAAGGCTGAGTAGTGACTTATGTATTTCAAAGGATGTCTGAAGCAACAGCATTCATTATTAAGTATGACAGCATGTGATTTTATCAGTACAACAGATCTTCATTAAAAGTGCTACGGTAGCTCACTGCCTGTTTTTAAAGACTAAGGATGTTTTCCTGTGTTACGGCAGATACCAGCCACTCCCTTACATTAGCCCTACATTGCATTTTTGCCTTGGAAATAGTTCTCTTGACATTAAAAAAAATATAATTAACAACATAAACTAGAAAAGGCATCCCATAGAACTGCTACAACATTAATATTAATACATTCAAATGAAGTATAATTTTCAATTTGAATATGCAAGTGAACAACTTTAGAATAGGAGATAAAATATATGAAAGAAAAAAGCCAAGAGAAAGGTATGAGTGTTCGTGTATGAGCTTTAGCATGTACTCATTCTGGATAGGCAAAAGTAACTTTTCTTTTGTATGTAGAAGGAGCACTAGAAAGACACCCTTTGCTAATCACTTTATCCATCATGGTACCCACTAGAATGACAATTTAAGTAATTAAACCCAAGGTAGCTGGCTGTCATTGTGGACCTTTTATCCCTGCGTATGAACCAACTGCATAAAGCCTAAACTTGTATGAGGCTAAAGGCAACGAGCAGCTAACACAATTTTTTATTTGAATTCTTAAACACTTTAATCTCCACTTGAATTCTGATAAACAAGGGCGGTTTTCAAAGTCCTCACTGCGCAGCGCTGAAAAGCTTCAGTGCCCTACCCTGTGCAGTTATTTTTCCCAAATTTCTTAAAAGAAGGCTCTGACCTAAACTCAGCATGTTCGCTTCCATCTCGAACATTTACAGTCCTTTAGGATTATAACTCCCCTGATCCACGTGGCTGCACATTGGAGGAATGAGGGCTTTTGTAAGGACTAACGTCATTGACAGATACTCTTTTCTGGTGCCTGGGAAGAATATATTGCTTTCACGCAGTGGGTGCAGGATCCAGGCAGGAATTAAGTTCCGAAAAGACACCCCCCACCCCCCCTGCTGTTTTAGAGGCTTTGTGGGAGGACAGATTCCAGTCATTCTTCCCCTAACCACACACCAAGTGACTAATACATTGCCTGTCACTAGTCACTGGGCCATGAGTGTTATGACAGTGAAATCAGCCCTGAAATGTAGCTGCAAAGACCACCCTGCCAGCTCACCTTTCATTTTCCCAATATTTTCTCATGTTATCCCCCCTCATGTTTTTTTCCGCCTTGTTTCAGAATGGTGTTGTTCACAGGGACCTGAAATTGGAAAACATCCTTCTTGATGACAATTTTAATATTAAGGTAGGATTATTTTTCTCAGCTTCTCAGAATGGATTTGCATGTTTTGTAAATTTTTTATCCAAGGTATTAGAAGAGCCAGTGTTATGGCAACAGCTACTAAGCAACAGCATCTGGCAAGAGGTTTAGGGCTTTTGGAGTTGGGGAAAGAGCACCACTGGTGATGAGTCATACATGCTAAATGAAGCTTTGCATAATTTGGGGGAGAAGGCCCTGTCCTGCCACCCAAGGGCCATGATTCTAGTAGGAAACAGAAGAGCATTTCGTGCAGTCGGGTAGTCGTGCAGTCGGGTTTATTGTACAAATGATATTATTGCTGGCTGCTGCTGGGGCTAGGAAAAAACTCTCCTGGTCTACAGGGTTCAAGTGCCTCCTACAGAACACTCTGAATGTCCTTTTGATCATGGCTGGAAAATAAGCAAATAGAGTTTCAAAATAAACCTAGTAAAGCACATGTGCTTCATTAGGAAATGGCCTTGGAACTCCAGACATAAACGTATACTTTGGATAGTGATGTCAGTGATGTCATTTCCATGTCATTTTCCCCAGTGAAAGCATGGGAATGACCTCTTTTCCCTTCTTTTTTTTTTTTTCCCCCTCCTAATAGTTGTAGCACAAAGATAAATAATGCAGAGATGAGTGTAGTTTCCAGGTGGCTGAACCTGTTTCACGTGCACCTTTGTTCCTCCTTTGGGTAGCTGGATGTGAGGGTGGCTGGGTGCGCTCATCTATGGGCAAACAAACGGAGGGAGGGACACCAAAGAGTTTCTGCTGACTCCTGGGCATCCTTGCTTAATTAACAAAGTAATTGAGGAGCTCCCTGCATAGCTAAATATCTAACTAGCCTGGATCTCAGTTTTGTCTCCACTGAAAGCCACGGGGCTGCATGCACTGCCTTCTGCACTTCACGCTGGAGAGATTGTCTTCATTTTAAGCTGATGTGCAATGGCAATGGAAAGTAACATATGGTAGCTGCCATCTGTGTAACGCTGATGACAGAAGCTAACTTGGATCAACTAGTGGATTAAAGGCACATAAATATGCGGTTTCTAAAAATAGGCTTTTACAGAAGGCCCATCCAATGCAATACTTGGACGTTTGCAGTTAACATCCAGCGTTAGAGTGAACCTCCCCACTCCTGTTGCTACAGGGACACTGGCTGCAGTAGCCTGAGCTGTTCTCAGCAGCGCTGAAAACACAAAGTAGCCTTTCTAGGACCTTGTATACGAAACAGGCTTCCGCAGGCAGGATGACCTTTCTTTCCGCATTACGCGCCAAACTATCTTCCCAGCTAATCAGAGAATTCTTGAGAGAAAAGAGGAATTTGGGGAATTTGCTAGCTGTGGTGGCCTGGATCTCCGCACTGTGGTCCTCATATGCAAAACCAATTGCTTCCCCAAGCCTCCAGGGAGCTTTGCTTTGTCAGAAGGCTCCGCTCCCTCCCCTCTCTCCCTTACAGGAGTCTAATGGTCCTGCGGGGAGAGCAGGAAGATGGGGCAGGGATGGGTGGATTTGTGTTTGCATCCAGACCATGGAGGTGACCCAGGGGCTTCAGAACCACAGATTCATTTCAGCTGCCATAGTGTGCGGCACTGCTGTGGAAGAAATTCGGGTAGCCACAACTCCCCACATCCCTTCCAATCATTTGGACATCTTTTTCTTGGAGGCTTCCTTTTCCTGAACTGCGTTGTTTTTAAGCTGCTGTGTAGGTTTTTTGTATATTTCCAGCCTTTCCTCAGTTACTTCCCTGCAAACTGTAGGGCATGCCTCTGAGCGGGCAAGGCTGCCTCGGCGTGGGGAGGTGGCTGCAAGCTCCCTTCTTCTCCCCTGGTAACTATTTCCGCAAAGGGTCTTTATTTATGAGCAAGAGGCTATTTATTCCCAAGACCGAGCTTGGGAAGCAGTTGGTATTTCATACATCTTATTATCCGTAGTGTTTGAATTTGGGTCACTTCAAGAGATGACTTTTTGTATTGTTTTCCTTTTTTCCCCGCTTTCTTTTTTTTTTACACCTCATGACTAAGATCAGCTTTGAATACTTGATGTTAAGCATGCTGCCACTATTTCTCCGATACTGAGGCTTTGAATATGTTACTGTGGTTTCTATGCTACTTGCACAGAATTTTACTTCCTACTTTTTCTTTGTTTTGCTAAACAGTAACCGTTGGCAAGGAAACACATATGGAGCTGTAAATTATTTATTAGGAGTAAATGTATCAGGTCCTCATTCTGAGAGTACTTATATATGGTTTATTCAGGCAGAAAAAAAGAAATATGCAGTTTGGGGTTTGGTATTGACTGATGGCTTCAAATACTCAGTGGAAGGCATTTTCTAGCAATGGAGTGATAGTCTTATCTGTACTTTCCCAGTATTTATATTTCATTCAGTGGATTACAAAGCACTTCTTACAAAATTGGCAGTTTGATTTTAAGGATGAGAAAATGAAAGGAATCTCTTTGTTCTTGGGTGCAATGTGCAATTAAATACATGTTTCTGAAGAAGCCAGCGATCTATACATTATGATACACACAAACGTGTCATAGTAATGTGAAGAAAAAAATAAGATGTTGTAAAAATAGATCCATATATAGAAACTTAAGCAATACTTTTAGAACAGGAAATAAAGAGGACAAGTAATCCATTAGAAATTATTATCTGACCTAAAAGTGCCCCAAGCCATTTTACAGCATACTACACTAACTTGAAAACCATTCTTAAATTGTAGCTAATTAAATGAAGGTCATGAAGCAGTGTATGGAGACATAATCAGCTTTTTTTTTTAAGAGCTGTGATAGTGAGTAAAAGTCTCTGGAAACGGAGTCATGTGTTGGAGTACAGCAACTAGGAAACACCAGTGTCTGAAGGCTGACAAAAAGTTACACGTTTTGAAGAGTTTTTCAGGTCCACAGGCCAGAGGTGGAGGGTGATGAGGGGAAGAAAGTGATCTGATCTGATCTATAGTACATAATTATGTTTTTCAGGAACTTGGTGTATTTGGTAGTATTTCCTGCAAACTATTGCTTAAAACCCCTACATGCAGCAAACACAAGTGAATAAAATTACTTTTAAACACTTGTGAGACTGAACATGCACACGGATCTATGGGGTACAAGGAGTTCATCCAATCAATTAATCAAACAGTGCCTTGCCTTGCTCTCCAGATACACACCCAACTATCTAGCAGAAACCCCAGTGGGAATGTTTCTCCTGGGACCTTGCCTGTCTGTGGAGGTCAGCTGTGCGGCACAATCCTAGAGCTAAACCTCACCAAGGCACTGCAGCCTCCCAGGGCAGAAGAATGTTATTTGCTTTCTTACCTTGTTGATGGTGCCATATTCTTTCAAGAAACAACGCAGTGATGGAATTAGGGTTTCTGCACATGTACACACCTCTCCTTGCTCACATTCATGTGTGAACTGCTAACAGCATGGTTCACCTTAAAATTTACTGCGTTCTCCTTTCAGCTGCCCACAATTGCTGCCTCCCACCCTCCAGCTCTGGGTAACTCAGAGCTGCCCACTCTGCTTGCCCCAGGTTCCTGGGGGTGGGTACAGCTGCTCCCCCCCACGCAGTGGCAGAGCAGCCTCTCGCTGGCATTTTCATCCCACCGAGAGGATTTCATTGTTCATAATCCTAACAGAGCTGGAGGTGGGCAGGGTCAGGCAGGCAGCAGAGCTAAGACAGCCCCAAAGCACCAGAAGAGTTGGTGAGTTGGAAAGGGAAGAGATTGGCACCAGCTTTAGTGTGACCTTTGATGGTCTTCAAAAAAAGTCTTCTGGTGGTGTCATCTTTTCTTCATTAGTTTTAAAAGGACTGAGGATGCTAATTTTTTGTTCATTGTAAGAAATAGCAGCAGGCGAGGGTGTAGCTGCCTACGTTCGCCCATAGCTCCTGCAGTTTGGCCTGATGAGGACCACATGTCTTCAAGCACTGCAGCTCTCCTCAGTGCCTAAATCCCTAAAACTGCATGCAGGGAGTTGGAGAGAAACTGCTGCCCAGTGCGGCAGCCAGGGAATTAGTGCCTCTTGCTGGTCTGTCCAAATATTGTGTCCCTGTCCCGTGCCACTGCCTACCCCCAGGGACACCTCTGTCACACAGCCTGGCACGATGGAGGGGGGCTCCTTGTTCAGAGCGGGGCCGTGGTGGCTCCTGGGCTGGGAATTGCACCTGAAAGAGATGTCTAGGAGAAGTTGACGTAAACTGTATGATCAACCCCAAAGTGATAGAAGGAGAGAAAAATGCAAGTATAATAGTAACATAATCCTACTCACTGCACTTTCTCTTGGGCTGGTAAGGGAACACCAGTGAGACTAACCACTAAAAACCCATGAGGGTTTCATATATACGGAGTAAAGTATATGTAATTGGGATTTACCTTGCTGGAAGTCTGACCCACTGCACGTACGTTTAATTTGCTTTAAGAGACCTAATTATTTCTCTATCTACAGTACAAAGAGACAGATTTTTAAGTGGGTAAAACCGACAATTTCCCTGAGTGCGAACTTCATGGATTTTATAGTCCACACTTAATAAATTACATCTGGTTTATCATAGCTAACAGTAAATATGAAACATACACCTCCTGAAGCAAGGCGAATAAAAGTCCACTTCCCTGCTCCTCCCAATTTAGGAAGTTTTTTTGACTTGATGCCTTATTTCCATTTAAGTGCCAAAAACATGAAGTAATGTTGGCTTCTATTAATCTTGTTTTGGGGGGCATGACAGTTTTAATGGGAAAAGCTGATAAACATCAGTCTGTGAGTATGGGAGTGGACTGTAACATAAATACTCTTTTCCTGAATGGTCAAAATTAAAACATGAATGCCCAAGTCTGAGAGTTTCTTAGTGTGAACAATGGTATGTGTCCCTATATATATATTCATGCACATCCGCATGCATTTTATACATTCCATGGTGTTAAGGGAATGTATTTTCTTAAGGAATCATACTGTGCAGTGTTTGCCCTTGTCTTAGCTGCATCCTGAACTAGAATAAAACTCAATGACCAGCACAAAGTTTTAACACTGAAATGATCCCATTCTTCCCCTGATTGACAGGGCACACTTCATAAGGCTTAAAACCAACTTCCTGCGAGCCAGGCAGGGTGACTTGATAAGAAAGTGGAATTTAGGGCAATTAAGTGCAATCTGAGCCATGAGAATATGTTTGCAGACTGCAATTGTACACCAGCTGTTTTCAATGACATTCCAGCCATACAATGAAGATTTTACAAACCACATTTATGTAAGGCTTGAATTTTCTGCTGTGGGTTGATAATATGCTGTTTGGGGGACTGAGTGAATTCAAACGATGAATGGACATGGTGAGATGAATTAACATTAATGAACAGGAATCCGCTGCTCTTTGAGCAGGATATTATGAGTCCAAATTGTCAGTGGAACACCTGCACAAGCAGAACATCAAAATAGGAGAGAGTGAAGCATGAAATCTCATATTTGCGCTGTGATTTTAAAATTTTTGTGAAAATGATATTTTAAGAAATAAGTTTATATTTTTAACATAAAAGTATCTATATCTAGTCTATGTCTATTTATAGATTAAGTGTGTGTATATAGATTTCTATTTTGGGGTAAAGAAAGAAAATCGGGAACTTCTGTCCATACTTCACCAACTTTGTTCATTTTGGTCTCAACTGTGACATTTTTAGGAGTTTGGATAGCAGAGACAAAGACTTTATGTCTCCCAAGTGTTCACTAGACATTGCAATTAAACAGCTATTAGCAGCACTGCTGATACACGTTTTAGAAAGCGAGGAGTGAATGATGCTGCTGGTAAATCCTTTTCTTTTCCATTCATTGTGTGTTTTCTTGAATTTTCTCTTGTGAAAATTCCTGGGATTCAATTTCTTTCTGGTAGAAAAGACCTGAATAAGGTGAAGAAAACCCAGAGAAAACGCCTGTCTCTTATAGCTATGAATTGATAATACCTTTTTTATGCCTGTGCTTAATGTCTTTCGTGTACGCCTTATGTCGATAGTGGGCAGTAATAAAAGCATCTCTGGGAAACAGAAACACTTGGGTTTTAAACAAGATAAAAAATGAGATGTGTTGCCTTGTGCTAGAGAAACAAAGGAAATGCAAAGGTTGTGGGAGTATTTAGTGTTGCTATCCTCAGCCTTTGTTTTGTAAGAACAAGAACAGAGAATTGAAGTAAACAAAATATTTGGACCTGATCCTGCAATTCCTACATGGGCAAAATTCCCAACAGTCTCAAGGGAAGTTTTGTTTGTGTTGGGAAAGCCGGATTTGGGCCCATTGTTTCCAGTTAGGAACCAGACTTGTGTTTATTATCTCATGATAGACATCTTATGTACTTAACAGCTCGGATTCCTCAGCTGGAGTCCCTGAATCTGGAAGAGTTAGCAAGTGCCTCACTTTCCCCCTCCTTCAAGCGTATTTAAGTTCCAGATGATTTAAAAAATCACTTTCTTCTGTAATGCTTAGTTTCCTGTGACACTCCTGCCTCACTCCTCCTGTTGGATTTAAAGGTCTTGGCTTTCGTCTTGCATGTGCATGATAAGAACGGTAGTACTTTCTGCTTGCTTTCCTTTGGTATTAAAGATTATACAAGATGAAGAGCAATCAGTGGACAGCAGGCCCGGTGCCTCCCAGTATGAGATTGTCTTTGCAAGTATATGTAGTTCATCCAGGATAAAATTGCTGACTGACGGTTGTGCAGTCAGTGACCTCTCTGTGAATGGAACTTAATGGAAAGCATCCTAATCTGGAGGATTTAACCTGGGGAGCATTCTCCTTTTCTGGAGGGTCTTTACAGAGAAAAGTAAAAAAAAATCATAGAATAATGGGTTGGCAAGGTGTGTAATGGTTTTGGCTGGGATAGAGTTAATTTTCTTACTAGCAGCTGGTATAGTGCTGTGTTTTGGATTTAGGATGAGAACAATGTTGATAACACACTGATATTTTTAGTTGTTGCCAAGCAGTCAAGGACTTTGCAGCTTCTCATACTGCCCTGCCAACGAGAAGGCGGGGGGTGCCCAAGAAGCTGGGAGGGGACACAGCTAGGACAGATGACCCAAACCGGCCAAAGGGATATTCCATACCATATGATGTCATGCTCATATACTTTGAGGGTTGGCCGGGAGGCAGTGCAGCTCAGGAACTAGCTGAGCGCTGGTTCTGGGTGGTGAGCAATTGTGCTATGCATCACTTGTTTTGTATATTCTTCTTCTTCTTCGTTGTCTTCTTCTTCCTCCTTCTCCTCCTCCTCCTCTTCTTCTTCTTCTTCTTCTTCTTCGTCGTCGTCTTCTTCTTCTTCTTCTTCTTCTTCTTCTTCCGCTGTCATCATCATCATCATCTCCCTTTTCTGTCCTATTAAACTGTCTTTATCTCAACCTTTTATCTTTTTGATCCTCTCCCTCATCCCACTGTGGGGGGCAGTGAGCAAATGACTGTGTGGTTGTTTTAGCTGCCTGCCAGGTTAAACTGCGACACAAGGGAACTTGAGAGATTATCCACGTCAAGATCCCTGCCCTACAGCAAGATCAGATATAGCTAAATCTTCCCTGATTAAGGATTTTCTGTTGCATTAAGATATTGTTAATACTACAGATGCCTTGTGCAATTCTATTTGCAGATTGCTGATTTTGGACTCTCCAACCTTTATCACAAAGACAAGTTTCTGCAGACCTTTTGTGGAAGCCCACTGTATGCTTCCCCTGAAATAGTTAATGGACGACCTTACAGAGGCCCAGAGGTAAGAAGGGTCAGCTTTTCAGTGGCGGTATGGGGATGTCTTTGATGATAATGTTCTTGAGGGTTGGTCTTAATGCTAGTGTTATTGAACATGTGGGTTTGCTTGGGTCTCTCCCATATTGAAAGTTCTCAAGCTGCCTTCATTTGCTTTTGTTTGCTTTGCCTGTGGTTACTTAGATGTTAGATACTGGTTTTCCCATCAGTAGGCACAGCTGGATGTGATGCAGCTCTTGCAGTGCTAATGGCAGGGAGAATGGTGTGGATCAGCTTTCCTGGGCTTCTCATGCATTGTCTTTGTATTTCAGGTTGACAGCTGGGCCCTTGGTGTATTGCTTTATACTCTGGTTTATGGAACGATGCCCTTTGATGGCTTCGATCACAAAAATCTCATCAGGCAGATCAGCAGTGGAGAATATCGTGAGCCAACACAGACCTCAGGTATAAAAAAGGAGTGAGGGCAATGTATTGAGCTGACAGGAGTTCAGAATGGAGGGTTTGCCCGGCTCCTTACAACACGTTTTGGTGTCATATTAGAATGATGAAGAAAAAGAAAATATCTCATTCCCCTACTGACTTCATCTGCTCTCAGTTCCCAGCTGGGTACAGCATTTACCAAAAGCTCTTTTGAAATGAAAGTTTTATAGCAGATAGATTTTATTGCCTTGGGGAAGCTGTAACAGGCTCTTTTAACTACATCTATGACAGTGGAAGGTCTGTTAGCTATTGCAAGTGGAATTGTTCAGACAAGCTGTAAACTAATACAACATAGTGGTACAGATAAGTCCTCTAACTACACTGTGGTGTATCACGAGCAGAGAGATGAATGGTCAGAGCAACGCAGTTTCTTATTCAAGAAGGCAGGCCAAAATCTGAATT
Source organism: Grus americana (assembly GCF_028858705.1). NCBI lineage: Eukaryota > Metazoa > Chordata > Aves > Gruiformes > Gruidae > Grus > Grus americana. The sequence goes on from NC_072852.1 coordinate 61,532,954, forward strand.
AATGCCACTATGTTCTCATTTACTTCTACTTAGAGGAGAACATGTTAAGCAGCCACCTGACAGAAAAGCATCAACTAAGTCCAAGTTGTTGATTATAATGACTCCTTCCAGCCTTAAACATCAATGTATATATTATATTTAAATGAATATTTATCTTGTATCATTTGTTTTCCATCTCTTTCAATTTTCTGCCTTCTTGCTCTCTTTATGAAAATATACCTTTAAAATATACAGAAGGCTACACTGTTAATGGAAAAAGTAAATACAAAACAATAATGTGTAGATCATTTAAAACATCCCAATTCCCCTTTGTTTTCCTCTAAATTTTGTAATTATTGGAGTTGATAGGTTGGTGACTTCCTTTAGTAACATGGAACTATTTACTGACTAATATGGTACAAATATTAATTTATTTGATAACCCAGTGTACATTTCCCAGGGTGAATCATATTCTTCTGATAAGAAGTAGTTCTGAAATGTATTTTCCAACATTGACTGATGGCCAAAGCATTGCCCCCTTTCACTTCTTCTGTACTAAGAAGCATTATTTTTGCTCATCTGATTAACTTCACACTTCCATTTTTAAACTAGGAAAACCAAGAGTGCCCATATTCTAAATACTTCATATTCCATTCTTTGTCTATAGATGCTCGTGGTCTTATCAGATGGATGCTGATGGTGAACCCTGAACGCCGAGCAACCATTGAAGACATTGCCAACCACTGGTGGGTTAACTGGGGCTACAAGAGTAGTGTTTGTGACTGTGACGCCATGAGGGACTCCGAGTCCCCATTGCTGGCAAGGTTCATTGATTGGCATCACCGATCTACTGGCCTCCAACCAGAGACTGATACCAAAATGAAGTGCCTTTCTAAGCCCAAAGGTCCTGAAGTCACACTAGAGAGACAAAGGTCTCTGAAAAAATCAAAAAAGGAAAATGACATTGCACAGTCCATCCAGGAAGGAGGAGCTGAAAATGCATCCAAACCCACCTCCAAGAGACCCAAAGGCATCCTGAAGAAAAGGAGCAACAGTGAACATCGATCTCACAGTGCAGGTTTCATTGAAGGAGTGGTCAGCCCAGTGTTACCCTCTGCTTTTAAGCTAGAGCAAGAGCTGTGTAGGACTGGCGTAGCCATTAAAAGTGTTGTGGAGGGAGAGGTAGCAGGCAAATATGGCACTAAGCAGTCTTCACTAATGCCAAAAAAAGGAATCCTAAAGAAGACTCAGCAGAGGGAGTCTGGCTATTACTCATCTCCAGAACGAAGTGAATCTTCTGAACTCTTGGACAATAATGATGAGACAGTAAACAGTGACACTTCTCCAGGGGTCACAGAGCCATCCAGAAATGGGTCTTACAGCCATTCCTGCAGGCGTAAGGGCATCTTGAAACATAACAGCAAGTATTCTACCAGCAGTACTGAATCTGCTTTGATTAGCCCTGACACACCAACGCTGGAGGCCATGGAAGAAGTGGTCCTGCCAGGGGATGCATTACCTCGAAGTTACAGTCGCCCTTCCAGCGTGATTAGTGATGACAGTATTTTGTCCAGTGACTCCTTTGATTTACTGGATTTGCAAGAGAACAGGCCAAACAGACAGACAATTCGGAGCTGTGTCTCTGCTGAAAATTTCCTCCAGATCCAAGACTTCGAAGGACTTCAGAACCGCCCACGGCCACAATATCTAAAACGTTATCGCAACCGTCTGGGGGACAGCAGTTTTTCCCTTCTCACAGACATGGATGATGTGACTCAGGTCTACAAGAAAGCCCTAGAGATCTGCAACAAGCTCAACTAGCAGAGGGAAGATGGAAAGGGAGGGAAGGGAGTTGTTCTGTGTACCTTTATGATGGAGTAAGCCAGGTCACTGATTTGCTGACAATGGTAGGTTTTGCTTCAAAGGACCAGATTATACCTACGTAGCTGAACTCCTAGTAAAGTAGCCCCAAAGCCATCTCACACTTCTCTAATTTTGTGTCCTCAAAATATTACCTACCTGACCAGAGAAAAACCTTTGGTCTTTGTATTCGTGATGAAAGCACATCAAGATCTAGCAGACAAAAGCATCAAGATTTAATGGCTGAGAGTCAAAGCTAGACAGAATTAAAACTGGAAGTGAGTGACACACATTTGAGAGGTTTGTAATTCATATTAGATTGGCTTTATCAAGAGATGAGCTGAATTCTTCAAGTCAATTTTGGATGTCTTTTAGAAAAAGAACCTTTATTTTTCCCTGAATTATTCATCTGGATACAGGCATTGCACACTGGGAATCTTTGGGTTGTATTGTACAGGAGGCCAGGCTAGGTGGTCACCATGGTCTCTTCCACTGAGGTCACCTGAGAGGTTCTGAACGCGTTCTGGGACAGATAATTTGAGGGACTCACCCCAGAATAACCTCACGTGGTGTTTGGGGACAAGTGGGTGGAGCAGGCATTCAGATCTGGTCCCTCTCACAGCCATTGCTCTTCAGTGAGCAGGAGGCCCTAAAATTGTTTCCAGCTACTGCTCATACCAGCAAAAACTGAGTCACAGAAACGATAAAGGGAACTGGAAGCAATGGATGTTAGCAGCAGCTGACCTTGTAAGGCCGTTTCAACCCGTGTGTTCAATTTGTGACTCTTTCAAAATGGCCAGCCAGATGAATGCCCAGACAAAGATGGATCTAAAAAAGGGTCTCAAGGGTTAACTGACCCTCCCATCTAGGGTTCTGTCGCTGTCAGCAAATGGTGCCACCTTGCTGTTAGCTTGTAGTATTTGAGGGTGACAGGTAGTTTGTGACCAGAATGTTAGGTAAGGAAAAGGTTGTAGCATGTAGGAAATGGGTAGAGGTCAGAAAGTTAGTGGGAAGATGCCTTTCTCCAAATGAAAATGTTTCTAGGTAGGTAGTAATGGAGCAGAAAGAATTGAGCGATGAAATGATAACAGTAGTTTTGATAACAGAGTTAGCATAAAATTGCAGGCCTCTCTCTATATAGTGTAGCTGGTACTGCGTGTGCAACTGATAACCAGTTTGAAAAAAAAAAAAACCGAGAAGGATGTGTGTTTGTGTTATCAGACATACCTAACTATCCAGACTGAAGGCTTTAACTCCCATAAAGGTACCACATGGGTCTACTGGATTACCTGAATGTAAGCCTATGTCAGAAAGGCACTGTGTGTTTGACAGGCCTGGGCAAACTGGAATCTTAAGGCCCATTTCAGTCTCATTTCCATGAGCACATAGCCCCTGGCTTTCTTGAGGTGCACTGGTGTGAATAAGCGGCAGGTTTCAGCCTATGATGTCAAATGATCCACAGCTGCAAAACTTGACTTCTACATGCATACCCAGAGCAGAAGAGCATGGGGCAAGCTCTGTTCTCACTCCTACCCTGAAACTGGAACTGAAAGCAGAATTTGGCCCACTGTGTCCCAAATCCTAGAGGTCATGTGGAAACGGATCCCTGGGAATCGGGGATAACCCCATAAATCATTGGCGTCTGGGGCAGGGAGCTATTTCACTTGCAGATTCCTTATTTGGTCTATCATGGTACTTAAGTCTGCTGGTTCCTCCTAAAAATCAACTGGGCTGCCTAGCATAAAGATGGATGAGCTTGAATTTCCTAAATCAGTTAATCTGCCTCTATGGAGAACCTTTACTTATTGTGAAACACTGGACCAAATTTGGCCCTGGAGTAAACGGCATCCGTACCATGAAATCAATGAGAGACGTGCTCTCAGGCAGTCAAGTGAAATTTGGCTCACTGGCCATTTGCTCAGGAAGGGCAACTGCACGTCATTCCTTTACAGACGTGTACCTCTCTGTATGATATTCAGACGTCCCATCTTCTCACAGGCCCTGCCAAATCAACACCCCATTTTGCAATGTGTTAACAAGTTTGCTGTGGTGCATTTTAGAACAACTCGACGTAGGCTCCATGGCCCTTCTGAAACAAGGATGAGCTTTGCAGCCACAGCTTTTAACTTGTGCCCCGTGGCCTAAGAGCCAGATCCTCAGCTGGTGTAAACCAGCGCTGCCCCGTTGGCATGATGGAGCATCACTTTGGTGGGGTTACGCTGATTGACACCTTCCCTGCAGATCTGGCACTGAACCTTGAGTGGATTTATAGAGGTTTCAGGACAAAGGGAGGGGAACTCAGCCGGCCGCGGCAGGGAAGTGAGGAGCACCCCGAAGGCTCATATCTCCCAAGGCTTTTGCCCAGGCCTGCTTCTTTGTGTACAAATGTGAATGAGTGAGTGACTGCTTGCTGCCAAACTGGAAATACTATGTAGGGATTTACTGGCATGTTACTGGCATGTTACATGTTTACCGGCATGTTATCATTCCTAGAAGAGAAGAAAAAAAAAAAAAACTTGACTGCACATTGTTATTACTAGTGTTGTGATTTTTATTTAATTTTTTTGTAATACAAAGTTGACTTTTTTATTTGAATTTGTCTTTTTTTTTTATTTATTGGTCTGAAAGCCATTTCAAAGGTATAATAATATATTTGGTGTAATTTAATTGGTGCAACATTATTTTACAGCTCCGGCCAAAATTGTTTGGTGTTATTTTTTGTTTTTTCTCCCAATCCTTGGTTGGTTTGAGCTCTACAAGGCACACAGGGGAAAACGCTGGATAATCACCCAAAGTGTTTGTATTTTTAATCTGATACTGTTTTTTATTAAATAAAATGGAATTAATGTAACTGTGAAGAGTCTCTCTCCCATTTCTTTTTCACTGTACATCAGCATTAGCCGAAGCCAAATGGTAATGAACTTGTCATGCAGAAATACAGCAGCATCTCAGCACATCGTACCAAGTTGTTTATGCAAAGCTTCTTGGCTCGTTTGTGCATTTGAATATAATGTGGGTGGCCACAGAGACTCCCGTGCTACGAAGCATTTGGCACTGCAAAACACCCAGAGCTTTCAGCTATAGAAATGTTTGGTGGAGAAGAACAGCTGACTGGGGTTTCTCTGCTGGAGGTGAGTGAGGTTTGTGGGCCAGGTGTGCTGCAGGTGAGACGGAGCAGGCTGGCTGACCAGACACAGCACAACTCATCTGTAGCCCAGAGAGAGACCGTCACAGTCCTTACCCCTCTCTGATGGGGAGAAGGACAGTTTATTAACAATTCTGATGTTCCTGTTGGTACAATTTAGGGGTTGTTTGGCCAAAAAAGACTGGTGGCCATCCGCTGCTGTTGAACGTGGGATGGTTTCAGTCAGATGGCTCTGAGCAGTCAGCGTAATCAGCTGGTGTGAGGGAAAAAGGGAGCCACTTTTCATTTATTGGAATCCATTTGATAACCAGAAGATTTTAGATTGTTTTTCTTGGAAAGCGGGTGCACATCATAAGGGAAACTGGGTGTTAGGTGTGCTGTGTGTGCTGGGCACTTGTTAAAATAAAGGAAATGGTTGGCAATGTCCTAACATTGGCACTGAGCAAGACACCATTAAACTTCCCTGTTGATGCAGCCAGCCAAGATACCTGTGGTGTATATTCTGCTTTTTAAATTACAGGCGGTTTGGATCAGGATCCAAGGTTTGGATATCATGCAAAAAAGGCTTTCATTTTTCTAATTCATTTTCTCTCTCTTGAGCTTTTTAAAGCAAGAAGCCATGGCTGTAGGTGCTAGATTTATTCATCATTACCACTTAACAACCGGTGGGAATAAAGGGAAGAAGCCAACGATGCAGAAAGGCAAACAGCCATTAATACATTACAAAGGGAACGATTAGCTGCTGTATGCTAATTGAGTCAGAAATTGTAAGGTATATATTCAAAGTCAGTACACATGTTCTTGTACCTGAGGTGAATAAGGTCTAACTGTGTGGGTGCTGAGTGGTGGAAAATGTAATGCAAGTCTCTTCTGCAATAGCAATTATGAAACTTCTTTTTTTTTTTTAAACACACTAGGAAAAAAGTGAAATTGAGGGCAAACTTTTGTTTTAAAAATAATGGCTTCTAGAAAGAAAGTTCTGGATGGCTGGGTATGGTGCACGTATGTGGCAAGCACTGAGAAGTAATTACGTACATGTTTGTACAGCTCTGAAAGCACGCACTCCTGGGGTGGGGAGGTGGGTGTCTAATTTTCCTATTTATTAAAGAAGATACATGTACAGTGAGATGCCTTAGCTGAACTTACATAGTAAGTCTGTAGCCAGACCTGGTCTTCTTTTATGCTTGCTCCACAGGGATACCAGTGTTTCTCAGGAATTGTTGAATTTTAATGGATCGGGAAAGACAGGAGTAAGGAAGCAAGACAGGAGCCTTGGGAGCTACGCAGTTGAGTGACAAATAGTCTTGTCCATTATAACCCTTTCTTTCACAGATTCACAGATTGGTAGGGGTTGGAAAGGACCTCTGGAGATCATCTAGTCCAACCCCCCTGCTAAGGCAGGATCACCTAGAGCAGGTTGCACAGGATCGCGTCCAGGTGGGTTTTGAATATCTCCAGAGAAGGAGACTCCACAACCTCTCTGGGCAGCCTCTTCCAGTGCTTGGTCACCCTCACAGTGAAGAAGTTTTTCCACATGTTCAGATGGAACTTCCTGTGTTCCAGTTTGTGCCCATTGCCCCTTGTCCTGTCGCTGGGCACCACTGAAAAAACTCTGGCCCTTTCCTCTTGACACCTGCCCTTTAAATATTTATAAGTGTTGATGAGATCCCCTCTCAGTCTTCTCTTCTCCAGGCTAAAGAGACCCAGCTCTCTCAGCCTTTCCTCATAAAAGTTCATACCTTTACCTCTAAAAGTTGATAATCTCAGTTCCTGATCCTGCAAAGCCTGTGCACGTGCATAATGTGATCGTGTTGGGGATCCCACTCACTTCTGTGGTAGGCTTGCCGAAGTCCAGAGGGCCAGCTCACGTGAGCAGCACTGCCTGATAATGAGCGACACTTCCATGCCTCAGCAGAGCACCTGGAGGCCAGCACAAAAACTTGTAGGAGACCCTGACTCTGCTCCTCAAAGTTCACCAGCCCTGAGTCACTGATGCAGAGGGAGAGGACTTGTGCTGACACAGCAGGAGGCAGCTCTCTTCAGTGCTGTCACAACCTCCAAGGTGGTGCCCACAGCCAGCCCACACTGCTGGCAAGACAAGCAAAATTCAGAGCAAAGTGACACAGCACAATTTCTGGCCATAGGAGTTTGCATTTGATTTGTAGTTGTGTCTCTCCCGCAGCTCTGCCTGGTCTCCATTTAGAGACTTCACTTACTGTGAAAGTAAGGTACTAAATTGAGGTGAAGAAGTGGCATTTTTAGTTATTGCAGACAAATGTATTTACAGATAAATTTGCTAATGACTCCAGAAGCATGTGTAATAATACACTTTGCAACACCAGAGCCTCAGTTGTAGCTACAGGGTAAGTCATAACCAGTCCAATGAAGGGAGAAGTACAATACTCATGTAAATTCGGTGTATATGAGAAGCTTATCAGTTTAGTTAAACATTTATCTCGGTGATTCACATCTCATTTAATGAGATGCTTCTGGAGACAAATCTGCAGGAATGCTTTTGTTGGGCCAATAGAAACTCCAGTGTTTGCTAGCATCAGGCCAGGCTCTCCGGTACCTGTCCCAGGGTTACTGGTTTCAGGGTTTTAACTGAAAGTTTTACCATGGAAGAGAACATGTTGTGTTTTCCCTGGATTAATGGTATTTAGTATTCAACTGGTTTTTTTTTTTATTTTATTATTATTGTCTGGTGGAACTGTCTTTTCCTCCTTGCCAAACCAAGGCATCTTTCTCATAAAAGACTGAGTAATTTGGCTGGAGAAGCAACTTTTTTGGATAGACGATCTGAGCATTTTGTTTCTGGCTACCTCTCTCTAGCCCTTACCCCCCCCCGCCCCCCACCCTGTATTTCCTGGAATTTCATCAGTGCAGAAAACCATTTGATTTGCGTATCATCTGGTCATACAGAACCCTGTACTTTGAGGACATTCTATGTATTTGCACTGATGCTTAATTGTTCCTTGGAAAAGCATTTTGCAAGACAATATTTTATGCATCGCCAGAAGGCTCCTCGTCCCAACTCATGTACTGGGCTTAGAGCTCACGCTGAGAAGTGCACCAGACCCAGGGCCACAAAGGGATTAGATAGGTGACTGCCATCAAAATAAAGAAATTGGCTGTGGGTGTTGGCCATAGGTGCACTTGCAAGTCAGGACAACATCCTATTTCTTCATTCAGCAAAGCATCTCTATGGCTGTCGCAAACGCAGGGGGTTTTGACACCGAGCTTTCTCACAATGCTCACCCAGCACTGAAGCCTCTCCTGTCAGGGACTGTCTGGAAATATTGGCGTCAACCAGCCTTGACGTTTTCTTTTTGCCCTTTCCCCTTTCACTTTATCCTATTTATTTAACACAAATAATGTCCCTCACTCTCTCACGTAGTCCAAATCTTGTTTGCTGCCCTGTTTAGTTTTGCTCTGTAGACTGCGTAATACCTTGGCAGGATGGTGGGTTGGACTTTGCTCACGAGGTGTTTTTGCAGTGCTGACCCTGGCTGTGGCATCGCCTCTGCTTTGGAAGATGTTTGGATCGCCGGTCTTGTTCTGCAGCAGCGTCTCCAGCTCTGGTGCCTTGCAGCAGGTAACTTTTCTTCCTGGATGCAGACACTGTGGACAGGACCTTGAGCTAATAGCAGGGCGTGCTCTGGAAGAGACACCATGCTGAAGAACAATTAAAAAACTGGGCTGCGAGGACAAATGGGTTAGACGAACCAAATATAAATCCCTGAAGTTGGTGGTGAGACTATACCCTACCCAGCAGGAATCCACTTAGAAAACTGTGCTCCTTTCATAGGCTGGGGAGATACTATTGCACATACTTAGAAATACAAGCAAGGAACAGCTGTAGAGGAACTGGCTGAGAAGCCAGGGAGGAGGGAGAGTTTGTCTTGTGGCTCTGCAGTGATTGAGTTTATTAACAGACCCCTCCAAATTTCAGCCTCAGAGATAATAGGACAAGACATACTTTAAATAGAACCAAAGGGAAAACAAATTCAAAGCAGATGTTAGGAAATATGTAAATATATGTTTATATTTACATATAAAATCCTAGCTGCCTGCCAGGCGAGTTTGCTAGGACCAGAGTGTGTGTCATCATCCTGGTTGCACTGGGAATTATCAAAAATATTTCTTTAAATGTTCCTTCAAACTCTGTTGTTCTCTTTAGCTGCACGTCCCAGAGCTTGACAGTTTAATCGGAAGATTTCTTGGGACGAGGGATCTGCTGCTTGAGAAGAGAGGTTTGCTAAATTCCCATACAACTCAGTGCCATGAGGAATGTTCAGTCAGCTCTGGCCCTCAGAAACCCCAAGGTAATTAATCCCCTTGTGCTCCCAGGAAAAATTTGTGTCAGAGTGGAAAAAGGCAATGGGTAATGGTCGAGTACTAGATCCCCAGATAGTGCAAACTGATGTTGACCCAACTCGGATGAGCATCCAGCCTTAAAAAAGAAATTTATGCCATTGTGAAATTCTGGTTGGATTCAGTGGGGATGGCTTCAGGTCGCACACACTCACCATTCAGTTCCCTCGTACGAAGAGTTCTGAATTTTCAAAAGTGGTTTTAGAAATATCTGTTTCTGAGAAGCCAGTTTGAGCTGCCTACACTTGAATTTTTGAAACCGATGGCCACCTTCTGCTCCCTGTGGCCTCAGCCTGAGCCATGGTTACTTGGTGCTTACAAGGATAAGGCTTACTGGGCCTTCATTTCAAAATGGAAATACTCGAAGCGAGTAACTGAAATTTTTAGCCTTGCCTTAGCTGGCAGGGGTCTTTCAAATCATTGACACACTGAGACGTTGTATAAGTAAATCCCTGCTTCCAAGATTTTGGGGAAATTGCACAATTCTTCAGCTGAAATGGGATTTATCGTTTCTGGCCTTTTTTAGGAAATCAAAATGTTTTTCATTTCTTGGGATTGGATGACTTGGACTACTGCATAGAGGACAGGGAGTCTCAGCCCCTTGCAAACAAAACACTTGCAAAGCTCCCAACAGCCCAGAGCTTGTGTTATAGTTCAATAAATCTGCCATTTCCTAATGGAAGTGGTGCCATTGGTCAAGTTTCTAAGGTGGGCTTAACCCAGGGTGTCACACCAGATCTGTGGCAGTAGCATGCAGATCAATCCATGTCTGGATGGGCATGGAAATTGCCCTCTTTTGACATTAGTGGAGAAGGCATAAACAGTTCAGATATAGATAGTACATGAATGAAATCACTTGGTCTATGAAGAAATAACTGCAGTGTCCAGATCTGCCATCATAGTTCTTTTTTACCAGAGCTAAATGCTATTTTCTGAAAAGTTCCAAATTAAGGCCCTGATCTGGCAATGACCTAGTTAGGTACCTCTGGAAGAAACATAGCTATTGACAATGACAGAAAATGAGGCAGAGGAAGGGCTACATTTCAGCTTGATGAAAGAGCAGAGAGACAGTCTTTTCTTGCACTGGAGATAAGTGAATCAATGTCCCTCCCGCTGGTGTTCCATTCTAAAATTGGGGTGGATGTGCTGGAGCCTCCCTCATTACTTTCACATGGCAAGTACAAGCTTAGGTTTGCTCACAAGAGTTGCAAGTTTGTGCATTGTCACCATTTGCAGCAGAACTGCAATATTGCATGGAGGATAGGATCCTGCTTGGCAACAGGCAGAGGGAGAGCTCTTAGAGCCCCTCTGGGGAGCCCTGGTACAAAGACAACTGTTGCATGAGAGAGGGATCAGATCCCATAATGTGCTTGAATGGGGCTCTCAGGGACAGCTTTTGTTAAAGTTCTGCCATGCAAAGAAAGGAAGATTTGCATATTTTCCCCTCTGACATATGCATGTCCCCCTAACACCTGCAAGATCATCCTTGCCACAGAGGCCACCTCTAAAAATACTTCTAAAAATGCATGTGTTGTGAGAGAACCTGATTGCTTCAAACAGCAGAAAAGCCATTTTTGTCAGCACACTCACTAAATCTTAATTAAAACTGTACCCATTCCACCATAAAGTTATCTGGCTTTTCTTTTGCAAAGCTGATACTGCTGAGACAGGAATTCCCACATCTAGTTCCTATGTCTTGCCCCCCTAAACCATTTCTTCCGGTCAAAAGCTGAAGCAAGGTCCTCCAGTTATAGAAATTATACTCAAGTTATTTTGAGAAATGAAACAAAAATTGCATGATTTTTGACCAGTCACATCTTGTCCACACAGCCTGCATTGACCACTGCGTATCTAGTGGCAATTTCCCAGAAATACTGTGAGGCCTTAGCGACTAACTGCTCACTGGTAGGAAATGTGTTGGAAGCATCAGAAGACTCTAGATTAATTTAGTCCTCTGCTGTGGTATATATACTCTTCGCTCCCGGTAAACACTCCAAACAAACATTTAGTTGGCTGCTTTCTGAAAGGACCGTGAAAGCCTCAGAGATGCTACAATTAACCTATCCACTGCAAAGTTCAAAAGAGAGATTTGATCTTTCACCACAAAAATATCCACACTCTCTGTCACATACATGTGAATAGAAAGCCTTTGTTCAGATCAAGCCAAGAAGAAATAAACTATTGTTGGGAGGTCATTTCAGCTTGCTTCAAGGGGTGGGGAAGAATTAAAAAAAATAACCAAATGTGGTCTTCTTACCAGTGATTACAGATATTGTCTTTCAGCGGAACAGGCAAGGTTTTGTTAGATACCTATTCTTCTGTTGGACTAATTCATCGTAGGTTCAGGCCAGGGTTTTATAAAATGTCTAGTGGTTTTAGGTACTGCGGTTCCTGAGTGTCCCACTTGAGACACCCTAGCAAGGTTTGCTTTTTAGAGAATGAGTGGTTCCTATGAGGAAACAACAAACGTAGGCACTCGATCTCCCTTGCAGATCTTGGTGGTTGCTTCTTTGACTGGTACTTGTCAGCATTCAGGAAATTATGACTCCAACTTGCTATTTAGAATAGGAAAGACTTCCAGTAATCTGTTCTGTATTGATATTTGCAGGCTTTGCTTGGATTTCATAGTCCACCTTAACATAAGTCTACCACCAGGTTAGCAGCAAACACATTAAGTCCATCTTCCAGCAAACCACCACCACTTTTATAAAGAAGATTTTTGCTACAACTAATAAATTCATTTTAAAGAGAAGGTGGGGAGGGGGGCATATGTGACATTTCAAATATAACCCTGCCAGGATTTCCTGTAGTTTAGTCTTTTTATGAAACCTTCCCCCTTATCTCTCACATATGAGGTCTGATTCAGTAAATGACTCCTATAAATAACTTTCACATGTTTAAAGGTAGGCCTGCCCGTTCCTTGCTGACTCAGGGGTATGACTTTCTATCTGACAGTGAAACACTATCCAGGAAAATCCCCAAAGGTCAGTTTTCAGTATTATTTTTTGACATGAACTCAAAGAAGCTGGCAAAAACTCTTCAGTAGTGGTTTTCAAGAAAAAAACTAAGGAATATTATATATCTGTCTTTCAGCAAATCTGAAGCTTTGGTACAAACCACAGCTTGCCTGGCTATGTCCTGTTTTCTTCTATTTTGAGTATTTATTTCTGCAGATAAATGGCTTGCAGTAGTCCATCATACAAATGGTCATTAACAAATCAAAGCTGAGATTTTCAAAAACATTCAGCATAAGCCTAGCTCTGTTCTTGTTCAAGTTACTGGCAAAACCCCAGTGATTTTTTTTTTCTTTCTTTTTCTTCAGATAGCCCCTCAAAAGCCTATCCTATGCCTTTGCCCCAGAAGAAAATTTTCCCATTTCTGGTAGGATCATTATAGGAGTTACTGCATAAGAAATGAACACTGGCAAGATTATAAAAGCAGCCCTGATCTTCTTTTATATAATTATGAATTCAGAAGGAATTCAATCAGCAAGTTTAGTGACGGAGAGAAAAGCTGAAGAGGTTGTTTCAGTCCACCCAGGGTCCTTGTCATTTTTTAATTTTGTAGCCCATAAAATCTTCCCTGCTGTAGTGGACAGGTCATCCTCACCTACAGCTAAAATGACTGGTTTTATATGCAGATTTTTCTTTCCCAAATGGCATAGGTAATCTCCTTAGGCTATGGTTTAAACATCTTAAAAAAACCCCCCAAAATAATAAAGCTGACCTTTAACCTGCTTGATCTCTTTTTAAGTGCCAAAGTAAAGTAAACAGTCTCTGAATGAAAGAAAAGAGGCAAAGCCAGAGCTCAAAGCAAATGGATGTTGCAGGGAGCCTCTCCTCAGCAGTTTTCCATCTCAACTTTCCTTGTCACCCCATGGGCCACGTAGCACGTCCCAGCACAGGCACACACCGGGCATGTCAGCAGCAGCCCCCACCACAAGCCCAGACCTTCTTGCTCCGGAAGTGCCATCACGCCCAGGAAATCTCCTGGAGCCCCGCTGCGTTGCCATCCCTCTTGAATATCCTCTGCTCCACGTGCACCTTGAGCTGAATGACTTTGGGGATCCCCTTGGGTTTTTTTGGTACCCCACTTCCACCACTGTTTGGGATTTTTTTCTTGGAGCTTGGCCTGCTGCTGCTCATTGCTAATCGAGGGCCAGGTCACCAGGATCACATGTTTTCTTCCAGTTTTTCCAACCTAATTTGATTTGTGGGTTTGCACAGGGAACAATAGAGTCTGAATCTTAGCTGGACATCACGTCCCATAGTTCGTTTTCACTGGCTCCCCTAAGGGCTAATTTACACCTTCTGCTGGGGCAGGCAATTTACTTTAAAAGTAGATCAGCAAGTACAGGAAGGAAGGAGGTGCTGGGGAGGACAGAGCAGTTGGTTTCTGTGCTGGGAATCCCCGTTAGGCTGAATGAAGGCTATCTTGTTCGCTGAGCTGCAGAGCTAGAACGGAGAGTCACGCCGGGACGCCTCAGACCTGCAATAACCTGCCGAGCTAGCAGCCTCTGCTCTGCTGGCTAAAGCAGGTGGCGAGGCCAGCTTGCCTGCACCCAGATGCATTTCTTTCAGTTGAGCGTCTGATCCCGGCCGCTCATGCAGCTTTCTTCCGGTTCGTAAAAACGAGTAATGTTATAATATTATTTTTATTAAAAAAAGATGAACTAAGAAATAAAATTGTAGGCTGCATCTTCTGTACACCCTCCTATATTTTTTGATCATTGCTGTCTGTGTGGAGCACATCGCAGGTTGTGAACTTCTTGTGGGGGTGCAATAACGTGTACAGCTATGCAGTGTTTATGTACATCTATACCACTGTCATTAGCTGAGCACAACTCCAACTGATGTCATGATCACTGACGCCAGATGTCTCATGGTGGTGTTCAGGCTTTAGTTCCACCTTCATAATGACAACGGGGAGTGGTGTTGGGCAGATTTCGCAGAAGAAGTACCATTGTCAGGGAAAGAAATGAAAATCAGCTAGGATTTTGCTTCCATCAGTGAGTGAAATCTGCTGTTCAGGGCATTTTAAGCTGTTGTAATAACAAAAGTAGCTCCCTCTCTCTTCACTTTCGTCTGCTTGGACTTTGATCTTTCTCTCAGCTTTTCCACACTTGTATTCCTTATGAACTTACTGTGAGCTAAACCAAAGAAACTGGAGATCTGCATAGCACAATTGCTGTCTAAGTGATTTTGGGTGCAGACACATTCTCATAGGAAGAGCTGTGAAAACAATATAAAATGCTGGAAAAAATGTCTCATTTTTTCAGCCTTCCTTAAAATTGTAATTAAAGCATTTTGTCTAAATCCCCAAATTTCAAAAACTTCAAGCAGCCACACTGATCAGTCATTCTGCAGCTGTATTTAGAGGAGACTTGGGAATTTGTAAATAAGAGGCCTGAAGAACAAAGACTTCTGCCCTCAGGAAGGATATTAAAATTGAAGGAGGCCTATACTTGAGCATGCTTCTACCCCTGCTTCAGGGGATTTTCTTGCAGCAGGGATTTTCCTGCTTTATTTGCTACTTTCCCTGAAGGCATTTTGACTAGTCGGATTCCTCTTTACACTTTTTGCCATAGCTATGGTATTTGAGGGAGACAAAGTGAAAATCTATGAATCTGTACGCATACAACGAAGGCAGGAGCTGTTAGTATATGCTTAAGGGCAAACAAAGGATTAGCTTCTAATCTGCCCCTTTTGCTAAACAGAAGTTATAGAGATTTACCAGACATGACTTGCATCTGTTTAAATTATAGCTTATCATTCAGAAAATAACCAACCTTGGTACAAGCATTCCAGTGGATGAAGAATCAATTGCATTCCTTAGGAAATTGTTTCAGTCATTTATTACTAATACACGAAACTGAGATTTTCAGAGTCACCTTGAGAACTGAGCAGCCCAAGTCCTGAAGGCAGTTCATCTTTAAAATCTCCATATGGATAAATTTCTTTAGCATTTCAATAGTGTCCCTCTGGAACATGTCTGAAATGGAAAGTGTTATTAAGTCCCTGAAGTCTTTTGATCTCAAGGAGAAATTTAAAAATGGTTGGAGAATATGAATACTCAATGCATGTCCACCGCGTGCACTTAACCCCCTGCCCCTTTCTCCCGAAAGATCTGGCTATATAGTAAATAATGACTGAATGTGTAAATAGATATTGCCTGTGGCCAGAATCAATAGGTGTGCAAAACATTGCTCCGGTTAAGCTTCCATCTACTCCTGTGGGAGGCATATGCTGGGAAATGCTTCCCTCTCATTTATATAGACCTGAAAAATGGAGTTTTGGCATCATGTAGCCAATGCTCAGAGAGCGAGTGCTGCAACATAGGAGCTTCACTCATGCCAAACAAAAAACCCCAAAAAAACCCAACCAGTCCTGGGTAACATTTTCTGAATTGCTTTTGAAATAAATGTCATTTTCCCCCATCAGTTAACAAATTTTCATGACAGGTAACTTAATCTTCCTGTAGTGTTCTGCTGTTGCACAGTCTACCCATAAAATGTGCACAAAATTCCTAATTAATCGCTTACAGCAATTGACTTTGAAAATACTGCACAGGGTTTGAATGCTGCAAATATTGATTGATAGACATATTCAAAGGAAACCCTAAATTATTTGACAGTGAAGCTGAGTTTATATTACAAAGAGCAAAAAATTAACCTAGAATAGAAACCATCCCTAATCTACTGTCTGATTTTCTGATACATCTTCCTACTGGTATCAGTGATGGCGTGTGAAAAACAACCACAAAATATGTAGTTTCATCATACCAAAAAGACACGTAAGTAGGAGAAGGGGACTGGTTTTCAAGAAAGCAAGCTGGATTTATGGAGGAAGATTAAAAAAGCTAATTATGTTTAACTTGGCTGACAGACTGCTAAAAAGGGGATATGATAACTGCCTACAAATATTTGAAAGATGCAAAATACACCAAGGAAAAAGGGAAACAGTTTGAGACGAAGTCTGGTAAAGCAAAATTTAGGCTGGGTAGAATGCTAACAATGAGACCTGTCAGACTGCAGAAAAGTTTCCCGAGGGAATTAGTCAACACCTCATTAAAAATACCTTGGACAACACGCACTGGGGGGAAGGGGTGGTGGGGAATAATCCTTCAGTGAGAAAGTCAAGGACCAGGGAGCTTCAGAGGCCACATTCTGCTCTAGTATCAGTGCTGTTGTCAATAGGATTTGACGTTAAAGGTTTTCCCAACAATGTCTTTTGAGGCAGGACGTATTTATTTTCACCTTGACAAACAGTAGGTGGAGGGAAGCTCTTTTTGAGAGAAATTACTCTTTTAATGGGAAAATCTGAAACATCAAGGGAAAGTCACTGTATTTGGAACTGGAGCTGTGCAACACACCAAAATGGTGTCACGCTGACCTTGCCTTTCCCCAGGAAAGTTTCGGTGCGGGTGACAGGCTTGCTCTGGCTGAAGTGCCAGGAAATTGAAGACAATCTGGGTTTTGGATCACGTATGTAGCTCCTGTTCAACATGAGCTCCGTGGTAGACTTGCATTTGAGCAGCTATCCTGTCTCAAAAGCCAACCTGCCTTGCGTCTGTGGGTTTTTTAACCTATATCAGCTAATTTGATTTTGTCAACCCAGGTACAGAGCACATTATTTTTTTGCAGTCTAGACCTACCTTCACTATTAGGGGGTGCAATTTCTATGCCAGAAATACCAGCCTATATTTTTTCCTGGGACTGGCTCCCTTGCATGATCTACCACAACTGACACTTAACATAGCTGGAGTAGAGTGACTGTGAATCTACTTAGTGTCAGTCTTATGAAAGTCAGTGGAAACAACTGATTCCTTGAAATGAGAAGGGAACTAGTGTTTCACTGCACATTTATGCCGATGTAACTCCTCTGCCTCATGCTAGGATAAACTGAAGCTAGGCAGCAGTGAATCAGACCTAATATGTTTAGTACTTGTATGCTAAATTTATGAGGCACCCAGTGACATTTGCCTTATGTATAATGGTAGCACTCCCAGCAGGATGAGCTAATCATTCATGAGGAATTACGGTACAATGTTGGAGTTTATTTAATGCTTAATGTTCACAACAACCTCCAGCATTGATTTTAATCTGGTTACTACACACATTGTGAAACAGATCTCTGTGGAGCAGCAGCAGCAGAAGAGATCAACCACATCCCGTGCAGCGTGGCATATATCAGCAGTACAAGGTTGCTCTGTTTTTCTGACAAGCAGAGGAAGCAGAGTTGATTCACACACCAGAACGATTCCTCTCACCAAGACACTTAGGAATGCATCAAAGGAAACCAGTTTTTTTCTGCAGGCTTCCTCTGAGCAACAGGCTTACTGTAAGTCTGAGACTAAAAGAATAGCACTTTTAAAAAATGGTGCCCTTGACAAAAAGAGCAGGAAAACCTGTGGAAATTTGGTTCCAGCAGAATGGATATGCAAGAAGTGCATGCCAAGGTGTTAATTTTGCACTACGCACTCAGAGTGGCACCTTTTTCTGCTTCTAACATTGTATTCCCTCCAGAAAGGAGACTCAGGCCAAAAAAGTTCTCTGCCTCCAGGACATATGCTGTCCTTTAAAAAGAACTGAGAATGGAAAAAAAGGAGGAAAGAGGATGTTCTTCCAAGTTGGTTACTCAAATTCTAAGGAAAAGGTTTCAAATCAGTGAATGAGCTTTTCATAACTAAAATCCCCTCCTGGGGTCCCTGCAGTTTGGAGCTGGAACAGGCTTGGTTCATGTTGCCTTCGAGTCATTTTAACAGCAAATATTTCCTGAGCAGGAAGGGCAAATTGTCCTGCTAGTGGAATTTAGTCACAAGGTTTTAGGGAAATAACATTAATATTCACAGCTGCTGTGTCAGTGCCACAGAGAAGCAGCAGCTTCAGGAGGATGACTGGTTTGTATCCTGTCCAGCCTTCATCCAAGGCTGGCAAGCTCATTTTGCTGATTTTCCCCTGGAGAGATCACTGCTTTATCCCCTCAATGATTTCTTGAGCTACTTGCTTAAAAGAAGTATTTACATGGCATCTGTTTGTGTGATTGATTGTTCTTATGACTTGTTGCCCGGCAGCCGCTTAAATATTACATTAAAAAAAAAAAAGTATAAAAATTCCTTCATGGTAAGTTAAAGTTACATCAAGGAGGTTCTCACATTTAACAGTCCTCCTGCGACCACATGTGACAACGTGGTGAGCAACAGGACCCATCCAACTTGTTTGCCTTGGGCTGTCAGAGAAACAAATGGCCATATACTTTTCCTAAAGAAGCTTATAACATCATTTCAAATGTCATGGGGCAACAGCCAAGGCTCATGTATTCTCCAAATGAAAACACACCGCCTGTGTGGGAGCACTACCGATACAGATCCTGGTTTCTGGCTAGGAGGAGAAGCAACCGCACCACATCTCCCACAGCTGTGGAAACAGCTGGCAGACCATGACAGCCTCGTGTGGCCTCTCTTCTCAGCCGCCCCACGTTTGCAGCACGGTCTCCCCACTGCCCCTCACATGCTGCTTTGCTCAGTGGAACAGCCCTCGGCGCACCACTTGTAGGCAGGTCTCTCTGTGTGCCCCAACCGAGGATGCTTTGGGGCAGTGACATGAGTCCTTGGTCCGGCATGGGATGGTAAGTGCCTGCCACAAACCCCCCTTAGCAAGAACCCAAATTGCAGCTGCATCCTGGGCTGCACCATGGGGAAACAGGGTTATCTGAGAGTGAGATGGAGCAGGGAGTGAGGTTAGTCATAGCAAGAAGCTCAGGAAATTAGAGTGGGTCAAGTTGTGACCCTGTATCATTGACTTTTGGGGTAACTCTGATGGAGTTCATGGTATAGGAAGTTATTCGGTACCCCTGGGCTTCTCCCCTAGAGGAAGGCTTGGAGGGCTTGAGCTCGCCATCAGCAGTGATCGTGGGGCTGGCGGGGGGGACGCCTGGCAGTTAGTGCTAATTATCAGACGAGTTGCACGGCTCCTGCGCCTGCGAGCCGGCGCTGGTGTGTGCAAGCTGCCGAGGAACAGCGCTATTATCGGGTAACATGTCTGGTTACTTTATAGACCCAGTTAACAAGAAAAGAGGAGGGGGGAATTCCTACATTGTGCAAAGGACTCTTTTCTGCCCCCCCCTGTTGTTTGGACCTTTGCCACTGTTTAAATTTAAGCAGATTTGCTATCCCAACATCTGCAGTTTGATTATTTGACTATTGCCTGGCTCTCAGTCAAACCACAGCAGAACACACTACTCTGTGATTTACAGCCTGGGCTGTGATTATAATGGTTTTATTTTAGTTGGACCCCTATTTACAAGCTCATTTGTATTAGTGCACAGTGTTATAATAACAATGGTAGAATTATTAGGTCTCGCAGAAACAATCGCACATAGTAAATGGCTGCAGCTCACAGGGTGCTGCTTAAGTGCTCTAGCAGCCCGGCGATGTCTGTAACACAGGGGTTTCCATTTTAATAGCGAGGTGGGGGGGAGCGAGAAGAGGACCGGGGAGGGGGAAGGAGCCTAGGAGAAACGTGGTTATTATTCATTCTTTTCTAAGTAAATAGAAAGGACGTGTGTTTCCTGGATTAGCAACTGAAAACAAATGCTGAGAGGGGAAAGCGCTGGTGTTTCCCTCACCAAGGTTAAATAAGGTACTCTGCTGCAGCGCTGATGGCTGCCGGCTGCTCACAGCCGCACCGCATGCTGTGCAAAACACCATGGCCGAGGGGCACCCACAGCCACTGGGAGGGTCGTGGATAGCCCTGGGCGTCTCATCTCACCCTGGAAGCCCACAACTTCCCATGGTGGCAGTGTCTAGGGTGCACAAGCACAGCCCCACAGGCCTCTCCCGGCAGTGGGATGGGGGAAGGACAAGGCGAAGCCGTGGCGTTTAGCGGTCCCTCTGATGGGTGTGCGCTGAGGGACTCTCCACAAGCACTGGCTCGGGTTGGCGTCAGCCATCATCAGAATGTCCTGCCACCATGCAGGGCTGAGTCGCTGCTCCACAGGCATTTTTGGGGTTTGCTTTGGGACCCCTGTCTCACAAAACCCCTCCCTTTATCGACAGCAGAAAGAGTACTCCGGGCTTTTCCTAGCACACCATGGATGCTGACCAGCTGGACCCCACAACAAGGCCTTGGCTGCATATGGCTGGAGAAGACCACTGCTGCAGACCTCACACGTCTGATCTGCCGGCGTGAGGAGTACCAGCAGCTCCCACCAGAGACTTGTGGGTGTCCGGCATTTCTGGAAATTAGGTTCTTTAAGTGACTCATGGCCCCAGGCGGTCAGTGGCAGAGCTGGGACAGGCACAATGGAGGGGAAACTGGGCTTCAGCCCCACAGCTCTCCCGCTGTCCCTGAAGGGTGCAGGGAAAGGACAGCTTGTGTCCGCTATGGAAACCCTGCCCGAGGACTCCCACCTCCTGCCCCACTGCTTTCAGAAACATGAGTATTAAAAAATGCTGATTCTGTAGTCTCAGATAGGAAAAGAAACATCTAACAGATCTGAATTTACTGCCCAGAAATACAGCAATCACAGCCCAGGTTGCTCTCATACTCGAGCAACTGATTTTTGGCTGCATTTTTGCTCTGGCTTTCTAGGCCAAAGCGCATGGGGCTGGAGCTGCTGCTCAGGTTACCAGGAGGAACCAAACCCACCTGTGGCAGGTGAGGCTGCCCATGGAAGCGGCCAAGGGGAAAATTAGCATTCTGTGAGTCTGGACGCTGGGCGTGGATGCTCTTCTTTGAGCCTAAGGAGAGCTTTTTGAGTTTGCTTGGGTTTAAAAAAAGAATAAAACTGACTGCTAGAGAAGTAACATTTTCTGAGGGGAAAAAATGGAAATATAAACAAAATCTATGTAAAATATGGTTTTCTAGAAATTCTCCTCACCTCCTCCCACCATTTTCGTGAAAATAGGAGCTGGTGTTGTCCATAACTTCTGCATGCAGAAAACTGTATTTGTTTCCTTTCATCATTTACAGATTTAGGCCCTCTTTTTATCACTATGTAACAAATACACAAAGGATATTCACACAAGTGAAGTCAGACTCTAGTGTAAATAAAAATATAAAAAACCCCATACACATACCTAATAAGGAATATGAACAAGGGAGTGAAACTAAACATATTTCAGTTCTATATTGTCAAGATGCCTCTGAACAAATATGACTTAGTTAAGGCCCCTGGAACTGTGGCCACAATATTGCAGGGACATTTGCTAGTGAACATAATAATGTGGCTAACTTATGCTATATATTAGTGTAACAGCCAGAGATCTCTAGCTGTTTCAGAGACTCTATAATCAGGTAGAAAAATCAAAGGAAGAGTGGGACCAAGAGGTATTATCATTCTTTGAGAAGAATGTAAGACAGGGAAACAGCCCCGACCCAACTTGCAGGGCTTAAGTCCCTTCCCCGACCAGGCTCCCTCAGCCATCACCCAAGGCTGCATGTAAGAAAGAGATGAGTTGAATCATCCTCTCTCCTTTGACTATGGAAGAAGCATAGGGCAACAAAACATTTTATATGGATTTTTTCAGATAAATTGCTCAAGATGCCTGAGATTAAATCAGTTTTAAGATAATCTACCTAAGATGATGGGTGTACAGTTGGGGTGTTTTTGATGCCTGTCCTGTGCTTAGCTACCCTTCCTCTTACCGATGATGTTTGGTATTGCTGACCAGCTCTGTTCAAGGGTAAACCCATCTAAAGCTAAGAGGAAAAAGTAGTATTTCTCTTCCTCTGGCTGACCTGTCTGTGTACCTCTATCTGTTTAAAAGCTGTTGGTTTCCTGGGTGTTTTCGTCTTTCCTGAAAGAACCTTCTGACAAGAATTCTGTATAGTGAGAGTTTTTAGGGCTTTCTGCAGTCCCTTTGTACTAATTGATTCCCCAGTGCATTAGCATCAGCAAAGCTAGATTAATCTTCTTTTCATTTTAGTGCTGAGATCAATGTCTCTGTCAACATAGTTTATTGAAGCTGGTACAGTTTTACCACTTGCCTTTAGCTCCTCCAGGATGGTCTTTCTCCTAAGCATATCCTGAGAAAGGATCTGTCTTTAAAACTCTCTCTGGCCAAGCTGTGGGGTGGAATTGCTCTCCTGTGGGGCATGATCCAATGCCAAAATCCCTCCTGCTTCATCGTAGCCGCCAGATTTCCCAGCAGCTAACACGTCATCCTGCAGCTTTAAGAATCAAGCTGTCTTTTTGTCAGGGAGAAATTAGGATGGACTCCTCTGCTAAAGGGGAGGACTAGTGGGAGACACTTTCACGCATGGGCTGTGCAGCCTGGGCTCTTCTCACAGATGTAACACAACAGTTCTGCAGTACAAAACTTGTTTTCTGACAGAGTCAAACTTCTTCCTTGTATTTTTCAGGTGCCATTGTATTAATTCCTTCAAAACTTGGCAATAACAGCCTTTCTCTGTTTCCATTTCTTTTATTATCTGTTTTACTCAGGCCAATTGAAATTTTATGACTTCTTTTTTTCCAGAATAAAGCACTGGGATAGGGTTGGCACTGAGAACAAAGCCCTGAGTCAGTCCGTATAGCCACCGGCCAGCACTGCGAGAACATGATATATGCTGAGATTCAGAGCAAGCCACCACAGCTCCACTGTCCTCTGATGTCTCCGTGTAACTTTTTCCCTAAGGAGCCAGCCTGTAAGGACATTGCACACTAACAAGAGTGCCGAAACTCTTAATAACTGTTCATTCAAAGTTAGCTTTATTGTACTGTTTCTTGCCTGTCATCTTTGTCTTATACAAGAAAAATCAGGCTGAGAAGTAATTCCTATATAATTACCCAGCCTCATAAAAGACACTGCAAAGAAGGGATTTGTAGATGGTCTTGCCTGAGCTCATTTATTTCATGCCACAATAGTCTGGGAAAATCAATCATTCTGCTTGCTTATATGCATGGCACAGACAGCAGAGGGTCCAGCCTCTCCTTTGGCACTGAGTCTGTTTCTGCTGAGGGTGTTGGTAAAGTGCCACTGACTTCAGTGGCACATGGACGTGATCCCTTTTGGATTGGGTTTGCCCTCTTTCCTCTTCTCTTTGCTTATGTAACGGTCAGTCCCTGCAAACTTTCTGTGCATCGGCTGCTTCCACCAACTTCAAGGATATATTTGAGTGGATGAGGATTACTTGCTCATATGTGGCTTGCAAGATTAGAGCCAAAGATAAATAACTAGATGCACAAATCTTGCCTAAGAGGGCTGAAACAGAGCTTAGCTTACTCATCTGCTTCTGTCACATCCAGTGAACCTGACTCGTAGCCCTGCTCTGGCTTCAGTGCTGTGCTAAATCCTTCCCGAAAGAGCTGGGAACCTCCACATCTGCAGGGAAAATCAAACAAACAGAATGGAGAATTTAATTGTAGAGTTCCCACACACAGCTCTACATTTAAAGTGAGTACAAACAAGTAGATCTGACAAGCTGGGCTACTTAGAATAGAAACTAGCAATGCAAACCAGAGAAAAATCAGTTTGCATTTATGATATTCTAATCACTTATACTTTCATTAAACAAAATACTTACATAGATCTTAGGCTTCAGTGAAGTTGAAGGGACTTAAGTATATGCTTAAAATTCTGTAAGTGCTTAAAAGTATTGCCAAACAAAGATGCCAGTCCTCAAAGTGCTTGGGCTGAGTGTATACTTAAATGTTTTCCTGAATCAGATCCATGGTGTCACAGAACCTTGAAGTGAGCTCAGCGGCTTCAACCTAGATGATGGATAAAGCCAAACAGCATAACAGGAAACTCTCAGGATTTTCCAGAGTCTAGTGCATAATTAGATTAAATGTGCAATCCTGTTTTGGGATTATGAACGGGTATGGGTCTTTTTAGCTCATTAAAAAGAGAAAGAGCCTTCCTTTGCAGGCATACACAATATCTATCAGGTAGCTTTTCCTATGCTTGCACTTTCCTAGTAAGTGGCATTTCAAAACTAAAGAAATGCTAGTGACACTGCAGTTTAGTCCTGAGTAATAAAAAATGCCCAGCTCATGAGGGCAAATCCTTCTCCTGCGTTCATCCAGATAGTGTTAAATTCCTTCCCAAGTTTCCCTTGGGCAACTAAATGGATTGTAATGGTATTGCAAGTAAAGCATAACATTGACCATAACAATTACATCTAAGCAGTGCCAACCATACATTTCAGCAAACAATTCTTCTTGATTATATACGTTATGGCACATAAGCACATTTAATATACATTTTACATATTTAAAACATGCTTCCCCTGCCTCTGATCAGTATTAGCCACATCCATTGCCCTCAGAAATGCATGAAGCAGAGCAGATTGAATAGCTTCTTCCCAATGCTTCACATCTTTATTCCCTTTAAAAAATTCTGTCCTATTATTTGGCCTCAGCTCGATCATGCCCTCCAGCACTGCTGAATTTCAAGGAGGTGATAACTGCTTTGAAATTGATGGAAAGAGCCATAAAGAAGAATAAAGACATAAAAAGTGTCAGTTACTTTCTCGCCGACTTTGTCTGTATCTGGTGATTCCTTTCAACTGTTTGCATTTAAAGTTTGAATTTATTCAGTCATCCCAGCATAGATCCTAAAACTGTACAGTCTGTCAAGCAAAATTTAATTGTTTTTAACAAAGACATTGCTCCTCTGAGGAGGACTAGACTGTCTCTTGCTCTTATCTACACTAATCTTACGCTTGACGCATCCTGTTTGCTCGTGTCCTGCAACCACCCCACTCCTGGACCAGGGCCCTTGGGGCTGATAGCCCCAAATGTGGGTGACCTGCCAGGAGCTGAGGTTGGGTGACCCAGGCTGACTCCTTGCAGAGACATTGGAATGTCTCTGCACCATGCTCCTCAGGTAGCAGCTTCTCCCTTGTCTGGGGTATCTCAGCAGTCCCTCATCATCGTCCTCCCTCCCATGAGCACAAAGACAAGAACTGGCTGTGGAGCAGTGCCCACCCCAGGACCTCCAGATGTGCACTGATGCCTGGAGTTGGGGTCACAGGCCAGAGTTGGCTGGGCAATGCTCTAGCAAAAAAGGAAAGCAACTCTAAATTTGTGAAAGCAGTTTCATTTCTAAAGTATCATTGGCCTCCTTTGCCTTTCGTATGCCCTATATATCTGACTTTAAAGGTTAGCGGTGGGGCTTAGAGTCCAGCTGAAAGATGCACAAAATAACAGTAGTAGAAGTTATGAAGATATATGAGGGCTTGATTCCCTGTGCCCCCCGTTCCCCTGCTGTGGCTCCACAAAGATGTCAGAGCAGGTCCATGTGACATAGCCCAGACTCCAGGTGAGGGTCACCCCTTCACTCAACGCAGTGGCTAGGCAAGCCATGCCAAGGGCCTTCGCTGGGGTTTACAAGCAGCTGATCTGCCCCAGGTCCAGCATCCACCCCCACTCTACACACAGTTGTATAGAAGCCCCACATGTCCTTTTTCTCAAGGCTTCAGCTCCACAGTACAGTAGCCAAATGCAGGGAAGCCCATAAGTTGCCATTTTCTGCTGGCAGCAAATTACTACGCAGATGGGCTCAAAAGGATGTGTGGAGTCAGGCACAGCACAGCGCTTGCATGCTGCTCACTGCTGCTCCAAAGGGGACGAAACCTGGGCATTGACTTTTCCCACATACATCTCTCAAGGCACAATCTGACCATAATTACTTGAAAAAAACCCCATCATATCTCAATGGATAGTATCCTGCCACATCCGCTTTAAAATCTACTGAATGCAGGAGCAGTGGAGATCTAGACCTCCTGTGAGTGATTGAGTCCTCAGTAATAAGGAAATTAGCAGCTGGAAGATAAAGATGCCAAGGAAAAATGAAATAAACAGACCTTTCAAAAGCACTTGGGAAAATATCATTAAGAACGCTCAATTAAATATGGATATTGTTTAAAATGTATGGGCGGGGGCAACAACAGGCAAGGAACAGCTGTGCCTGTTGAATCCCATCCCTTTGTTTGAGCAACAGCAAAAATCCCCACAGATGTGGGATCTTTTTTTATTAGCTTGCCCCCCACCCCACATATACTTATCTTTATTTATAGCATCTCTAACAGCATTTCAGGTTGTAACCTTGATTTATAATATTGGAAACGCTGGCACACCATTTTGTTTGCACAGAAGTTAGCTAGGTGAATTGCATAGCTGAACTGTAATGATGCTGTGAAGAATAGCAGATGTTTAGCTGTTTTCATTTCCACTCTTCAGTGGACAATCAACAATGTCTGATAACTTCTTTCGCTTGCTATGAGGTGGCCCAGAAATCTAAGTGGGGGGTCTGGCCAGAGCATCCTACACTACTGAATCGGCAGAATACCTCCATCAGCCTCTACATGGGCTTAATGACAGTGGATAGCTCAGTAATTTGGGCATTGTTTAGAGCTTTTTATGTGCTTCTGATTGCCCTAGGTCTGTTGCCAAACTTTTTTGGGTTGTTTTGCATATGCTATATAGTCCTCTTCTGGGACTTCCCACAGGACATCAAGCACCTTTCTTTACTTCAGGAACTGAAAGCACACGGTACAGATGGCTGAGAAATATTTTTCCCCTAGTGAATATTTTCACTAAAATGGAAACATCTTTATTATAACTGAATTTCCCATAAACTCTTAATGAGAAACCTCCTTCTTTTCAGAGGAACACAAACAAGCAAGCAAAATCCTCAACCCACCCTTGTGCTCAGCAAGTTCCCCCAGCTAGGGATCTAGCCAGGCTGCAAAAATTGTGTTGTGTAATGCCATGGAAATGTAAGAAACACAACAAATCACTCTCACTTATCCCTCAGTCAAGCTATCATCCAACTCTTTACCACTCATTTTAAACAGATATCTGTCCAGTGACTGCAGGGGAACTTCTCTCTGGGGGAGTCCTAGACTGCATGATGCAGTTTGTGTCACGCAAGCAATGGCACTGTTTGCGCCAGTACACCAGCTCAGTTGCACTCATTACTCTTAATTGATCAGGATGCATTGGAGCTGCAACAAGTTGTAAACCAGCTGATTCAATCTAATATCAAAACTGAATCATGCCAAACCAGTGTACGTTGATCTAAAATTGCTCAAGAAGCGTGGCTACTTGAAAGGGTGTTAACTTCACCAATTTCAAGGGAGTTACTCTTGTTTTGTGCCACTATAAACAAGAGCAGAGCTAAGCTGTGAGTCATCACCCATCTCTCTTTTGCTGCTTCTATTTTCAGAGCAGATCTGCTGGCTTTGCTGCTGGCTGAGCTTGCAGTGATGCTTTTTGGAGCTTCTTGCAAGTTAAACAGGGGTAGACTTTGTTCTCTGTGGGAGAGCAGAGCGAATTGGGATCTTATGAGCTGGGAAAGGCTGAAACCCAAAGGCTCACATAGTATTTTTAGCAATATTATAAAATACAGGTGCCTCAAAGCCTAGGTTTTGTCTCAGCTGGTAACAACCATTTGAGAGCAGTCATTCTGTGGCCGTACTGGGTTCCCAAAAAAAGTGCTTGTCCTGAGCAATTAAAAAACATGTTCCAGGGAAAAAAGTTTATGGTATTACATGGACCTGGACAAAGATGCCTGAGGTGAATAGTTACTTTGAACCCCTTAAGTATCTTTGCATTGCCATATAATCAGGAAGTATTTTTAATAGAGACAGCTATTTTAAAACTCACTCCTCTGACACAGGCATGCACAGGCAGGATGCATCCATTTTCTAAGACGGGTGATGTAGCAATCCATCAGCTGAGAAACATCTGAAAAAGGGTGGTTTTCCTCAAAAGGAAAATGGCTAAAGAAAGCATGTGGCTTTGAGAGGAGGAATATTATTATTATTAAAGATTCCAGTCCACAAAACGTTTTTAGTCTGACATTTAGCATTTGAACTATCCCATGTGGTCCAGCGTTGTAGCTATTAAAATCACTTGTTTGCACCCACCAGTCAGCAAGTAATTCTGTGGCTAAGGTGCTGTGTTCATATCTTCCTTTTCCACACAAGCTGCCATTAGCTGCCTGGTCTTTGCTTTTAGAAACTACTCATTGCTTTTACCAGGCCTGAAAACAAGATGTGGTAGGAGCCATTACAACTTGACAGATTCTGTTTGCAGACTTAGGGATGGATACCATGACCACAGGAAACTAATGAGAGTCGTGTCTTCCATGCATGCACGCATTGCTTTTTGGTACAGTTTGTCCTGAAGATTGCGAAGCTGGCAAAGATCAGCAAAAGAATAGGATGAAATTCTCCCCTGTGTAGGCAGCCAGCACGGGGTGCGTGCTTTACCACAGTCTCCTATGAGCCTTATTTTGACAACACAGTAATGTACAGCCATTCTGTTGGTCTTTTGAAAATGAGTGAATTCCAGTCTTATAACTTAACTGGTGTCACATTATTATGAATCATCATCAAAATATTTTCAGTGCTCCTTGGAATAAATAGAAAACTCAAGCAAAAGCAGAAGAGCTAAATAGGAATTTAGTATTTACATTAGGAGCCATAAAATTACTTTAGTTAGAGCCCTGCAAGTCTTGATATAGAATATGCTGAATAAAGGTGCCTCTTTATTCCTTTCAGGCCACCTTTTCTTTAATTTGCAGTCATGCCAGGTTGGGCTGATTCATGTTTCTCTGCTGCAGTCCAGCAATCAAACAAAATAACAAAACATGCTGGCAAAGCTAAAGAGAGAGCATGGACTGCAAGCTCTGCTCTGGTGTGTGTGTGTGCATGCATGTGTAGATAAGCCCTGGTCAGAAGAAATTGGAAGAGATCCTCCTAGCGCTAGGATGGATTCTGCTGCTATTGTACCCAGGCATTTTCTGTGCAACCCTATTGACTTTGGTGGAGTTACTCCATCCACATGGCAAGGATCCTTAAAACTTGGACTATTGAAGTCAATGGGAACTTTGCCACATCCATTGGCTTCATGAGGATCAGGGATATTGTTGGCTTAAAATTACAATCAGCTTTCAATTATTATTTCTGGCTTGGGAGGGAAGGACTTAGAGAGGAAAATGGATGGAGAGAAACTTTGATCAAAGCCAAGAGAAGGAGTTTGAGAGCAGCATCATTGTGCTTTCTCAGAACAACAGGAACACAACACATCTCCAGAAGAATGCAGACTAAAGTCAAATTGCAAGACTCATATATTTTCCCTTAGGAAAAATGCTGTGGTGAAAAATGTTAATGATTTTTAAATAATGCTCCATTTTGCAGGGAACAATTTTCCAAGCAGTCTTTGCCTCCAAAGCAATTGCTGACCATTTAATGACATAGTAAGTATCAAATACTGGCAGAAAGTGTATGTGGTAAGGACCATATAATCACAAAGTAAATTCACCATTATTTTTCCTTAAAAAAACAGCACACGTGTTAAATGATATTTTTGGATCTGCTGTTTATAATTACCAAGCATTGTACACTTCAGGAGCACATAATTACTATGTATACTCCTTGCACTAGGAGTATACAATTACTCCCTCAGGTCAAATTCAACGTATACTCCCCGTGGTCAAATTCTTCTCTTGGATGCTTCAACTGCCCTTTCTGAAGGGCCAAGTGTGAGCCCAAATATAGGATCCTTAGTGACCAGGACTTTGGGGGCTTTCACATAAATAGCCAAATCAACATCTTACCCTGTTCTGGTTTCCTTGAGAAAGCTTTGGGTGAGGCCAAGACCTAAAGCAAATGTCGCGCAGGAACTACAGGCTGGCTCAGTTGCTTTAGCTTTACCACAAAGATGCTTTATCTGTTTGTGTCTTCCTATTGTCGTTTCATTATTGTACTGGATGATAGTGTGTCTGCCTTCAAGAGGAGGTAGAAAACTTCAAAATGGGTGCAGGAAAAAGAAGGACACTGTGGCTGGAAAGCATGCCCAATGGGCAGATGCTTAAGGTGTTCAACTTCAGTCCATCAACAGGAATTTCAAAGAGGTGACTGGAGAAAACGCTAGGTACAAAGTCACCTAAAGGCACAACAAAATGGGTGCCTGGAAATTAGTGCCAAACAAGTTCAACCAAAAAACTTAAGGGCAGCAGTTTTAATGGTCAAAACTATTAATCACTGAAGCAAACTGCCACGAAACCATGAACTCTTCACCTCTGAATATTCCCTAATTGAACTCTGGACATCTTTCTGGAAGGAAAAGGCCTTCAATATACAGAAGGTCACACTGGTGCAAGTGTGAAATGCCTTGAAACCTTGACCTGATGGGAGAATTGAGGAATCAGAAAAATCTGAAGGTCAAGCACACGTAATGCCAAATGCAATCCCAAAGGCTGCCCTGTTCAGAGAGCGACCCTGCTACCATCAACAGCACTGCATGGGGCTGAGTGGGGTGCAGATGGGAGCAGAGTCAAGCACGTGACAGCCCTGTGGGCCAGAGTTTGGGGTGTGCTGGGATGGGCACTGGGCAGGAGCTTCTACAACTCTGAGGAGCAGAAAAACAGCTTCCACTCAGGGAGCATAGCAAGGAAAGAGGAGAAAATGAAGAAACTTTTTGGGAAAGGCTCCACACTGAAATACAGTGCATAAGGGCATTTCTCACCTCACTGCATATTGAACAGATGAATGTAATGATGTATCTGCCTGAGGCTTAATTTCTCAAACCCTCCCCCTAGGCAGAAAACTCCCCGTTCCCTGGAAGGAGAGTGGTAAAACCACCAGGGTCATCGAGCTGCTGGGCTCCAGAGGGAAGAGAGTGGGATGATTTCTGGGCTGAACGGCTGAGTGAATCCCTGAGGGATACTGGCTGGTGCTGCGGATGTGATGGCCAGTGTCAGTGTTTAACACAACACAGGACAGAGAGAAAACCTGAACTACAGCCAGACATGGTATCTGTATCACCCTGAATTTCCAGAGAATGCACAGAATGGTTAACCAAAATAAAATATTTTGTCAGAAAACTGCCAGTTCTATAAAGATATTTTCTATTGACTGCAAACCTCTAAAGGCTTGTAAAATCCTTTTGGTGAGGAATAAGAATCTTTTTAGCTGTGAGAGACAGAATTAGTTGATTTCCATCTGATACCTTTGAGTCCTGGGAGTGCATGGTGTGGGCTTTTTTTTCAGCCAAGTTCCTGAAGCCTCTTTTCTCAAAGGATATGCAACACGGAGCAAAAATATTCTCTTCTCCTTTTGGGTTCCCGCTTTGACATGTTTTTCTCTCTATGGTCAATAGCTGGCAAGTGGTCACTTGTTGTGTCTGAGGAAGGGAAGAATATCACTTAAGCAGATGAATGTAACCACAGGACTATAAAACCAAGTCACTAATGCTCTGCAGTCCCTTCCTGTGACTCAGCGAGGCTGGTATATCTGAGGTATGTCCTGGCACCCTCTTTAACATTGTCTCACCAAGTACTCGATGCCTGAGTTTTAGAAACCTTTCTTAGTCAGAGCTGTGCTGTATTGTCAGAGCTAGATAAGGGCTCCGGGTCACTGCAATTCAATGTGTGCCTGGCTTGCTTAATCAGAAGCCCATTATGCAAAGGAACAATTATCTTGATTTTCTCTGTCTTCACATTTGTACTCTGCAGTATAGGGATCTCAAAGCAAATGCTAATTAGTAAAGATCTCAATTTAAATTTAAAACCATACTATAAGATTTTGGGAGAAAGGTTAAATTTTGCTAGTATACTCCAACCAATAGTAACCAAATCCTGCCTGCTCATATTTTAAAAGCCTTCCATATAAATATCACAAACATTAATTATTTTACCATCAGTTGCCAGTGGAAAGCAACTGAGAGCTACTTCAGTGTGAAGCATTTTGCGATGCATCTAAGTAGGTGACTTAACAAACCTCAGGCTAATGTCAAAGGTCCGGATGGCTCTCACACTTACAGGCTACTGCACTTTGCACTGCCTGTCGTGTGCTGTGCCTCAGCTGCAGAGATTTTGTTCAGGATAATGCTAGCAAGTATTTCCTTTGATGTTAGATAGCATTAAGTGAGTAAGTGAGGGGAAAAAAAAACAGAAGAAGAAGAAAAAAAAAGCCAGCCCTGAACCTAGAATCCAACCTTTCTGAAATATTCAAGGTAATAGATGGTCTGTTTTCACAGTCAGTCTTCAAGAGCCTGTTAATATCAGATTATTTAGTTCTTGATGCTGTTTAGTACTTCAGCACCAACATACATTTCATAATAATTGCAAACTGGTGCAAAACCTAGGATGCAGTTTCTGCCCCATGCCAGGGCAGGTCTGGTGTAATTCTGCTTGTCAGAGGCTTGAGTCAAGCCTGATGTGAGCAGGAGCAAACTGAAGTCTACAGTCTTTCTTTGTGAAGAAATAAAAATAGTGGTGACACAGGAAATATCTGGAGGCAGTGTGACTAGGGATTAATAATGGTGACAAATGGCCCTTGTCAATTTACAGCTGCTCACATTTGGTCATATATCACAGCCACCTCGTGTTTCCTTTGTCCAGATGTAAATGACCAAACGAGACTCCAGGCACTGGCAAGATAAGCCCTACATGAATATTTCAGAACTTGTGGGCAGCAACAGGCAGGCGGTGTTGCCTGAAGTACGTGGTGCAATACCCCTCAGTGCACCTGGGCGCTGAAGCATTAGGAGATAAATGCTACAGGGAAAACTGCACCTGGGCAAGGAGAGCTGCGTGCGACCACACCGTGCAGAACAGCATGTGGGAGTGCCAGTAGCTGAAAGGGAACCAAGGCTCAGTGGAAGGTGGAGAGGCAAAGGAGCACAGTTAAGAAAGACTGTGGGTGTTCAGGAGTGCCTGAGATGGACAGGGAGGTTGTTTTGGCAGAGCAGAGGGAGCAGGAGCCCAGACAGCACAGCCAGGTCTGCAAGACCTGGGGAGCAGAAGGGAGCACCTGCATGAAGTGGTTCTTCTTGCCAACTTTTGTTCTTTTTTCTTCCTCTTCTCAAAATAGTTACTTGTTAGAACAAGCTTCTTGCTAGGATGTCGCAATTGAGATATTTGCTCCAGATCCTGGCTGTGATTCCTGTAGCACAACTATGCTGGGTAAATCATCCCTGTGCACCCCCCCCCCAAGGGGTGGTAGAAAACACAGTTCTGGCTGCACTGAAAATAACAAACTTTGACTCACTTCCTCTTCAGAAACTCTTCAGTATGCCCCATTATGCAATTCTCCAGTCTCCTGGTACCAAGAAGGAATTAATATTCATTTAATCCCTCAACAGCAAGCTTCTAGGGGATACTTTTCCTAGCACAGCTACTTCAGTAATGGTCATTTTAAAGTGGTGCAGCTATTCCTGGGCAGGGAATGCTCTGCTACTATCACCAACCAGTTTGAGTGTGTGCATGTGCATGTGATCCAGATCTCTCCTTGCTATTTGGTTTACAGAAGACATGAGTTGTTTGGCATTTTAGCTAGAACACCTCAAATCCATAGCTCAGACTCCAACCTTTCAGCTTTTCAGGTGTATTGCGGTCTCCAGGAATTATCCCAACTGTCTGTCATCAAACCAGTACCTGACATTAAAAAGATGCAGGTTTTACTTCAGTGGATAGCATATATTTCTCTGGTGACCTCTG
The DNA here is from genome assembly GCF_028858705.1 of Grus americana. Taxonomy (NCBI): domain Eukaryota; kingdom Metazoa; phylum Chordata; class Aves; order Gruiformes; family Gruidae; genus Grus; species Grus americana. The sequence continues at coordinate 61,566,768 of NC_072852.1, forward strand.
GGAGGTAAGCAGGGAAAAAGAGATGGACAATTGGTTGGATGTGAAATATGCATGAAGAACATATTTATTAGCCCAGAACCAAATCAGGATCCTGGAGTGCAGTCTTGCTGGGCTTTACATCTGTCATTAAGCTCTTCAGACTTCTGAGCTGCAGCAATAAATCTTTTTTCTGCCAATGACATCAAGGCAGCATGGCAACTAGGCAAAACTGTCCTGCACATACATACAGACACATGGCCTTTCGGTGACTGCTTGTTGGAAGACAAATACTCAACAGATCAAGGACAGATGTGCAAAAGTAAAAATAGCTTCTTAGTCATTGGTGTGAATGAAGCTTTGCTAAAGAACGAAAAAGGGTGAAAGGAATTTTCATGAATTCAGGTGCTGGCTCAGCAGCTCAGTCTGTAACAGGACCATTCCTCTGCTGAAAACTCAGGCACATGCATCTGAACAGTACTGTATCCATGGAAAACCAGGGGAGCCACAGCATATATTTAATTTCAGCCAAATCGCCCCCATTTTAGCTGCAATTTCCCACTGAGTACAGCAACATGGAGGACCAATCCCAAGCATAAGGAGATGCAGAAAGACGTCAATAATGTATCATGAAGATGAAAACTGAATGTTCGCCTCTAAATTCAGTGCACTGTATTGTGATATTTTCTGGTGATATCTTGGTGGAGTTTTAGCAGAGCAGAAATACCTTTAATTGGGGCAGAGCACAGAGTCCTTTTGACAAAAAACCAAACTGTTTTCATTGCCACCCAGAAAGATGCCGCAAATCCTGCTACTCACAGGGATCTACTATTAAGTCTTAATAAAACACCTAACTGCTTTTGAAAATCTGGGCCTCTATATTTTATTTAGTACCCCCATCACAGACAAAACCCTATTGCCCCAGGCCCCATTCACATACCACCCTCCATGATTTATAATTTAAATAAGCGTATCAGAGACCTTAATCTGGATCATCCAAGAGTTTCTTTGGGGGTTTTATTCCAGATTCCAATCGAAGAGATAAAGGGCTGAGATCTGGAGTCTTTTCTTCTGTAGTCAGGTGTTTCTTCTAAAAGAGGGATGGGGTAGGAAGAACACCTCTGGCTGACCCTGGGCATCAGTATCCCCTCTCAGATCACATCAACTCTGCTACATAATGAATTCTTAGTTGGGGGTCACACATAGACAGAATTGTTGAGGCAACTGGCAGGAAGGTGGGCAGCCATTGCCTTGTGACTCTTCCAAGGCGCCGGTGGTTTGGATGCAGCCAAACAAGCCGAGTGCCCGCAGGGAGATGTGTACGTGCAGGCAGAAAATTAGCAAAACACCCGCCTTGCCAAAGGGGCCGGGTTGCTGGGGGCGCGTGCTTGGCGGGCAGCAGCCTGCACCTCCCAAATCTGGAGGCAACCATGGCCTAGCTGACGCTGTAACAGGCAGCCAGTGTGCATGTGTGCTTGGCGTCCACGGAAGGGCCAAAAAGGCAGGTGAACATGCAATGCAGCCTGCTTGCCTGGGCCTGCCTGGCATTATGCACCCAACTCGTGTACAAAAACACTACCTTCATTCTCCTGGAAAGGTAAAACAACCACAGCTGGTTGTTGTCTTTGGAGAAGCTGTTTACTGTGCCTGTTCCCATAGGGAGAAGAAGAGGATCTCTTAACGTTTTTGGGGCTTCTCAAAGAACACATATGGGCCCAACACAAGGTAGAGTTACTGTATGAGGTACAATGCTGCCCATCCTTCTTCCCTGCGCTGTTTTGCAGACCCAGGTGAGCCTGGCAGGTGCCCACCGAGACACTCTCCAAGGTCCAGCCAACACCCATAGCTGGGACCCTCCTTTCTGGTGGAAATGTGGCTTTAAAGGGGCAGTTTGATGGCACAGTCATTGGCAGCTCATTGCCCAGCTGGAGGGATGTTCTGAAAGGGGGACAGCTGAAGCTCTGGCTCTGACACAGCTCAGTGTCTTCGGTAGTGATGTTGAGGGTGGGTAGAGATGGTGTTTGGTTGATCTGTGGAAGACACAAAGCTGGGAGACCTGCAGTGCATCAGGGTGAGGAGTGGAATTGAAAATTATCTCATCAGCTTAGAAAAGCAAACTGGAGAAAGTAGGATGAAACTCAGTAGAGACAAGTGCAAGATGTTATACTTAGGCTTGAACAAACAACTCCTTAAATCTTTCAACTTGAAGGTGTGAGAAGGAGTCCTGCTCTGCTAAGCCCTCAGCTGGATTTCCATGCTCAATTTCATGATCAGCTAGAAGACCAGATCTCTACACAGTTTCTTTATGACTCTGTAAACAAGAAGCTTTGTAAAACAACAGACAGTGGCTGTTTAAAGATCTGTCGTCATTCTCCTCTGACACAAATAGTTCTGTTGGTTTGGTTAACAACGTAAGCTTCAGGGATTGCAGTCTAAGAGCGCCAGAATTAAACTTTGAATTTCTCATGGAAGATGGTGGCCAGAAAGTGTATTTGAGACACCCTTTGAGTGGGAGAAACTATGGTGATGTGGTTGCTCTGGGGAATATGCCTTGCTTCCCTCCGGTGTTTCTCCAAGTCGATAGTGGTATTACTCCAATAACATCAAGGGAGTTAGGCTGGCATGAAACTGGAAGTAATGCAGTGTTTAATTAGATGATTTTGATAAGAAGAACCTAGAGTAACATGTGTAGCTAGAAAAGATTAATTGCAGCTTCATTTCCCAAGGTAATCCCATGTAGGATTGCCCCTGGTCACAACACAGTTTCACTGTAATGGTGCTGTGCATTGTTAAAAGTCAGCAGTCATTTATTTTGTGCTGAACAGACTACATTATGAAGGAGATAATCCAGTTTGCTGTCATTTTGGCAGCTTGTTAATGACACAGGGCAGCATAGTATCGCATGGGTTCAGAATTTAGCTGCTAAGCTTCAAGCTTTACGCTTTGCATATACTGTCATTCTTCAGAAATAGTTTTTGCTTTATTCCAAAACTCTGCATTAAATTTATTGTCACTTCTGGCTAGTGTCTAAAGTGCAACCAAATGACATTTTTCTTCATGCTTGTTAAATGATGTAGTAACAGGGGGGTGGGGGGAAGCACTGGCAATTAACATGGCCAGACTCTTTGTAAGAAGCAGACAGAATAGAAAAGAGAACAGATCTGATCTGACTCATTCAGAAGAGTTTTTAACAAATCCTCCATTGCTTTAAATCTATATATGTCCTTTGCCTAGAATGAAAAAAAGAAGTCCAGTGATGTGGATAATAGCCTAGGACACGTGTCAGGCTAAGAGCTGGCCTGGACCAGCTTCCTCCCTCCCTCTCATACTCCATTCCTATCTCCTAATTTCCAGGTAAAGGCCCAGCCAGGAATGACAGCACACACAGCTGGCAGCACCAGGGCCTCAGGTTTAAGCCCAGAGAGCAGGGGTAGATGAAGCTTTATGAAGGTGAGCTTCCATGGCATCCTATGGATATCCTGTCCCTTTGCTCTCTGGCAGTCCGGGGTGATTGCCCAACTCCGTGCCTGGTGTCCTTCCTGAGGTAGAGGGAAGCATGGACAGTTTGTGCTGGGGGATCTGCAGCTCTTTCTGGTATGGTTTCTGCAGCCACAGTAAAGCTTGTCTCCTGGTTTTGGTTTGCATGAGATCATATCTTCTGAGTTTTACTTTGACTTTCAGGGAGAAAAAGGGAAAATCTGCTAAAAATTGATAGCTCACTGCCATTTCCACCACACGTTATCCAGATTTCTCTCCACTGCACTGAACTCTCCTAGGCCAATTTTGCCACAGGTTTGTCTTTTGAGAGTATTTCATGCTAGAAATTGTTTCAGGTTCATGGATCATAACAAACCCTTCTGCAAATCATGCAGAGTATGCGTGGTGATCTGTTGAGTTTACGATTTGGTTTGGTTGGCTAGTTTGACTTGGTTCATTGTTCATTTGGAGGTTCCCAATGAGCAGAGGGCAATTGGCTCTCCAGCTTGCTCCTATTCATAAAGGGTGGGAACTCAGGCACCCTCTGACAGTGCGGGCTTTATAAGGGCAGGTAGGCAGAAGGATCAGGCTGTGGAGGGCATTCAAAGTGGATACAAAAAGCCTGACCTTCATGTCCTGAAGTTGAGGGAGTCTGAAGAACGATTCAAAGAGGGTAGGAGGAGCTGACACTCGGCGATTGATGGGCAAAGAATATGATCTTAGCAACTACATTTTGAAGGGTGGCCTTTGGAAAAAAAAAAAATTAAAAAAAAAAAAAGGAAATGAGAGCAAGCATTAAAGTTTTAGCAAAAAAGGTTGACCTTTATTGATGTTAACTGCTATGAATTATATCAGTTTATACCAGCAGAAGAATTGAGTCTGAATTTATTTTTCTTACAGACTTCCCTACTAGATGAATTCACTGGTGAGTGAGATAAAAGTAGGAGGAAGCTGAGTGCTGATACTGCTAACAGCAAAATCCATCTCACAGGCCAACATTTCATACAAAATAGCTGTGATCTCATACTTTTGTGCCTTACAAAAAGGACTGAAATAAAGTCAAAACTGCACTGTGCTGCACTGAATGATATTTATGGGGGTGGGAGGCATTCCAGCGCCCTCATCCCCTCACTCTCCTCCCCCCTCCCCACCCCGTAAAACACGGCCAGTTGAAATGGGTTAATATTTGCTGAGATCTGGGCTAGGTCTTCCTGGACACAAGTGGGTTGCCACGCTGACTGCATTGGGATTTAAGTGGCTGGACTGAGAAGCAGAAGCTGGAGAGAAATGGGTGGGAGTAGGGCTAGCTTCTGGGTGTGCAGGGACCCTGGTCCCAGCAGCAACAGATCCATGTTGTGGCAGAGCAGTGATGCCAGGCTGACAGTTCTTATTGCCAGGCTTTCTGTCAGCACCATTGCTTCTGGTGCATTTGGCCATAACTAAATCCCACCACCACCACTACCACTGCCAAAGTGTCCCAACCTTGCATCATGAAAGCCTGCGCAACCAGGGGTCAAGGACTGGAGGTGGTAACACACTTTCTAGAAGCAAAAAGAGGAATGATGCGCCCATTACCAGGATAAAACTTGAGTGGCAGCATAACATGGAGCTCAGCAGAGCCAGGCTCCCAGCTCAGCACAGGTTGTCCCCAAGTTAAATCCTGTCCTTTCAAATGTTGTAGGCAAAATGAAGAAAGTCACAAACTGGTGGTCTTAGAATAAAGAGAGGGAGGAAGAGAGGAAAAAGGCAGCGTATTTTTAACAGTTAGAAGGCTCTTAGATACAGAGGGTCACTGTGGATAAGAGAATACAGAGTAGGCAGACACAGCAGCATTTCTGAATGGCTCAGGAACAAGGAAGGAAGGAAAGCTAAAAGCTGAAAATGACTCACTTTAAGGACCTGAATGAGAAGGAGGATGAGGTATTCAGCAGTTTCCCATGAAGAAGTACCTTTAAAAACAAACCACATCTTTCAAAGAAAGAAAGGTAAGAGTAACAAAACACAGAAGCCTTTCATGAGATTTTGAATAATTTATAAATGTCTTTTGCATTTTTCTCATCCTTAGAAAATTCCTTAAGAAATCAGTGGATCGCTATTGTAGGCGGGAGCTTTCATCACCATATTGAGTGAGCAACAATGTTCATGTCAATCTCCTGCCTTTGGATCATGTTAAGGACTGTGTGTGTCATCACAATGGCTGCATTTGCACAATGCCTTAAGACACTGTTGCTGATGCTTGTGGAAAGTACAAAGCAGTCCCCAGAAGGCACTGCACTCCATTGTCCCATACTTCTTGTTTCCACTCTATCAGTTGGTAATACAAGAAATATTTGTCTTTCTGCTAACATTTTTGGTTCCAGTTCTCCTATGATTTATATAGGGTGTGAGTGAGAAGTATCTCAATCAACACCCATAGATTTACAAGGGCTTTGAATTAATAGGCTGAGAGAATGTAAACCTTCTGGATTTAATTTGTATAATCCCTATTTTACAGAACTGATTTTTTTAAATTGTTCTCTCTGGAGAGAGTAGATGAACAGTATGACACCAGAGTTTGACGCGCCCATATATTCTTGGAAAGATACATGCAGAATGAGGGAAGATCATCTTAATCCTTCACTCATTAAGACAAAAAACTCCTTGTTGTTTCATGCAGTTTGCGGTTTATGGGCATCTCTCCTTTGCTCCTGCTGTCTTCTCAGTCTCCTCCATCTCCAGCTGGAAAGACCTTGAAACCCTACATGTTCTGTAGGAAATAAGACTTGGTGGCATTTCCTATGCTCCCTCACATGACCCATTCCCCTGCCCTGAACACCAGCATGTGTTTAGTTCTCTACCACTAGGCTGCTGCAATTCAACTCGGAGATGAGTGCATTTCAGGCAAATATCTGTGTACAGGACAAGATCACACACTTCATGTGGGAAAAAACTTGGAAGAGAGAGTGAAGAGAGTCTCTGAGGTTTCCTGTGTAGTGGTTTTCCTGGGTGGTCTTTCTGATGAGAGGTGATAGGTAGATTGGGGAATTTGGAGGCTGCAACCATCGCCCTCCTTTGCAACCCCTCTTCCTCACTAGGGTGTGGAAAAGTTCTTCCTAATCGAGCCAAGAACCATCTTCCAGGGGTAGGTCTTGTTTCTGGTGCCTGTTTTTGCTGAACAGCATAGCTCTACATACCATCTTGCAGCACTGCTCTGTATCACATTTACAGGGCTACTTTATCATGCTCATCCCATTGTTCCTAGATAAGTAATTCCACTCTCCACTGGGTGTTAATCCCTTGCAAATATTTACGTACACCTCTCCTCATACTATCACTCAGCCAGTGCCTTCTCTCAGCTAGTGCCTTCAAACTTTCCGCTGAAGCCTCTCACATCTCTGGTAACTGCTGTTACTCTTTTCCTCCACGGTCACTCAATACTCTTCTGATAACAGCCTGACCACTATACACATTTCTCTTTAAACCACAGAGTCCTCCTTATAGACCTACCCCATCCCTGTCCTTTTTCCACAGGCAACAGCTGTTGTAACAGTGATGGTGACGTTCCTCCTCTGTGACCTGAACCCTTTGGTGCAGGTATTCCCAAACTGCACAGCTGGTAGTTTCAAGCCCTGTGGTATCCAATTGCTATCTATAAACCCACAGTCTCCCTCAGTGCTCCTGCATGTGAAGTTATTTCTTCCCTACCTCTCCACCATTAATTTATAATGAGGGAAAGTAAGTTGCTCACTGTTCTGCTTTATATAATTATGTATTTGGAGCTTTAATTAGAACACCACTAAAATCACAGAAGACAAATTAATCCAGCTCTAAGACATTATTTAATCACCTAAATGCATTTCAAATTAAGACAGAGCTTTTTGATAGCAGAGCCACTTAAAGAAATCCACATTGGTAACATGATTTACTAAGGAACCATGCACACACTGCCACCTGCATCTATCAAAACTAAGGGTGTTCTAAATCATCCAGTGCCAAAATTAATGCAAACAACCAGCAAAAGGATAATGAACAAAGAAAATAACATAGCAGCCCTGGAGCCTCTCTCTCTAATCTATGGAAGAGCCTTAGGGTAAACACGTCAATTATTTTCTTTGTTCCTCCTTCTGTACACTGTTTGCATTACAATTTGGCATAATGATTTAAGAAGCCCTGAGTTGTGTTGGATGTGCATGGTGGATTCATGGCTTGGAGATTGTGGTGGTGGTGTTGTATATTACTGTCTAACTCTCAGGAGACTGAGCTTACTGTACTCCATCTGCAATTAATTTATCACTTTGCATGTGTGTGTTTATATAGTGTACATATTATGTATAATATATGCATACGTACCCCTGTAGCTATTAAGCAATATAATTTTATTTTTTCCTCTTTTTGCTATAGACAGTAAATGCCTAGACATTTGTACCTTCTCCATTTTTGATCACCTAACACATGACAGAGTGAATTTTGCGGCATGTAGTTGAGCAAACAGCAATGCCAATTTTCTTCTCATGTTGCCTGTTCTCAAGCTACAGTGATGTAACTCCAAACAGATAGCAAGACATTGTAGGTACACAGCAAGATCTGTAGCTCATAGATGGAGCTTGGATATTCAGGTAGTTCATCCTAGTTTTCTTCTGCTAAGGGTTTGGTTCAGAAAACTATCATCTAGAATCTGTGATATTTCTTCTTAATGAAGGTGATAGGAGAGACATTGAACACATTGAGTCAATAAAATTGTGCTAGAACAACTAAAAGAAGGATATGATCCATATTAGCCTCAGGCTGTACCATTGGCACGTCATCCAAGAAAGCTGAAATAGTTGCATTCTTCTAAGATTCGTTTGCTTTGAGGTGAAAATACCATTTAGCAACCACATATATCAACAATTCATCTTGTGGCCTTTTTCCTTAATACCGCAGACTGTAGGCCAAATTCAAGACTGATGTCTGCTCCCTGGCTTCAGTGAGCTTTCATCCGAGCTAACATTTGGTGTCTTCCACTTAAACCAGAACTAAACTCCTACAGTGAAATAAGTGCATACATGTCAATTAAGTAGTAAGGGCAGTAATGGAATATATGTAGGTAGTGAAATTGCTACTGAGGAAACTATGCTTCAAGTGTAACTGGGCACTAATCAGGAAGAGAACCTAATCATTAAAAGCATTAGCAATTCTCTGTCAAACTGACATGACAATCGATTTGGTAAACCGATCCTTTGGCAGCACAGAACATAAGCCCTGTCACTTTACAGATTAGGTATTGACTGGATTTAGTCACACCCTGTTAGGAAATACTCAGAGCTGTACAGCAAATAGAGCAAATGGTAGTTTTTCAGTACTGTCTAGTTAATAAAGAAACATTGGGAAGAAAACTTACCCGTCCTTCCTAAGTTCTTGCGCTGCAATGTCTAGCTCACCATCATACTCTACTGAGTAGGTGGGCAGAGGCTTACGGAGAGCAGAGCTGATCCCCCTGCGCTAAACACCTCAGAACCACAAAACATGGGGTATATAGAAGGTGGGAGTCAAGCCCTGCCACTCTCTTGGGACCACCTTCTTCCTTGCAGACACAGGGACTGATAGCCTTGGCTGGGCTGAAGTGACTGCTGCAGAAATGGAGCAGGCTGTGTGGAATGAAGGATCACATATTGCGCAGCTGCAGGGAAACCTGCAGGTCGTCTCTGCTATATTGGGGTGGGTAGGGAATAAGTAGACAGCCGATGCCTGGCAGCTTGTGTCATGGCACTGAAGAAATGTGAGAGAAAACTCTGCTGCTTTAGCTTTATCTTCATCCTCACTGCAAAGCCAGTAGCTCTGAATCCTACTTGTTCCAATGCTACTTACTCCTTGGACAGTGTGACAGGTCCTTGTAAAGTTTAATTTATGCACATGTGGGGTCTCAGAGCTGTATTTGTAAGCCAGGCTTGCAAGATGTTTACCATCTAGTCAGAGCACTGTTTTACAGCCAGTCTCCCCTCTCTCCCCACACATGAGTTCAAGATGAAAAAGTGCTGCCACGTAAAAACCCTTCAAGAACGGGGGAAGGCCAAGTTGTGCTCTGCAGTCACACAAACTAGCTCCTATGTGGCCTTTACACCATAAGGCCCCTTGCGTTTGGCGTGGGGACAAACCTAACATTTTAATGTTAGGCCTACCATAAAGCCCAGCTTGCTGTCAAGTAGAAGCGAAAAGTGGGTTCCTCCTTACGCTCAAAAAAAAATCTCCTGTTAGCTTAAAATCTGCTTCGGTTGTCCAAACTTTGCTTTTGAAAAGCCTTAGCTACACCTTTTGCTTAGAACCTGAGAAAAAGCCAGGCAGGTTTGGCGTGTCATTACCAAATTTGGCTGTGCTCTGAGGTAGACGCCACGCTGCAGAGCAAGCATTGTAACACGCCCGCTGGGGGTGAGGCCACATGCTCAGTGGGAGGCAGCACCTGGCAGGGCTGAGGACCTCCCACAGCTTTCTGCTCACTTCTCCAGGGGGCGAAACTAGGGTCAGTAGAAATTACTGAATATTTCCTTAATGCTAGGAAAATCCCCATGAGTTCAGCCCCACTGCACTACATGTTTATTAGACAAATGACCTCATGCATATGCATTAATGGGCCTTGTCAGGGAGGCAAAATTTACATGGTCTAGTCCCCAAATCCATGCTACTCATCATGCTTCTTTGGCACTTGAGCTAGAATTTCTTCCCTGCTTTAACCAGGTAGGCAAAGTCTCCTATGCTTAGTTAACTTGTTCACCTTCTACAGGCTGACAATCTGCTGTCATCACCAGCTTTCAAGACTAAGACACCTGAGGATGCACTAGCCACTTAGAGGAAACCCAGAAACTAGAAAGACGACCTATTGCTAGAGACCTAGAAACTAGAAAGAAGACCTATTGCTAGAAACCTATTCCTTTACATCTGTTCTTTGATGTAGGAAAGCAAGAAGACTCCAAGACACGAGCTGTGAACATTTTGTGAGATAGTACTATGGTAATAGCATGGTTTTTAGCTTCAGGTTTAAGAAGGTGTGAGGTTAAGCCCTCAGTGATGAGATAAAACAGTCATGTTGGAGTACAGTACTTCTAAGGGAAATTGGCCATTTCTGCTGTGGTAGCAGAGTATACAATTCAGACATGAATAAAATTGTACCAAAGTGTGAAAAGCAAATCCTCTTATTTATGAAAAACTGGAAAAATCCAGCCCTTGCTGAAAATTTCTTTGTAATTTGATCATTATGTTCATGGCTATAATTGAAAGGCACAAAAGGATATCACAGAGGATAAACAGAGTTGTTATATGGCAGGGGTCTGATTTTGATTACATTTGTAAGGCGTAGTTGGGTCAGTTTCTGCTTACATTCTAATTTATGAGGATGTGGGTCAAAGCCATTTGCTACAGCTCAGAGTAAAGCCAGGAGATACATTCTTTACCTATTATGACTAATATGACATCTGTAGAGAGTTAAATAAAGAGTATCTCTCTCTTCCATGGGTTTTTAAAGCATCCTTGTACTACTGAAATGGGAAATAAATTCCAGCTTAAAGTGTCATTATAACACAAAAACCAACAAAGCAAGGACAACCTCAGACACATGCCTGAAACCTGGTGAGCTTCCAGAAGAGCTCTATGTTCAAGGCAAAGTACATGGAAGAAGACAAGGAGAAGTGGAAATTGTATGCCTGATTCTTTACCTGATTATACTAGTTGGAAGAGGGACGATGAAGTTTCACCAGTCTGATTCACTGATTAAAGAATGGACAATGACAGCAAGTGCTTTTAAATAAAAGTGTTGCTGATCAATTGGTCAGCATGCTACAACACAACCCTAAAACCTCATTAAGAAAGAAGATGCACTAGGTGAGAGAGGTGTTGCATCATAAGGTGGCACATAGACTTTGAAATCTGTTTGCCTGGGTTCAGCTCCAAGTTCTGCCACTGAGCTCTCTTGCCATCAATCGACTATACCAAGGTTTGAATAAGTGATCATTATTTTGCATCTGACTGTAAAAACCCTAAGCCTGACTTTCTGCAAGCCCCTGAAACTCCAGCCGAGAATGAAGAATTTTTGAACTGCGCAGAACCTTTAAAAATCAGGACCAAAGTAGCTTGATCCTGCAAAATTAGAAGGTGCTTATTACTCAGTTATGCACATCACAGACCTACTGCAAGGCTTAACCAATGATATGCTTTAAACCTTGGGATGGAAAATAATTCACACAATAAATGGCGGGTTTATTCTTCTGCTGGTGCCCATTCTTTTTTCTCACACATAAAGAATTTTAGTTTAAATTGTGGAGTATTAGCCATTTTGATGTATTAAGGAGTAGTCCAATTATAGGATTATACCAACACATGATGTCCTAGGAACATGTTAAGAAGTACAATGAGATTTGAAACAGAACTTGGCCTTGATGCAAACAAATACCAAGATAAAACATCACTTTAAAACTTGAGACACTGTCTGTGACTTTCATTAACTTAGGGTATTTACTGTCTTGTGTCACTTGGTGCATGTGACCTAAAAAGAAGAATTTTACAAAGGGTCTGCTTCTAGCATTGGTTTATAGATGATTCTCACCCAGCGCTCATGAAGGTTAAGGAAGATGACTTTCCTGTGCAGCTCATTCACAGGATCCCCTGCACGTTGATGTTTAGGAACCTCTCCATACCAGGATGTTCACATTAATTAGGAGGAAAGGGGTATTCACAAAGTTAAACATCAGGTACAGGAGCAACCTTGTTGGGCCTTATTACACCAGAAGGAGAAACACGCGTCACCATGGATGTAGCCACTTGTTCTCTTAGGTACAGAAGTATTTCCCAACAGCATGTACACAGAGGGGAGGCTAGTCTCCTGGAAGCATCTATATATATAAAAGCGTGGTCTCTGCAAGTCGCTAATAAAGGTGATCAGGAGGGAACACTGAGTATGCTTCCTGGGTAGAGCAGGACTAAACTCCATGCTGCTGTGCAACTAACCTTGCAGTCAAAGTCTGCACTGTTTACATTTTCCATTGCAAGTAAAAGATGCAGCAGATCTCTTTGACAACAGCTGTGGGTACCTCTTTCAGGACGTGCTTCTGAGAGCTATCCAAAGAATTTATCATCTGAATGGGCCTTTGCTTCCTGATTTGTGGTATTTGCTCTCATAGGTTAACACTGGTCATCTCATGCCCTAGGGACTCCCATTTTGCTTACCCTTGACTGCTCAGATGAGACCCTGCGTGAGGTGGGTCACTGTCAGGGTGTACATGTGGGTGTGCTGTTCTTGAGCATCTCTCCCACTACTGCAGCCACAGTTGTGCTTCCCTTTTGGATCAGACCATCCACCCTTGCTTATTCTGCCTTTTTCTTTCTGACACAAATTAGCTGGCAAAAATATCTAGTCTGTAGATTATAACAGAAGTTTCTCTTGTGTTCTCTAGGGTATTGCAAAGAAAGACTTATATCCACGCAATTTCTCTTTGTTGATGGATTTATTTTTTACGAAGCATTACTTTCAAATTCTGTGTTGCCAGACATGGTCAGCATCTTTGTCATTCATAGCAGCACTGATGCTACACTGTGCTCATAGCATGTGTAGTAATATTTGAGAAATCTGATATCATGTTCTAAAGGATTTTTGCCTTTTTGTTCCTTCTCCATTTTTTTCTGTGACATTTCCAGCTCTCTTCTTTTCTCTGTTCCTCTGAGATTTTTCCTCAGGGGACAGTGTCTCTGAGTGATTTCATTAGCTAGGATGCTGTTAGCTCTGCTTGTGATTCTGTATTTGCTCAGAAGCTTCTGATTTTAAAAGTTTTTAAAATTTTCCTTGTGGCTCACAACATCCACTACATGATCTCACAGGAATAAAACCCTGGGAGACATGGGAAGCACAAACCCTTTCTGATCTGTCTCCAGTAGTTACTGCATCAGTCAGTGATGGACACAGGCTCATATCTTTGCTGCAGTATAGCTCCCAGGTGAGTGTCAGGACCCATGTAGTCAATATGTCTCATAATTTTGTAGATGGGCTGTGAAAACTTTGGTATCCTCAAACTGGGTAGAAATGCAGAGCTAGCCATGACTCTTGCAACCCAGGCAAGGTTCAATTTTGAAAAGTCCGTATGAGTAACATTTATGATTTCATGACTGCAACCTGGAAACCCACAGAAAAATGTTCAGTCCTGCAGAGGATCCTAAATCTCTTCATGCTGACAGTGACAAATATGTACAGAATATCCATAGCCTGAATGCTGAGTGATTTCACCAACCCAGTGGGAAAGATTCTTCTCTTAATTACACAGGAACAAGTAGGGAATTGCTCTAGTGACGTGAATGGAGTTATTTTGGATAGACACCAACACAGGAGAGAACACAATCTGGCGCCTTGAATGCTGCCAACAAAAGCCCGGTTGTATTATCCCATGACTTGACTGTGGCAGCCAGTCCCACTGAACTGATGTCTGACCCAGCTCCCACGGAAGTCAATGTGAGCCTCTGCACTGATTAAAATGCTTTTCAGTAGACCCTCTTGGCAGCTGGATCAGATTTTGGATCAAGGCCTCCGTTACTTACTTTGATTGAAACTCATGTCCTAGATGGTGCTGACCTAACTGCCATCTTATCTCAAGACTGGCCCTGCTTTGACTGCAGGGGGGGTCAGATCAGGCAACCTTCTGAAGGCTGCTCAGACATGAAATATTCTCTGTTTCTCCATGACTTGGTAATGAATAGGGCTGTGGGAGACACAGCAACACTCTCACCATCAGCCCAACCTGTGTTTTCAATGGAATAAAGACTCCTGCGCAAGTGTCCTTGGGAATTTTAGGCATTATTTAACTACTGTATTAACATACCTGTTCTTCTTACCTTACGATGCTCTCATCATGTTACAACATAGATCAGGACAAGCCCCAAACCCCAGAGATTTATCTTCTCTAAAGGAATGTTTCCAAGACTTTAGCCCAGTAAACACTGGAGCTTAGCTGGGATTTAGGAGGAATGACTTTTCCTATTTGATTTGCAAGGTCTGTGTTTCCCTGCCTCACTACAAATTCCTAGAATTTGGGGTGATAGGGTTTCATTTAAATAGTTCAAACTCCCTAGAAAAAAATGAAACACATTTAATTTTTCATCTAGAAAATATGTCAGATGACACAATTTTGGAGCTATATGCCAGTGAGACCAGACTGCTGGAAAATACAGTTTCTGCAGCATCCACCCAATCACCAACATTTGTGCCCAGCAAAGATTGCTTTAAATATTCACTTTTAGGGCTTCTGGGCTTTGCAGTTTGTTTTCCTCTTCCATCTTAATCTGACTTTTTGCACATTGAAAAAGTCTACATTTTCTTTCCTGTGGAACTTTGGAACAAGGGTGAGGATGTGGTTGCAAGATTAAATAAGTGTGTGCAAATGAATATCTATTAAAAATCATATTGGAGACAAAAATAGAGACTCTCTAGATCTGGCCTTTCTGCCAGATTCCTCTGTACAGCTTGGATTATGGAAAGACTGATGATCTGCCTGCCTGACCACTGAACCATATCGTTCTTCTTCCTTATTGCTTTTGACCTGATGAATAGCTTATGAATTGCTGACGATGTTCCCTCCACTAAGCAGACTGCACACTTCTAAAAGGTAGGCTCATCTCTACCCAATCCCTCTCCCTCCTCCCAGGATTCAATGTCCCTGTCCTAGTTTGGATAGGCTTTCTGGAAAATCATGTTGCAGTTTGGAGAATGCAGTTCTCTGATATCAAAGAGGTCACATTAGGGTAATTTATTTGCTCCCTTTCCTCTTGAAAATCCAAGCCCATGAGTTGCAAATTTAGAAAGAAAAAAAATTAGTCCAGAACCCTGCAGATTACTTATAGAGTTGAGAAATGACTAAATTAGAAAAATAAAAGACCCATAGCAGTTGTTATATAAGTGGGGTACAAATTATCCATAATTAATAGAGAACTAGTCCAAATCTTACCATAATTGCCATATTCTTACTAAAGACGACATATGGTCAAAAGCACAAGCATTTTGGCAGCCAGTTTGGTACCACAGTAAGACAAGCATATAGCATGCAGGTCTGATGATATTTGGTATGATTATGCTATTAAACGGGCAGTGTTTTGTACCCTACTTGTAATCAAAAGATCCAGAGCCTGAGATTACTATAATTTTGTAGAGTAAAATCTTGGGCAAAGTTGTATTTAATCCGATAGAGCCCATTGCTGAAATCCTTACATGGTAAATGACTCATTGACGTCACTGGAGTTTTGCCTGAATAAGAACTTCAGAATTAGGCCCTGAGGGATTAGCTGTGCTCTTCTCTACTTACTTATTAAGTAAATCCTATGCAGCTTCTAATGAATGTAAAATGGCATAAATGGAAAGAAGGGTCTTATATAAAGTGAAAAAGGATTTACTGGATTTATTGTAGACACCTTCTTTTAGACTACTATTTACATGTTTTGTATGGGTTTTTTTCTTCAGAAGAGTGCTCTCTATAGAAGAACAGGAACAAGAACATCTGTAATCTAGATGTGATAACCAATATGACATAAAATCTTTCAAGGACTGTATTTTTCAACCTTTTTTGATGTGGAAATCCCTAGAAAACTTCCAAGGGAAGTGCAGACCTCCTTCTAAGAAATTTAGGCAGCCTGACAGTAGAAAGAGGTTTTTTTGTTATTTGTCATGCACCTTTTGAAAGTAGCCCAGCTACGGACCCTTGATTTAAAATCAGTGCTGTAAGAGGTTGGCTTTTTCCAAAGAGGCAACAACTGCTGCTACTTGGGTTGATCCCCATAAGCGTAGAAATAAACATCTGAGGAGGGAACGTTTGGATCCAGTGCAATCACTGGCCAACTCTGGGGCCTTCAGCACCTGCTGTGTAGCCTTCTTGCTGCAAAATGAGGTAGGAATTGTCCTGCTGGATAAAAGTCAGGATCTGGCCCTGACACCTGTCCTTCCTGCCTAATTGATCTCAAACTGAACAACATGGATGATAGGAAGAGAACCCCATGCTGCTGAGAAAGGGATCTGTCCTGCTTCCCCCCACCCCAGCACTACAAACAAACTTGCAATTTGCTAGCGGAGGGTAAGATTTCTATTTCCCCAGGCATGATGGCTTTTTTCAGAGACAGTTTCCAGCCATTCTGAAGGAGGTGGAAGTGTAAAGCCAAAAGAGTACATTTTAGTCTGGACTATGGCATGTGCCCACACTAGATCACGTCTAGAGGGCTTGACTTCATCAGGGACTCCAGCCCTGCTAATCCTGGAAAATGGTCTTTTAGTTCCCTACAATCTCTCCGGGCTTGTAGATGCTTTAGTGTTCATCCCAACAGGTACCAGCACCACTGCCTGTCCCCTGTCAGCAGTATGTCATTCTACCTTGACATGACTTTTCTTTGCCTTATGGAAAATATCAAAAAGCTGTTGATATACCAGAAGCACTCAATGACAACTGCATTTCTTTCATACAGTATTAAATTCACTGCCCCTGTTCTCCAGTGCCACAGACCTTCCCATTCCACAGCAAATCAATGTCGAGATGCTGCTGAATGCTCCCTGGTGCCTTCAAAGTGCAGGACACCCACCAACCTCGCTGAATGGCTGGTACTGCCTTGGTGTGCGAAGGTGCTACACACTGTCCTCTATCGATGGCACTAAGGGGGACACCCCAGTTACCCAGCCCAGAGCTTGGCCAGACACAGGCAAGAGGGAGACAGATAAGGCTCAGACCTCCCCTTCCAGAATTAACACTTTGATTAATCATATTGACATTCAACTAAGATGTGAATTAATGCATATTAGGCCAGGCCTATAGAGAGTACTGGGCTTTACTGATGAATACTCTGTAATATCTCTCATCTTGTTTGGGACAATCCCTTTCTCAGCCTCTCAAACAAAGCCATAAATGGGATACTAACCCAAAATGTTATCTCATTCAGTGGCAAAGAATTTTTTCATATTCTTCCCTAATATTAGGGCTCTTTTTTGAAGGCAGAAAACTTAGCCAACCTTGCCATGTCCCAGCAAGCACAGACTCTCTGTTTGTTGTGTCATGAAAATGAACAACACATTTTCAGTGTTAAACGTTTATCCAAAGGTTCAGCGTGACTGCTTAAAGCTTAAGTAAATCAATCACTGTAGGTTAACCTTTGCTTACAACATTATTTTTCCTTTCCGAAAGCACTGTAACCATCAGACCTCACAGTTACATGGTTTTTCAACATGCCACTGTCAGGAGAAATACTTAGTGGAGAAATCTGGCACAGCAAATGCTTTTCCACCCAATGCTCTGTGGAGCTCAAGAACTTTATGGGTTGCTGTGCTGTATCTTAAGGACATTAAAGATACAGTTTCAGCTACAATCCATCTGGAAAAATACCATGAATGTGAAACTATTGAGAGTTTAGGAGAAGTTAATGTTCCCTGGCACATGCATATCAGCGCATTTCAATTACACAGTTACAAGCATGCTTTCCTTCTAAATTGGCTCAGTGGAACAGATCCTAACATGTCATACCAAGGTGTTTGCGTTACAAAGGGTTATTGTGCTGTGGTTTAGCCAAAAGAGATGAGAATAAGAAGATATAAGAAAACATTTGCAAGGAATTTAGGCTGTGGCAAACAATGGCTGCTCTCTGCCCTGACAGAGCAAATATTTTTGTAACTGCAAAGCTCCAATTAAGTTGGGTAAGCAGAAAAGTTACCAGCTTAACTGAAGACTAAAATGGAAATCTGAGAAGAGCAAGGTGTCTTGCTCACTGCAAGGCAGCATTTTTTGTTTAGGGGTTTATTCCCTCTGCCGGTCAGTACAGATGGTCGTTTCACTCTGTCTGCACATCTAAAATGGGCTACAGCACTGCACAAAGTCAAGACAGGAGAAACACATGGACTGAGGAGAACAGAAGTGGAGCGCTTTCAGCGGTGGGAGGCTATTTTTAGAGCAGGGTAGATCATGGAGTGGAGGTGGACAAGGTGGGATCCTTTTCACCACATGTTGCTGAGACAGCTTGTTCCAGAGGGACTCTTAAAGGATCTTCTCACTTCCCTGGAAATCCCTTTTTCTCCTCCTGTAAAATCCTAGAGCACTTTTAGTTTGGATGAAAACCAGACTATGACAGGAGCTGGGACTGTGGGGAATACACCTTCTGTGTCCTGGCTACTTTTTGGACAGCTGGTAATGCTCCCTAATTTTATTTGACTAAATGTCTCAGTTCTTCTTCCTCCTGTGGAGATTTTCAGTGACAGATAGAGGAAAAATCTCAGCAATGTTTAAGCCATGTACAGTCATGGGGTCTGCTTTCTGTGCCTCAACTGAACTGGACCATAAGCATTTCCCATCAGAGGTTGAGCATGCTCCAGAGATCTGCAGACGGGAGCTGTGGCATAGGACATGGGGCAAGAGGTCCCGCTTCTTCTCTGAGCTAAAACCCTGGAAATAATACCTTCCTTTCTCTTGCCCGTGTCAGAACTACCACAATAGTTTGCTTCCTCCTCACAGGTTTGCTCTTGCAGAGCTCTAGGGATGATTCAGCTATTTCCTAGCAGTGTGTAATGCATGGCTTGAAGACGGAGAGGCACCTAAGGAGTCTGTAGCCTGATTAGTGTCTCTTACTCTGCGTTTGGACTTGCATGAGGCCCTTCTGTCCACACTCGGCATAGACATCTCATTTACAGGGTCAGGCATGGATATGACAATTGTACAGACTCCTAAAGGGACAGGCCACTCTATCACAGCCTCTCTGTCGCACTATAATCAGGCATAAAAAGTGCAATAATCCACTTCCATCTTATTTGCAAGCTCTGTAAATGGTGCGGTTCCGTGATGTGGGGCACACTCCATGTCTCCTCACAGCTTTACCTGGAAGTTTCTTTCCTTCATGTCTGCAGGCCCTTTGAATTTGGCGACATGCAACTTTTACGACTAAGGGAAACCGCAGGAAGACCTTTCAAATCCCAAGACATTCCAGCCTGCTCCTGGAGGACATGCAAGAGAATACGAGGCATCTACAACCTGCAACTTAGGTGATACTGGGGAAGTAGATGGAAGCCAGAAAACCCTGTGAGATTCATTTCCTCAAGTTCAATGAAGAAATAAGGAATCCTTTATAGGATGGTTCAGAGTGAGCACCTAACTTAGCTGCTTTGCATCTCTCCATAAAGCTGTGTCTCTGCTGACTAGAAAAGGGTAGGGTGATTAGACTCACTGAGATGAAGATAGCTGTTGTGAATCCCATTTCTCCCTGACCTGCAGCCTCTCAAACCCTCAAAATCCACAGTCTCGCGTCGGTCTGCCAGGAGTCATAGACTGCTTATTGCTCAAGTGATGCTCCCTCAGTGGGAAACAGTGCAGTGTTTCACTTTCTACCTGCTGGGTCTCAATGAGATGCCGCCCCTCCAAACTCTGTTGGGGTTTCTAGTGCAATCACAAGAGCATCAACTCTGATCTCATTCAAAGCACATCTCAGATGGTAAGAAGGAGATGGTTTCCAGTCTGGAGGTCAGACTGCTTCAGGCTATAAATACATCTGCTAAAAAAGCATGTAGATGGGGAAGATGCTGCCCTCTCCTGCAGTTGCTGCTGGGATGCCCTGGATGTGGATGTTGGGATCCCCAAAACCCAGCAACCATCGCTGCCCACTCGAGGCCATGCTGGAAAATCCCTGAACTCTACCACAGCACTTTCCTTTTTCTCCACCTCTAAGTAATATCCACCAATCATCCATGCTGCTGCAAAACCACTATGGCTATGGTAGGCTTCTGCTTAAAGAGCTAAGTGATTTCCTCCATTTTTTGAGGTAAACCACTAACCCAAGTCGATTGTGTACAGTGTTACTGGTTTGAGCCTCACCCTAGAAAAGCTTCATCCAGCAATCAGAGAAGTGTTAATACATGCTATCCCTTCCACTAGTAACGGCAAAATGGGCTGTGGTGGATGACATAGGAGATGCTGTCACTGCTCCATGCTCATTCTGTGGGCACATCACTGTCTGCAGGCAGGGGTAGAGACACAGTCCTTTCAATTAGTGCCCTGCATGGACAAATCCAGCAGAGATTTTCCTTTAAAAATAGCCACTACAAGAAAGGAATTGGTCTTGAAGGTACTACGTAGCTTCAATCAAGAAAACGTGATTTAGAGTCATCCCTTTGAAAGGAAAACTGCAAACAAATGGTTGTTTTCTCCAGTCACACAGCAAAGTCCTGTTTGAAGTAATTTGCCCCCGAGGCAAATAAAAGATACACCCCTGTTACAACCAGCTGCAGCTTGCTGGGGAAAAAAACACTCCAGCAGCGCTGGATCCCTGCTTCAGAGTGACTCACTGACAATGTTTATCCTTCATTGTGATGCAGGTTTGGTTCATTAATTGCTCAAGTATTATGTCACTAATTAGAAAACCCTAACTAACTAGGACAGGAGATGTTCACAACAGCTTGGTGGGGTGGAGGGAGTGACAAACAGGTCAGAGACTAGATGTGACCTAGCTTTAGAAAGGTGGGAGAGTTGGAAGAATCAGGAACAAAAACTTCTTGTCTGGGGCTCTCTCCCTGCAGCTGCCAGAGAAACACCTTTTTCTTGCTAGTCTGTGGGCTGCAGAGACAATGTTTTGCCATAGCTGGATTATTCTTTGCTTACTGGTAATTAGGGAAGGGAAAAGAGGTGGACAAACAACTGCAGCCTTTTAAAGCTAAAGAATCAAGTCTCATACAGAAAGCAGCAAACAGAGCTAATGTCCTCCTTGGGCTGAGTGACAATGCTGTATGCTTGGTGAGTAGGGCATGGTACATGAACGAGCTACCTGGAGGAAAATCTGCTCTGTGACTTTATAGCACTTCAATTCATCTCCTGTAAATACGTGTGCTCTTAGCCCTCAGTAGATATGAGAACTAATAGCATGCTCCCAGGCAAACACCGCCAAGTGTTTAACACATTGTAGGTTATTAGCTTCTTGCTAACCCCAGAATGAATGCAGACATTAATTACACTAATAAAATGGCAAGAAAAAGCACACCACGGACGTCGATAGCGTCTACAATTAGTAAAGCTGCTAGTGGGATAGTCTAAACTACTTACACTGAAATACCAATGAAAAGAAAGCAGTTCAGCTTGGAAACAAATTGCTTGAAAGTAAGAACTTGAGGAAGTTGAAAGAGCAGGCATCAAGATGTCGGTCCCTCATGTCTGCAATTAGCAACCGAACATATGGGGGAGTGGGAGGACTCTGCTTGCTCAGAGTGGAGCATCTGTTACACAAGAGATGCAGCAGTGCCAAGCTTCCCAAGTCCAAGGCACACAAACCTCCTTGCGAAGCAGATGCACAACC
Organism: Grus americana; assembly: GCF_028858705.1. Classification (NCBI taxonomy): domain Eukaryota; kingdom Metazoa; phylum Chordata; class Aves; order Gruiformes; family Gruidae; genus Grus; species Grus americana. The sequence continues at coordinate 61,588,503 of NC_072852.1, forward strand.
ACGTGTCTTGCCTGCGTGCTCCATCCTCGCCATTGCATGGAGCCACGGCACTTACAAGTGGCTGATTACACACTGCTAGCTGGAAGTGGGACTTGTCATAATTAGCATTTGATGAGAGAGTAGTCTTAGATGCCAACACGTCTCCTGCCTGTCTCTTTTAATCGAGGCATTTGATATTGATATTCATCACCAAAGCATTGGAGCATCCTTAGAAATGAAAACCATTTTATAAGCAGGAACTGGTTAATGTTTAACCCCCTGTTTTTGCTTTTTCCTTTTTCAGTGCATTACTCTGCTTCACATGTTTTGCAGTGGAACCAGCTGTGCCCTCCTTTCACTAAGCCCTTGGCTTTTGGCATTCACTGGAAACATTTTCCAGCTGTGAGATGAAAGGTAAAAGATTCAAAATTATATAGTGGACAGTAGACCTCTGAAATAGTTTATTCACAGTGCATCTGACATACTCCCTGCTAAATACCACAGACTGTAAGAAAACCTTTGAGAATGGCAACCTGGCAACTTTTTTTGGAAAATTTAAAAATGGGCCACCCAGGGATCTGAAATCTTCTGGCTGCATTCCCTGGCAATGGGCAAAGTCCACTTTTGACCAGAGGGTCCCAGAACTTTTCCACTCCTCAAGCCCAGATTTACGCAGCCCTGGGACCCAGCAAAGGAAGCACTGGCGGCAGCCATTGCCCAGTCCTCTAGGTAACCTTCCTGGTAACCAACAGTCTGGCAGGATTGCTTACCAAGCCATGTGGCAGCTGTATAGGGTCAATCTGCTTAGGAGCCCATGCCCTTTCATCCGTGTATTGTCTTTTCACAAGCGCTTCACTCTCAGAACTGTAAATTCCTTACACCTCCATCAAGAAAGCACTCCTCCTTCCCCCTCATTTCCTCCCCTCCCATTCAGTGGTTTTCTCTCTCTATGGTTTCTATTGCTTCAGCTGCTCAGATCAAGAACAGTAATATTTTCACCACAGCTAAATAAAATACACCCCACCCACTCATTGCCACAACTTGCCTTTAAACTAGCTGGAACAAAAAAATATTCCAACAGGTAAAATATTAATTTACTGTGGGCTCAAATGAGCCTTGGAGCAGTGCAATGCTCTATGAAATTGCGCAGGACAGAGCAGGTATTGTCTGCAGCTGAATTCATTAGACTTTAATATAAAAGGTTGGAGGTGGGCCCGTTGGAAATCATGGGTCCAGGTTCTGCATCCTGTTGTGACTGCACGCTTCTCTCCTGGGCTCACCACAATGCCTCCTAGAAGTCCAGGGTGCTTCAGATCCCAAGGTGCTTAAAATCCAAAATCAAAATTCCCTGAAGTTCAAAGTATATAAATTCAATGGCCAAATGGAGAAAAAGCTCAGCGGTGCTATTTCTGTTGCTTGGTCCCGAGCCCAGCATGTGGTTCAGAGATGTATCTGTGTAACTTTGCTTTTGCTGTGAAAACCTCAGCTCCACTCAGAGGCAATCCTTCACTCCAGGAGGCATGCTAGTCCTTCTCTGTTCTGCTCAAGTCTGGTTCAAGGCATCTTCACTCTTAGTAGGATCTAAAAAATCAGCCAGAAGAACTATGGAAGGAACAAGAGGAGGCGTGACACCGGACCCGTTCAACACAGTCTCTCAGAAGCAAGCATTTGACAGCATAATCTGGCCATTCGGTTTTATAATCTAAGTTGACAACACAGATTGCTGTTACAAAAGAGAAAACTGAAACCATGTTTTCCCAGATTGCAGAGATTAATCCAGTCGGAGGAGGTGGCCCCCCACCTCCCCCCTGCGGCACCTCTCATTTGCAGGTCACCAGCCGGGATTTGGGCAAGAGGGGGTTGCTTAGCATAGCGAGGCCTCCCAAAGCTTGAAAAAGCAGTGACGAAAAGGTCAGCCCCCCACCTGTGGGTGCAGAAGTGGATGTGGGGGTGGGAGGTCCTCAGCCTCACCCTGTCTTTGGCAGAGCATCACGTTCTCAGAGGAGAGCTGCAGGGCACAAGCTTGTGTGAAGCTCGGGAGGTCCCATGTAACTCCATCCCAACCCACATGCCCCCCTGAGAAGGGCCTGCCATGACAGGTGGCAAACGGTGGTTTCCAAGGACTTTTTGTGGTTGCCATTAGCTGGTTATACTATGTTAAAAAAGCTCCCTTTGGTTCTGTGCAATGAACTGAGCCAAAGCAGAGAGCCAGTGCTCGGCTCTGGGAAGGAAGGATGGGGAGGTAACCCAAAACCTCACATTTATTACTGACTGGTAGTGCTGCCCCCAGGTGCGCTTACCTGCAGTGCTGGTGGTGAGGAGCACCCTTATTCTGGAAGCTGCTGGACCTGCATCCCTTGGGTCTAAGCTCTTCTGGGCTTGCCTGCACCTTCTGGCTGTTTCTCAGGCTCATCACTCATGCTATCGCTTTTCTGAGATTCACAATGAGACTCAGGCCAAGCAAGACCAGGTATAATTTATTCCAAGGAAGTTTGTGACTGTCTGATTTAAAATTTGAGAGCCTTGTGAATTACTGATGTGGAAAATGTTTTTCCAGGAATGCTTGCACTGGAGCTGTTAATCACATATGTACAGTGGTATGTACAACATAATCAGTTCTCCAGTGTTTTCCCTAATAGAGCAAAGCGACTATTTTGACGCGGGACTATCACATTTTGCTCACTTGCATTACAAAGGTACAAATAAGATTTGCGTTGCCTGACACTTAGCAGTGTAGATAAAATGAAAGAAATCATAACCGTGCCTCAGTTTCTCTTCAGAGTGGAGTAAGAAACAAGCACAAAGAGATATGGTGGCTTGCTCAAAGCTACGTGAGCAGCCAATAGAAGATGATAAACCAAGCCTAGATTTCTTGACTCTCATCCAACTGCCTTTCCATGGTACCTTATTCTCTTCACTGACAATATTACCTTTTGTTTGCGTAGCTTTCTGTTTTAAAAGATATGTGAATTGGACATTGGTTATGTAAGTTAAAAAAAACCCCAAAACATAAAAGAGGCTAGATATGACATTGAAGACAACAATAAGTGCAAGGATCAAGTCATCATAGTAGTATGCAAAATACAAGTGATCTGCTCCAGAATGAAAAATGAAGGTTGACCAGCACATTCTAAATGTTAAAAGGCTGAAAATGAGAAGCATGAATTCCTTTGCATGACTTCCTCCTGAGACTGGAAAGGGGAACATTTGGCATAATTAGATCAGGAAAAATGAACCCCAACAAAAATGGATTGCTTCTTCATGCAGTTTATTATTAAGCCATTTTGAGAAATTGAGTGGTAAATTGAATAGCCTTTGAATCAAATGTTGCATCTGAATTTAAAGAAGAAAAGCATAATTTCATTTAAACTACAATAACTTTTTCTGCTGAGATGATAACTAGGGTCAGCCAAATTTGATGATGCAGAACATAGGAGGATATAATAAGGTGATAACTCTGAGTACTGGGAAAATGTGGTAACCTTTCATACCCTGTCTGTCAGTTTGATTGGGCAGAGGGAATATATTTTCCTAATTCACGATGAGCTGCATTATTCTTACCCTAAATTATAGGGTATTATTATTATTACCGAATAGCGGTAGGGAAAACGTGGGTGATTTGATGGCTCCTAGGTAAGTGAGAGTCACCACCTCGCATTGCCCTGGCCATTGGGAAATGCTTGGCCAGTGCACTGTTGGTGGTGGACTGAACTGTCGACATGTAAGCACAGTAGGACATGCTCAGAGAGCTCCTCATTTTTATACCAATTTGCAGGTGATGTTTTTCTTTGATGTCATGTGCCCCTTACCCAGTATATTTGGGCTAATGAAGCAATATTACTATTACTGCTTGAGGCCTCAACCAGGCCTGAGTCCAAGATAAATAAAAGTAAAGATAAATTTCTCTTTCCCCTCATGTATTAAGGCATTAGGGAGGACCAGTGCACAAGAGAACAACTGGAACAAATCTGATCTGCTGTAGAAGGATTTTGTTCATATAATAAAATTAATGTGCATTTGAAGAACTTTACAAAGAGTTTTGCATGGCCCTTAATACATGGTAAACCCGACACAGATCTTTCTTATCTGGATTACAGGATGGTGTTAGCTCCTCCAGAGCAAAAACAAGATCTCAACTGCAAACGAGTGACAGCCTGCAGCTTTAAATATCAGCTCTGGAGGGCAGCTATTTCTGCATAACAGATGCCTTTCTCCTGTGAAATTCCCACGCACAGGAGATGCTTGGGTTCATGTATTCTTAACTGCTCCATCCTTCAGCACTTCCTTTCCCTAGAGTGAGGGAAAGTTAAGGAGGGCTCCACTTCCAGCGAGGATGCAAATGCTGTTTTGAATTACAAAGAGGAAAATGAAGGACTCTCCCTGGGCAGCCTGACATGTGTTATAAATGCCTTTGTTGTAGGTATAGTCTTGGGTCTTCCTCCAGCAAACAAGAAAACCAAAGGATTCAAAATGCTTTAGCAACACAAAAAGCCCAGTTTAACTCCCAAACCTTGAGCAATCTTTCTTCCCACCCCCTCAAAAAACTCCAAAGCCACAGTAGGCAACAGTCTCCCAAACGCTTCTGTTGTAGTCACACTTTTCAGTGTAGCAGCGCTCTGGCTGGCAGTGACTTACTTTTTTTAAGAAGGCAAGAAGAAAGCATGGAGGAGTTAGGACAAACCATAACACACATGAGCTTAAAGCAGAACAAATTAAACAAGGAAGGGTTTCTCTGTTCTAGCATTTCCAAGCCATTTCTTCCTGATTTGGTACCATTGCTGCACATAGAGATAAGGCTGGTTGTATGGCCCGTCTGATCCCAGACAGCTCCCTTTGCTCGTTCACCAAGCCAAAATTTAAAAGGTTATAGAAACACTTGGGCTTTGACATAGTCTGCTGCAAAAAGAAATATATTATCAGGATATTATTCTTGCATTCTTGAAGTATGGGGAAGGAAGGTTGTGCCTCATAGTTTAATATAAGATAGCTAAGAAATAATAGCGAACACAAAAAGAGACAGAGAAAAAAATGACAGGACCTAATAATCTTTCAAAACTGGTAGTTAAAGATCAAGAAATACAGAATCAAAGGGAATTTGAACTGCCCTGCCCAACAACCAGGAATATAAGCCTGACCAGTAATACAAAAATAGAGTCTTCTTATAAAATGAAAAATCTGTGCTAAGCCACAAAACTTCAAAGTATCATCTGGTTCTTCTGTTAAAGTATCATTCTTCTCTGCCAGACACATTCCTGCTACTGTCCTTCAAAATAGAAAAAGAGAGGGAGAAAACTGTTCAAATATGATGAAATAAACTCATTACAAAAATTGCAGAATCTATAGCAATTACAGATAAAGATGTGGAAAGGGATCCTTAGATCCCTTAGAGAGGAGATTTGTAGTGCTTCTTCCAAATGACTCACACCTGACAGTGTCCTGAAAAATATCACCTCTGAAAGATGTCATCTTCTAGCACTCAAGGTGGAATCATTTTATAGCATAAATTAAAAAGAGAAAAATATGTGGGTATGTGTGAGCAAGGGACTGGTGTTCCCCAGCTGTGCCCAGGTGGAGAGAAGAGGGCAGTTTGTCCCTGCCCCTTGATTGGAGAGATTAGAGAGTCCATCAGCTCACTACTTACAATACACAGAAAACAAGGTTTCATAGAAAGGGTTTCAACCTTTGCAGTTGGTTTCCTGGAAGCTCCACATCTGCTCTGGTGATGGATGGATTAAATCTTAAGTAGTCTGGAGGTATGAGCTGGCTTAGATATGCCACTAGGCCACTAAGTTTAGGTGCTTAATTGGGCTCCTGTGCCTTGCAGGAGGGGGCCAGAAATACCATGGGGACCAAATCCTTGTAACTCTTGTACACCGTGCAAACCAGTGTGGGGGCTGTGGTCAGAACTTCATGCTTATACTGGGTCACAACAAAGCTGAACTGCCAGTCAGTGATGACAAGGCAAGCAATACCAGCAAGATCAACAGAGAAGTTAGCTGGGACCCACAAGCACTGAGGCGTGATGATTGTGCACTGAGCTGCTTGGAAGTCCCTCAGGTGGTCACAAAAGTGCCACTGGCTGATCTTTGCTGATTCTGATGAAACTGTTAATTTGTCTTTCTCTCCTGTAACAGCTTGTCTTCCTGCTGGATATCAGGTATAAATACCCTTCTGCCAGGTCTTGACCTTCAGCCAAAGGGTTGGGTTCAACAGCTGAGACTGCCCATGTAAGCCCTGCTTTAAATGTCCGATCTGGGAACCTGCATTCTGCTTTCAAGTGAAAAAAAAAAAAAAAAAAAGAAAAGGCTAATTAAACATTGCTCCGTTGGGTGAAGACAGGAAAGAACAAAACAAAGTCTGGAGGCCAACACTACCGACAGTTCCTTGACTGCAAAAACAGGGATGAGAATTGGAGCCTACCTTTCCTGGGAAAGGCAGCTCCCCACTACCATCTGCTCAAGCCCCTCAGCTCCCATGCTTCTGGGCCATGGAGGGGACAAGTGCTGAGGCCATTTTACTCATCCCTGCATAAGCAGCCAGGCAGAAGCTGGAGCTACGGGTTGATTTGGAAGAGCTGAGCTGCCCTTTCAACCAATGGTCCTGCTAGCAGCCCTCTCTGCCCGCTACCCCACTCACTTCCTCCTCTTCACTGGGTTTAAGTTGTTTGGTAGACGACAGCTGAATGAAGGCCCCAGGAAGACTTCTTCCCACACAAAGACATTTCCCAGACAGCCTCCTCTCCTTCTCCCAATGGCCAGACCGTCAGGGCTTCAAGGTTGCAAGCTGCATTGCTGAGTTAGGGAGACTCGGGTTTGTTGGATACCTTTGAGTTGACTAAGCCTTTTCACATCCCTACTGTATCTTTCCCAGTTTCTTCAATTTCAACGTGTCTATTTGTGTGGGTTTATCTCTGAAATGTAAACACTCCATGTATTGTACAAGGTGTGATGAAAACAAAATTTTAGATGTTCCTGCCCGCTCTGTCCATGTCTCCTCACTACCCTTCTGGCTTCTGGCTGTGGGTTGTTCTCTAGGAGAATCTACTCTTCTTCCCCTTTAGATCTCAGCATCAGCCTTATATATCAGACTAATAGAAACTGCATATTCTTAAAGGCTGTAAAATATAGTGGGTTGTCAGAAGAGACCTTGGTTTATGAAATTCTGCATTAAAAATACATTTTTACAGCTACGAATTTTTTGTATGTTACTTATTTTTACAAAATATATAACAGGTGCTTAATAATACACAGTCAACAAAAACATTTTGCTCATATGACTCAGCAGTTGGAAAGTCAACAGAAAAATTGGGCCGAGTGCTGAGCCCCTGGCAACTCAGTGGCTGCCTTTTTTCCCACCCATTTTCACCCCCCTGAACTCTCTCCCCGCACACTTCATTACCATGTCACTTCTAAATCCATTGGAACAAGATTGCTGATGCTGATGCCATGTTTGCTCACAGACCTCAAACTCTAAGTGTCTCTAGTGTTCTGTGAAGGTCTGTGTTAAAAGCTTTTTAAAAGTACAGCTAGATTAGATCTACCACTTTATTCCTGTTGGCTCTCTGTCTGTGCAATATAAGCATCTGAGCTTTGAGTTAGATAGAATCATGGCATTAAGAAAAACACAAGTAAAATTAATGACCAGACAATGGTCTACCTAAAGGAATATATTTATTCCTTATGACCTTCATGCTAAACCATAATATAAGCGTTTATTTTTTCATGATAAGATCAGTCGATAGTTCAAACATACCAAAATTAGACCTCACAGAGAGGGGTACTCAAGCTCCTTACTTGGTGTGACCTGTGAATACATTCTTTTCTAAGTCCTAAAGCTACTGTAGCCCTTCTAACACACTTTTCATTGAGGCTTTTTTCTGTGTGGAACAGAAAAGGATGGAGCAAAAGGAAAAGTTAATGATACACCAAGAGAGGGGGAGAGAGAGAGAAGCTAATCATCCATATTAATATGGCTTATGAAATTTCCAGATGTTTGTTAATGAAAAAAACATAGAAGGGATGAAATTAAGAGGAAAACTTAAATAAAAATAATCGAAAACCAAGTTCACATTTGTCTAAAGTTTGCTGCAGCTCGGAAACCCTTTGTGTGAACCTGGACTGATTTATGATTTCACATCAAAACCACGCCAGCCAGGGGAATTTGCATGGTTAGGTTGTGAGACCAGATGATTCTCACTACTTCCAGAGTTTATTCAATTCCCAGAACACAAAAGAAAAGCCAGAGGGTGCAAGCCTGCATGAACTGACATAAAAGAGAAGACAGCAAATCTCTGAAAAGCACAAGGGCCAAGTTTTACATAGCTCCAGTTGTGAACTAGGAATTTCCACATATTCTTTCCACACTAGCGATTCCTTTGAAATTGCACCCTCTTCCCCTTCCAGCCCAGAGAGCCTAAAGTTACATGTGTCTTGGCTCTTCTGTAACTACATAGCTTGGCCCTTGATCCTCATCTGCAAAGCTACATTAAAGTTCCCAGGAATCCTTAGCCAGGCACAGATTTGGGACAGAGGAAGAAATCAAGGGCTTCGGCACATACTCCAGATCATGTAAGGCAGTAGTGATTGCACAGCTGCACAGCTCCCTCCGCGCTCAGCATGGCTGCCTTGGCTTGTGCTAGGCTATTTTTAAATCACAGTATGCCATTTCCTCATGCTTTTCATTCTTTCATCTCGCTATTGCTTAGAAATGTTATTCTCATTTATTTAAATGGCTGAAATACCAAGCAGTCACGATTTCATTTCTGATCTATGTTGACTGCAGACTGCTGTTTCTCGGTTGTGCTTACCCACTTCCGCATGCAGAATTTACACTTCTCGTACGATATATATATAGTGCCCTCTGCACTGGTTCATCTGCTTCTTGGTTCCTTGAAACAGTGTCCAGGCAATGCCAAACTGTCCTGAGAATCCCACAGATGCTGTTTCACAACATTATTTGGCATACATTTCCCTCAGTATAATTTTTCATTACCGCTTCAAATCTGCACAGGGAAGACAGCAGTTATCCAGCTGGAGGTCCTACATCCATACACGTCTCTGACGTGGTTCATCAGTCTGTTTCTCTCCTCTGTGGAAAAGATCTAGAGGTTTTACTCAAAAAGTGGTCCATTTTGTGTCACACTGACTGATGGTGAAAATAAGAAACCCAGAAGTACCCCTCTGCAAGTAAAAGTCACTAAATATCTCTGAAATATGGTCTCCTCTGTGCAGCTACAGGTTTTTCTCCTAGGGATCTGTATTTGAATAGCTCATCTTGCAGTGATCTCTGGGAAATAATACAAGTACCACTGTACCGAAACGTTTACAAGCTGACAGACACAAGCTACCTCTAAGTGGGATGTAAATGGCCAGCAGAAAGAAGGATGTGTGCGCTAGTGCTTGGAAACAGCAAGGACCAGAGCCCTGAAACTCTTGCTACTGTTGCCGTTGCCACTGCTGGTTTCCAAAGCAGCGAGGGTTTGGGAAGCTTTCTCCGAAGCAATTCCTCCTACTCAGAAATCATCATTATTAACAATTCTCTCTCAGAGAATGAAACAGTTCTTACCTGAATTAGGTCATATGGGTCTCTGTTTTCAACAGGAGATTTTTCACATCAGCTTCTGGAAATGTGGCCAATCGTCTTTTTGCTTCTAGCAGCTGTTGAGCAGTCTGCATTGCCCAGCCCTCAGCTGGTGCAAGGCAGCCTAAGTCCTTCACAGTAAATGGGGCTGAACCACATTATGTCATGGAGGATGCCACACCATGGGACACTTCTTGCTCTGTAAATTACCCTGGAGCCACATGGCTCTAACTTTCAACTTTTCTCAACGTGGTACTCATCTGTCTAAGGCTTGTTTACATTTTTGTACATTTATTTACTGGCTCTGATATAATGGTACATACCATGCCTGAGTTTTTCTTGTGCTGCTGACCAACTGAAAATGCATCACGTTGTGATTTGGATTTGTGTCATCTACCAGTATTTTCAATTAATAAATGTGCTGTCATGGAGCATGTTGGCCCATGCACTGAAAGTGCAAAACTACCACAGCAGCTCTGACCACTGTCAGGAGCTCCCAAGCCAAGTCTGAGGTCAGGATTTTTTTCTAAAAAAAACCCCAAAAACCTGGAGAAAAAAAAAACAATTACTGTTCATGGCTCTGGGTGATCAATTCACCCATTCCTACTCCTTCAAAGACATTCACCTTACACGAGGCCTGTGCCACTGGAAGAGCACATGCTACAGGGAATACTGGCATGGTAATCATAAATCACTTCCCATTCCTGGGTGACTCAGGAATGGTTCATATTAAGTAGTAGTAGTCAATAGTTACAAAAGTTTTAGCATATTTTAACAAATTAGAGATCTGCTGAAAAGCCTGAGAAAGGAAAAAACCACTCTGTGCTTCCTGGCGACCAGTTCCTGGGTTGGCCCTATTAGTAAGAATTTCCAAGCCAATTAGATTTAAATTAGATTTAAGATGCCATCTTCATCTCTCATTGCTATGGGGTTTCTCCTAGACTGCCAAAGGAGGCAAAAAAGTAGCACATGATGGGAAAAAAACTGCCAAATTCTCACCTCCTTGACAACAACTATATGTGAAATAATTTGGCATTCATCTTAAGTCAAACCAGTCTGTGGGACTGGTGGAAGAATTTAACAATTTCAATACCTCAGACTCCCTTCTGACACACTCTCTACTGGCCCCTGTGCAGCTGCCAAATCTGCACGGTTCCTGGCTTGGATCTGACTAAGGACATCTTTTTCCAACTGGTAAATTACTTCAGATTGTGCAATGTTGTCAGGAGATTTTGAAATTTAAAGCTAAACCTGAAATTAAGCCTATCTTACTACATGCTTTCCCAGCTTGTGCTGTATCTTCAAAACAAGTTCCTTTAATTTAAGCTTATTTCATTTTTTATGGATCTTGGACTGGAAGAAATAATGAGATGGTTTATGGAAGCTGGCAGGGTAACAGAGAACAGGAATCCTACCTGTCATTTTACCCTTTTTTCGTGTGTGTATGAATTCAAGTACTTTCAGTACAAGTTCCCCTTAATCTTCTGGCTGCCATTTGAGAATGCAGAAGAAAGAACATCTTAGTTAATGTGCTGGTTAAATCACTCAATTTGCCCTTTGAATTAGAAAGATGTGCTGACTTCTCCATCTCAGCATTTTGAAGAGTCTTTTACAGCCCTGAGAGAAGTGCCTGAACAGATTTCTGCTTGTGACATTGGGTTTGTGCCCCCCGTGCTGGCTGCTTCTGCCCCCCTGCCCCAATGCTGTAACCAATGAAGGGCAACACAACCTCCTCTTGGAAATGGCTTTTAGACCTAAAGAGTCTAAAATAATGAGAGGTTCTTCTGCAATGTTTTCCCTCATTTCAGATCTTTAAAAAAAATATAATTATGCAAAAGTCTTGTTCATTTGAGAGTAGATGTTTTCACAGCACTTGCGCTTATCACCAAAAAAACCCCAAAGGAGTAGAAATAGCATGGCAAAGATTTTTTGTGTGCATTTCTTTGATCAGAAGTTCCCACAAACAATCTTTATTTCTTGTAGAAGGCTGAATGAAGAATAATCTAGCAGGACACTGCTGTAAACTAATATTCTCTCTCTCTCCAGGAGATTAAGAAACCTATGCGATCTCACCACTTTCTCATCTGGAATAATATCTAGAATAACTGCTAAGTAATTATTACTAGAGCTATTCCATGTAAAATTGCTGTTGATTGTCTCCCCGAGCTTGTGGAAAACATCACTTTTAAATGACCTTGTGTAAATAATAAAATACATCTGGCATTGCAAGGTAAATTTTATTCCTTTAACACTAACATTTTTAGGTTAAAAATTGCATGTGTGTTTGCAAAGCCTGGTGCTTTTTTCAGTGCTGTTTTAAGTTTATTAATTTCTTGCTCCTTAATGGTGACCAGCATCACTAGTTAAGGAAAAAAAAATAGTAGAAGCACTCCGATAGCTGGATGCACCGTCATAACTTAAATTCTGTCATTCTCATCTCCCTTCATTTTTCTTAAATAAAGAAATATGTCCTTGCACTAGTAACTTCTCACTGAATGTGGTACCACCACTACTATCAACCAGGTCAAACCCAACTGATGACTTTAAGCAGTTGCGCAGTATTGTTTAGAACTATCCTTTTTTTTTTTTTTTTTTCCTTCTCAGCTCTTACAAAAAAGGATTTAGCCACTTTGTAGAAGGATCTAATGGTTTTGGGTACTCCGAGTCAGAAACCTCACAGATATTTTCCACTGTCAGGAAGCACAGAGCTCCCTGGGAAACAGGCTCCCTGCAGGATTCCCAGCTTGGGCACAAAACAAAACGAAAACTTCAGCAAGGGAACCAGCTCCCAGGCAGCAAAAGCCGACATCCTGGTGGGCTGATTGTACCTTGCAAGAAGAGCACACATGACTTAGGATCACTTTCCTTCAATATCCTCATTCAGCCCTGCGTGTCTTTTGTGAGCTCTCACAATTCACTGAACTTTCCTAGGGGCCTCTTTGTTACTGCCATTCATCTCTCTCTTTTGTCTTCTCTGACAAATGCTTCTGCTGTACTTCACCAGCCTCCTTTGTGTACAACGTGGATTTCAGTGGAAATCCTGTCTCTGAAGATCTGGCTGGTTCACTGCCCTCTTCTCCATTCTCCTACTCTCCAAGCCCACGCTGCCAGCTTGCTCAGTCTCTGAACTTTCACCTATGTTTTTGCGAAGTTAATGGTTTCCCTATAGATTCAATAGATGGGCATTTCTTCCTTGCCACGTTCCTTTTCCTTCTAGAGTTTCAGAAATGCACATAATTTTAAGCTATTCTCCAATTACAGCTAAATTATTCCCTAAGGCAATTAAGGTGAAACATTACTTCGAAAGACATTGCTAGTGTTTCGAATTAACAGCAGCATTTGATACAGTTGTTAGTACTTTTCCATTAACAGTGCTAACCTCCCCATCCTCCCTGCAAACCCATAAAATTGATCTGATTCCCATGGAGCTGATGGGAAAAGTCCAGGTGCAGTTTCTCCCAGTGAAGCTGAAACGAAACATTTGCAAGGACGAGTTGATTCTCAGAACTCCCTGCTTCATTTATTGATCTCTTTCATTCAGTGCACTACAACTCAAAAAGCTCTTCCTCCCCCTTTTAATCCCCTTTAATCAGTGGTAGATCATGTTTCAGCAGGGCTTTAATGGATTCTTGAGGATAGTTATGGAGCACTTTACCCTTATGACTTGGCGGCTGTGTAATCAGTCTACTGGCTTAAAATTCATCTGATTTCCTGGAATTCTTCTGAAGAGAACTGAAAGGAGTCCGACAGTGACAGAATTACACCGCAGCAGGGAAATCTGCTCATACGCGTGGTATGTGCTACTGGTTACTCATTCCTCTCTCTGCACGCCTACCAGTGAACAGTTCAGTATATGTGGCGAGAGAACAGCAATGCTCGTCCACGGGATTTCAAAAAGGCCTGATTATACATGTGTGCACAACACATTTCCAAGGTTAAAAAGAATGTAGTTACACTGTCCAATGCAACACTTCCTTTGGCATTATTTATACAGCCTTGAGCTCTCATTCCCTATTGATGGAGGATAAGGAGGAAGCTTTGGGCAACCTAATTCTCTAAGGTAAAATCAAGGCCCATACAATCTGTTGTTGCTTGAGCAATGCTGGCATCAAGCTGAGCCTTAGCTGAATGACAATGCCATCTTTGCTCAACTACTTCATACTTTTTGAGGATAACTTCATGCATGGAACTTCATGCGTGGTTCTTGCATGATTATTGCTTGCCCTTTTTATTATTATTTTTAGAAAGATTTTAAAGCAAATGAACATTAACATATTGCTCAATTGTAAATGTTTCTGAATTAATTTATTTGAGATAAATGAAGGTATAAGGATATGTAGAATTAATCTCCATTGATCTACTCTGAACATGGAAGTGCAGAAGGATACCTTAAAATGTCCAAGCTGGCCATTTAAGTACAGTGGCAGCTACGATGCCTGGAATACTGGGCTCAAGAAAACATCTGAGTTCAGAAACAGCTCAGCCTCATAGCATTTCCCTGATAAAATTTGAAAAAAGCAACACTCTCTGGGCTTTGTATTTATAGATAAAACTCTTAGAAGTATTGTAAGCGTTCGTTATGCGGTGAGCAGGTATCCTAAATAAATGATTAGGCACAACAGGAGAGCTAGTGCAAGGATGGCTCTGGTTTGCATGCTGAAGGGAACACGGTGTTACCCTGAGCCTCTGGCCGGCACAGCACAGATACGCTGGTACCTGCTGCACCTGACGTGTCTCACAGAGCGGTTACGGTTCCTGCCACAATCCTTCATTAACAGTAAGCGATGTGGCAGGCAAGCAGGACCGTCTGAAACAGAACTTAATAAAACATGTTGAGAGCATGTTTCGAGCGAAGGCTACACTTTCTGGTAATTTTGTGGCCAAGTTTGTATACCTGAGTCAACAGCTCTAACCAGCCCAAATCTTTCAAAATACTTGATCTTTTTCTCTAGGTCTTTTCTGCGTATTACAATAGATCTCCCTGTGGCTGACAGCATTTTGGCACAGTTGTGAAGCACATCGCTACCATGTTTACAAGGCAGAAACAACCCAACCTACAGCTCTTCCATGTAAAGCGCCTTTTGTTCTCCCCAGAAGTCCATGATGTGACCTCATAGCTCAGTTCACAAGCTGTGAACAAAGGTCCATAAGAATTTACACAAACAAAGTCATGGAGCAAAGAACCCATAATAAACTGGGAAAATGAAAAGAGTGTATTGTCTCTCAAGAAATATGGCAATTGTCACGTGTACTACAGCCAAGGCCACTCTGAGAGAAACCATTGTCGGCAGATGTGCTTGTGATTTATTCTGCAGGAATTAATCTCCATATCACAAATATTTTCACTACCAGTAAACATCAAGGAAAATGGAAAACCAGCTACGGACAGTAAAATAACTGCTGTGCTTGGCTGCAGAACCTGCCACTGCCTCAGCAACTTGCAGACCCTGCACTCCAGGACAAATAAGTCCTGCTGCTTTTCTTTGGGCTTACTGAGTGCAGGTAACAAGCACACAAAAGGTATGAGAGCTAATGCCAGTTTGCTGTTCAATTTGGAGCCTGTTGTCTGTCCTGTCTGCACTAACAGCTCTCAGCCATGAAGCGCCTGGTGAAGGACATACAATTCTATTGCAAATTGTTCTAAAAGCAACTGCTAGAGACGGAAATACAAATAAAACCATGAGATTGAGTACTAAACTTTCTTTCAAAAGCTATATGATCTCTAAAAGAAGTCATGCTTATGTTTAAAACTAGAATTGAATTGGTAATACTTCCAGATATCTTTGCTTTATTTTTTCCAAATATCCAGATAATAGCTGACCCTGGTTTAAGCAGGAGAGAGACCTCCTGAAGTCCCCTCCAGCTTGAACCCTCCTGTCATCCTATAACTAAGAATTACTTGAGAATGGAGAGTTCTTAAATCCACCTTATTTAGTTTGAGTAAGCCTTATGTCTACTTTAAAAGCATCCGGGTCTATCTGTCCTGCTTCTAAGTGCACGAATGAATGCTCAGAAGTAGGCTGCACCAATAACAGCTGCTGAAATAAAGAGGCAATGAAAGAGGTAGCACTATTTCTTTTGCTGCATTTGAAGCTGCTAGAGAAGATGAACCTAAACATGCAGATATTTCGGCTTCTTCCACAGAAGGTCCACATGCCTTCCTGGTGGCAAAACAAAATCCCTCTCCTCACCACTTTCCCCTTTCATTCCTGAGCCTTTACGTAAGCCTTGCAAATTGCACTGCTTGCACCACATGACGGCTTCCTGCAGGCCTAGAACCATGTGCAAGCTGCGATTCTCACTCCTGAAGAGAGAGAAAAGCAGAAGAGGAAAAATCAAAACAAGAAAGAAGCAGCAGCCCATCTTCATGAGATATTGCCTGTGTTTCTGAATCTGATGCCTAGCTTTTAGATTAGAGACTGACACAAGTTTCAAAGTTAGAAAACATCATGAGATTTTATCTACTGATTCAAGAACAGCCCCTGGCTCCTCGCTAAAGCTTTTACTGTCTCATTCAGAATCATTCTACTACCAACATAAAGAAATATGGGGCTTCGAGCAATCTGATCTCATTGAAGATGTCCCTGCTCATTGCAGGGGGGTTGGACTAGGTGACTTTTACAGGTCCTTTCCAACCCAGACTGTTCTATGAAATATATTTCTGCCAAAGCCCTGAGCTCCACATGATATTAAAAGAAAAACATACCCCCTGAAAGATCACCAACCTCTTGGTTACAAAACAGCAGATTTAATAGGACTCTCTATTCTAATTCAGAGAACCCAAAGGAGCCCAGCAAGCTGACCTTCAGCTCTACATGGTTGCACTTGTGAGCTGGGGCTCTTCACCTTCCCAGGCACCCTGTCAGACTCTCCCAGACAGGGTACCCAAATCAATGGGGCTGCAGTTCACCACCTGAGCGTCTGGCCCACGTTGGTTCAACTCTATCAACTAGTTGGATCTGGTTAATATTAGAGACTAATAAAATTCATCTGTTTTGGAAATAAAGGTGAGCCAACAGTTAAATCTGCCATCAGTAAAATAATAAAAAAAAGGTTAGAGGAAGCCTGAGAATGATTAATGCTGGGCCCAAACTAACCAGAAAACAAATACTCCTCAAAGCTACCATCAAGAAGAAGAGATTGAAGCCAACATTTTGATGCATGGTAATGTAGAAATAACTGACTGAGAAACGTAACGCTGGAATCAATTTTATCCAATAGCGCAAACAATAAAAATCACAAGCCAAAGTCTACCCTGGATGTACACATGGGACTCCCATTGATTTCAGTCCTAGCCACACACATGCATCTGAGGGTGGATTTTGGAACCCCGGGTCTTTAATCCACTACCTCTACTAAGCTCAGTTATTACGTGCACTAAAGATGAGGGTTGCATAGCTGTAACTGAGAACAGAATTTGGCCCATTTATTTTAAGTGCTATGTCTGAAGTGGGTTTTCTCCTACTAAAGAAACCTAACTTTTTAGGGTTATGAAAAGTCATAAGTGGCATATCGTAAAAAACTTCCAGTCTCCAATATAAAATATACCCTGGAAAACTACTTAAATGAACAGAATCCATCTTCCAGAGTCAGGAAATGATTCACTGTAGAAAGAGAATGAGGAAAGGCTCTTTCGGTTTCTTTGACTCTGCATTAGACTGATGTCTTTGCTAGTTTTCTGACTTTCAAGTCCTTTAGTACCCTTCTATCTAACTTGTACTGTCTCTGAAAACATCTGACCCTTTGCTCAAACATAATATTACTGCATCTGTTTCTCCCCTCTTTGCTTTGGCTAGCAACACTAGGAAGACAGATAAATAACCAATGATGTCAGAAACATACATCATAAATCATTGGGAAATTGAGGTAATTTGAATAGTCTTGCTGAGTTCTGATACGCATTAACTACACGTGCAGCTTTAGGAAAGGCTGCTTGCAATTGCAAGTCATTAACCTGAGGTGCATCCCACATCCCACAGTGTGCTCTGCAGAGCCTGACCCCACGCTGCTGACCTTAGGGGAGTGTTTTCCAGAGTTCATGGCTCACATACTGAATGCTTCAATCCACCTGGAAAATCAAGCAGATTATGTTTTTCTTAAAAATTCTATGCCAGTGTTCGGAAAACATAAATTATCACAAAAATTGTTAGCAAAACAAACAGAGGATTTCCAGGGGACCACAGAAATGTAGGTTTTAGCACAAGTTCTGCATTTGCTTAGGGTCATTGGGAAATTCTAGCCTTTATGGGCTGAACTTTCCAAAGGCATAAGGAGCAGCTAGGACATGAATTGCAATTGAAAGCTAATGGAAATGAGGTGTCAAACCTCCAGTTCTGCTCTCAAGAATTTTCCTGTGGATTTAGCAATACTATTGCTATTGATTTCAAGGAGAGCCAAATCTCTGGCTGTCAGGGCCCTGAAGGCACTGTCTTCAGGGTTCAGCTGCCAGGGTCAGCGTCAGTAGGGGGTCATGGTTCCAACCTGTGGTGGCCATGGAGGGCTCTCAGCGGTGCTAGGAGGAGGCCACTTTCAGCCTTTGATCCTGCTAGAGCTATCACCATGCAACTCTGTAGGAGT
This sequence comes from Grus americana, assembly GCF_028858705.1. Classification (NCBI taxonomy): domain Eukaryota; kingdom Metazoa; phylum Chordata; class Aves; order Gruiformes; family Gruidae; genus Grus; species Grus americana. The sequence continues at coordinate 61,606,638 of NC_072852.1, forward strand.
GTCCCAGAGGGATATACCACCATAACCTTTAAAAGGTCTAAAGACAGGCCATGTGGAGGCTCCCTGAAGCAAAGCACCCGACCTCTGAGAACATCTAGCCAGATCACAGCTGAGCCCCATCTTTGCGTCCTACATCTTGGCCATAAGCCTGCTTGTGGACTTCAAGAAAATCCCACTGGGGATGTGGGAAGCTTTGCATTTGTTTCAGCACAGTGGCATTTTAAAAAGGGACCAATTTACTGTTCTGAGTAGGTTTGAGTTATGTGCAGAGAAAGAACAACTCCAGTGCAATAAGATACCATCCACCAAGCAAGACAAGATCAATTCCCACCAGCAGCCTGGGAGAAGGCTTTTCCCAACAAACAGCTTACCTGCCATGGGCATGTGCTCCACCTTTCTTCTGGATTCAGACACACAAATTGTACCCCGAAAATCATGAGTATATACCTATATTTGATCAAAGGTAGTTGCTTGCTTCAAAGCATTGGGTGTCTAACTGAGAATGAGGTCTGACTGTTGAAGCTGTACCTAATAGTCTTGGGAAGCACTGATAGATGTGTTGAAGGAAATTCATGACAAATCCATTAGCACATCCTGGAGTTGTTACTCATTACAGTATTTCTCTGTCTTCTTTAAAGAGTAAGGGGAAACTGATTTGCAAAGTGGACTGTAATGAGCATCTGTTTATGAAAGAAGAAAACACACATTTATATGTGACAGTTCAGCTCTTGGGCTGGAAATATTAAAAGTTACAAATAGTATGACCTTTGATCAAATGATCAATGCTCATAAAAAATAGGATCTGTACATATTGCTCTTTCTGTCTCAATGTCCTGAACTGAGCTACAAGTGGAGTGTCAGCTTAGACAACTACATTAAACTTTTGGGGTTTAAACTCCAGGAAGTCAAAAGACAAGAACTGTAAAACAAAGTTAAACATAACTCTTTCACTCATTTCGTCTACACATCCATGCCCACACAGAGGCACTTAGGTTCACAGTGGACTCCCTTGGCACTGATGAAACCTGAAGCAAACCCGAATGAGGGAATGGTCTCTTCTTACAAACCAAATCTTTCCATCATTTGGTCCTGTTTGTGCCCCCAACCAAGCCTGCAGAAAACACACAGAGCGCACCACTTCCTTTGCTGAAGGCACGTGCAAATGTTTCTGATAAATTTGTCTCATGCTGCCCCGTGTAATGGATGGTTCAAGTGCCTTGGTGAGGCTTCTGAAAGGACTGACTGTCATCGGTTGATACCCTAGGCCTGTGTGCAGACACAGTTGCCACAAAAGAGGCAAAAAGCTAAAATAAACACCACAATATCTGATGAAAGATGGCCGTCTCTTATCGGAGCCATTAAAATTCCAGGCTTGAAGGGAGAGTGGGCCAGATTGTCCCCTGGAATTTGCAGTTGTCATTCAGAGGAGTGTGGTATTCAATAAAATGGTAAATAGTCTGGGTAGTGCCAAATACATTTTTTATTACAGTGCTGTATGGCTGCCTATTCTCTGACTGATGCTGTATGACAACATTTTGCTGATAAGAGCACTTGTGAGTGCTGACTTAGCTTGGTCGGGTGGGTTTGCTTCTGCTTCCTGGGAGAACGGTTTTGGATGGAAAACCAGACTTGCCTTGTTTGAATTACCTGAGTAAACGCAGCCTTGTAAACAGACTTGCATGAGGCCTTCTGCGGAAGGTGAATATCACTCTTGTAAATCACAAAAAGCTGCAGGATATATATTCCTGGCTCTGATATAAGCCAACAGAAAAGAGGAAATTCACAGCTGGAACTTTAAATCTCTGCTGTTGTCATTTTGCTCTGTACAAAAATTCATTGTAAAAATGAGAAATCAACCTCTCTAATTACGTGAGTAGATTGCAGCGAGACAAGCAAGAGGGGAAGCTGGGCATCCAGCATTTTATTTCTTTGACATTGGAAAATTTTTCTTCAGAAATGATCAAGCTAAACTTGACTCAGTCATATCAATCAAAGGAAAAACTTGGTCCTTACTTTGATTTTTACTTTGCAGACACTGGCTAACATAATTTTTTTCAGTAGGACCTTCAACACTACTACTACACACATGTGGAAAGCCTCTATTCTTTGGATACTTTTGGATAGATGCCCTATTTTCAGTTCACTCCTGGAAAGGTGTTAAAAAAATTTCAAATTTCATTCCACTGTTACTCGGTAGTTCTCCAGCCTTAACATCAGGGTCAGCATTAGGTAGCACCAACACTGAACCTTCATACAGTTTCTGTTTACTGGAGAGACAGAAGAAACATTACATAATATGTCACATGTTAAGAAGGAGATGTCCACAGACATAACAGATACGATGAATGCTCTTTGTAAATGCACTGGGTTAAACAGAAAACCTATTTTGGCGTGTGTGCACAGGGTAACAGTTTTTAGAATGGTAATTAAGGTCCCAAATAACACTAACTGCAATACACGTTACTTGCAGTGGAAGAAGGAAAGGCTTTCCTGCATAAACTCCTTGCTTCGTAAGACACTAGAGGAAAACAGAAGACAGGTTTGGCCTAGGCTGAGGACAGTATGCCCCTACTGTACAGACACTACTCGTACATAGGTGATGTCACCACTTCCAAATCTGATTTGAATTGTTCTAGATGAATGATGACCATAATCACTACGAGCTAGCAGCTAATTCAAACCAGTGGAATATGCATTTAGAGAGAGGCAAGACAATTACATAGTACAAAGATTCTTGCAGGGCGTAACAGAGTTTATGAGCAGCTGGTAGATAATAGCTTTTTAAAATAAACACTGTCTAAATGCACAATCCAGATTGCACACAACTCTCTGAATCTCAGTGGCTGCTGTTTTATTTTCCCTGCCAGTTGCAGTCAGAGACTCAGAAAGATGGCAATGAATTGACTGCTGGTTGCAATTAGAGAGGCCCAGTACGATGGCATCTCCATTAGTAGGTGACCTCTTTAGCTACGAGGTTTGCTTTAAACATCTTAGCAGAAAGTGTGACACCTCCCAGAACATTATCAGGACTCAGAAAGGTGGGAGGGAGGAGTCCAGGGGGATTTTTCTATATAAATAACTTTTCAAGTCAAAGCATGCTTCATCTAAGGGGTTGTGATTATGGGCTGCGGTGTGATCCTTGCTCTTAGAATTTGCCATATTACTACTTTACGTTACCTACTATAGGCTAGTTCAGACTCACAAGACACTTCTGGCCAACCTTTTGCAGGTTTACTTTGGCTGAATTTCAAAATTATTGCTGTTTTATTGAATATGTGTCATTTCACTGCTGAGATGTTTGCGTATTTTAAGATAGCATCTGTAGATCTCTCCTTTGCTGGACTGTGCCACCGTTGTGCTAGGAGATGCCTCTGAAGCCGTGGCTACCCATTGACTGTGGACAGCCACTCTCCTTCCAGGGTTCAGACAGTCAGTTCTGTACAGAAAAACTCCCTAGACACAGTATGATGTTATCAACAACCACAGAAGCATGCTTAGGTGTGAGGAGAAGTAATGGGAATTCAACAAATGCACTCATTGACTAGGAGGACCTTGTCCTGATCAATACCTGGCAGCAACATGCAAATAATGCGTCATATTCTCACTTGCTACAAGCACTCTAAGTTCAGCCTGATCAAACCAGCAGGACTTTGGGGATTTTTTCCAACTGGGAAGTACTGCCGTTCTCTCATAAACCCTGTGAATAACCTTTGCTTTGATATCTCCCCTCTGGACATCGTTCATCTGAGTCAAAAGAATCTATCAGAAGCACAGATGAATGGCCAGCTGGACAGGTAGACTTCTTACACTTATTTGGATGGATGAGCATTAAGTACATGAAACTCAGCCTCTTCTATAGGTGTCAACATCAGCTCTTAACACAAAAGAGCTGAGCCCCATGGCAAGACCAAGTTCTACCCTCAGACAGGACCTTGCTTTTTGTGCTACGGAGAAGAGGCTTCCCCAAGGTGATGGGTGCCCACTCTGAGATCTATTGCCTCTCCCAAGAGGCAGAGGCAACAGGAACTACAAGTAAGAACTAGAGGGAAAAGGAGAAAACAAAAGCTTTTTTTTAGAAAATATGCCACAGTAAAATAAAGGCAATCCCACACCATTCCAGCTGTAGAAAATTTAGGCCCTTAAGTTTTTTTCCAAGTAAGGATATTAATAGCATTTTTGATTCAATTCTTTTTATGTAGAGCAATATAGAGACTCTGCTCTCATAAACACAGTAGGATGCAAACAACCGGAGGCAACTTCCCTTCTCACAGCAGCAGATCTTTCCCAGCCAGCTCTCCGGACTCTCGGGCTTCTCCCAGGACAGGCGTCCACACAGCCTGGCTCCCCTTCGCTGCCCCTTTCCCACATACTGTCTCCCTCCTTCCCCACCTGAATTGTCTCTCATCCACCCATATTCCTTTCCCAAAATAATACCTAGACAAAGCCTGGCTTCCCACAATATTAAAATTCCTGAGCTGCCTTTGTTTTGGGTGGAAACATGTGCTTAGCAGTCTATTGCAGTATCTTAAATGAAGGACAGTTTTCTGCAAGACATAATCCAGCTTACAGTACACCAGTGTGCTGAGATGCTACATTCAGGCCTTTGCCCTGAGCTCTCTTTTTAAACATCAGCTATCATATGTTTACACAATACTAGAGCTAAGTGTCCTTATCACAGTATTAATTCCAGTGAAGTCTACCAAAGTCTGCTGTCTTGTTTCTTTGAATTTGACATCCAACACAGACAACGGTTGTATTTGCAAAAATACTGTTAGGGTCCTGCACCTGTGATAAATAAAGAAAAAAGCAGAAGTGCTGCATGAGAAAGAGCAAATGGAAAATGCCTGTGAATCGGTGCTGCAAACATCCTCTGCCACATGGCAAATTATTTTCTCTTCGCAACCTCCTCTCAGTCAACAAAATGGCCCAGCATAGAGCCAGGACAAAATCCTGTGCACCTCAGGGCAGAATATAAGCATAAAACTTCACCTTCTCTGCTTTTGTTTGATGTTTATTGAGCACAAGACCATGAGGCAGTGGTCCTGTGCACCTCTGAAAGGTAAATGTGAATCACATTGAGTTACAGCAGTTCCCACCTATGCCTGAACACTGGTAAGAGAGTAAGGTTTCATAGCTTAAGTGCTTGCTGCTCTGGCTTTGCAGCTGATGAGATCTGCGGTGGCAGTGGAATTGAGCCCTGTTACTCTTATGCATTTTCTCCTGCCCTGTACAGGCCACCCACAGATGTCCCGCAAAGGCAAGCCACATAGCTTCTAAAAAAAAGCAGGAGGAGATGAAAGAGGTAATATTAAAGCAGGCTGCAAAGTGCACCGGTAAAGTTCCTTATCATACAAGTAGGAGTGTGGTGGGTCATTTACTTGGCGCCTGTGACTGCAATGCCCCTGGGGAATCCCGCTAAATGTTATCATCCTGCAGCAGGGTTTCTCCTCAGAGCCCCATAAAAGAGGCCAGGAAGTTATTTGCATTCCAGGGCTAGCAGCTGTTAGGGTACAACACAGGACTGATGCCCTGGCTAGCAGATATTGGGAATGGGACATTAGCAGAGATCCGGATCCTGCCTGTCAGATCTTCACAGATGATGACTTTTATCCATTAGAGGACAGAAAAAGCAGTATAGGGATACAACTTAGGCTGAAAGACTGAAGCCAAAAATATTCTTGTCACTTGATCAGTGTCAGTGCCAAAGGACATGGCTAGACAAGCTTACTTGTTCAGTTTTTGGAGTGGTCTGCCATGAAGCCCAACCCACCCCCTACAGATGCATGGATCTGAGGCATTCAGTTACAAGACACTTCTTCATGTTGGGTCAGCCAGCATGGTCCTAATGCATAGCTCCTTTCAAGAAGCAGTAGCATCCAGAGGCAACCTGTGAGAGCAGCCTCAGGAGTCTGGGAGGAGTCGTATTTTTTCTGTAACATATTTGAAATACTATATTTCTCTGAAAAGAGGTTGGAAAATGCAGCCAAGAAGCAGAAGGAAAGGATGAGGATCATTTTTTCTTTAAGACATCTGTATCTGTCAAGCTTGGCTGAACGTGAAAACTTTGGAGAGGTAGGACTTTTAAAGTAACAATGAGAGCCATTATAGTCTTTTAATACCAATATTTTTAATACCTCAGCTTGGGTATAAAGTGTAAGAGAAATGACAGAACAGCTACAACAGACTGGCTTGGTCTCAGCACACTTCAAAGAGCATGAAAACATCTTGGATCTACACATACTTCTCTCTAATTCACTTGAGTAATGGAGTTCAGCCCCACTCTGCTAAAATATTACTTCAGTGCTCAAGTGCAGAATCTGTATTACATTTTGGAGCTATAAAAAGTAGCTAGGATTCAAGTTTTGAGAAAGCACCTCCTTATAAGCACAAGCAAAGGGGCAGAAGTGATTTTTATCAAGCTAAAGGGTGGGGATGTAAATCTGTGGTGAAAAGGAAAATGGAGAAAAAAAAATTGTCTGAAAATGGGTCTCATTCCAACATAACCAATTCCATCCTGACCCAGCATCAGCAAATGGCTTAATGAACCACAGCTGAAGTGAGAAGCAGAATTGTTCAGGTTTAAGGACATGCTGTCTCTGCTCTGTGAGGCGCAGGGAATTCGCATCAGGGAATTTCAAAGGAAAACCATTCCCTCAGATAGCCTGTTCCAGCCCAGCGCAATTTATGCTGATGCGACTAAGTTATGAGTAGATAACAAAATGTTGGTTGATGTTGCACATATAATAAGTTACAGGGCTCTGCTCCTACCTTTACAGGATATAGCTGCATATAGATCTATGCATCTTTCAAAAAAAATCTATAAATACGTAGAAGCATCAGACTTCATTTCATTTAGCCCACTCTTCTATGAGTAAGAAATCAAGCAAAGGAGGCAGGAGACCTGTATGGATGAGCAAGGAGCTCCTGGAAAAACTCAAAGGGAAGAAGGAAGTTTACAGTGTGTGGAAAAAGGGACGGAATATAGGAATGTAGTCAGAGTATGCAGGGATGCAACAAGGAAGGCTAAGGCCCACTTGGAATTAAATCTGACAAGGGCTGTCAAGGACAACAAGAGGGGCTTTTTCAAGTACATCAGCAGCAAAAGGAAGACTAGGGAAATGTGGGCCTGCTGCTGAATGAGGTGGGTGCCCTGGTGATGGAGGATACAGAGAAGGTGGAGTTACTGAATGCCTCCTTTGCTTCAGTCTTCACTGCTAAGGCTGGGCCTCAGGCATCACAGACCCTGGAGGTAGGAGAGGAAGTCTGGAGAAAGGAAGACTTTCCCTTGGTTGAGGTGGATCGGGTTAGAGATCATTTAGGCAAACTCGACACCCACAGATCCATGAGCCCTGGTGGGATGCACCCCGAGTGCTGAGGGAGCTGGCAGACGTTATTGCTAAGCCACTCTCCATCACCTTTGAAAGGTCATGGAGAACAGGAGAGGTGCCTGAGGACTGGAGGAAAGCCATTGTCACTCCAGTCTTCAAAAAGGGTAAGAAGGCGGACCCAGGAAACTACAGGCCAGTGACCCTCACCTCTCTCCTGACTCTGCTTTGACAAAGCAGCAGCCTCAGAATCCAGGCCTTTTTGCAGCATGGTACCTCTCAGGCAGGTGGTGTGGATGTGAGACAGAAAGCTCTTGTTCACCCCGGACTCCTTTGGCCTCCCAGCCTCTTGCAGCTTGAGCAAAGGGAGGAAAACACAGCCACTGCTGGAACAAAATGTCCCTGTAAAAACAACAGATCTTCCTAACTTTAAGCATTTGCTAATTAAGACTATGCCTAGGAAACAAGACCTGTTCTTTCTAATCTCCATAGAAACGCTCAGTCATGCTTCCTTCCTAACCCATGCACGGATCACTGCAAGCATGTCAGCATGGACCAGCAAGACTGACTGGCCGGTTCAGCCTTTTTATCCAGCACAATGTTTGTCTGAAGTATGCAGAGACAATTAAGAAAAAAAAAAAAAAGTGTTTGTTCTCTTATTTATAGGCACAATTAACAGAAATTCAAGTGATCATTCTACTTTTCCTGTTTATCATGCATTACAATGGGAAACCTGGGATGCTGAGAGCTGTCTGCAAATTCCTGGAAATCCACAGATGTTTTCATGTATTCCATAATATTTGTCTAAAACTAGGACTAAAAGTTACAACCATGAAAATGGTCTTCATAGCAGGTGTTGGTCTTTTTTTGTTAGAAAACTGGGTTATTCGATTATTCATCAGATTGCGATTTTGCCTCAGAGACTCTAGTTAGAAGCTAACTTGAAATCTTAAATGACAGCTGAGGTCTTGCTTGCATTTTGATGGCTGGAAATCTGATGACAGTCTAAAACAACTGTAAAGGCCACTCCAATCTCTTCTTGTAGCACAATCTAGGATTGCTCGGGATTGCTCTGGATTACCCAGGAGGTCCTCACCTCTTGTCCTTGCAGCTGCTTGACAGTGCGTCGGCTGCTTGCAGGCAGACTGCTGGCAATCTGTTTGGATGCACGTGGCAGGATAGGGAGCTGCTGGGTTTGCTCACTCCTGTGACTGAACATCCTATGGAGAATGCCTTCTTGCAGTGCATGGGCCCCATGGGGAGGCCTGCTGTTAGGACACACAGCTAATGTGGCCTTGGGGAGGCCTTCAGGTCTTACCAGGAGGTGCTCTCCTCACAGTCAAGGGCATACCATGGTGTTCAGGGCAGTCAGTAATGCTGGCACTGTGCTTTGGAGCTCCCTGGCTTACCTGCGCCGTGAACGGTGAGGTCCTACATCTTTACCTACACCAGCAGTGACTCCTGCATGTAACTGTAGAAGCCATGGTGTGATCACCAGTAGTGATAAAGATGTCTGCTGCCAGGCAAGGCAGCTCATTTGCCTTAAGCTTTAATGCAGAGGAGCTCAGCATACACCAGCAATTGTTGTTCTGTGGACAGTGTGTACTGGATTTGTCTTCCTTCAATGCATGTTCTCAGAAAAGACTTTGTGTGCCCTCGTTCTGAGTTCACAAGGGGAACAGCTTTTTCGTTGTCCTGTCTCACAGTAGCAGTTTGCTTAGCATCTGGGAGAAATCCTAAAGAAAAAAGAAAAAAATCCATTCCAGGAAGCAAGGCTTGTGTAATGAGTATGGGTTCCATATCTGCTCCCTGACTAGCATTTCAAATCCATCTTAATAACAAAGCAACTGAAGTCTACTTGCATTTTATAAAAACAAAATGTGAAATCCTAGCCTAATGCTTTGAAATCAAATCTAACAGCTCACAAATTCCATGTGTCATGCTAATCTGAAGGCTCTGACTACCATAAACATTTCTGAATCCACAATTGCATTTAATGCTGCCTCTGCCACACTTCAGTGGAAGGAGAGAGAGAGAGAGGAAAAGCTCTCTCTGGAGCACTGAAAGTAATCAGCCTTAGAATAATCAGCCTTATATAATCAATCTTAATTGTAAAGATGTTTTTAAAAGAAAAAAGGATAGAGTAGAAGTTTGTGACATCAACAACAGGATTATCTGGACATTGTATTTTTAAATTCTATTGTCTAGTTAAATTAGCCAATTCCTTCCATCTTTCCAATGACAGATTCAGCCAATTAACATAAGCAATAAACTTTATGATGTGTAGATTAGGATTTCAAAATCGATTAAACAATGTTTAGGAGGTAAATTCAATTAGGCTACATTGCAATCCTGATGGTATTTGTAATTAACTTGGAGTGTCAACCTGAAAGATGGAAGGCCAGATGTTCAGCAAAGCACAGGTGACAGTAAGATAATTAAGTTATATCACATGATGCTGGTTCCAGTTTGGGCTTAATCTGGAATCCTAGCCTTATGCTAGAATCACTTTAATTATGCATTGCAAAAGGAGAACGTGTCTCTCGCTGGCTGTAGGTAAATCATGATATGCACCCTTAAGCCCTGTATCAACAAAATTCATATACAGCAGAGATCAAGAGCATAGGTGCTGAGTCAGACCAGAAGCCTATGTTGTCCATCCTCTGTGGTGCCGCTGGGAGCACTTGGTAGCAGATGCTTGGGGACATCCATGGAAGCTGGTTTCAGTGGGACTTAAAATTAAGGACAGGCTTATTTATGTAGGAGCCTAGATGCCAAGGACTTGAAGGGCCAGGGTGCATGGGCAGAGACAAATGCAAACAGTGAGACTTCTGCTGCTTTGCCCTTTGCTATTTCCCCCGGGGAATTAAAATTAATCTTCATTAATAAGATAATGATCTTAGATTAAAATACTATGAAGCTGTAGAACTGGGTATTTCCACATTCAGTGGCCTGTGGAGGTCATTACCACAAGGTCCTTGAATGCCTTAAAACCTATGAGCAACTCTGAGGAGTCTACAAAACTTTATGTACATGGATAAGGCCCCAAACAACATGAAAAGATGGTCACCTATTTTCACATACAATAGAGAAGCTGTGGCAAACTGTCATTTGTTAATGGATGCCAACCTAGTTGCTTGGCTGTGAATGATAAAGATTGTTGTGTGGTTGCACCTGATTATTTTTTAGGAGGCAATCAGCATTTTTTCCATTCTCCCACAGAAGCTGTTGAGATCTGCAGCTTAAGCACCAAAGAGATGAGAAGCCGAGAAAAGGGCAGGAAAGGACAGAAAGTTATGTATAGCACATCTGAAAAAAAAATTTAGTATTTTTCACTTGCTTATAATAATATATCTGCTTACAAACTAGAATTCATCTTGTCCAGCTTCGTATATCTAAGAATTATCTAAGTTTCTCTTATAAGCAGTAGAGAAAAATAAGCACCCCCAGAGGGCAATATATCCCAGCTATCTTCAGTGGTCGAGCTCAAATGGGGTGACTCACCCTCCGGAGATGGCTATTTCTTTCTATAGAGAGATTTTAAAGGACAAACTTAGATTGGGGTGACCAGATTTTGGTTAGTGAGACAAACTCCACCCAAAGAGACCAAAAATGTGAGGGTTTTTCCTAAATAACCAGTCAGTGATTAAAGTGAGCAGGAAACTTAGAGGACAACAGAGCCCAGCTGTAAGAGTTATAGCTCCTTTACATTTATCTTCCCATTCATTTGCTTGTTTGCAGCATTTAACTGCTATGTGCTAAGATGCAGCCCTGATCCTTACTCTGTGTCAGCTAAGCAAGCTTTTGAGGTGAATGGGAATTTTTCGGAATAAGGATAAAGATAATACTAGGAATGCACATCTGGATTTCTTCCTGTGAGAAAAATAGGAACGAACAATCTTACTTATCCTTTGCTACAACAGATGAATGTCATCACCCACTAAAACCTACCTACAACAGGACAAGTAAAAAGAATTCGCAGTCTTTGAGCCAAGCTTGGACAACTCTGTTCCTGGAAGTAATAGTGGCTTCTTTTAAGATTAATGGTGCATTCTGCACCCTTCAGCTTAACACGGGAAATGGGAAAAAGGTTTTTGGAAAACAGCATCAGCCTTGGGCAATACGTGTATTTGGAAGGCTCTGTAACATGTGCCTTTGCTGAGACCTTGCTTTCTTCTTATCCTATTTACTCAAAGCAGCTTGATACTTTATTCTTCTTTTTATCCCAGCTCATTCTCACTTCTGCTTTTCCCTGCTGCATTCTTGCAGTGCATTATGTGGGAGCTCAGGCAAGAAGATCATGATTTTTCCAACCGTGAAACTTTTTGATGTCTGTTCATTGTACTTTCCTTTTCTTCTTCCCTCCTCATGATTTCATGCTTATATGTGACTTCAATCTCCTAAGCTTGTTCGGCACCATGAGATCCCCACCTATCCTTAATCACACTCCTTATCGTGTTGATTTATTTTAAACACATAATGGTGATGCAAGCTTCTCTTCAGCTCTTTTGTAAAAAATTCCCTTTGGATATCCATTCTCAAAAACTATTTGTTTCATGATAGCTGGAATCCATCTGTGGCCTCTAAAGAAGATGAGCCTACTCCTATGCAATAAAACTGGTATTTCAAAGCCCCAATGTAACTTCACTGATTTCGCAGAATCACAGCAGGGAGGAATTTAGAACCATTGGGTTTATGCTACTCCAGACCATAGCTTGGTGTAATTTGTTTATTGGTTTCAAACCTCTGATATAATTTGGGAACTTTAAGTATTTATCCTGAAAGACTTTGCCCTACCCCACATTGACTGTCCAGAAAAGCTCTTTGTTTCAAAGGCAAAACTACTAATCAGTGTCATTTTCAAGGGGAAAAGTCTTTCTAGAATAATTCAATTTTATCATTCTGATTTGAATAAGTTATCCAGCTGAAGGCAACCAAATTTGTTACTCAGCAATTCTTTGTGTTAGTAAGCTGCATGGATGTAGGTGACGGAAAGGTTGGTCTATTCTTTCTGAAGGTATTCACTGTCAACACCTCTCCCTTACTTGTACAGCTGATTTACAAAGTGGCTGCCTGCAATGGCAAAGGCCTGATGGAGAGCTCAGAAGTAGCTTATTACCTGTGTTCTCAGGTATTTCTGTTATGGAATACTCCTTTGTGTGACCACAGAACTACTTACACTGAACTCCCAATTAGAAGTAAATATGCACCTAAGAGACATCTCTTTCTCATACCTGTTGGACTGAGTTATTATGCCTTCAAACCTTAAAACTTAAATACGTATTTTTGCTGTTGCCATTTTAAGGCGGTGGTTAAAATAAAGTATGTGAGAATAGCAACTTTCGAGTTGTTATCTATTGACAAGGATTAAGATGGATGTTTAATCTTAGAGACCCAGATACACTCAGCAGATACGCACGGACTGACTCCGATAAGCAGGCAGTGACTAACCCAGGATTTCTCTGTGATATGACAGCATCGTAGCTGTTGAGGGTGAAGGATCCTACCTGCCCTGCTCTGCTCAGCCTGCTACATGGTAAAGAGCTAATGCAATCAGACTAATGCAAGCCAGCCTTTGCAGCAGATCTAAGGCAGAATGTTGGCAGCTCACATTTTGGGCAGAAAGCATAGAAAATATAGAAATTTAGGAGAGTGACGCTTATAGAACTGGCTGTGGGTGCAGTTGCCCAGTGGTATTAAAGGAAAGGGCATTTTGCTGTACTTTCTGAATTGGTGTGAACTTAACGCCAGGGTCCTGTCAGTATTGCCTGCCATGGCTGGGCGAGGGGCTGCTGTGTGCGGAACATCTACTCTGGTGTTCCTCACACCCAGAGCATTGCCACCAGCCAAGGACTCAAATCTCAGGGACCTTCATCAAGCAAAACTCTGACGTGCTGCAGTGGTCCACGAAAGCTGGCGCTGACTCCTTATTGTTAAATGCTTTGGGACACCTCAAATATGAATGGAGCTATATAAAATTAAATTCTATTGTAAAGAAAACAGCTGTCATGAATTAAGGCTACATTCAGCTTTTGAGATGTGGACGACTGTCCAGTAGGGAATGAACAGAAAATTCAACCCATTTAACTTTAAAATGGAGATTTGTCTTCTCTTTCCCAGAAAACAAAACCCCAGGGATTTAAAATCTATAAACCGCATACAGCGTATCACCTAAACAATTTCTTTTGAGGTTTGAAAAACCCCTTGCTGCTAATTATTGGTTATAGATGGTTTGAAAGAAAAATGTAGTTTTAATGCTGGGTTTAATTAAAATGCCTTTAATAACAGTCATGGATTTTGCAGCACAAGTGTTAAAAGGCCAAATCCTGCTTCTGCAGTGAATTGAGTTCAGAAGAACTAGATGAGCAAGCAGCCCAAGCCAGATTTGGGCCAAACTTTGCAAAACAATTTTGCTTTTAATGTCACTGAAGTCCACTTTCCCAATAAGCACATTTTCTGGAAAGAAGCAGATTTACTGTTTGAACTTTATCATTTCCTCTTCTACAAAACAATGGGAGAGAAAAGGAACCTTTCCAATTTTTCACCCCTTTAATTAATAAGACATTCTTTGGCGTATGACAGGAAAAATATGTGATGAATGTACTTGATAGGTTATGATTAATAGTGGTCTAGGGAGGTTTTAGAGACATGAGACGCCTCATAAACACAGAATTAATACCAAAGTGAACATTTTTATAATGTCCATTTTGGCACTCTCCCTGACCTAAGATGTTAGTAGCTTTATATGTCATTTAATTAATGCTTTAAAAAAAATAAAACGCAAACAGCTCTTTTCAAACCATAACAATTCATTGTATGACTTATGTGGGTTTGAACTGGCACAGTTAGTCAAAACATTCCTAGTGCCACTTTATTTCCATAAACCATTTGTATTGTAAACTTTACCAGAAATTTCTGTGCCAGGTTTGAAGAGTTCAGGCAGAGGACACTTTGAATATAGGGGCTGGATGTAGCCCGCTTATCAAAATGATTTAATAAACTAATTAGTAATAATTAGAGAAGGAGAGGGAAGCTATGGCAATGGTATCTCTAACTTATAACCAGAGTATGCAGCTAGATATATTTTAGGAAAAATTAGTATCTCTATTCAGATCTGAAAATCCTGGCCCTGACTTACCTCTCACACTGGTGGAAATTACAAATAACTAGTGATGTTAATCAAAAATAATATAAAAATAAAGGAATCTTTGGGCCTATTGTCCATCTCTTGCATTAAAGGTGATGTAGGCGATGTCTTCCACTTGGTCCTCTCAGGAAAGGTCCTTAATCCAGGGCTGTTTTGGATACTCTGCTGAGCTGATGGTAGAGGCAGTCAACCATTGCAGAAAAGCCAACTGGGACAAGGATATAAAAACAGAAGGATGGGATTATACATGCTTGATGGCTGCCACTCTGCAGCAAAATGCAGAAGCAGTGTATCTGCACAGGATGACCAGCAAGCCCAGAGGGAATCACTTGGTTTGAAACCCTGAGCTGGCCGGGGGGGTTGAGCTGAGGAGTGCTGAGAACAGGGACAAAATGCTGCATAAGCTACAGGCCCTTTGCTTCTGAGCACCCAGACGTAAAGAGCATGGTTATAAAACAGTAATATACTCATCAACCTTTCCCATCCTCCAAAAGAAACAATGGAAAAGAGGAAAAATGGAAGGCTAATATTGAAAGCAATCACCCAAGTGATGGCACTGTTAGAGAAAGGATGGTTTCTAGTCTGGCTACTAAACCAGCGGTCATTAAGGGACAACTGAAATGTCCAGGCTGTCCCCCCAAAAAATGGAAAATTAGAATGTGTAGCTGAGGATCACATTTCACCAAAAATAAAAGATGCTTTGTCAAGGATGAGAGAACAGGGATATTGAAGGATTTGTGATGAAACGATGTATTTTTAGAGAAAAATGAGTAGTAACGTTATATGCTATGCTGTGAGAGACCATAAAGGAGTAAGCAATCATGTAGCGTGGACAAAACTATTTGGAGTACATAAGTACAGCATATTAGGCTATGCAAAAATATAGGATGAAAAATAAATATTAATATTAAGGATAAGGTCTAGGTCTTCCTGAGTATAATAGCAGACAATTTTCTTTATCAACTAAGATAAAGTTCATTGAACAAGAGGGCACCCTTAATTAGACTTTGTTTTTATAAGTGATAAGAAATAAAAACTTGTTTCAAATGGATCATGGGTTGATTCAGTTTAAATAAAATTTAAACATAAACAAAGGCAGTTTTGTAATTAAGGTTTTAGATTTCAAATGGATAAAGACTGAAAAATTAAGGTACCTAATTAGTGAGCTATCCAAAAGAAATCAAGGACCTGAGTGCAGAGGAAACACAGAATTACTCAAAATCAAAGGGATCAAGCCTATCTGGAATCTGTATCATAAGCAGAGGAAAAACCTTTGTAAACTTCTGGGGAAGCACTCTGGACAGAAAGAGGTAAATAACTACCTTAAAGAGTATATTAAGATTTTAGAAAAAACCTTCTCAGGAGGGAAAAAAATGAATGATCAGCAAAATGAGCTACATTAGATGTCAGGAAACATAAAGGTAAAGTAAGAATCAATGAAATTCAGGCTGAATTACATCTTGAAAAAATAATTGAGACAATAAGCAAAAAGTTGTTTAACCATATGTGTAAGATTGAAGAAGAAGTAAAGCCCCACTGGAGTGAAGATGGAGTAGAAATCAATGGTAATTCAGGTACAGTTTCAAACCTCTGCCTTGTTTTTAATAAAAACAATGAAATCGAGTAGGGTGGGTAATGAAAGCGAGACCCTCAAAGTGAAAATATGCACATCTGAAGCTGAAGCAGAAATCTCTGGACCAGACAATCTCCCTTCTGGAACTGTGAAAGAGCTGGCACAAGAAACTGAGGATCGGGTAATAATTTTTGTACTGATTATGTTAAATTGGCATGGTGTGTTACAGTAGAACATAGCTAATGTAATGCTGCTGCTTGTGAAAAGATGGAAATAGCCCACTGAGTAGCTAGGGACTAACCTGACTTTGATAGTACACAAAATATAAAAATGAATTTTGAAAGAAAGTATATGTAGATAGAAATTAAAAAAAAAGATATAAAATGCAGTATAGCTTTAACAAAACTGAATTGTGCAAGAATAAGCAGGTGTATTTCTTTGGTGATAAAAATGCTTTCCAAGACAAAGGAAATGCAGCATTTTATCTGGATTTCAGGTAAATATTTGATACGAAGCCATAGGGAAAAAGGTTACATTTCGTGCAGAAGTTGAGAATTAGTATAATAACTATAAGGTCAACAGGGAACTGCCTAAAGGGCAGCTCACAACAGGTTCTGCTGAAAGGGAAATTATCAGGTGGGAGGAAATCTATTGTTTGATGGATTGACCTTAGGACCTATTTACTTAATAGTTTCATTAGTGACCTTGGCACGGAAAATAGTAGCAAATGAGAGATATTTACTGATGACATAAAACTGGAAAGCATGAAAAGAATTGGAAAGAAAGAAGTGGATAACCTTGGGGGCTGGTGCACTAGAAGTGAGATCATGTGTAACAGAATCGAGAGCAATGCCCTTGCAGGGAGATCTGCCTCCATCTATCTGCTACTGGCTACTTTGAACCTTCAGAGATAGCTAACTAGTATTAAGCACACGGATACAAGTTGAATGTAGGCCATCTGCCTCCGAACCATGAATTTCTACTGGAAAGAAATACCTGGATATGAATGGACCACAGGAAGGGTCTGGGCCATCAGCAGAATGCATCCATGGGCAAATGCAGCAGCTACTGTGGCAAATATATACGGGAGGTACTTCCAACAGCGAAAGAGAAATAGTAGCGCTGTGTGAGAAGCTGTGGGAAGACCACAGAGGAAATACTGTTTTCTTTCCTGCTCATCTATTATCAAGAAAGAAGCACTGAAACTGAAAATAATGCAGTGAGGGCCTTCTCAAAAGAGTGGAGAGACTACTTTCTAAGAAAATATAACACAGCTTGTGTAGGTCAGCAAGGTGAAGTTTGAGAAGAGGTAAGATTGTTTTCTCTGAGTACATTGGGGGTGGAGAAAGGAGATCAGAGAAAAAGAGCTATTTATACTGAAGGACAGCTCTGACACAAGAGCTGTGTACCCTGCTTCCTACTCAGAGCCGTAAGCTTTTAGAACGGTTTCCCAGTAGCAGTATTTGAAGGAAAAAACCTCACTAACTCATTATTAATCAGTTTATGCAATGGACTCTACTTCCACCAGTTGCCTGACATAGCTGGAAGGGGGCTCACAGCCTGCAGGATCCCTTCCAGCCCTACGCTCTGAAGCTGCAGCCACATGCATCTTGCCAGCCGAGGTTCACTTGCACAGGTTTTCTCCGACAATTTCAATATAACTGATTCCATTATGAACCTTCTTCAAAAATATTTGGATGCTTTGAAAATGCTGGCTTTGAAAGAAAGGTGTGAGACCTGCAGAGTGCTATCTCCACACTTTTGGCAGTGGTAGCCTCAGCACAGGGGTTTTAAGAGTTAACCAAGCTCAGAAACACTGAAGCTGAAAAAAGGAGCAGAGGGGGTGTGGGGCAGGAGGGAGGAATTGTCAAAAAAAAGGCAAGTTAGGGTAAGACCTTACTGAGCCCTGTCCTTCCAAATTTCCTGTGCTTGACACATCATCAGGATGATGTCAAAGTGACTTAACCAGCTATGACACTTCATTCCAATGATGTGGCCAAGCAGAGGAAATTTGAAAGGATGTGGCTTATGGTACTGAAAACAATCGTTTAGAGAAATGCATGACTGCTGTTTTTCAATTTAAATGAATTTTAAGCTCTTTCTCCCCTCTCCTAAACACATATTGCACCACTTGGAATATTTGCATTGCTGCTGAGCTTGCCAAAGGTTGTTAAAATGGCTTTACTGTGATTAAAAGGCAGCCTTTAGTTTTGATGTGGGGACTTCATCGTATTTCCTGTTATGTATTACAGTATCTATGGCATTGCATGGGTAGCTACTAAACATTAAAAAAAAAATTCTGTTGTTATTGTTGTTATTACTTTTAATACTAGTAACTTGTAACAGTAACACCAAGCAAGCGAGCTCTATGAGCCCAGAAGTCCCAAAGCACTCAGCATACTTGCCCCCTCACATGCCCACTCACTTTGTGGCCCTCCTCCATATCCCTCGCCAAGCTGTTGGTGCTGGGGGTGACGGGCGATCCCCATGTATCTAGCCAAATACTGTGTCAGAGCCCGGGACAGCAGGGACTGCCCCTAGGATGCCCTAGCAGTCTTCCTTGTGTAGGCAACTCCAAGGTGACCACATCCCTCAGCAGCAATTGGCCTGGCCACAGCCAGTGCCTGCAAGGGCAGTTCACCTTGTCTCTTGGCTCCCACCCTGCAGCAGTCCCCACTGCCACGAGGAGGATGGGGAGACACTGAACACAGTGACTTTTTTGGGGTATCAGATGTTCTTTGTGGTGGACAGATGCTGCTGTCTCCATCTCTCCCAGATCCTCCTTGAGAACTTTAAAGCTTCTTCTCAACCTTGAGGGGCAGCATGCCTCATGACAATATGGCATAACATTTTCCAGAGCACTGAAATGCCTTGGAACCATCATTTTCAAAAGAAAGCTCATTTTCAAAAATGTCTTGGCCACGAATACATGTCAATAACACGAGTCACAGTTAGAGCAGTGTCTCAGTTCCCAAGGCACATCTGAAAAATCTAGCTGTTCTTTCATGGGTAAGAGGACAGAGCAGGTTGTTCACATGCCTATTTAGAGGACATGCAGTGTATCTGTTTTGGGGATACTTAATCCAAGTGGGGTGCAGTAAAATAATTTCTATGAACAAAGGGATTGTTACACCCCCAAAAAACATATCAAAGGACACCTTATATACCACCAAAAAGAACTGATACGGTTTCTTTTGGTCCTGAAAAAAAGGCCAGATAGATTTTAAAATGTTAAGGGATAAATTAAAATAAAACAGAGAACAACATTTATTTTTGAAGGTTGAAAAAAAAGGGAGAATTAAATGCCCAGAAAATCGAATACTTACATGACTCTGTCACCAAAATACATAGCAACTATAGCTGTTAAAGAGGTCTGAAGACAAACATAGCTTCAGTACTTACACTCTTCCTAGTTAAAACCAGATAGCTTTTATTTAAAGAATGTAAATCATTTCTTTGCTTTTGACAGTCTTTCTTTGTTAGATGCTGGTTTACAGTTTCAGCTTCCACTGCTGTTTTAAGCAAGCAAAGCTTTATCTTAAACATGTACATAATATTTTCTGGCAAGTCTTAAATCCTTGACTTCATCTTATCTCTATGGTGACAAGTCTACATTTGGAATAAAGTATCAAGGCTTTCCAGAGTAGAGGGGTTTTCAGTTAAAAGATGGTGCCTTTGATTTATGGCAGTTCTCAGCTTCTATCATTTGAAAAAGAAAAACGCCCTATTATTGGTTATCAGCAGCTTTTTCAGGAATAACTATTTTGGAGTAAACCCCCCCAACTCTATAATCTCTATACAATCTGACTCAAAGTATTGATAGTTTACATGAAATGATATGTGACTGCTGAAACCAAATGGACAAACATATGTGTCATCTGTGTTTAAAGTACCATAAAACTCCTTGTTGAGGGGAAGAAGAGGAAGGAAGCAACACAGACCAGTCTAGGACTAAAAAGAAAAAACTTTTTTTCCATTTAATAACTTTTACAAATGGTATTTGTAAATGTCTTCCTTACTCATGTACACATACTCCCACATGAAGCATAGCTATGACAGTAGCCAAGAGCTGTTAGCACATTTATCTTTTAACCAAAAAGGGTGTGATGTTTAATTCCCGTTAAATCTGTTAAAAGGACATTGAAAAGCCAACTGCTTAACTGAATGACATTTCCTTTTGAGAATACAGCCATGTTCTGGTGGCAGAGAGCATTCCATCCCCACCAGCCATACGCCAGCAGGGTTTGCAACACTTACCTGGTATAAGCAAAGCATCATGCTGAAAAACATGTTGAAATAGGGATTTTTGTGTTCAGGTCACACTGAAACTGGCTGCAGGAGGTCTCTGAGTATGTCTGAGGTAAGGTCTTGTGCTTTGTAGGCACCATGAGGACAGTGAAAATAAAAAGGATCCTGCTAAGCATGTGCAGCAGAGAACACAAAATTTCTAGTGGAACATATATTTCTCTTTTTCTTAGAGAGCGTAATGGTATTATTTTGCAGTAATATTTTGCCAGGTAGTTCTTTCCAAACCCCACTGACAATTCTTTCATAAAGATGCTATAGAAGATTGTGAGGCTGATACAACATCTTTTAAAAAGAATCTGTGAGGGCAGATATTAACAGTTTTCCAAGCTTTTTCACATCTGAACTCAGCTATGATGCTAGTTCAGTCATAAAAACCCAGTGGAAACTATGTGCAACACGTTTGGTTTCAACTGTCTGTTGATTTCACCCGATTTATATACATCAGATCTTTGCCAATGAGAGCAAAGACTTTTTTTAACCACCGACTGATGCCTTACACTAAGTCCTCAGAGTTTGTGTCAAATTTTAATTTCTGTTGGGTTTAGCCTTGTAAAAAAAGAGGAAGAAAAATGTTCCAAAATCAGCTACCCCAGACCTCCTTGATCTTAACTGACATTTTCATATGAATGCCCCTCTAGGTCTCATGATCTCATTATTCATGAACAAAGATTTATAGCATCAATTTTTTTTCCAAATATGTCAAAGTGGGAACTAGCATTTCAGGCCCCTTAAAACATTACAAGAAATATGATGTTAGGAAAGAGGTGTAGGAGGAAAGGTAATAACAGCAGTCATATAATCCCCTGGGGAAAACCTGTTTCCTTCAAGAAGCAACATCTCTTGTCTTTGTATGGAGCTTAATGTTAAATAAGATATTTGAAAGGAATTCCAAACCGGTATCTCAAAGTAATCTGACCAGACAGAAACATGTGATTTTGAAATGCTGCTGAGCTGGAAGGAAAGACAAGACCAGCACATCTGTGGATGCTATAGAGACCAAGGAGCTCTGGGTGTCTGCCTGCACAGTATCTGCTGTGTACTTTTGTTTTGTTACTTATTTCAGTCTGACACAGCCAAGATCCATGGACAGGATGCACGTAGCTACTAGGTGACACAAGACTAAACTTCCAACATAAAACTGCTGCCCTTACCCATACATTTTTTTAAAATGGAAAACAGTACTTTTTCAGTGAAAAAGGCTAAGAAAGAAACATGAAAACAATTGTTTTCATAGTTAGCAGAAAGTTATGTGCCTGCAACCACAGTGCGTAACAGCTGTAGTCACATCAGATAACCCCCAGACCAAAGAGTGACATCCCGCTAAAATAAAGTTTCCTTTGCTGGATGCCTCCTCTGAATTCCCCCACTTTCTCTCGTTGTCCTATGTTTATTTCTTCCTTATCTCTAATCTGATCTTATTTCTAACATGCTGGTATTTAAATGGCTATTTTGAATGCTGTTTTGGCCTTGTTCCCCACGCACAGCCATTGGTGTCATAACCAGGGGGATTCTCATGTTTGCACTTGAAGCCACTTCTTGGGCTGCCACAGCATTTTTAAGCCATGACAATCTTCTACAAACACTGTCAGAACTATTCTTCATACAAACACATTATTAAACCAGAGTTTCTAACATGGTCTTAGCTTTCCACAGCTGCCACATGATGCATAAATCACACAGAAAACAGGTTTGTAGCAAGATTCACAGTGACTCCTTTTTTTTTTTGTCAGCTTTTGAGCCTCTGGGCACACCATTATATACACACCTATTTCGATCACCATATTTATATTTACAAACCACGGACCCTAAAGAAAGCAAAAGAAACTGCCATTAATAACTATAGTTTGTAGGCAGGGAAGGAAGCCATCAAAGATATCCAACAGTTACACGCCTCATTAAAGGCCCAGTGAAGTCAGTAATAACTTTTCCTTTTGATCCATTGGGCATTGAACAAAAACACTACCCAAGGAGGAATACTCAAATGGGATTTTAAAAGTCTATTAAAAATATCCCACCCCTAAAACATCCCCATCTCTTTGTGGACTATGAGCTTGCCAGAGCTCTTCTGCCGCTTCTTCTTTAGCCCCACTAAATCTATTCCATTCCCTTTCAGTCAATGACACTGAACTGAGCTGTGTGCCAAGGCTTTCTAAATTATCTCCCCTCTTTGCATGTGCAGAGCAATTTCCGCAAGATACGGTTTTGCTTAGTGCCTTGCATGACTGGGGATGGAACAAATGAGGAATTCTGTGAGCTTTTTTATATTAAGCCCTAATCCACAAAGATATATCTATAATCTTTATACCAACAGCCCTCTCCTTTTGATAGTAACTTAATGATGACAAGTACTCTTTTTCTGTAGGTCAAATGTACTAGGTAATGCTTCAAACGATCTGTCTACTAAAAAAGAAAATGCTGGCAGAGATCATTGTTACAGGTGAATCATAGGAACAGCAAATTCAATCCAGTCACTGCTGCATGTAATTACTACAGCAAGGATTTTAGATGCCATGCAGGAGTACTGTTGTCCTAGTTGGACAGCCTTTGTAATGAAGGTGGGAAATGAAATCAGACTAATCTGTTTTACATCAAAAAAGGCTTATTAGTAGATAGGAAGCATCAAGATAATCTCTGTACTGCATGTAATATCAGCCTTGACACGAGCTGCTCAGCAAGGGATACTTCAGCTAGGGTTTAAAAGAACTCAGATTGTTCCAGTGTGGAGATGGGATAGACATCTTGCCTG
Source organism: Grus americana (assembly GCF_028858705.1). Lineage (NCBI taxonomy): Eukaryota > Metazoa > Chordata > Aves > Gruiformes > Gruidae > Grus > Grus americana. The sequence goes on from NC_072852.1 coordinate 61,629,737, forward strand.
TGAGGGAATCCAGGGCCAAGTTGGAGGGATAAACTTTCTGCCCTTTTCTCCCTCCTTATCTCAGTATAAAAAGGTCTTAAAGAGTTGGGCAACCTAAAATTAATTGAGCTAGATAAGAGATGTAGAGCTCAGTAAAGATGACAATCTGGTGGGGTGCCACAAGATGGGTGTCCAGTGCTCCATACAGGAGAGGCATGCACTCAGGATAAAGAGCAGAATTTAGTTGTGTGCATGTTTGTTCAGAGAAATTTGAGATGAAAGTGGATGTTTGGATCACATAACCCAGAAAAAAGGGTTATGGCTGGGTTTGTTGTGGCAAGACCACTCTCAGGTGAGCCAGTGGCAGTGCATGGTGCCACTAGCACAACTAACAGTCAGGGGAATACGTGGGTTCCCTATCCAAGGCACAAAGAAGAGGTAGGCACCAAAAGCACGTCCCTCCTGCAACCAGAGTGCATGCTCATGCTAGCTTAAACCCACCTCACTCAGAGAACTGTACCTAAGATACCGTAGTGTGAGCTTTACCCTAAGCCATGCAAACCTCCTGGGAATCCCTGGGACACCCTTGGGCATGCCAATGTCTGTACCAGCTGCTGACATTGCCACCAGCACCTGTGTGAGAAGGATTCCCAGGGGAGGTCTGCAAGTTCCTGCCCTCGCTGTAATCCCGGATGGCTCAGCAGCGTGGCTGAAACAAAGCAAGCTCTCACCTTTCGGTGACTGCCAATTCCATTGATCAATGTAAGTGTGGTTGCTTCTCACAAACTGACATTTGCTCACTGGGGTAGATAGACACATGCACGCAGAAGAAGTAAACACCTTTGCACTGAGGAATCCGTCTTCACTCACTCCAACCCCCATAGTTATACTCCTATAGTGTGATGTATAGAAACTGCAGTAATATGGTGCTAGCCTCACTGCCTGTGGGGAACGAAGGCCTGACAAGCAGGCCCCACTGCTTGTGTTTGTCCAACTCCTAACTGAATCGCAGGGAAGTGCCCACCTTTCTAGTGATTAATAAACTTGACTCTTCCACTGGAGCCAGAGTCATAATTCTTTGTTTTCACAAACCAAAGCTGGTTTTATGTCTTTCAAAAGATAGGTAAAAGGCCTGCTTGCTTTTTAGCCACCAGCCCAGCAGATAATTAATCTCTGTTGCTCTAGGAAGCAGGTACAGTTCCAGCATCTGCCTGGGGACATTTGTGTTACCCACCTCCCTGGGTGAACACTCCCATCATGCAATCATTTTCTGTGAGGCTCTGCCAACCCCTCCTCTTGGACCTTAACTATTTCAACACTGGTTGGGCACAGGAGGAGAGAATGGCTCCATATCCCCATGGTTTTATAGCTCAAATGGGTGGGGAGAGGTGGGGTTTCCACTCCCACACCAAGCCAATGCATGAAAAAACACCAAAACCACATGAGAGATGAGGAGAGATTGCCCCTACTCCATTAAAACATGAATTACTCAACACAAAGGAACTTTTATGTTCCACACTGGCATGTATCCACAAAAGACGTTGTGATGGCTACAGCTCAAAGGCAGATTAGAGGCTCTTTCCAGGAGATTAGAGGTGCAGGGCCAAACACCCTCTGGAGGGACTTGGATCTGCCTGGTTAAGTCCTGGTATCACCAGGCTGTTGATGAAAAATGAGAGAAATCTGCTCCTCTAAAAAACTACAGGGATCTTAGGGTAAGGAAAGCATGACAGTTTCTATTTTACAACAACAACAAATTGCACTTTGTAGGATATTATAAGGATTAATTCATTGTTACCTGCCATCTTCATGTTAAGATTGAATGCTTTCCTAAAAGATAAACCCCAGAAGTGCCTGTACTAACATATTTGGAAAGAATAATCTCCTCTTTTGCAGAATTTTCTGGACTCACAGCTTATGCTACACCAGACTTCTGAGCAGTTGATCACATTGATGCCTTGTGGTCTTAACTGCTATTAACTATCTTCTAAAAAAGCTTATTGGTAAAATATTAACCACATCATGTACCTTGTGTATCAAAAGGAAATTCAATTTGACAAGTCTACTTAAAAATACATAAAGCTTCCACTTTTACACAGTGCCCACATAGACTAGAAACTCCTTCAGATTTCGGTCTAAGTATATATGAATTATTCAAGAAGATGAGCAAAATCTGGTGTTTTCCGATCCTTCTCTCAGAAAGCTTTAAATATGAAAATTCCCTTGCTTTCTCAGAGTCATTTGCTTTTTGTTCTCTTTTTTTTTTTTTGAGGTTTTTGAGTTCCTGCAAAGGAAAATCATTGTAAAGTATAGGTAGTCTCCAAAATGAACAAGCAATATTATGAAATGTCTTTGTAGTTTGAAATATCACTATTAGGCAAAGGAGCCTTGTTCCATATGCCACTGCAAATCGCAATTAGTTCAAGTAGAAAAGATTACAACCAGGTGCAGGTTTCGAAGTTACTTTTGGTGGGAGGAGGGAAAGGTCTCTCTTTTGTTAATTGTTTGTGGTAATTCATCTGAGGAATTTAGGGATATTCAACCTTTTGTGCTTAGCCAACAAAATACAGCCTCCATGGCATCTGTGAACTGGATGGAGATACAGGGCTTATTGATGGTTTTCAATCCGCTGAAGTGAAAGACGACATGGGAAAAAAGCATGTTATATTTGTTTCCACAGCACATCTATTTTTGCGGGGGGGCGGGGCTTTGTTGGAGGGCTCCTTAAGAAGAAAAGCAGAATGAGCCCCTCCAGTGTGGGAACCCATGGATGAGCTCAAGGGCCCGGGGCAGGCAGCAGGCAGATGAGGGGGCTGCAGTGGTCCCTTCAAGCCTTGCAAAGCTATAGCTGATTTTCAGAAAATTACAAAGAAAGGGGGCTAACACAACAAAGTGTGCCCCTAAGAAGAAAGATACTCTTAAAACTTCAAAAACCTCCTTAGAAGATTGGATTAACTTCTTCTAATCCTTTGAATCATGGTTAGATATGAGTTCAAAGGACTAATGTAATTTTATTATTACATTTAATAAAATGTTTAAGTTAAGAAATAGGAACTGAGCTAAGGGCAACCTTCCTTTATCAGCTTCCAACGTCTGAAAGCAGGAACGAATTAATTAAGTAAATGCAACAAGCTTAGGGGTATAACATACAGCAGCAGCTGAGTCAGCTTGACCATCAGCCATTTATTGGGGTGAGATGCACAGCTCAAGTACTCTCAGATGATTCAATTCACATATCTTGGCAGTAACAGATAAGCTAAAAGGGATGGCCAGAGGGAAATAGTGTCATAAATTGGCAAGACAGAAAGTCATTCACCAGCTTAAACAAAATGTTGTCATCAAGGAAGTTGCGCGTTTAATCCATACAGTGGAGTAGGCTGCCCTACCAAATGAAAGCAGATTTTGCAGGTTAGCTTCTCGTTAAAGGAAAAATGAGTTTTGCCAGGTCCAGGCATATTTTATGTAACCGGCTTACATCAGGTCGTGTACTCCAACCCCTCATTTTCAGGAGTTTGAGCCCAAATACCAGTGCCAAATAAGAACCTATTGGTAATGATAAGAGAGTTAAAAGTATAGAGTGTGTATTCTTGCCCTTTTCCATAGCTTCCCACAGGCAAAGACTTTGTCACAAACGTGACAATAATGTAAAATTTCTTCACAGATTGCGCATTCACTTGTATCGGGAACCAGGAAATTGTAATATATAATCAGTTCCACCATCATAATGTATGTCTAAATGGCATATGACTAAAGACTTTTCTTTCTTTCTATAAATTAACAATGGATGAGATGTGACTAAATTGCAATAGGTTTCATTTATACACAGTCAATTAAGTCAGTGCAGTTTAACAAACGAATTGCATTCTAACAGTGCAGGTTTCAGCACAAGTATTTTTCATTAGATCTTCAGAGGTGGACAACTAAGTACAGGAAGACAGAAATTATCTAAAAAATCAGAGTACATTATTGCATATTTTCAATTCAGTGGGAACCTAAGTGTTGCTGAAAAAAAGGTAAAGTGCAATATAATTTGAATGAATCATTCCAGGGGCTAGGGATTTCTTCTGTTTGCTAGAAAATTAAAACTGCAGAACATCTAGGGGGGAAAGAAAAGGAATGGATAAATCTGAGCCCTGTTCTGTTGCCTCTTTCAACTGTCCAAATTTGGGAAAAGCATGGAAATGTCATGAACAACAACAACCTCAAACCAAACCAACCACCAACTTAATATCCATGAAGGGAAGCCACTGGCAGTATGCTAATTGGATGAAGTCATGCTACCCAGGTCCAGCACAAGACCAAGAGCTAGGAATTCAGGAAACACACAAGAAGAATTTGCTTCTGCTTCAAGCCCACGCCTTAAACACAAAACCCAAATAACTTCTGGGTTTCCAGCTTTCGCATTCTTCCCCAGTTCTTTTTTTGCATACATTTGTATGCATGCACATCATATGAATGTTAGCGCTCCCTCTGTTTTCATCCTTTCTCCTATATAGTTTCTGCAGAAAAAGTAGGCCGTTGACCACACGGCTCTTGTTGTCATGGCGACAGACCATGATGTCAGAGACACAGGATTAGGAGTTCCCGGCATGGCTGAGCTAAGGGAGAAGCCTGGCTGGGGAGGAGAAAACTCCCACCTAAACAGCTTTGACAATAGAAACACGAATTTCAAAAGCAGCTAGCAAAGACTCCTCGATAGTAAACTATCCAGAAACAACCAGAGCTTCAGTGTCAAAAATCTGTTGACTGAAAAGAATCCCAAAACAATTGGCATAGGTGTAAATGATTAAAATCAGTGAAGCAAAGCCACTGTTGTGTCAGCAGTAACTATGACATTAGAATAAAGATCATTTTACCATTGTACCAATGAAAGCGGAAAATATAGCATCTTTAAGTAAATTATACAATGAGTATTTATTTCAGCTCTACTGGCAAAAAGCTGAGTGCAATTTTACACGGATGATTCCCTTGGACCAAAAGTTCACAGTAGAAAAGATAATGTAGGATCTACATGTGTGAGTGCACTTAAAATAATCAGATACCTCAGCTTATATGTGTGGGAATACTGTGCAAAACTGCAAGCAGTAACAGGGGACTTGACAACGAAAGTCCACTCCCACAGTCATTATTTTGGAAAAGGAACAGATGTCAACAACTGAGCCGCCAGCGCAGTCTTTGGGGGCTGAGGCAGGACCCTGCCCAGCCCCGCAGCACAGCTTATCACAGCACTGGGGATGAGCGCTGCTGCTCTCAGCCAGCTGCTGGACCTCCTTCTTGGGCTGGGTGTGCAGCTGGCGAGGGGAAATTGGAAAAAATAAAAATAAAAATGGGGAAACAAATACAGGGAAGGAAAGAGTGCGGAGGCCTAAAGCAGAAGCTGAAACTGGGTCATGTTTTATATGAGGGTGGTTTGTAACAAAATGAGCTGGTTCCTTTAACCTTGAAAAGAGGGAACTGGGAGCGAAATGCCTTGTCCCTCCTCTCCTGCCTGGGTAGCCTTGCTTCTTCTTGGAGTTGCTATTGCGATGGCTAACCTACCTATGTGCCTACCTGCCACATCAGGATGCCTTTAAATCAGAAGAGCTCCATCTGCTTCCTAGACAGGAAGCCTTGATGACTCATGTGTTGGACAAGGACATGTGATGAGCTGAAGGACCTCAAGCAATATATTTCAGTGGAAAGCTAAATAAACTGAAGGATCCACCCCACCCCCTCCCAACCTTGATTTCAAAGGTAACTTTAAAAAAACAACACAGGAGTCTGCGCCTCTTCAGCACTGTGCTGTGATTTAAGGCATGTCTACACCCAGTGAGGGAGTATTGAGGCAAAGAGCCCTGAGCTGCCTATTTCCAGAGCTGAATGCTATATAATTACTAACTGGCCTTGCTTCAAAAAAGGGTGCAGCCTGACATAAAGCTATCTATATTGCAGGTAGGACATGAGCCAGTACCTATGTGTGTCCCCACTTTGTGCCACGGATATACATTAGCCTCTTCAGAGGTTGTCCAGGGCTCTGTGTCCTGCTTTGTGGGGTGGACCTGCCTGATGAAAGAGTTGTGAAACAACTGTTAAAAATCTGTGCTTTTGGAATTAAAACTCGATTTCATTTAACTAAATTCCAAGCAGACCAGCCCATATTATTTTTGGTACGGATGTTGTAATGACTTCTAAATGATTTGAATTGCTGGTAGGATTTTTGTGCCTGTTTTGCAACCCAAAAACCCTGGGCTTTAAAACAGAAGCTGTGATTCTAGTGGACGTTTTCCTCAGCATTTGTGCTGCTCCTTTCAGTGCCAGTGAACTGTGAAGAAGCCACAGTCCCGACTAGCAGTTAGCCCTCTGCATTGTTTTCTGCATTGTCTCTTGTGGTATTTTAAGCATCTGATGTATAGATGACAACTACACATGTTGCTGGCACGCACCTATGTGTTGTTGCTGATTCTTCCCATTTTACCTCTAGTACTTCATATATCCCTTAAAGCATGAAGGAATGCCAGGCATAGAAAATTATTTTAACATTAACCCCCACTCTTCATCAGCCTGGCTCCTTCTCAAGTTTTGCTGGGTTTTTACTTCCGCCATTCCCAGCACGGCATTTTGCAGAAATGCAGTTGATGAAAAGAGCTGGCTGCACATTTAAATGAAAGCAACAGTGGCGGGAGTAAGTGCAAGGTGCTTGACCAGAATTAACCCACCAACTCAGTGGGGTGGGAAGGGGACTCTTCGGAAAGGACTGCTGGGTTTATCTTCAAGGATGTTGTTCCCTGAAATACTAGAATGCCTCTAGTACCTTCTGCCTGTAGTAAATGCTGCCACATGGTACCAGTTATGTTAAAATTGTTCTTGAAGTTGTGGTTGCAGAAAAGGCACCTACTCATATTCATGTATCTTTTCAAGTGGTTTTGACCTAGCCACTAACGTTTTTACTGGAGTTCCCTGAATAACTTAATCTACTTTGGAATAAATATGCCCTCGCTTACAAGTTACTGAAGAAATGCTGTGCACCTGCAACAGGCCACAGAAAAGTGTACAAGACAGTCATGTTGTGTCTTTGCAGCTGAAATGAGTGAATTGCAGAGGTTCCAGCAGTATAAAATATCTACAAGGAAAAAAATATTAAATAGCTATTAAATTCTGACAGCCAAAAGTGAGTGAGAAGGAATTTTAATGGCAGTGGAATACACAGCGGTCAGAGGAAAACCAGTCCCTTTTATCAGAAAAGATTTTGCTACTGACAGCTGCTGCCTCTAACACCTTACATCTGAGAGCAAAACAAGAGATCAAGCAAAAGCAGTTTTTAACTTAAGCTTAAATATTTGCTTGTTGTGTTTTGCATCATGTTTTCATTGTACCTATCTCACTAAGTATAATTATTCTGCTTAAGAAATCGTATGAAAAATGACAGGCAAGCTACAAAGACTCTGATATCAAGTGCAGACTCATGTCCACATGTTCACACTTGTGCTCTCCCACACTTTTTCCTCCTTTAATTTTGTTTCTAGTAAGTAGCAGATTACCTGACATGTATATCAATTAGTCATCCTTTTCCCACTGCAAATCTTACCATCTGTTCAAGATTTCTTAGGATTCAATGGGAGTTTTCAACTGACTTCTTTATTCACTGGGTCAGACCCTCAAATGTTCGAAAAGTGGTATGATTATACCAAAGTTTAAATTCATGTGGAGCTTTATAGAGGAAAGACAGTCTGATCCAGCTGCATCTAAGAATTAGATCAGACTAAATCATATGTTTAAAGATGGAGACCTAAATCCTTGGTAGTTCTGGATGTACTGGTTCAATATCTTTAATTCTCATTTACGTAGCCATTTTTGTCTTTCTGCCTTTATAGGGACAGCAAAAATGTATTTCTTGCAGAGTGCTTACCATTCATAAAGCACCATGTACTGCACAAAGGTGAGTAATTGCCGGGCACTCTTGTGTAGGAAAGCTGATGCCATGTGCAGCTGCTTGTTTGCTCCTGGTCACCCCCTGTTCCCAGAAAAGCATTCAGGTGTTTTGAGTCCCAGACCAATTCCTATAATGCTCCTAGGACATAGTCAAGTGTATTAAACCCCGAGGTTTAATGCAAGTGCAATTAACTTCAAGGAAACTAAAGCACAGAGATAAAAGGTCTGACCCTCAAAAGTACTAATAGCTAACTCTAAACTTTATTAATTTCATTAATAGATGAGTGCTCAGTCCTTTAGGGATTCTAACTGTTGTGCAATTCTGTTAAAAAAAGACCCTAACTGTTTCTGTTTATCAGTCTGCTTTCTGTAATATTTGACTATAACAAAAAAATCAAAGTTGCTGATGGCCTTCTTGGCCTTGATAACCTAACATGTAATAAAAGTTAAAAACAAAAGATCAGCCTCGCTAAATATTTTGAGTAGATTAAGTAAAATATTTGGGAGTACCTCCTCATGGAAGTATTTGGGAATAATTTTGCTGAAAATGCATCACAAACACCAGAAATTACTGATGCTAATAAGCCTGCCACTGTTCCAGCTGACTAAAAATAGAGATCTGTGACAGGCTAAGAATAAAAATATTCAGTCGGAAGTTTGTAACTGTTAGTCATAGTTTGATCTCTTCAATCTATCTTCAGTGCAAGAACTGTTAATATAAAAATAAACCCAAAAATAAAGTTTTGGAGAGCTATGAGGATATATTGCAGACAGCTTCAGTAGGTGTATGTTTCTGGTCTAGTAAAATCATTATACTAAATACCTAAGACAGTAATTGCATTTTTGCAGGCCTATAAAGATGATAATTCATTATATTTAATCTACTTCTAAACTACGCATGCTTTTCTAGAGAACTTAATTACTGCACTTCAGCCATCAGTCATCTCAAGGCCAGATGTCTCACTCATCCACAGTGAGACCCATCAGGTCCTTGGCACCAAGGGTCTCACCCTCCATATCTGCTGCTCCTGGGCCACGCTACCTCCTAATACAGATGTGGTTAGCCTTTCCTCATCCTGTCCCCAGTATATTTGGACTTCTTGGCATGGTATTTAAGAATTCCCTACTGATTGTATCCTCAGTAAGAACACCAGGGCAAACTCTTCTGTTCAATATCCCACCACGATCCCTCTGGTCCTGTGGGAGGGAAAACTCGTTGCCCTGACCGCCCAGGGAGGGCAGCAGGGTGGATGTTGGGGGGAAGGATGTGCAGGTGCTACTGCGGGAGTTTCGTACACCACCGAAAGATGAGGAGCACAGAGGGCGCAGCGGGAGCTGCACAGAGAATGGAGACACAGTCCTTCGGGGCAGCCCCACTGGACCCGTATCTCTGGGGAAGCTGCCAAGGGCCACGAGGCAGAGGCAGCTGGCAGTAGCACGGATTCCTTGGGACTGCTTGTTCCCTGCCAGGGCAGCTGGGGTCAGAGGAGAGACTGTCCTTGCACATGTGACATACCTCATCTGGAAAATACATTCTCCGTTTGTTTTCTCTTCTGCTACCTGCTACACAATCGGCAGACCAACTGCAGCATTTTTGTTTGCTAGGCATGGGCCAAAGCTTTGTTTTACCCCATTCAGGATTATGTTCCTTTGGGTTTTGCTCCCCACTTACTTTGCCAATTGCAACAAATTATTTTCTAGAGCACATTTTTTCATCCCACTGTACTTCACAGATCTCACAATCTGCTGAGGTTCAATCTCCCTAGGACACACTTAAAAGTTAACTGCCTCCTCCTTAGCTTAATTCTTCTCTGCTGCCAGAGAAATCTACATTTGTTTAGGAAGAAAATGCTCTTTTCCCCCCCCTAAATCAATGAGACCTCTTTAAAAACCTGGGGTTAGAAATTCCAGCATGAAATCTTGTGCAACAGTCAAGGAAGGGTGGAGATATAAATATCATAAAGTACAAATTCATCACCGAATCTGGAGCACATCCACAAATTTAAAAGCCAATGGGACACTCTGAGTAGAGATAAACACAGATGGACAACAACATTGCCAGAGAGAAGGATTAGACAGGACACACAAGTGATGTTAGGGAATGGTCAGATCAAGGCAGTGCATTTTACTCCCACATACGTCCTTACTTCCCAACTCTTCCAGTAAGACAAGGCAAGAAATTTTACCCCCCACTAAGAATTCTTGCAGCAGAGACCTTTTATGGGTGCAGTTAGTATGTCCTGCCTGGGTCTGTGCTTCTGGCATGTCCCTCTTTAGAAAACTGACCAAGTTGTGACCTTCCTGTGCTCTTCCCACTTGCTGTGTTGTCACTCAGCTATGGGCAATGCCAAAACTTCCCCTCTGAACTGTGTCCTAATTCCCGTGACTACCCTGGTCTGCTATGTGTCCTCTTCTACAAAAATTTGGCTCCTTGGACCACATGTGCATGAGCTTGCTCTTTGGAATAAATTGTTTCACTGCATGCAAGCAGATTGCATGCAAAAATTCAGTTCTTCCTCTAATGAAAAGGTTGCTGGTGGTAACTCTACCTGGATAGCACCCTTCCTTCAGGAATTAAAAAAAAACCCAAACAAAAAAGGGAGCATGATCTTGCTCCCTCTCCCTTGCTTCTCCCTGGGGCTTTGAACTCTCTGGGCGCTTCAAAATGTAAAAAGAAAGCTCTAATTTCTGAGACAGCCCATTCCCCCCATATTTATTTTGCTTGCTCTCAATATCTACCTTGTCAGACAACTACTACCAGCATACCTACCACAAGTGTTCACTGCCACATTAGTAGGGAGTGATGCCTCCCACAGCTGACGCTTAACACACCAGCAAAGCACTAGCTGATGTTCTGCAAAGTTTAAAACTTTGAATTTGTTTAAGCAATTCTCACTCCCATTTCTGTATGTAGCAGGCACTTGCAATGAATGTAGGAACCTAAACAGCACCCTGTATGAGTCACAGAAAAATTTTTGTCAGAAGGTTTTTGACATTGCAACACAATTCCCTATATTTAGGCACAAGGAATGATGTCTCAAATGTTAAAAGAACTCATGCAAGTTTGAAAATGAAACCTCTAGGATGATTTTTACAATTCTGCCTGAATTATCTGGGAAAAGCAGCCAGCAGTCCTCTTCCAAGAAGATCAGCCATAAACAAGTGGCGAGCTTAACACAGCAGTCAGCTCATACACTTTGGATATTGACACTTAAGAGATATTTGTTACTCTGAGCCGAATCAGGCTTGTTGCTGGAGTCCCCAACATTAGCTATTATTTTTTCTTTAGAGTGTTCACTTTCTGGGGATTTTTTTAAATGCACCGTAGTTGCAGATGTAATCAAATGTTGCAGCTGCTGGTTCCCATTCATTTCTGAGCATGGTTGATCCACACTGCCCTGTGTGCCAAGATTGTTCTGGTGGCTGTATCCCAAAGGCCAGATTCCCATTTAAACTGGGGTCTGATTCCTTTTACACCGCTATAAAGCAGCAATGGAAAAAGGCTTTAGCAGAAAGAAGAACTGGGCCCTAAATAAAATGAAAACACCTATTTGTCAGGTAGCTAATCCAAGATGTTACTGTCATTTATAAAAACTTGTTATTTTTCTACCGCCATCCAGGAATGTTGTTAATAGCTCTTCACCGTGGTGCCAAAAGACACTTTTTGAAGGGTTTTAATGCCCAGTTCATTGCAAATCTGATATTTGTTTTTGCCTGTTCCCCAGCCAGCAGCTATGAACAAAACAGACTTTGAAGCCTGCAGCATTATTAATCTGAGACTTATTACAGTAAAAGAGAGAAAAGGAAATAAATCCCTTCTCCTAGCACTACTAACTTGGTGTAATGGTCCAAGAATGACAAGCTAAACATTACTCCAAAATTACCAGGCTTCATTTCTCATGATGTATAGCGAGCAGCAGATTGCACTTTATCTTTTTAAGCTGACCTGACTGCAAACAAGGAATGCGCAGAATGCCAAGGTCCTCTGTTCCCTCTGTGCAGCCTCCTCCAGCAGAAGCTGTGTATCATGATGCAATATTTAGCACTTTGTTCTTCTAGTGCTTAGGACAAAGATATATTCAGAGCAAGCTGGTTCCCTGGAAAAAAAAATAAAAATCTGAAGCTGTTTCCCTTTGCAGACCTGTGGAGCATACGCCTGTGTTGATTCTGGAGGAGAATGTGGGGCTTGGTTAGGGGAAAGCACTTCAAAAAAATATATCATCAACATATCTCTTGAGCTGAGCTTTGATCAGCTTCTTTTACTGTCCGGCAAAACAGTTGGTAACCACTAAAACATTTGGAATGATGTCATGTGGTACAATGAGGATCAGCCCTGAGTATAAGACGGTCAAATGCCTTTACAGTGAAGACACTCCTCTCTCTACCAAAAGTGTATCAGGTTAATGACAAGCCCACACTTTATGGGTGCCTAAAGACTTTGCAAGTGGTCAAAATCACCAGGGATAGAAGGATATTTTAATTTCTGTTGAACAACTTTCATTTATCATCGTGCTCACAGTTGCATGATGATAAATAGTCAATTTTTTGACTGTTTTTTCCCCCCATTTATTTACCTCCTGATAGAAAAGCGGGCTAAATAAAATGCCTCTTCTATATTTTCTCATTATTCTTACCAGTCTGATACTTCAGTTCCTACAGAAGGAAAACAAGCAGCAAACTGAGTTTAACACTGAAATACTGGGGAGGGATCCATCCATAAATTATAGTTAGACCATTTTTGAAAACTAAGGATTGGGATAGAGTTCAACCAGAATTAAAATTAATTGTGTTGCTGAAAGGTTTGGGAAATGAAGTTTATCTTTTTAATGAACGTTTATGCCAGTTGCTAGTCTCTGTAGAAGTTGTAGTATATCGATCAGAGGAAGTTCAGAACCAGTCCAAATATTCAAAAGGCTTAGAAATACATATCTAAGGGAAGTAAATAAAAATTCGTTATTACATTAAATGCTGATAAATTATCACTGTAGGAAAAAAAAAACAAACCCACAGCTTGATTCAGCTCTCCTTTATTTGTGTATCATTCCTTCAATAAGTCTTTCCCTACATCATAAACTTAGGCTAGTTATATAGGAAAGCACCAACTGCAGATGAGACTGCAGCAAAACCATCCAGGGAGCACCAGAGAGCCCATCCTAGGAGCGTAGTGTCTTTATTCTGAAGCTGCGTCAATCCAAGGCTGGTCCCATCAATCTCAGTACATAAGGGTGGTGTTGCTGGAGTCATGGCTCTCTGTGGCTGTATTAGGAGTAGGTGGTGAGCAGGCACTACACTGCCCAAAGTCCCAGGTCCCTAAACACCCAGACTCAGGACTCAGGCGCACCAAGGAAGGGTACCGCACTTCTCTTCAAACCCGCAAGCCTAGGCTACACAATCAGCACAACTGGTGTCCACTGCCTCACTTTTCTTCACTAGGCGATGACCAAAGCTTTTATCTCCCCCATCCAGGATCGTTTCCTTTGGGTTGCGGTCTCCGCTTCTTTTGCCGAGGGTGTAGGGAGGCACCCACCACGCTGGCCAGATCTCTCTTGGGAAGCTGGGAGAAACCCAGCAGCCTGATGCAGCTATGGAAAGGTGCAAATTGCTTTTGTAGCCCATTGGTTTGGAAGTTGCGGTGGCTTTTACTGTCCTTCCTATCCTACCTAACCAGCAAGACAGACTTGTCCCTAGTTGCATTAATTGTTTCTAAAGAAGAGGATAAATGAGTTCATGTAGCATCCGAATACTGTAGTTCTGCATGACTGGTATTTCTCAGCAGGACTCAGGGTAAAGCTCCTATCACTTGCCAAGGCTGTCATCATGTCCCTCAAAATAGGCAAACATCCACATGGCTGTTCGTCTCCTGCCATGCCCTGGAGTATTTTCTCCTGTTTCAAAGGGAGAGTCCAGGGACAGGGTTGCAGCATGCAAGCTCTGGGTTGGAAAACTTGCCCAGCATCCCACACTTCCAACTTTCTTCGATGCTTCTAGGGGCCAAGTTCCTTTTCTACAAGTAAAGCCCATGTATTTTCTTAATTCATGCATTAAAGAAAATATTATGCAGAATTTATTAATCTATTTCATATAACACTTAATCTCTTTGTGCTGCAGAAAGAGTTTAATGAGAGCATAAATATGGGGTAGAAAAATGGCACTGCAGTCTCTTGCTCTGTTTGTCAGTAATGTTTTGTTGTTACAAGAACACTTGGGGTTATATTTTTTCTGTGCTGGACTGATAGATTGTGTTTTAATCTTTTGTAAGACCGGTTGTTTAGATCCCATTTGGAAGGCTGTGGAGAAAATGCTCTTTTCATAAAAACAATCCAATTCTTCTGTAAATATCTGCTGTCATATTTATCCTTTTGGAATTAAATTCAATTTTTTTATTAAACTTGCTACTAGAGGAAGCAATAGTTGCAAAAACTGTTTAAATAGGTACCATTTGTGAATATAAACAGTTTCAGATTTTTTTGTCTGAAGGCTTAAGTGGTTTCATAATTTCTGGTGCTGTTTTGTGAGTGTTTTTATACAGAAATAGACCAAAGCATGCTGAAACTACACGTAAGCAGTGGAGAAGGGGGAGGACAGTTGTTTTAAAAAGGGCTGGAGATCAAAATGGGAGGCTGTGAACACAAATGAATTGCATGCATGTGAGTTGCAAAAGGAGGAGGGAGTCACTCTCCACATTTGGAAATGATAACAAATTTCAGGCTGTCCTGTGATCTCACAGTCCAGAGCTGTAAATCCAGGGAGAAAAAAAGGATCAGCAGACCACAGTTTGGCTATGAGGATCAGGATATGAGCCTTCAGTGAACATGACAAGGTAGATGTCTTTACTACAGGCTGGTGGTGCTTCATCAGGCACCATGTCATAGGTGCCTTCAGATTTTTACTGCAACTTAATCTGTACTTATAGAGGCACTTAAAGATAAATCACTCACAAAGGGGTAAAAAAAGGCAGAGAAAGAACCAGAAACATAAGGAAGACAGCAAAATGAGAGAAAACGTGTTTGCTAGGTAATAGATGAGACTCTGCCCTAATACATGCCACTCCACTCCTCGCCATTGCATTCAGTGTGTTCCCCTGAGCTGCATCCCTCCCCGGGGATGCAGCCACAGGGCTGCCTCTCTTTTTGTTACCTCCCACTGTCTCTGGGAGGCTTTGCCTCACGGACACAAAGTGTGGGAGAAATAGGTAAAACAACCTGCCTTTCCAAGTCCATACAGACACTGCAGCCGAGGGTGGCAGCTACGGGCACAGCCTGTTCTCTGGTCTCTCACTGGCACAGAGGGGTAGTCGCCTGCACACTGAGCAGCAGGGTGCCACAGCCCTTCTGCAATGCACCCTGCCACCAAGGGTGATTTGGTCTTTAAGATAAAGATTTTTGGGCTCACAGGCCCCGTTGTTCAAATGTCTAAATTATTCCTCCAAACTATGTGAAAGAAGAAAAAAATAAATTAAAAGAAGATACCACTGAAGTTCCAATAAGTTTGTGATAGTTTCCTCCAGCACCATTTTGGGGTATCTCTGCTCTCAGCAAGTGTCCTGGTAACCCTGTGCAAACACACGCAGGTAAGCACCCCTGCTTTGCACGGCTTGTCTGAGCCAGGTTGGCAAGAGGCACCCCCCACAGCCACTGCTTTGAAAACGTGTCTGCGATGGTGTAACCATGCCACAAGGCTAGTCCCCAGCATTAGCTCCTCTGTCTGAAAGACATTTCTTTGTCTTAGCTTAGGGCTTGTCCTGCCCAGCATCATCTCCACCTCCACCAAGTCCTTAAAAACCAACTGCTGTTTGAAGAATGACTTCAGCCTCACGAGATCAGAAGCTGTGGGTAGTCACACACAGTGATGCAAAGCCTCTGAGGTAAACGATGACACAGCGAGCAAGGAAATGGGAAATCAGACCCATGTGGCTTTCCTGAGGGCTTTTTTTGTATTTGTTGCCTTGTTAAGAAGAAGTGCCTCCCAAAAGTCATCAAGGGAAGTAAAAATGGGATCATACGACTCCTCATTCATAAGCCCTGTTTTCACATAGGGCTTCACTCCACATTTCATTTTTTTTGTGGCACACAGGATAGCAACTACCAATAAAACTTGTGAGTTTACTGTTTCATCGCTTCAGGAACAGTGCTGGAGCTGGCCGTTTACTGCTTAGCTCTATTGTTCCCGAGCTGTAGCAGATAACAGTTCACAGGCAGGAGCTCTGGATGTTCATTCGTCTCCAGATTCCAACACTTGCATATTTTATTATAATTTGGTTATCTGATCAGGGCTGTTTCATCTCTCCCTGTTACACAGCCACAAATCTGCTTCCTCCAAGCTGCTAAGTTACAACAAACTCCTGATTCAGTCTGCAGTTCCTTTGAGCTCTGAGTACCCAATGTTGTGGTTTAAAAAGATTAAAACCAGAGATGAAACCTGATTGTTGTTCCATGCATCTGCTTTAAATTGGTTGTTCTGTTTATTTTAGAGACTTCAACTGGTACAACGAAAAAACAAGCATCCATTCTGCAGAATTAATCTTGCTACATTGGGCTTTCTGCTTGGCTTTTATTTACCCTTCTTTTTTAGAGCATCACTGAAATCTTGCCTTCATTGCAAAATCAACATGACTAACAATTAGCGTGTGCCATTAAATTAAGTAAGTAAGTGCTACATCTACATTAAATCCTGTAAGTTACAATCAGTTTTGTTTTAGCTGTGGCTGACTGGTCCAGGGTCCCACTCGTTTGAAGACCACTCATTTAAGGACCACTCATCAGCTTACAATATCTCCTTGTTACAGGGTGCATGCAGGCAAGTGCCATTCCAATGCTAGCAGTCCTTTCATGTCTTCCCACAGCTCTCCCTGTGCACCCAGCACTGATAGATACGCTTTCCCATGCTCTGCGGGAAAAGAATCTATAGGGTGATTCAGCTCTTGCAGGATTTAGACAGGGAGGGTGAGCCCCAGGGGTGTCAGAGGCCATGTAATGAAGGAGAAGGGACACCTCACTGCCTGGCCTAAGGTGGCACTCAAGATGGATGAGCTGGAAGGGATAAACTCAAGTGTGGGCAGCACAGTTAACACTGACGGAGACCCAGGGACAGATCTTCCACTTATGTCAGCCTTGTTTCCTTATTCCTACAGCCCTTCCACGAATCAGGGAAATGAGACACATCCTGCCGAGAACCCAAATAAAGCCCTAGTGTCAATTAATCTCACTTGAATGGTCTGCAAGTCTTGACCAGCCTTCAGCAGGAAGATGAATCCCTGTCACTTGGTTTTTTGGGAGCTGAAATATTAGCTTAACACCACAGCGTTTGTGCTGTGATGCATGGACCCCACGGGCAGCCCGCAACTGCTTCTACAGAGTCTTTAGAAGGTAGGTAAGGAAAGCAAGGCATGCATTTTTGACATAGAGCCAGCAAGGATGTACAGGTACTCACAACTCAAAAGAGCGGGGGCTTTGCCCCATGCAATCTGGGTATCCAACATACAGCCTGAAACTGCCTTCCTCACAAGGCACGGAGCTGCCTCTGACCACCAATCCACCACAGAAGTCAATGCCTTGCATTCAGGTGCCTGCTTGACTCTTTAAGGGGCTGTATAATGTCACTCCCTCTAGCAGCAGAACAGCATTTGAATGGGTTTTGTTGCAGAAACGGGCACTGTCTCAGTAAGATTTGCATAGCTAAATCACTTATAAGGCAATTTCCAATTGCTTAAAGAAAAAAGCAGTGTGAATTGATGTATTTAAAAGTCCTAGGACAAAGGTATCTGCCATTTGTATTATAAGTGGTGTGATAAGTTACATAAAGCAAAATACTAGGTTTTATTTTTAAACTGAGTGGACAATGCAAGCTTATGGCAAACTGCAGTCGTCTGCCTGTGTCTGCGTAATGTATGGGGATTTGACATCCAATTACATCCCAGGGCATTCTGGGAACAGAGATAATGTTTCTGGTGCCAGGCCAGGTTAAATGCATCTGGCACAATAGACTCTGCAGTTGGACAGATGCAGAAACTTGATGTTATCCTATTTTCGGATGCCGAACAGAGCTTATTCTGTTCTTACAAAGCAAGGACATAAGAGACATGAAGAGGAAGTGGTTTACCGCAACAGAGACGTTCATGGCTTGTAACGCCCTTCCAATTACAAGGACCAGAGAATTGTTCATCGTAAATGTTAGAGAGAGAAAGCTGAAAGAAAAGAAAAAGCAGCTTGCCATGAACAGGAATAAAAAGGCTGTACGTGGAATTGCACGCTCACATAAGCTGAGGCACATCTGGCATGACTCCACTGTAATCAGCAGTTAGCCTGTACTTGCACCCATCTACACAACAGCTGAATCCAACCCCAAAAGTCTTCCCCTGTAATTGTGGCAAATACCACTTCACCAAAACCTCTCTTTTGTTCTCCCCAGAACACTGGGCTCCCTCCCTTTCCAAACAAATCTCTGCTTAAAAGTCATAACAATGAAAGTTTATACCCTTTCCTCTCTCGTCTGCCACACAGTTTATTTGCCTAGTGACTTCCTAGGAGGAAAAGATTAGCAAAGATGCAAACTGTATTTGCAAAGATGCAAGCTATATTGAGCAGCCTCCTACCTATATTTGCATCTTGCTGAAGGCCGTATTTGTTCTGGGACTGAGTGATGGCTCTCCCTGATTTTGTCCTGCTATTACTTTCAGAGGAATTGCATTAGCATAAAACTGGAATAGCACAATTGTGAATCGGGCTTTTTAACCTGGGCTTTCTAGAAGGCAGGGTGGAGAGACCTCAGGATGGATTAAGCATAAAGGAGGCCCAAAACCACAGTGTTTTTAAGCTTCTTCAGCCAAATGGTATGTACCACTGGGGGAATAAAACCACAAAACCCTGAGGTTTTAGTGAGCTTTCATGGGCCTTTTTTTGAAAGTGGCTTTCTAGACATGTCCAAGTGGCAACCAATGAGACTTGCTTTATATGGTAGTTCGGTCAGCTTTGGTAGATAAAACTGATATTCCTCATTTCTCATTCAGGTGTTTCTGGCTGAGACATGCAGAGTATGTTATGTTAGGGAGTGCACCACCTTCAAAACACAGAATAGAAAAACCTCAGAGAGCTTCCATCTTCTCCAGAGGCATGTGTGACCGTAGCTGCATTATGAAATAGCAATAATAATATCTTCCTACTGCATCTTACCATGAAGCTTTGCAAAAAATACACGTGGGGAACAATGCAGGTGCATCCAAAAGGGAGCAGAGACAAAGGGCAGTGATCTGCCTGTCACCCAGAAACTGCAGGTGCTTTTTAGCAACCCTAGTAAATAGACTTCTCCCATTCCAAGGGGGAAAAAAAAAACCCAAACCCACAACATATTAATCACCACCAACAATTAGTCGAACAACAGTGATTTCCTTTGTTTAAGATTTTTATTTTATATGACGCTACACTGACAAAACCACTTCTTTTTATCATATTCTTAGGTTTTTCCAATCAGGAAGCTTATCCAAAGACACATGCGAGACTTATCTTTCCCATAGTGCATCACCTGAGGAGAACACCAAAGCAAAGGAAACCTTGTATTTGCCCAGCATCCCAAATCCTCTCAGCAGCACCATATGAAAAAAGGCAGAGTTGTGAGTGCTTGATCTCAACCAGGTACCCATTGGTACAAGACAGCAGCTGTAACACTGCACTAATCTGTGCAGGACCTCAGAGAAATAAATCTCACTATTTAAACTCACATCAGTCAGAGATGCTGTGTCCAGTGAGATGCTGTACAGTAATGTATCAGTAAGGGACTGGCTGCTACTAAGATATGTTCCTGATAAATGAGTGGCCCTTCTCCGATTAGCGTGAAAATATGGTTAAACCTTTCTAAAAAATCAATTTTTCTTAGCTGGTTGATAAGAAAGTTGGTATTTTCAGTCCAAGACAAAGCCATGAATCAGAAGCCATGAATCAAATGACTAACCACAAGAGATAAATTGGGTATGATCTTCCTTAGCTCAGCCATGCCAAAGAACTTCTTAATTTAATAACACTGGTTGACACTGGCACCATCCCAGTGGTTCCCAGTGCTTCCTTATTAATGTGAATGTTTTCGACTCAGCACTTCCACGGTTTCATAAACATTGAGGCTGACATCATTTAAACTGCAAAAAGCATTTATAAGCATTAAAGCTCAATAGCAAAGCTAACCTGAGGCTTGAGCTAAGCCTTGATTTATGCACTGAAGGTTTGTACTGACCAGGCTACAGGACACCTTCAGCACAAAACTGAATTTCTCATTTACTGCTTCCTCTGTAATAGAACAAGTTAAATCCCTGGAACAAACTCTTCAAGCTCAAGGTTTGAGTTGTTCGGTTTGGGTTGATTTCCAGTCATGCTGCAGTGGATGTAGCATAATTCACTCACTACACTGAAGGTACATGGAGACATTTAGAATAAGGGCAGCTTTCACAAAGCAACTCTTCCAGGTCGCTGCTAAAATCACTATGTCTCCAAGCAATGCCTGCTACCAGTCCTGAATGTTTTGGGATACAAGATAGAACCAGACAAGACAGATTTCACAGTAACATCACCTCTGTCACAAAGGATAATGCACACCACCCACTATGCCCAGAGCATTAAACCAGCATTTGTTGGAAAGCAATGCCAGATTTGCCCTTTCCCCTGCAATAACTGCGAAGGGAAAACAGTCCCTCAGGATTAACTGCCTAGGTCATCTGTGGCAACCTCCCTACTCCACGTCCCTGTGTTACAGTGAGCTCACTTTGAAGGCTGGAAATCTTTATCTAGTGCAAACTGAAAACTCCACCTAGTTCTTCCAATGATTGAAAATGCCCCTGCAGTTAAGAAATCTGATCTTACAGCTTTTCCTTATGACTGCAACTTCTTTGCTGAAGACTCAAAAAAGTCCATTTAACTCAACTTGTCAAGTTTCACTCAGCAATTTTATTACTATATCCCTTATCAGCCAAAAAAGGAAAAAAATCCTTCCGTGAGAAAAATATCTTCTTGACACAGAAATCTGTTCAAAAGGTATGCGTGGTACTGACAACTCAGTATAAATAGACTGGTACAAGTTAATTTAGTGGAACAGGGATAAGAAAGAAGAATGCATTTGGAAATAGTACGGAGACCCTGGGGAAGGAATAAAGGGGGAGGGGAGGGGGAAGACAAAATCAAAATGAAAGAACTGATGCATCCCCTGTTGCAGATATTTGCTGATGAGCACCTCTATATGATGACAATTTTTCCAGCACAGCATTTTCATTCTTTGCTATAGGCAAGGTAGAGCAGTGCTCTCAGCACTTTGAATACTTTTGGTGATATTCTTCAAAATAGAGAGTGAAAGGCATAGGCTTGCAGTGTGAAACCTGAAAGTGTGACCTATGCTGAAAAGTCCCAAAAGTCAGTGAAACCACTGCATGGGATGGTTTGAGTTGCTTTGAGAGACCCACAAAAGATGCTGTTTCAAATTTCTGGCAATAGGTTGTCTTTCTCCACTGTGCTAATCCGACTTTACTGCATTGAGAGCTCCAACCCTGATGTAAAAAATACCGTAATGTTGGTGCTTACTCAGCAGCACAGTCAGTGCCGTGAGGCCAGTGCCTCACCAGTGGTCTGACCTGGCATAAATCAGTGGATCAAAGCTGTGAATAGGCACTACAGGTCTGGCCTGGCACATGTGCTCTGAACACCCAACCATCAGTGGAAAGGCTTGAGGAAACCCTCATGCTCTTTCTCTTCTACATTTTGTGTCTCCTCCTGCAGCATTGTCCCCAACAATGAATCTACAGAGAGACTCCTAAAACCAGCACCTTGAAACAGAAAGTGCAAGTTTCTCCAGGTCTGAACCAGACGTGTGGTGCACAAATGGAGATACAGAAGGACCAGATTTGCTTTGTGTTACATGAAACAACCCTCCCCGGCACATTCTGATCTGTCCTTCAGCAAGTGAACTGGCACAAGGCAGGGAAGATGGAGGTGGGGGAAGTGAACTGGGCTGAGCTAGTAGGAGCCGTGCTTCCACAGCATGTCTGAAGGGGAAGAATGAAAGAATATACCTCGACTAGTCCAAAAAGTCTTCATCTATTAAGGAGAGGAGCCTGCTGACGAACGGGAAAGGAATGCACAATCAGGTTTTGTCAGGTTCGACTTCATCAATCTTCCTGCTGCAGGTTCTGCCTCTCAGATGTGATACACAGGGCTGGCCACAAAACAAGAATTGTGTTTCACAATTCAGAAGAAAAGAAATGAGGCTTTTTGAAGTTTTTCAAATCTGTTTTCATTACGCATCAGAACAAAACCACTGCATTTCCAAAATCTTCACATGTAAGGCCCAGAGAGGAAAAAGAAGGGGAGGCCAAGCAGCAAATAGGCTAGTGCCTCGGTGATTCCCCTCTGGAGGGGAAAGCCTGGCTCCCAGCTCCCAAGCGCTGTCAGACAGGAGTGGGACAGCAACTTGGACTCCCCCACCAGAAGGGCAGGGACAGCCAGGTTTTCTCCCCCCACACAGTCCTTTAGTCAACTCTCTCTCACCCTCTGCCCCCACCTCCTTGGAGCCTCTCCACTCTGTGTAAATAATTACATATGAACCAAGCTAGAGAGAATGAGAGTATGCAGTCCAGTGGTTAGGAAGTTCCCTGGAGATAAAAGGGAGTTGCAGATTTGAGTTCTTGCTCCGTCTGATTTGAAGCTGATTTCAATTAAATATTCATTGGAAGAAAGCGAAACGGCCGGTATAGCTTGGCGGTCAGGGAACCACTCCAAATCAGAGCAAGGACTTGAATCTGGGGACGCACTTCCCAGGGAAACCTCCTAACCACTGGCAGATCGATCAGCTCTCGCATGTGAAGCAAGAGTGGGAGGAATGCTGAAGCACTCGGGCAGTTCTGGGGGAGCTGCCTCTTCTGGGGGTTTCGCTCCGAAAGGAAACCCATCGGAGGGCACACATCCAGCTGGTGTGCTAGAATCATCACGTGAATCGACATACAAGCATGCCGGTTCCCCTCAGCCCCATCATTCAGGCCCCCACACAGACTGTCTCCCACCAGGATTTGAGGAAGCTGAGAAGTTGACATCAGGCATCTCCAGAGTAGGACTCATTTTCTCTTTTTCCGCAAATTCCCTACCGACCTACAATGGTTTTCTGCTGATATTATAGTTGAAATAGATACATTCTCTCAACAAGTTCCAGAGAAGCATCATTTCCAGGTGGAAAAGTTGGTCTTGGATTGTATGGGATGGATCCAATACTAGCAAAGAATAGCAAAATTATCAATCATAATGTGGGAAATGGAGAAGTACTTGACAAATGTTTCTGTTTCACATTCAGAAGGAAGCAGAATGATATATTCAGAGACTAACTTGATACTTACTATTCCACTGGCAATTAGAGATGATGTTAAACAGCAGTCATTAATAACAACATTTGTAAACCTGCAGAACTTGGTTACAGTCCTGGTGAGGATTGCCAGCTTGGCTGACAGAAGTAGCTGCAAAAAGGAAAAATATTTAGATTTTTAAGGTGTTTAACTTGCTCCCACATAACAATCCATTAGTGTTAAATGGCCTAAAAGCTGTCTAATGAATGTATTTCTAAAAGTAATTTTAGCAGAATCATTATCATTCAGGGAAGCATTCCATCTGGAGTTTGGGAGGGCTCTATTCTTGGTGCCAGCTACTCCTGTCAATGACATCTACACCAAGAGTGTAGACAAAAAGAAAGCCACTGTGGTAGAAGTTTGAGACAACACAAAAGGGATATAGGATGATAAAAGTGATGCGGGGAACAAGTTTGTTATAAGAATCAATTCCTTGTCATTTGTATTACTTGCATTTTCAGAACCAAATGCGAGTTATATGTCTTGCAACAAAGGGTTTATGTCAGCCTTTAAGCTATGAACCAGCAATTCAGATATAATTAATTTTAAAAAAACTTCATGGTCACATTAGATTATCAGCTGAACATGACCCTCCGGAGCAATTCTGATCCTTAGATAAATAAGCAGGGGAGTTTGAAAGAGTCAGTGTATAGCTCTAGTGAGAATATTGCTGAAATTCCACATGCAGTTCTGGTATTCAGACTTTACAAAGTGTGTTCAAAATTTGGAAGGGGTTCAGAAAATTACCTTTAGTCTGGAAATCAGATTGAGACTAAAGAAGTTGAATCTGATTTATCCCAGAGAAGTTTAAGAGCTAATATGATCACAGCTCACAGATACCTGGATGGTAGTGTAACTATTAGAACTATGAGAAAGAGATTTTTAACCGGAAGTGTCATATCTAGTGTAAAAGGCATAATGAAATCCACTAGGTAGGAGCCAAAGCTGGACAAACTTCAAGTTTGGGGCATGCATTTTCTTTAAACTGTGAAGGAAATAGCAAGTAAATGATGAACTGAATTCTCTATTCCATGCAGTCTTTAAGGATTATTATGTCCGTTATTATGGACAGAAAAAATCATGAGGTGCTGCAATGAAGTTTGTAGATGCGTCATACAGGAGGTCAGACTAGAGGATGACCGTAACCTATCCTGGGTTTAAAAATCTCTGAATGTGTGGCTATAATTGTATTATTTTTCTCTTTCTAATGGAAGATGGTCATTGGCTTTACTACATAATTTTCTAAGTGTCAGCATCTGTCAGTGTTGGACAGTCTGGATATATAATTATGTAGGGAGACCCTTATTAAAGATCCACTGCTAAAAATAACTTTTGAGGAGCTTTAGCTATATTATTGTAATCTAAATAAGAGTTCCTGCTGCACGCTGAAGAAAGACATCGCTTATCTTGTAATAACATGGAGACTTTGGGACTCCAAAATATTCCCTTGAGTGAATTATACTGATTTTTACTTTCTCATCCAACTAATAAGAAGTTTTATGTTTTTCTTTAAGCCAAAAGCAGGCTACAAGAACTAGCACAGGAAAAAGGTGTATTTTATAAAGATGAATTTTCCTCCTAAACATTTTATAAGGCCACAGTCACATCAATAAGTCAGATGAGATTCAAGGGAACTCAAAGATACTATTATTCACTGTTCCTTTCATAAATCATGCAGGTACCATCAAGTGTTACCCTTCTGTGACTGCTATTAGTGCACAGTAGGAAGAGGTGCCATTTTCTGCAGGAGATGGCTACTTAAAAGTTGAGCGCCAGAACTTACTTAAAATAGATGTTGGTACAAAATAACTTCAATAAAACAAGCAACAAGAGAAAATTTACCTGGGCGTGGGTTTCCCTAGGAGTTCTGTTCTGGTTCAGTAGTGCCCAGTTCACAAAAACTTCAGCAAATCTCGAATGATTAATGGATTTTCCTGGCTTCCAATATAAAGCAGACGAAAATTTTGAAGTTGTGGTCAAGTCTTCCTTTGAGTTTTGGGATTCATTGAAAGCAAACCCCAAAAGTTACCTAATGAAGTAGGGATGGGAAAGAGAAGGTCCACCAATATTGTCTGCAAGAAGGTTACGCCATGATTCCCCTCCCTATGGGCTAACAGTCAAAGCAGAAGCAAAGGTGTCAATGGTCTAATCCATGTCTTACAGTAACATAACCCCTTGATGCCATTAAAGCCCTGACCTCACAACAGATGCCATGCCAGCACATCAGTCCTCAAGTCTGGACTGGCAGTTGGAGAGGACACTCTAATAATTTGTATTTAGTGCTACAGCGGCAACCAGCTGAGTCAGCATCTGCCAGCGATTACTGCGTGCTAGTAGCCAAGAGTACCACTTCTTCCTTTCTTATGCCCTCCTAGCTGCCATATCTACACTAGGGAAAATCACAGTATGTCATATCACACTGGATGATAGCCACTCCTAAATACTGACTATTAATAGCTTCACTTCTGTGTAGACTTCTGCCTTTTTTATAGGTAGCATATCCTTCTTCACATGACACTGAAACACGGGGGGTAAGTCTTCAGCTTGCCTTTCAGCTCACTTCCAAGTTTAACCATACAGATTTCCATTTGGTTTCACACATATAAACACCTTCCAGTATATTTTGGTAAGTTTAAGAACAGCACTTCCACATTTTCTTCAGAATATGTGCCTGGCACTTGGGTGTTTCTGCTAACCCAAGGTTGTATTTGTCCACAAGCTCTGCATAGGGGCAAGGTGGACCTCAGGCTGTAAAGTAGACCCTTAGTCTAATGGGCTAAAGCTCCACAACATCCAAGAAGCAGCACAGTCCAAGGCAAGAAGAAACTGCTACACCATTGACTTAAAAGGCATTGCTCCTAAACCGACAGAAATATGGAATGGCTATTGTGTCTTTTTTATTGCTATTTATTGTATTGCACTGCTGTAGTCTCACACAGGGATTAGCACTTCAGCGTACTTGGTGTTGTACAGTCACATACTTGCCTTAATAATTAAACTATGTGATCCTCCTCTGCTCCCTCCACCTCTCAGTAATGAACCAGCTTAGCACATGTGAAGGACAAATTTCAGACTGTTCTGTGAAACTTTGAAATACAAAATCATTCTCATGAGATGTGACAATGTGAAAGCTGAAGATTATGAAAAATTCAGCATGCCATAGCAATGTTACCTGGCCAGTATTTGTGTTGCCCTCCCTTATAAATCTCTCCTGCTTCAGCATGCCACCAAGTCACGCTCTCCTGGTTGCTCAAAAAAAAAAAAAAAAAAAAAAAAAGGACAAATCACTATATCTTCTCTGCAGAGCTAAGCAGCTTGAAAGATTGGGCATTACCAACTTGGATGTTGCAGACCCGAAAAAATAAAACTAGTACACACTTAGACAGTGTGCTAGTTTCAGCTGAGTTAATTTTCTTCATAGTAGCTGGTATGGGGCTGCTTTGGATTTGTGCTGGAAACAGTGTTGGTAACACAGGGATGTTTCAGTTACTGCTGAGCAGTGCTTACACAGAGCCAAGGCCTTTTTTGCTCCTCACACCACCCCACCAGTGAGTAGGCTGGGGGTGCACAAGGAGTTGGGAGGGGACACAGCCGGGACAGCTGACCCCAACTGACCAAAGGGATATTCCATACCATATGGCGTCATGCTCAGCATATAAAAAGTTGGAGGAAACATTCCAATTGATCAACTCCACTTTTCAGACTTTTTTTGGACACCCCCCACTCAATGAACAATTTAGAGGGATGGCTTATAGACCTCAAAAAGAACTGTCGTGGTTTAACCCCAGCCAGCAGCTAAGCACCACGCAGCTGCTTGCTCACTCCCCCCGGTGGGATGGGGGAGAGAATCAGAAGGGTAAAAGTGAGAAAACCCGTGGGTTGAGATAAAGACAGTTTAATAGGTAAACCAAAAGCCACACGCACAAGCAAAGCAAGACAAGGAATTCATTCTCCACTTCCCATGGGCAGGCAGGTGTTCAGCCATCCCCAGGAAAGCAGGGCTCCATCACCCATAACTGTTACTTGGGAAGACAAATGCCATCACTCCAAACATTGCCCCCTTCCTTCTTTTTCCCCCAGCTTTATATGGTGAGCATGACATCATATGGTATGGAATATCCCTTTGGCTAGTTGAGGTCAGCTGTCCTGGCTGTGTCCCCTCCCAACTTCTTGTGCACCCCCAGCCTATCCCAAAACCAGCACAGACAGCAATATCTGTACGGATGTAATGCAAACATGGGATTCCCCCTGTCCTGCACCTCAGTGCTGTGCTGATTTGCAGAGCACTCAGGCCACCTGGACGTGGCCGTGCAATCCCACCGTCCCCAGTGATGGGGACCGGCAGCTGGGGAAATGTTCCCACCACCTGGGAAACTTGCCTTCCAGCAAAGCCTGTCTGGAGACACAGTGCCACATGCAGCACACTGCCGTGGCTTCCCTCCAGCTCGGGGCCGCCACGCAGCTGGCGTAGCCTGCAGCGGGAGGGGGGCCTGCACCGCAGACGGAAGTGGGAGATAGGGTATGAGAGCATCAGTCTTGCCCTGACAGCCTTTGACTAGACAGGTCTGGTTACAGCAGCTGAAGATCTGATCTGCAACACACGAATCCAGCATGAACAATATAAAAATGGAAAGCATCCTGTGCTAGGGGAACATCTGTTTAGGCGGTGAAAACCCCTTGGAGTGCATCATTCTGGGTGAATCAGCACAGCTGAGACAGCCGTTCAGCTGCCCAAGTGGCTGATTTAATTTTTTTTCCGGCTTAGCCATGTGCCATCACTACGATTTATTAGCCGCAGCGCTGCACAATTCCAGGAGGTGCGGTTATCAGGAAGTACTTGGCTCCCCAGCACTGTTACTGGGCTTCACACTGCATAAATTACAAGGTGTGCACTGACTAGCAGATAAGCAGACCCTCTGTTACACCTTGTTGTTCTGAATTGTCATTCCTTACTCTATTTCCACGTTGGTACTGATAGCACTGAACAAGACCAAGAGTCTTTACTGGTGTAAATTGGCGTCGCCCTGTCAAAGTCAGTGATGCAATGTAGATTTGCACTCACTAAGCATCTGGCTCAGTTTCAAAACTCTCTGGATGAAAACTGTTGGGTGTCAGGAACCTGCAGGTCTGATATTCTCTGTAATTAAACTGACAGCATTAGCTGGGTTTGTTTTAGCTCTTGCTATGCTTCTGCTATGTCTGTAGATGGGAAGATCAAATCTTGTTCTTTAGATGCCTCCTTTGATGAAGCAGAATCATGGACACTTGATGCAAGATGAGTTTTAAGAGCTGTATCAAGCTTATGCAAATGAGTCCAGGAGAAAGAGAAGACCCAGTCACCGTAGCCTTGAGATGAGTTCTGGAGGGCTCTGTTGCATCTGCAGCTCTCCTGAGGCTATGTTGTCCCAGGCTGCCCAGAGTAAAAAAAATCACAGTTCTATTTTCTTCTCTGTCTGATCAAGCCATTGGTTCCCAAATTGATTTCCCTTCTGATACAAGGCCAACATTGTGCCAGGCCCATGTATAGGTCAGCTGGCCGATATTGTGTTTTTTTTAATGCATATCAAAAATTTATCAGCAAATGAAAACAGAAATGTGCTTACAGCAAATACTTCCGGAAGAAAATTCTGGTTTGTGATACATCTCAGAGCATCTGAAGACTTCAGGGTATCCTCTTTGACTAAAAATGAACGTTTTCAGTTTATTTCTGAGCAAAAAAAATATTAAAACACTTTCATATATAGTAGACACTCAAAGGTACTGAAATATTGCAGGAACTCCAATTCTCTGTCAAAGTTGAGAGTTATGAAGCAAAATGTTGATAGGCTGCACCTGGACAAACCTTGAAAAAGAAATCTTCTGTGCCATTGCTTCCTTTCACATATGTAAGCAGTAGCCATTTTATGGGCATGGATATAGAACTCAGATGTAAGCCAGGATTCAAGGAAGGCATGAATCTAGTCTAGCTCTGAACTTTGCCATAAATCCCAACACCTTGAAAGAGACAAATGCCTACCAAATTTTGAAAAAAACATTTTTTCTCCTTCTGGCCTAACCTCTAGTTATAACAACTGCTTTGCTTAGAGCAGACTACAAGAAAAGATGCTCCTCATCCTCTTCAGAAAATATCAGTTTCCAATTCTTTAATCAATTAATTTCAATTAGCAGACAGTTTATTGGTGACCTGAGACATGGAAGACATGGAAATCTACTGCTCTTGAAGAAACTGGTCTTTCATTTAACGGCACCACAAATGGTTGGTTGCACAACACCCTGTCTACCAGTATTTGAGTTTTTGCACCAGTATAAAGAATAAACTGGTGTCCAAGTAAAAATGTGGAAACTCAGACAACTACAGCTTGAATAAATTTTGAAATCAGAACCATACTTCTGCTGAAAGTATTTTATAAATGTCTCTTTGCTCCATGGAACCAGATTCTGGTTGCTCATCATGCCCCATGAAACCGTGGTTACAGCACTCAGCTGAGAGCCCTCCTACTTCTTCCTAACCACGCAGCTGAGCATCAAGTATTCTGTTACTAACACCCTATGAATCCAGGGTAAGCAGTTTGGTTGGAAAATACTGATATTTGAAAACATACGTTGCTTTTATAGCCTTGCTACTGGGATAGACCAAAACCCCAAGACCCAAATATCTCCAAATTCTCCAGAAGAGACAGAAAAGGGAACAATGCAATTTTTAACAGCCAGAGGATGACCAAGGAAAGAGCGAATGAAAAAGGACTTTTTCTCTCACTATCCTACAGAAGCATCACTTGGCACAAAGCAACATGATTTAGTTGGTGGTGTATGAAAACACATCTCAGGGCAGACCCACCAGACACACTAAAAGACACTCTTTTCTGCTCCAGTCCCTTCTTTCCTAAGCTCAGAGCCATAACTTGAGTGACATCCTTTGGCAAAAATATGCATCATTCAGCTGACCCTAATCTCGATGTCTTCTTTCAAGCAGAACTCAGTTCTTGGCAGTTTTATCTGAGTTAGTGTTAAACAAATGCTAAGTAGAAATGGAATAAAAATATCAGGTTGTCAGCTCATAACAATAAGCTGCTGAGCCTTGGCAAACAATAAAATTCAAATTAATGGAAAATTATAAAAAGCCCACAGGACAGTCATCTATCAAACTGACACACAGCATTACAAAGTATAGTTTACCTAATCTATACTGCGTAACGTGGCTTGAGTAATGTGACTGCTCAGCCTAAGGGACAGATCTCCAGGCCCTCATATCACCTCCCTCCTAGCACTTTGCTCTGCTATTCCTGAGAGCAATATGTTGAAGATGAATACTTGCTTGCATCACTGCCTTAAGGTCAGCACCTTAAGCCCAGAAATGGAATAAAGATTACCACAGTGTTTATTTTCATCTCACTGTAAGGATCTTATCTTCCCAAAGTTTTGCATTACTGCTCAGCATGGCAGGGCAGGATGTAACAAGTAACTCTTACAACAGTGTAAATGTGTTACTGTCATGCCATTAAATTGTCATGTTATTATGCCATATTTCCAAAATAAAAACTGATTGGTTACAAATCACAAAACCAATAGAAGATACTTGCTATTAAATCACTGTGGGGAGAAGGGAATTACTCTCAGAACTGTGTATTTTCAAAGAGAGGTCCTGCAAAGAACTAACTTTTAAACTAAACTTTATTAAATTTAGTGTTTGAATACTTTTCCCCTTGGTAAAGACCTTTTATCCATTAACGCTGGAAAACGGCCCTTCGTGGGATTTATTCCAAATCAAATTTAGGAGAGAAGCAGGGATAGTGTGTTCACAGACACATATGTGCAATTAAATGAGTACATGCTCTCATAACAAAGAGCCAACTCAATTACCTCCCAAGTATAAAGCTTACAGAGAGGCAGATGTGATCTTTATTCCAGAAGGTTTACCGAGCAAACATGAGAGAAAGAATGTGGAAGAAATTTATGTGAAAGCAAATACTTCATACCTTATAAAATCCCCATTGGCTGATTACAAAGATCTCTTGGAAATGCCAATTAGTCAGGTGTCTCTTTGTCCTTTTTAATTCTCCTACCCTTATTAAATCAATATCTCAGACAACTTAATGGCTCCCCAAAGTCTAGGTCAAACAGAGAAGCAAGACGAGGTGGAATGAAAGGCTGTGCTTAATTTTTTGCCATGATCCAACTGCGGGTGAGGAGAGAAGGAATAATTTAGATTGATTAAATAACTAAATATACAGTACCTTGAAAGGAAAATTGGCCTTCACTCGCAGAACTATCAAGACAATCCCTGACCAAAACCCATTACCGCTGGTGGTTGCAAAGTTGTGACAAATTCTTTTCAGAGGCATTTAATTTTTTTTTCTGCCCTGCACATAGGGACCTTTATCTCCTCTCCAACAACACCCTGTGAAGAAGAACCTCAAGACCGAGTCACAGCCCTGACTGCACCCAAAGCACCCTCCACCTTCATGGGCAAAGCAAGACTCTGCTGCTGTTGGCCTCATCCCTTTCCAGCAGGTGCATGAAATCTGGTCATGGCACATGAGGGAGAGCAGTCTCCGTAGACTTTTGCCAGGCTGAGGGATTCTTTGAAATTTGGCTAGTGTGGAATACCATACATTACAGGGAAAATTGCATTGATGGAGCAAAAATGTTCTGACTGAGGAGGATAAAAATGAGGACTACCAATCTTATCCATAGGAAAGTTTGGAAGGACAGAGCCTGAGTTGAAATAATATGATACAGTTCTACTAACCTTGAGAGATACTACCCGTTGGCATCAGCTGAAGACCTGGCTGAGGATGTGTATTACAAGCCACTTCACCCTTTTAAAATGATGGTGTTGGGTCCAGCTAAGACCTGAACTATCTGTTGAATGTGCTGTGTTCAACCCACTTGATTAGATAGGACTTTAGAGCAACAAATCTCTTACATTAAACACTTCAGTTTGGTATCTAAAGAGGGGATGAGATGAATTTCAACCTAATCATACTAAATCCCTGCTTCCCATCCCCTCAAGACTGCTTACGTTCTTGCTAAGAAAGCAGAGCTTCCCCAACTCAAAGATCAGACTCTTAGGGAAGTCTATTAAAAAAAAAAAGTGTAAATATGTAAAAATAAGCCCATACATTTCTGGGAACCTAGATTAGATTGAACTGCTTCTCAATAATATCCATATGATATGAAAATGTTTAGAGGTCCTAGGGAGAACAAGAAGTGGGAGTATGCTAATTAATGAACTTTTATCTTGCTATTGACTAAAAGCAGAAAGGGAAAGCAGAGGCCACATGGTGGTAAAAGGGCAGACAAAAGGACAGAGAGAGGCAAAAACCACACAAAACCTTTCCGTTGATTTTGGAGATCAGCCAGTAGCTGAGCCAGAGTACAGACAGGGGCAAGGTACAGGGGAAAGTACCAAGGTAGGACAGGAGGAGGAATTATGACTGTACATGTCTTTGCCTGGACAACATGAGGAACGGCACCACTAGACACCAGAGTTAGATCAGGGTTGCAATCAAAGTGGGCAACTTTCCCATTTTGAGAATGTTATTCTCATAATGTTCCTGCAGTGCAAATGGAGTCATCTTCAGTCTGAAAATTAATAAAATAAGATCCAAAGTGATCCAGGCAGGGTTTTGAAAGGCTAACTGAATTGTTTAGAGTGCAACGCACACCAAACAGTATCAGGTTTTCACGGAAGCCTATGTGTTGAGCTTTTGCTGTGTTGGTTTTTTTGCCTGCTGGAAAGAAAAAACTTAAGTAGTATTCATCAAGAATAGTTTCATTTCCAATTGACCTGAAATTCAGTTCCAATTGGTCTTCCTTATCCCTAGCTGCTTCACTTTCACAATGAAATGGTTGAGGAGATTAATGACTTTATTAGGTTGACTACAACATTTTCTTCAGCAATGGTTTGGATAGCTATTTTCTTAAATGACTGAAGCAAAAAATTAGCACTGAAAATTAAATTGAAAAATCCAAAATCAAAATCACTCTGAGAATGGTAACATAAATGCAACTGTTTGTATGACTATAAATTGGTTTCATGGATCTATACACTTACCAAAACAGAGTACCTTGTAATGCAAAACCCAGTTTTTCACTAAGAACATTTTAAAAATGGGGAATTTCTACCATGTTTGAGTAAGCAATTATGTCTTCTACAAAAGAGAGTGCCAAAAAAACCCTCTTACTGTCATTTTCATCTCCAGGCCTTTAGTCGGACTTGCATATTCTCTGTAAAGCAGTGTAGCAAATGAACTTGATCAACAGTGACGTGGTTCAGCCCCAGCCGGCAGCTGAGCACTACCCCTCCCCCGGCGGGCTGGGGAGGAGAACGGGAAAACAACGGCAAA
Source organism: Grus americana (assembly GCF_028858705.1). Lineage (NCBI taxonomy): Eukaryota > Metazoa > Chordata > Aves > Gruiformes > Gruidae > Grus > Grus americana. The sequence continues at coordinate 61,663,334 of NC_072852.1, forward strand.
GGCTCAGGGTTGGGGTAAGGGCAGGTCACTGGGACAGCAAGGGAGAGGGGAACGACCAACACCACCACTGATAACAGATATTCACAGTGGGTGATAACAGAGAACAATTTACCGATCCGACGACCGACCGGACACTCAGCCCGTCCCGGAGCCACGCCGAACCGGCCCTGCCCGACCGGCCCCCTTTTATGGTGAGCGTGACGTCACATGGTACGGAATAGCCCCCGGCCAGCTTGGCTCACCTGTCCTGGCTCCTGGTGAAATTAACTCGGTCCTTGCCAGAACCAGGACAAACAGTTTGCACTGTACGTTGATGGATGTGGCCGGTTCATGTTTAATGCAGTTCTATGACCTCTAGCACTAGATTTGGTCTGTACATCTCCTAATATTTCACATGTTGATAACATGGACCAAGCAAGGTAACAGACTTCTCCTCTCACTGAGAAACCATAAAAAGGGTTTGTATTCTTCATTTGGCCAGACCAATTAATATTTAAGGTCTCATGACAGAACAACTGTTACTTCTTTTCTAATTTTTTTTGGCTATCAGAACTTTAATGCATGTGGCATAATGAAAATGATAGCAATGTCAGTTCTTAGGGAGTTTCAGCTGCCAAAATAAAACCCTACACCTGCACAATCCTAAGAAAGAGAGGTTGCACACCTTGGGGGGGATCCATCTTCATGCAGAGTTTCCTGGATCAGGGCCATTGCTTATTTTATACCCATAGTATTCCTGAATTCTTCTGCTTTGCCTTCTACGAGTCACAGCAGTGAATGAGTCATTTTACCTCATACCTAACATGTCATTTCCCATCATCTATTGAGTACACAACCACAAGAAGATGAAGCAAAAACACAGCTATTTCTTATCTCACAACTGTTTATTTTCAGCTAATCAGTCATACTGACATCTGTTTGGCCCTAATCCTGATTTTGTTAATAAGCCATTTGTGTAAATCTGTTCTATGCAAGACCATGCCTTACTGCACCCCTGAAGACTGATGAATGCGTTTTGGAAGCCAGTAATGCTTTAGGATAAGCCCACCTTGGAACTCCAGTAATTTTCCAATAAGTGTTGTCCATGAATGAGCTCATGAACCTCCAGTTTGAAGACCAACTTTATCTCTGGGGTCCAAGTCATCCAGTGGGCAAGCTTCCAAATAGGAAAACAAAGCAATCTCCTTCCTACCCAAGATCTTCCCCCCAGTCTCTGCTGCGCTTAAAAAAAATAGTCCACTCTTTGATGTGAGCCCTTGGAAATACTGCGGTTATTTAATTATTCTGTTTCTTGTTTCCTGGTAATTCTCCTAGATCCTTGCTTCAACATTGATTCATATTTCTGAAGGCCAGAGCAGACCAGACTGATCATCTGGTCTGGCCTCTTGCATAACAGGCACCACAGCATTTCACCCTCTGATCTCTGAATCAAGCCTTGTACCTTGTGGGAGATCCAGCGTATCTTGATTTCGTCTCCAAGTGCTGGAGAATTTACCACATCCTTGGTTAGCCATTCCAGATGTATGTTGCCTTCATGGTTAAGACATTTGAGTTTCATTTCCAATTTGGATTTTTTTTGATTTTTCACCTTCCAAGCTTTATGTCCTGCTGTGCTCAAGGCACAACAAGCACTCTTTGGTATTCTATCCTTCACCCCATGCAGAGACTTCAGGCTGAAACCCAGGAGGCCCCTCCGTCTCCAACTCAGATAAACCCACCACCTGGAGCTTCTCACATCTCCAGCTGTCAGGGGTGGATTTAACACCAAACTAGCTCTGGTAATTCCTCTCTGACATCTCTGCAGGTTCTCAGCATTTGGTCTGAGGGAAGAGACCAGTGTGGGAGGCAGCAGAACCCGGCAGGGTGGGACATGTCTGCTCCTGAGCAGTACTTCATCCAGGACACAGCCCAGCCTTGACTCCCTGCCCTAGCCCCACTGCCACCTCCTGCCACTGCTGCTCACTCACCCGCCTGACGACATTTTGTCACCACTTCCCAGGACACACTACTTCCTCACCCAGTCTACAGTGTTTATTCCTCGTCCTGCCTAATCTCTCATTCCTCTTCTTAAAAAGCATGGTTTTTTGCACCGCCAGGCTTCCTGAACAGCTCTGGTTATGTCACTCCGGGTATGCCTTCGGCTATTTATTTCCTCAGGAAATGCCACATCACCTGGAAACTTTGTATTTTTCCTGTTACAAAATAAAGCTTATAGAAATGAACATCTTCTGTCAACTTCCTTACGTCCTTGAGAGGCTCCAGCTGCAAAATGGAGTCCAAAGGCAGACTTCTCAAAAAGCTCATATTAACTGGCTCCAGAGGGTCCCACAGCCATTGGGATGTGAGTATCACAGACATGTTTCACAGAGGAGGCACAGGAATGGCTGTGCCAAAGCTATAGCTTAAAGAGTTCAGCAGTGACTGTATTCACATCTAGACATTTACTTTTCTTTTGTCCTGCAGTGTGGCATAACCTGAATTTGTAGCAGGCTACTGTGAATGCACAAATCATAGAATCACAGAATGGTTTGGGTTGGAAGGGACCTTAAAGATCATCTAGTTCCAACCCCCCCTGCCATGGGCAGGGACACCCTCCACTAGACCAGGTTGCCAAAAGCCCCATCCAACCTGGCCTTGAACACGTCCAGGGATGGGGCATCTACAACTAATAAGTATGCTGTGAAAAGCGGGAGCACTGAAGTCTGGTTTTCTGCCATCCTGCCTGCTTGTGGACCCACAGTAATCCCACAAAACGTTGTAGGGATTCAGCTTGTGCTGCAGCCTTTCCTTCAAGCCAGATGCCTACTTTCCAGAAACTCCCAGGACCTTAGCAATGCTGAGGTGTTTATCCCTCAGCTAGTTTGGCTAAAATTAGCAAACCACTTCAAAAGTTTCTGAGGGGAGGAGGAATGACATGCAGACAGACACTCATGCAGATGGACAGCCGCAGGCTAAAAAGTGGGGGGAGAAAATCATTTGTGTTGTGTGAGTTTGCTCTCAATCACCTTAGCAATCTTTTCTCCTCTACTTTACAAGCTCTGCTGTGCAGTCGCTGGCTGCTCACCCTTGATGCACACTGAGACAAATCTTACCAGCATTTTTAGCCTTCTGGCAGTCATTCACCTAGGAAGATTTCTCTCCTACCCGTCCTCCTTGTAAATTCGTATTACAGTAGCCACTGAAAAAAGCTGTGAAAAGTGACTACTGAGTGTACCCAGGCTCCGTCTGTTGCTCTCAGCAAGTCCCAGGAAAGTACTGACAGGCTTAATTTGCTCTGAAAGACCACTGAAATCTGTGAGATTCATCTGAAGCAGCCCACGCCCTGTGAGCCTGCAAACCTGGGAAGCATCCCAAGAGCTTTATTCAGGACCATGCTATGCTAAGCACAGCCCCAGAGCTGCTGCAGCATGCTGATGCCAAAATCAGTGCAGGAAGCCCCAGGTTGCCACTGAGGGGACCCCACTCAGAGGGAAGGGGACAGCGTCTCATGGGTACACCAGTTTGGGCTTGGATCATGCCATCTCTCTCTCCCCAAAGCAGAGGTGCTCTGGCAACAGCGGGGTGGCAAGGACAGACCCTACAGTGGGAGGCAGAGAAACAACCCCCATTAGGTGCCAGGTTTGCTTCACAGGCATCGTTAGTGCAGCTAAAACACCACGATCACAAAACAAACTGCACACCCAGACAATCATACAAGGCCTCCTCTATCAGCCCAGTGTGAATTTGCCACTCTCATGGGAAAAATCAAAGGGCTCAGGGCAGCAGACAGTCTGTTAGCAAGCTACAGAAATAGTGAGCGGCTGATGTCTAGACTCAGGAAAGGAAATTCCTGTCCATGTTTAGAAGAGCCACACACGTACACATGCAAATAAAAAAACAGGAAGGCATGTACTGCTGTAGTCTTTGATAGCAGCCCAAGGGAAACGATGTAATTTGGTAGAAGAAGCAAACAAGGCATCCACTTAGACATAACCTGTCAGGCCTATTAAGGAGTGTGCTTTGACAGACAAGTGTTAGAGAAATCAGATCTAGCACAGCAGCACAGAACTGCCTCCGCAACAAATGTAGGGAACAAGGCCCTGAGAGAGACCCCAGACGCATCACACAGCTCGAGATCTCTTAACGGGAGTCTAGAAGGTGGCAAGTTGTCATATTGGCTAAGAGAGATGCACATTTGGAGCCACTGTAACTCCTGTCTTTTGGCCTGGGAGCCCATTTGCGTTTAGATATATTAATCTCTCTTTGAGAAGTGATGTGTACATACTCACAAGACCCTACAAAGTTCCTGGCCCAGACATATTTATCAAATTATAAAAGACCTGTAGAAGTGCCAGTTTTGGTGACTACTATGTAATGCGGTTCCAACCACAGACTTTATTTTTCCACCATGATGAGGACCACAATCTTTCTTATCCAAAATAAATAAATAAATAGAGAAGGGTCAAGGGGCTTCAAATCATAATGACCTGTTTCTTTAATTAATAGCAATACAAGCTTTTTCCCCTCCCTTGTCCCCAACCCCCCCCAAGATATTTGCTACTAGACTGGAGGGCACCCTGCTCCGTTTAGCAAAGACCAGAACAGATTCACAAAGACTTGCCAGGCCTCAGACATTATGTGATCTGAATGCAATTTCTCCACCCAGTCAACAAACACTCTATTTTTATTAATTTCAGAAGAGGCTAGGAGGGAGGGAGAGAAGGAGGGAGGAGGGAGGGGAGGAAATGCCCTTTGACCAAGCAGAATGCCAGAGCTCAGTGAATTGTTACTAGCACAATAGGCTAAAACTAAAGCTGGGCCATGTCTTTTCATTTCACAGCAAACCTAGCCTTAGGACTGGAAAACAAGATTTCTGTTCCACTGGGCTGGCACAACAGCATTAGACAACTTAAGGCAGGAAGTGAAGAAGAAATTACCGATGAGATGTCAGGGGAATATAAAGTAAAGCATCTTCCTTTTACAAAAGAAGAGAGTTGTGACAATAACTCTGCCCTGCACCTCACTAGGCTGTCTGCTGGCACACTCAAGCCAGGGCCAGCCCTTCTGGATGGCTGGACCACCATGGCAGCCCCCTCCTACAGACAAGCTCCTTGGGCACGTAAGAGAGGGCAGCTGTGAGCACGAGAGCACAGACTGGTGCCCACTGGGACCCTGGAGGCACAAAGTATGGCCAGCACGCTCAGGATGCCATCACAGCAGTGCCTACAGCTCTTGGGCAAAATAGGGAGGGTCTGAGTGGATCCTCAGGAAAAATAAAGGTCAGGAGAAAGAGACTGCCACCCTCATGGCAATTCATACTCCCCACATCCTGTTTCTCCACTGGCCCCAAGTAAAAGAGTGACTGTGAGCAGACCAGAGGCTATTTAGCTTGGAACACTGAGCTCTGTGCATCCAAGCAGCCTTGCCGTAAGCCTTTCTCTTGTGTCTGGTGTCTCATCCTCTTCCCAGCTCCGCAGTAGAGCCTCACTGCAAATTTTTGATGGAGGCCAGGAATCAATGGTTGCTCCTTCAATCACCTTCCTTGGCCAAAGAACTGCATATCACAGCTCTCCTCCCTTACCTTGCCCCCAGATAACTGCCTTCATGGTCCACATCTGAAAATTTTCCAAGAGCCCAGCAGTGTTTCCACCTTACCAGAAGAGACTGTGAAGAAGATGAGTGTGCACTTCATCCAGCCATATCTATGGTAATGCAAGTTGTACTTATCTCAGTCTGTTCCGCCATTTGCCTCCCACGTAAAAGAGCCTTTCTGCCTGAACATGAAAATGCTTTTGTTCAAGGCAAGTCTTTTGGTTCAGAGTGTGGGTCACTGAGTGAAACATCATAGCCTACACTATGCAGGACATGAGGTTAATGGATCTAACTGTCCCTTTTCACCTCAAATTTGATAGATCCTGCACCTCTGGTTACATCTATATGGGACAAAGGAGAAAGATTTCAGGTAGCTCAGCTCCTGAAAACATCCTCATTAACATGTCGCCAGATAAAAACACCGTAGCATTATATGTGCATGACACAGAAGGTAATCTACTTTCTGTAAATGATAGTTGATACAGGACAATGTGTTCCCCTTTGTCTGGTCCCCCAAGCTTTTTCTCTGGGAGATTCCTATCTGAGAGCTAATGCCACGGTTGCACTCTTCACTGATGAAGAGTTACACAAAAGGGATTTCAAATACCGTAAACTATAAACCATAAACCATAAACCACCTCCTTGGAACCTATTCCTAGCAGCAGACGGCTTACACTGCTTGCCAAAAGTTTTGTCCAGCACGGCAAGTGTTCAGCAGGGGCTAAAACTTAAAAGGTGTTTTTTTTCCCGCACCCCAGCAGTTTGCTATGAAGTTCTACACTGAACAGCTTCCCTCTCTGTTGTAAGAGAGATGAGGTCACCAGAATTACAGTAAATACTGAGCCTAGAAAAACTGCATTTCATGTTGGTCCATCATGCTTTTTACTTGTTAATTCTGCTCCTGTAGGTGACAGTGACTATTGAATAATTTCAAGAGTCTGCAGACACAGACTAATCGAAAGCTTATAGAAATCTGTCAGAAGCTTCTTACTGATGCCTTGGGGTCCTATCACACTCTATTTAATTACACACTGGAAGATTCAAAGTCAGCTAGTAAGGAGAAAGCAAGAACACACCTGGATAAAGAAACACACAATCTGTTTATTTTCTTTCTTCTGTCCTTGCATCATAATCATTTGTTAATGGGTAAAATATTTTTGCAGTCACTTAAATTCCACATTCTGTGTTCCTTAACTTTTTTTTTAACTATATGTGCAGCCAGGTGGTGAACCAATAACATTTTTCACCTCAGTTGACACAATTAAACACTATGATTTTCAACCACCAAGAAAAGTTGGCTGGTTGAGTAAGGGCAGTTTGACAACTGAGATATTTATGTACAGCCAAAATGAGATAGTGTCCTATATTTTAAACAGTTCAAGTCAGAGGAGAAAAATGTAAAATTGGTTCCTAGATAATAATGCCTAATCTTTGTTTTCATGGCACATTGCTGTGCAATTAAGGTTGGCTCATGAAAGCTGTGCGTGACCACACTCAAATTGCTGAATGGCCTCATAGATGGCAGGAAGGAAAATAAATATTCTACTGTTTATACTTTCTGAAGTAAAATCTTCAAGATAAACAGTCTGTCAGGCTGACAGGTGTGACTTCTTTAGCCTTTGCCTGATGAATTTTTCATTCACAGCTGAGGCTGATAGCCTGAAACTGTTGATGGAAAAAACCCACTGTTCAGATTTTGATGGGAATATGAATGTCTGGGTCTTAAAGGGTCTGACTTCTGTGCAAAGAATTATAGACACTCTGTTGTGCAGGTGCGGGGGAAGGACCGCGCTGCAGCCGCACTTCATCATGCTGTTGTTTCACTCAAGGTATGGCAACATAAGGGTACGGCATTTTCTAGGGAGATGATCAGATATATCTCCCCCATGATACTTGGAAAGCAGAAAGGCTTTTCAGAGGCTTCTCCTGGGTACTTGATTCTTCATAAAAACCCCAAAGCCATGAACTACCACACCATTCTTGATTTCGGCAAGTTCATTACTTGCCAAAATGTCCGGTTCTTTGTGCAACTACTGCGTGCAAGGAAACATCAGGAGCACTAATAGCATCTTCCTCTGGCTGGTTGTGCTTGGTTTGTCCAGGGGTTCTGCTCAGGTCAGCCTGGGTCCAGGTCAGCCTGGATCCAAAGAGAACTGAAATATGATGGAGAGAAATGGACTTGTATTAAATACAATGAGGAGAAAATGATAAGCAGGGATCATCTGTGCAAGCAATTTCACAATGTAGAAGAAAGGCTGCAATCTCCAGGCTAACCAAATGTGAAAAAAGGCTTGCTGAGCTCCTGCCAGTACATGGAAATTCCAAGAACAACAAGTTAATCCAATAAGATCCAATAAGACATTGAGATTGAGAAGTAGAGAGACAAATTGTGTTCATACTCCATGAAAATACAGAGCAATTGTAAGTCCTATAAACTCCCCAAGATTATTTTTCCTGTCCAAGAAAATCACTTCTGTCTCATATGGCTTGAATTTAAACCAACTAGCTTAAATCCTCACCCTTAACTCAATCACTGAGAAAATAAAGAGAAAGTAGGATCGAAGTTCAAAGCAAAGCGTCGAGGCAGCACACAGACACCCTGAGCTGGGCACAGGGATGGCGTGCCAGGCAGACACAGACCCCTGCCCCACCACTCTCATATAGGGCTTGGGCCAAGTGGGGGTTGGTTACCTGAAAAAGCTGTGACAGCAGGAACCAAAGGGGAACCCCTCCTCTGCTTAGGGTGTCTGAAGGGCTGTCACACTCCCGAGGGCTTGTGGCCACGTGTGGATGCATGACAACTCCAAGATGTCCTTTTTGTATTGACAAGCATCTGTGAGCATTTGAAAAGGAAGGATATATCTAACCCTTCACTGCTTCTCTTACGTAAAACTTTCTACTACATATTAGCACTCTTCCCAGCTGTTTCAGGCATAGATCATTTCAAGTTTTTCAGAGTAATTATCTGCACAGTCCCTTTTCCCCTCTGGAACAGCTGATTTATAAGGTGATGGCAAGACTGTACTCCATCAGATTGCCTAGCAGTGAGAGAGAGATGAAAACTGACTCTAAAACCTTTATCATTTTTAGGTGGTAAGTTATAAACATTGCTGAAGAAAGGCAAGAAGACTGGAAAGCTCTGAGCATTACTTAAATGTAAAACAATGGGAAAATCAGGGCTAGGCTATGACTAAATTGCACGGGAGCCTAGACCACCCACACACAAACATACATAAACCAGTTCAGAACTGAAGACCAAGTATGGGTTTTTTCATCCTCACAGATGAGAACCAAGAGGATCAATTCTCCCCCTAGAAGTTAATTTCTCCTTAGAAGAGCAACTTTGTAAAAAATCTGCTTCCTGTGAGTATTCAGTACCTCCCATGCTTACTCCAGCAACCATATGTGCATTAATTTTTGCTGCTGTTAGCACTGAAGAGCCAATGGAGTCATGAGAGTCAATTCCAAAATACAAAGAAGAGGGGATTGCAACCAAGAACAGACTGTGACCAGTGGACTCCTTACTGCCAGTGGCAATGCTCCACCAGCACAACGGGCAGAGCCAGCAGTAAGTATAGGGAATGAAACAGAAATCCTCTAGCCTTCTCCATTTATCACATTTCATCTGGGCTTGGCAATGCCCAGTCAACACAGAACTCCACATTACTATTTTTTTTCCAAAAGACCTGCTGTTCTGTCCACAGCACAGCACAACAGACATATATAGCACTTCTAGAAGCGTGTACATTTTCTCTTTTTTTTTTTTTTTAAGATTAAGGTCTGTTTTCTTCTTTCTACTTGAACTTTTCCTAAAGATGAATCTGCATAATATCTACTTTGATTTGTTTGCTCATTTCCTTTAAAAAAAACAAACAAAAAAACCCCCCAAAACCCCAACCCAAAAACAAGAGGAAAGAGATGGTGTGTCTCTACAAGGTTATTTGTGTAACATATACTATGCTATAAATTTACATGCATGGAACAGTCAAATAAAAAGACTAAAGTTCAATTTAAAGGCCCATGCCATAAGGAAATGAAATCACAGTGTTAGTTACGTTTCCCAAAATGACAAAATATTAGGTACAAAGAGATGCAGAGAGAGGGGGAGAAGTAAAGACACTGTTTTGCTTTGCAGAGCCAGGGAGCACCCAGCTGAGCGGGATGGGGGGAGAAGAGCTTGCAGCCGGGCACAAGGCACGGCACGGCTGGCAGCCCTGCAGTTTTCCTGCTGCCGTGAGGGCGTTCCCAGAACGTCTGAAAGCAAAACTTGGCAAGCAATACGGGAGCTGGATGGAAAGGGAGAAAGACTGGGGATTAAAAATGATCACTTTCCAGAAATAAAAACAAAATCCAGCCACCAATTTCTCCCTTGCGTAACAGAAGACATGAGGATACCAGTATATATCAACAGTACGATACTCCCACTCACTCCCCCATTCATGTTAGCTTGCACTAGTTTCTTCACTCTTTATCAGAAGGAAAAGGCAGCAGTTTTATTTACAGAGTGATATAAATAACAAAGCCTGAAACGAGGAGCACGATGCCCCAGCTCTGCAGTAATGACAAAAGCAGCACGGCTGGCTGTCAGGCACGCTCCCCTATCTACTGGCAGCACAGTGATCCAACGCTGTGCTACCCCAGGCTTCAGCCACCCACCGCTGATGCAGGCACAGAACACGACCTTTTCCTCCATAAACAACAGTACTCCATCCAAGTGCCATTATTAAATTCTTTCATGTGTGATGCAAGCTGTCCCTGGGAATAAATAGTCTGGTACATGACTATGCAGGATGGTTTTATAGGGAGATAGTTTAAAGAAAACACTGCCCACACCAGATTAGACTTGGGCAATTCAGAGAAAACAATGAAACAGCATGCGCATTTTTCAAAGTGTTGCATTAAACACACTTCAAAATCCCAATATCTGACTATTTGTATTCTTTTATCTTATGCTACGTAATCCCTAGCCTTAGGTTCCAGCAACTGAAAGTGCCTGAGCCTTACACAAAATGGTGTCAGCCTCACCAAAATCCCACCAAGTGCCCAGTCAGATCTGACCGGGTGAGCACGTCCAGTCAACACTAACTCTAATCCCATTAGGTCCAGCCAAGGACTGCTCTCCTATAATGCACAAAAGCGTTGAGTTTGCCAAAGTGCTGGTTTTCAGTCCAAACCAATGCTCAGACAAAAACAATCTCAAAATAGAATCAATGTCCTAATTATATCTCCCCTGAATATTAATAGAATATTACAGTCATTAAAAATAGACCTTTCAAAAAAAAAATCAAGGCCTTTCCAAGGTCTTCAGCCACCAGCATCTCTCTCCCATGCCTTCATAGTATTCATTGCCTTTACTCATCTGCTGTCATCCTCAGTCACAAGAGGTCACGCATTGACCCTCCCAGACCAGAAGAGGTACAGGGAGGTCTCCACCCACACACAGGAGGGATGTTAGATCAGATCTTCTATTTGGGGAGGAGGAGGGAGTCTGAGCTTCCTGAGAAAGAGGCTCAAATCACATTGGCATTGCCTCTTACCTTTTTTTTTTTTTCCCCAAATTCCTATCCTATAAGGGGATTTAGGCAGCACCAAGCAACTGTGCTGCTCACCATGTAATGCACTGTCCACATGTTGCTTGCTGTCTTTTGTCTGAACTGGCTTTAGCTGGCTGCGCAGGGAGGGGAATTCTTTGCTTAAATCAAAAACTTTTACAATCTTAAGGGTCCCCTTTCACGCTATTCTAATAACGAAATCGATTAAAAACTCCATTTCTGGTTTACCCTTGTGTGATGACACTAAGGTAACTCACTTCTCCTTGCTGCTCCCTTGCACTAGCACGAGAGGGAAAGAAGCCTAGTATGAATGAATGTAGCCTCCACGATAAGGGACAGTTTGCCTTTTACCTTGAGTCCTCTCACTTCCCATGACACCTTCATTTTGCCCACGGGTCTCTTATGGGAGTGAGGAAAGAGGATGAACTGCCACTGCATTACTGGAAGATGTTCAGATACTGTCACCTATAGAGACTGTATAGGAGAGAACAGTAAGTGGGGGAATCCTCTCCCCATGTTTCTCTTTCTATAGGGATGGGTGACAGAGGAATTATCCTAATGGTATTTGAAGTAGTGTCAGTATTTTACTTGAGGAGGAAGCCTGATCAAAGAAAAGGTAACGTTATACCTAGAGGCCTGGTAGGGGTAAGAACAAATGCAATTCAGAGGCTTCAGGCAGGCATTCAGAAATCTATTGCGTGGTCTCTCTAGCTCATTGGTTCATACATTCTAATGGCCATGGGAATATTTTACAGCACTTCTGCCCCCTCCCTGATATGCCTGAAAGCGGTATAATATCACAATCTCTAAGCTGTGCTGGCCCAACCATCTGCTGAAGAAAAATTAAGAAAAGACCAGCTGTGTAAAGATAAACAACACAAACTTTATCATCTCTGTTTTTTCCTCCACTAATATTCTGTTTATTCACAGACCTACTTTATTTTATTGGCAATTCTGGTGTTCAGCTGGTCTTAGTCTATACAAAGTCTCTTCTTCCAATGGCATGATGCTGATCTGCGCCAGCTATGGATCAAGCCCTACATGTAGGAGACATACTGTAATTCCTGCTTTCCGGCCCTTGATCTCCGGGTTATTATCCATCGGAGGTTTGCCAGAGGTGGTCTGCTTGCCGCATAACAGCTTCAAAGTCAGGTTGGGCAACTGCTTGATGGAGGAAGCTTAACACGCATGTTCCTGGTCCTTGTTTTCTCTTTCACATGCATCTTTCACCCTCTCAGCCAATCAGCACCGTGCCCATAAATCTTCCCTGGGACACGCTGCAAGAGTCCACAGAGGCACCTGAACTCGTTCCTGCGGCAGCACTGTGCTGGGAAGGCAGTGGCTGACAAACAAGAAACACTTCTCCCCTCAGGTGGCCTGCTCTTCCTTGTCAGCCGCACACTGCGGAGAAAAGTAGCTGAAAACCAGCTGTCCTGCCAAAAAGGACAGAAGAATTTCTTGCGGGCAGCGCAACTGTTTTATTTATTTATTTTACTTATTTACCACACTCTAGTCACTAGCTTGATTTTCCTTAATCGTACAAATCGCCTGCCAAGGACATAGAGCATCTGGCTTTCTTCAGCAAATAAACTGTTTGCCATGTGTCTGCTGTCCAAAAAGACATGCTGCCCCCAAGTTACAATCCTGAAAAAGACTCTGTCAACATGTTTTATCAACTAATAATAATAAAAAAACCCTCCTGTGTTTTTCTCGCAGCTATTTATAAAATGTCTCCAGAAGCCAGACAGTGAATCAGCCTCCTTATCCAACTTTTGTTTCTACCAATGCAAATGCTCTCGGGTTCGTTGTTGGAGGGTTGTTCAAAAACAGCTGGGCTGCTGGCATTCAAGCTATTCCTTTATTTACGGGGTTTTGTTCTGAGTACAAAGACGTGTATTCAGAAATCATTCATGGACTTAAAGTCAAGCATATACTTAATTACTTTGCTGCAGTGAGGACTAAAGCATTTGCATTGAAGCAAAACTATTCACAAGCAGCCTTTCCAAACAAGCACACACAAGTGTCCGCGACAGGCTGACTACTTGCAGAGCTGGTGTTGTGGTAGCAGAAAAAGAGTTGTAAATTCCCATCACCCTGGTAAGTTGGAATCAAAGTAGTTAAATAAGTTAGGGCAAAGACTGTGTACGCACAGCTTTCACTTGGAAGGTGGCTGGGGCAGAATGTGAAGGGGATCGCATCCTCGGAGATTTCTATGCAGGGGCTGGCTGCACAGCTCACACTGAGACAGAGAACATGCGTAAGGAATTTTAGCCTAGTGTGTCATTCATGCGTGCTGCTCCTGGTGCTAAAAAACCGGTAGCAAACCAGCACGGTTACCTCCATCCTTCCATCCTCTCTTCTCCCACCCACCAGAGCTGCATTTGCCCAGTTAGTAAGTGCTCACTCATTCAAGGAGTGAACATCCACATTGCATTTAGCCGGACTGTTGCAGGGGACTGTTCAGCCATGAATTTGCCGTGAACTAGCTGGGTGTATTAGAGTGTAACAAGAACTGTTGCTAAGTCTCATGAAATGCTGTATGAGGATCTGATCCAACCCACACTGAAGTCAAGACAAAGACTCCCACAGATTTAAATAGGTATTAGATCAAGAACTCAGACTTGTAAAATCTTCAGGGCAGGGGCCATGGCTTTGTTACAATGCACAGTGTGCACTTAATGTGCTCTCTAAGTAATAATAAATAAGAATTTGGAAGTAATTTGATGGGGGGTTGGGAAGAAGTTTCCAAACCTTTCCAAAGAGCCTTGTTATCCCAGCATACTAATGTATTCTACCAAAGCTGTGTTAATCTTTTAAAATATCTTTGTACAAAGACTGTAAAATCCTGGTTGGTTACGTGGGTTGCAATGGTTCTGCAGCAGCTATTCATTTCACATCAATAGCTCAACTTGCAAAAAAATAAAATAAAAAGCCTATCTATCTGTTATTACTCCTTTGCACATAATTAATGGCTTGCTGCCATCCTCCACTGCACAAAATCTTTGAAATCTTTTCTGCTCCCCTTTACGTGCTTTTCCTCCAACATGAGACACAACTTAAAAAGTTATCTTCAGGTTCAGAAGTCAACAAACTATCCATCACTTTCAGGGCTCTGCAGAGGAAGACAAATAAATGCGGGAATGAAGGGACAATGGAATCTCTAAAATGCACCCAGTTTCCTTTGACTAACCAACTGATAGACACAAACTGGCTCTTGCAGTTCACACTAAAGGATGACTGTAAAAGCTTTTGACAGCTAAATGAGTTGGGGTGGGCTTTTTACACAAAGATGACTCGATTTAGGACTGTTTCTTCCCTGTGAGTAAGACAAGTGAGCTCTGCCAGCTTTGAATGAGCCATAGACTGGCCCCTTCAGTCTCACCTAGGAAAAGCACAGAGCCACTGTCTGCCTGTCTGCTTTGCGTTAGTGGCAGACTTTTCCTTTCCACCTCTGCAAGATCCTCAAATTACGACTTACTGGCTGAAACACCACAAGAACAAAACCTAGAATTCAACCTGAAATCTTGCATGGCACTTAAGGAAGCTAATGGGCAAAACCCAGGCCTGCCATATATCCATTGCTTGATGTCATGGCGGGGGGGGGATATATTTGTTTTACTGGAACTGTTTATCCCAGAATCTCTACTGGGATACCGACATTTTGCAAATGCTTCCTCTGAGATATGCTATCAGTTTGCAAAACAGGCTCTTTGAGTGCTCTCATCGGTTGTGTGCACAGATAACTTAAGATGACAAATAAGGCAAAGCACAACAGATTATCAGTTGAGAGGGAGATGCTGATCTTGGTGACAGTCACAAGAAGTCTGCAGTAACTCAGCTGGGCTCCACTGAATTATTTGCCCTCCACAAATGTCACTGAGTCCAGGCTCTGTCCCGGGAGGGGGGGAGGACGCTTGTTTTCGCAGCTTTGTAAGCCCAACTGTGCACTGGTAGGAGTGAGCACAAGTAGTCACAAGTCCTCTTCTCTCTTAGCCGGTCTCTGAAAACCTTACAGGATGAGAGGACAGGCTGCTATGTGTAAGCTGTTCTGCTGGAGAAGGCATATAGCCATGCCCAGATGGACGAGAGCAGGGCAAGTCTGCCTAAGGCACCAAATATTGGGAAGACAGGATTATCTTTACTGAGGTCTCATAAATAAGTCAGGGAAAATTTTGCTTTGCTGCCTAATTGTTTTGCACCTGAGCAATTTCAGTCATAACCTCATGTGAAGCTGAACCAATGGGGTGGGGGGAGTAAGGAGGGTGTGTGGGTGGGTGTGGGATGTGTCCCTCCAAAAGCCCTCATTAATGTTTTTCACATGTCACTTCACAAGACACAACCAAAAGTTACTGTTCTCACTCCCTATTTCTCCATGTAGCTACTCTGACAACAAAGACGTTTCAGTAAAATGGAGGGTTTAAACAATTTTATTGGTTTTGGCTGGGATAGAGTTAATTTTCTTCATAGTAGCTGGTATGGGGCTGCTTTGGATTTGTGCTGGAAACAGTGTTGGTAACACAGGGATGTTTCAGTTACTGCTGAGCAGTGCTTACACAGAGCCAAGGCCTTTTCTGCTTCTCACACCACCCCACCAGTGAGCAGGCTGTGGGTGCACAAGGAGTTGGGAGGGGACACAGCCAGGACAGCTGACCTCAACTAGCCAAAGGGATACGCCATACCATATGATGTCATGCTCACCATATAAAGCTAGGGGAAGAAGAAGAAAGGGGGGGACGTTCGGAGTGATGGCGTTTGTCTTCCTAAGTCACTGTTATACATGATAAAGCCCTGCTTTCCTGGGGATGGCTGAACACCTGCCTGCTCATGGGAAGTGGAGAATGAATTCCTTGTCTTGCTTTGCTTATGCGTGTGGCTTTTGGTTTACCTATTAAACTGTCTTTATCTCAACCCACGGGTTTTCTCACTTTTACCCTTCTGATTCTCTCCCCCATCCCACCGGGGGGAGTGAGCAAGCAGCTGTGTGGTGCTCAGCTGCTGGCTCGGGTTAAACTACAACAATAATGTACTGAAAACCTGTCACCTGACCTCCACTGTAAAACTTATGAAACTCCACGGGCCACTTCTCCAGCTAGCCCACCTCTAGAGTAACCCCCCGGCCAGCAGAGCCGCAGCAGCTAAGGATGAGGCCATGCCTGAGATGGTGTTTGAAGTCTTCGACACACCAATTGCAAGGCTCACTTCCATTGCCATAAATTGCATAAATTCAGAGTTTAAAGATGTGCTAAGAAAAACCAGAAAGTGGATCAAAATTGGACCCTTCAGTCATGAAAGATCCATCTGAATCTCCCGTAAGGATGAAGCATACAGATAACCTCTAGGTTCATATGAGCCGTTCTGCTGGAATTAGTTTTAAATACTTCCTTGTCTCCATTCTCCTTTGTGGACACAGTTCTTGATCCAATTTAAATCTCCCTTGATCCATTAGTGTTTCTCAACCTTTTCACCAAGTTTCCACTAGTGAAAGTTTCCACTTTGCTTTGTCCAGCAAAGTCTCTCAGATTCGGAAGGGACTTTTTGGATGAGAAGACATCTCTTCACACAGATGATTTCTTCTATCCCCATTCTTTCTCAAGACATCACCTTATATCCTCACTCTTACAGCACAGTTCCTTACTCTGAACCATGACTGATCTTCTGACAGAGCTGTCCTGATCACTGTACCAGGACTAGTTCCACCTGCCAGCTGCATCACTACACTATTCCTCATTTTTAATTGCAACATCTTCCTAACCCTAATGTGAATTCTCCTAAATCTCTGCTCCATTGACTAACCTTTTGTCTCTCTGTCATCCCTTCAGAAGTGTTGTCTGCTTATATCGGTGTCTCAGTTATAGCTATCCTTTCATGTTCATCACTGCAACATCTCTATTTAGGTTATCCCTGAGTAGTAGACTGTAGCAATGACAGCAGAGCTTTCCACCCTCCCTTCCAAGTAGCCCCACTGACTGCATAATTGTCCTCAGTGCAACAGAAGACTGCTCTCTGCAAGGAAATCCATGATTAGAGGTTAGTTTGAAGGAAGTCTGTGTGAAGTTACCTGCAAATATCCCCCTCGTGATACCCTCAGGTAGGGTAGGAAGGACACACAAAAGAGAACAAAATGTGTTCCTTCCTCTGCCATACTGAGACAACTCCTTGAGCTGAGTAGCTGCAGTAGTCAAAAAGGGAGCTAGAAGGAGGTTGCAGCATCAGCACCTCCCTCTGCCTCCAGCCACATCCTCCTCTTTATCTGCAAACTCATCCTCTGTTATCAGAAGGATGAAGAGGAGCAGCTTTATTTGCTCAAGAGGTACAGGGGCCACTTGTGCTAAGCAGAAGACAGAGCTCAGGAAAACTCAAGCAAGAGGGAGGTGGATGGAGAAGGGTTGTGCTGAGGTGAAGTGACTTGCTTATTGCTCCATAAGAAGTTTGTGCCAGGATACAGAACAGGGTCTCCTCACTTGAACCTCAACCCTCACCTTTAGCATATACAGATCTTTTCATTTTCCATCTACTGCTACTCGCTGTGATGTCTGGGCTATTTCAACCATATGTATAGTTAGACTGAACTGTCCATCTGGAGCAATGAAGCTGCACTAGCAGATTTGAGCTTGGCTTTTATGCACATGTAGAGAAGGTGCTTTGCTGTTCATCCATCATTCAGCTGATTGTGAGCACGTTTCCTTAAATAAAATAAATAAATACAAATACTAGCTTTCAGACAAAAATTTGTGCTGTTTGGTGAGCTATAAATAACCCTTCCCAAAATGTAAAAGTGCCATGAGGCTGAAGTGTTTGGACACACTAAACAAAAGGTTAAGTACATGACTTTGGAAGGAAGAACCTGACTTTCTGAAAGCATGGGCCTGGGGCGAGCATGGTAAGAGTTGAATCAGGGCAGGCGCAACACAGCACTCACTGATTTACGAGCTTCTCAAAAGAGTTCAAATATCCAGCACTTGTCATGAAGCCCAGTCAGACGCAGAGATCACTTAATGGGCTATAATGAACATATATTCACCAAAGTAAGTACTGTAGTTTTAATGGCATGTTAATGAATGAGATGCCTCCTGGTCACTGGAGCTGGCTGCATCTCTCTTTATCTTTGGTCCATTTAATATCTGTGTTTAAGATGATGAACTAAAAAGATAATTTGCAACCAGACTTCAAGCAGCAAGGAGACAGACAGTTATTACACCTTGAAACAACCTGCAGTTTCAGTCAAAGGTTTCATCATATATCTATCTTTACCAGCACGCTTATCTTATTAAACACACTTGATTTTTTTAAGGCCTGACATTTCACATTTCTGAGATATTTGACATTTAACAACAGATATGCTCATAAGTCAGCCTTTACTTTTGAGTGAGTTATCACTGGCTAAAGCTCACCTCTCCTGGGGTGATGCACTCTAAAATTGCGCTTTAGCCCATGGCAGGCCATTTCAGGATCTCAGAAGGACGACAGCACTTCCCGCTCTGCTCTCTCCACAGTTCGGCAATCTGGAGTTAACCTTTCAGAGAGACAGGAAAAAGGCGATACTGCAAAGCTTTACTGTGGGTTTGCAAGAGGTTCAATCCCTTTGCTGAAATAATGATTACCCAGCAAGCTTGGAAGGCAGAGGCTGTTATTATATCTGACAGAGGCACACGGTTTTTATTGGGACCAGGCGCATAGAACAGATCAAGCTGGGACATGGTGCGGGAACATAATCTGGTTCTTAGTTCACTGCTGTAGTCTATAGTGTGTGCACAAGTTTGACAGATAATTGCAATTTTTTTTTCCACACATTACTGTAACATTTTTCTTTTTAAGGAAGAGGCATAAATATCTGCCCTTAACAAAACTGTCCAAGCTTGCTAGCAACTGTCCTTGCCAGTCCTTGTCCAGAAAGAGCATTACGAAGACACACATTCTTGCAGAGCTCTGGTGGGAAATCCCCTATTGAAAAAGGAGCCCATGTTTCAATGCAGGACTGTTCATGTACCAATGTGAGAGACATGATACAAACCATCAGCCTGGCAGATAGAAGTGCACTTATTTATTCTGTTGACAAATATTGTTTGTGTGCCCTTCTGCACCACATAAATGGAATTAGCTTCAAAGCATTTTTATTTTGGGAGATGGCTTCTGTTTCCAGCCATGGCCTTGGATTTGCAATCGAGAATTTTTTAACAATACAAAAAAAACCCCCTCAATACCCCTATGATCTTGTAAGTGCATTCTGACAGCATCAGAATGCCTCCCCAAGATCTGCACTCAGGCTGCAGATTGGTAACATTGGCATTTCCTAATTTGCAAGAGCATGGCTTGGCAAACATGGCATTCTTCTAATGCATTTTCGGTGTGCATTTAACTGAGCTTTTAAAACTGCTATCTGAAAAGGCAGGCATACCAATGAATTCCAGCCAAAGCAAGAGGGGGATGGTCCAGATAACCTCTCAGCCCTATTACATTTTGAGGTGGAATCACTCTGACCTTTAAGCAAGTCATCAACAGGGGAGTAATCAGACTCATTACACTGCCCTTTGCCACAAGGTAGCAGGGAGCTGCAGGGACTCTTCTCTTCTGGTGGACAAGCTTGCAGCAGAGAACAAGGCCCACAGATGCTGACTTTTCTGCTTCTGGTGCACCTAAGCTTTGTTTCTTCTTTACTCTGCTGTTTCTCCATCTCGCCTCCTGTCTCCAGCTCTTGTCTCCATCTTGCCTCCACCTTCGTCCTCTCCATACCTCAGTGCACATCCCAGTCCCCAACACCAGTCACACCTTCCCTTCTCTCTCCTCACCTGTATGGCGACTGATTTGCCTTTACCTTCCCTTCCTGCTCCACTGGTGAGTCCTTTGTCCTTTGTCTAATTGTGTGAATTACTTCCCTCCTGAATTTAGACTCCACGGGGCTTTGAGAGGGGGAGCCATACCTGTTGCATCACACCTGTATAGCCAGCAGCAACTGAGAAGGAGAGCCACTGGCCCCAAATTGTGCACTGCTCACCAGCTCCTGAAACCACAGGACAGACCTTGGCATATTCATCCCTGCCCTATGCCTCTCGCCTTTGCTCTTCAAGCATAAAAATCAAACTCTATGTACAGCTGACAGTAGCTACTACAGGGGAAGGGCTACTTCACCTCTTCTATCAGAAGATTAATCTAAGCATAATCCTGTCAAACTTTTAGTATTTTTCAGACACTTCTTCACAGAGGCACAAGGGTGTAAGCTGCCTGCTAGTGTTGTTAAGCACTCTCCTTTCTCTGTCCTAAGGAACAGAGGT
The DNA here is from genome assembly GCF_028858705.1 of Grus americana. Lineage (NCBI taxonomy): Eukaryota > Metazoa > Chordata > Aves > Gruiformes > Gruidae > Grus > Grus americana. Next base: position 61,683,726 of record NC_072852.1, read on the forward strand.
TACAGACCGAGTCAAACACTGGCGGAGATGCAAAGTTAGGGACCTGCAAGCTCTCGCCTTCATTTTTTTAAGTCTAATGTAAACAGCCCATGGCACCTGGAGGCTGGTGGGATGACCCAGGAGTCAAGAGGAGGAATTTAGGTCAGTTTACAGCTCTTATTTTCTATTTGTTTTCAAGCCACTGCTTTCAACTTAAATGGCCACTGTTTTGGGTCAAACGATCACATGTAAAAGATACAGCAAACCCAACCTTTGATTATGCCTGGAGAGCTGAAGGTAAGCAAGATGTTAAGCCTCTCCCCTCCAAGCATCACTTCTGTCAGACTGAGGGATCCCAGACTTGACAATTCAGATAATTAGAAGTGGCGAGGGGAGAGGAGCAAAGGAAAACACCACAGCTTATTGCAATCCCTCAACTGTCAATCTGCCTTAAATTTCATGAAGAGACAGCACAAGGATGCAAACCCAACTTTAAAAAAATCCTCTGCAAATCCTGTTACCTTTTTTGTATGCATGCGGGATGCACTCCACGCTAGGCCATTTCTGCTGTCGTGAGCTACACAAAATTGTGAGGGAGATGGCAAAGGAAACGCTACAAGCGGGAGGAAATGACAGCATGCCTTTTGCAGACAGCACTCTTGGCTCCATATCATCATTAATTTAACATCCTGGTAGAAGCTGCCTGGACTGTGTGTTAATGAGGTCTGTCCCTGTCAGATGACATGGAAAAACCACTACGGTCTGACCCCTGGAGGTCACCAATAATCCCGCAGCGCTTCTCAAAACAATGCAATGTTAAGCCCCATGTCACAGGCAAATTGGCTCTATCTACCCAAAATTTAAAAAATCAAACAGCAGCCATCATTTTAACAAGTTTGCCCCTCCCAGACCTTGATGGTCAGGGCCACTGTTAACAAGTGATCAATTAGCCTGCTTAAAAACACTGATAACAACATTTTTGTGTCAGAGTGACAGGAAGGCTGACTGTCAGGACCTAATCTCTCCCTTCTTCATGGCAATCATCTCTGAAAACTAAACAACTTGCAGGCTGGATGACAACAGCATTTAAACCTCTTGCTGGGTTTCTTTTCAAGATACCCCCAGAGAAATTAAGTGGCTCCCTGGCCCACAGAGCTCATGCCCCCTCTGGACTCTGGTGCTGACCAGCCTTGGTGGGATTTGGGTTCAGACAACACAGATGCAAATTACTCTTTTCTGAGAAAGATTGAAACTGCTCATATTGCTTCAACAGATGGGTGTGGTTTGCAGACCCCAGCCTTTGTGTGATGAGGACTATTTGTTCTTCCCATTGCTGATCATCTTGCTCCCGTCAGACGCTTCCTATGCTATCAGTCCCAGGGCTTCAGTCAATGTAGCTTGTGCGTTTACCTTCAGCTTGGCACTCCTTTCAGTTTTCTTCTTAGGGCAGAGAAATGAAGCCAAATTTTGCCCTGGTACGAGAAAAGCAGCTGCTGTGCCTGCAGTTTGGCTGCAGCCACGTGAAGCAGATCTAAACTCGAATCTGTAGGCCCAGGGCCGATCCCAAGCTTCATGGCAGCACAGGCAAATTGCATCTGGCATGGGAACCATGTACCTCAGTGTGTGTGCCCCCTTTTACCCTAAACCCTTCCTAACCACCAGAGCAGCAGGCTGCTAATGCAGAAAGCTGCCTGCCCTGTCAGCCTGTCAGCTTGTCTTCTTTGAATATTTGTCCCCCATGTCCTCTGGCATGGACAGGTGGGCAGCCAGGCAGAGGCCATGGTTAGGGCTGGGTGTATTTGGGGCCCTGGCTGTGGAGTGCCCAAGGGGCAGGTACCCAGAGCCCTGGCTAGAGCCAGTGGGCCTCTTCATGAGCCCCCAGGGCCACATGTATATCGTAACCCCAGCTATAAGGCTGGGACCTTGGGTTTGCCTTGTACTGTAAAATGCTGCATGCTATTCCTGTCCTTACAACACAGCACAAAGTCTCTTAATCACTCATAATCACTGGGACCTATTATTTGAGCTTTTATAACAGAAAACTGCTTATTTTCTTTAAGACTTTTTGTTCAAACATGCAGGTTACCATGCAAAAAGGCAATGCACCAGCAGACCTGTAGAGGACATCATCTGATGTGATTCTTAACCTGTTTGAAGACCTCATGAGAACAAGGAGCAAACAAGCTGGCACAGCTGGGGCTACAGCATGGCTTTGCCTGAAGTCATCAGCACTGCAGTGTCCAGGGAGAGACCAAGCACTGAGCAGTGGCTTGGAGCCACAGCAGCCTGCCACCTGCTTTTGCTCTTCGCTCGGAGAGGAAGAATCATGGTACCAGACCTATGCCTGACGGTGCAAATGCCACCTCTCCCAGTGTGCTCCAACTCTCTTACAATGGTCAACATGACACAGGGATGGAAAATGAGTACTTCTCCACTCCTCCTCATCCCGCTTCTACCTCCAGGTATAGGAAACTTGGCCACCTCCTTTCTGGGCATCCCCACACCCAGGAGCAGCTGATGCAGGCAGCAATAGTACTTCATGCATATGCTCCCTGCCTGCTGGCTTGTGTACCCCACCACCTGTCCCTGAACTACCATTATGCCTAAAAACAAACAAGGCCTTAGAAATTTCTCATGAACCCCATTTATAACATAAATTCTTCACTGGAATCAACAAAACAGAATCCTAAGTCTTAATTTTACTTTCCACTTTAAGCCTCCCTTACGCCCCTGGAGAAGGGCTGTATGAAGCTCAGTATATAAAGTCTCACCCTCAGGATGTCAGCCTTAGAAACACAGTATTTTCTAATAAAATACAGCTAACCAGGTCAGTTCAGGCCCAGACCTACCTGGCGGAGAAGCCTGAATCCATGATGTCCTTGCCAGCTAGAGTACTGAGTGGTGCCTTAACACACCAAGAAGTCATTTTTATGAGCATTACTTTGCAGTACAGCTGCATCTGGTCTCCACATTTCCACTAATTCCTGCCATTTCTGAGTAATTTAAAATAACTCCTGTTACCTCACTTTCTCCCCTCCTGCCCATTACATTTTTTTAATCACTGATGTCACCTCAGCTCTTCATTCACAGCAGAACCAGTTTCTCACTCCCACTTTGGCTGCTCGGTTTCCAGTCTTGTCACCTCATTCTTTCTCTGTTTGTGAAAACTTACCCTGGCTTGCACTAAGGAAGTTTCTTTTGCTGCCACTTCTTACCACCTTCAGTTTTTAAAAATGGCCTCTTTACACTGTCCGCCTCTCCTTGTCCTTCTTAGTGTGCCTCTAAGGAGGTGCTCTTTTCTTTCTCAAGGCATCAGATCCCAGAATGGTAGGGGTTGGAAGGGACCTCTGGAGATCATCTAGTCCAACCCCCCTGCTAAGGCAGGGTCACCTAGAGCAGGTTGCCCAGGATCGCATCCAGGCGGGTTTTGAATATCTCCAGAGAAGGAGACTCCACAACCTCTCTGGGCAGCCTCTTCCTTCCAGTGCTCGGTCACCCTCACAGTGAAGAAGTTTTTCCTCATGTTCAGATGGAACTTCCTGTGTTCCAGCTTGTGCCCATTGCCCCTTGTCCTGTAACTCGGCACCACTAAAGAGTCTGGCCCCTTCCTCTTGACACCTGTCCTTTAGATATTTATAAGCATTGATGAGATCCCCTCTCAGTCTTCTCTTCTCCAGGCTAAACAGACCAGCTCCCTCAGCCTTTCCTCATACAAGAGATGCTCCAGTCCCCTAATCCTCCTCGTAGCCCTCCATAGCGTGTTCATTTATTCTTTGGATTTTATACAAGAGCAAATTATGATTCATTCTACAAAAGCTGCCTATTTTAGACTTCAAGAACATCATCAAGTTATTGGATGCAAAATCAGCTCCTGAAGTGTTGGCAAGATTAATTAGGTAAGGTTTAGAACCAGAGCTAATAGCTACCGCCTACCCCATGCAAATGCTGCGGTTGCCCTTACCTTGAAAGGAAATAGGTGTAAAGTTTCAGATGTGTTAGAGACATGCCCACTCAGGCCCTGTTTGTCATACAGCTCCAACCTCCGTTCTTTGTCAACTAAAGCCATTCAGTCCCACTGTATGTGAGAGCACCACCCAGCCACCAGACAAAGAGGTGGTGCTGGAGACCACTTTCAGTCCAGCTAGCTAAGGCTTGGGGGTGGGATCCACACCAGCCAGCTTCTCACCTGCTCGTGCTCAGTAAGAAGTCAGAGCCTCTTCCTCCGTATGAAGGTCCACAGTCCAGCTCCAAACTGGATGCCACACTTTGCTACGGAGCCAGTAGTAAGAGCTTTACTCCTTTGAGGTCTCGGCAAGACAGCTTGAAAGTGGATGTAAGAGCCATCAGGTTGGAATTAGACCATTGTGCAAGCAGGACTTTCCCAGGGACAGCACCTATAATTGCCAAACATGAGATCTGCCTTGATGATCTCATTGCTGAATAATTCAGTGATTCCTTTCAGTTAACATCAAAAGGGATGAGCAATCTTCAAGGGGGGCATAGCCTTACCACAACCTTATAATAGAGTTATCACAGGTGTGAGGGCTAGGGGAGCATGTGAAGCACTAAGCTGACAATACCCTTTTATGTGGGAACGTTAGAAATGAATCTGCAGGTCCAAGGTCACCTAGCCCGCTCTTTGGAGACCTTCCTCAGAGTTGCTCTCCACGCTGCATCAGAAAGTGCTACAGACAGCTAAGCTGGCATGTGCAGTTGCTCTGATAAATCACACAAGAAGTTAGAAAACAAATGCTGGCTTCTCCTTTCTACATTATTTTTCTCCATTTTGTTTAAATCTTAGAAGTTATTTGATTGTTTCTTTTAGTTTCTTTTTTTGGCAGCCCTGGACAGTCACACAAACCGCTGCAGAGAAATTGCAAAATAAGCCCTTCCCCTTCTCTTTTATTTTCTGGTAAGTTATGTTGGGAAAATAAATATGAATGGCACAGATGTTCCATTTTTCTCTCCGCATAAAACAGTTTATGACATCTTGCAAATGCTGGAAAAATATTTCTTTTAAGAAAGAGTTTTCTCTTTCTCAAGTGCACTACATTTCAGAAATGTTTTAAGGACAGTTGTAGAGGAAAGCCTTTTTAGGATGCCTTTTTCTCATTTACTAGTAGCATCAGAGAAATAAACTGAATGTTTTAAAATTAATTTTACTAGATATTATTTGGATTTGAAACACTACTAAAGTTTTCCGTGTTGCTGATCAGTTGCTACAAATTTACACATCTCTGTAGGCCCCCAACCAACAGGCTTAAGGAGCAGACTTTCAAAATTAAGGATACATCAGCTACGGCAGCAGATGTTTAGCATAGAAATTGAAACATTACCAAAAATTACAAAAAAATAAAGAAGGCAACTTTTTCTCTTTAATTCTGTAAAACAAAGAGAAATAAAGTGGCTGAATAAAGCACTACAATCAAATGTATCATCACACTGTACCGAAAAGCCTGCAAGCAGAGAAAACAGTAAGGGAACTAGATAAGGTGCCATTCATCATGCATTTCCTCTGCTGTCAACTCACTCCATCACTCCCATCATAAGTAATTGGACCTTTTCCTCAATCACAGCCACGTGGGCTGGCAAGGACCTTGAGAGGTCAGCTAGTCCATCCCTCCGCCCCAGGGCAGAATCAGCTACGCTTACTGTCACTCCTGACAGACCCTTGTCTAACAGCTCAAAATTCCTCCAGACACAATTCCACAACACCCCTGGGCGACCTATTCCCCTGTCGTGGTCTCCTGGCCTTTGGAGAATTTTGTCTGGTGTCTAATCTGAGTCATGCCTGTCGCAATTAAAACCCTCGGCTGCAAGGGCGCAGAGGAGAAATGATTCCTGCTCTCTTTCCATCACCCACTGGACACGTGCACTGTTCTTCTCTGCACAAACTGTGCCCCCAGCCCACAGGTCTCCTTGCAAAAATCCCTTTCTCCAGCGTGTTTCCCATCTTCTGCATTCAGAAGCAGAGTTTTGGCGCAGTAAAGGTAAACGTCCCCTGTTGTCTTCATAAGGTTATAAATTCAACAACAAAAATGAGAAAGTAAATGAGTGGTTACATTTTTTCAGGGCATTCCCTGCTTAACAGTAATTTCAGAGTGGCCCCTCTCCTTTTTCACCCTCCTTTGCCTACAACTCTGGTTCAGCCAGTCAATCTGCTGATTTTGCTTTTCAGACACCCAGCAAATGAGAATTTATCCTTAGCAATTCCCCAAAAGACCTATAAAGACAAAATAGCACCTTGTTTGAATGGTGCTGGTAATTACCATTCGCATAGACTCACTTCACGCTGTGGTTATGTTGCAATCAGGCTTAGAGATTTCCTTGAGAAAAACATTTCTTGGAAGAAAAACTCTCTTCAGCTAGGTTATTGAGAAATGTTCTAAAATGTCCATTTGTTTTCTCTCTGCAACAAGTTCATAGGTTTTATAAAGTATACAGGCAGCCACCTTTTCTATCAGAGAAAACCACAGGATTTTGATAGTGGCAACATGAAGCAGCCTGCAGTGCTCACAGCACATAGAAAGCATCCCCAGTGTGAGTTCGTGCCCGTGCACTTCCAACTTGGCAGTAAGCATTGCTTTGTATTTTAGATCCAACCTGAATCAACTCTGATACTATCGTGGTACTCACAGGTTATAAGAAACCTATTGAGGAAAATTCTTTTCTCACCTAGTAATTATATATCAGAGTAATTGTCATCAGTACAATAGTGCTGAATCTGCAACATTGGAAGTTAAAATAGGGTTCATCTCACTGTTACTACAGTAATAGCTAAGAAAAAAAAAAAAGATAAATCCTTAAAGGTGATTGTTAACTGAATAATAACAATTTTGAGAGGAATTGGGCAATTCACTGTTAAAACTTTACCTGAACAGAGCACAACATAACCATAATTCTGGTTTCCTTATGAAAAATCGTGAAAGAAAGCAAAGGCAGGAAGAAGAATCATGGGAGAAAAAAAAAGAAAAAAAAAAAAAGAGAGAAAACTTCTAAAACCAGCTTATTCTTTTAGCCAAGCTCAGAATGTTAAACTAGTAGATCAGATTCCTGATACTCTACACAAAGGTTCCTTATTTTTCAGTTGAATCTCTGGAAAAAGATATTATAAGGTTGGAAAAAAAGTTCACTAGATGAAGACTTTCATGAGATTTAAATGTTACCATCTGCAGTATAAATTGGGGTCACCCACTGTCATGATTCACCAGCAAACAAGGAAAGAAGAAAAGGAAAATGTAATCAAGCAACCATAGCACAGACCATGAATCAGGACTCTTGTTATTTGGCTCTGCCAAAGGCTTCCTGTGGGAGCACTTCACTTCTCTACCCCCAACTTCTTCCATCTGCAAAACAGGGGCAATACCCCATGCTGTGAGACTTACTTCAAACACTGATGAAGCAGTAAGACTCCCTAGTGCAGCAGTGCGAATGGCCAGTTACTAAATATCAGTCTTATTACAAAATAGAAATAATTCAACTACTGCTAACATTTGTACCACCTCCAAAGAGATCTCACTCCATCATGAGCTATATGTCTAGAATAATTCTTGCCGTCTGAAAAATAAGCTCCTTTTTGACCCTTGGTATGTTGTACTGCAATTCATAAGGAACCAAAGGCCTTTGATGGAGCCCCATAAATGAACACAACAGGAGCAACTGATTGATTTGCATGCAACTTCTGAGTTATCCACAAGATGTTTCTGTTTCTAAGCCTGATAGTACTGGAACTTACAAACCCACTTATGACTTTTGCAGAATCACTGCTGTTCAAAATATTTGCATCAGAAGACAAGACCAGATGAAATTAAACAAGTGAGTTTTGTTTTGTTCAAGCCCAGTGCTCAAACTACAACCTAGATTGAAATAGATTAAAACAAAAGATAAAGTTTTCTTCAACCCTGAGAAAAGAAACCACCAAAGCCATCAGAGCATGAAATAATTACAAACCCGTGTGAAAAAAACCCCACTTTCGGATACACTGAGGACAATTTTTAATCCACTTATTTACTTTGGCATCAAATTCTATTACAACTCAATTGGGATTTAAACCTAGCAATGAAGGAGGACTTAGGCATGTAAACTGCATCCCTAAAACCACAGATCAGTCACTGTCTACCAGGGAGATGCCTAAGCTTCAACAGCCCCACAGTTTCTGACCTCAGATTTTCCCAGGAGTCCATATATGTACTTGGGCGTCAAATCCTTGACAAGACTGAGCTTCGTTCCCTCTACTGCTTACCTAGAAATCCAGTTAGGTTCTTCCATTTATTGGATGGATAAGGTTGAGCAGTTTTGGAACATGAAACATAAGCAAGAGGTCTGAATCCTCATAAAATGCAATAGCAAATTTTTTTTTTTCAAGAACCACCACAGTTTTCCATTCCACCTTACATATAAAATTCAATAAAAGCCGCAATGTTCCTGAATACAGCATTACTTCATCAACATGTCCTGCGAACATTATGATGACATGTGTTCCTGCCATCCTTCTTTCCCAAATTACCTACACTATTCACCAAACTGTGAAAGTATGGGCATCCAGGTAAGGAACAGGAGAGAAGGACAAAAATAAAGAGAAAGGATAAAGCTGCGAATCGTGCATTTCCATGAGCAAAAGAAAGGAAAAGTATATTCAATAAATTCCAATCCCAAATACAAATTTTCAACAGGGCAATGGTTCTGCTCTTGAAGCTGAAAGCTATATGGTCTATATGGAAATAACTCAGCTTTGTATCAAACAACATTTTTATTGAAAATTCCACTTATGTTTTCACTTTCCTAAGTGATATTACACAGGAAATGCCGGTAGCTGCATGGATCTTTGAAAGAGAGGGTAGATGAAATAGGTGAGGGTGTACATTTCAACAGGCAAGACTTAAAATAATACATATTGTAACTTTTATGGAAAGTATGATGCCTATTTATTGCGCACCAATGTTTTTTTCATTCTAGGGGCATGCAGCTTTGTCCTTTTCTCCCTTTTTTCCCATCCTTCACTTGAGGTCACCAGGCTGGGTCACACCCTGCCCATTAGAATGAGTGAGCAAAACCTCCTTTAACTTTGGGGTGAATTGAACAACACTTACTGAATTATTTCTCATTTGTGTGAGGTTTAGTTTAAAATGCATTGGCTCCTATATCCCCACAGTGTTTGAGTAATCTGAAATTAAAAACTTGAAGTTATTTTTCATGAGCTAGAACAATAGCTTTTATATCTGTTGGCACATACAACTGACAGGGTACTGGCAACAGGCAATTTGCAGCATGACTTGCCAATGCCTGTATGCATACTTCTAAGAATAACTCAGTGTCCAAGAATTTGGCCTGTTATATCACAAGCCAGGACTAGCTGACAGCTGTTTTAAATTACAGTGGACTGAATGATATTAGCTTTATTGTAGTTGGACTGATGCTCTGCTTTCTCTTAATCGTCTTAATGTTCTGATTTGTCCTTTAGCCAGCAGTTGCACAGCATTTATTTATAACACTCAAGGTTTAAGTCACAAATGACAGATTGGTTGGATTGTCTTGTACACATGGAACATGATCAAAGTAAAGGACTACACAGTTAGGGAAATTTAAGCTTCTTTGCAAGGGACAGCCTATAGATCCAAGGCTAGGATTTTCCTTGCATAGCAGAAAAGACTGAGTCTTAAACAGACCTATTCTAATTTTCCTAGAAGGCAGGCATTTCTTCCAAGATTTGCACGCTATTGTGAGCTACATAATCACATCCCACTTCAATTTCTTCTTGGGGAATCAGACAAAAGGTTAGCCATGGACTTGCAAACTGCCATGTACCTCAATTAATTACAGACTTCAGAAGTCATTTATTATATCAAGAACTAATGTCTGCTCAGGACCAAATCTTGATCACATTATAGACAATAGTTAATTTTCCAAAGACTTTGCTGGGACCAGAGTATGGCTATTAAACTTGCTTGCATGTAAACTTTCAACAGTTCATTAGAAATTTCCTATTCCTTCAGGAGAAAACAAATGGATGTGGATTTTTTTGTGTTCAGTTGTCAAAATAATGAAAGAAATAATTTACAAGGAACAGCAAAATACCTGAACACAAGATTCTGATTCAAGGTGCAGGAAGGAATCCTTCTACTCTGCTTGGCACTGGAAAGCCCCAGGTGGGGTCCCATATCCAGCTTTAGACAATACACTTAAAGGAAGATGCAGACAAATTTCACAGTCCACAGGAAAGCAACAAAAGTAATCAGTCTAAATATAAGTTATATAAAGAAATGAGAACTGCAGGAAGGTGATGGCAGAAAGGAATACTACATGTTAACAGTCTTCAACTACGTGAAAGGCTATGGTATGAGAGGAAGGATAAGCCCATTCTCCATTTCCAAGGGTACGAAACCAAGAAGCAGCAAGCTTAAACTGCAACAAGAAAAACGAGATCAGATCCTTGGGACAGGCTCTCTCATGGAATGGTAGCAAATAATGGAACTGCCTGCCAGAAAAGGTGGGGAGTATCTGTCCCTGCAGGTTTTTGAGAAGAGCTTGATCATACCACAGGTGGAGAGATGAGCAAGTAAGGTGACCTCACAAGGGTTCTCTCAACTCTATCTTCTCATATCCTGTAATCTGGAGGGTTTTCTAATACTCTTTTACTTTATTTGAACTTAATACACTGGGTAATAACCTTTACTATTTGTCATTACTATTACTACTTCAACATATTTGGAGTCAATAACCAGTGTAATACTGTATGCTATTTAAAATATAGCTTTCTTGGTTCTGCTGAAGCAATGTCATAGCAGTGGTAGGACTTCACTGACATGCAGAAAAAAATGTTTAACAATAAGTAAAACAAACAAAATGCCACACTTAGAGGCTGATCTCAAAGGACTCCAATCATGGGAAGTTGTGCCAGACCCTTGTATGGCAATGGTTTGAAGGCTAAGTCTTTTATTTTGTTTTACTCTATATTCAGCCTACAAAAGAAATATTAAAGGAAGCACAGGACAGAAACCAACATAGGAGAATATCTGTCTCCTTATATTGAGGGTCAAGCATTGGTCAAGCATTCTAGTACAGTCAAGGTAGAGCTGAGTCTTGGATTTAGTACCATGGTCTACCGCCTTGTTATATATAGAGAACTCCATATGACATTGAGCCCTATGAAGCTTCTGCTTAATTATACATTCTCAATTGTATTTTAGTGGAGTCCACTCTCAGCTAGTTGTGGAACTGCTGATAGTTACTCATAAGCAGCCAAACTGTAAAAGAAAAAGAGAACCATCTCTTTTAAAGGAAGCTCAGGTATCTGTTATGGACTCTCTGGATCCTCCCCAGTTTCCCTGATAAATGCACATGAGAGAAAGAAACTTTCTATGCTTATACAGTAACGTTTCTTGCACATTGGTGGCTCTATGGTCTCCTGCATTACAAACCTAATGCTGCACAAAATATGACATGTTTTGTAAAAAGCCAAGAAATAATCAGTAGAGCCTGCTAATTTTGCAAAAACAGCAACAAAGAATGAAAATAAGCACACTACTCACATGCTACAGTGATCAATGATAGTGATAGCATCGGTGCTGCAGCTGTGGCCTCCTCCAACACCGCTCCCTCCACAGATAAACCAGAGCTGACACTCTTTCCACCAGTATTCTTTCTTACACCACCCCCCCCCCCACACACACACACCAACACACACCCGTACACACTTTTTTTTAAAAAATATCTCAGTATCTGCTTTAGTCTTTTTGTCAACCTCCCATGCCTACACACTTAAGTCATTAACGTATTTATTCCTTTGTTCTATTGTCTCATGGGGATTCCCTCTAGTTCAGTATGTGAGGATTGCGGGGGATTAATAGAAAAGAGAGTAAAACATCCAAATCTCTCATGATTCGAGAAGTGGATAATTTCTCTTTATCTTTTCAGCTAGCCCTCACTGAATTGTCCATTAAAGTAACCACACTAAACCATTCTTCCTTCTAAAGGCAGTATGCTTTTGGAAAGGGATTTATTTTTAATCAGTGCTAACAATCTATTATGGTCTACAGAGCATGCTCAGTATGAAAGGGATAAATCTTCAAAGTGAAGTATAAAAATCTGCTAACCATTATACGGATTTTGTGGGTGTACCTCCAGCTTGCTACTTTGAAAACTTGCCCCTTTGCCTGTCTTGAACTGGCTGAGGAATTTCCAGATCTGATGTATCATTAGAAATAAAGTACTGGATTGTGCACTAATGGTGCTGTTAGAAATTTAAACATACCAGGCTTTCTATACATGAAAAAGGAAGTATTTCCAAGGAATGCTTGGAATGTATTCAGCAAGGAAATATATTTAATTATATTGAAACAGAATCCTAACTTTATTATAGATGACTACCCTTGCTGATAGCAAAGGACAAAGAAGGATTTTAGGAAAGAATTGCAAAAATATGGTCTAATAGCATAAGGGCTAAACAAGGTTAAGGAACAGAGGTGCTAAACTTACCATGCTTAAGCCACATTAATCTTTTCATTAGTACATAAAAAAAATCACAACTTTCCATCTCAAGTCATTATGTTGATGGGGCATCTTTGATCTGAAAAAACAGCAATGATCCCAATGGGAAACCAGAAGTGTTTTTGATTATTATCTGTAAAGTCTAAAATTCCTTAGGTGAAATTCAGTATGAAATGCATCCATGCAATGATGAAGGTGAGTGAATATGTCAACATCTGTGCTTTATTAAAGCTGGACTATTTTTACTAGGCACTGAACCAGAGAGACCAAATACCCTGATAAAACCAGAAACTCCAGGAAGGGTTCTTTGAAGGTATTTCTTGCTGTCATGTTACTGAAAAATACAACTTAATGTTATTTTCCTACATGTTTAATATAACCAGTTTGCCCCACTGCACATCATGATCCAAAACTGTTGTCTTCTAAAAATGTACAGGGAATGAGATAGATTTCTCTTGCTCACTGCGGGTATCAAATGGATCAAGAAAAGGTGGTTTACAATGCTCTGAGCAATGACGTTTCTAATAAAATACAGCTTAAGTGTTCCTAGGTCCACAAACCTAAAATAAATAATCATAATTATATCTCATTAGGATTAATTACTACAATCTTAGACTTCCAGAGATGTGCTTTTATTTTTTTTTAAAAAATAGTATCTCTGAATTCTCTGATGAATAAATACGGTAAAGCAAATATTTTTAAGTGCAAAATTCAAAGAAACTATACTAATTCTGTCATTTGAGCTCCGGTTTAGCACAGACTACAATGTCCCTTCTGTGCTAGGCCTAGTAACTAACGCTGGAGTGTAACAGATCGAGCAGAAAGGCAGTCAGCACTGTTTTGAAGACACCAGAGATGGTGATTCCACAAAAAGAAAATCCAGCATAAGATCAGTAGTGAACAGGAGGGCAGAGGGTGTGGAGGCTGCTGGTTCAAACTCCATGTTAGTGAATGAAGCCGTTCCTCAATCTCTATGAGCTTCAAATTAGGTCATACTCCCAATGCAGATGCTCTGTTTCAAGAAAGAGTGACTCTAAATGCATCTCAGTGAACAGACAGTAACCAGAGCTTTTCTTCATGGCTGGGGAAACCTTAATAAATATGAATTTGTGCATTCTTACTTCAGTCTCATTGTTCATGTATGGAAAAATTCAATTCCCATTAAGTTTGCAAGAGGCTGAAAAATTATGTGCTGTGGAAAACACAAAACCCACTAAAACCTGCTAGAGACATCCTCACTAAGCTATGCAAAGAAGACCCATTATAAAACATATCTTATAATCTGTCTAATTAATGTTAATTTAGTTGGTTATTCACAGTACATTTCTCCTGTCTATTTCCACAGAATTTCTCGTGGCTCCTTGGAGGTCGCTTATTAGCCGTGCACAGAGAGCTATGGCAGACATGCAAATTCCGTGAGCCAGAAGATAATTTAAAACAAAGGAGTTACAAAGCCAAAATGAAATTACAAAGAAATTACAAAAGCATTTTAACACTTCACAATTGAATATGGATGTTACAGTCTGTCAAGAGGTAAATAGAAGGAAGATTAATGCAGTCTTTCACAGCCCAAGGAACTTTTCTCCCATCTCTCGCTAATTACTCTGCTGGTAATATGAAAACATAGAACCAAAAATACAGATTGGAATCAGCGTCACTATAATACTGTCTCTGGAAGTTCAGAGGAGCTTTTTCAGAACTGTCAAAATATTGTCACCAGACTTCTTTTCCCATTACAACGCCATTATGTTTTGCTAGGAGGATTCTTTTGGCCAGGTAAAGGAAACAAAACACGCCTTGCTGACTGGTACCAGGCCTCGGCACCTGCCTGGGCAGCGGTGCCAGTCCCTGTCCCATGTTCTGTTGAGCTCTGGTCTGCATCAGACCCCGCAGCGATGGGAGGTTGCACATCCTACATTCTACCCTAGTCCCAGCAGCAATAAAACATTGACAAAAGACAGACTTTTTTATTTTGCAAAAATACTGTAGAATTGTTTTCACTTCAAAAGGAAAGAAAATACTTCTCAAAACATAGACGATGAAAAACAGTATCTTCCCTCTGGCTGAGGTGTTCTGGACTTCTCTTCAACACGGGAAGGCTTTAAGCATTACGTGAGTATTAGGGTCAATAGGGAGCTCATTTATTACCCTTCCCCTTTCTCCCCAGTGAAGCCCAGGCTTGTCAACAAATCATGTATAAATTAGCCCCCCTAACTGCATGCAAGCAAGTGGATCTGAGCACAAGTTGGATGGTACAAAGATCTCCCATTCTTCATTGCTGTGTTTTGCACTGTGTTTTCACTGACTGTTACAGTGTGTAAAGCACAATGCCATGGTACTCATCAGCTAGGCTTCGGCATGGAGGATCTCCGCAGTACGTGTATCTTCACCCTGCTTGTTCTACTGATGACAGGTCTTCCGAGGTTGGCTTGACTTCATGGTGCAACATCAAGCAAGCGTGAGGCCACTGCATCTGGTTGCAAGACCCAGAGTTTCCTTTCGCCAGCACAGAGAAATTGTGGTCACCTGTGGGTCCCTGACCTTTTTCCCCTTGGACTCCCCATTTTAAACACACAGGAATGTAGAAGGTAAACCAGGAAAAAGACCTGTCATAGTCTTTAATGGCAAAACTCGACCTCACAGGATTCCCTCAATGCACTTAGGCTAAACGCTGCTTGCATATGTATTTATCACACAGAGGCACCATGCACATTCCAATCCTCCACATCAGTGCGATGAAGGTGTGCTCTGCTCCCCACTTTCAGCGCTATGTGGACATGTTTTCCTGTAACCATTGGGTCCCCGCAATAGGAAATTCACCTGGGCTGTCCAGCTCAAAGCTAGACGCAGACAATACCACGGTTCAGGAAGGCACATACAAATGAGGAATCATAGCTGCTATTCTAGATAAGGCTCACCTCCAGTTTGCTATCAGTGCAATCACTAACAGCAGAATTTTAATTTTTTTGTTTGCTTGTTTTCTTTGCAGTATTTGAACTTCTAGGAATGTCACATGTCCTAATATTCCCTTTTTGTTCTCGTTGAGCTCTGGTGATTTGCATCCTTATCTAAGAAGCTGATCCAAAGCTCACTGAAGGCAACAGAAGTCTTGAGGACAGGTTCAAGAAGCAAAAGTAGTTCCAGTGCACATAGGCGTTGTATTCTCTCTTTTCAGTGTGTTTTCCAGGGTGAAATAATGTCTGCTTTGCTGGTTGCGAACATGTTCCTATCTTCGATCTCTTAACATACCTACTGAGACCTTGTACATTCCAGTGATATTTTAAGCCAGAAGGTCTTAAAGTACAGGTCATGACTCATTGCCCGAGGGTCGAAAACCTATTCCCTTTCACTGTCTCTGGTCTCCCACTGAAACAGACCTGCTGAGTCACTTGCCAGTAGTCCTCCTCCGATCCCAGCAGCACTCTATAAATCACTGTAGCCATTCCCGCATGTTTACTTTGAAGCACTGTGGGAATCAGCCCGCGGGATTGTGGGACACGTCTGAGAAGGTCAGATAGAAAATAAGCAACTGTGGAGTCACAGCAGGGCGTGAGGTTGAGGACACCTCATCGCAGCAATTAGCAAGATAGATGATACCAAAGAGCTCGTGATCCAGTTAGGTTTTTAAACGTCCAAGGATTACTGAAGGACACAGATGGAGGGAGACGTATCAAAACTCACTGGCAACAAGATTCACTAAAGCATTTTCTGGGTGGATCTGCCCCTTAGTGGCACAAGGGCACGAGCCTCGTTGCAAGTCCGTAAGAGCTGGGATCCCAGGTTATTTTTCTGGTTACGGACAAAGGAGGACAAAAAGATGGAATTGGAAAACTCTGTCTTCCCCTTTGATCCTCAGATTGTCAGGTGACCAAATGATGAAGTCCCTTGAATCTGCGTGAATGGTGCAGGTAACAAGAAGTTCCCTGTACAGCATAACTGCACATGTCCAGTTCCTCCAGCATGGCTGGCTGATGACTGCCTGCGTGCAGGCAACTCCCTGAGGGGAATTATGATCTTGGTCGCTTAAAAAAAGCTCTTGCACTGTGCCACACAGATATGTGGCATGTAGGTGCCAACCAGCGATAAGTCGCATGTCATGGGAGGGGGAAAGAAGCAGACTGATTTCCACCAAAATGAAATAACATGGATGGAGAAAACAAAGCATGTTATACTGGAAAATAATTCACACCTGTGTGTCTGACATTTAAAATACCTACAGGGCTGCTTCCATTGGGAGTGTTTTCCTTAGGGCTCTAGGCACTTTAATGCCACCTTCTTAACCTTTTGGTACAGGCTGGTAGCAGAAAAGCAGCTAGTCACAGATGAGCCTTTGTAGAGTGGTGTGGAAGATGATATGGTTTAGGTCAGCAGGGAAATGAGTGCAGTCTTCTGGCTGTGTCACTCGATAGCTCTACAGACTTGTTTTTGAGGACAGATCATGCCTGAGATATCTATATGGGAACAACTCAAAAGTGAAAGCCGTTCAACAAAGCAAGGTCCACGGAGAGAGGCGATAGCTTTTCTCATCCCAATTAATAATGTCCCTTCCTACAAACTCTTCCTTATTTATATCCTCAGATTGTCTTGGCTCCAACATTGTCACTACAATATCAAAATATTTAAATATTTCAAAACATAAGAACCATCTCTGTACTTTAAGTAAAGTAGCACACTGGCAAAATAGTCTCCCAGATTAATACATCTGCTGTGCCTGAGGCAAGATTTCCACGTGGATGTCAGGTAACCTGGCAGAAGGAAGTGGGTTTAAAATGCAATACACCTTCTTTGTCCCAAACGACCGTAAAAACAATTTCTTGACTGGGCACTTTCGTGAGCACCTGTAGATAGAAAGTTCTCCAGCAGGCGTGATTTTTCCGTACTGGGTTTTCAGATGTCTTTGAATTTGTCTGCCAGATTTATTGATGACTCCTGTAACTTATGCATTACTTCCCCTTGGACACATCACTTCAGGTCTCTCTGATCTAGTGCCATATAAAACCATACTCACAGTGATGAGAGTTACATTTTTTTCTGCCGTGGTCTACCCTCGCCTCAGACCTCTTTGAAATGGCCACTGCCAGTCCTTGATTTAGAGCCGGTACTTTGGCACCAGGTATTTTAGGTACTCGCTGGCTATTTCCTACTTCTTCCTGTTTCTCTACCTAGCCGTGTTGGGAATTACTCCAGCAGCAAACTACCAATGTCTCGTAGTTTCCTCCACGTGACCAGGACACCGAACCAGACTGTGCCCAATTGTCTCTCCACAGGAACATGCTTGATGCCTGCAACCTCCTCCACAGGAACAGCTGAGCCATCCTGAAGCCCTCCTTCTTCCTCTCTACTTCAAGGTCACCTTTGCCATAGGAGAGCAATGAAAGCCTCTAGCAACTCTAGCTGGCTGGGACACCGTATGCAGGCAGTCACCAATACTTACCCCAGCCCAGGGGCTTTAGCCTAGCTGCATGTTTACACACTGTCCAGCAACGCGCCCAGGCGCTACTGTGACAAAACACAAAGTTTCTGCTGAAACTTTAAAAAAAAAAAAAAAAGAAAAGAGGATTTTTTCTTCTTTTGACTTGCATCAGTGAAATCTAAAGGCACCTTGTAAAGGGGATTGACTGCAGTCCCAACCTCACGTCAGGGAGAGAGGCTAGTCCTTCTTTTTTAGAGTTTCAGACTAATGCAGCAGTGTACTTGAGAGAAGCATCCAACCCGCAGCTGCTTTTAAATAGTTTACAAAAGACTGTATCATTTGTAATGACAAGGTTAAGCCACTGGCACATGCAGTCACTGCTTTATCACTAACATGGGTCCTTTTTTTAGCACAGCCCAGCCCACAGCCCAAGGAGAGCATATAATAACTCGTGGCACCGATTTAAAAATAAAGTCTTTGTAAATGCCAACCACAATAAGCTTAAGGCCTGCAGTGACTATTCTGGGAAAATAACCACCTTGTTATTTCAGAGACATCTCGCAATATTCCCGCCTGAAAAGACTGACCTGAGCAGAAACGCTGCTGTCCCGTTTTGAATTCTGCTGAAAATGCCTCCACTGACAAGTAGGCTTCTCTAGTTCATATTTCCAGAGACACTAAAGTAATTGAGGAAAGTTACGTGAACCCAGATCCTGCTTTCTGAAGCTTTGAATCCAGGGCATGACTCCTCCTCTGTGGTAAAACTTTCAGAAACAGCTATGATTTCAAGTCTAAGGCAGTCATGTAAGTGTTGTTCTAAGAGGATCCCTTGGTACTGCTAACTTCCTGGATCTTTATTTAACTGGTTTTGCAATTGGATCAATAGCAGGGATGGATCCACCAGTCCTGGCTGTGAAAGTTCCTTAGAAGTGTTCTTTGAAAGATAATTTCTGTGAAGAAGAATACGGTAAGCACGCAACCTTCTAATGTCATTAGCAGGGTAAAGCTGGAGCTGGGGATGTGCTAAAAAGGAGGCTGAGGTAACAATTGCATTGACTGCCAAGTCGAGGCAAGCTACCGATTGCTGGCAACAACTCAGCAAGCGAGGAGTTATCTTTATCTCTTTTGGCTCGTCAGGAGGACTACGTTTTAACTGTTTCTAGAGCTGGGAAAGGTGTAAAGGAGGTGTCCCTCTTCAGTAAATCACGTTAAAATCGGGCAGATGATCTTGGTGTAGAAGAGCGCCTGAAAACTAAGAAAAGGAATGAATTTATTTTCAACTGGTGATACTGTGTCTGACTGCAAATATTGCAGTCCTCCAACTCCTATAACTATTAGATTGTTTGTATGTTCTTTTGAATTAGTTTGGAATCAACTTGACAAATTTTTTTTGCAGAATTCCTTGTATCTACAAAATGCTCTTGTGGCCTGGGGTGATCCACTGTACTCCATAGACGTTATGAGTTGAGCCAAAGCAGGAGCAGGGCTGAAAAAGAGGCAGCTCTCGCACTGACGGTCATCACAGCTGGCCTTAGGTTAAATCGTTCCTCCAATATCGCTGAGGATGGTCTCGGTACAAGCTGGAGGAATTAGCGCACGCAAGGTGGACTCCTCCAGTGCTGAACATGGAGTGCAGCGGTAGAAATTCCAGTGTGGACAGCCTTACCGCGAGATATCAAAACAAGGCCTATTCGCACCAGTTGTTGACTGATGCGTACCTATCCACTTCTGAGGTAAGTCAGGGGTCTAGTCAGTGTTGATATTTGTCCTGCATTAAGTGCCTGTCAGCATCTTAGGCACTCAAATTCCTGTCAAAATCTGACCCACCCTCATCGACACTACGGCCGCTTAGGAACGCTTACAAACAGTGTGTGTCACTTAGTCACTGTGTTGTCCGTGCAAACTGCAGACTGTAGAACAGAAAAATTAACAACACCCTGCAAGTTCCTAACTGCAATAGGCCCTTTAAATGGCTGCAAATTCTGTTCTCCCAAGCATTGACCATTACGCATTCATCTACTCCCAAACCCTTTCCCACTCCTGTAACTTCTTGCGTTCAGACACTATTGAATTCCAAGTCACCTCTTCCGTCTCATTGTTTCCTTCACATACAACCACGTCTTTACGATTGTTTATTTTCCTAACTGGAGAAATATTTGGAATCTACAATTAGCATCTTTTTTGATGCTAGTTGTTCTAAACATCGAACTTAGCTCTTTTCCATGATATACCCATGATAAGCAAAGGTAAGCAGGACAGAATGTTCAAAAAATGCACTTGCTTGTTCAGCTTAGCAAGAAAAGTGGCTACTATTGGACTGTTCCCTGTAGAATTTAGAAAGAGAGAAGAAAGAGGGATGTATCTCTTTCTGAATACTATATTCCTAATTGTACAAAATTTATAGACTAATAAAGTTTTAATCAAGTTCAGCAGTAGGAAGGCATTTTCCCCGCTCAGCTATTTCTTCTCTAAATGAGTCTAATCCTCCCAACGTCCACAGGAGATGACTAATAAACCAGCCCGTTCGTGCACAGAGCTGCACAGAAGGGGAAATCATCACACAAAGAAGCTGAGTGACTTGCTCAAACAGAAATGCACTGGGTGTCAGATGAGGGACTAGAGCCCAAGAGCTCTTGGCTGCCAACTTCTGTGTTGAGACTGCTAGGCAAAGCTTTGCTAGGCAAAGCTCTTTGTTATTCCTTCACTTGTACCACACAATTGAAAAACCCACAAAAGGCCAATAAAATGAGCTGATGAGTAGTGGAGCACAGATATCTCCTCTTCTAGGTGGCTAGTGTTGAGCGGATGATGGCAGCTAGCGGGCGTCCCTTTCTGACAGCTGTCTTACTGCTGCTCAACTCGGAAGTCAGTAGGGGATCTCAAAGTACTTGAGCTTACGTCACTAAAATAATGCCGGTCAGAGTAATGTGCTCATTACCATATAACCCCACACGTTCACTGGACACAGGACCTGAACTTCTCAGAATATTTCTATCCAAACTCGTCCACCACAGCGGCTCTCCCATGGCAGGAGACGTAGCAGGACTATCTTTATTTCCAGAAGTCTGAACTCCAGAACTACGAGCAGTACTTCGAACTCGATTTCACAGTTCTTTTTCGTAGGAGAAACCACATCTGTAAGTAGATTGAGTGGATCTTGCTTCAAATTCAAAGATACTCCAAATGTCAACTACAGAAGAGTTACAACTTCTTGTATCTCTTCAGGTAATCTTAGCAAAAGTCTGATAATAATTCAAGGAATGCACCTGTGAACATAAGCAGCAACCAAATGGCCAACATGAAGAGCATGGCTAGCAGAGATTAATGAAGGTAAAGAAGAGTTTAAAATCCCCTGAGACTCTTCCAAGTGGATGACACAATTTTTCAAAAATCTTTTTTTGCTGACGAGCAGGTAAATCTGGCTTCTTAAAGAGGTAACAGCTAACTATCCAGTAAAAAACATGCTACTGATTTTTGAGTAAAAATCCATTCCTAAACCCCAGAAGAGCTTTGCTTGTGAAAGTCTTCCCTGTGAACAAAACTGTTTCAATAAGCCTGTATCTTCTGACATATGAGTAGATGTGCTAGAAAGCTCCCAGAAACTCGTGTTGTACAGCACAGCGAGAGGCACTGGTAGCACCTGGCTACAGCCCGACCGCCCCGGTGACCGATCTCCGTTCTCCCTCAATGCCTCGGGCAGTCTGATGGATGCTCGTGGCAATATATCCCAACAGCAAACAGCCCACACTGAATGCAGAAGCCAACGCCGCACAAACCAGGGCTGTACAAGCAACTGCATTCCTCGAGACGGGGAGCCATTCTCCTGCACTATGCCAAAGGAAAAATCTACAAGATGGGTGTAGAACCCAACGCACCGATTTTATTGCCTTTTCCAGCAAGCCTCACTGCCGTCTCAGCCCACGGCCTGTTTTGGAGGCAGAGCACTGCACGTAGTGCTGGAAGAACCTCTTCTGTGTTCCCAATGAGCTCAAGCCCAAAGCCCAGCCAGGCTGCAGACATGCCCTGCAAGCTCAAACTGATCCCAAAGGCGTGCCAGACCTGTGATACCTGTGAGCTGATTGTCTGCATAGACTCTTCCACAGCGCTTCTGGTGACCAGACTCTCAACCCTGTGAAAGACACAGCTGTTGAAGAAATCTCTCGAGGATTTTCTGACTTGCTGCGTTTGAACCTCTTTGGTTTTTCACTTATTTTTATTGGAGACAAATGAAAAAGCTAGATTAATTACATCATGCAGTGAATGTAGAGAATGACAGCCGCCATCAAAGAGCACAAATCCCATAAATCCTTGTAATAGGCTGAAAGGACGCAACGCTCAAGTGGGCAGCATTTCACTGGTGGTAATGGAGGTAGGTACTCTGGTGGAAACTCTTCTCTCAGCAACGGGAGAGTTTTCAAAGGCTCATTGACTTACGGCATTCCGCTGTTTCAGGTACGCAGCACTGGATGAAAGAGGAGTTGGAGACGAAGGCACTTTTTGTGCAAAGAGTCTGTGGGTTTCTTCTCTTCCATGATCCCAATAACCTGTTCATGGCATCATCTTTTCAAAACATCTGGAGGTTAAGGTAGGCCAGTTGTTTTCACCCAGACTGAAGAGATAGCTTTCAAAAGCCAGTGGGAATTCCCTCAGGCAGCTTTGACTTAGCGTTAGTCCTGGGCAAAGCAGGACACTGTTTACACTGGGCACGCTGCCTCTGACCCACCCACCATGAGCTTTCACCTCTCAGAAGGGATGCTTGGCCTGTGCTTCTCTCTCACCTGGCAGACCCTGCTGAGGAAACTGCAAACAAATGGCAGCCCCAAATCTTCCAGGCAAAGCATGGGACCTGCTCTATGCACGCAACGTGTTTCCAAGCCATCTGTCCTAAATGCTCCGGTGGGACGGGACTAGTGCGTACATTTACGGCACGTTTAGCCACTTCACCAGGAGGCTGTGAGAAGGCTGCTGGGGGATCAGAGGAGCATCCCCTCGGCTCCAGCAGCCCCAGGCTGCTCTGGGCAGTGCTAACGTGCATTGCAGCAGCCTCTCCTGGCCCTGGAGATGGACATGCTCAGCCTAAACTCTACAGCCATACTGACTTTATCCTCCCTCATGCAGGATGCAGAGTTACAGAAACTCGGTGAAGAGAAGAAATCCTTGGAGAATGCGTGAGGAAGAAAAGAAAATACCCCGGTATGCTGATGCCCTGCTTCAGCCTCAACAGGGTGAACATTTTGCCTTCTGCTCTACGCCATGAAACCAGTCGCAGGCTGTTCTTCTCCCCTCACAACCATCTGAGCTCTGGCAAGAGGACAGAGTGACAGCCCTGATAGCATGGCAAGAGCGAATCCCTGTTTCTGGGAGAGGAACAGGGGATATGCCTTGACTTTGAATGCACGTGAGTTCTTCTACACACTAGTGCATGCTCCTGGAATCAACTTCCCCCGTTTCTGCTGCACGCTTGCGTTGTTTGAACCGCTCTGGATTTCACATGCCGAAGGGGCAAGGTCAGGGAGAGTCTTCCCGAAAGACCCACTATATCAACTTTTCTAAGTTCCTCATTATTATGGTTATATAAACTCTTGAAAAATACAAATTAATCTCTTTTCAGCAACTCAGAGCCACTCAGATTTTGACAGAAATGGGAAATCACAGTTACAAAAACTAAATCCTGCCTTTGTTTCCTGAACTTTAAACTACAGATTAATTTGACAGATGTCTGAGCCTCATTAATATTGCTATTGTCTGTCTCTGAATAATAACCCCGATGATCACGATGCTCTTCTGAGACATGCATACCTCAGTAGTATGCTCATTACAAAAAAAAAAAAAAATGTAAACCACATTAACTAGATATTATTTTTTTTCACACGGCCATGAAAAATGCATCTGAAAGGGAGATTTGTAATGTTTCCAGTCTCAGGAAAAACTGTAGAAAGAACTGGAAAATACTTGAAACGTGTTGCTAAGGCATTGCCATGGCTGGGAATGCTGTCACTTTATTTTACAGGCTCTCTGCATGGCCAGGCTGGTGCAACTTCCCAAGGACCCACTGGCACTGGGGCTCTGCCAGGGTGGCTGGACCAGGAGGAATTCCTGGAGGAACAGGGCCGCGGCCAGCACACTTCCATCTTCCGGTGGTATCTGGCTCCTACAACGGCTTTGCAAAACCACAAGCTTTTAGGCACAATCTCAAGAATCCCTAAGACTTCTCTGAAATGCTCTGAGAGGCTTGCTGGCCCGTGGCACTTTTTCACGGGAGAACCATCATTTTGCCCCTCAAGTTCAAGTGCAGCTTATTCAGACCCAGAGGCCCGGCCTTCATAGAGCGGGTTTTCAGAACCAGTTGGGCAAATTGCCTCTTTGCACAGTGTGTTTGCACACCCCATACGGCAGCATTTCAGCTGGAGCAGATGATGCTTATTTGTGTCTTGAGTCCAATGGGTGCGTAGCTTGAAGAGGAGGCAAAACTGGTGACCTCCTGAAGGTCTTCAAGCAGGCCGTTTAGGATGAAACATGAACGGTAGCATTTCGCCCAGATTTACTGTTTAAATCTAACCTTCGAGCACGTTCCAGCAGCTCTCCGTACACTCTACTTGCATCCCAGACCAGGATGGCTTTCCCCTTTTCACACCTAGCCCTCTGTTCAGAATGGCACCTATCACCCTGATGTGGGAATGCAGACCCACACCATCAGCCCTTCCACGTCTTCCTGCACACATCCCTCTTTTTTCCACCCGTCCCAGGCGGACACAACCTGATCTGTTCAGAGACTCCATTCTGGTTTGGGAATAAGGCCAGTTCAATTAGTCTACCTGAAGTCCCCAGAAGATCCCTGGAGGACAAATAAAAGATGACTGATGTAAGGCTTTCAGGGTTTTCTGTATGTAAAGATCCCAAGGCACAGCCCCTGCTTTCCTGGTGCTCCCTTCTCCTCCGCTTTTGGTTAAGGTGACAAGAGTCATTTGAGGAACTGGATGAGCAAGTCAGGGAAAAAAATAAATCATTGCTCAGGCCAAGTTAAATATGTTTTCCTAACTTTTCATTCCAGTCAAACCTCATGGGAATTTGCTCGGCTACCATTGCTACTCCTGCCACCCAAGCTAACCATGCGCATTACTGACTGACGGTCCTTTTCCTAGATTTGCCAAAATTCTCACTCTGATGAAGTTCTCCTCGTTTTTGTCCTGAAGAGGATTCTAGGATTCTATTAATACCACCCTTCCTTTTTTTGGCAGTCTGTTCCGAAACGCTAAATCCTTATTTCCTCAGCAGGGGTATAATATCTTCTCTTATTAAAAATACTGAAACACAAGCTTACCCAGAGGTGTGTTTTATTTGACGTGAAGAGATTCAGCAAAAAAACTTCCCTGGGACAGCTAGTGTTTCAGCCGTCCTGCAAGGGTTTGGCAAATGTTCCAAATGTTCTGCTGGACTCTCTGTTTGAGATTTTATTAACCCCTTTCAAAAATGGCAATTTCCACAATTTCCAAGTGCAGATGGATGGAAATTTCCAAGTCTTTTGTCTGGAGCTATGGCACAGGCAAAGAGAAAGACTGAGTCTCCCTTGATCGATGGCTGGGGAATGGAGTGAAGAAGGATCATAAAAAGCTGTGTTTCCACAACTGGCCGCAGCAGTGTTTTACAAACAGACAGTGAATTTGGCCTCCAAAGAGGGTGACCACCAAAGCGCTCCCATCATCAGCCTGTAGCGCTGTAGAGTCTTGCTGTGAAGGGGCAGGAGAGAGCTGGAACCCTGTATGTAAAAGCTCAAGAGAAGGAGAAAGGAGCAGTCGAGGGCCAAACGTTCGGTGGAGCAACCACAGAGTCCCTAACGCTCGCGTGCTCATCGAGTACTAGATCAAGCGCATGGAGGCCGAGAGGAGTAAGCAGATCTCCCAGGCTGTGTGTGCGACGGAAGAGATCTCTGCACCATGGCAGAGCCAGAGAAGTCAGTCCCGAAGCCAGGGTTGTCCCAAAGCCAAGGTTATCCGCTGAGAGCCCTTGGTCATGTTTAAATACTTTGGGCTCTTGCCATCTCTCAGGGAAGCCAATGTGTGTCTTTCCATTGACTTAAATGGAACTTGGGATGAATCTCTAGGCCTAATCTCTTTCTCTCACTTTCGGTTTACATCCTTCTAGATCTCTGTGACAGACGTCTCTCAGATGGATTTCACTAGGCAGTTAACTTTCTACTGAGCAATTTCCCAAGCCACGTTTCTTTCTAAATCTTTCTTTGCAAATCCCAGTGAACAAAACCCTTCTCGCTCTCCAGCTCTGGTGGATTTTTCATTCACTCAGCTCTTCCTGTCAGACTTCTGGCCAACAGACTGTCTTTGGAGGGTTTAATCAAACTGATAGCTAATGAAATGGATGGTTGTTCCTCGGGTAGACTCTTCCAACTCAACCTGAAAGCCCCCAAATGTTCTAGCCCCCAAATGTTACTCCAAATTCTCATCTGGAGTAAAGCAACTCTTGGAGATATCGGCAAAGCTTTGCTGCCTTACAGCACTTGAGAAGCCAGTCCTCCTGTAACAACAGTTTTGGTCAAAGTAGAAAGTGTCTGGCCTGGCTTTCCTTCGTTTTGTGCAAAGCGATCATTGTTCTGGCAAGCAGCAAACCCATCAGAATGTGTCTTTGAAGTTTTGCACAAGGACATAACCCCCCCCGACCCCTGACCAGTTACCCTGACCCCTGACAATTGTACCCCAACCCTTGACCCTTGACCTTGATCCTGACCCCTGAGCCCTACCTGTGACCTTTGACTGAACACTTGACCCCTAAATGTTAACCTTGAACTTTGATCCCCCCAAAAAAGACTGACCCATTACCCCAGGCCTCGGACCCTGACCCCGACCCCTGACTCCTGACCCGTTAACCCCAATCTGACCCTGACCCATAGCACCTGACCCTGACCCATGACCTTTGATGCTTGACCTCAGCCTCTGACCCTTGATTAGACACATGGGAGTTGACCTCAACCTGTGACTTTTAACCCTTATACATTACCTTTGACCTCTTGATCCCCAAAAATGAGGACCTTTGACCCCTCACCTGACCTGAACCATGATGCTGACACTTCACCCTAATTATAACCTTTGACCTCGATCTGCGACTTTTTGACTTTCAATAAAAATAACAACCTTTGACCCTAATCTCTGAAAATCGACCTTTGTCCCTGACCCATGTCTTTTGCCCCCCATTCAGCAACCTTTGGCACTCGATCAGTGAGCTTTGGCCATACATAATATTTGACGCTTCACCTCCAACCCCTGCCTTTTGACTGAGACACGATCTTTGACCTCAGTCTGTTACTTTAACCCTGATCCATGACCTTTGTTCTTTTCACCCAAACCCATGACCTTTAACACCTGAATCTCTGAACTTTGACTCCCAATCTGTGACCTTTGTCACCTGGCCATGATCCATGACTACCATGCCATGATCATTAACCTTTCATGCCAATTTGTGTCCTTTGACAAGGAACTGTGAACTTTGAACACAATTGATGAACTTTGTCTTGAGTTTTGTGACTCTTGCTACAAAGACATGGAAATCATACCTGCTCCTGGATGTGGCCTGTATGTACCTCATCCAGGGAATTGCTGGGAAAAATGGGAAAAATTCAGACCTCCAGGGGTACCTACTGAAACTAGCAGTTAGGGGAAAACTGAAGAGTTTTGCTGGGATGTGGAGAAACCATGAAAGGCCTGAGGTGCTTGAAAGGGACACATCCTATTCGGGGACCAGATCCAACTGTAACTGCATAACGCACTGCAAGTAACGGTGGGTGCCTGTGAAGTTGACCCCCTCCCGGAGACCATCGTAGGTGCCCAGGGCTGATGAGCAGTAGAGTGAGAAAGGTCTGGGGGCTCCTGCCTTGCCTCAGGACACTACTTTGTACTAAAATGCCAAAACCCAAAGAGATAGTGGGAGCTGTTGGAGGACGAGGTGGGCCAAAGGCTGTCCAGATGGAGCAGAAATCCAGCTGGGAGGAAGTTAGAGACCTGGTCCTGCTTGTAATGGGAGCCACAGGGGGGATGAAGACTCTGAGAACAAGTGAATAAAGCCCTTGGGGCAAGGAAGGAGGCTCGGGCCATTTGTCTCCTCTGTGTGTACATGCGTGGGAGGCAAACCAGCGGCACGCTGGAGCTGTATTAAAGGGTGAACGTCTCTACGTGGGGAAAACTGCGCTTGATCTCTCCTGCCCAGCGCGCAAGGGTTGCAAGGTGATTGTGCACGTACGTATGTTTGTACGAACGCTCTGTGTCCGGTTGCCCCTTACAGACGAGCACGACTTGACTTGGTAAACGTAAAAAAGGGATTGGCCCGGGCTAGGTACGCTCTTCCGACCCAACAACCAAAGCGCAGCAGGATGACGCTGCGAAGGCACCGGCATGCACGTCATCGGCTCCCCAGCAGAGAGCAGCGTTGCTCCAGCACTGAGCGGTCCCGTTGGGTTCTGGCTGCGGGACGCGGCGCTGGCAGCGCTGCGGGGCTGCGGTGAGGGGCGGCGGGGCTGCGGGGGAACCACCACACGGAGCACCCGTTTTCTCAGGGCGGCCGCGGAACGGCAAAGTTCAAAAAATCCGCTGTATGGAGAGCATTTAACGGCAGAAAAGACAATCTATAGCAAGAATGCAAAGCTCTCGGTCTGTGTGCAAGGGAGGGGAAGCGTAAAGCAAACTCACTCGTGAAGGTCAGAGCTTCTTTCATTCTAGGGTCACCCACAGCATGGGAAAATTAGACTTCATTATCTCGTGGGCTTTCTGTCAGAAGATTTAAAACTTGTAGTCCTGCAAGCAGTGGGATGTACTCATTTCAATGCCTAATGTAGGCACTTGGGCCTGACCATCAGAGGTGCAGGTCACCTACAAATGTAATTGAGCCCAGCTGGGGTCAGGGTCACTGAGACTGGCATGACCTGCTGCCTCCAATTAAGGGCTCAAATGGAGGTAACCCACCCAAAGGGAGTGCTATTTCAGAGCCTGGCCAGCAAAAGGCCTTGAGACCATGTGGTTGGTCAGAGTGAGTCTGAACTGGACCTGCTTTAAGCTGGCTGCTGATCCCACATGCTGTGAACTGGCAAAGTTACTTTTCCCAAGGGGCCAGTGAAGGTATGCTCAGTGAGTGCACAGTCAATGTTTCCTTCACAGCCCATGCTTCCCTCTCCTCCAGAGGCTGAAATGTCAGGCAGAGCTGATTTTGGGTTTGTTGGCTGGTTGGGTGGGGTTTTTGTGGGGTTTTTTTTTGCTGTGGGGAGAAAAGCAAGAACTGTCTCCTAGGGCAGGATCGGTCCCTTTGGGGCAGCCCCGCTACTGTCAGAGGGTGGTCAGCCTGAAGGGCTGTATGACTGCTTTTCTGCTGCATGGCCCGCTGGTGAGACGTGCACTGGAGCCCAGTTACCCACCGCAGTCAGAAGCAACCACAAAAAAGACCTGAGGGGGACCCTGAGGGCACTAGTGGGTCTTAATGGCCCTGGCTGGCTCTGCCTGGGCCCCCCAGCCGCACCATGGACTTGGGATCCAATTTCAGGCTTGCCCCTTGCAGTGCTGTCAAAGGACCATCTTACCAGCCTTGCATCCATGTTCAGCCCTTTGGGGCTGCAGCCCTCTGTGAGGGACCAGCCTGCACAGGGCCACCCTTGATGTCCAGCTCGTCCTCGCTCCTGTGGCAGCCCTGTGTGGCTCCCTGGCAGGGTGCTGCCTTTGGCCAGCCTGTGTCCCACTGATGTCCGCATGGTGCATCTCCCTGCTGGCTTGTTGGGGCTTCTCTGCTGACGTTTCCCTGCTCTTTTGCAGCTCTGAAATGTCTGCACCAATTATACCTGCTGAAATATGAACCTTCTGCCAGTGGGGAAGGGATGAAAATCATGTTGTTGTCCTCTTCTTGTGCATGGAGCTGAGCGCTCTTGAGGAATCGGTCCTGTTCCGAAGTGGCACTTTGAATTTTGGGCTCTGCGGTCCTTGGTACAACCGAGTGATGGGTCAGGCTGTAGTGTTTGGGATGGGAGCTAGTACTTTTGTTGCCCTGCCTTACCTCATAGTAGCACTTCCTTAGGCAATGTCCTGGATTGCCAGAACCAGTGGATTTGTTAATCAGGCCAGCAGCAAGGTAGCAGAGCACTGGGAAAACCAGATGTGCTCATGAGTGTGGTGTTTTGGCAGCAGACCCATTTTTGCCTGCTGGAAGACAGAAAAGTTACAAATCAATGTAAACTGTCATGTGCTTTGTGCTGTAAGCACCTCTCAGCTATTAGCTAGTGCACGTTGCCAGCTCATTTCTCACGGACAGTTATTAAGGCTCGTTCTTCATTTGGGCTAGACTTGAAATGGCATCTTGAAGCAAAAGAACCCGACAGCCTTGGCTCTCTGACCCCCACTCAGCTCTGCTTGGTAGCCCAAGGAGTGTTCCTCCTTCTGACACTTCCCATCGCCTCTGACATCTAGTCTCTTCAGGAAGCTGGGTTGTTTCAGCCAGGTTTCAGTATATAGTCAGTTTTCCGTATGTATTTAGTGGTATTAGGAAAAATAAATACACCAGCAGGAGAATTCCACACCAGCAGCCAGTTCCTCTGGGGAGCAGCATATTTCAGGGATGCTCAATCTCCTCTGAGTTTGTGCCTCTGGGTTTTTTCGCTTCCTAATAAGACATGAAACCTGCTTGGAGCTTTTCTCATGCCTGTGACATTAGCAGTGGCTGTGTCCCATGTAGATGTCTGCTGTCTAATGAAGGAAGGGCTGCTACTACAGCCGCAGAGGGACAACGGGGAAGAAGGATTAAGAAGGTCTTTCCCCCTCTGATAACCTGGGATATGATCAATGATCACCAAAGACTTGGTTCTTAGACTTCCCCCCTACTTCTCCCTGCCCCCCCACCCCTTACGGAACTGTGGAAATGAAATGCATTCGTGCTACACCAGTCCTGAGGGAAATAGCAACGGCTCTGTGCCTAGTGACTCTGAGCCTGTACCACGTAAGCTACTCCACTCTCTAAAATCCAACTGAGATAACAGCTCTGGTGTCACGACAGTGATAATTCCCCTGCTGACAGGCTGCACGCTGCAGCAGTAGCTCAGTTTTAACTACCGGAATGAGGAATTCCTGCTGAGATCCACTGGTCACTCCCCGGGGCAGGGCCCTACACCTTCCTGCCATTTGGCCAACGTGCTGTCCTCCTCCTGCCAATGCTGTGGCTGTAGGGATGGAGCACTGTTACTCTTGAAATAGCTGAGACCTGTTGCAAAGCCTATTAAAATTGATGCAGCTCATTTTTTTTTTTTTTTAAATGGATTTTGCTAGGTTTGGCTCAAGCCCTCGGCAACATTGCTCTTGCTCACTGTGAAACTTGGAAGCAACCTGGGTATGCAAGGCTATGGCCTCATGTGCTATTTCCAGACTCCTGGAGAGCCAAGCCTGGTGCTACGGCAGAGATGGAAGTGACTGTAGAGCAGCGCTGCTTGGCCGGGGGACGGGTGGTCCTTCACAGCAGCGGATCCTGCCCTCCCTCCTTCCAGTCCCTCTGAGCTGCCCTCGTGCCGTTCCTTTGCCCCTTGCTGTGTTTTTGTCGCTGTGGGAAAGTCTCCTGGCCCCGTCCGTGAGGTGATGAAGTCTATGCTGCTGAGAGGTCCGGAGCTGCTGCAGGTGGAAATGGATGGTCTCCAGCCTCTGCCATGGTAGCTTTAGCGGTTCTGCTTTGGTGTGCTCTTCTCAGGGGTCGCTGATGAGTAGGCTTCTAAATTAGTTTGAAACTTGTGCTAAATGCACTTAAAATAAAGCAAAGTCATTAGGAGCTGTATGCCATTTCCTGAAAGCAGCTGGGCCTTGTCTCCTTCAGAGACGGGATGCTAAAGCAGCAGTGTGACTCTGTCTAACCTTTCCCATGTTGCTGTTGGTCTGCAGAATATCGTGAGCACACTAGACTGGAGCTAAAATGGGAAAAATTTGGTCAAGGGGGACCACCCTGAATTTCAGTAACAACTTTGAATAAAATCTTGGCTTTTTAAAAGTTCCTTGGCTGCTGACTAGTGTTGTGCTATTCCTTCAGGAAAGAGAGTGCTCCCCTCTCTTTCGATCGTCAGGTATATGTTGTATTTTTATGAAGAGGTCTTAAAAAACATGCAGTGTGCTGAATGGGAGAGATTCAGGGTCATGAAAGAGCATGTAGCGTAAAACCTTGGGAAATGAATTCATTAACGTGCCAGTGAGTGATGTAATTTTGCTGATTTTAAATTAAGGCTTGATTAATAGGCCTAGCCTTTTTTCGAATCATTGTGATCTTATTTGGGTTCTTTTGGGGGGCTTGAGAATAATTCTCCTGTGTTTGTGGAGGTGCAGTCATGCTTACTGCATTTGCTGCCTGTTTTCCAAGTCGGACTGCTCTTCACCACGACTTTTGTAAATTAAGCTACTGCAGCATTTTACAATCTGCAGACCAGACAAGTTATCCATGAGTCAGCAATGTGCCCTCGTGGCCCAGAAGACCAATGGTATCCCGGGGTGCATTAAGAAAAGTGTGGCCAGCAGGTCAATGGAGGTTGTCCTCCTCTACTCTGCCCTGGTGAGGCCACATCTGGAGTGCTGTGTCCGGTTCTGGGCTCCCCAGTTCAAGAAAGGCAGGGAACTACTGGAGAGAGTCCAGCGGAGGGCTACGAGGAGGATTAGGGGACTGGAGCATCTCTTGTATGAGGAAAGGCTGAGAGAGCTGGGTCTGTTTAACCTGGAGAAGAGAAGACTGAGAGGGGATCTCATCAACGCTTATAAATATCTAAAGGGCGAGTGTCAAGAGGAAGGGGCCAGACTCTTTTTAGTGGTGCCCAGTGACAGGACAAGGGGCAATGGGCACAAACCGGAACACAGGAAGTTCCATCTGAACATGAGGAAAAACTTCTTCACTGTGAGGGTGACCAAGCACTGGAAGAGGCTGCCCAGAGAGGTTGTGGAGTCTCCTTCTCTGGAGATATTCAAAACCCGCCTGGACGCGATCCTGTGCAACCTGCTCTGGGTGATCCTGCCTTAGCAGGGGGGTTGGACTAGATGATCTCCAGAGGTCCCTTCCAACCACTACCATTCTGGGATTCTGTGAAAGACATATCCAGTATCTGAGGGAACCAGCCATGCAGGAGATGGTTTATTATGACCTGGACAATATGCAGTTACCCACAGATCCAACACACATGACCCATGTGGCGGAAGTTTGTACAAAGCACGCCATCATTGTACACCAACTAATTGGCAGTAATGGACTGGGAAGGTGAAGAGGCACCAACAGTGGATGAAGTGACTGGCCAACTCCAGCAATACAAAGAAAATCTCTCTTCCTCCCTCATCTCGGCTGTGCAGAAACTGTCCCGGAAGGTCCAGCAACTCAAAGAGAATGTGTCCTATTCCCTCTCTGTACGGACCAGTGTCTCGGCTATTCGGAGCAAGCATTCCTCTGCTCAAGAGAGAGGATATAGAGGGTACACACCACAAGGCACCCTGTGGTTTTACCTGCATGACCACAGAGAGGACATGAGGAAGTGGGATGGAAAAACTTCCTCGACTTTAGAGGCATGGGTACGTGAGTTGCAAGGAAAAACAATCACAAAAGGGGATTCTTCCAGGAAAAATGCCACTCCAGTTTCCAGTGGGCAGTTCCCCAAACAGAGTGGAAGGCCTGATCTTACTTATGATCCTCTCAAAGGGACTTCTAAGTCATTTTTACAAGTGAGTAATGAATACAATGAGCAGGATTAGAGGGGCTCTGCCTCCAGCCAGGTGGAGGAGAGGGACAACCGCATTTATTGGACTGTGTGGATTCGATGGCCTGGCATGTCAGATCCACAAGAGTATAAGGCTCTAGTGGGCAATGGTGCACAGTGTACCATAATGCCATCAGGCCGTGAAAGGCTAGAACTCATCTGTATTTCTGGAGCAACAGGGGGTGCTGCCATGCCAGACATGCTGGAACTTCAATATGAACTGGAGTCAAAGGCAATGTGGTATGCCACAATTGATATTGCAAATGCTTTTTTCTCAATCCCTTTTGCAGGCCATAGTTTGCTTTTGCTTGGAGGGGCATCCACTACACCTGCAATCGACTGCCCCAGGGACTGAAACACAGCCCCACCATTTGCCGTATACCAGACTGCACTGGAACAGGGGGAAGCTCTGGAGCAGCTGCAATACATTGATGACATCATCATATGGGGCAACACAGTAGAAGAAGTTTCTGAGAAAGGGAAGAAAATAGTTCTGAAAATCCTTCTGAGACCTGGTTTTGCCATAAAACAAAGTAAGGTCAAGGGACCTGCACAGGAGATACAGTTTTTAGGAATAAAATGGCAAGATGGGCATCATCAGATCCCAATGGATGTGATGAACAAAATAGCAGCTATGTCTCCACCGACAAACAACAAGGAAACACAAGCTTTCCTAGGCATTGTGGGCTTTTGGAGGATGCATATTCTGAGTTACAGTCTAATTGTAAACCCTCTCTATCAGGTGACCCGGAAGAAGAATGATTTCAAATGGGGTCCTGAGCAACGACAAGCTTTGAACAAATTAAACAGGAAATAGTTCATGCAGTAGCCCTTGGGCCAGTTTGGGCAGGATCAGATGTAAAAAATGTGCTCTACACTGCAGCTGGGGAGAATGACCCTGCCTGGAGTCTCTGGCAGAAAACACCAGGGGAGATTTGAGGTCGACCCCTGGGGTTTTGGAGTTGAGGATACAGAGGACCTGAGGCCCACAACACTCGAACTGAAAAAGAGATATTGGCACCATATGAAGGTGTTCGAGCTCCTTTGGAGGTGGCTGGTACTGAAGCACAACTCCTCCTGGCACCCCGACTGCCTGTGCTGGGCTGGACGTCCCAAGGGAGGGTCCCCTCTACACACCATGCAACTGATGCTACATGGAGTAAGTGGGTTGCGCTGATCACGCAGCAGGCTCAAATAGGAAACCCCAATTGCCTAGGAATTCTGGAGGTGATCATGGACTGGCCAGAAAGCAAAGATTTTGGAATATCACCAGCGGAGGAGATGACACGTACTGACAAGTCCCCATTGTATAATAAACTGCCAGAAAATGAGAAGCCATATGCCCTATTCACTGATTGGGTCCTGCCACATTATGGGAAAGCATCAGAGATGGAAGGCTGCTGTATGGAGTCCTATAAGTCACAGAAACTGCTGAAGGAAAAAGTCAATCAAGCCAGTTTGCAGAAGAGAAAGCCATCCGGCTAGCTTTAGACATTGCTGATCGAGAAAAATGGCCAGTGCTCTACCTCTATACTGACTCATGGATGGTGGCAAATGCCCTGTGGGGGTGGTTACAGCAATGGAAGCAGAGCAACTGGCACTGCAGAGGCAAACCCGTCTGGGCTGCCCCACTGTGGCAAGATATTGCTGCCCAGATAGAGAAGCTGGTTGTAAAAGTACATAACGTAGATGCCCATGTATGCAAGAGTTGGGCCACTGAGGAACACGGAAACAAACAGCCAGTGGATCAGACTGCTAATATTGAAGTGGCTCAGGTGGATTTGTACTGGCAACTGAACTGGGTGAATTATTTATAGCTTGCTGGGCCCATGACACCTCGGGCCAGCAAGCAAGAGATTCAAGGACAGTGTCAAGAAAGCCAGCTCTGTGCAATGTTAGATGAGAGCATCTGAAATGTCAGTTCTCCAGCCCTGGTACAAATCTGCTGTGGTAACAGGTCTTTCCAGATGCGCAGATTTCCTTTGAGAAAGTGTTCTTTGACAGTAATGTGCAATTACCCAGGACACCTCTGTTCCTTTCTGCATTAAGTTCTGTAGTCAAAGGGACAGCCCAGCATCACAGACTCACTTTTGCTTCCCTTGCATCTGTGGTTGTGAGACTGGTTAAATAGGTAAGCTATCAGATCTACTAGAAAGGCTTGTGCCATGGGGAAGAAGAAAAGCAGCGAGCGATCTGCTCTGCGAGAGCTCTTCAAGGCCACTTGTTCTCCCTGGGCCTGCTCATGGCTAGAGTTCTGCGTTCCCCTGTGCAGCAAAGCTCT
The DNA here is from genome assembly GCF_028858705.1 of Grus americana. NCBI lineage: Eukaryota > Metazoa > Chordata > Aves > Gruiformes > Gruidae > Grus > Grus americana. The sequence goes on from NC_072852.1 coordinate 61,719,627, forward strand.
GAGGTCAGAGCTAGATGTGAGGCATCTCCAAGGTGACTTGCTTGTCCCTGTAGTCTGATGTTTCCAGATTTGGAAGGAAGGGGGAGGAAGGGAGGGCTAGAACAAACCCAAACCTAAATACCTCCCCGAAACTCTGGTCTGCAGCCCCATAAGTCACCAGTCGCCTCTTTCATCCTTGCAGATCCTCCTCTTTACCTCGATACTGGCTGACTTGCTAATTATTGCTGGTACCTTTGCTAATGCTCCCTGGTTCCCGGAGAGGCACATCTGGGTATGTGGCCCCTCAAAAGGAAGGGGAAGAGCGCTGATGAGGCTCTGTTTTTCTTCTGTGTTGTTCAGTGAGCACAGCTTTGGAAATGTGGGTGGACACCTGAGTTGGGGCACAGATAAGGTAGATTTATATTTTTATACATCCTCAGGATGTGGCTCAGCTAATTAGCCACGGTTTTCCCATTTGAATCTTTCTCTGCCTGAATATTAGAAACACCATAGCCTCAGAAAAGAGATGCCTTTTCTTTCAAGTTCTCTTCATGTTTTCCAGGCAAGAATGTAAGGGTTTCAAGCAGTAGCCTTCCAGCTGTACCTGGACCGTAATCGGAGGCTTTCTTTGTTTATTCCATGTTTGGATTTCTCACATCTTTCTCAAAGCTGCTGTATTCATCTGACTTTGGGGTTCCTACTGTGCCTTCAGGCTCCCAGTGCTCCGGGTCTTCGTACAGCGTACATGTATGTTCCCTTGCAGGCAAGGGTTGAGAGGTAAAATAGCTCACAAATCCTGTGACCCATTGGTGGCTGCATGGCTTTTATTTCAAAGCCTTGAACTCCCATCTACCTCTTCCCTTTGTTGTTTGTTTTGAAATGGATCCTCTCCGGGATCTGTCACACTGGAAGGCCACCCAAAGGGCTGTGACATACACGGATCTGATCTTTTGACACTTGGTCCACATTGCGGTGGCAATGTGTCCTGACAGCTTTGGCTTTCCTGAAGCTGGGCATTGTGCAAGCAGATACGTGTCAGTACATTCAACTTGTTCAGGTCTCGGGACTGGTCTTTTTGGAAGGAAACTGCAAGCGGGAGTTACTGTGGTGCTGGTCATCTGCAACCACAAATGTTACGAAAGCAAAGCTGACAAATTGGGGGGGAATGCAGAGGAGAGCCGTAAAAATAATAAAAGCTTTCATAATTAAAACCAGTAGATTTGAGGTATAGAGAGCTGGGAGCTTCCCCCTATTGATAAGAAGCCAGCAGCGAGACAAACCTCTCTGTAAATATATATATAAAGGAAAGTTATACAAAATATAAAGATTGGTTCAATATGATGCTGATTTTACAGCCCTTCCGTTGACTGCTTATCTTGGGGCTGTTAAGAGAAAAACACACATTGCCTGTCTTTAAGAATGAAGTGAGCAAGCTAATGCCTCGGGGCTCTTAAAACGTGAGGGGCAAAGGGGTCTGCAGAGAGGGAGAGCTGAAGCTCCTGAACGATTCCTGTGCTGGATCAGTCTCTCAGAGCAACCTGCCTTCTTCAAGGGGCAAATGGCAACCAGTTTGCTAAGCACGGAGCTGAGTGTTGAAAGTTAGGTGATGCTTTCCTCTCTTTTCAGATAGCTTGGTACGCAGTCAGCTGCCGCATGCTTCGCTGCATGAGCTCAGAGCTTCACCAGGTTTGGGAAACCATAGAGACGGATCAACTTGGCCGGCCAGCATTGAAGGTTGCTCTCTGTGGGTGCTTTGAAGTCTTTCCAAGGATTCAGCTTCAAAAAGGGTAGGCTAGAGTTGTTTTTGGAATCATACATGTCCTAGAAAGTGTGGCTCAATTGCTACTGATGCCTCTACAGACCCGGCTTGCTTCTATTTTGCCTGGTGTAGACACTGTGAGTTTAGCTGTGCTTCCCAAGGAGTCTTTTTTTACTCCATGGGATTCATCTTCTAGGACTGAGCAACCTGGAAGTCAGCTGGACCTGTCTGAACTGCCTGCCGCCCTTTCAAAGGCATCAGTAACAGAGGATATCTCCAGCATATACATCTCCAGCATTAAAAACAAAGCTAACTAGCTTACAGAGTTTTGAAAATGCTGTCCGCTGGGAGTTTATGCATTTATGAATTGCTTGCATTTATTTTTACGTTTCAGTAAGATGTGGTGAAAGCCGTGCCCTGGCTGGAGCAGGAGCCAGGTGGCTTGTACTCGTGCCTTTGTGCATGCGTGTTTCTGTGATTGCATAACCTAAGTAAAACCCAAACCCAACACTGGGCACGGGGACAGTCTGCTGAGTAAGGTGGTGACGTCACCATCATTGGACATACTCATCTTTAAGGTATAGTGTGGGTTTAATATGGGTGAACAGGCTTGTTCTGCAAGGGTGTGGAATAAAGAACTGCAGAGAGGTTTCCCTCCAGCTCTAATGCTTCTGTGGAAGGCTTTCTGGAAAGTAGATTAAATGGCAAACCACTCCACATCCTTACGGTGTCGCTGAAAATAGTGGACAGTATTTGGTTCCACTGAAAATCTGTGTGGAAAGCTGTGTATACTGGAATTGCAGGGTTACGGATGACAGCAATCGCTCATCCCACTGAGTCTTGAAACACCTCTGTGTTGAAAAAAAGTTCCTTATAGCCATAGTCTGTAGGACATTTACTGGCTAGTTGTCCCTCCCATCAGAAGACAGGGCTGTCCATATACATTTTCCAACAAAGGAAGGAGAAAGTCTGGGGCTGTCTGACTCACATCAGTCTTCTCAGACGACAAAGTAGAGAGCAAATGCTGTGGAACTGGTGAAACGCAGGCTAATGCTGTGTGCAGGAAAAGGACTTCAACCTCTAGCTATCTGTTCTGAATACTTATCCATAAAAATAAAATCAGTTATTCAAATTGCATTGTATTTTGAGTTATTCAAATGGGATTATTAATACCTGTTAAAAGAAGAGTAAGATGTGTTGTGACTTCTTTGGGGAATGCCCTCGTTTGGTTTGAAGAGGTATCCACTGCGGAAAGGAAAGAGGAAATGCCCTTCTGTCTCGCGTGCCCTGTTTGGCACGGCCGTCACTATAGTGTCGTCGATATAAAAAGATTTATGGCAAGGAGTTAATTTCCTTGAGGGGGCCAGAGAGAGCAAGAACAAGTAGTCTCTTGAAGGATGTCATTCTTGGTAGGACAGCACTCTAAATAGCCTTGGCAGTGTGGCCTTAGTGGATGAAATACAGGCCAAACTGTGTCCTAGCAAATGAGCCTGAGATGACACGAGGGGAGAGAGACAAGTTTAGGTAAGCCTCGTACAGGCTTCAGTTACCAGTGCCACTTTTTCTTCTGGATAAGGCAGACCTCTGTATGACGATGCCCTGCTGCCCATATCTTCAAATGTATTGAGTCTGCAAAACATTGCAAAATGTGTGGCCAAATACCAGGTATTTGCAACTTCCCTGCTGAAAGTGCAGCTGCTCCTTATGTGGAAAAGTGATATATACTGTTAAGCCATGCTAAATCTGATGTAACAGGGGGAAATTCTCCTCAGACTGCCAGCAGCATATAAATGGCCTGGTCTGAGGAATGGAAGGAAATACACCAAAATCTGGGAATACCTCTTCTGATAGCCAAAAAAGTATTCTCCTCCAAAACATCCCTCCCCTTCATGCATGGCTTCCCCTTTCATCACGGGGGTGACTCAGAACTGCGCTGTAACAGATGGAAAGGTTGCTACTGATGTCAGTAGATCTCGCTCTGTGTCCATAGGGTCTTTACAAACTGCTTTCTGCTAGTTTCTCTGGAATTGCCGGAAAAGCAGAGTTTTATAAAACTGTAACACCCCCTTTCTCACGGAATCTGGGGCCTCGTATGATTCTTCCTCTTAACTTCCAAGCCGGTGCATCGACCTTTTCTCACTTTCTTCGCCCAGCTCCCCTGATAAGACATCTGAGGGGCAGACAAAAAGTGTTTATCGGGACAGAAAGGTCTTGATCCTACGGACAGAAGTACTCTTGAGATCGATCCCTCAAGCCTGTTTTAGACCTGTAGGCACATCCACAGTTTGAGGGCACAGAGGTAGTGGGTGTGTTCATCAGCTGTTGGGCGCTCAGACTTCTGAGTTCTCATGGTGTTGGCTGTGACACTTGAACGGCAGTCGAGAGTGCAGGAACCTGGCAATGTAATTTTTAAAAGGCGCTGGGGAATATCAGGAACTGGATCGCTGTCAGTTGCTCTTGGACACTCTTTGAAATACAAAAACTTCTAAAACCCATAACATACAGAAATGGCTGGTTAACTGGTGAAATCAGAGTGGTGCCCACTTGGAGGATTAATGAAATACTCTCCTGTTTTGGTAGACTGAAGTAGACAGAGAGCTATTGGTTCTTCTTTTAGCCTGGGGAGAGAAGCTTGAATTGCTTTGTCTTGTTGGAATGTGCCGTGCATCCTTAGGGATAAAATAGAAGTGAATAGAGAAAGGGGAACCGCACTGAATAAATAATATAGTATGGCATGTTGCGTGGTGTACATAATCAAAGGTTTGTATGTAATGTACGAACTTGGGCTATTAAAAAGTGATGTTGCAGTGGTATGCTTGCTCGACTCACATTGACGGCATGTTTATCTTTAATGCGTTTCACTGATTCTGTAATTTTAATGCTAATAGACCATTCCTGCGGTTCGCTTTATTGTATGGAACCTGAACAGTGTTTTCTAAGCCATTTTGGCATCTGTTCCAGTTGGATGAGAAGAGCTATCCCAGTTGGATGAGAGAATTGACGGAGGCCTGAAAACCAAAACATATCAGAGAAAATGCCAGCCAGAGAACACAATGGGGATAATGTTAAAGCCAACATACTATAGCTACAGGGTTAATACTATTACTAGGGGTAATGAATCCTCAATGCTGTTCATTTTGAATGCCTGCCTTCTCTGTGCAACAAAGTGCTTGGATCAAAGTCATAAAGCGTAGGCATAAACTAGAAGGAGCTTGAAACAGAATATCCTGAACTGACCCATTCATGTCTATGTAGAAGAATGAGATAATATATATAGTTGGTGGAACTATGTGCATTCTCCTATGAAGGGCTTTATTTAGCATTACCAGGAGGGACTTGTTTGATGCTAACCCTGAGAGCTGGCGAGGGATGGAGCACTTTGGCTCTAGTTCAGGAAAGCATAACATTCCGCATTCAAGAGGATTTACTTGTATCCTTAAAGCCGAGCACATGTTTAAGTGTCCTGCTGGCCCGCGGCCCGCTTGTTCAGCACCTTGCAGAACTAACTTTAAAATGGTGGCACGGGCAGAGAAGTTTTAGCGCATGTTATCACCACCAGTGCCTGGAAAGAAATGTGGTGCTTTGGCCTTAAGCCCCCTCCCACTCTTCTTCTTTTTCAAGGCCTAATCTGGTATCTTTCCAAACTGATTTGGGAAGAGGCCTTGCAGGACTGAACCCTGTATCTTGTAGGTTCATGGCAAAGCTCTTGTTGACTTTGTAGGGGCAGGGTTTGGTGGCTGGTCTTCAGAGTCTATCCAGAAAGGAAATGTGCTGGGTCCTGTGATCTTGTGAATCCGAAGCCAAAAATTCACCATTCCTCTTATGGCTAAACAATCAGGAGCTGCAGTGGGGGTTTTTGTTCTCGATCTTTTAGTCTAGCGGGAGTTTGCTTTCTTTGGTATAACACAACTGCTGTCTTCTCTGCGGTATGTTATGTCTGGCAAGAGTGCGAATGATGGAACTGAGGCTTGGAGCACCTTCTATCTTCACAGTGGGGAGGCTGAATTACTGCTAAAAGGAAAGCCTTTATTCATTTATTCATGTATTTTTGTCAGCTACAGCCAACCACAACTTGTCTTCTTAGACACGTACATGTGGAAATACTCTGTGCTCTGAATAGGCTTTCACATAACGTGTAAGTAACCCTGCACAAGTCCTAATAACCCAACCAGGAACCGGCTCCTACTTGCAGGTCTCTTTGGAAGGCCAGTTGCTGGTGTATGTTTTAATGCAATTTTCCCATTTACCAAGGGCGTTAAATAGAAAACTAATGTGTTGTAGCACTGAAAAGCCCAGGCTTCGATTTTTATGGTCCATCGGGCAGAGTATGGATTTGAGAAAGGAAATTGGTTTCAGCCAATTTCTCCTTTGACTGCAGACAGCTCCCTTGCTTCTCAGTCTCCGTGGGTTTAAATTGCAGATAATGAGTTGGTGAAGTTTTTTGATGCCATAGCATTTATGGTCAAGTTTGAAATGAGGGGTCAAGTCAAATGTCAGATTGGGTCAAAGTCAAGTTTGGGTTGGAAGGGACCTCAAAGATCATCTAGTTCCAACCCCCCTGCCATGGCGAGGGACACCCTCCACTAGATGATGTTGCCCAAAGCCCCATCCAACCTGGCCTTGAACATTTTCAGGGAGGGGGCCTCCACAACTTCTCTGGGCAACCTGATACAGTGTCTCACCACCCTCACAGTGAAGAATTTCTTCCTAATATCTAATCTAAACCTACGCTCCTTCAGCTTAAAGTCATTACCCCTTATACTATCACTCCATGCCCTTGTAAACAGTCCCTTTCCAGCTTTCCTGCAGGCCCCCTTTAGGTACTGGAAGGCTGCAGTAAGATCTCCCCGGAGCCTTCTCTTCTCCACTCTGAACAACCCCAACTCTGTCAGCTTGTCCTCATAGGAGAGGTGCTCCAGCCCTCTGATCAGCTTTGTGGCCCTCCTCTGGACTATCTCCAACAGTTCGATGTCTCTCTTGTACTGGGGATGCCAGTACTGCTGGATGCGGTACTCCAGGTGGGATCCCACAAAAGCAGAGTACAGGAGAAGAATCACCTCCCTCAACCTGCTAGTCATGCTTCTTTTGAAGGACACAGATTGAGAGTCAAAGATCAGAGAGTCAAGGGGCAAAGGTCATGGGTTTGTGTCAAAAGATCAAAGGTCATGGATCAGGATGAAAAAGATCAAAGGTCATGGATCATGTAGCGGTCAAAGGTCAGGGGTTGGGGGTAAGGGTCAAATGTTATGTATGGCCAAAGCTCACTGATCAAGTGCCAAAGGTTGCTGATAAGTAGTCAAAGGTAAAATTTCAGAGATTTGAGCCAAAAGTTGGGATACAGGTCAAAAGTCACAGATTGGGGTCAAAGGTTGTAATTAAAGTGAAAGGTTTGGGTCGGGTCAGGGGATGAAAGGTCATTAATGGGAGGGTCAAGAGGGTAAAGGTCAGGTTAAGGTCAACTACCACATGCTAGGTCAAAGGTCAGAGGTCATGGTTTGGGGTCAGGTGCTATGGGTCAGGGTCAGATTGGGGTTAACGGGTCAGGAGTCGGGGTCAGGGTCGGGGTCCGAGGCCTGGGGTAATGGGTCAGTCTTTTTTGGGGGGATCAAAGTTCAAGGTTAACATTTAGGGGTCAAGTGTTCAGTCAAAGGTCACAGGTAGGGCTCAGGGGTCAGGATCAAGGTCAAGGGTCAAGGGTTGGGGTACAATTGTCAGGGGTCAGGGTAACTGGTCAGGGGTCGGGGGGGGTTATGTCCTTGTGCAAAACTTCAAAGACACATTCTGATGGGTTTGCTGCTTGCCAGAACAATGATCGCTTTGCACAAAACGAAGGAAAGCCAGGCCAGACACTTTCTACTTTGACCAAAACTGTTGTTACAGGAGGACTGGCTTCTCAAGTGCTGTAAGGCAGCAAAGCTTTGCCGATATCTCCAAGAGTTGCTTTACTCCAGATGAGAATTTGGAGTAACATTTGGGAGCTAGAACATTTGGGGGCTTTCAGGTTGAGTTGGAAGAGTCTACCCGAGGAACAACCATCCATTTCATTAGCTATCAGTTTGATTAAACCCTCCAAAGACAGTCTGTTGGCCAGAAGTCTGACAGGAAGAGCTGAGTGAATGAAAAATCCACCAGAGCTGGAGAGCGAGAAGGGTTTTGTTCACTGGGATTTGCAAAGAAAGATTTAGAAAGAAACGTGGCTTGGGAAATTGCTCAGTAGAAAGTTAACTGCCTAGTGAAATCCATCTGAGAGACGTCTGTCACAGAGATCTAGAAGGATGTAAACCGAAAGTGAGAGAAAGAGATTAGGCCTAGAGATTCATCCCAAGTTCCATTTAAGTCAATGGAAAGACACACATTGGCTTCCCTGAGAGATGGCAAGAGCCCAAAGTATTTAAACATGACCAAGGGCTCTCAGCGGATAACCTTGGCTTTGGGACAAGCCTGGCTTCGGGACTGACTTCTCTGGCTCTGCCATGGTGCAGAGATCTCTTCCGTCGCACACACAGCCTGGGAGATCTGCTTACTCCTCTCGGCCTCCATGCGCTTGATCTAGTACTCGATGAGCACGCGAGCGTTAGGGACTCTGTGGTTGCTCCACCGAACGTTTGGCCCTCGACTGCTCCTTTCTCCTTCTCTTGAGCTTTTACATACAGGGTTCCAGCTCTCTCCTGCCCCTTCACAGCAAGACTCTACAGCGCTACAGGCTGATGATGGGAGCGCTTTGGTGGTCACCCTCTTTGGAGGCCAAATTCACTGTCTGTTTGTAAAACACTGCTGCGGCCAGTTGTGGAAACACAGCTTTTTATGATCCTTCTTCACTCCATTCCCCAGCCATCGATCAAGGGAGACTCAGTCTTTCTCTTTGCCTGTGCCATAGCTCCAGACAAAAGACTTGGAAATTTCCATCCATCTGCACTTGGAAATTGTGGAAATTGCCATTTTTGAAAGGGGTTAATAAAATCTCAAACAGAGAGTCCAGCAGAACATTTGGAACATTTGCCAAACCCTTGCAGGACGGCTGAAACACTAGCTGTCCCAGGGAAGTTTTTTTGCTGAATCTCTTCACGTCAAATAAAACACACCTCTGGGTAAGCTTGTGTTTCAGTATTTTTAATAAGAGAAGATATTATACCCCTGCTGAGGAAATAAGGATTTAGCGTTTCGGAACAGACTGCCAAAAAAAGGAAGGGTGGTATTAATAGAATCCTAGAATCCTCTTCAGGACAAAAACGAGGAGAACTTCATCAGAGTGAGAATTTTGGCAAATCTAGGAAAAGGACCGTCAGTCAGTAATGCGCATGGTTAGCTTGGGTGGCAGGAGTAGCAATGGTAGCCGAGCAAATTCCCATGAGGTTTGACTGGAATGAAAAGTTAGGAAAACATATTTAACTTGGCCTGAGCAATGATTTATTTTTTTCCCTGACTTGCTCATCCAGTTCCTCAAATGACTCTTGTCACCTTAACCAAAAGCGGAGGAGAAGGGAGCACCAGGAAAGCAGGGGCTGTGCCTTGGGATCTTTACATACAGAAAACCCTGAAAGCCTTACATCAGTCATCTTTTATTTGTCCTCCAGGGATCTTCTGGGGACTTCAGGTAGACTAATTGAACTGGCCTTATTCCCAAACCAGAATGGAGTCTCTGAACAGATCAGGTTGTGTCCGCCTGGGACGGGTGGAAAAAAGAGGGATGTGTGCAGGAAGACGTGGAAGGGCTGATGGTGTGGGTCTGCATTCCCACATCAGGGTGATAGGTGCCATTCTGAACAGAGGGCTAGGTGTGAAAAGGGGAAAGCCATCCTGGTCTGGGATGCAAGTAGAGTGTACGGAGAGCTGCTGGAACGTGCTCGAAGGTTAGATTTAAACAGTAAATCTGGGCGAAATGCTACCGTTCATGTTTCATCCTAAACGGCCTGCTTGAAGACCTTCAGGAGGTCACCAGTTTTGCCTCCTCTTCAAGCTACGCACCCATTGGACTCAAGACACAAATAAGCATCATCTGCTCCAGCTGAAATGCTGCCGTATGGGGTGTGCAAACACACTGTGCAAAGAGGCAATTTGCCCAACTGGTTCTGAAAACCCGCTCTATGAAGGCCGGGCCTCTGGGTCTGAATAAGCTGCACTTGAACTTGAGGGGCAAAATGATGGTTCTCCCGTGAAAAAGTGCCACGGGCCAGCAAGCCTCTCAGAGCATTTCAGAGAAGTCTTAGGGATTCTTGAGATTGTGCCTAAAAGCTTGTGGTTTTGCAAAGCCGTTGTAGGAGCCAGATACCACCGGAAGATGGAAGTGTGCTGGCCGCGGCCCTGTTCCTCCAGGAATTCCTCCTGGTCCAGCCACCCTGGCAGAGCCCCAGTGCCAGTGGGTCCTTGGGAAGTTGCACCAGCCTGGCCATGCAGAGAGCCTGTAAAATAAAGTGACAGCATTCCCAGCCATGGCAATGCCTTAGCAACACGTTTCAAGTATTTTCCAGTTCTTTCTACAGTTTTTCCTGAGACTGGAAACATTACAAATCTCCCTTTCAGATGCATTTTTCATGGCCGTGTGAAAAAAAATAATATCTAGTTAATGTGGTTTACATTTTTTTTTTTTTTTGTAATGAGCATACTACTGAGGTATGCATGTCTCAGAAGAGCATCGTGATCATCGGGGTTATTATTCAGAGACAGACAATAGCAATATTAATGAGGCTCAGACATCTGTCAAATTAATCTGTAGTTTAAAGTTCAGGAAACAAAGGCAGGATTTAGTTTTTGTAACTGTGATTTCCCATTTCTGTCAAAATCTGAGTGGCTCTGAGTTGCTGAAAAGAGATTAATTTGTATTTTTCAAGAGTTTATATAACCATAATAATGAGGAACTTAGAAAAGTTGATATAGTGGGTCTTTCGGGAAGACTCTCCCTGACCTTGCCACTTCGGCACACGTGAAATCCAGAGTGGTTCAAACAACGCAAGCGTGCAGCAGAAACGGGGGAAGTTGATTCCAGGAGCATGCACTAGTGTGTAGAAGAACTCACGTGCATTCAAAGTCAAGGCATATCCCCTGTTCCTCTCCCAGAAACAGGGATTCGCTCTTGCCATGCTATCAGGGCTGTCACTCTGTCCTCTTGCCAGAGCTCAGATGGTTGTGAGGGGAGAAGAACAGCCTGCGACTGGTTTCATGGCGTAGAGCAGAAGGCAAAATGTTCACCCTGTTGAGGCTGAAGCAGGGCATCAGCATACCGGGGTATTTTCTTTTCTTCCTCACGCATTCTCCAAGGATTTCTTCTCTTCACCGAGTTTCTGTAACTCTGCATCCTGCATGAGGGAGGATAAAGTCAGTATGGCTGTAGAGTTTAGGCTGAGCATGTCCATCTCCAGGGCCAGGAGAGGCTGCTGCAATGCACGTTAGCACTGCCCAGAGCAGCCTGGGGCTGCTGGAGCCGAGGGGATGCTCCTCTGATCCCCCAGCAGCCTTCTCACAGCCTCCTGGTGAAGTGGCTAAACGTGCCGTAAATGTACGCACTAGTCCCGTCCCACCGGAGCATTTAGGACAGATGGCTTGGAAACACGTTGCGTGCATAGAGCAGGTCCCATGCTTTGCCTGGAAGATTTGGGGCTGCCATTTGTTTGCAGTTTCCTCAGCAGGGTCTGCCCAGTGAGAGAGAAGCACAGGCCAAGCATCCCTTCTGAGAGGTGAAAGCTCATGGTGGGTGGGTCAGAGGCAGCGTGCCCAGTGTAAACAGTGTCCTGCTTTGCCCAGGACTAACGCTAAGTCAAAGCTGCCTGAGGGAATTCCCACTGGCTTTTGAAAGCTATCTCTTCGGTCTGGGTGAAAACAACTGGCCTACCTTAACCTCCAGATGTTTTGAAAAGATGATGCCATGAACAGGTTATTGGGATCATGGAAGAGAAGAAACCCACAGACTCTTTGCACAAAAAGTGCCTTCGTCTCCAACTCCTCTTTCATCCAGTGCTGCGTACCTGAAACAGCGGAATGCCGTAAGTCAATGAGCCTTTGAAAACTCTCCCGTTGCTGAGAGAAGAGTTTCCACCAGAGTACCTACCTCCATTACCACCAGTGAAATGCTGCCCACTTGAGCGTTGCGTCCTTTCAGCCTATTACAAGGATTTATGGGATTTGTGCTCTTTGATGGCGGCTGTCATTCTCTACATTCACTGCATGATGTAATTAATCTAGCTTTTTCATTTGTCTCCAATAAAAATAAGTGAAAAACCAAAGAGGTTCAAACGCAGCAAGTCAGAAAATCCTCGAGAGATTTCTTCAACAGCTGTGTCTTTCACAGGGTTGAGAGTCTGGTCACCAGAAGCGCTGTGGAAGAGTCTATGCAGACAATCAGCTCACAGGTATCACAGGTCTGGCACGCCTTTGGGATCAGTTTGAGCTTGCAGGGCATGTCTGCAGCCTGGCTGGGCTTTGGGCTTGAGCTCATTGGGAACACAGAAGAGGTTCTTCCAGCACTACGTGCAGTGCTCTGCCTCCAAAACAGGCCGTGGGCTGAGACGGCAGTGAGGCTTGCTGGAAAAGGCAATAAAATCGGTGCGTTGGGTTCTACACCCATCTTGTAGATTTTTCCTTTGGCATAGTGCAGGAGAATGGCTCCCCGTCTCGAGGAATGCAGTTGCTTGTACAGCCCTGGTTTGTGCGGCGTTGGCTTCTGCATTCAGTGTGGGCTGTTTGCTGTTGGGATATATTGCCACGAGCATCCATCAGACTGCCCGAGGCATTGAGGGAGAACGGAGATCGGTCACCGGGGCGGTCGGGCTGTAGCCAGGTGCTACCAGTGCCTCTCGCTGTGCTGTACAACACGAGTTTCTGGGAGCTTTCTAGCACATCTACTCATATGTCAGAAGATACAGGCTTATTGAAACAGTTTTGTTCACAGGGAAGACTTTCACAAGCAAAGCTCTTCTGGGGTTTAGGAATGGATTTTTACTCAAAAATCAGCAGCATGTTTTTTACTGGATAGTTAGCTGTTACCTCTTTAAGAAGCCAGATTTACCTGCTCGTCAGCAAAAAAAGATTTTTGAAAAATTGTGTCATCCACTTGGAAGAGTCTCAGGGGATTTTAAACTCTTCTTTACCTTCATTAATCTCTGCTAGCCATGCTCTTCATGTTGGCCATTTGGTTGCTGCTTATGTTCACAGGTGCATTCCTTGAATTATTATCAGACTTTTGCTAAGATTACCTGAAGAGATACAAGAAGTTGTAACTCTTCTGTAGTTTACATTTGGAGTATCTTTGAATTTGAAGCAAGATCCACTCAATCTACTTACAGATGTGGTTTCTCCTACGAAAAAGAACTGTGAAATCGAGTTCGAAGTACTGCTCGTAGTTCTGGAGTTCAGACTTCTGGAAATAAAGATAGTCCTGCTACGTCTCCTGCCATGGGAGAGCCGCTGTGGTGGACGAGTTTGGATAGAAATATTCTGAGAAGTTCAGGTCCTGTGTCCAGTGAACGTGTGGGGTTATATGGTAATGAGCACATTACTCTGACCGGCATTATTTTAGTGACGTAAGCTCAAGTACTTTGAGATCCCCTACTGACTTCCGAGTTGAGCAGCAGTAAGACAGCTGTCAGAAAGGGACGCCCGCTAGCTGCCATCATCCGCTCAACACTAGCCACCTAGAAGAGGAGATATCTGTGCTCCACTACTCATCAGCTCATTTTATTGGCCTTTTGTGGGTTTTTCAATTGTGTGGTACAAGTGAAGGAATAACAAAGAGCTTTGCCTAGCAGTCTCAACACAGAAGTTGGCAGCCAAGAGCTCTTGGGCTCTAGTCCCTCATCTGACACCCAGTGCATTTCTGTTTGAGCAAGTCACTCAGCTTCTTTGTGTGATGATTTCCCCTTCTGTGCAGCTCTGTGCACGAACGGGCTGGTTTATTAGTCATCTCCTATGGATGTTGGGAGGATTAGACTCATTTAGAGAAGAAATAGCTGAGCGGGGAAAATGCCTTCCTACTGCTGAACTTGATTAAAACTTTATTAGTCTATAAATTTTGTACAATTAGGAATATAGTATTCAGAAAGAGATACATCCCTCTTTCTTCTCTCTTTCTAAATTCTACAGGGAACAGTCCAATAGTAGCCACTTTTCTTGCTAAGCTGAACAAGCAAGTGCATTTTTTGAACATTGCTAAACAGTTTTTTCATACGTTCTGTCCTGCTTACCTTTGCTTATCATGGGTATATCATGGAAAAGAGCTAAGTTCGATGTTTAGAACAACTAGCATCAAAAAAGATGCTAATTGTAGATTCCAAATATTTCTCCAGTTAGGAAAATAAACAATCGTAAAGACGTGGTTGTATGTGAAGGAAACAATGAGACGGAAGAGGTGACTTGGAATTCAATAGTGTCTGAACGCAAGAAGTTACAGGAGTGGGAAAGGGTTTGGGAGTAGATGAATGCGTAATGGTCAATGCTTGGGAGAACAGAATTTGCAGCCATTTAAAGGGCCTATTGCAGTTAGGAACTTGCAGGGTGTTGTTAATTTTTCTGTTCTACAGTCTGCAGTTTGCACGGACAACACAGTGACTAAGTGACACACACTGTTTGTAAGCGTTCCTAAGCGGCCGTAGTGTCGATGAGGGTGGGTCAGATTTTGACAGGAATTTGAGTGCCTAAGATGCTGACAGGCACTTAATGCAGGACAAATATCAACACTGACTAGACCCCTGACTTACCTCAGAAGTGGATAGGTACGCATCAGTCAACAACTGGTGCGAATAGGCCTTGTTTTGATATCTCACGGTAAGGATTTCCACACTGGAATTTCTACCGCTGCACTCCATGTTCAGCACTGGAGGAGTCCACCTTGCGTGCGCTAATTCCTCCAGCTTGTACCGAGACCATCCTCGGCAATATTGGAGGAACGATTTAACCTAAGGCCAGCTGTGATGACCGTCAGTGCGAGAGCTGCCTCTTTTTCAGCCCTGCTCCTGCTTTGGCTCAACTCATAACGTCTATGGAGTACAGTGGATCACCCCAGGCCACAAGAGCATTTTGTAGATACAAGGAATTCTGCAAAAAAAATTTGTCAAGTTGATTCCAAACTAATTCGAAAGAACATACAAACAATCTAATAGTTATAGGAGTTGGAGGACTGCAATATTTGCAGTCAGACACAGTATCACCAGTTGAAAATAAATTCATTCCTTTTCTTAGTTTTCAGGCGCTCTTCTACACCAAGATCATCTGCCCGATTTTAACGTGATTTACTGAAGAGGGACACCTCCTTTACACCTTTCCCAGCTCTAGAAACAGTTAAAACGTAGTCCTCCTGACGAGCCAAAAGAGATAAAGATAACTCCTCGCTTGCTGAGTTGTTGCCAGCAATCGGTAGCTTGCCTCGACTTGGCAGTCAATGCAATTGTTACCTCAGCCTCCTTTTTAGCACATCCCCAGCTCCAGCTTTACCCTGCTAATGACATTAGAAGGTTGCGTGCTTACCGTATTCTTCTTCACAGAAATTATCTTTCAAAGAACACTTCTAAGGAACTTTCACAGCCAGGACTGGTGGATCCATCCCTGCTATTGATCCAATTGCAAAACCAGTTAAATAAAGATCCAGGAAGTTAGCAGTACCAAGGGATCCTCTTAGAACAACACTTACATGACTGCCTTAGACTTGAAATCATAGCTGTTTCTGAAAGTTTTACCACAGAGGAGGAGTCATGCCCTGGATTCAAAGCTTCAGAAAGCAGGATCTGGGTTCACGTAACTTTCCTCAATTACTTTAGTGTCTCTGGAAATATGAACTAGAGAAGCCTACTTGTCAGTGGAGGCATTTTCAGCAGAATTCAAAACGGGACAGCAGCGTTTCTGCTCAGGTCAGTCTTTTCAGGCGGGAATATTGTGAGATGTCTCTGAAATAACAAGGTGGTTATTTTCCCAGAATAGTCACTGCAGGCCTTAAGCTTATTGTGGTTGGCATTTACAAAGACTTTATTTTTAAATCGGTGCCACGAGTTATTATATGCTCTCCTTGGGCTGTGGGCTGGGCTGTGCTAAAAAAAGGACCCATGTTAGTGATAAAGCAGTGACTGCATGTGCCAGTGGCTTAACCTTGTCATTACAAATGATACAGTCTTTTGTAAACTATTTAAAAGCAGCTGCGGGTTGGATGCTTCTCTCAAGTACACTGCTGCATTAGTCTGAAACTCTAAAAAAGAAGGACTAGCCTCTCTCCCTGACGTGAGGTTGGGACTGCAGTCAATCCCCTTTACAAGGTGCCTTTAGATTTCACTGATGCAAGTCAAAAGAAGAAAAAATCCTCTTTTCTTTTTTTTTTTTTTTTTAAAGTTTCAGCAGAAACTTTGTGTTTTGTCACAGTAGTGCCTGGGCGCGTTGCTGGACAGTGTGTAAACATGCAGCTAGGCTAAAGCCCCTGGGCTGGGGTAAGTATTGGTGACTGCCTGCATACGGTGTCCCAGCCAGCTAGAGTTGCTAGAGGCTTTCATTGCTCTCCTATGGCAAAGGTGACCTTGAAGTAGAGAGGAAGAAGGAGGGCTTCAGGATGGCTCAGCTGTTCCTGTGGAGGAGGTTGCAGGCATCAAGCATGTTCCTGTGGAGAGACAATTGGGCACAGTCTGGTTCGGTGTCCTGGTCACGTGGAGGAAACTACGAGACATTGGTAGTTTGCTGCTGGAGTAATTCCCAACACGGCTAGGTAGAGAAACAGGAAGAAGTAGGAAATAGCCAGCGAGTACCTAAAATACCTGGTGCCAAAGTACCGGCTCTAAATCAAGGACTGGCAGTGGCCATTTCAAAGAGGTCTGAGGCGAGGGTAGACCACGGCAGAAAAAAATGTAACTCTCATCACTGTGAGTATGGTTTTATATGGCACTAGATCAGAGAGACCTGAAGTGATGTGTCCAAGGGGAAGTAATGCATAAGTTACAGGAGTCATCAATAAATCTGGCAGACAAATTCAAAGTCATCTGAAAACCCAGTACGGAAAAATCACGCCTGCTGGAGAACTTTCTATCTACAGGTGCTCACGAAAGTGCCCAGTCAAGAAATTGTTTTTACGGTCGTTTGGGACAAAGAAGGTGTATTGCATTTTAAACCCACTTCCTTCTGCCAGGTTACCTGACATCCACGTGGAAATCTTGCCTCAGGCACAGCAGATGTATTAATCTGGGAGACTATTTTGCCAGTGTGCTACTTTACTTAAAGTACAGAGATGGTTCTTATGTTTTGAAATATTTAAATATTTTGATATTGTAGTGACAATGTTGGAGCCAAGACAATCTGAGGATATAAATAAGGAAGAGTTTGTAGGAAGGGACATTATTAATTGGGATGAGAAAAGCTATCGCCTCTCTCCGTGGACCTTGCTTTGTTGAACGGCTTTCACTTTTGAGTTGTTCCCATATAGATATCTCAGGCATGATCTGTCCTCAAAAACAAGTCTGTAGAGCTATCGAGTGACACAGCCAGAAGACTGCACTCATTTCCCTGCTGACCTAAACCATATCGTCTTCCACACCACTCTACAAAGGATCATCTGTGACTAGCTGCTTTTCTGCTACCAGCCTGTACCAAAAGGTTAAGAAGGTGGCATTAAAGTGCCTAGAGCCCTAAGGAAAACACTCCCAATGGAAGCAGCCCTGTAGGTATTTTAAATGTCAGACACACAGGTGTGAATTATTTTCCAGTATAACATGCTTTGTTTTCTCCATCCATGTTATTTCATTTTGGTGGAAATCAGTCTGCTTCTTTCCCCCTCCCATGACATGCGACTTATCGCTGGTTGGCACCTACATGCCACATATCTGTGTGGCACAGTGCAAGAGCTTTTTTTAAGCGACCAAGATCATAATTCCCCTCAGGGAGTTGCCTGCACGCAGGCAGTCATCAGCCAGCCATGCTGGAGGAACTGGACATGTGCAGTTATGCTGTACAGGGAACTTCTTGTTACCTGCACCATTCACGCAGATTCAAGGGACTTCATCATTTGGTCACCTGACAATCTGAGGATCAAAGGGGAAGACAGAGTTTTCCAATTCCATCTTTTTGTCCTCCTTTGTCCGTAACCAGAAAAATAACCTGGGATCCCAGCTCTTACGGACTTGCAACGAGGCTCGTGCCCTTGTGCCACTAAGGGGCAGATCCACCCAGAAAATGCTTTAGTGAATCTTGTTGCCAGTGAGTTTTGATACGTCTCCCTCCATCTGTGTCCTTCAGTAATCCTTGGACGTTTAAAAACCTAACTGGATCACGAGCTCTTTGGTATCATCTATCTTGCTAATTGCTGCGATGAGGTGTCCTCAACCTCACGCCCTGCTGTGACCTTCTCAGACGTGTCCCACAATCCCGCGGGCTGATTCCCACGGTGCTTCAAAGTAAACATGCGGGAATGGCTACAGTGATTTATAGAGTGCTGCTGGGATCGGAGGAGGACTACTGGCAAGTGACTCAGCAGGTCTGTTTCAGTGGGAGACCAGAGACAGTGAAAGGGAATAGGTTTTCGACCCTCGGGCAATGAGTCATGACCTGTACTTTAAGACCTTCTGGCTTAAAATATCACTGGAATGTACAAGGTCTCAGTAGGTATGTTAAGAGATCGAAGATAGGAACATGTTCGCAACCAGCAAAGCAGACATTATTTCACCCTGGAAAACACACTGAAAAGAGAGAATACAACGCCTATGTGCACTGGAACTACTTTTGCTTCTTGAACCTGTCCTCAAGACTTCTGTTGCCTTCAGTGAGCTTTGGATCAGCTTCTTAGATAAGGATGCAAATCACCAGAGCTCAACGAGAACAAAAAGGGAATATTAGGACATGTGACATTCCTAGAAGTTCAAATACTGCAAAGAAAACAAGCAAACAAAAAAATTAAAATTCTGCTGTTAGTGATTGCACTGATAGCAAACTGGAGGTGAGCCTTATCTAGAATAGCAGCTATGATTCCTCATTTGTATGTGCCTTCCTGAACCGTGGTATTGTCTGCGTCTAGCTTTGAGCTGGACAGCCCAGGTGAATTTCCTATTGCGGGGACCCAATGGTTACAGGAAAACATGTCCACATAGCGCTGAAAGTGGGGAGCAGAGCACACCTTCATCGCACTGATGTGGAGGATTGGAATGTGCATGGTGCCTCTGTGTGATAAATACATATGCAAGCAGCGTTTAGCCTAAGTGCATTGAGGGAATCCTGTGAGGTCGAGTTTTGCCATTAAAGACTATGACAGGTCTTTTTCCTGGTTTACCTTCTACATTCCTGTGTGTTTAAAATGGGGAGTCCAAGGGGAAAAAGGTCAGGGACCCACAGGTGACCACAATTTCTCTGTGCTGGCGAAAGGAAACTCTGGGTCTTGCAACCAGATGCAGTGGCCTCACGCTTGCTTGATGTTGCACCATGAAGTCAAGCCAACCTCGGAAGACCTGTCATCAGTAGAACAAGCAGGGTGAAGATACACGTACTGCGGAGATCCTCCATGCCGAAGCCTAGCTGATGAGTACCATGGCATTGTGCTTTACACACTGTAACAGTCAGTGAAAACACAGTGCAAAACACAGCAATGAAGAATGGGAGATCTTTGTACCATCCAACTTGTGCTCAGATCCACTTGCTTGCATGCAGTTAGGGGGGCTAATTTATACATGATTTGTTGACAAGCCTGGGCTTCACTGGGGAGAAAGGGGAAGGGTAATAAATGAGCTCCCTATTGACCCTAATACTCACGTAATGCTTAAAGCCTTCCCGTGTTGAAGAGAAGTCCAGAACACCTCAGCCAGAGGGAAGATACTGTTTTTCATCGTCTATGTTTTGAGAAGTATTTTCTTTCCTTTTGAAGTGAAAACAATTCTACAGTATTTTTGCAAAATAAAAAAGTCTGTCTTTTGTCAATGTTTTATTGCTGCTGGGACTAGGGTAGAATGTAGGATGTGCAACCTCCCATCGCTGCGGGGTCTGATGCAGACCAGAGCTCAACAGAACATGGGACAGGGACTGGCACCGCTGCCCAGGCAGGTGCCGAGGCCTGGTACCAGTCAGCAAGGCGTGTTTTGTTTCCTTTACCTGGCCAAAAGAATCCTCCTAGCAAAACATAATGGCGTTGTAATGGGAAAAGAAGTCTGGTGACAATATTTTGACAGTTCTGAAAAAGTTCCTCTGAACTTCCAGAGACAGTATTATAGTGACGCTGATTCCAATCTGTATTTTTGGTTCTATGTTTTCATATTACCAGCAGAGTAATTAGCGAGAGATGGGAGAAAAGTTCCTTGGGCTGTGAAAGACTGCATTAATCTTCCTTCTATTTACCTCTTGACAGACTGTAACATCCATATTCAATTGTGAAGTGTTAAAATGCTTTTGTAATTTCTTTGTAATTTCATTTTGGCTTTGTAACTCCTTTGTTTTAAATTATCTTCTGGCTCACGGAATTTGCATGTCTGCCATAGCTCTCTGTGCACGGCTAATAAGCGACCTCCAAGGAGCCACGAGAAATTCTGTGGAAATAGACAGGAGAAATGTACTGTGAATAACCAACTAAATTAACATTAATTAGACAGATTATAAGATATGTTTTATAATGGGTCTTCTTTGCATAGCTTAGTGAGGATGTCTCTAGCAGGTTTTAGTGGGTTTTGTGTTTTCCACGGCACATAATTTTTCAGCCTCTTGCAAACTTAATGGGAATTGAATTTTTCCATACATGAACAATGAGACTGAAGTAAGAATGCACAAATTCATATTTATTAAGGTTTCCCCAGCCATGAAGAAAAGCTCTGGTTACTGTCTGTTCACTGAGATGCATTTAGAGTCACTCTTTCTTGAAACAGAGCATCTGCATTGGGAGTATGACCTAATTTGAAGCTCATAGAGATTGAGGAACGGCTTCATTCACTAACATGGAGTTTGAACCAGCAGCCTCCACACCCTCTGCCCTCCTGTTCACTACTGATCTTATGCTGGATTTTCTTTTTGTGGAATCACCATCTCTGGTGTCTTCAAAACAGCCTTGACTGCAGGAAATTCCTTCAGCAATTGGCAAGGTACTCCAAATCCCTGCACAGGTCCGTTATTAGTAGACCTAAATTATGATCAGCTCAGCTCTTATCTTTCCAGACCATTTAGTTTGAATATTTTTATGCTCCAGCCTGCTCCTGCTGCTTGCTGGTTGTTTGTTTCAATGGTTACCTCTTCTGTTGTGTTATGAAAGGCTGAAGACAAACAAATAGGTTGTCTCTTGCTACGATACACTTTCTCCCACAGCTTGGGGAAAAGGTACTGCAGTCTGAAAGCAAAGACAGGTTAAGAGCATTCTGCCATAACCAGTCTCTGGTTTTTGACTTGATAGGAACAACCCATGCTGACCACACTGAAATCTGGTTTAAATCCATTTAGGTTTTTTTGAGAGAGATCAAGGGGGCACAGCCATGTCTGCTGCTTCAGGAGACAGAGGAAATGACCAGAACTCCAAGGATGCCACGTCTCCTCATGCAACTGATTGACAGGTCTGTTTTCTGCATTTCATACACTGTACAAACATTGTAGCAGACCTGGGACTCATTCTTGCACTGAAAAAGAATTATGAACACCATACAATTCATGCAGATTTTAAAAGGCATGACTGGCACCCTATTAGCTTCACTAGATTGTCTTTATCTTCACAGGAATGTTCAGTAATTAAATCTTAAAAATAGAGAGCAGAACAAACACAAAAACCTGAAACACAAATCAAAAATGCTGATTTGAGTCAGTCAAGTAGATGTCTAAGTCCATGGCAACTTCATTAGCTTGTTTTGACTGGAGAAAAGCAGTGGGAAAAAATTCTAATTTTTTTAGAAACCACATAGTGTGGTTCTACTTTAAAACAATGTTTCATTGCTAAATTAAATGGAATTTGGCAAATAAATGTAAAAGAACCAAAAATGAAGGAAAATAAAAAAGTTTTTCTTGACCCATGGTAAGATTTTTTTAATCTGCTTTTTGGTTCAGAAAATGAAATAGCGTTCACCCCAGAACTCGACTCAAGCCTCCTTCTCTGGCTGGGATACTTTGCAAGTCTCCGTTCTGCATAGGGGGAGAATGAATCACTAAGCATCTTGAGCTTTTGCAGCCTGGATGGCTGCATAAGTCCCCACCAGGAAAGACTCCATATGTCCTATCAAGGAGAGAGACTACCCTCAACAGAACGTTCCAAACATCTCTTCTCCTACTTCATTCTGATCAATAGACATAGCAGGAGTTGAACACTCCTGTGGCACTCTGTCAATACAGCAACAAAGTGTTCCCCAGCTGCATAAAGGTTTGGAAAGGTCAGGAATAAGTGAGGAAAATAGACACTGATGCTGTAGTGGCACACTTGATGCTTCACCACAGGACTTACTCCCGAGCCTGTAAAGAAATGCCACCACATGCCCACAATCACAAAAATGACCAGACAGAGCTAAAGCTGAAACATTTCCCAGCCCTGAACTTATTGCTATTCTGATACATGCTGCTCAAGCTGATCTCAGAGGAGCTCTAACCTGCAAGTGCAGCACAGTTTTTGACCCATTCCTTTTCTGACTAGTCCTTACTAATCACAGGTAAAAGATGTGCTTTCCTTCACAAACTTCGGTTGAGCAAAAGAGCACGTGAAAGGGGGTATTAAGACTGGAAATATCTTGTAACAGGAATGTAAAAAGTTGTAGCACCAAGCAGACTTGCAAATGAATGCCAGTAGTAATTACTCTATGGTTGCATAAAATAACAGGTAGCCAAGTAAAGAATAGCAGGCTGAGGTAACGGGATGTCTTCACTGGTAGAGGGGAACAACAATCCCAGGACACATTCATCTGTGATCTCTTTGCTGCTCGCATCTTGAGCAGTTTGGCCACCCTTGAGCTACCCTAAGACTTCACTGGTGTTTACATGAAGTCTTCTGGGCATGCCTCAGGACTTCTGATCAGCATATTTAATAATTATACAATGTGATGAAAGACAGTTTACTTATAACTTCCTTAGGAAGAGTACAATTTTCTTTCCCGTATAGACCAACTTGAAGTTAAGAATTGTTCTAAAACACTGTGGTATCAAAAAACTTCACCAACTCATTATCTGCAATTTAAACCCACGGAGACTGAGAAGCAAGGGAGCTGTCTGCAGTCAAAGGAGAAATTGGCTGAAACCAATTTCCTTTCTCAAATCCATACTCTGCCCGATGGACCATAAAAATCGAAGCCTGGGCTTTTCAGTGCTACAACACATTAGTTTTCTATTTAACGCCCTTGGTAAATGGGAAAATTGCATTAAAACATACACCAGCAACTGGCCTTCCAAAGAGACCTGCAAGTAGGAGCCGGTTCCTGGTTGGGTTATTAGGACTTGTGCAGGGTTACTTACACGTTATGTGAAAGCCTATTCAGAGCACAGAGTATTTCCACATGTACGTGTCTAAGAAGACAAGTTGTGGTTGGCTGTAGCTGACAAAAATACATGAATAAATGAATAAAGGCTTTCCTTTTAGCAGTAATTCAGCCTCCCCACTGTGAAGATAGAAGGTGCTCCAAGCCTCAGTTCCATCATTCGCACTCTTGCCAGACATAACATACCGCAGAGAAGACAGCAGTTGTGTTATACCAAAGAAAGCAAACTCCCGCTAGACTAAAAGATCGAGAACAAAAACCCCCACTGCAGCTCCTGATTGTTTAGCCATAAGAGGAATGGTGAATTTTTGGCTTCGGATTCACAAGATCACAGGACCCAGCACATTTCCTTTCTGGATAGACTCTGAAGACCAGCCACCAAACCCTGCCCCTACAAAGTCAACAAGAGCTTTGCCATGAACCTACAAGATACAGGGTTCAGTCCTGCAAGGCCTCTTCCCAAATCAGTTTGGAAAGATACCAGATTAGGCCTTGAAAAAGAAGAAGAGTGGGAGGGGGCTTAAGGCCAAAGCACCACATTTCTTTCCAGGCACTGGTGGTGATAACATGCGCTAAAACTTCTCTGCCCGTGCCACCATTTTAAAGTTAGTTCTGCAAGGTGCTGAACAAGCGGGCCGCGGGCCAGCAGGACACTTAAACATGTGCTCGGCTTTAAGGATACAAGTAAATCCTCTTGAATGCGGAATGTTATGCTTTCCTGAACTAGAGCCAAAGTGCTCCATCCCTCGCCAGCTCTCAGGGTTAGCATCAAACAAGTCCCTCCTGGTAATGCTAAATAAAGCCCTTCATAGGAGAATGCACATAGTTCCACCAACTATATATATTATCTCATTCTTCTACATAGACATGAATGGGTCAGTTCAGGATATTCTGTTTCAAGCTCCTTCTAGTTTATGCCTACGCTTTATGACTTTGATCCAAGCACTTTGTTGCACAGAGAAGGCAGGCATTCAAAATGAACAGCATTGAGGATTCATTACCCCTAGTAATAGTATTAACCCTGTAGCTATAGTATGTTGGCTTTAACATTATCCCCATTGTGTTCTCTGGCTGGCATTTTCTCTGATATGTTTTGGTTTTCAGGCCTCCGTCAATTCTCTCATCCAACTGGGATAGCTCTTCTCATCCAACTGGAACAGATGCCAAAATGGCTTAGAAAACACTGTTCAGGTTCCATACAATAAAGCGAACCGCAGGAATGGTCTATTAGCATTAAAATTACAGAATCAGTGAAACGCATTAAAGATAAACATGCCGTCAATGTGAGTCGAGCAAGCATACCACTGCAACATCACTTTTTAATAGCCCAAGTTCGTACATTACATACAAACCTTTGATTATGTACACCACGCAACATGCCATACTATATTATTTATTCAGTGCGGTTCCCCTTTCTCTATTCACTTCTATTTTATCCCTAAGGATGCACGGCACATTCCAACAAGACAAAGCAATTCAAGCTTCTCTCCCCAGGCTAAAAGAAGAACCAATAGCTCTCTGTCTACTTCAGTCTACCAAAACAGGAGAGTATTTCATTAATCCTCCAAGTGGGCACCACTCTGATTTCACCAGTTAACCAGCCATTTCTGTATGTTATGGGTTTTA
Organism: Grus americana; assembly: GCF_028858705.1. Classification (NCBI taxonomy): domain Eukaryota; kingdom Metazoa; phylum Chordata; class Aves; order Gruiformes; family Gruidae; genus Grus; species Grus americana. The sequence goes on from NC_072852.1 coordinate 61,744,356, forward strand.
GAAGTTTTTGTATTTCAAAGAGTGTCCAAGAGCAACTGACAGCGATCCAGTTCCTGATATTCCCCAGCGCCTTTTAAAAATTACATTGCCAGGTTCCTGCACTCTCGACTGCCGTTCAAGTGTCACAGCCAACACCATGAGAACTCAGAAGTCTGAGCGCCCAACAGCTGATGAACACACCCACTACCTCTGTGCCCTCAAACTGTGGATGTGCCTACAGGTCTAAAACAGGCTTGAGGGATCGATCTCAAGAGTACTTCTGTCCGTAGGATCAAGACCTTTCTGTCCCGATAAACACTTTTTGTCTGCCCCTCAGATGTCTTATCAGGGGAGCTGGGCGAAGAAAGTGAGAAAAGGTCGATGCACCGGCTTGGAAGTTAAGAGGAAGAATCATACGAGGCCCCAGATTCCGTGAGAAAGGGGGTGTTACAGTTTTATAAAACTCTGCTTTTCCGGCAATTCCAGAGAAACTAGCAGAAAGCAGTTTGTAAAGACCCTATGGACACAGAGCGAGATCTACTGACATCAGTAGCAACCTTTCCATCTGTTACAGCGCAGTTCTGAGTCACCCCCGTGATGAAAGGGGAAGCCATGCATGAAGGGGAGGGATGTTTTGGAGGAGAATACTTTTTTGGCTATCAGAAGAGGTATTCCCAGATTTTGGTGTATTTCCTTCCATTCCTCAGACCAGGCCATTTATATGCTGCTGGCAGTCTGAGGAGAATTTCCCCCTGTTACATCAGATTTAGCATGGCTTAACAGTATATATCACTTTTCCACATAAGGAGCAGCTGCACTTTCAGCAGGGAAGTTGCAAATACCTGGTATTTGGCCACACATTTTGCAATGTTTTGCAGACTCAATACATTTGAAGATATGGGCAGCAGGGCATCGTCATACAGAGGTCTGCCTTATCCAGAAGAAAAAGTGGCACTGGTAACTGAAGCCTGTACGAGGCTTACCTAAACTTGTCTCTCTCCCCTCGTGTCATCTCAGGCTCATTTGCTAGGACACAGTTTGGCCTGTATTTCATCCACTAAGGCCACACTGCCAAGGCTATTTAGAGTGCTGTCCTACCAAGAATGACATCCTTCAAGAGACTACTTGTTCTTGCTCTCTCTGGCCCCCTCAAGGAAATTAACTCCTTGCCATAAATCTTTTTATATCGACGACACTATAGTGACGGCCGTGCCAAACAGGGCACGCGAGACAGAAGGGCATTTCCTCTTTCCTTTCCGCAGTGGATACCTCTTCAAACCAAACGAGGGCATTCCCCAAAGAAGTCACAACACATCTTACTCTTCTTTTAACAGGTATTAATAATCCCATTTGAATAACTCAAAATACAATGCAATTTGAATAACTGATTTTATTTTTATGGATAAGTATTCAGAACAGATAGCTAGAGGTTGAAGTCCTTTTCCTGCACACAGCGTTAGCCTGCGTTTCACCAGTTCCACAGCATTTGCTCTCTACTTTGTCGTCTGAGAAGACTGATGTGAGTCAGACAGCCCCAGACTTTCTCCTTCCTTTGTTGGAAAATGTATATGGACAGCCCTGTCTTCTGATGGGAGGGACAACTAGCCAGTAAATGTCCTACAGACTATGGCTATAAGGAACTTTTTTTCAACACAGAGGTGTTTCAAGACTCAGTGGGATGAGCGATTGCTGTCATCCGTAACCCTGCAATTCCAGTATACACAGCTTTCCACACAGATTTTCAGTGGAACCAAATACTGTCCACTATTTTCAGCGACACCGTAAGGATGTGGAGTGGTTTGCCATTTAATCTACTTTCCAGAAAGCCTTCCACAGAAGCATTAGAGCTGGAGGGAAACCTCTCTGCAGTTCTTTATTCCACACCCTTGCAGAACAAGCCTGTTCACCCATATTAAACCCACACTATACCTTAAAGATGAGTATGTCCAATGATGGTGACGTCACCACCTTACTCAGCAGACTGTCCCCGTGCCCAGTGTTGGGTTTGGGTTTTACTTAGGTTATGCAATCACAGAAACACGCATGCACAAAGGCACGAGTACAAGCCACCTGGCTCCTGCTCCAGCCAGGGCACGGCTTTCACCACATCTTACTGAAACGTAAAAATAAATGCAAGCAATTCATAAATGCATAAACTCCCAGCGGACAGCATTTTCAAAACTCTGTAAGCTAGTTAGCTTTGTTTTTAATGCTGGAGATGTATATGCTGGAGATATCCTCTGTTACTGATGCCTTTGAAAGGGCGGCAGGCAGTTCAGACAGGTCCAGCTGACTTCCAGGTTGCTCAGTCCTAGAAGATGAATCCCATGGAGTAAAAAAAGACTCCTTGGGAAGCACAGCTAAACTCACAGTGTCTACACCAGGCAAAATAGAAGCAAGCCGGGTCTGTAGAGGCATCAGTAGCAATTGAGCCACACTTTCTAGGACATGTATGATTCCAAAAACAACTCTAGCCTACCCTTTTTGAAGCTGAATCCTTGGAAAGACTTCAAAGCACCCACAGAGAGCAACCTTCAATGCTGGCCGGCCAAGTTGATCCGTCTCTATGGTTTCCCAAACCTGGTGAAGCTCTGAGCTCATGCAGCGAAGCATGCGGCAGCTGACTGCGTACCAAGCTATCTGAAAAGAGAGGAAAGCATCACCTAACTTTCAACACTCAGCTCCGTGCTTAGCAAACTGGTTGCCATTTGCCCCTTGAAGAAGGCAGGTTGCTCTGAGAGACTGATCCAGCACAGGAATCGTTCAGGAGCTTCAGCTCTCCCTCTCTGCAGACCCCTTTGCCCCTCACGTTTTAAGAGCCCCGAGGCATTAGCTTGCTCACTTCATTCTTAAAGACAGGCAATGTGTGTTTTTCTCTTAACAGCCCCAAGATAAGCAGTCAACGGAAGGGCTGTAAAATCAGCATCATATTGAACCAATCTTTATATTTTGTATAACTTTCCTTTATATATATATTTACAGAGAGGTTTGTCTCGCTGCTGGCTTCTTATCAATAGGGGGAAGCTCCCAGCTCTCTATACCTCAAATCTACTGGTTTTAATTATGAAAGCTTTTATTATTTTTACGGCTCTCCTCTGCATTCCCCCCCAATTTGTCAGCTTTGCTTTCGTAACATTTGTGGTTGCAGATGACCAGCACCACAGTAACTCCCGCTTGCAGTTTCCTTCCAAAAAGACCAGTCCCGAGACCTGAACAAGTTGAATGTACTGACACGTATCTGCTTGCACAATGCCCAGCTTCAGGAAAGCCAAAGCTGTCAGGACACATTGCCACCGCAATGTGGACCAAGTGTCAAAAGATCAGATCCGTGTATGTCACAGCCCTTTGGGTGGCCTTCCAGTGTGACAGATCCCGGAGAGGATCCATTTCAAAACAAACAACAAAGGGAAGAGGTAGATGGGAGTTCAAGGCTTTGAAATAAAAGCCATGCAGCCACCAATGGGTCACAGGATTTGTGAGCTATTTTACCTCTCAACCCTTGCCTGCAAGGGAACATACATGTACGCTGTACGAAGACCCGGAGCACTGGGAGCCTGAAGGCACAGTAGGAACCCCAAAGTCAGATGAATACAGCAGCTTTGAGAAAGATGTGAGAAATCCAAACATGGAATAAACAAAGAAAGCCTCCGATTACGGTCCAGGTACAGCTGGAAGGCTACTGCTTGAAACCCTTACATTCTTGCCTGGAAAACATGAAGAGAACTTGAAAGAAAAGGCATCTCTTTTCTGAGGCTATGGTGTTTCTAATATTCAGGCAGAGAAAGATTCAAATGGGAAAACCGTGGCTAATTAGCTGAGCCACATCCTGAGGATGTATAAAAATATAAATCTACCTTATCTGTGCCCCAACTCAGGTGTCCACCCACATTTCCAAAGCTGCGCTCACTGAACAACACAGAAGAAAAACAGAGCCTCATCAGCGCTCTTCCCCTTCCTTTTGAGGGGCCACATACCCAGATGTGCCTCTCCGGGAACCAGGGAGCATTAGCAAAGGTACCAGCAATAATTAGCAAGTCAGCCAGTATCGAGGTAAAGAGGAGAATCTGCAAGGATGAAAGAGGCGACTGGTGACTTATGGGGCTGCAGACCAGAGTTTCGGGGAGGTATTTAGGTTTGGGTTTGTTCTAGCCCTCCCTTCCTCCCCCTTCCTTCCAAATCTGGAAACATCAGACTACAGGGACAAGCAAGTCACCTTGGAGACGCCTCACATCTAGCTCTGACCTCAGAGCTTTGCTGCACAGGGGAACGCAGAACTCTAGCCATGAGCAGGCCCAGGGAGAACAAGTGGCCTTGAAGAGCTCTCGCAGAGCAGATCGCTCGCTGCTTTTCTTCTTCCCCATGGCACAAGCCTTTCTAGTAGATCTGATAGCTTACCTATTTAACCAGTCTCACAACCACAGATGCAAGGGAAGCAAAAGTGAGTCTGTGATGCTGGGCTGTCCTTTTGACTACAGAACTTAATGCAGAAAGGAACAGAGGTGTCCTGGGTAATTGCACATTACTGTCACAGAACACTTTCTCAAAGGAAATCTGCGCATCTGCAAAGACCTGTTACCACAGCAGATTTGTACCAGGGCTGGAGAACTGACATTTTAGATGCTCTCATCTAACATTGCACAGAGCTGGCTTTCTTGACACCATCCTTGAATAGAGAGACTTTCCGGGACCCACCAACAGTCTGTTTGGAATTGGTCCCAGACCAACAGGATTGAAGAAGTGCCAATAGACATAGGAATTTCTTGCAAAGTATTCTGAGTTCTTTCTAGAGTAGTTGTGAGGAAGACTGTCATGTAAAGACCTGATCTGAGACGGCAAAAATGTTCAGCTATGTCTCAATTCAAGCCAACAGCAACACTGACTGAAAGCACTTCTGAGTGAGGTCTGCACCTGAACAGAGTTTAGCACAGAGTTGTACTCTTTGGCTTGACTTGACTATCCACCAGCTGCAAGATGGAGGTAGAGGCCTTTGCTTGCACAGACTGGTGTCGTGATTTAGACTGGTGTCATGATTTAGACTGGTGTCGTGATTTAGCCCCAGCTGGCAACTAAGCACTGTGCAGCCACTCACTCACTCACTCCTCCCCTAACCCCCGTGGGATGGGGAGGAGAATTGGAAGAAAAAGATAAAACTTATGGATTGGGATAAGGACAGTTTAATAGGAGAGCAAAGGAAGAGGAAAATAACAACAACACTACTAATAAAAGAATATACAAAGCAGGTGATACACAATGTAATTTGCTCACTGCTGAGAACCCGATGTCCAGCCCATCCCTGAGCAGCTCCCCCACGTATACTGGGCATGATGTCATATGGTATGGAATATACCTTTGGCTAGTTTGGGTCAGCTGTGCTGGCTGTGTCCCCTCCCAGCTTCTTGTAAAAATTAACTCTATCCCAGCTGAAAACCAGGACAACTGGGTAAATCCATACCATGCAACACAGTGCTGTCCAGGCATGCCAACCTGGGCCTACAATGATGTATTCGTGGAACAGAAATCCCTGTGCCATGTTGCTTAGCATAGCTGATCTGGGATTAACTTTTGTGCAGACCTGGCCCAGAGGACTCGACATTGCTCTCCCTAGCTCTGGTGGTAGTTCACACACAACCACTTGAAACAGTTCTGCTCCTGGGACATAGCATACAAAGTCTCAGGTAGTCTCTGTCACTGTGCAGGTAGTTCATAACAAAACAAGATGTTTTCAGAGGTATGATAGGACTCTTCCTCCTGTACTGTATAGGTCTCAAATAGTAAATATTAGGGGTGACATTTCAGGGCACCAATATCTTGTCACTATAGACAAGTAAAGGTAGCAAGATTCACAAGCCTTGAATATCGATTGCTTAGGTATATGCAAATGGCTAAGCTATACATGTGGTTACATTAATTGGAACCCAAATTCAAACACCTCTATGGACTTGTTAACATTTAACTTGTGTCAGAGCACAAAAAGCTGTGATGTTCCCTTTGCAGCATCAAATCAGGCCCATTAATTAGTCCTTATTAATACACAATCCCTGGGTGTCATTAGCATATTTCTATTGGCAATTTATTCACAGCAAAAGTTCACTTATTCTAATTGCTCAAGTTGTCTTTGTCAGAAATCTAACAGTTGCTTTTGGGTAGAAATAGTAGTCCAAAACCACAAGTAAATAAAATAAAAAATATACCAGCTTTAGCACAGAACTTGGAGTGTGATCCAAAGGTCATGGAAGTCAGGAAACCACTACAATTGTGTTCCATGGGCTTTGGATCAGGCTCCTGAAGAACAAATTTTTGCTACAGTTTCAGCCTTTTAGAGGGTTTGCTCAGCTACTTCATGTCCACTCTAATTTAACATACATAGAGAGCAATTCTCCAGTCCTTTCTTGCATGAAACAGCTTGGTCCCATTAATTGGAATAGTTCTCACCAGCAAGTGCTCCTTTCTACACAGGCTACATACCAAAGTCAGCAGTGTCTAAACAACAGCTCAGGAAGAGGGAAGAAGTAATTTCTAATAAGGACACTTCCCCCTAAAGCTACACCCAGTTAGACCACATTGGTGCCAGTATTTCATATTCTGTTATCATCTCCATCTCTCTCTTTTTTCACTTCTTCTAAAAATGCTTCTCTGTTCAATTTCTTGCAGATGCCTGCAAGAACAATGGGAGGAACCGTGGCCCTGATTTTTCCTTATTACGTTTCAGAAAGTTTTACCCTTCCAAGGTTAAATACCGAGAGATCTGCCTACTAAGAGATAACAGTGGCAACACCCTCCCATGTACGGAGGAGAGGGAAGGTTTCTCACATGTTTCTCTGGCTCAGCAGCACAGCACTCTCAAAGACAATTGGCTCTACAGACAGAGAAGCAATGTCAGACTCAGCACAATTTTGCTGCCATCTGCAAAGCAGTTCATTTCATGAGGGCGGAATCTGGTCTACAGATTGTAAAATGCTGCAGTAGCTTAATTTACAAAAGTCGTGGTGATGAGCAGTCCGACTTGGAAAACAGGCAGCAAATGCAGTAAGCATGACTGCACCTCCACAAACACAGGAGAATTATTCTCAAGCCCCCCAAAAGAACCCAAATAAGATCACAATGATTCGAAAAAAGGCTAGGCCTATTAATCAAGCCTTAATTTAAAATCAGCAAAATTACATCACTCACTGGCACGTTAATGAATTCATTTCCCAAGGTTTTACGCTACATGCTCTTTCATGACCCTGAATCTCTCCCATTCAGCACACTGCATGTTTTTTAAGACCTCTTCATAAAAATACAACATATACCTGACGATCGAAAGAGAGGGGAGCACTCTCTTTCCTGAAGGAATAGCACAACACTAGTCAGCAGCCAAGGAACTTTTAAAAAGCCAAGATTTTATTCAAAGTTGTTACTGAAATTCAGGGTGGTCCCCCTTGACCAAATTTTTCCCATTTTAGCTCCAGTCTAGTGTGCTCACGATATTCTGCAGACCAACAGCAACATGGGAATGGTTAGACAGAGTCACACTGCTGCTTTAGCATCCCGTCTCTGAAGGAGACAAGGCCCAGCTGCTTTCAGGAAATGGCATACAGCTCCTAATGACTTTGCTTTATTTTAAGTGCATTTAGCACAAGTTTCAAACTAATTTAGAAGCCTACTCATCAGCGACCCCTGAGAAGAGCACACCAAAGCAGAACCGCTAAAGCTACCATGGCAGAGGCTGGAGACCATCCATTTCCACCTGCAGCAGCTCCGGACCTCTCAGCAGCATAGACTTCATCACCTCACGGACGGGGCCAGGAGACTTTCCCACAGCGACAAAAACACAGCAAGGGGCAAAGGAACGGCACGAGGGCAGCTCAGAGGGACTGGAAGGAGGGAGGGCAGGATCCGCTGCTGTGAAGGACCACCCGTCCCCCGGCCAAGCAGCGCTGCTCTACAGTCACTTCCATCTCTGCCGTAGCACCAGGCTTGGCTCTCCAGGAGTCTGGAAATAGCACATGAGGCCATAGCCTTGCATACCCAGGTTGCTTCCAAGTTTCACAGTGAGCAAGAGCAATGTTGCCGAGGGCTTGAGCCAAACCTAGCAAAATCCATTTAAAAAAAAAAAAAAAAAATGAGCTGCATCAATTTTAATAGGCTTTGCAACAGGTCTCAGCTATTTCAAGGGTAACAGTGCTCCATCCCTACAGCCACAGCATTGGCAGGAGGAGGACAGCACGTTGGCCAAATGGCAGGAAGGTGTAGGGCCCTGCCCCGGGGAGTGACCAGTGGATCTCAGCAGGAATTCCTCATTCCGGTAGTTAAAACTGAGCTACTGCTGCAGCGTGCAGCCTGTCAGCAGGGGAATTATCACTGTCGTGACACCAGAGCTGTTATCTCAGTTGGATTTTAGAGAGTGGAGTAGCTTACGTGGTACAGGCTCAGAGTCACTAGGCACAGAGCCGTTGCTATTTCCCTCAGGACTGGTGTAGCACGAATGCATTTCATTTCCACAGTTCCGTAAGGGGTGGGGGGGCAGGGAGAAGTAGGGGGGAAGTCTAAGAACCAAGTCTTTGGTGATCATTGATCATATCCCAGGTTATCAGAGGGGGAAAGACCTTCTTAATCCTTCTTCCCCGTTGTCCCTCTGCGGCTGTAGTAGCAGCCCTTCCTTCATTAGACAGCAGACATCTACATGGGACACAGCCACTGCTAATGTCACAGGCATGAGAAAAGCTCCAAGCAGGTTTCATGTCTTATTAGGAAGCGAAAAAACCCAGAGGCACAAACTCAGAGGAGATTGAGCATCCCTGAAATATGCTGCTCCCCAGAGGAACTGGCTGCTGGTGTGGAATTCTCCTGCTGGTGTATTTATTTTTCCTAATACCACTAAATACATACGGAAAACTGACTATATACTGAAACCTGGCTGAAACAACCCAGCTTCCTGAAGAGACTAGATGTCAGAGGCGATGGGAAGTGTCAGAAGGAGGAACACTCCTTGGGCTACCAAGCAGAGCTGAGTGGGGGTCAGAGAGCCAAGGCTGTCGGGTTCTTTTGCTTCAAGATGCCATTTCAAGTCTAGCCCAAATGAAGAACGAGCCTTAATAACTGTCCGTGAGAAATGAGCTGGCAACGTGCACTAGCTAATAGCTGAGAGGTGCTTACAGCACAAAGCACATGACAGTTTACATTGATTTGTAACTTTTCTGTCTTCCAGCAGGCAAAAATGGGTCTGCTGCCAAAACACCACACTCATGAGCACATCTGGTTTTCCCAGTGCTCTGCTACCTTGCTGCTGGCCTGATTAACAAATCCACTGGTTCTGGCAATCCAGGACATTGCCTAAGGAAGTGCTACTATGAGGTAAGGCAGGGCAACAAAAGTACTAGCTCCCATCCCAAACACTACAGCCTGACCCATCACTCGGTTGTACCAAGGACCGCAGAGCCCAAAATTCAAAGTGCCACTTCGGAACAGGACCGATTCCTCAAGAGCGCTCAGCTCCATGCACAAGAAGAGGACAACAACATGATTTTCATCCCTTCCCCACTGGCAGAAGGTTCATATTTCAGCAGGTATAATTGGTGCAGACATTTCAGAGCTGCAAAAGAGCAGGGAAACGTCAGCAGAGAAGCCCCAACAAGCCAGCAGGGAGATGCACCATGCGGACATCAGTGGGACACAGGCTGGCCAAAGGCAGCACCCTGCCAGGGAGCCACACAGGGCTGCCACAGGAGCGAGGACGAGCTGGACATCAAGGGTGGCCCTGTGCAGGCTGGTCCCTCACAGAGGGCTGCAGCCCCAAAGGGCTGAACATGGATGCAAGGCTGGTAAGATGGTCCTTTGACAGCACTGCAAGGGGCAAGCCTGAAATTGGATCCCAAGTCCATGGTGCGGCTGGGGGGCCCAGGCAGAGCCAGCCAGGGCCATTAAGACCCACTAGTGCCCTCAGGGTCCCCCTCAGGTCTTTTTTGTGGTTGCTTCTGACTGCGGTGGGTAACTGGGCTCCAGTGCACGTCTCACCAGCGGGCCATGCAGCAGAAAAGCAGTCATACAGCCCTTCAGGCTGACCACCCTCTGACAGTAGCGGGGCTGCCCCAAAGGGACCGATCCTGCCCTAGGAGACAGTTCTTGCTTTTCTCCCCACAGCAAAAAAAAAACCCCACAAAAAACCCACCCAACCAGCCAACAAACCCAAAATCAGCTCTGCCTGACATTTCAGCCTCTGGAGGAGAGGGAAGCATGGGCTGTGAAGGAAACATTGACTGTGCACTCACTGAGCATACCTTCACTGGCCCCTTGGGAAAAGTAACTTTGCCAGTTCACAGCATGTGGGATCAGCAGCCAGCTTAAAGCAGGTCCAGTTCAGACTCACTCTGACCAACCACATGGTCTCAAGGCCTTTTGCTGGCCAGGCTCTGAAATAGCACTCCCTTTGGGTGGGTTACCTCCATTTGAGCCCTTAATTGGAGGCAGCAGGTCATGCCAGTCTCAGTGACCCTGACCCCAGCTGGGCTCAATTACATTTGTAGGTGACCTGCACCTCTGATGGTCAGGCCCAAGTGCCTACATTAGGCATTGAAATGAGTACATCCCACTGCTTGCAGGACTACAAGTTTTAAATCTTCTGACAGAAAGCCCACGAGATAATGAAGTCTAATTTTCCCATGCTGTGGGTGACCCTAGAATGAAAGAAGCTCTGACCTTCACGAGTGAGTTTGCTTTACGCTTCCCCTCCCTTGCACACAGACCGAGAGCTTTGCATTCTTGCTATAGATTGTCTTTTCTGCCGTTAAATGCTCTCCATACAGCGGATTTTTTGAACTTTGCCGTTCCGCGGCCGCCCTGAGAAAACGGGTGCTCCGTGTGGTGGTTCCCCCGCAGCCCCGCCGCCCCTCACCGCAGCCCCGCAGCGCTGCCAGCGCCGCGTCCCGCAGCCAGAACCCAACGGGACCGCTCAGTGCTGGAGCAACGCTGCTCTCTGCTGGGGAGCCGATGACGTGCATGCCGCTGCCTTCGCAGCGTCATCCTGCTGCGCTTTGGTTGTTGGGTCGGAAGAGCGTACCTAGCCCGGGCCAATCCCTTTTTTACGTTTACCAAGTCAAGTCGTGCTCGTCTGTAAGGGGCAACCGGACACAGAGCGTTCGTACAAACATACGTACGTGCACAATCACCTTGCAACCCTTGCGCGCTGGGCAGGAGAGATCAAGCGCAGTTTTCCCCACGTAGAGACGTTCACCCTTTAATACAGCTCCAGCGTGCCGCTGGTTTGCCTCCCACGCATGTACACACAGAGGAGACAAATGGCCCGAGCCTCCTTCCTTGCCCCAAGGGCTTTATTCACTTGTTCTCAGAGTCTTCATCCCCCCTGTGGCTCCCATTACAAGCAGGACCAGGTCTCTAACTTCCTCCCAGCTGGATTTCTGCTCCATCTGGACAGCCTTTGGCCCACCTCGTCCTCCAACAGCTCCCACTATCTCTTTGGGTTTTGGCATTTTAGTACAAAGTAGTGTCCTGAGGCAAGGCAGGAGCCCCCAGACCTTTCTCACTCTACTGCTCATCAGCCCTGGGCACCTACGATGGTCTCCGGGAGGGGGTCAACTTCACAGGCACCCACCGTTACTTGCAGTGCGTTATGCAGTTACAGTTGGATCTGGTCCCCGAATAGGATGTGTCCCTTTCAAGCACCTCAGGCCTTTCATGGTTTCTCCACATCCCAGCAAAACTCTTCAGTTTTCCCCTAACTGCTAGTTTCAGTAGGTACCCCTGGAGGTCTGAATTTTTCCCATTTTTCCCAGCAATTCCCTGGATGAGGTACATACAGGCCACATCCAGGAGTCAGTAAGATTTCCATGTCTTCATGGCAAGAGTCTTGTGACTCTTGCTCTGACCCTCACCTCTGCTTTCACTGCACAGGAAACCCGCCTGCAGCCAGTCCCTGTGCAGTGAGGGGGTCTACAGCACAGAGGCCCCACTTCCCGTCTCTAGTTCCTTTTCCCTGGCCAGAAAGCCGCTCTGATACCATATCCTCTGTCAGCTGCCATCCCCTGAATCCCCTGCTCCGTACACCTGTAATGTGTCCCCTGTAGAACCAAGTCCAGGATTTTGCTGACAAAGATCAATGTCAAAGCATGAAGTTGCAGAGCCTGCAAACATCCTGAGGTGAAAGCCGCTTAAATTGTTTTTTCCACAATGTCTGTCCCAGGTCCCTTCCCTGGCATCTGCACCTAAAACCCTGCTGCAGGTTTCTGGTTCCCTTTTACAAATTCAGATGGCCACAGCGTGCCCCTGATTTTCCCATTTCCCCTCACAGGCCATGAACTCAGCCACATACCTTCAAACTGCCTGATGCTCTCTGGTGTTTGCTTGCCACCTTTCTACTGCCACGTACTCTCTGCCTCCTCATGTGGTGCTTTTCCCCCACGCCCCCAACACCTTTCTCAGGGGGGGTCCCCAGGAGAGGAGAGAGCTGGCTTTGTCTCTCCAATCTTCGTGCTGTGCCATGTGCTGACCCCAACTGTCCAGTCTTTGGGGAATGCCACAGCATCCTCCCCTTTCGAGTACTTTGGGAAAGGAAATCTTTCCAGGCAGTAATGGCCTCATCAAGGCTGGTCATCATGGGTGACTTCATGAAAAGGTTTTGGCTCCTACTGCTCAGCTGCTGTTCAACAAGCCATGGTCCCACACTGGAGTCTGATGGGTCCCATAAAAAAAACACAGTGTGGGAGCACACTGGGATCTCTCCTGTCTTTGCCACCTCTGTGGAAGAGCTTCTCCTGCCCAAGGCTGCAGCTGCATGCAGTAGGGGAGTTTGGGCCCTGGAGAGAGGACTGCTCCCGGTGCCCCGGGGAAGCCCAGTTCCACCACCTCCTCAAGCGTCTTCAGGGCCCTGAGACAAGCAAGAGCTGGTGGCTCCCTTGCAGCAGTGACACCTGCAATTTTATCAGCTGGAGGGTGTGAATGCAAGAAGAAAAACCTCTAATGCTAAATCGAGGACCAAAGTGATCCCAGGCTGGACATAAGGGAAACACTGAAATACCTCTTTCTTACCTCTACCATTGATCCTTTCCCCGGTCACAGTGGAGAGTAAACATGATTTTTGTCCAAATTTCTCTTCTGAACAAAAGCTGGTCACAAAATTGACACATTTTCTTGGGCAAAACAAGGTTAAATCTAGCTTTTTGTGTCTCTAGAGGTTTTTTTCTCAGGCTGGACCTCTGCAGAGCTGTCCGGTCTGTCCAAACAGTTTGGGAGCAATGACGAGTTTAACACTTGCCTGTAGAGTCAGAAGAGACTCATGTGTCACTCGGAAGTACATCTAATATGGGGGGCAGTGACATTCTCAGACGAGATAAAAATAGCTGTTTATCAGTCATATCTCAGTGTGTGAAAAACTCACTCCGGGTCCTTGCAATGTTTGGATCTTTGCCTAAAGCCATAGGGAGAAGATGCGAGCGTGCTGCTGCCAGGGCTTTCTGTACAGGTGCACTGGTGGCTGTTTAACCCAGAGAGTGGGCGCCGTCGGAATGAACGCTGACAGATGAAAAGAAACACACAAACACAGAGACATCCTCCCCCGAGCCAAAAAAGCATTGTCCACAATTCGGGGCTCCTGCACGAGGTGCAGGTCAGCTTGCACAGTTTGCAGTGCCTGCTGCTCTGACCCCAGCCAAGCTGTGAACATGGTGGGAGAATTCATGAGAGGATCCATACTGTTGCATCTGAGCAGGGAATGAAATCAGGGATTATTTGGTTTTCCTACTTTAAAAAAAAAAAAAATCTCATTTCCAAGCTATTACTAGAAACAGTAACAGGTTCTGAGGCTTTTAAAGAGAAAACAAGACAGAACAAAAAGCTGTTTTGCTAACATGAGTAATGTTTTTCGGCATTTGTAATGAAGTTAAGCTACTGATTGTTTCTCCATCTAGAAAAGAGTAATTTCCTCTGAAGAAGTGCAGGGAGCAGCATTTCAACAAACAGCAATTCATCAACATCACTAACATGCTCTTGCCTTTCTCCTCACCTCCGAACCCCCTTCTCCTTCCTTCATCGCACGCGTCAGCGGTGCTAAATCCTTATTCTCCAGCTGCTGTAAAACCCGTTGGGGCTGCGTTTCTCAGGCAGAGAAACTTCTGCGAGGTGGCAGAAAGGAAGGAGAGGGCAGAGAGGGAGATTGAGCCCCCCGCTAGCCTGCCTGCTGGCAACGTGCGGGCTCCTCATGGCGTCACCCAGCCTCGACGGCGGTCCCAAGAGCCTCAGAAAAACACGCTCACCACTACAAACTCCTCGCAGCTCTCCCTGGAGGAGTGCCGAGGTGTTATGAGAACAAAAGCCCTTTGCTTGGGCATTGAAGTCTAAAAACTGTTTCTGAAGGATTCCACCGAAGGGGTTTAGCCAAGAGTAATAAGCGCGTGGCGTAAGGAAGGCTGGAGGTTCTGATTCCCGGCCCCTCGTGTCTATTTTTAGCTCTGAAATCAGATAAACAATGAAAATCAAAACTGACCAGGCAAACAGACAACCTGCTGAAAAATAGCAGTTGTGTGCTTTTGGCTTTCTTCCACAGGTAACTAGCTTTAAATGATAAAAATAATGTAAAGACACAGAGAGAAAAAAATGAGTGAGTAACTGTTTTTACAGGCTCAGCATCTGGGTGGTTAGGAAAACTTTACACTTTTGCATCATGCTCCCAAAGAGTGACTCTCCACCCAAAGGCAGGGGCTGGGCTTTCTTTTCAGATGCCTCTTATCCCTTGCTGTACCTACACTAGTTTTCAAGAAACAGAAAGTGTACCAGCCCACTTGTTCTTTTGAAGTTTATTTGAACCCATTCAGCAACACGATGAAAACTTTTGACTTCCCAGTAAATTACTGTAAAGGCAAAACAAAATAATTTGGAATTTATCGAGCTGAAAGTTTGACATTTTTATTCTGAAATTTAAACAGCAAGTGACAATCCTTAGCAGGTGTTGCCCTTGGTAATAAGACTACCTTTGGGTAGCCAAGAACCAGCTTTCAGTAGTTCAAAGAGAAGTGCTTACCTTGAATGAGAGAAAAGTTTATATTTTTATTGTCTAACTTGCGCAGGCAGTACAAGAAAGCATATTCCTGAGCAACAAATTGGCCCAAAGGAATGATAAAACAATGATAAAATGAATAAACAAATATTTGCAAAATTTCAAGGGAAAGTATACTTTTTCATACATATCTAATTAGGTTAGTCTATTTTAGCATGTATGCCGTAAAAAAATAATATTTGATCAAATGGTCAAAAAAATGCATCATAATGCAAATGTATCAAGAAGCTTAATTTTGGCATTCTTTAATTTTTTAATGTTTGAGTATTTTAGGTTTTTGACCATGAGAGAGTGAATGTTTTGATCTTATTTATAGTTTAGTAGTACCCAAAGTGCACTGGAGGTCATAAAAACACAGCAAGATGCAAACATTTATTTTAAGCTATCTTGCTTTTAAAACTTTACAGAGCACCCAGAAATGGCTGGTTGCCGTTTTTTTCATTGCAGAATAATAGTAGCATCAGCAGAGAGGCTAGAACAGAGCTAAAATGAATCACCTTGAAACTGGACAACAGCAGATTTCATTATAGAAAAAACCTCAGAGACATATTTTTATGGCTTAGAGGGCAATCTGAAGTAGCCCAGATGCAACGTTTTTTACAGAGTCCATTATCTTTCAGACTTGACCTAAAAGCTCCATAAGAAGCACAGCTATTTAAATTAATTTGATTTTTAAATTACGTCCATAAACTCTAACTTTGCCACAGGCGGTGGCAAAGTGACAAGCAATACTGTTAGCACTGTCATTGCTAAATAGTTTGTAAAATGAGGTAACTCCTCATCTTAATACCAGCGCTTGAGTCCATATATTAAAACTAAACCCTAGAGTGAAAAATAAATAGCCACAAGCTGTAGAACTGATTACTTAATTGGGGCAATTTCCTGGATAACAGAATGATATACATAGAGTAACTTTTTTCAAAATTTGAAATAAGTGTTTTGAAAAAGGTAAACTTTTAACTGCTCAAATTATATGCATAGATACTATGAAATCAAAGCTTAAGACATTTGTGGCTTTTAAGGAGAAATCAGTTGAATGTAACAGAAATGAGAGCAGCCGAGGTGTATCAAAGCTCTTCACAGAAGATCCTTATGCATTTTTAGGTTGGGTTGTTTTTTTTTTCAACAAGTGTTTGAGATTCTTTCTCTTCAGAACATTTTTTCTCTTAAGTTTGCCAGAGGGTTCAGGCTCCAGGGAAGCGGTGTTGCCATCCGGGTCTGTAGGATTCTTTCCCACGAAAGACATTTGAAGAAAACGATCCCCAGCAATACCAAGAAAGAAATTTGCTGTCTCTGAACAAAGCCATTTCTGGAGGCCGGGCAGGGTTTGCTGACCTACTTTGGACAAGGATTTATTCCAACATCCCAAGCTACAGCCCGCCTCCTCTGAGGCTGCCGGGAGAGCCCGACATGCAGCTGCCGATGGGACAGTGATTAATTTGATTGTCACCAGCACAGCTCTGAACGTAAGGCTTGTTCAGGAGGCACATAAAAGGCAACTCAGCGCAGTCACTTGGGTTTTGCTGCTAGGGGAGCGATGGAAGCAGAAAAAACAAATCCCAGCTCTATTTAAGATTTCAACCAGCCGACGACAAGGCCAACCCCTCCAGCACAGCAGTGTTACTTGCACTGGTCTGCTGTCATGGGGTGGCTATGGCATGGTACAGCTGGCCTGGGGAGCATCACTGATAATACATGGTTGGTCCTTCAGTGGGTGTGAAGCCACCATAGCTCACTCAGAGGACCAAAAAAACAGTAGGATTAACAGAGGGAGTATGTCATGGAGGTGTCCTCCTGCCCCACCAGTCTACCAGCTGGTTCTTCAAACCACTTTTGACTATTTACACTGGTAGACACCATGAAGGTGCGCTGCAGAGCCGCGTGGCAAAACCAGCAGGCTGCAAAGTCGGAGTTTTCTGATTATGATGAGCTACACTCTGCACATCAGCCAGACTCTGTGACCTAGGCGAGAAAACCTATGGGTCAAATGGTCAGCCACTCTCAACTCGATGTGCAGGTGAAATTATGACAAGACTGCAACTACTTTGTGGCAACCACGATGACAGTGCAAGGGATACCACTATAACTTGTAACATCTACTACAGGCATTTGATATTGAATCACAGGACCTGATTCCTTATGTCGTTTTTCCAAGATGCTCCAAAGAGACTGTGCAATGTTGCAAAGTCATCTCTCCAGCTAATTTACCGGTAATGTTTACTCTTGTTTTGCACATCGCTGCTCAAACCGGAATGTGATGGAGACACTTTAACATCACTCTGTGCCTTCCACCTGTGTAGCACAAAGCTGCTTGTCCACAGATGTATCTGAAGGAGATGTCATGCAGGAGGTAAGATGAAGTTTCAAGACCCTACAGTGAGGAGTGGAAGACTCCTATAACCGTGTCAGTCCAAATTCAAAGATGATACAGTCACATGTGCAGTAAACGCTCCTCCTGGAGAACAATCAGGCAACATTATCCATGTTTCAACTGAAGTTGAAAAAACCAGCTGAGTAGAAAGTGTTCAGAATAAAATGTCCTTTAGTGGTACCTACTTGGAGTGCTCACTTGAGCAAAGGTGTGAACCTAGCCCTTTGGGTAAAACCTAGTCTGTGGCAGAGTTTTATGCCAGAGAGTGTATTCGAGATAAAAATGGGAAATAGTGCAAGAAGTTTTGAAAATTATAACAAAGTACACATTCTTATAACAAATATAGAATAAATACTTTTGCCAGGGATTATTTCAGCCAAAAGGAAAAAATAAAGGAATAATATAATGTTTCAGTAAAAATGCCTGAAAGGAGGAAACATGAAATCAAGTCCAATGTAATTTGTTAAAGATTGGGATTAATTTCAAGTGTGTGAACATATATGTCTCTATGATAGAGCTAGTTAATACCATTTATCTTTTTTCCTGTACTCTGAATGAGAATTGCCTGCACTTGTTTGCAGGCAAGGAGAGGTTGACTGTTTACCTTACTGGTTCAGATGAGAATTTGGCTTCCTCTTAAAATTCAAAGGGAAAATTATAATGCTGCTTTTGACAAATTATTATCAGAAATCAAAAATTATTTTCCAAGTAGTGATTTTCAGGGTTCTTTTCACTGGAAATCTCGGGTTTCTCAAGAAGCAATTGTTACACAAGCAATGATGTCTTGAACAAAGACCCTTTAATAGTGCTGTCTAAGTTCTCCAACCATTATTCAATCTATTAAAAAGAATTTGGAATTTATAGAAGCTCCATCTCCCCTGGCTGGCACAGTTTCCTTATTACAAATTAATTCCTTGCCAAAAATGGTTTGTTTTTATCTGATGATCCAAACCAGTTTCTTTGATAGAATGGTAAAAAAAAATTAATCGTTTATTTATTAAAGTAACCCACAATTTGGAAGAAGAAAAAGAAGTAGGCAACTGGTTTCTTGTGAGATTAAGTACATTGTTATAATAACCAGATACTTGGAATTTGCTCAACTGATACTATTTATACATTAAGATCTAATTAAATCTTTTAATTTTAAAGAAAATCTCTTGGCTGAGCATGTAAGGCTCCTATGGACAAACCAGGTAATGGAAATCCTTTCAAGATTTTTCCTTACAGCAAAATCATTTTGGGAATGCAAACCTAGCTGTGGAAAAATATTCACAAAGTTATGGTCAGTGTCCAGGAATATATAGCCATAAATGTGATGTTAGATATAAGCTGAAAGCTGTGCATTACCTCCCTGATTTTATTTATTTATGCACGTGGTGTTATGTTTGTGTTCTGTCAAGTAGAGTTTGGTAGTGATGCAATGTGGACTGTCTCCAAAGTCTGAATACCTCCCTAACTCCAATAAACACTCTTACATTTTCCTGCAGTCTGGTATCCCCCACAGAACAGCTATTGAATATGACTTGCCTCCAATTAACGTGTCGCTCTGCATCATAGCCTCACAGTAAGAATCCCGTGAGCTCAGCTTTTATGGAGCTGAAGCCATCCTGCAGACAACACTGAGATCTGGCCAACATAAAAAGGGGGCAATGAAGGCTAAGGGTGGAATTGCGTATTTCACATTACTGCCATCTCCTATAACGTCAGAATCAAAGACTATAAACAAAACGCTGTAAGTGGACTGCTAATTCCCAGAGCACCGATAAGGGTGCTGTGATCCAAACTAATGACTTGCACAGTGACCCATTAGTTATGAGAAATGTAAAATAGATGGCATAAGTAAACCAAAGCTTTGGGTCTAACTCTACTCTGTTTTTCAGATTAAGCTCTTGCTTCCTTTTCGCACGTTCTATAACCTTTCCTCGTACTGTGCCTGTTAATGATTTTTACATCTTGTGTATTTTCCAGTCTACTAAATTGTTTTTCAAGCATGATGTAAACTTCCAAAGTAATTAGAAGTTTCAGTCTGCATAGAGAGACATAAACAAAGGGAACACCAACACACTTTGAAAGAGAAGGCAGGGTATTTATATATCCTGGTAACACCCAAAAGGACATATAAGGTTCATGGGCTCATTACACTGAGCATTAAGCAAATAAAAATGAGATAAGTTGTCTCCCAAAAGGTTTGCGATCTCAAACATCTGAGGGGTGGAATGAACCAATAAGCCAATCCCCATTTCTCTGCAGTCTTGGCAGTGGTCTACTTCTTGCTCTATTTTCGAGAGATTAGAATCACAGAGAAATGGAGCAGATACTTAATTAAACTATTTCATTTTTATGTCATTTTCAGTTCCTAACCTCCTTCTGCATCTATCTTTACTGCATAGTATCATAATCCTCATTCTCCTACATATTTCCTCCTTTCTGGCACACGAAGTCCCTTTCATCCAGGCTCCATCCCATAGTATCTTTCTAATTCTTTCTCAGTACAGTTCAGCTAATGAGTTTCACCGCACTTCATGGAGAGCAGGGTCCTATCTTCAGCTATAGGTATTTTAATAATGACCAGGTAAGTGCCCACTACACAGAAGTTCCCACAAGAAGGATGACAGCCATTCTAAGCACCCACAAGCACGGTTCTGCTGGCTGGGAAATACTCCTATGTTTGAAAACCCGAGGGTTACAGTAAAAATTGTCAGATTATGTAAAATGAAATCATTCCTATTATGATAAATCTAAGTTCTGTGCACGTCTGTTATTAAAACAAGGGTTGAATCATTTAGCCCAGGCTCAAAAGATTTCCCGCAATACTGGCACACCATTGCTCTATGGAAAGCTTACAGAGCTGTTATTTTCTTGTTTTTTTCTAAATGCATTGCACAAAAAAACCCCCCCAAAACCAACAACACTCCACAAATCACCCTCCTCCAGCGTGTTCTCCACAAAGCCAATTCATCTGAAGTGTTCAAATTGCTGTCCATAGGAAGGGATGACGATGTACTGCAAAACTGCAAGGAACTATAACTAGATAGGAGCTTCTTTTAGTGGGTACACGCAACTGAGGAACTGTAGTAGCAGTCTGTAATAATTGTCACTTCTGATCACCATGGGAACCAAACGGAGGTCTACTTTGCAGAAAACAGATCAGCAGTGACTCACCGACTGCTTGGGAAGCATGATTATTGAGAATCACTAGACTTGTGTGGGTGATGGGGAACAATACGCTAGTGATGCCATTTCAACCATAGTCCGATACAGCAGAGACTCCTCTGCTAGACATGCAGGATGAAATCAAGTAAATTAATACTTTGCCTTTGTGTTCATTAGAGATAAACTTCGCCTTTATGTTCTTCTGCAGCTTCAGCCTTGTGTGGACTCTTTGCTGTGAGAGGATTTCACTTCTAGTGAATGAAGTCCTGACTGAGCTTACACCAGGCTTTACCAGGTCTTCTGCAACCCTCTTAGTGACAGATTTAACCCTTAAGTGACACAGAGGTTTAAAGCTATGTTATATCCTCTGAACTGCACTGCGATGTGGTTAGCACACATGAGATGGGCAGTATCTCTGTCTGGACTACCCAGATACCAAGAAGTCGGGTCCTTACAACTAAGCTCCAAGTTCTGCATTAAGAAGAAAGCAAAATAAATGCACTGTCTCATCAGTGTAATCCAAAGGAGCAGCTGTCTTCAAGGTGAAATAGGTTGTACAACTAGAACAAAATTTGCAACCCAACAAGATACTTGGATTGTTTTTCAGCTAATCACAAACTGTAATTACAGTCCTATGCTTTGATACTCCAGAATTTTTCAAGATTCAGTTGTCTGTTATGTGAATTCAAACACAGTATTTCTGAGCTGTCAAAGAATTCCAAATTGGAGATTCTGAGATTATAAAGTCTGAATCCACTGTCTTTGCTAAACTGTTTTAACTGTCTCCTCTGCTCTGGCTGGAGAAAGAGTGACTACTGCAAAGGAGATGGTATCACAGCTCCAAGATTTCAGTGCTGCTTCTTTACAAATGTTAATTCAAGATGTTTTGACAAAACCAAAGTATATCTCTTAATAACAACTCTGCCATTCAATGGCTTCTTGTGTTCTGTTGTCAATTCTCACACTGAACCATCATTTGAGTGCCTAAATATCCTCCGAGGATGCCATCAAATGCACAGCCGGCATCTGGCATACAGGGCTTCTTTTGTGTTCCTCCTCCTAACAGAAATATCCATAGATTCTAAGTTTTGAAAGAGCAGATATACCCATTTCTCCACGAAATGTCATGTGCGTTTATTACCAGAGGCTTAAGAAATGCTACTCACCATAGGGGAATTTTGATGAGCAGAAAATCGGTTCCCTAAGGGGAATTTGGCCAAGACTGCATGCAGTGTCCTGTCACACAGTTTCTAGACCTGTGGGTCCTTGGGAAACCACAAGACAAGTGTCTGCAAATCTAAGACAAGGACATGGCCCTAGCTCTTCTGTTTGATGGGTACAGACTCGTGTGGCATAAATGAATGTGTATCTACTGCAGAGGCTCCGGCCCATGACACTGAAACGTTTGTCAGTTGATCAGTGAGCTTTTGAGATTAAAAGATGCAGAGGAACAAAAATATTAAGAAACCACCATACCTCCCACACATTCAGAGGATGAATCATTAAGAGGCCAATTCTGCAAAGTGCTCCACACTTCTCTGCAGCTCTGCACGGGAAAAATTAAGCAATGATGTAAAACAAGAAAAAGTACCCTTTGCAACTGTCCCACCACCAACTGCTAGGAGCTATTTAGTAACGATCACCTCCTCCTTTCCTCAGCCCATGGGGGTTCAGATGTCAGTAGCAGAACAAGTGATGTTCGAATTTAGCCCTGTCCACATCTTTGATGATTCTTCCTAGCAACTGAGGGATGGAAGTGGACAAATACCTGGGGAGATTACTGGCATCTGCTGTTGGCTTTTCAAGCACTAGCCAAACTACGATGTATCCTAGGATGACCAGTGTTTTTTCTGCTTTGGGAAAGGTAATCATGATCAGGTCAGGCATGGGCCTACTTGCTGTGTACTAAATAAACGTGCTGTGCAAACTGTTTAGACCATTTGTGGAACATGTGATGTGGATACTATACTCGTATGCTATGGGAAGCAACCCTGCATGTTTATTGCTCACTACTATTTGAGTTATCAGCCTGGCATGCAAGAACAAGGCTTTGCAGATGTAACCCCCACACATTCATTCATACTGAGATATTTTAACACTGCCTCTTAATCTTCAAGCTTATTTCATCTCAGTTTGAGGTTGAAGGGGTCAAGCATGAGATGTATATTTGTATTCAGGAGCTGGAAGCCTGAAATCATTGATATCCCAAGTAGCAGATTTCTAGAGAATAGCCATAAATAATGTCAGAAATACTTGAAAGAGGACAAGAAATATTTTTAAATTCTTTTACAGGCCTCACACCAAACAAACTACCACTTATTTTAAAGCCAGAGCTGCAAGTTTCTGGAAATCATAGTCAATAGTTGCTCATTGGTCTTAATAGATATTGGTGAAATGGACAGTAATTTCAGGGTTCACAGTATTTCACTTCATGTCCAAATTTTATGTTTTCCTTTTTTCTTTTAATTTTAAAAGTGGTCACTGATCTACAGTAGTTCATTAATGTGCTGTGGATTGGGGGGGGTTGGTTTGTTTGTTTGTTTAAAGTATATGGAATATTGTATCCTATTAAAAAAGTTTGACTGAAGTATTATGCAAAAGGCTTTAATAGTTTAAATACTTGTTCAGCCATATGGAAACGTACAATCTGTTTTATGTTCTGTGAGAAACCTACAGCTGCTATAAACTTAACGTATTTTAAAACCTCCCATCCGTTATTTAAGACAACAATTTGCTAAAGTAATAATAATACTCGTTGTGTTACAATTTGCCAAACTGGAGATGCTTAGAGATGAGTCAGGGATACAAAACTCTAACAGTGATCAAAAATCATCTGCAGTTTAGGAGGATGCAGCACTGGAGTTTAGTCCCACTATCTCTGAAAATACTAATCACTTCATTCTTACTTGAGGAAATGTCATTGTAATATTCCACAGAACGGAAGACATAACATAATAGTTTGGTTCATTAGTATTTTTTTCCATGTAATGCTTTATAAAAGAAATAAAGCTGAAGAAAATAAAACCAGACATGTAAATATTACAATTAAGTACATTGTTCTTATTTAAATAAATTTCCTTGAGCAGTATCTTCTTAAAAGGTGAAAATTAACCACTAACATTTGTCTCACTGTATAAAAGTGATGGTAGTAATTATAAAGAACCCGATGGTCTTATGCTTATTTCATCCTATTAAGTTTTCACAGCAAAAATATTAAAATTTGCAATATTACCAAAAAGATGCAAACCTCTCAAATATATTACTCTGAAGTAAATTAACAATTAATTTATAGGAACCTACCATAGGAACTATTAAGTGGACAGTAGTAATGGTTTTCTATATAAAATCTATCAAAAATTGTTGGAGAAAATATACGAAGCGTAGCTGATAGCTGATGAAATCTGCAATATGGCCACAGAGAAATAAGTTGCAGATCATCAAAGTTAGCTCTTGTGCAGAAACATCCACGATGAGTTCATTAATTTCACTTTTCACTGGAGAAGAGCAGGAGGTTTCCATAATGCAACCATTGTAGGAAACTGATTCAATGCTGTACTTTAAGCTTTACCCGTAGTTGGAACTTGCAACAGTTTAGATCTTTTGGTGCTCTGATCTCTCTTGCTCTCCAGAAGGCTACGTAAATATAAAAATCTTCAGCAGAAAGACAACTCTCTCTCTAAAGCACTGGCAAGTGGTCTCAGTAGAAGACTGTTCAAAAAAAGAAAGAACAAAACAGACTTAGCTGGACTGGTAAAGCAATATCAGTAAAGCAATACAGTAACACTCTATACATAAACCACCAAACTAGGTCATCGTTAGAAACCGAGAGATTTGTGGTCTATGCCCTCCAGACGCACATGCCCATGAACTCGTGGAGCTCAGAGGACCCTTTGCAAATTTAAAGGTGCTCATCTGTCTAAGCGTTTTTCAGCTGTAGTCAGCAGCCACGCCCTGATCTTGCAACAGTGAAGGCAAAGTGCACTTTCAACTATTTTGAATATCAAAAACGTCAAGTGATTGATTCTACCCAACCTCAGGCATTTAACTAAAGCACCTAGACAAGGACCTAATTAACCCAGGCTCTGGTCATCAACTGCAGATGGAAAGCTGCAACCTCAGGAAGGTGTTTCAGTCTTGCCCAGGTCAAGCATGATGGTCTTCCTAGCTTAGACATCTCAGCCAGGTTATTGAAATTAGATGTGATGACCAACTGCAGGTGTCCCTGTATATAACCAGTGTATGTGTGTTCTGCTTTAGTGGGCCTGCGTTCAGTACCAGGACTAGCCAGAACTGTTTCTGGCTCTTCAACAAAATTGCTAAACACCAAAACTGTTCCCTTTTGAAATTTGTCAATGTTTATTCAGTTCAAATTCTGAACAGAAACTTAGCTTGGTTTATTTTTCTTCAGACATGAATTTGTAAAAGACTTTTTTTTTTTTTTTTTCTTAGTTAGTTGAGACTCTTAAGTCAGGATTATAAATTTTCATTGTCCTATTCTGGCTGGTGGAGAACGAAGCCCCACAGATTCTCCCATAGCATGAGGAAAGCTCCATTAATTTACTTAGTGGGTACCTCACTTTGGTCCTCAAGGTCCTCCCCAAAATGGAGATGTTTTCTAACCAAAACCTACTTATTCCTGGGAAAAGCTTTGTCTCTACAGATGTTGGTCTACGTACTGCTGATACACCTCACCTCTCATGGGAGGTCTTAGTACTACTGCATGATTAGCTGTGGTGTGGTTGAAGGTAAATACAAGGACATTTTATTTTTATTCATTCCCAAACAGGGTAATATGGAGTTTCCTTGCTTCTCCCTTCTCACCAAGAAGGTGACTTTACCCTGTTTTAATTTACATCTGCACCACTGAGAACTGGCCCTTGGTCCAACCTTTGGAAGAGTTATGCTGCAGCTGGAGAAGTAACTGGACGATTCCCAGATCACCTGAGAGCAGCACAGGGAGCATTGCCACCCTGTTTCCATTCAACAAATGCATGCCAAGCACATAACATTAATTAAGACATACTGTACCTCCAGCTGCTTGGATCTTGATGTGTTTATTTCCTTCTAATCTTAATTAGAAAACAAAAGGTAAAGATGGTTAAAACGTAACATATCACTAGATTACTGGTTAAAAAAAGCATGCAACAAAGGTACTACTGTTCAAAAACCAGCTACTATTATTATGGTTAATAGTGTTATTTTTCTTCATTTTTCTCGTTTTGTGGTAAATTTTGGAAGCACCAGTCAGTGACTAAACTCTGTGGTGTATGTATGTGACAGCAGCATTTTGTTGTACTAAATCTAAACAATTGTTACATGATTTCATAAATATATGTTTATAACTTGTCTATTAAATACCTATAAACCAAATGCTTTTTCCCACTGTTCAAAAACATCACATGGAAAAGAAACAGTTTGCACTGGGTTTCATATAAGAACAGAAATAAACCTGAAAGCAAGCACTTACTAACTGTTATTACTGGAATTCACCATGATGCAAGTAAACACCTTCAAAACTAAAAATAGCGCTGAGGCTCTGCAAGTGCATCTATCACAGCCTCTTAGTCCTAACAGGGTTTTGTTTTCTTTGAATTTGCAGAGCACTCAGAGAGTGGAGAAGCTGTTCAGAAGACAATGTACCATGTTGTCAGCATCTGCTCTAGGATCCTTCTGCAAAAGTGCGTTAAGATTTAAATAAACGGGAACAATCACTTTAACGATTATAAATAGCCCCCACTGCCTTAAGAGGCTCCAAGGCTAGCCAGTCTGTCTGAAATAATAATTGATTTTTAAAGGAAATACATCCTACTAGATAAAATTAAACTGAGAAAGCAAGAGAAATGCAATACACAACCTTCCGATACCTTTCGGTGCAGCTTTCGTCTGACTGGAAACCATGGCAGCCGCGTCCGACGGCAGGCCAACGTACACGCCGCCATAGTTCCTGATTTAAAGAAACAATTAAAGAGACATCAGAGTTTAATGGAAACACTTCTCCCTATAATGTCGACATCACGCAGCAGCACCACAAAGACCACGGATGGTCAGAGAGGAGGGCACCTCTGCACCAGCGCCCTCGGAGGAGCCCTCCCTTCCAACAGCTATGGGAAAAGTCCATATGAAGCACCACGTGCTTGCTAATACGGTGCCAGGCAAAAAAACCTTGAGGCTGACTGTTACTCTTAAGTGGGGCCCAAGCCTGTGAAAGGAGCTATTTTTCACTCAAGTTCCTAATATTTCTCATTAAATCCCAGCTGCATTGTGACAATAAACCCCACCTGCCCAGCTTCTAGACACCGAATATATCCAACTGAGGACAGAGCCAACCTGATAGTAATGTTTGACACTGGGACCACTGAAGGACCTCACTTCAAACAACGCACGCCAATTAAACAGCACTTTGACCTCTGCTTGTTAACAATTAGGACATGCATCCTCCTGCTTAGGGCCACACTTGGAGAAAACTTAGTAGGAAGGAGCACAAGGTTGTTAGGTACTTTCATATCCCAACCCTCTCCCCGTCATGGCCTTGCAGAGTGTTTTTTCTGGCTCCAAGGCCTGTATGAAAAGCAGGGACTGATGCGAGGAGGTGAAAAACTGGGACCTTAAGAGCCTTTGCTATGCCTGGAGCTATTTGCAGACGCTCCCATTACACTGCTCTGTCCCATCAGGTGCCAAATTAATCACACCTTGTCCAGCCCCTGGGGCCCTGAGTTGATTTCTGATTTGTTTGATGATAGTCACACTTCCTTCGTTTTCCAGCCCAGCGGAGATCTCCCACAAGTGCTAATGCCATTGTCTGTGGTTGGGGCTGGTGTGAAGGCAGAGGTCACTGGCCCTTATTGAGCACATCACCTACAGCTGTGAGGTAATGCACTCTTCTTGCTGCAAAGTTCCCCCCTCCCCAGGTCACTAATGGGGCGATGGACTCATCAATACTGGGCTCTGTGAGTGATTTCCTACTCTCTTTTTTTTTTTTTTTTCTTCCCTCTGCTTTGGTGGTGTTGGTGGCAGTCAGGAAGAGGAAAGGAAGGATGTACATCTGGTGGCAGAACTCACTGCAGCCTATTGCAAACAAAGCCAGTCCCAGTAGAGCACCTACCTCCTTTTGTCATCATCTGATACGGATTCTTCTGCTCTGTAACGTCAAAAGATATAAAGCACATTAGCAGATTGTGTCTTTCAGATACTCCATTACCATCTGGGTAGATTCAGGAGCAAGGGAAGAGGGGGATTATTACTGATCCCAGTTTAATTCAGGTCATCCACAAATCAATAAAGTATTCAAACAGGCACAAAAAGAGTGACAATTTTCCAATCTAATGTACAGAAGAAAGAAAAGGATTGAGAATAAATGCAGCTTAGTTTTCATGACCCCTGCCAGTGATGCCTGAAAGTAGGTTTGGGAGCTGACACGGGTAAATTAACACTTTTTCTGAGTGAATGCCCACACTGCTCCACACATAACAGGAACGTAAAGGCTCTGCACATAACAGGAACAAGTCTGGGCTGCTATTCCACCCAAAGAGGACTGGAAGGGACTGGACATCCATGCTAGTATGGGAATGAGGATGAAGAAAGAAAAACTTTCGCAGCAGCTGTGCCAAAAGATGTTACAGAGCCTCTCCGTAAAATGAGGTGCTGCAATTCCTGAAGCCAGAGTTGTTTGCAAACCAAATAACTGTTACTAATCCTTTACAAATGGGCAATTACTTCTTTTTTACCTTTAGGGTAAAATCACAGGTCAGTCTGTAGGTCAATAGGGAGTCACTGAGGTTTGACTGAAATACTCTCCAGTGTAGCAGGGGGGTAAAGCAATCGTCATCCATGTGAAGACAAATGTAGTACAGAAAAGATAAAAATTTTATTCTTAATCCCTGAGGGTATAGTGCCTGTGCTGCAGTCTCAGTCCATGCCCCAGCGTCAGCCTTCACACAAATCACTCACCCACCTTTGATTAAATATTTGGACTTTGAGCTCTGCTTGCATGGCACGGATCAGGGCAGCAGCTGCACTTTAGCTTGGTCTGCAACCTACCAACCTAGCAATAAAAACAGAGGCAAGATAGCTTGAGTGCTGTTAAATCCACAGACGTCCTTCACCCCTTCCCTGGGGGGCAACTGTGACAACTGCCCGAGAAGGAGTCCCGCACCGTTTGGAAGGTTGCAGACAGCGAAGGGGGCACCATGACCCAAGGAGGGCTCCGCTGTGAAAAATGTTCATGCACAGACTGTTCACTCATATATCCTCACCTGAATATTCCCATTGAAGGACCAATTGCCTGGACGATGGGGGCAACACAAAGATATTCCCCATCATGAGCTGATCCATGAATTTTGGATCTGCTCCCTAGGTGATATAACTGAGAGCTGGCCTTTACCCAGTGTTAGGGCTAAATCCATTCTGTAGCCTTGAAAGGCTTTCCTGAACTATGATATTTAACAATAACATATGACATTTCTTATTGTAATTTATTTATTCTAAGAGGTAGATGTGCCCACTGTTTAATCGTGAGGGCTGCATGCCATTACTGATCCCTCAAGTCAACGGCATTTTGGCCCAAAGTGCAGAGAGCTCATAGCAAGATGCAGCTTTAAACGCTGGAAAACACCCCTTAAACCTCAGGCAGCACTCTCCTGGGAGGGTAGCAAATGCCTTAAAAATACTGCTACAATTTGGAAATTATCCTACACTTACCTTCTTTCTAAGTGGTGGAACGTTACAAACTATCCTTTCTGCGTCACCCCGGTGAATATGGGTATACAGGTCCTTTTAATAGTAGGGGTTTGGGGTAAATTTACGTATGCTGCAGTTTTACTAAATGATATTCACGCAGGGCATAGCACTGAGTGGGGTGAGCCTCCTCATCTGCTGTCTTTGCCTACGTTTTACCACTCAAGAGAGATGGAGCAATAAACTCCTCATTCCCTGGCCCTCCTGCCACTCCTCCCCAGAGGAGCAAGGGCCATTTCAGAAGGCATCTCCCGCCTCCTCTGACCCCACATAGCCTAAGCCACCTTGCAGTCCTCATGCACATGGCCAGAAAAATGCCCAGACAGCTTTCCTCGGGGACTGTGAAGCTGCTCTGTGCTCGTGTGAGCCAGTTCCAGCTGAAGAAAGTGGAAATCCTGTGTATACCAATCAGTAGAAATGAGCCCTGTATTTTTAGCAAAAAAAAATGACAACACTTTAAGAAAGGGACTTTGGGTGCCAAAAGACCACAAACAATCATTTCTGTTGAACCAACTGAATGTGTCACAGGACTGATTTTCTCAAAGAGCTGGAAACATTTTCTATAATCCAGATTAACCATTATCCAGCAAAAAGAATCCTTTAAAAGCACTGGCAACTTCATGCGCAGCTCAAAGACTCTAAAATAGACAATATTGATTATTATTCTTACAACTCCAACAGGAAATTAATGTCAATGTTTAAAAAAAAAAAAAGCCTCTACTAGGCAACAGGGCTATTTTCTTCTGTCCTAGAACAGTTTTGTAACGGGGCATCACTGGACCATTATTGTCATTCTCTTACCAAAACAAATTATCCAGGTCTATGATTAAGCAGGCTAGAGTTTTTAAACATTTTGCTTTCTTCCTTTCCTCTTAATAGCTACAATTCAAAGTCTAATTTTGCAGTACCTTTCCCCTTAAATGTGCAATAGC
This sequence comes from Grus americana, assembly GCF_028858705.1. Classification (NCBI taxonomy): domain Eukaryota; kingdom Metazoa; phylum Chordata; class Aves; order Gruiformes; family Gruidae; genus Grus; species Grus americana. The sequence goes on from NC_072852.1 coordinate 61,774,570, forward strand.
CAATATAATCTGGGATTGTACTGGCCACAGCTCTTGGGCTGGGTAATGACTGGGTGCACTCTGTTGTAGTCCTGCTAGGAAAGAGGAGGTGAGCAGGGACAGGAGGAATGTGGAAGCATGAGAAGGGAGAAGAAAAAAAAATTTTAAAATTCTAGTGATGGCACTTAAGGAAGAAGCCATTTTCCACGCTGTTCTGGGGACTCCTTTCTAAGCAGCATGGGAAGGAGTGCTACTCCAGTTCATGCATTAAGCACATTTGCACACCTCTTGCCCTCACACACTGTAGCTTAAGGCCCCATTTTGAAAGGCGTCCACTAATTTCACATGTTCAAATTCCCAGCCGAGCCGTTGTGGTAGGTGCTGCTTCCGTGCCCGGGCCAGGTGAACACAGGTGGCTCCGGGGAGCAGGGCTGCGACAGCAACGCTCGAGTGCGTGGAAATGAGAATGGGAAGAAGCTCCTTTGGTTTCGGCAGTGCTCCCATTGCCACATGTCTCAGACTCACAGGGAGGGTATGGGGATACAGGAGTGCAGCACGTCCTTTCTCTCTCCCTCTCTAGCTTCTTCTTATCTCAGGGATGAAGGAAGAACCTAGCATAAAAAATATCTTTAAATATCTCTATTTACAGAGTCCTCCTGGAAGAGCAAGCTGGGATAAGCTTTTCTGCACCAGGAATAGAAGGCAAAAGGAACTTGGCAGTCTGCTGTGCTTTGCACTGATCTGCTGCTGTGTTGCTGCACCTCAGATGGTGTTGACATCTCCTGCAGAGGAACCGGGAGCAGATTTTTCAGCAGGTAGCGTAGGTGGAGTCCTGTAGCCGGTAGGCGGATTTAACAGCAAATGTACATAATGGCATTCTATTTTCAGCTAGAATAAATGTTTCTTTTGGTAAGGATTTGTCTGTCCCAAGAGGCTTCCTGTCACCCTCCTAAGTCTGAAAAATACACTTGCTTCAACTGTCAGTTTTTACATCCATCAGTCCTATGTCCATTTGATGGTAAAAGCAGCTGTCATTTTTCACACAGTATCGTAAATATCAAATGACAGGCATTCACATTAATTCATTACATCTACATTTTTCTTACCTCAGCTTTTACTACTCTGTTCATGCCAAGCATTATACAGACTCTTTCTAGCCGTGCTCAGTAGTTCCACCACAAATGATTCACTAAACTTTGCACAAGTGGCAGACTACTACTCCTCAGTTTCTCAGCGTTTCTTGGGAACAAGGGCCTGTCATTTGTATTTGATGGATTTCCTCCCAATATTTTGAAACAGGCTTCAACTGCTGCATCCTTTCCTTCCTATGGATACTAATCTTCCTTTGAACTTTTAGCCACATTCTGAACATCACAGGCACTGCATTACTTTCTAGCATATACGTTACTCCTCCTATATCTAAGCTTTTCCAGCTCGCAGTGACATACTTCTCTTTATTAGTGGGGCAGGAGCATTGGCTGAGGCTGGCCGACAGATTCACCATTGATTTGAGGGTCGGAGTACACAGGGAGAGACCTTCCCAGACCACACGTCCTTCTTGTCACCACGTAGCCCTCAGTCTCACAGCACTTTGTGTAGGAAGATCATATCATCATCCCTATCTTACTGGTGGAGAAACTTAAGGCCCAGAGGACAAAGCAGTTTCCCTGTCATCACCTGGGAGAGCTCAGAGCAGGATCCAGCCCTTCTTCCTTCCACCTGGCTGCTCAGCTCAGGAGATGCTGGTGCCTTGGCAATGAGTCACAGTCAAGAAATGAGAAATCTCTTCAGTTAGAATAACTGTATTCTGTATCAAAAACCATGAGGTAAGTAAGGACACACCTAAATGCTTCTCTGGACCAGAGTCAATACAACTGAAATTTAATGGGGAAAAGAAAAAAAAAAAAAAAAAAGGTTTTCTTACAGAGATTTTTTTTTTTATCTTTTAACTGATAAAAGTGAAAAGGTAAAAAATAAAAGCTTGTGTGGATCTATAATGTTAGTTAATATAAACCTGTTCAGTTCCACAAAACTAAAATAGTTCTTCTGGTATTTTACTTCCTTTGTAAATATCTGCTGTTGAATATTAGGATGATTGATTTAGGACTTTTTGGGTCATTGCTGCCATTCCTCATTAAGAGATCTGTGTTTCTAATGTCTGACGAGAAGGCTCAACCATGCTATTACTCAGGTTGTTCTTATCTGAATGAGTAATCGTTCCAGGATTGACCCTTTCACTTTGTTGAAGTCTGCACTAGTAATTAGTTTTTTCTAAGTTATCTCGATACTTTGTGAAACATGACAGATGATCTAACATCTAATAGGTAGGATGTTCCCAGTTTAACTTCTAAAGCCTGACCCTACAAATGCTTAGTCACACATAAACACAGTTCTACATATACCCATACCTTTAAGCTCAGAAACGTGCCTACTAAATTCATAATTTAACAGTGCTTGCAATTTTGAAATATAAAACTACCAAAGAGCAAAGAGAGAGATGCAGTTCTAAGTCAGTCACTTAAATTATCTAAAATGAACAACAAAAAAAGGCCCTAATATAAATTAAAAACAGTGGGTTTGTATATATAGAAGTGCTGAGGGCATAGATGCTGCAGGCTACTGTATCAAGAAGAGGTTCCTCATAAGCTTGCCTTCTGTAATTTATTTATTGTCTGCCACTGCAAACCCAGAAGACAGACTAGATGGGTAACACAGATCTCAAGAGTATCTGTGACAACAGTGTTCATCTGCCAAGTGAGACCTGTCGTTAGCTCTCAGCCGTGCTCTGTAATAGCAAGGACAAGCCTGTTGTTAAGCTCTTGTCTCCACTTGCTTATCTGACTTGGCAGCCCTCATTTCCACACCAGGATTCCTCTGTCTAATTAAAGTAGTTATTCTAAATGAAGTAAATAAAGCTGAAGAATGTTCCTATTGCATAACATGAAAATCTTTCCCAGGTCCCTCAGTCTCAAACTCTAGTGGAAAATACCAATTGCGTGAAATAGAAGGCGGCAAGACCTGGGGAGGACTTCTTTAATGTTTCCTTTGATAGGAAAATAAATTTATGGCTGAATAAAGCTGTTCCTGCACATTTCTGCAACAGCAAATGAAAAATGGGCTGAGAAAGGCTGATCTTTTGCTGCTGCTTTTCTGAAAACCAGAAGTTGGCACGAGGCAACAGGACAATACAGGGTCAGACCTTCCACATTTAGAGAAAAACAGGATGGGTAGGGCTGCCCTCTGCCACTCAGCATCAAAGATAAGGGAGACAAAGAGGAGCTGAGAGATACTATCTTCAGTGTGGAGAATATCTAGAGAAGGTGGGTACCTTGAAAAGGAAGTCTGGATGGGTTACTGGGTCTCCTGCAATGGGAGGAAATTTGCCTCAGCGGGTCTTTAAATCTCTCACAGTGCTCAGTGGAAATTTATGTGGTCACTTCATACAATGGCATGGCCTTTGGAAAAAGGTGTACTGCTGGGTGACAGGGAAGAGTCATCTGAAGTAACGTGACCACCTCTGCGAGACAACTCTCTCAACAGAAGCAGAGAAAAGACATTTCTGTCTGAGAAATAACAAGGGAAGGAATCCGTAGAAAAGTAAACAAGACGTGAAGTTGTTTTGTGGAGATGGAAGCTGTCACTAAAGACAATAAACACCTGGTGGTGTTGATTACACATTAGGAGCCAGATGAATCATGTATGACTAAATCGAGTATACGGCTAGTAGACTGAAGGTAAGTCCAGGGTTACATATTTGAAAGAGTAGAGTAAGTACTTACACATCTTTAGTAGTCCCTGTGGCACCTAGAATGAAAAAAGAAAGTGCATGTTTACAACATAATGGCATAATCCTCTAAACCAACCGATAGTACAGTAAGCATTTTTCTGCCTTTCTGTCCTAAACAACACAGAAATAGCAACAGGAATTTTCTGTTGTCAGAGAACAGGTTTCTCATGATTGTCTAGATTATCCTTAATGATTACCTATATTATCCCTTAAGTCTGTCACACTTAGATCTGGGCCAGATTCTCAGTGGGTGAAAATGATGCTGCTGTGGACCAGTGCCCAGGTGCAGTCACTCTGGATGGGAACAACATAAAATAAAATCCATCTTTCTGAATTTTATATGCTTCACTTTGCTCAGTCTTCTGGTGGTTTTGTCTGCTACAAAGTCACCACAACTAACTACGCAGTTACTCCTGAATGCCTGTTTATTTTGCCATTTCATTCAGTTGTAGGCTTGGCACTACATGTGTAAAATGCTGCTCCGTTCTTCCTGCCAGATAAAAAAAGTTTTATAAAACAACTAGACAGAGCTAATATAAACATTGGGACACAATACATCCAAAGCCTGAGACATCTAAAGAGATCAACCACCCGTTAATTCATCTTGCTATTTAACAAAAAAGCAAAAAGACAAAAGCTACCACCTGGCTGCCTGATCTCAGTGATTGATTTTTTTTTCAGTGACTCAGATGCTTCTTGCTGGGAGAGGAACATTCACTCAAGTACAAACTCTTTCCTGTTCCTCCCAAGTTATTCATGCCATGTTGCTGTTGCTGGTATATCATTCACCTGAGTAACCAGCAAATTATCCCTTCTATTAATTACACAAGCTAGAGTAAACATTAGAAAACCTTTCACTTCTTTTCCTCTTAGTACTCAGTTGGAGGAGGTCAGCTGAGCTCACTGTGAAGAAACTACAGTTGTCAATCCAAAAGATTTTATGGGTTTGGAAGTAGGTTGGGGGTTTTTTCAGCCACAGTGCTTCATTTCTTGAAAAATGTTATTTTTGCTGCTGAAAAATATCCATAAATAGCAAGCAGCTTTCATCTCACACATGCACAGTAAGCTTGGGTCCTCACTTTAAAACTTTATTCTGTTAGGCAGCTTTCTGAGACTTTTTGGCTTTATAGGCATGTCTACATAGTACTACATATAAACCCTCCAAATTAATTGTGTCCAGATTGAAGGTTGGCATTGCAGCACTGCATGCAAGCTCGATCTCAGCTGACGTAGGGAGGCATTTTCTGCTACCAAGGCTAGTTCATCCGGAGTCAGCTCAGCTACATACCTTCAGGGCACCACCCTGCACATCTGGACGGATGCCTGGGCATCAGCAACACCTCAGACAACATATGTTTTGAAAAGCCTAGTTCCATTGCTGCAGCTAGCAGGATTTTTTTTTTTTTAAGAAACAATTCATGTGCTGTGCCTGCTCTGCACCAGAACGACTTTCTCATTTTCTCAACCTAAGCTCACTGCAAACTCAGTTTCTCCAAAAAGGTTAATGGTCCTTTGTGAGGCCTTTGCCGAGCCTTTTCTGAGGCTGATCTGAGGTCTCAGTGCTTTGGATCCTCATTTGAAAAACGCCTTCCTTGCAGGAAGCATACCAAAAGTAAAAAGTGTTTAATACACAAACAGAAACCTTAGCTGAGAAGAACTGTGTGCCTACAGTACTGCTATGTTTCCCAGTGGAGATACTCAAGTTCCAGTCAATCACCAGGCACACTTCAATGCCATGCCCGTGTTCAATGCCATACCTGTCTTCAAGGCATTATGGTACACGTACATTCACACTCTGGGGACAGGAGCTGTTTCTCAGACCCATCAACTTGTGCTTCGTGTAGAGCTATACAGCTATGAACCCAGGTTTGGGAACAGAGATGTGGCACTAGCATTCACACCTAGCAGCACTTGTTTCCTTTGAATATCAGAGAGGGTACCACTGCTGAAAAACAACTGCAGCATTTTCAAATATACGTCACACAAAAACATTGAGAACTAAGGATGATAAAAACAAATTCACTTTTTAAGAGATAATTTTTACTATTTATAATAAATAAATACATACATATAATAAATAAGCAAACAAAAAGTTTGTTTTCTATTGTTTTTATAAGCACAAAGAACCAGGTTATCCTCACTTCCATTGATGAGATTACATTGATTTCAGTGGTGTTATTTCTCATTTTCACTAGCAAAAGTGAAACAAGAGTTTGGTCCAAATTCACTTGAGTACCACTAAAATACCTGAATATAGATTTGGAAGTATTTCCAGTTCACAAAGTAGTTTTCTTCCTGGAAGAGTTCTGAGCTTGCGAACGAACATCACTTCAGTTAAGTAAGTGGCCCATAACTATGTAAAAACTCATAAAGGGGAGCCTGAACATTTCTCATACATAGATTTTATTTCACAAATAACCCAATAACATCTCAATTTGTACAGACATGTTTGTTTTTAAAGTCCAATCCATTCACCCTCACCCATGTTACTTCACTGGCACATTTCTCTAACTCTTCCATGTTTAGTGAGTGACACATTATTTTATAGCTACTCAAGTTCCTCCTGCCAGCAGCTCAGCCAAAGAATCTTGTTTACTATCGATTCACAAACAGTGCATAGCTGTGCCACAGCAGCAAGGCATAGTGCTCTTGTAGCCATGATGTTTTAGAAATATGACTTGAGAAAAGGCTCACATATTTGAAAGCTTGTCCGTTTTTTCCCACTCTATCAGCTTGGCCTAAAAAAAGGCACCTCTTGATCCTACAAACCTTGTCTCGATAGGATCATGTTGGTTTGGTTTTCCAAAACCTGCCTAACCTCAGCAACAGACTGAGGGGTAGCCAGGAAGCTGCATCCACAAAAAATAGGCAGTACTGAGTTGTCCTGAATGACCTCTCTGCTCACACTATCTACATAGTAGGACCATGGGTGCATTTTGGAATTTTAGAGCCGCAGGAGGAAGAGGAAGAGTACAGCCTGCGGAATAAATGAGGCTCATTCAGCCACACATGGGTCTGAGCCCAAGTGATTACAGAAGAAAAACATTCTATCTAGAGTAGTAGAGCTGTGATCCCTCAAAAAAACCCCATAGCATTTAAACAGTCACAAATGAAGAACGACAAAAGTGTATCCCAAAGCATCTTCCATTCAGTGAGAAGGGGTTTGGCACTTTCAAAACAACAGAGGCTTGTTACTGGCGACCCTGCAGGATGTCGGTAATAGCAGGACAAATGCAAAAGATGGTTGAAAGAAACTGATAGCCACAGAGGATGTTCCTCTATCCTGAGAAATGCATCATGAGTGAACGTGGAAGACAAAAACTTCAGAAGAACATAAAAAGGATGAGAGGCAACCGCTTACATGAATAAAAACATGGATACAAAAAATGCCTGTATCTGACTTTAGAGCAGATTATGAAACATTTTTCCTCCAATATTTTATTGCAAATACTTCGAATTGTTACAAAAAGCAAATAAAAACCTCAAAATTACGCATACATGCACGCAATAGTTAAGATTACAAATGAGTTTTCTATTGTATGCTACTTTCTGATTTGCTCCAAAAGACAGCAATATGGAACCAAATTCTAACATTAATGAATCTATTCTATTTATACCTCAGTGTAACCACAGACAGAATTATATCAATTTACTTCAAATTGATTACTTCTTCAACTCATCAGGTGGCAGCTTCGTACATAGACTTGACCTGACCAACATCAATTTTAAAAATTAGTTGTATTTTAAACAGAATGGGCAGCATGGTTTCCTGGGCATTCCACCAAACTTGAAGTTAATAAATCTGCTTAAACGTGGTGTGAAAGTTCTCCTTTGTCAGAATTTAGCTGTATTTGAAGCTCTCCACAGACTAACAGCTTCTCTGTATATTTAAATTAAGGGTAGACTGCCAGCCTCCACCGAGTGCCATAATTCAAGGTGCTGTCATTGCTACTACAATTGATATAGAAAGGAGGAGGCAGTCAAAAATTGTTAGTGAAGCAACACTAGAATGAAGGGAAATTCCTTAACTCAGAAGAAAGAGTAAAGTGATGTTTAAGGGCATATGTTTAAAAGACAAAAAAAAAAAAAAGAAAAAAACCCAAACAACTATTTTGGAGCTTCTAAAACACCAGGAAATACAGCACGGAAGAAGGATCTGTAAAGCGAGCAAACAAAACATCAGGAAAATAGCAATTTGGTAATAAAAATTCCTCTGGGTAATGGGAAATATTTAAAAAAATATATATAATCCATAGTTAACACATAAAATAGCTGGGTGATTTAAGAAGGATGTGTATACATCAGTTTACTCAGATAACAGAAGATGCCGTTTCTCAACTGAGGAGCCCTTTGCCAGTGTCTGATGCCCTGGAAGGAAAATTTAAACTCTGTGAGCTATATTGGTGTTCTGGAGTACTGCACCACAGACAGAAATGCTATTCTAGATCATGTCTATTAGTTTAGATCTTGCAGACCATAGGGCTGATAGCTCCTCTGATGTCATTCCAGCCGTGCAACAGAAGATAATATCATTAGCTGAACTATCATTACATATACGTCTGCTTAGGAAAAATCAAGTTAGGCAACAATAGAAATTTCACCAGAGTAAGAAAATGGGGACTAGCATAACACGTCTAATGTATTCTGTGAAGTATGCTACAATATTATCCTTAGTCATATAATATGACAGAGAGTGTTACAGGTTAATTGTATGTTATGTACCTCTAGCTTTGACATTACTGACTGTAGAATAGTCATAACTTTAGCATTAAACATGTAGTCATGCTGTGCAAGCCACAAAATTAATTTGTATTTACACGGTATTCACATCTTTTGGGAAAATATTGAGAGTTACACTTTCTTGAAGAGTTCTAGAATTCTGATTAAAAATGGTATGTCTTCTCCTTCCTCTACACAGAACAATTTTATTTTTATTAGACACACTTCATAAGGAATGCTAAATGGAAAAAAATAAATAGTAGACATGTGACTTCGTAGAGTTATTCCTGACTGACAGTGGTGAAAGTTAGAAGAGAACTGGATCTTTCAGAGCTGTATTTGATTTGGAAAGGTCTATTAGGGCAACAGTAATAATTTCATTATACTAATTATGTGTTTTACATGGCATTGTTGGGTTTTACCTGCACTAAGCCATTGGAGATCTATGGACTATTTCTAAAGAGTATGGACAAGGCTGCCACAAAATGCAAGTTCAAATGTATTATGAATAACAGTACAGGTAAGAGAAACTACTGAAGGGGCTGTACCTTCAGTAAAAATAATTTATGAATCTACAAGCCCAACGTTGTTGAAAATAGCTTCCTTTAATGCAACAGTGGACACATTTATTTAAACAAACGAACAAACTTTTAGTTCAATATAATTCACTAAATACTACTGCTGTCAGAGTTAGTCTATTTGTCATTTACCCATTTGAGTCCTGGTACGAGTTCCACAGGGTGGCCAGATCAACATTAATCAAGAAGCTACCACAAAGGGACTAATAATCAACTCAAAATTTTCCTCTGAACTTCTCTGATACTTGCTTTGGTGCTTTTACCCAGCAAACAGAAATGGGATGTGAACAAGCATCACCCCAGCCATTTGAAGCTACAGGGGTCATATACTGAAATAACTTCCAGTCACAGCAATGCAGGAATCAACTAATGGGAGACAATTAATGTGTGCAAACAGGACAGCTCTAATAGGAGTGCTGGAAGTTCAAGCAAATTCATACAGTGCATTCTTTATGGTTGAGAGAGGCCTCTGACAGACAAAAACCCCACATTTATAATCATTTAACAGAAATCCAATAAGCAATGGCAGAAAAGCCTCCCGTTCCCTTGTGAATGTGAAGTGCAGAGTTTAGTGGGGAGACCAGCAACATCCTACACAAACATACACACACGTACAACTTGGAGAAGTCATCATTCACGCTCAAAGATAATGCCCAGTTCTGCAAATCAGGACTAGGACCACCAGAGGCACCACTGAAGTTCTGGGCAAAGTCAGTCAAAGTGGTGAGAGATGGAGACCCAGTGATTCCAGCTGGTCCAACCACTATTTTGCTGTGTATTTTCGAGAGGTTACGAAGCTAACAAATGTATCTGAAACACTTAATACAGGTACTGAAACAGGTGGCAATGTTTGCCAAGTGCAGTTACGATGAAAAATGACTCATAAATGCTCATATTTAAACTTACATGGTGAAGGTCCACTTATCAATTTCCATATACTTCCCTTTTTTTGTGGGGCTGGGGGGAGGAAGAGCACAACAGCACCATCTTCCCAGATCTTATCTCTTTTGAAAATAACAATGAACAAATAAGGGAGCCAGCTGGATGCACCAGCCAGCGGTACGCATTAACATGCAAGAAACCTCAATCTTGGAATATCCTCCAACTTCTCCAGCAAGCAGAGGAGAAGAAGTGGCACAAATTCATTTCAGAAGTGGCATTCGTGGCCTTATAGGGAAGCAAAGAGGATGGAGCTTACACTCCTGGCGGGATCTGTACATCCAGCTCCTGGCCCGGGCTCGGACAGCTACTGTTGGAGGCGGTGACCCTAACGACAACCCGGGCACCGGAAAGCCTCCGGTGCCCCCCGGCGGGCCACGTCACCCTCTCTCCCCTGGGCAAGTGGATCAGCCTCGGGAAAGGAAGATGCTCTTGCAGGAGCGCGGGCAAGCAATTCCCGCGGCTCCGACGGGCATCCCCCAAACCGGGGGGGATGCGGCCCCGCCGGGGTGGGTGTGTGTCCGCCACAGCCCCCCGACCCGCAGCCCCCCCGGCAGGGCTGCCCGCGGGGGATGCTGACACCGCCGCTCACCCAGCCCAGCCCAGCCCGGCCCGGCCCCGCGTCGCCCGCCCGCACCGCGCCGCGCCGCCGCCCTACCTCGCCCGCCCGCGCCGCTGGCCGTGGAGTTGCCGCAGCCCATGGGCGCTGCCCTGCCCGGCGCTGCGCCCGGCCGTGCGGAGCGGTGCGGTGCGGTGCGGAGCGGCGCGGCAACGGCAGGCAGCCGGCGGCGGGCGGAGCTGGGTGGGAGATAAAGCCGCGGGGACCCCTCCTCCTCCTCCTCTTCCTCCTCCTCCTTCTCTCCCCACCCACCGCCCGGGAAACCGCCGGCCCCGAGCGCCGCCGCCCGGCACCGGCACCAGCCCCGGCCCCTCACTGCACCCACCGTCCATCCCCGAGGAAAAGCACCCCCCTACCTTCCCGGGCTTTCCCCTAGTCCCCCCGGGCTGGAGCTGTTAAGCCGGAGATAAGGCTCGACACAGACATAAGCCTGCAGGACGCCTAACGACCGCCACAGGCAGGCAGCGAGCGCGCAGCTTCCCCGGGCAGTGAGGATGCCCGTGGCCTCTCACGGCAGCTTTGGGACACCCCTCATTCACCGCGGAGGAAACCCTTGGAACCACAGGTCCAGGCTGCGAACCCTACATCTGCTATCTGTAACATCCAGTTCGCTATTTTAAGCAAATATTTATTGGTTGCTTTCAGTATTTCTCTTCTTACAGAAACACGATGGTGAAACTGAAGACCCACTGAGTTGGTAAGAGCTACAGCTAAGCTTTTCCCAATTAATGTCAACGGCACAGAGAAATGTGCAAGATGAGCTTACAAAGTCTGCAAGCAATCTTTTTTTTTTTCTATTCAAAATATGTATCATTGTCCCTAAAAGAATTTGACTTATTTTCTGCTAACCCAAACCTTTCTTCCACACAGAGAAGTAAAATACTTCCAAACCTTGATGGTTTACTCTTGCTCAGTCCTCTCAAATGACCAGGGAGCCGAAATTCAATGGATACAGCCGGATGCGACCACAAATACTCTAGATAGATAGATATTACTGCTACAACAAATCTGTTTAAGGGCTCAGAAAGATATTTTAGGGGTGTCATATAAACACCAGTATGAACATCACGTATGCATATGACTGATAACTGCCTTTACTACAAAAGGACAGGATATAAAATGCTGCTGCCTCATCTTTCAGTCTATTCAGAGAAAGGAAAGAAAGACACCACAGTTCTCTTACAAACTTTGCAAAAAGTGCATATTAAAAGCATGCAGCTCCATAAGCAACCGAGTCAATAGTGTCCAGTCTCCTATGGATTTATGCCCTGGGGAGGCACACCTCTATGGGCTCGCTAATGTGCAGTCAGCACACCTTGGAGCAGGGAGCATTTGTAAGATCTATTTTCATGACATCTGTAGAAAGTCAATATTTTCAGGGTCTTTGCCTATACCTTCCTGACAAATTGCCCAAACCTGAACAATCAGTTCAAAATTTAATAATGCGGGGCTAATGGGCACACATGCATGGCTACACACCTCCTTCACCACCAGCAGCCACCAAGCACACAGGCAGCACAACTGCGTGCATTTTGCTTCAGAAAAATATCTCACAAAGGTTCACAGACACATCTTTGTGATGGCCAGTTTTCTGAAAATCGCGTATAAGAAAATAAATCCTCAGACTGAACTTTCAAGTGCCAAGCATCAGCCCAAAGTGAATTTTTAACGGCAGAGTTAGGAAGGAAGAAAGGATGCTAGGAAAGCAAGGCTGAAAGACATGCTGCTTAAGATCCCATACGATTTTCTAATACAAAACCAAACAAAAAATCTCAGCAACCCATGCTGACCATAGACTTGCCGCACTGTGGAATAATCTATGAACATGGTTTTAATATATAATTTACCTGGGAGGAAGCAGTTGTGGTGAGCACAGAAACCAAGCCATCTCCTCACATATTAGAAGAGGCAACTGGGAGGCAAAAATTCCCTGGAGATGCCTTCACACCGAGCCACTGCCCTGGCCACAAGAAGATATGAGTCTGGTTCAGAAACCTGCAGTAGTATTAAGTACAACAGAAGGATGCTGTAACTTCCTTCTAAGCGCTCTCACTCCTGTTACAAAGTTCAGTGTATCTTACACAAGCTGAGCGCCCTGTGTGCACAAACTAAGGGCTGCACTGAGTTCAATACGGCACAGAATTTCCAGCATACCCATCCAAAGCTGGAGCTAGTAGCGGTTCCAGGGGACTTAGGACAAAGGGAATGAGATATATTTCTCTATACACTGTCTGGGATTGTAATGAGTTCAGCCCCTCCTGAATATTTTAAAAGAATGGCCCCAAGGCAAACTTTCTCTCTTGCCATCTGTATTGTAGGTGCCACCTATTTCAAATGAGAAGACACTCTTTAGTTTCAATTTTACCTGTGTTCTACACAAACTGAGCATTTCACTTTATTACTGAAAATAACTGGTAGCAAAATACAGTGGCATAACCAAGTTAATTAAATGAAGGCTTTACATTAAAGGAATGGAGTCCTAGAGGAGTATGTTCCCTGCATCAGTGAACTTTTGGTGTCTGCCATGACGCACCCTGCATACTCCATCTCCTCTGGGGAAGATTGGGAGATGTATGGATGTTAGCTTCTCTAAGTATTTCAGGAGGTGTAGTGAGAAAGGACTTTGTTATTCTTTCCCTAAATCAACCTAAAATTTACCCACCTGGGAAAACAGGTTAGTTAACAGGATTATCCAAATCTGAAATTCCAGTGATTTTTTCTGACATTTTTGCCAGTCTGAGTGTTTGAAATCCAAACAAGCTACTTCTGTCTGTCAAGCTGGTATGCAGGTCTACGGAGAAGGATTTTTAAATCCCATAGTTACTTCTAGGTTTTAGGAAACATACCTTATTTGTCCAAGAAAGAATGTATACTTTCCCAAATTCTTTTTTTGTCTAGGCATCCATATAGAAGCCTTAATCACCTATGATATTTTCTAACAAAATACATGCTTTCAAAGGCTTGTATCTCAGCTAATGCAAGTATAGAAAAAATATAGTGCTAATTACCATCTTCTGGGTATTTTCTGTTGAAGAATGTCTTTTAGATATGGATGTTCTCAAAACCACAAGTGTCCTGAAAAAAAAAAAAAAAGTCCATTCTTCATCAGTAGTTAGCATCCTGACATTCATTTTTTCCTAATTAAATTTACAACAGGAATTCAGCTTAGGCAAAACTTTCCCATTTTAAGAGTTGCACTACAAATCCGTTTTCAGAGTTAAACAACACAACCACCTTATTCATGGTGAATTCTCAATTCCAGTGTTTTCAAGTTCAAATTCCAGTGTTTTCAGGCTACTGTGTACTGTGTTTCTCCCTGAATAGTTTTACAATCTTGCTACAGCACTGTTGTTTTATAGCTAGCAACTTCGGCTAGTAGTTTTCACTGACTTGTTCAAATATCATGGTGCTGCTTAGATGGTGGTTGTGATCATTTAGCCACTGAAGGTCAGCCAGTTCTGCCCTAATTTCCCAGCAAAGCTACAAGTATGGTTCTGCTTGAAAAATTCATTAGTGTAAGCCCCAGTCTACCACGGCCAAAAGCACTCTTGGGTCAGCTGGGGGTTGTTTGCTTTTACATGTCAGTAAACAAAGCCCAATGTATCAAGACACTCAATTATTGTCATTGCTATAAAGAGGGGGAAAAAAACAGATCAAGAACTTATTAGTAAAAGCTATCATGATTCCACAGCCGTTGAAGATGCCCACTACGTGGCAATGGGAAATTTTGCCATAATTCTTTCTGAATGTGATTATTGTGCATAGTCATGAAAATCCATTTTGTTTTTAAAAGCTAACTGTCCAGGGCATATGATTCTTAGCTGATTCACAAGGTAGAAATAGAGTTCAGGAGTAAAAAACTTTCAAAGGTAATTTAAAGGGGAAGAAATAAGTCATAATTCAACACCAGAATGTTCACATCAGTGTCACATCTGTTCCTAAAAACCTCTGGATTTTAGCACACAGACCTGCACAGAGCTTTTGAAGAATTTGCTCCTGAGCTCAGTTATTACCCACTCCCTGCAAGATTTTTCTTTCAGAGCCGTAAGGATGATTCAGTTTTGGGCTGTGTAACCAAACATTCTCCAAGCACATGGAACCCCTGTCTCAGTGAGGATCATTACATCAACCTCAAAGGTGATTTAAGAGGTATATTTTATCAGTCTCCTTAAACAGCTGCATTCACATCAGTGGCAATGAAATACAGTTTCAACATCTGCTGCACGTTCAGGCCTACAAGAGTGAATTACCAGTTTTCAAGAAATGGTTACATTTGAGACATCAGAGTTCTCCCTGGGAAAGGGAGAAGAAAATAAGAAAACATCCCTGGTGATCTTTACCTGAATGCAAATTCTGACCTTCCATGTCTTATTTCTTCAGAATCAGGTAACTACCTCGCCTTTTCCCTTTCCAGACACAAATAGAGGAACACAGTGACTTTAATAATAAAATTCTAAATTCGTGAGCACATTTTCCTTAATTCCCCTCCCTTCCATTTGGAAAAGATGCTTGGCTTAGTGTTCGTGTATTTGCTGCTACGATCCAAGGTAGGTGCACTTGAAAGTAACCAATGGACAAATGTAATTTCAGAAACAGTTTGGAATCCTTTCTGTGCCAAAAGGTTGATATATTATGCTGTATTACATTCTTCTATTAGAGGTCTTTTAAAAATGCAGGAGATACATAACAGTGCTTCCTACCTCTGAGGTCACTCAACCTTCGTTTTACTACCGCTTATAACAATCTCCCAAAGCTCTATTCCAGAGGAGAAAATCGTCTTACTCTCTTCTTTTAATACGCTATGCAGAGTAATCTCTTTCTCCTGTCTCTCACTACCTAAATTAATTTGCAAGACACAGCTAAATCAGCTTTTACAAACAAAGAAGGGATCACAAAAATTAAGAGATTAAAAAAATGGCAAAATGCTAGAGAAAGGACCTTTATACTGAGATGTCATTGAGATGCCAGCGCAGCAGTGCATCCCTTCAAAACAAAGCACGTGCTTCACTTCAGGCATATGCTTCATCCCACTGATGTGTACCTAACACACACTTGCACCGTTTGATAAGCCTAAACTAGTACTCAAGTAGTGTAAGACAACCTGATCTGGATCCCTGAGAGAAACTCTCTGTGCCTCAAAATTCTATAGGAGAAAAGGCAAGTGTTTCAGGAGATGGTCCTCTGCACAATATACCAGTCTGTCTTACGGAGTCCCACACTTGAATGTCAAGAGAGGCCCTTCTGCACACAAGGCTCTCGTTTGCTCAGTATCGTGGGAAGATGGTACCCCTGTTTTATTTTCTTTTCACTTTCATGCACTTTTTCAGATGTAAATTCTTCCTCTACTGTTGATAGAGATTTTCGTTACCGTTTTCCACACATAGTAATTGCTTTTGTCTTACACTGGTAATGAAGCCAAATAGCACAGTCATTGCCTCGTTTTTGTATGCAGAGTGCCTGCAGATTGTAGAGACAGGAGATACATCCTCATGATGAAAAAGTCTTTATCAAATCTGTGTATTTATCCACCTCTGATTATTTAACACCTTATTTTCTGAAAACCTGGGTGGGCTATATATAAATCACTCTGGATGGGACTTTCATAACCTGTATGTACCATTTTATAGAAAAAATGGAATTCTGCTTCAGCAAGTACCAGCCAGGTTAAAAAGAAGAAAAACTCTATATCCATCAAAACAGCACTTCTTTATCTAAATATGCATTTAATACAAGAGGATGCTAATAATTTTGATTAATTGAAACTTCTGTCATATTAGGCATACGGAAAAAAAAAAAGTTGTTCATACAATTACCAACATGGAAGCAGCGTGTGTTAGCTTATTCAAAAAAGACTCCCACGTATGCCAATTATATTATTTTGCATTGACTGACAAAGAGTAAAAGTATGGTTTTTAAGACTGAATTTTAATCAGAATGTGATTTTCGACAGTTAAAATCCTAGTAATTTTTAAGCACTTAGAGAAGGCTTTTGTATACATAATTTGAAATATTTGTAAGAGCTAAGTATTTGTACACATGGAATAAAACAAACTAAGCAATCAGTATGTGTAGTTACACAACGTTCTCATAGGAGACATCCTTTTAGCACCTATATAAAGGTGACAATCTCCTCTCACTTACATTAATAAAGATGAAGCAATTCACCCTTGTTCTAACATGGAGTCAGCTTCTGGATCCACAAGTACAGGCAAAGGGTAGAGAGAGACACAGAAACAAATAGAGTTTGGGAATCTCTGCATTAAACACTTTATCTAGAATCATAGAGTCACAGAATTGTTTGTGTTGGAAGGGACCTTAAAGACCATCTAGTTCCAACCCCCCTGCCATGGGCAGGGACACCCTCCACTAGACCACATTGCCCAAAGCCCCATCCAACCTGGCCTTGAACTCTTCCAGGAATGGGGCATCCACAGCTTCTCTGGGCAACCTGTTCCAGTGCCTCACCACCCTCACAATAAAGAATTTCTTCCTAATATCTAATCTAAACCTACCCTCCTTCATCTTAAGGCCATTACCCCTTGTCCTATCACTACATGCCCTTGTAAAACAGTCCCTCTCCAGATTTCTTGTTGGCCTCCTTTGGTACTGGAAGGCTGCTCTAAGGTCTCCCCAGAGCCTTCTCTTCTCCAGGCTGAATAACCTCAACTCTCTCAGGCTGTCTTCAAAGGAGAGGTGCTCCAGCCCTCTGATCAGCTTTGTGGCCCTCCTCTGGACTTGCTCTAACAAGTCTTTCTTGTCCTGGGGACCCCAGAGCTGGACACAGTACTCCAGCTGGGGTCTGAGGAGAGCAGAATAGAGGGGCAGGATCACCTCTCTTGACCTGCTGATCACACCTCTTTTGATGCAGTCCAGGATACGATTGGCTTTGTGGGCTGCAAGTGCACATTGACGAGTCATGTTGAGCTTCTTGTCCACCACCACCCCCAAGTCCTTCTCAGGGCTGCTCTCAATCCAGTTTCATTCATTTCAGATTTAACAACAGAATGGAGGCAACACACCAAAACTCAAGCCCAGCTGTTTCTCACTATATCCCTGGAATTACTCCCAAAACACTAGTATTTTATTTACTAATATTTGCAACTATGTCCAAAAATCATTACTTGGGGCTCTTAAAATGTGTGGGATTGCATGAGAATTATGAACTTAGCTTAAAATAATTGCTGTAGAGATTTACTTCTTTGATTTCTGATTAGTGAGCATTTAGGTTTTGAGGACTTGCATTTGTTCTTTCCTTCACAATGATAAGGACTAGTCCTTTTCAAGGAAAACCCAAATATCTCTCATCTTGTAACAAGAAGCACGTGTTGCCTGGCGAAGTGCTGATGGGGAGATGACAGCCCTGGTAGCCCCTCACAGCAAACCTGCCCCAGAAGGCTGCGACACGGTGAAACCACATGTGCCAGCAGCATCAATCCAAATGTACAACAGTGTAAACAAGAAGAGATCTGGACTCAAACCTAACAATAACCAGAACACTTCTTTGAAACCAAGCCGCTCTGTCTCGATTTAGTTTTCAAAGTACTGAACATTGCCCCATTTGGCAATGCTACAACGCAGTGTAAATCAAATGTAACAAGATCTCTGAAGTACTGTATGCACAAGCAGTTCTGTTCAGGCAAGGGCTGAAAAACTCTGCAGACTTTTCTTTTGTCATAGATTTCTTTCAAAGCAATTAAATTAGTTTAAATGCTGACGAGAATATTTTCCATTGCATTATTATTCATGTTCTCCTAGTCATGGATATGCATTGCTTTTCTGCCTCGGGCTTTTTTCTTTTTGCTGTTTCATACAGGTTTGATTTGAGAAGGTGAAAAACTAGTTAGGAACCATTGGTCCCCTTTAAGAAAAACTCACGTATATTATCAGGTCCTATTGACTCTGTCTGCTGTACATGTTGTCTACACGCTTCATGGTTTTCACAAAGACAGATGCTTGCTGACCTAGGATCTTGTCGGCGCTTATTTTTACGGAGTATTTAAAGATAATGACTGTATGTGACCCTTGAACTAAATGTTCCGTTTGTAAAAATGAAAGAAAAACAAGGGTAAGCAATGTGTTACCATAAATGAGTTTAAAAGAACTGGAAAACTATTTACAGATCCAGCCAACATTTATGTGCCTGATTAATCTCCAGGAATTTGACAGGTTAAACACAAGTTTCTGTGTTTGCAGGACTGGAGCCAGGTAGTCAAGTGCACAGGTACCATATGGCATTGTTACATGTGTTACAAAACACCTGCCTGCATCGCAAATCTCACAGTGGAAAGCACAAGGGCAAGGCAGCTTTTCTGCTGCAAGGCAAACTCTGGAGAAGTTGATGTGAGGTGCTCAGTCACCTAAGGTGGACAGTTCATAGCCAGCAAGCTGCCCACGGCCTGGTGAGATAATTCATCTTGTTTGTACCTTGCTCACAGTGGCCTTTATCCTGGGAAAAAACTGAGAGAGGTTTGCCAACAGGAAGAATTATCTTCCTAACAGCAGCAGTCTGGCCCTGCTGCCAGCCTTCCCAGGGACCACACTCTGCAGCCTTCCCGGGGGCTACGCTCTGGTTGTAAGACCAGCACATCTCTGACATGACAGTCTAAGAGCCACAACACTACGAAAGATAATAACAATACGTGGCTTGCAACCTCCATGACGTGGTTTAGCCCCAGCCGGGTGCCACGCACCGCTCACTCCCCCCTCCCCCGGCGGGCTGGGGAGGAGAACGGGAAAACAACGGCAAAGGCTCAGGGTTGGGGTAAGGGCAGGTCACTGGGACAGCAAGGGAGAGGGGAACGACCAACACCACCACTGATAACAGATATTCACAGTGGGTGATAACAGAGAACAATTTACCGATCCGACGACCGACCGGACACTCAGCCCGTCCCGGAGCCACGCCGAAACGGCCCTGCCCGACCGGCCCCCTTTTATGGTGAGCGTGACGTCACATGGTACGGAATAGCCCCCGGCCAGCTTGGCTCACCTGTCCTGGCTCCTGGTGAAATTAACTCTGTCCTTGCCAGAACCAGGACACTCCACTACAGTCATTCAAGCCTGCTCCCCTTGTACTGGCCCCCATGAAAGCAAGTCACCAGCATGCCAGAGCAACTATCCTGCCACCAGCAGCAATGCTGGATGGAGCATCTCAGTGCTCACGCTGCACAAATCTGGCTTTCTGGCAAGCCCTGCATTTGCAACAGTGGGTCCAGTCTTATGACAGGAAAGAGTTTCCAGTATTTGGCTTTCCCCAGGCAGCAGAAGAACTTCTAAGTGACCGTCACAGGAAGAAAAATTGGAAACGCCTGATCTCACAAAGCTGGAAGCATCTGAGCACTGTGGAGAAGCACAGAGCTCCATGAGATGGTTCATGCTGAGTTAGATTGGGGGTGCCCAAACCTTCTCCCTGGGCAGCAATGCAGCAGCGTATTTTCCTGGTGTGCCAGCACTTGCTTGCGTACTCATGTTCATGGCGCTGCCTTGGCAGCCTGCCCGGAGGAGTCACTCCCCTTCAGGAAACAGATTGTGTTATCAGTGCCCATTCGGGCACTGCCTAGAGTTTCCTTATTGCTTTCTGCCTCATCCTCTGTTTTTTCTGCTGTTTCTCTAAAAACACACAATGACACCCTGTTGCACCACCAGGTCCTGCTCTGCCTTTGCCTTGGGCAGCGCAGGGAGGTTCAGCTCAAGGGAAAGAAGGAGAAGAAACCACGAGAGCCATTTGGGACCTCCGTAGTCTGCAGTAGCCTCATTTATGGACCAGAACCCCCTTGTGCTGCACTATACACACAGAACAAAAAGAGCTCAAACAGCAAGCAGGAGGGCCAAAAGGGCTAACAGACTTTTGTGGTTGTCGTGATTTAGCCCCAGCTGGCAGCTGAGCACCACGCGGTCGCTTGCTCGCTCCTCCCTTACCCCCAGTGGGATGGGAAGGAGAATCGGAAGAAAAAGGCAAAACTCGTGGGTTGGGATAAGGACAGTTTCATAGGACAGCAAAGAGAGAGGAAAATAACAATCATACTAGTAAAAGAATATACAAAGCAGGTGATACACAATGTGATTTGCTCACTGCCTGGAACCCAATGCCCAGTGCAACCCTAAGCAGCAACCCCTCCTCCCCGGCCAGCCCCCTCCTTATATACTGAGCATGATGTCATACGGTACGGAATATCCCTTCGGCTAGTTTGGGTCAGCTGTCCTGGCTGTGTCCCCTCCCAGCTTCTTGTGAAAATTAGCTCTATGCCAGCTGAAAACCGGGACACTGGACTTCTAATGGGCCTTAGGATATTTTCTACTACACATAAGTGTTATGACTTTTATTCAGCTTTTTTAGCCCAAGCAGCCATAGAGAGATGCCAAGGGAAGGTGAATTAAAGGGAGAGATCACAGTAAAGACAACATGAACTTTGCGATTCTGTTGCTCAGAAGGAAACACAGAGTGCAGGACCTGGTTGGATCAGGTGATCTCATGACAAAAAAAATCAGGCTAAAAGCTGGTTTTAGACATAGTGACAACGTTAAGTGTGTTTCCTTCTGATATTTGGATTAATGATGTATTTTAAATACTACAAAAGAAGGGCTCTGAGTCAGTTTTCCCTCTGACAGTCCTACCTGCGCATCCAACCTGCACTTGCAACACGGTATTCTGACCTTTGGTAACCTTTACACCTATTAGGTAACTTATTAGCATGTCATAAAGCAATTATATGCCAGGCACTCGATGTCTCCTATTTTAACCTACAGAATCATACCACATGCACATTTCTTTGACGAAGCACTTGTATTATTCTTTCCGTTACTTGTTGCATTTGACAGTAGATTTTTCACTGTACCTCAGATACCCTCAAACTCCATAGGATCATCACATGAAATAGGGAACATGTTGGCTAGGTTAGGATAGGGAGCAACATACATTACAAAAAACACAGCTAAAAGGAGAGAGGAGCCTGTACCTTAGCACTTGCCCAAGCACTGCAAAAAACTGTGGACAGAAGGTAATAATATTAGCTTAAAATATGTTGATACTTCTTGCTACTGACGAACCACCCATTGTCTGCTTGCTCCTGTTCCTTGCAAAGCAAATGCAAACTGTTAAATCAGATGCCCTGCAACAGGCAGGCTCCCAAAGAGTGGTGCTACTACCACCTGAGGCCACGCACCACAGGGCAGAGGGAGGCATGGGGAAGTGGTGGCAATACCTCTAGCCAGTATTGTCATCAGAGTCTTCAGCTTTTGAAACCATATTTTTATTCTGGATCTAGATGGAGGCTGCTGTTGTACTTGGTTACATGAGGGAATTTAATTGTCCTTAAATTACATGAAATTAAAGATGGCAGTTACACCCTTCACCTTCAAAGAGATTTTAATTCAATCCATCCCACTAGCCAGTACATCTGTACATATCCATTCTGGCATATTGCTAATGTGTTTAATGGAAATAAACACAGCCATGTGTTTTACATTAAAACAAAGAGCATGAGATCTTGGTTACATGGCAATTAATAATTTCAATGGAATTTTATTTCAGCCTGGTATTATCTTGTGGGTCATACACAAAATCACAAGATACTCCTTTTCTATGTGTCCAAGAGTTCTCCTGTACATTAGATGCCCTATTATTAATTTAACCAGTAATTTATTGAGATACTATTCAAAAATTGTTTCAGGATGCTCCTGGTAGTGAGAGTAGTGAGAGTCTTTTTGAAATCTTTCACTTGTAAAGAATTCATTTGAAGCAATTTATTGCTACTATCATTTAATATACCCTCTATATTTATGGAGGACAGCTGCACAACTTAGGCTAAATGATTACACCTCTAAAAGTTATCTGTAGTTCAGATTTCTGTGTTACTGAGCACGAAGACGAATGAGAATATTACACACTGTGTTAAATGCATAAATAGACTCAGCTGAGTTAGCAAACATGTGACTAGCACACTACTGCTCAGAAATTTGTGAAGTATAAGGTATGAAGCCAAAAAGGAAGTATAACACAACATGTTCTTTAAAGTTATAATGGAACATATGAGAAAGAAAACACAATGCAGTATGACTTACTCTGTAACTAGTCTAACCAGAAAAAATAATTATAGTCAGCCCTCCATTAATACTGGGTGGATTATCGAATTTGGAAACAAATTATGCTAAGGATGCACAACAGCTGCCTTGTTTCCAAACAGGCCAATTAAAGCTGGCAGGGCTTATTAACTTGGGCACAGCACCATCCAGGCTCAGCACTGCTGCTTCCAGCCCCGAGCTGGCTCTAGGCAGTGAGGTGGACAAGCATTTGGGCAAACCTGGAAGCATGACACTGAGACCCCGCCATCCTGCAGAAGGCACAGTGGTGCCCAGCTGCCATCTCATGCTGTGGTGCCTTCTGTCACTTGAGCAAAGGCAGCCTGGGGAGGACTGTACTTGGCTGGCTGGTAACCAAGGGATATTCCTGACCAGCCTATGCAGGAACAAGACTGTCACACGTAAAACCCCAAGTTCAAGTTTGAAGATGCACTAATTTCTGCAAAACCACAGCAGTACTGGAAGATTTTACTTCACTTTGTCAAGAGATTTATACAGCAGACAAATCTTCAGCTTACAGATCAATCCAAACTTTCTTCTTCTTTCCTTTAAAATTGTTCATTCTCTCAATGAGATTTTTGGGCTACATTCAGGCTTTTGCTGGAAGGATGCACCATTTTTTCTTAGAAACAGTACAATTAGTTCACGTAATGAATTACTTCATACTCAACACTCAATTATTTATTGATTTTATTTGATACCATCAATTCTTATTAGTTTTGTAAGAAGTATGCATCAATTTCATTTTGGCTGATCTGGGGTTTTTACTTTAAGTTTTCACACTCTAAGAGGCATTTATCTTAACATAATCAAGTCATCTGTAGGTTACAGAATACGCACATAAAAATTAATTGGACTGCTTACTTGAAGTGTTCTCCAGCTCAGTTCATATTGCCGTAACAGGTTTTTTTGAACATTCAGGTGATTAATTCTAGGTACTGTGTCTGCTGTTTCCCTATTCTCTTCCCATATGTACAATGTTCCCATTAAATTTGACTTTGAATAATAGCTATGAGAGTGCTTTTCACTAGCAAGACTTTTTGTGGCAATTGAGTATTGCACTCAATACCTGAATATAGAAGACAGGAGCTGAAGTGGTGTTAGTCTGCTGCTAGCACTGCCCACTGCAGGGAGCAGCTCCTGGACCACATGACAAGATAAAACACTGTGCCACTTCCCTTCCAGACAGGGATAAAAAATACTGTGCAATGTAAAGCTACCGAGACAGCTCTGAAGAAGCTACCTTGGCTATCAGATGCAGCACAGGTACCACAGACCACCCCAGAAACATGCCACCTGGAGCTGGACTGGCCAGGCTGCTCCCAGTGCCCTGCTTAGGCTTGGCAGCCCAGCCCAGCAGCACTGGTGCCATGCACGGAAACCCGTGAAACTCAGAGACAGCATCTTCTTATGTCAAAGGCTTAGACACCCCCTGTCCAAAGGTCTGCCTATACACAAATGGACCCAATTTTTTTTTAATACCACTACTGTTGTATAAAGATATTGTTGAATTGCTTGGTGGTAGTACTATGGGTTATTTTAATTGTTTTAGAAACATTATTTGGAGCTGCCAAGACTGAAGAATAATTTTTGAGACCTAATAAAACTAGGTGATTGGGAAATTAATTGCAATTATCAGTAATACAAGGAAAACGTAATTACGATTATCAGTAGGCAAGATTTTCTTTTAAATTCAAAACCACCTGGACTGTAGTGGGAAAGTTCAATAAAAAAGTTTTGATCACTACAAAAAAGCAATCCACCAAGTTTATAGCTGTGTAAGTAATGATGCAGAAAGGAATGACAGATAGTAAAACCATCACCTTTCAGTAGTCACTGAAGTGCTTTTTGTTTTATTTAAATAACACTAGTAGAACCTGTTCTGGAAATAGGTGTCCTCAATTTTGGAATGACAACAGGCTTCTACACTTGAACCTTAGACTAAACAAAGCCATCAAGAGAAACAAGATAAGGCCTTAAAGGTTATAGCTGTTGGCAGGGAAGACAATGTGAAATAAAAACACAAACCCTGCCGATGTTTTCTCAGTGAAGGAAACACTTCAACCCAATGGGGAAGAACTGTTGCTGAACTATTTCAAGACTAGAAGGGGAAAGAAAAGGACAGAATTGTAACAGAAGTATTTGGGAAATATTCAAAAATGCCCTGAAGCTACTTTAACAGATACAGAAAATCTGATAAAGCATGGTCTTGTCTTCCTCAGTGAATTTCAAATAATGTTTTCAAAATCTCTGAAGAAAGAAAAACAAGACTTTAACACAGACCGACAAAATTGGCTCAGAAGCGGTGATGGATTCTTAAGTCTAATGCTGAGCTAGTGCTGTACTTCATATTCTGTAGGCAAAAAAAACCCCAAACCTCTGACCACTTTTGACCATTATTATGATAAAGCCGTATCTATTTTTGTTTTCTCATTATGTAAATATATACTGTCATACTTGGTATTTTTGGTATTAGCTAGTGATCTTTATTATGGCTCAGCATCTTTATTCAGGCAGGAAAAGTGGATTGAACGTGAGAACTCTGTTCTTACTCCAGGGCCTGGAACAGGGAGTCCAGCTTCAGGACCAGTGCAGCAGAGTCATACCAAGGCAGGCTTGGCACATTGGGTTAAAGGTCCCATCACGAGCTTCAGAAGCAATACCAATCAATGTCAGACCCACAGTAATATCTGAGCCAAAATTACAGGGTTCAATGAGCATTTCTCATACATAATAAAAGCAAACAATCATTCAGCTGATCTGCAAAACTTTCCTAAGGCCACTTGCTTGTGTACAGTCTCTTAATCAGAAAAAAAAAAAAATCTGTATTAGCAATCGCCTTTCTGGCCATATTAAATGTTCACCATTGTTTAAGAATGACAGGAGTGGAAAAATCCACTGGGATTTAGACACAAAGAGCAAGCACTTACCACAATGGCAAAGCAGGTCAATGCTAATATTCAGAATTCTTTTACAACTCAAGCTGCATGTTTTTTAAAAATTATTGTTCTTTTAAAAGAGGGCAGCAACATGCATTATCTGAAGACTGTGAAATTTCTTCTTAGATGGTAACACCTTATCATTTTACAGCCAATATTTTTGTTTAACTGGCAAGATTCTTCCTAAACTCTTCAAAAATGTTTTCTTCTTAAACGGGATTCTGGTTTTCAGTATTTCCATTTTTGTCTTGGGCCACACTGGAACAACAAAGGCTACAGCTGACAAACATGGAGCATCTGATATACAGATCAGTAGCTCTGGACTTTTAGAGAAACTGAGGCATCCGAGAGCAGGGGCCACCCTTCAAAAACATGAACATAATGAAATACTCATGCATCAATCAAGACTCTGCTTACTTTGAAAACATTAATTCAGATGCTTAGTTGAACAAAGCTAATGTCCAAATGCCAAAGTTATCCAACACAATTAAGACAGCAATGAGACGGTAATAAAAACATGGCTTTGTACATGAAGGACCAGTAACTTAAAACTCATCCCTTCCAACCCCCCAAGTGGACGGTCACGGCTGAGTGGATATCGACCAGCCTGGAGCACTCTGTGGTCCCACAGCTTCGCTTGCAGAGTTGTCCATAAACAAGAATGAACGCAGATGCCACAAATGAGGGCCATTTCTAAGCAGGTCTATCTTAGCCAGTGGCTTCACTGGTCCTGGAAAGTGGCCGAGGCCCTGGGATGCTTCTTTGAGCCACCTGGGGCTCCAGTAGCCTGGCTGGCCCCGCCGGCAGCCCCCAGCCCTGCGGTGCCCCCGAGGAGCCGGGACGCCCCAAGGGGCACAGCAAAGGGCTCACCCACAGCCGGAGGTCCTCAAGCCCCACAGGCTTAGGCTGGAGGATGAGATCCTACCCTCGTTTCCATCACACCCACGCACCCTTACAGCCAGGGAGATCACCCTCAGCAGAGGGGGGGATCCCACTGCCCCTGCTGCACCCACCTTCCCGCCACCCTACTGTCCAGGGGATGGAGCCAAGAGCGGGGCTGTGGGAGGCCATTACTGCCCCTGCTGCCTGCAGCTGGGGAGGAGGGGATAGGGCGTCCTCCATCTGGGGCCTCCATCCCCACGGGCGAGGGCACCGCGACGCCGGCCAGGCCCATGGAGTTAATGGCGGCAGGAAGCCACCCCCCGCCTGCCGCGTTCCCTCCCGCCGCCAGCCCTCCCCGTGACTCGCTTCCTCCGGCGGACGGGAACTGGGAGGAGTGAGCGGCTCCGGACGGCCGCCCCCACCCCGTCAGCAGAGACAGCCAGCCAGCCGCCGTGCCCCGCTGTCCGCGGAGAGCCGCGGCCGCCCCCGCGGGGAGGGACGCCGCCGAGCCCCGCCGCCGGGGCGTGCCAGCGGGCGTCCGCCGTCGCCGAGCACCCAGCTGCCTGCGCCCAGCCGCACCGCAGCGCCAACATGCCCGCCGTCGATAAACTCCTCCTGGAAGAGGCTTTGCAGGACAGCCCGCAGGTAGCGGCCCGCTGCCAGGGGCGAAGCTGGGGCGGGGGGCGCAGCTGCGCCGCGACCGCTGCAGTGGGAGAGCCCGCCCGCCCGCCGGTGTGACGCACCTGAGCTGGCGGTGCCGGCGGGCAGCCCGCTGGGTCCCGCAGGGCCGGTGGTGGGTTGACACCTCCGGAGGGTCGGGGAGCAGTCGTCCCGGGGCGGGGAGAAGGGTGTCAGCAGGCGGTGCAGGAGGGTAAGGCGGCGGGGCAGCGGGGCGGGCTCCCGACAGACGGAGAAGTGGGTCAGGGTGACTTCGCCTGTCGGAGCCGTCGGGACGCGGGGATGCTGTGAAGTAGGTAAACGACACCCGTGTGGCACCGGGGGAAGGCTTTGGTCTCCTACTGGGCATATGTCAGGGAAAAACAAGCCGTGTCTACTCCTAGGGACCTCCGGGGAAGAGGCCCGCACCCCAGCGCGGAGGGGCAGGGTGTGAGGAGGTCGGGGCACTGCACGCTTGCTCCTCACTTCCCTCAGAGTGACCCCACCTTTGGCTTTTCCTCATGCTGGCCCATCTGGGGGTGCGCTGGCTGACTGTGAGGGTTGCCCTGAAGGGGTGAGGTGTGTTGGGGAGGGATAGGTGCACGTGGCTCCGTGCCCTGTCTTCCTCCGAGGTCCCTGTGGGAAAGGGAGACTTCTGCGCTGTGAGTCACCTGGCCCTGGTGACAAAAGTGGGCTGAAGGAATGTCACCGCCAGCCTGCTGCTCCTTCCCACTCGAGTCCCAAGGGCGGTAGTTCAGCTACAGGGGCTTCCCGTGGGGATAGACAAGGCAAGGTAGATCCCACCAAAGGTGACCTCCTTCTGAAGGAGTCTGAGAAACGAGGACAGGTGGTTGCCGCCATTTTCTTCCCAACCCCTGCAGGCAGGGGAGTACGTTTGTGCCCTCACCTCTGTGCTATGCCCAGCCTAGTGTAGCGCCCTGTGCCCCGCTGCTGGAAGCCATGATGCAACATTGCTGCAGAAGTGACCCCTGATGACCGTGGAAACCCCACAGCAAAGAACATGCCATGTTATGATGTTTTCAGGCAACACAGAGGTGTGAGGCCTTGAGAGCTGGGAAAGGAGGATGGAAGGAGGGAAATTTGGGTGGAAGAGAGAAGTAAGGGGAAGGGGAAAGAGTGGAAATTTCACAGAGGGGTGGGGAAGGTGCACTTGAGGGCAAAGTGTAGTGCAGAGATACAACAGTAATTGCTGAAGCAGGTAAAGAAGAAGGGAGGGCACGGTGGATCAGCATGGATCCTGCTCCCAGGTAGCCCTTTGTTGTAATCCTAACTCACTGGCTGATGGATCAGGAGGAGGAAAGAATAGGTAAGCTGTGGAGCAGATTGCTGAAAGGTCTTACGGAGTCTGTCAAGAGACATTTTGAAGGAAAGATTGGATGTGCACCTGTCAGGACTCAATGAATCTTGGGGCTCATCTTGATCACCTCTTCTTGTCCTGTTTTAATATAATTCCATGAAATCCAATCCTAGTAAGAATGATTTTTCATCATCTGTTTGATATGGTGTATGTGGAATCCTCTTCCTTGGAGATTTTCAAAACTAGACTGGAAAAAGTGTTGAGTAATCTGATACAACGTCAGAGTCAGCCCTGCTTTGAGCAGGGCTTTGGACAAGGCGACCTGCAGAGTTCCTTGCCAGCCTGACCTGTTCTGTGTTCCACAGTTTACCAAAATGTGCTAGATTTATTATGAGTGGTTTTTAACATTTTTAGTATTAATGTCTCTGGTGTATTCTGGAGCTGAAGAACTTGACACGCAGCATAAGTGAACTCATTTACCTCTTCTGTCAACATCTCCTTCAATGATTAAAAATGTAACACTGACTGAAAGCAGCTGAACAGTGCACTGAATTGAATTTGGAGGTCTTCATCTTTCTTCTGACCTGAAATGAGGGTTGTTAACATCTCCTTTGCAATTACTGGAAGTACCAGGCTGTGTGAAAACCTGAGTATTTGCAGGATGTTTTGGCTTGATTTGGTCATTACTTTTTGTTCAAGTCCTATAACTTTGAGAGGGAGGGGCATTGTTTATTTTTTTATAATGGCCCAGTGTTGCTGAAATCTATTTTTTCGTGCAAGGAAGCAGATTTTTTTTTCCTAGTCTTTTATATTTTTATTACTTTTTTCTTAGGGAGATCTTTAGATTCACAGCACGACAGGGGACCTCTGTGAGCTGGATGCTACAAAATCAAAGCAAAAAGGCAGTCTCTGACCCACAGAACTTAGAGCGTGGCAGCTTATGTGATCATTTACTTCTGCATAAAGTGACTATTCTTTTCTGCCTGGTGCAGTCACTTACAGCAATGCAGAGAGATGGTAAAATGAGGATATAACCTCACTTTGTATAAACTACATGAAGTATGTAAATTACAAGCCAGACAGAAGAGAATTAGGCCAAAGTTATTTCTTCATCAGTTTTCTGAGACTTAATTTCTCTCTCTCCAACAATATAGTACTTTTGTCTTGATTTGTCTCCAAGCACTGGCTGAAAAAGGCCACAAGAATTGTCTTAATTTTGAAGTGTTTGGCCATAAAATAGGAGAGAAATTTACGTAAGCAGTCATGCTAAAGCCAAGGGAAAGTAGAATTTTTTTCCTGTGTTTCCAGAAGCTGAGATAATGGTGCTATTAATGAGGCCTCCTAAATGTTAGCTTAATATTTGGATCACTGGTTTATTTCAGCAGTATTAGCTGCTATTCCAGAATTTGTCAAAACAGCAACAACAAAAATATACGCATGCTGGTATTTTGTTGCAGTGATTTAAAATGCTGTTCTTAAATATAAATGTTTCCAAGAATAACTTCCAAACTGCTTGAATCATTTATTGTTTTTATTATTTTTGAACAATGTGCTAATAACTGAGGCCAAGACTTTCAGAAATTATTTCCCAGAGCTGTTCTACTTCAGTCCATATTTAGACATCTGAAACACTGAATCTGCAAAAATTCAGTAAGATTTAGGAATCTGGCTGACATTAGTGTGTTTGGAAACCTTTTCCAGCATGCAGAAATGTGTGATTTGTAGCCTACTTCAGGCAATTTCTTTTGAATTTTTAGATCTTGGCTTGAGATTTGTGTTGATAAACATTGAGTCAAATTTTATCATTTTTACCTTCCCCATATTTATGTTTTAATCATCTTCATACCCTGTGCATTTCATGTGCCGTTATAACACAATACAGGGAAGACGAGCACTGTAGAGGTAGGAGATAATTTGTTGGCATTAGTTTTGCTTGTTTTAATGCATCATTCAAGATAAAACATTTAAAACAGATATTTTGAAAAGCAGTATGTTTTCAATTACTGAAATAATAGCTTATTGTGGAAAACTTTCAAAATCATGCCACTGTCCTTGTAGGGAGGTTCTGCACAAAGGTCTTTTATAAGTTTGAGTTCTTGGTATCCATTTCATTGACTTGGCCTTCTCTCCATTTTTTGGTTTTTATGTTCTCTTTATTTAAAAACAGTACTTTGTATTGCGTATCTCCTTACATGCTAAGATCTCAAACTAGTTTCCCAAATGCATTGACTGCCAGTGTCTCTAAGGTAGGAAGTATTGTAGCAGCTTAGTGCGTTAGACTGAAATGTTGAGATCTTTAGAGTTATTGAAAGTATGGAAGTACTCCCTTGCAATGTCTAGAATGGAACCCAAGGACTGACTCCCAAGTCATGTACTTTAACTGCTGAGCAACACTAATTTCTGGCTTAGATACTTCTCAGCAGAGATGAAATGACAGTTAATCTTAGGCCAGGGTTCTTGAAGGATGCTGATCCTGAGTTTTTCAAGACAACCGTAAAGTCTAGGCAGAGAGTTTTGCAGAGAAGAATAACTGCTAGGAGGAAGTACATGTGCCTTCTGTTAAAATAGTGGAGCAACTTAAATCTATCTTAAATCTTTGAAATAAATTTCCCAGATTCAAACCTGGATACTTCAGGTACATTAAAGAGTCCTATAATAGGAGGATAGATAAAGCACTTGCTCTGTTACAGGACTGACATCATTATTAAAGTACTGGAGTTTATGTGTGCCTCTCACGTTAGCAGATGAAAGTAATTTATGTCATATAAATTAGCTAGCTGTACAGATGGAAAGACATTGCCAGTTAGCATCAAATAGATTGGATTTACTAAAATTAAGACTAAGGATGGATCACAACTTTGTTAAAGGGACAACCTTCTCTCTTTCATTATTGTCTTGATCTAGCAAATTCTGGAGCTCAGCATTATTCTGAGATATCTTTGTTTCCCATCTCAGGAGCTGTGTCGCAACATAATTCTTTGTTCCTGATGTTTCCACCAAAACAAACCAACGGAATTTGTGTCTTTAAGATAACACAAGTCATTATGCTCTTTTTTTCCTCCCATTTGCTGACAAGGATGAGCTAGCAGAATGGAGAAAGTACGGGGTATCTCTGAGTGGGTGTATACTTCTGTGCCTGTTGTTATGGATGAACACTCAGTTGTTTGGTCTGATTACGTTTGTCTGATTATGTCAGCTAGCTTTGGCAGTGGCCCTTTAAGAGTTGCTCAAGACAATTGAGAGTGAATAATACTCTGTAAATTATCTCACGGAAAGGGGTGCTTTTAGTGCAGTCTGACATTAGAGAAGTAAAGTAAGCAAGCATTGGTGTTTGACCGAGAGTCCTTAATGTGCTTTGGATTACTATAGTCAGCAGGCAGATATTCAGGATTTTTTACATTCCTGATTATGCTGGAAGGAATGTCTCTTAGTTACAGCAAGAGGCTGGGACTCAGGATTTGGCCACAGCATTTTATCACTTCGCTTCCTTATGCCTCAGTTTACCTATCCATAATAGAAGGACTAATTTCTACATGTTTTTAGATTCTGAATAAACAGAATAATGCAAAGTTCAAGGCTTATTATTTCTGATTGATTTGTATTTTTTGTTACCATTTATTTAGAGTTGTTTATTATTCTTTTTAATATTTTCACTTGGGACTAAACCAATTCGCTTTTTTTCTTCCATTGAAGACTCGGTCTTTGCTCAGTGTATTTGAAGAAGATGCAGGAACCCTTACTGAATATACAAACCAGTTGCTTCAGGCAATGCAACGAGTCTACGGTGCTCAGGTAATTTTTCATTTGTGTTTCTTTTGTTCCGTGTGCAGAAGAAGATAAATTGCTATTATGATGCTGTTATTTACATGAAAGTTGCCAAGTACCTACACTTCTTGTGGTTTAAGAGGAGTTGTGGGTGTTTTCCATCTGATATCTCAGCCCCTTCACGCCTTGATGTTCAGAAATCATACACATGAAAAAAATCTTACCTGCTTTGTCTGTCTCTAGATAATTAATAAAAGAAAAACTGTAGTATTTCCTTACCTTATGGTAAGTTGGAAGGCCGACCATGACAAAATTGCTTGCCTAAACGTAGACACAATACGCAGATAGGTATTCACACTGACTTTAAGCATCTAACTTGGATGCTGTGACTCACCATTGGAAAGAACTGTCTATGTCCATTGATTACAGAGAGAATGTACAGTTGGAGTCATATTTGAGTACCTAAAGTAGTCAGTGTGAAAAATATGGGAGCAGGAGCAGAAGAAAAATAACAATTTCTAAAGTACTTACATGACCTAGATGACTAAATCCCTTTGGAAGTAAAACTTGTTAGGTAAATTATACCCAGTGCTTTGGAAAACATTATTATACATCTGAGTGATTTTCAGTGAAGCTAGGATTCCCATGTGCATGAAGTTAGATATTTCAAACTACCGTATTGAGGTCTTTAAAGACATACACAGTATGTCGTGGAACTTTTGCAAGTATTTATGTAGGTTAGATACCTGGGTTCCTTAGAAACAACAGCTTTTCTATTATTAAGCTGGTAAATCAGAGGACGCAGAAGGGTGAGGAGAATGGGGGTATTTTGAGTTTACTGGAAGACTGAGTGCCTGATTCTTATGTTATCAGGAATCAGTTCTGCTATAAAACTACTGCAAGCGTATGTCCCGTTTGGTGGGATTACTCTTCTGGGTAACTGATAGTATGACTTAGAAGAAAGAGCCATCTGCCCAGGATCTGGCTACCTACACCTGGAAGATCCAGCTACAGAGAGCTTCAGGGTCTTCATGTCTCATGCAAATGCAGAGCCTTGGAGCCTTTCAGCACAGCTCAGACACTTAGAAAACAATACAGCACATAGCCAGGGGCTGGAGAGGTGACAGGAAATCAGCACTGAAAGTCAATTATAGTCATTTTGGTAGAGTCATTGAGCTTTAAGAGTAGCAAGAGTGTGGGTAAGTTGGATGGTAGAAATCTGAGACCAAGGAGCAGGTAGGATTGAAATAGGTGAAAGAAGGAAATCAGAGGATAAATATGGCTTGATTATTAAGTGTCTAGGTTGTGAACTACACATTCCTTTGTCTGGTTGATGCCTTTTTAGGATGGCATTTTTAGGAAGCATGAAAAAATGCTTTGTCTGCTTTTGTTTGCCTCTTCCTTTCCATCTCGATTTTTAGCCTTCTCCATTTCTGTTGCCCCACAGTTATGACATTTCCTCTTTCTTCTCACTGTCTCAGCGCATTTACTTATCTGCGTTTTGCAGTACTACTGAATCTTCATTTTCCCAGCACTTCTTGGCCACTTTCTTCCTGCATGCTTTCTGCTCTACTTTGATCTAAATATTCAGTCAATTGTGAATATTGGATGTGTTCCTTGAAATACTTCATCAGATGGTCGATGCCATTTTGAGATGGGAGGTGCATAGCAGTTGTTTAAAGTCAAGCTTTGTAAGAATGTGGAGGAGGGCACCCTACACCACCATTGACTTCGGAAGATTCAGGTTTAGTGGCCAGTATTAGGGACTTTACCAAGGACGTTGGCTCAGCATTTAGTGTTATTAGTGTTGTTGCTTCTGCTGTTAATTCCATGGGAATCACTGTGTGTTGTGGCTTCAGTTTGGGTTTGTGGTCTTGGGATCCAGTAGTGGCAAAAAAAAGACATTGCAGTAACAAGAAAGCATAAGTAGATCATATTAATTATGTAAGTGGAAAAGAAAATGGAAATGTTTTCTTTTTTTTTTCCTAGACACATTTTAAAAAGTCTTGCTATTTTTGCATGAGATAAAAAAATACATTAAAATTGGAGCAAAAGTCTGTTTTTTAGATAAAAATTAATGGAAATAATTCATCCATATATGGTGGTTAATTTCCAAGAGAATGTTAGTGTTTTATAGGCTAACATTGATTTCTGACTAATTTACGGAGCTTTGCAAATATCAATATTTCCTTTTAAGAGCTGTTTCTGAATATTTCAAAGGAAGACATGCTTTGTGACTGAACTCACCCTCAGTTTTTGAGAGGCACATACCTTATTACAAAACTTTGATTGCAGTTGCCATAATGTCCTGGTTTTGGCTGGGACAGAGTTAATTTTCTTCCTAGTAGCTGGTGTAGCGCTGTGTTTTGGAGTTAGTGTGAAAACAATGTTGATAACACACTGATGTTTTAGTTGTTGCTAAGCATTGTTTACAATCAAGTGAAGGACTTTTCAGCTTCCCAGGCCCTGCCATCGAGGAGGCATGAGCCTTCCGCAGGAGGTGCACAAGAAGCTGGGAGGGGACGCAGCCAGAACAGCTGACCCAAACTGGCCAAAGGGGTATTCCGTACCATATGATGTTATGCTCAGTATATAAGCTGGAGGGAGTTGGCTGGGGAGGGCTGGGGCTCATGAACTAACTGGGCATCAGTCAGGGGGTGGTGAGCATTACTTTTTTTGTATGTACTTTTATCCTCATTATTATTATTATTATCTTCCTTTTCTGTCCTATTAAACTGTTTTTATCTCAACCCACAAGTTTTACTTTTTTTTGATTCTCTCCCCCATCCCACTTTGGGGGGAGTGAGCGAATGGCTGTGTGGTCATTTTAGCTGCCTGCCAGGTTAAACCAGAACACATGAAAGAAGTGTAATCTGAAGTGCCCACCAAACGTGAATGAACAGTTAAGAAAAATCTATGTGTAACATTTCTTTGCTGCCTAATACAGCTTGAGAGAAAATCGGCTTTTGCTGATCTGTTTTTCGGAGAGATGTCTGGGCCTCACTGGCGACACGTTAGGAAGTGCTACCAACCCTTCTCATTTTGAGAGGGAACAAAATTTAATAGAGTGTAAAAGTTGAGAGTAGCATGAAGCCAGGTTCTGAATTTGTCTTTTTATTTTCCTGACTTTTTTGTCTTCGCAAAGTCATTATCATCCCCTACTCTAATTTCCTTATCTGTAAAACAGGAATTACAGTTACCGACCTACTTTGAAGCAATGACACAAGTTCTGTTTGCACAGCCGTAAAAATGGCTGGAATCACAGTCATGGCAGTCAGACAAAACAGCAGGGGGTTGTACCAGTCCACAGTATTGAAAAATCAGGGTTTATGCCCCCTCAAAACAGTAATCATGGTTTAAGAAACATTTATCTTGTTTTCTTCCTAACTACATTCTGAACTTCAAAACTTCCTAGATGTCTCAACCATATTTTCAAGATTTTCTGGAGTAGTTTACTAGAAGTTTGGTGTTTCTTGTGATGAAAACTCAGATTTTCATGTAATTAAAACCACTGCAGCTTGTGATCAAATAACAATAGTTGATGGTTCTGAATGGATGCAGTGCAAAGTCTCAGGGGAGTAGCAATTTGTACCAACTGCAAGCTGTTAATTATCCATGTGGCTATATGCATATATTTTTCCCAAAACCCTACTTTGTGTGCAGAGCAGCAGTAAGTTTGTAAATTGGCAGCTCAAGCTGTTCTAAACACTTGGGTAAGTGAGTTTGAAAGGAATGTGAGAGAGAAATATTTGCCCAGAGGTTTTTAAAATGCTTAGGAAAGTAGGAATCTTTTTGAACATCCCTTTTTAATTTTACTATTTATTTATTAAGCTACAGATTTCTGCTAGGTGCTAGGGACATAACTTTTCAGACAAATATATTCAAGCAGGACTTCATTTTGCATGCCTTTAACTTTTCTAATGAGAGTAGGCCAATTGTTGGGATGGGTGCATTCATTGGGATGGGCTACGGTAAATGATGTAGACAGACCTTTGGAATGACTTGAAACTGCTTTTGTCCCAAGAGTGGAAGGAGGGTCTGCAGCATCCTGTCGCGGGGTGGAGGCGTTGCAGGGTGTAGCGGTGGATCCTTTGCCTAGGCACCTGGAGCCACTTGCTGTGGAAGGGCTGATAACACTAGGCTGCAACTGGATGATGTGTTGCTAGCAAATTGCCTTTGAGTACAAGGACCCCAACTCGTGACAAGCCCCCAGTTGCTCTGCACCTCTTTGGGCACCCATACCAGATGTGATGGGTGGTGACTCTATTTCGCACGTGGAGTTCTTTAATAAAACAGAGACAGTGATGCTACAAGGCAAATGTATGATGCTGTGATTAAGGAGAAGTCACAGGGACCAGATGTATGAGCTGTGCTCAAGGAGTAAGGTTTGGTTGATCTGGCAAGCCCATGTGTGTAAATATAATGAACCACATTTGTGCGAGTACGTGTTGTACTTCCTGCTCTAGTTCTCCCATCTGTGCTGTGGTACCCTGAAGTAGTTATCACGTTAATGGTCTTATAGAGGAAATCTTCCTTGCAGAGTTTATTCCTGTACTTCTTCCTCCTTTCAAGCAAGCCCTGATGTTGCATCTGGCGTTACTGCTGTCTGATTTATGTGAATGTTGTATTCATCATTCTGGACATTTTATTACCTGAGCAATATGTAATACAGCAAGCAGGGACTGTTAGAAGACTTCGTTTACCTAAGTTGCATGCTGAGGCTTTTGCAATGGTGTATGAACAAAGTCTGCCCAGTTTGCTTTCCTGACTTCCCACTGCCATTGTAAATTATTTTCAGAGCTTTACTATCATCTCCAGTTCTTCATCATACTATAGAAATGGCTCAGCTGGGATCTTTAAACAAAATGCCATTTAAAAACTCAGGAGACTGTTTTGTCTGTACCGACTCTTAGAAGGGATAAACAGTTAAGCAGGTTACAGGAGAGTAAGATGCGGTATTTTGTTGTTGGAAGGAGGTTTCATCTCATTATTCCTGACAAATCTGTCTAGATACTAAGAGCAGTGATGGCAGAAGAGGAATAAAAAGAAACCTATGTTGCCTTTATCAGTCTACTAAGAGATAGAACAGCATGGAATTGTGATGTGTAATTCTGTTCGGCAGAACAGTGTCTCTGGGAGCAGTTGTCTTGTGATTCCAGAGTCACACAGGCAAAGCAGCAACAACCTCTGGGTCTCACTGCCTTTTTATGTCCAGACTCTTAAGAAAACTCTTGACAATTAGGCAATAGTCTTGGGTTATATATACCACATTACATCGGTAGCAGGACAGCCTGTATTGTCCAAGTCTATTTTAGGTAGTGCTTTATACCAGCATTTTCTCTCCCCAAATTCATGACACCTCATGTCTGCATTTTTCAACAATTCTGCTTGTTTCATCTTCCTGAATATTGACTTCACTTATAACTCAGTAGGTAGGTGTCAAGCTCTCTAGGGCATGCATGGCTTTTTATATTATGATGCATAGCTAACCACAAGTGTTCAGAATTCTTAAATTCTTGCTAAACTAACAAGACTGATAGGATTTTTCTTCATGTCTGAGGGAACAATTGTGTTGCCTTTTCTGAAGATAAAGCTTTTTTCCTCCGAAACCTTTTGAAACAATAAAGTTTAAGTTATCATTTTGTAAACTTTCAGCTCCACATAGAGAATCTTCAGTAGAATATTAGATAGGACAAACACTTGGATAAATTACATTTGTCAGCACCAACTTCCGTGAAATACCGTATATATTATTGTTTCATAGCCATTGTAAGTTTGCATCATACACCTCTGCACTTCCTGAGGCATATTCACCATATGTTGCTAATAGAGGTAAGCAGAGCATTATCACATGAGAACTAATGTATTTACAAAGCCATGGGAGCTGGTTTTAATACTGTCTATGAAGTTGGAGTTGGTACCGTGCCTGGAAGCAAGTTAACATTGCGCTAAGCAGGATCTGGAGGTCTGAGTATTACAAGGAGGCGTAAATGTATGGATGCCCCGCTGATAGTAATTGTTTTGCAAGAAACTGAGGAGATTCTTTCCATACTGAACTAGCCATCCTACTGTAGCTGCTTTTGCTGTTTTACAGCAGTGTTTTGACTAGTGTCTTCTATTTCTTGAAGCTTCTAGATAATCTTTTGCTGAACCATTCAACATTTGTGAGGACTGAATGCCATGCTGTGAATCAGCAGCAGGGCAAGCCATATGTTAGCCTCATCTTGTAAAGTGCTGGGCAGCCTGAGCACCCTGGTGAGGCTTAGCTTCTCTCAACCTTGGGTTCATGTTTCCAAGCCGTTTAATATGCAAACTTAAGCCTGTAGGACTATAACATTTACTAGATTGCTGGAGAATTCTATTTTGTAGGAAGATGACGTGCATGTGTAGACAGAGCTGCATAAAACTGTTGTATCAAGACCCAGTTCTTCCTGTGCTGTGTCTGGTTTTGAAAGTAAACGTGTTCCCTACTTCTGAAAGGATGAGAAGGCTGCAACTGCCTCATGGACCTCCTCCTTCAACCACCTACCTGTTGTTTTCTTTCTCGTTTATGAGGCATTAAACTTTCCCAGTTGTAAGCCAAATTTTATTATGTGTCATTTTGCATGTACAGGGTGTATGAATAAATACCTTTACCAGTATTTTGCTTATTTACATGAAGAAGCCTTTGGCAGTTCTGTGTGCTGGTTATTTGCAGAGTTTTAAAAAATGCCAGCTTTAGCTGGAGTAGGAAAGTAGCTTTGCAGAAATCTTCATTATATTGGGATTGGAATTGGACAGGCTGTAATAGTTCTCTGTCTTTAGAAGTTAATTTATAGCTCAACTTAATCCTTTACATGCCCTCAAATCTGGAGTCTGTTAGACAATCGTCTACAGAAATATCTTTGGATTTCAATGTGTTAGCCCTCAGAGTTTATTTTGGAAAAATACAAACAGAGACTCTAAAAAGGGATGGACTGCCTCACTGGTAAATGGTTAACAGCATTGAGATTTTATTGCAAACAGGTTACAGAAAAATCATACTCTCTTCTGATGATATGAACAGCTTGGTGAATAAAGGTGATAAAGAAGAAGGTGGAATCAACCCAGAAAAATCACATGCCTTTGCTTTGGCACTAGATCAGAAAATAACAGTTGGACACTTTCTTGCTGACTTATTTGAAGGCAGGATCAGCTACTGAAATAACTTGAATTAAACAATGTTTTTTAATCTGTTGGGTTTTTTTAATCTCTGATAGATTAATGCTAGATTCAAGACACCCCTTCCATTACCTTACCCATGTGAACTGGTGTTAGTGAACTTTGTAAAAATCTATTCCTAGGGCTATCATACCCTAGCATGCCAGTGAAGGTTAAAAAAAGAAAAAGAAAAAAGTCAGTGCATCTGTAATCATAACTGATTGCTTGGTATCTATTTGCATACAGTCCATCCTTCCTTCTAGTATACTTTTTTTACATTAAGGCTGCAATGATGTTTTCCCTGTTGAGTAAAATCATCTCATGAAAATGAATGTATTTGTGAGATCCAATACTGGTTAATTTTGCCTTCATTTAGAATACTTGGATTTCTGTTCAGGATTTTATTGAGTTTCTGCCTGATACGTCATCTCCTCAAATGCTTGATGAATTCTGAAATGTCAAGGTAATGTGGAGGAGATGTGGAGCAGGCAGTCGGGATTGTATTGTAGCTTTTCTTTTGCTGTGGTATACTGAATTTCAGTCACTTCAGGATAAAAGATGTGAATGTTGCTGTATTCCATGGGAAAATGTCTTGGAAATAGATTAAAACCTGTTGAAATAATTTCCCTGGATTTAGTGGATCTGTCAACTGAAGTAATGCAAATAACTTTTAAGTCTTGAGACTGATTAGTAGTGGGGGAGTGGGAGGGAGGGGCAGGGAGAAGGCTGATTAGGAAGAAATGGGAGGAGGATTAAACCAAACTTTCCCGGATTAGTGTGCTCAGCAATGCAGTATTACCACTAGGTCAGCAGAGCACTTTGCCTGCTTCCTGTTCCTTATGCAATGTGGCTGTTTCAATTTACTAGCTTAATTTACTTTGTTCACAACTGTTTGGGAGTGTGTGTGTTTGGTTTTTGTTTTGGTTTGTTTTTTTCCTTGTGATATAATGAATGATTTTGTACCTCTAATGGGAACAAAGTCTGGCAGAGGTTGGGAGGGAGGATGAAGGACCCAGGCTTAACTCTTCCACATGGACAGGGATTGAGTAACAAATTTGTGGTGTTCTGACACAAAGAACCGAGCCTATAAATGAAAAATATGACCTGCTGGCATCAGTGGGATATCAGTGGTGTGTGGAACTGTTGTCCCAAAATCAGCCCAAAATCCTGAAGTAAATTTTGTGTCAGGCCCTTCCATCAATGTGTTCTGTACCTGGAGTAGCATGCCATGAATGTCTGCTTGGGGTCTATATGTGACTGTTGTCACCTGATCATATATTTGATATGATGATGTTAATTTACACCCCTTTGAGACCCTCAGGGTTTATGTATTTCCCCCATTATCCTGTCACATACTGGGGACTGCTCCTGGGGAGTGGTGATCACTGGGAGATGCTTCTTCCATACAATTCTTTGCATTGCCCATCTTCAAACTGTCCCACACAGATGAGTAATGAGGCTCTTTATTACTCTTTGGATATTGGGTGAGGAAATTGAGGATCTGGTAGTCTTTAAAAAACAAACTGGTAGAAGCTTTGAGGATGGCTAGCACAAAGGAATAGGCTGCCTTTGGTGTCAACCCATTATTCTGAAGCTTCTTTTAGTGTTAACAAGTTTAAGCCAGAAGCATTTACTTTCCAAATTCAGAACAGACCATACAGTTGCAGACTTCGCAGGAATAAGTGAACTGAAACAAAAATGGAAAAAAAAGAGGCATGTTTCTAATACTCAGTTTATTTCAAAAGATTTCTCTCACCCTGACCC
Organism: Grus americana; assembly: GCF_028858705.1. Taxonomy (NCBI): domain Eukaryota; kingdom Metazoa; phylum Chordata; class Aves; order Gruiformes; family Gruidae; genus Grus; species Grus americana. The sequence continues at coordinate 61,815,773 of NC_072852.1, forward strand.
AGCTGTACAACTGACAGGTGGCATCACAGTTGCTGTGTGAGGACTTAATCTTCTTGCAGTTCTTACTCAGCTCTATCTTCAAGGTTGTGTTTATGAAAAAGATCCCAGGTCTGAGAACCTCTGCGTCTTTTTGTAATCTTAAATTCATCTTTGTACTCCACCCACATGCATACAAACAAACAAGCCCTTTTAATGTCATCTGTCCACACGCACGGAGTCTCATCCTTCCTGTCATCAAGTTATCGCTTGCTAGCTCCTGCTTTGAAGGAAGCAGTGTCTCTCACGTGTTCTTACAGCCAGGGGTCAGAGAGTTTTAAGGGTTGTTCCTATCCTTGCCTGAGCCCTTAACAAGGTTGGTTAATTTATTATAAGGCACGACATCCTTTTCCATCCACTGGCTTAGGAAATACTTAAATGCCAAGTGTTTCTGTAAAACTTTTTCATATTAAAAACTATGCAATCTGCATAGCTAACCTGCAAATCTTACATGAATCCTTGGCATTATTGTTGTATGAAAATATAATGCTCGTTACTAATTGGTCTGAGACAAGAAACAAGACTAATCAATCACTGCGAGGTGAGAATAGTCATGGGGTCCACATGATCTGAATTTGGACGCAGATTAACTCAGTTCTGAGCCCTTGTTTGTACCTTGGAAGGCCTATGCTCTCTTATATCCAGCCACCTGTGTTACACCATACTGTTTTAAGATGGTCAGAATTAGCTCATTCATCTTTTCCTACTGTGTGTTCACATACAGCTGCTGCTATCTAGCCTGTGACTGTCTCTTTGCTCTTTCTGAGCGCTTGGGTGCACTGAAGGCTCTGGCTAAATGTTTGGGCCTTGCTGTCTGTACTAACCCTCCTTCCTCGCACACCAAGGTGGTGCAGAAGCACCAGGCTGTAATGCAGTATGTCAGAGGTGGCATCAGACCAAAGTAAAGGGTGTTTCAGAATCTCTGGCCCAGATAGTTAGCTGTGCCATGCTCTGCTTGCTCAGGATGACAAGGGACAATAAGAGAGTGCACAAACTCTGTCCCAGTTTTAATGGTTTTCTGTACCAACCCCAGCATAAAAGGTGCTATTAAAGCAGTTCAGAGATTGCTCTGAGTTTTACAAGCTCTCAATGGCCTTATGTATTTGGAGAGAGGAATAGGTTATGTTAAAGGATTTGACAGGGGTTAAGACCCAGTTCCCCCCTTCCTCTTTTTCTTTTATTCCAGTTTTAAGTAATTGTTAACAAACAAGGGACAGAGCAGTTGATACATTAGTGTTAGGAATGCATTGATTAAAGATTGACGTATCCAAATGTTTGTCTGTTTTTTTCCAGCTGTCAAGGAAAATTATGTGCCCTCCCTACAAGTCTTGCTTTGCGTAAGCACATCTTGAGGATGTGTGCGCTTTAGCCAGTTTAGCCATGCAAGTACAGAACTATGTGCTGGTTTGTACTCCTGTGTCAACATAAAGCACTGTAATTGCATCAGTGTATTCCCTGAGTATGAATGCATTATATAAAGGTGCATCTACAGGTTCTCTTTATTGCTGTAGATTTTGTGGAAAGATGAAACATTCTTATGCTGGTATGAGAGCTTACATGTTTGAGGTTGGTTGTTGTTTTGGAGGGTGGGGCAAACCTAAAACTAAACCCCAACTCCTACCTCTATTCAGCTGAATAACTGAAACTGTGTGTTGATTAGGTCTGAAGCATACCTGTTATTACTGCTTCTCTATGCAGGTATTTTGGGACTAGTTGTTTACAATATTTGTGTAAATAGGTGCAGATTCACTCAGGAAGCTGGTAACAAAGTAGTAGTAACAGCAAAGCTGAAGGCCTTTCATTATTTCTGTTAACACATCACTTTTGTTTGTAGAATGAAATGTGTCTTGCCACGCAACAGCTTTCGAAGCAGCTCCTTGCATATGAAAAGCAGGTATGTTCAACGTATGACTTTGATTTCTTTTCAGCCTCAGCACTTGCGAAGAAGTTTGTGTAAATAGTGTGGTTTGCAGAAGTGCTTATGGCATTTGTTTTACTTGGTTTCATGTGAAGGCTGTTGTAAAATTCCCCAGGATGTTCAAGGGAGTTAGGTCACTTCTGAGATTCTTAAAAAAAGAAAAAAAAAAAGTGCAAAATGCAAGTTAATAAATTTATGAAGATGCAAACCAGTTTGTTCCTGTTGTATGACTATAACTTTAAAATGAGTATAATAAGCATTAATTATATGTTGTCCAAAATCCTTTCATTTGAAACGAGGAGTAGAGTAAAAGAATACGTATTAATGGGTTCCTGCCTGTCCATTTAGTTTTATCAATTATTGCATTTTGTAGGAGTATTCATTACCTTTGTAGTCAAACACATGTTGTATTTTATACTGACCAAATTTGTGTTTCTGTTTTCAGCATTTTGCCTTAGGTAAAGGAGATGAAGAAGTGATATCCACCCTTCATTACTTTTCAAAAGTTGTGGATGAGGTAATTTGAATCGCGAATATTCTATTTTTACAGTACAGAATACTGGTGTTTTTTCTTTTGGTCCTGAGACTTTCCACTGAAGCTAGATTGTGCCTGAGTTTTACCAAATCATTTAATTGGGGATAAAGAGGTATATCATCACCCTTTCATAATGGTTAGAGCTGTTTCTGTGGCTTCATCCCACATGCTGTCCTCAGAGTGAAGCTGAACTTCCTAAATAGAGGAATTAGAAGAGAGACTGAAACAGGGTATTTCATCTAGGCTGGGGCCGTTTTTTAATTTAATTCCATTTAAAAATGACATTTTCACTTTTAAGCTTTAAACACTGCAGTTTGAGCCAAAACCTGCCAGGGATGGATGCTGGGCAGCTGTGAATTAGTGAAGTTGCAGTTTAGTTGCTGTGAGATCACGCAGAATCCAGAGATGTCTGGAGGAGGCTGCAGAAATGCCTGCTGAAGGCATGTTGGGTACTACTGCTGTGCGTGCTGAGCACTTCCTACTCTTCATAGGTTGCTGCTGGGTACTGAGAGTTTTTCTAAATGCTTTTGTTAGACCTGCCCATATAACATTTCAGTATCATCTTAGTATCTAGGTCTTTATTGCTTAACTTTGTCACATCACATTTTCTATTGTGAGCAGGGCTGTACAATCAGAAAAGTTGTTCGGCAAAAGGCTGTATTGCGGTCTACTTTTTGGGAGTGGAGATAGGAGGGTTGTGGGGCAAAAAATAAGTTAATTTTTTTTAGAGCCAACGGATAACTCTTGACAATATAGTGATAGGAATTCCAAAGGTTAACTTTTCCCGTAGGCTTCTCCTGCTGCACATCTGCTCTCAGGGGATACTTGAAAGGAACATTTATTGTCACAAGTCTTGTACTTGTCTGTGTGAACTATGAATAAATCAAAATAAGAACTTTCTCCTTCCCAGGTGCAAGAGAACTATCCCATTTGGGAGCAGATGAACCTGCTCCATTCCTCAATCTCCTTTTCTGTGTGTGAGCTACCCCCTGTGCCTGTTCTACAGGCATTGAATTGCTCTCGTTTAGTTTTGTATCATCTGTTGGGAAATAGTGACTTCATCCTCACCTGCATAACCCCACAGAGGCCTCCAGGATACCGTGAGCAAGTGGGCAGAATATCATGTCAGCATGTGGCATCCTCCTTGTTTGTAGTATCAGGCGCTTGAGCAGCAGTGATTGATAGTTGTCCTACCTGAATCCATCTAATATTCTCAGCATGCCACTACTGACATCAGAGCCTTGCCTTCAAGCTGAAGAACGTCACACAAGCGCTTTAAAATATGTTTCAATGTGCGGAATTTTAGAGAAACAGTTACAAAAACAGGAATGGGAAACTGCTCTAAGGGTAAAATATTTGAATGGGACCTTTCATTGTGTTTACCCCCTGTTGTGTTTGTGTCCCGGGTAACCCTCAAGAATGGAAAACGATTCTAGTCATGGTGGTGGAAATGTAACTCTGAGGTGTAGAGACTAACAAAAACTGGTTAATAAAGGCAAATTACAGATTAAATTCTGTTGGGTTAAGCATTAGAATTAATGGTCAAATGAACTGCCCTAATATAGTATGTGGGAACTGGAAAGTTCTTGGATCCTTGGGAAACACCAGGCAGGAATTAAGCGTTTAGGGAAAAATCCTCATCTGTCTCGCATATCTTGAGAAATGTATTTTAAGCACTGAAGTACATTATATCCTTTTTTTTTTTTTGTCTGCTGGGCACAAATGACAGGTGTGCTTCTTCAACAGTGGTGGAGTGCTGTTTGGTTGGGTTTTTATTTACACTGTGTCTTAGGACATTCCTCTATTCCCTGTTTCAGCTCAATATTCTTCATTCTGAACTGGCAAAACAGCTCGCAGATACGATGGTTCTCCCAATAATACAATTTCGGGAAAAGGATCTCACAGGTAAATTTTACGTTTTAATTTTCCTTATGTTCCTTCTTGCTTAGTTCATAATAAACTGAGATATAATCCATGTAATAATTTGGTTTTTGATGATTCACAGAAAAGTTTTCTGTGTAATTTTTTTTTCTGCTACAGAATTTCATTGACAGGTGCATGCTTTTACTCAGACATAAACAGCGCAAGTTCACCATATAACATTTTATGCACCATATGGTGCAAGTTTGAAAATACACAGCTTTGGTCTTTGCAGGGTCACTCTGCTTTTACACTAGTGTGATTTCACTGAAGTCATTGATGTTATAATTGCCTAAAGAAGGGAAATTTAGTAGTGAATCTGTTTTGCAAACAGTATTTTTGTGTTTGAAAACCACAAACAAGAATGGGGTTTTAGCTTCAGTCTAGCATATTCCCTCCCTTTGAAAGAATCAGTCCGCTTTAAATCCTTGCTGTCCAAGGGTATTTCCAAGTAACCTGATTGCACAAGCTTGGAAATTCATTACTTAAACAGCAAAGCAATAATGCAAACATTTGGTGCAATTGCAAAAGAAACAAGTTTGTATTCAATGTCAAGGACGCTCTAACCTACTCATGCAACAGAAACATGAGTCGTTACTGCAGCGGGAGGGGTGTGTTATTTTGAGGGTTTTTTTGGTTTTTTTTAAAGCTACTTCTCAACTGCCTAAACTCAGTCCTGTTTGTGTACTTTTTAAAGACATCATTTTGATGGGAGACAAAACAACTACAGCAAAAATAGTGATGGGTTTAGGTTCCTTATATTGTAGCATCTCATTTGAAGTTGTGAAGATACGAAGGTGTCTATATTAGTGGATATCTTGTTTATAATATAATGTCAAATATAAAGCAGTATTTGGATGGTGGGATCTTGGTTCTACAAAAACTTTTCCACCTCTTTAATGTGGCTTCACTAATACAGTGACTCTGCTCCCATCTTTATGGGTTCTGCCCCTGGTTCATAAAAGAAGACATAAAAAGAAAATGCAAGTGAAGCCTGCAACCAAACCTGCAGCTGCTTCATGACAAAAAAATGAAAGTTTCTTCATCTTCCCTGGATGAAAAATCTTTTTTGTTCTATTCAGCCATCCATCACCACCTCCATTTTCCTCTTGACACAGTCTGTAGAACAGCATTTTTAGTAGACACCTGGCCATATTGAAATTTCATCGTAGGATTAAAGAAGGAAGCAAGGTAGATGAACTGTGTTCTTGTTTTTACTTTTGATCTTGTTATGTCCATGTATTGAATACTGTAGAAACTTTTAGGTACAAGTTAGTCACACCTGGGAAGAATTTCTGTCTTTCTGCATTAGAGTCATGAAGAAGTGTTCTGGGGAGAAAAAAGCTGATTAATGAGTAGGTTGTTACAAATAATCAGAGACCGTGATGACATCCTACAATTTCCCCTTGTTCTTTTCACATTTGCATAGTGTCTGTTTTTGTGAACATGCTTTTTTCATAGCTTTTTGAGAAGGATTTTGCCAGTTGCAGCATACATTGGTACGGACACTGAGGGTAGCTTGTGCTCAGCTCTTGTGAAGGTTGAGTTGCCTGTTTAGTTTTTCTTCCTTCTACCTGTATCATGAACTCGTGGCCAGTGCTTGTTATGCAAGCATCGTAGCCAGCAGTCAGATGTGTTAGATACATACTTCTTTCCACAGAGAAACTTAGCAAAAAAGGTTCCACATCGATGGGGATTCATGTACGGGAAAGGGGGTTGGTTCACGTGTCTCTGGGACTTAGATTTCTCAGCACCACCTAAGCATTGTAAGGAAGTTGTTCAGAACTACCGATCTTTTATGATAGTGGTGGGCCTTCTGATGGCCACCAGCTGATCTGGTTTATCATTTTCAAGACAGGCACAACTTATGCATCTCTGCTGTGAAAGGACTGGAGTGACTTAGGCATTAAATGTGCCTTAAATGGTCTCAGTTGAACCAAGTGTTTACAGCTGTTTTTACTTTGAATATTTGATTTCTCTTTTCCAGAAGTAAGCACATTGAAGGATCTTTTTGGCCTTGCTAGCAATGGTATGTTTCCCTATTTTGTTTGTTTCTAATGATGTGCACCTGTTATATCACAGAAGACATTTTTAATCTACGCACACACATACTTCACATTTCTAAAAAAAATAATATTCCTTGTCTACAGAACATGACGTGTCCATGGCAAAGTATAGCAGGTTACCGAAAAGGAAAGAAAATGAAAAGGTAACAAACATGAAAGGGAAAAGGAAAAGTTTTCATCAGCCGTTCTGTCTGCATCATTGTTCACTTATGAACTTTGGAGAGTTCATCGGTTAAATTCACAGTAGCTCGAGAGTACTTGTGATTTTGTTTCCAAGCAGACACAAAGCTTTCAAACATCAATTCAGCGAAGTTATACCTGTTTTCTCCAAGTTAGGCAAGTGATCAAGTATTGTGCTGAACTAGAGCCCTTCAGATCCAGGGGAGCTCTTCAGAGAGAGGCAATCTAAATGGCTATAAATAGATTTGTATAGGCCTACTGTTGTACAGCTGATGTGATGATGCTGTATCACTGGGCACAATTCATTGTGAACTGTCATGAAGCCTTGTGTCTGCTGTTTGTAAAGCATTCAGTTTTTTCGCATCTACCTACCTGCTAAATTTCTCTGTATTGATTGGCATTCCACTTAGAGTACACATAGCTGTGTTGGTGGGATTGTTTTATGTTTCTTCTGCTTTGCCCACTGGACTACTATTCCAAAATATATCCCTGTATGCCAAAAAGTGTGTGATTGGCCCTATCCTAAGAGTGCATCAGTTCTACAGGATGGTCCTTTAAAGGAAATGCATTACAGAACAGAATGTGATACAGCATATTGTGAATTATTCATCTCGGAATTCAGCACTTGTAGGCTTGCGTTGTGATCTCAGCTGCAAATAAATTTCCGGCACTGAGATCAGATCCAGAATGTTAGTTGTGGTAGTTACGTAGTTTATTGTCACAGGGGCTCCCCAAATCCTTCAGTATCTTGCCAGAGAAGGGCTTGAAGTACTTGCTTTGGGGTTTGGATTTGCTTTCTTAGTTTCCCATCCTTCATTTTAATGTGGAGAAGTTCTGTGATGAGAGTTGCTTAAAGATAACTTGAAAATAATCAGTAAATATATCCATATGCACAGTAACACTTTATCAACATCTTTATCAATCTTTATTAAGCTGAAGGCAGAAGTGGCAAAAGAAGTGGCAAATGCAAGAAGAAAGCAGCACCTTTCATCTCTGCAATATTACTGTGCCCTGAATGCTCTGCAGTACAGGAAGAGAGTGGCAATGATGGAACCTATGCTAGGATATACACGAGGACAGGTATGGACAGTAAGGTGTCTATATCACTTAGGCATATCCCTGGGAAAAGTAAAGCATTGTTGCTCTGGATTTTTTATTTTTTTTGAGAACTGGCAAATGATAACCAGGGGTGGGGGGACTTTTATTCAGCTTGCCTAGATTCTAACAACTGATCTTGTTTGTGGAGATAGTTGAATGTTTAGATATTCAGGAAAGACACCAATGGAAAAAAAAAATTCAATACGCTTATATTCAAAATCAGCCTGGGGTTAATTTTTTCATGGCTAGGCTGTCAGTGCAGCAGCATTTACTTCTGCTGTTTACTCTGTCTGCGCAAACTCTCCTATGTAGCAGTTTCCTTCCCGGCACATAATGTTCAGCATACTGATGAGGAGCGTACACGATAGGGAACAGAGCATGCACTGGAGAACTGGAAGGACAAAACAGTAGAGTGGATTGAGCATAAGGCTGGCAAATCCTCTTTCTAATCTTCATTCTGCCAGCAATTTGATAGAGCATTTCTCAAGTCTGTAAAATGTGGTAGTAATACTGATAATCTGACTCTCCAGTATGTCAGGAGGGTCAACAAACTAGTATTTTCACAGCACTTGATTGTCATTACCACCCATTTTAAGGGTCTGTTGTGCTTCGACATTGATGAAAGCAAGCATTGGGAAAATGAGAACTGGGCTGTGAAAACAGAAAAAATGGGTGCAGTGCTCTGTTGTGTGGATCATCATCTCCATTGTCCTGTGTCTTTTGCAGATCATATGCCCCATAAAATAGGTAATAAATGAGACTTCAGTCACTTTCCCCACCATGGGAGTTCACGCTGCTTCTCTGCTGTAATTATACTAAGAAATGCATTGGTTTCCTTTACTGGAAGCCACGCAGAACTTTCTTTCCCTGTATTTTATCTGGCAAACCTGCTGTATCTCAGTGCTTTATACAGGAAAGTCCTAGGTTGCCATGGGAATGACTGAGTAGCCAGAAGCCAGTTGATATTGATGCTTAAATACTGTGAACTGCCCTTCAGCCCAAGTATATATTTTCTTTATTAATTACTCAAAACGTGTCTCATATTTCACATTTCCAACAAACAAGCGTGCCATAAGGATTTTTTGGAAGAAGCAGTGGCTAATACAGGGTTTATTTGACTGAAAACTGACATCAACATCTAAGCTAGGCATGTCAGTCTCATTATAATCAGTGGAACTTAGAGCTTTTCCCTCTTAAAGTAGGCTTCTGAAATAGAATAAGTGAATCATTCTTTAGGAGAGCATGCTTTCTCTCCTTTGTCTGTAAAGAGAGTCTATGATCAATAACATGGTTGCAGAAATCTGAATTACAGGTAAGAGGAATCCTGCACCCCAAGGTTAGGGCAAAGGAGTGGAATCACAAGTAAAATTGGATGAAATAGCTAATAAATTGCTTAACAGCCAAGAATTTGCTTTTTACATCTCTTTCTGGAGCAGTTCGCTGATTTTTATTTTTTTTTTAAAGCTCATTAATTGCACAAACGTGCTAGCCATGTCCATGTTTCAGAGTTGTCAGTAGGTCCCAATGATGACTGTGTGCCCCACAGCAGGTAATCCAAGGTCAAGTCTACACAGCGCTTTGCTGCTGTTGCATGCCTGGTGAGCCGTACCGGCTAAGTGAATTCATCTTCTGTCACAAAATGCGCACTTTGGCTGTAGTAGGTTTTTTAGTTCCTTCAGCAGAACAAAATCCATGGTAAATCTGTAGTTGATATAACCGATTGCCCTGGAGGCTTCTGCTAGCACAGCTACACTTCATCACTTTCCTGACTGACTTTGCCATAACAGTTTAAAAATTTCCAGATTGGAGTTGGTAGTCCAGGTTGGACTTCTAAATCTAATGGACAATTTATGTCCCATTCCTTCTGATACAGTGGCATTGCATGCAGTGGCTCATAACACCACTAGACTCAATTCTGCACAGTGCTAGTATGGGAGAAGGCTACTTGTTCCCTTATTCCACTCATTTAGCAAGTTCATTGGAAACATACCTGTCAGCAGCTGATAGCTTTTATGTGCGTAAAAGGGTGTGTGAAAGGGTGGAAAGTTGCAAAAGTGAGAAATACAAAGAAAGGCAAAGCAGCTGTTTTGACCATGTGTTTGATCGCCAGCCCAAAGTATCAGTCATAATGGGATTGCTCTTAACACAGTCCCCACAACCTGTTGTCTGCCAAAGCCAAGGTAACTTCCAGTGTCCGTTTGGTTTTTATTTTTCAGATCAACTTTTTTAAGAAAGGAGCAGAGATGTTTTCCAAAAGAATGGACAGCTTTTTGTCATCTGTTTCAGACATGGTTCAAAGGTAACAAAATACTTTTGGTTCCTTTGAATTTCAGAGCAATTGCGCTGTAACCTTCAGCATGTAACAGACTGTGCCTCTGTTTCTTTCTCATGAGTGTCCTTCCATGCTTGCATTGTGTTGTTGGGCATATTTTGTTAAAGCAGCAGGTGGAAAGGAGGTATGTTTGAACATGTAAAGGAAAATGCTGTCAGTGCATTGCAGAGAGTATTTTTACAGTATAGCCAGGAACTATATACTGCAAAGTGTTCGCATACTTTCTTACATCCCCGTGTCTCTTCATGGACACAAAGCACGGAATTTGGGCTTGAAATGGGTTAACAGAATTAATAAAATAGCAAAACTGCATTCTCAGTTAGAGGTTTACTTGCTGAGTCTTCTGTAGTAATACTGTAACAATAATCCATTAACTTGCCAAATAAGGATTTAGGGTCTATAGTGTTTGTTGTAGCTACACAAGGCAAACAAAACTCCTTGTCCTAGAGAACATACTCATTGCATCCAGTATAGGCTGTATCGGTCCACTGAGTTCACCTGTGTTGGCTAAGCCCTTATTTCAGTAAACTGTCTCACTTTTGTCATTATTTTTTCTTACACCCTCCCCACCCCTGTCCTCTACTTGTAGTGAAGATTGATGTTTTCTTTCTAATTAAGTCCCTGTGAATGTAAACTTTACATTTAAATGTAATCATATTAGAACATTAATAATTTATTTTAAATCAGCTGAAACACTACACTGAGTCCTTCACTTTATTGCTTCATACATTCCATATCGGACTATAGCCAAATCATTACTTATTCTGACTCCGGTGGCATTTTAAATAATGCATACTTGTTAATTTGAGAACAGTGTTACAAGTAATCTCCCTGTATAGTAGATTCTTTCACTAAATGAATCTTTACTTCCTGTACCTTTATACTTATTTATATATCTTTTCACACTCACTTCTGAAATGAATCTCTCTACAGTCTACACAACATTTGTACAGACTGGAGGACAGATTTTAAACTCCCTTGAAATCGTGCCCTTTATTTAGTAAGGCTAGAGCACCTGGCTTGTGTCTTACAGGCACAGTGAGGATCCTGCCGCTGGGAATAAGCCCTTGTTTTTCAAAGTATGATGGATTTGAATTCTGGATAGTACAAAGTAGTAAATGGAAGCAAAAACAGGCTGCTCAGTTTTTTTGCTGAGTCTGTTTTTTTGTGGTTTAAGTCTGTCACACAGAAAAGCTTGAAAGTACGGCTCAAATGTAACTAGCACAGGAGCATGACGTCTTTGGAAATACCAGAAGAGAAGCTTGCAAAATTCTGAATGACACTGTGCAGCTTAGCAATTACTGACACAGGACATGGTTTCATGACTTAAGATTACACAGCCACTGAAAAGCATGCTGCCCACTCCTTTCCTTCTTTAGTGCTGGGGATCACAAGGCCTCAGTGAGTCAGATCTGCTTGCTAATCAAGCTAAAAGCTTTTTATTTGTCACATTTGTTTTCCTGGAACAACAGGCCGATGAGACCCGTTGTGCAGCTACAGAATTTCAGCAGTGATGTAGTCTTGCATCTGCTTGATGATCTTAAAGGTCTTTTCCAACCAAAATGATTCTGTGGTTCTATTTAAATTGTGTTACTGAGTCTTCATATTTAAAAATATTTTCATTTATACAGTGAATATTGCTAACAGTATAAAAACACATAAGAGAAGACAGATCACTAAAATATTCTCAGTAACCGATTGATCTAATTGCCACAAATGCATATAACTCCAGAATTGTAAGCTTTTCCTCTCCTTTCTACCTTGGGGATAGGAGAAACACGCCTTAGGAAGAGGAATCCAGTCTTGGGAACCATGAAAATACCAGAGCAGTTTTGTCGGAAGCAATTTGTGGTGCAGCAAAAATGACTGATCAAAAGATGTGTTGAAGTAGCACTTATATAAAAACTGACAGCACTATTCCTTTTTGTTTCAAAATGGAATTTAAATAATTATTATTCTGACATTTAATGATAATGTTGAAAGGCACTAGCTTGCAAAATACGGTCTAATTTAATTCAGATCTGATTATATTACTCAGCCTTTATAACTCAGCCTCTCATATGACTTGGCTAGGTGGTAAGATGCACACAGCTGGTCTCATTTTGGAGGTGATGTGGGAGCTTAGGAAGTCTCAGCTTTCTGAAGATGCAGGAAAAGCTGGAATTAACATGAAACAGACTAACAGCATGATGCAAGAGTGACTTCATCTGGTCAGCCAGATACTGCTTAGTGCTAACTTAAATGAGCACTGTGTCTCTAGATTACTTCAACAGTTACAGAATATCACCAACTTCTCCAGAAGACTGGGGAGGAGAACAGGAGAACAATCATATGTACTTGCCTTTAGGCACTGTCAGAGAGAGGGTAGTGGACTACATGGATCTCTGGTCCTGCTGTTTCCACCCCATGAGTTTTCCCTGGCTGCAGTGAACTTTTGAAGATGATAGAGACCAGCCTTGCAGGGACATTAGCCAGCTCCCTCAGGACTTCAGTTCACAGGCACATAGCCAGACCTTAGGTTCACAGGAGGGCAGTGCAAACAGATGGTCTAAAAATGTTTTCTACTTCCTTGTTCACACATGCACCAAATAGTGCTTGCAGCTGACATGGAGATCCAAGCCCTTTTATGTATAGTTTAATAGGGTTTTTTTAAATTATTATATTCCTTATTTCGCATTTTCAAAATGGCAGACCTTTGGTTACTTTCTGATCATGCCCATTGCATTGCTGTGTGTTGCTCAGAAGAGTCTGCAGGTGAAACACAGACTTACTAAGGTTGATGGAAACAAGGCAGGGTTATTGATGTGATGGCATTCTCCAGTGGTTGTTGGGAACCTCTGAAAATTAAGTGGCTTCCAAGGATTGTCTGACAGTAGAGGTGAAAAAAATGAAGATGGTATTTCACTGACATATGATGACTCTGACCTCGTTTTGCTTGTTCCAGTAAAGCGGCTGCTCTGCTTCCTCCTTTATGCCAAAGGTGTCTTACAGTAATATTATGAAAACACAGATGTTCAGTACTGCAGTATATATCCGTATGATGCTTCTGCAATGAATTATCACTTGTTCTCTGAATTATATTTTGCACTCAGATACCCTTTCACAGTTAGCACTTTCAGAAAACTGGATTTTTACAGATACATTCAAAAAAAGCCAGTTTTGCCAGCCTACACCAAGGATATTTTCTGAATCACACCGAAGTGGAAGACAGTATTATAAAAAAAATAAAGCTAAAATGAGGCTTGGCTATAGATTTTGTTACATTTTTCTGAACTCAGGGAAAACTGACTGTTGAAAATCTGTGACCAGGTAATAGGTGGTCTTATGGCAGGAATTCTTCATGTTATACCATTGTAGGAGTAAGACAAAGTTCTGTGAAAGCCAAGAGATACTATAGTGAAGCCTTCTTTGAAGTGTGCTGCTATACTAGATCAACATCTGTATATGTTCAGCAGTATAAATTCATTTTTGTTTGTTTTGTGTTTTTTTTCCCCAGCATACAGGGAGAGTTGGATGCTGAAGCTGAAAAAATGAGGGTATCCCAGCAGGACTTAATTGCAGTTAATGAATCTGTTTACACCCCAGATTCTGATGTAACTTCACCTGCTATCAATAGAAATCTCATCCAGAAGGCTGGCTACCTTAATCTTAGAAAGTAAGAAGGCTGTTGCTACCCACTGGTTTGTTTAATTGCTGAGTAGTTGCTACTTTTTTTTTTAGGTCATAAAGACTCCTCAGGTAATGATGTTTGAAGCTCCTGAATCACTGTGGTAGCCGTACTCTTCAGCTGCTACGTATCTCTGTCATCTTTGAAAATGTGCTTTAGAAGCTTAAACCAAATTCAGAGGCATTTGAAACTGTTTTCCTGAAAACAGAAGTTTACTTCTGCTTGCATTCACCTGTGGGGATGATTTCCTGCTTTCAAGTGGCTAAACACTAGAAACTGGTGGGGCTAGGTTCAGATTGTTCCTAGTTCTTAGGGCTAAAGAAAACATAGTGTTTATGAAAATAAACAGCTATATTTACAATTAATACACATTTTCATAAATGACCTTCTTTACATAAATTAAAAGTTTTATGGACAGTGCAAGTGTATAACTTTGAATGTATACCATACATAGTTACCTCTGCAGATTTTCCAAATAAAATCTTCCATCAGCTTCCACAGGAGCTCTGTGTTATTGGTGGCATATAGTGTAACCCTGTTTATGTAATTGATTAAATACCAGTTTATTTCTGTTTGACTAGTAATTTTTAATTTAATTTTATTTTTTGTGAGGATTGGACACTTATTAATTTCTTTAATTCTAAGAGCTGGATTACAATATAATAGGACTCCATAGCTAGGGAGAAGATGGACTCAGATACTACTGGCAGAAGATAGTTTTTTTTTTTTAATGATGATTCTATGTGCTGAAATTGCTGACACTGCTCTTCAGCTTAATAGTATTTCATGTCAGTTACTCAATACCAATAATTGTTTTACTCCTTAACTAGGAGATACTGCAGAGAATGTTTTTAACTTGGCAAGTTTGGAATTAGTTTAATTCTTCAGCTTTCATTCAGGATTAGTCTCTGTAAGGAATAGGTGCTGCTTTTACTTCTTAACAGAGACTCATCATAAAAAAAATTCCAGGGCTGAACATAAAGTTCAGATTAGGATCAGGATACGTTTGCAGTTTCATGTATGTTTGGAGTCATTTCTAAATAGCAATGAGTCTTTATCGCTGTGTCTTCTGTTTAGTAAAACAGGTCTGGTGACTACAACTTGGGAAAGACTGTATTTCTTCACTCAAGGTGGCAACTTGATGTGTCAGCCAAGGGGAGCAGTAGCTGGAGGACTGATTCAGGACCTGGACAACTGCTCTGTTATGGCTGTAGACTGCGAGGACAGAAGATACTGCTTTCAGATCACTACTCCTACAGGCAAAGCGTATGAGACAGGTTTTATTTGAGGACAGCCAGTCACACCTACCCTTTCAGATGCTGTTTCATGTAAAACATGCTTGCTATAAAATAAGCCTTTCTGGGTTTCCAGAAGGGTGTTTCCAAATTAAAAGCATGTTCCTTCCCGTCCTCCCCCACAGCTGCCTGAACAGTACAGGCAGTATCCTTTCGCTGCAGCTTATTCGTGAGATTTGTTCCTTTGATGGTTAATAGATGCAAAGCTTGGTGATGTTATTATAAGACCTGGAGTCAAACAGTCCTGGTGTCCACTGCTAGCACTGATACACTATGTTTATATTTTAGGGGTATAACCCTTCAAGCAGAAAGCAAGAAAGAATACGAGGAGGTAAAAAATATTTTCTTAATGTTGTCAGTCCTGTATACAAGTGAGCTGGAAGAGTTCAGTTTCATTTTTCCCTTCCAGTGGATCTGTGCCATCAACAACATCTCCAGACAGATCTATCTCACTGACAATCCAGAGGTGGGAGCTTGTTTCCAGCTTTCAGTCCATTCCTTCCAACTCGTTTTCCCACTGTTCTTTACATGGCAGTGTAAGGTACGTGTGTAAAAGGGCCGTGTGGTCTTTTTTGCATAGGCAGCTGCAATCAAGTTAAATCAGACAGCGCTG
The DNA here is from genome assembly GCF_028858705.1 of Grus americana. NCBI lineage: Eukaryota > Metazoa > Chordata > Aves > Gruiformes > Gruidae > Grus > Grus americana. The sequence goes on from NC_072852.1 coordinate 61,831,433, forward strand.
CAAGCAGTGACTCCCATTACCAGCTTTGGGAAAAAACACGAAGTTCACCACCCCAGGTAACACTCTCGCTTGCACAGACTAGAGACTGTGTGCTCGGTCATGCTATTTCTACAGGGCAACAGTCACGCAGGAAAAAGCCCCGTCTAGGCCCTGTCTTTACAGGCCTGCGTGTTCCATTAAATTCCTCTACTGCTGATGTTTCTTACTGAAGGCCGTAGGAGGTGCCAGGTGTTGAGGGTAGTGCTTATTGCCCCACATCACAGCTTTGAAGCTCCTTGCGGTTGCCATTTTGCTGTTTCTTCAGAAACAAACACAATGCTTTATTTGTAAGTGCTTTGCTGTAAGGGAATGACTTGTAATGTGGATCATCCAGCAGAGTCCCTGCTATACATTGAAGTAAGTATATTCTTGCATATTACTTCCAGCAGTTCCTCTCAGTCTATCACAGGAATATGCCTTACACAGCTGTCAGAATAATTACTGTTGTTCTCTTGCGCTCATTCAGGTAAATCAATAAAGCTCCCCTCCTTGAAAAATTGTTAATAATGCTCTAGGATATGCTTATATTCAAATATATATTTTATGTATCATTTCTTTGTGTCCACATGATCCCAGCCTCTTGCCTAGTGGGAATTCTTCAGACTTCATCAGAGTTGGCTTTCAAGCCCAGTGCTGGACTGAAATCCTGCTTTCAGAAGCAGTGTGATAAATAAAATAGGGCAAGTGTCACACTGACTTCAACATGAAGAGGCTTCGCTGCAAGTTTTGTCAGAAAATTGTAAATTCTTACTCAGATATTTACTCCTAGAAATTCCAAGCTTTTCCAAGCTTCCGCCTCTCAGGCCAGTGCCTTTATTATGATTTATGATTGCCTTTATTATGATTGCTTACAGATTCCAAAGATTCCCTATAGCCATGGGGAATGCCAGTCAATTTCTTTGTAATTTTATACACACTACAGCTGTTTCACTTTGATTACAGATTTATAAATAGACGACTATTGCCATCTATTTCACTGGGCAAAGGAAATAGCAATTTCATTGATGACTAATCTCCCAAGTGACTTTTATATCTGTGTTCAACCAGAAAACTTTATAGAAATGGCAGATGGTGCTAGTAAACCCAGTGTACCATACGTAGCGATGCGTATAGTTACAAGTTCAGTACCTGTGGGAAACTTAGCATTTCATTCTCTTTGAGAAAAAGCGCAGGAAGAAATCTGACCCGGTGTGTAACAGTTCTTAACTATCACATTGTAACAAGCCTGTGGCCGAGGAAGATCTTAAAAAGATGTCAGGATTGCCAGTTACACCTTTAGAAACGGCGCCAGGTCTCTGCTGCTTGAACTGACAACGCAGCTCTAAGTATTGCCGCTAGAGGGCAGGGAGGCAAACAGCAACTTGCTGCTCAAAGTCAGCCCGCACTCGGAGTTACCTGCACTCGGGTTTAATATACCAACATTTACTTTGTTCCTATGTAATTTTAGGTACAAAACATAAACCAGATGTTATAAGTGTCCTCAGTAACAGGTAAATAGGAAAATACTCTTATTTCTGTTTATGTATACTAGTTCAATCCCACTTGGGATTTTTGAATAATCTTGTCTCCCTTCCAAAGCAAAGATAGGGTGGCACTGATTGATTGAAACATTATTTTTTTCCCCCATTTTCATTTTAGCCAGAATGTAAAGAATATGGAAAATGATAAAATAATTCCCAACGAATCAGCTGGCATACAAGACTCCCCACAACTCATTGCTCCTGGAACACCAATTCAATTTGATATCGTACTGCCTGCCACAGAATTCCTGGACCAGAACAGAGGCGGCAGGTATGGCCGGGGCAGTGATCAGCCACTTTAACAGTGATCTCAGAGGAGGAAACTAAGTATTACAGCATTTGTGTGCATGGTGACCAGAATCTGGAATTAAGAGCTTTTCTTTTTTTCATAGGCGTGCAAACCCATTTGGGGAATCTGAAGACAGCAGAAAAGATGAGGAAGGTCAGTGCTTCATTTTCCCAGATAAAATTAGTCATGACTTTAGGCCTAATTCAGCTGTCAGCTATCCAGTGTCTCTTAAAAAGCACCTGACACCATGGAGCAGCAGTAACAGACCTGTAGTACAGTAGAAGGTAGTTATCTTTCAGAAGCCAGCTTTTTAAACATCACTGCCTGTGAAAACAAACTCCTTTTTCCTTGACAGTCCAAGCTGTATTCCGGATTAGGTGTCAGATGTTGAAAGGCAAAAAGATTTGGTTTGCTTGTTTTTTGTCTTTCATTTTTCTTTTTTTTTTTTTTTAAGTAGCTGTTGACTTCTTTAGAAAGGGTTTGATGGGACTGCAGTATAACTCTGCTCAAGTTTGAGGCTGCTTAGTAGCCATTTCTTACCCACATGTACTCTGAAATCCACAATCTACATCTCAGAGTTCAGTGCTTAGTTGACTGCCCTGCATCCCAGACCACGAAGTGGGTCTGTGAAGCTCAGGTCAAGCAGATGCTCGGCAATCTTTGTGGTGTCTTGTGCAGTGCAGACACAGCTGCATGGAAGGTCAGAAGGACACAGAAGAAAGTGAGGGACGTACAAGAGAAGAGTTAATTTGATGGAAACCAGGGCTTGTGTACAATCATGAATTTATCACAGTTTACTTGCACAGTTTATGTGCAGCTGATAACCAGATAGGCAGGTGAATTTTACTGGCTGATCAAATAAGGCACAAAGGGCCAGTTAGACTTTTAAAGCTTACAAGCAACTGTGATTTAGTTTTGGGTTTTTTTCCCTACTTGCTGCCAGTTCAAGCAGTGTTTAAAACTGGGTCAGAGCACTGCCTGGCTTGTAGCAGGAAGCCACCACCCCCACAGTCACCACCCACAGGTTTACTGTTTAATTTCCAAAGTGAAAAAAAATAATCATCTCATTGACACCTTCAGCTACTGGAAAATTGAAGTAGCACAGTGAAGGAAGTCACACCTTTTATCTTCCAGATTCACTCTTGCAGCAGATGTTCATAGTTCGGTTTTTGGGATCTATGGCTGTTCAGTCAGATGACACAAGTGAAGTGATTTATGAAGCTATGAGACAAGTGTTAGCTGCTCGTGCCATTCACAACATATTTCGTATGACTGAATCCCATCTCATGGTCACCAGCAAGAACTTGAGGTACTGTAAAACCTTCAGCTCATCAACATTCTGTTCTCTTTGTATATCTTGTGATTAGTAAAGTATTTCTGGTTTTGTTTTTCTCAGAAATACAGCCTTTGAGGGAGCAAGATCCTGAGATTCACTTTACTTAGTAAAAATGTCTCTTTTCTTACTCTGTAGTATCTAGAAATCATCCTCCTGACTAAGTTGTAGGAACATCCTACCAAAATTTAGAGGATGCAGTGGGGCTATAAGGCCCCACAGAGACACAGAAAAAATGCAAAAAAAATGTATTGGAAGATACTTTCTTTCCTTACACATAGTAACAGCAAGAGCGCCATCACTGTCCTGTTGTCAGTATTGTCACTATAGAATATGTTGATACAAGACATTGACTTCAGCCGGCGTGCATTTATGCCCGTGTGTGTGTTAGTGTGTTGGCCCATGCACTTGGGATGCTTACTGAATTAGTGATTCAGAAACATACTGTGGCCTATACACAGCTGAGAGCCAGGGTCTAGAGCTGAACTGACTTGAAATCACAGATAAAGCATTTGATTCTGTGCACATTTCCTCATCTGTAAAACTGCTATAGTGATTGCCTTACTATTATAAAGCACCTTGAAATTACTAAGAATCACTCTAAAATAATTTACTTTTTTTCCCCCCCCTACACATAATTGCAGGTTAATAGATCCTCAAACCCAAGTTACGCGAACAAGTGTGAGTAACTTTTGGTTTGAATTTGTTTTCTACCACAGCATTGAATGCTCAGTCACATGAACTTGAGCTCTTGACCAAGCTAACCAAATGCTGGTTAAAAAAACCAAACAAATTCTTTATTATCCTTTTCCAGTTTGAACTTGCTACTGTGACACAGTTTGCTGCTCATCAGGATAACAGGCGACTGATTGGCTTTGTGGTCCATCTCAGCGAGACTCTGGGAGAAGAATCCATGAGTGCATATATTTTTGAGAGCAACACAGAAGGAGAAAAGGTTTGCATAACACTTGATAAAATACTTTCATTAGAAAACAGGTCGTAGGCTTCTTGGTTTACGCGTGTGGGAAACACTGCTAAAGAAGCCAGAGTACTCAATTCCTTGCCAGGAAAACATGCCATAACATGTTATCAATGGCTTATGCCTAACAAAGGAGCAAATTCATAGGTAATGCAGCAGCATATACAACACGGAGGAAAGGGGGCGATTGCTAACAGTGACATTAAGAGACGGGACTGTGTGTGGGTCTAGCACCAGCACCCACAAAACGACCGTCAGCTATGCTCGGACGTGCACATCAGTAAAGCTTTCAAAGACACGAGAGCCACACTGTGCTAACACCACTGGCTACTTCCTGCCTATGATAACAACAGGCTATTAAAAATAATGAATGTGCTGGAAAATTTTTGTCTTAAAAGCTATAACTCTTATATGCACTGGAAAAGATCCCCCAGGTTTGGATATAAAGTTTGGTTAATAAAACTGAGTTGAGTACAAAGATTTACCAGCCTAAGAGAGTTTTATTTTTATGTAATTAGCATGGTGAATTGGTGTTCTGCCTCTGCTTTTAGACCTGTACTTAAGACTAAGTTTGGATTGACACTTCTGTATTTTAGTCCCAATTAAGGAACAAACCAAACCAAACCTGAACTTTATATATATATATATTTTTTTCTTTTTTTAGATTTGTTATGCCATTAGCTTGGGAAAAGAAATCATTGAGGCACAGAAGGTAAGTTTGTTTTGTTCCCCATGTCTGTGTTGTGATGCATCATACGCTGCTTTTGGCTGCACTGCCCAGGTACCTCTGGTGCGCGTGAGAAAGGAGAACCGCCACTCTCCCTCAGGACAAAGTAATGATATCAATGCCAGATAAGAACAGCAAAATAAAGGCTCAAAATTTAAAGACTTTTTTTTCCCCTTGTATACCACCCAAGGGGTGGTTTTACTGAACCAAAAGGGATTATTTCTTTCAAAACTTTAGGCCAGAATTATTCACGTACAAACCTTTAGACAAAAGGTTGTAAAAAAAAAAATAAAAGGTGCAAAACCTCAACGAGAAGTACTGAGGAAACTGAAAGATTGCTGCAGCCCGTCCAGCTCTTTGTTTGTTTGTTTTTCTTCAGGACCCAGAAGCATTAGCTCAGCTGATGAAGTCTGTCCCATTAACAAATGATGGAAAGTTCATGCTTCTGAATGATCAGTCAGCAGAGGATGGAACCACACATGAAGAAGGGGAGGAATCAGAAGCATAAAAAAAAACCTCTTCTGGTTTCCTGCAGCTTGTGCAGGAGCAGGAAAAGCAGGGAGTCGTTCTGCAAAACTTTGGTTTTCAGTAATCTACGCACAGAGGCCACCTTCTGTCTTCCTGCTCCAGCCAGCATGGCAGCGCTTTGTAGCGGTGTTGCCTCCGGTTTTACAGCAGAACAACAGCTGGACTTGGCCTTTGAGGCTTTTTGCATTTGTGACTGTAGTGTCTGCTGGGTGGGCCTGGGCAGCAGCTGACAATCTCTGGGAATGTTTCAGCCTTGGCCCCTCGCTGCCAGCAGTTTGGAGAGCGCAGCTGTCAACCACCAAGGGTTAATGTCATGTCTTCCACTTGACATGGCCAGCAACCTGCAAGTCCACTGAAATTAGTGCAAGCTGTCAGCTCCTTTAACAAATACCAGGCCTGAAGTTTCCTACCATAGTCCATTTTCATAGTTTGCATGATTATGTGCATCTAAATGAAGGTTAAAAATGCACTATTTACTTTATTTTCAGATGAAGTTATTTTTAGTCTAGTTTAAGTATAACAAGATTTATCTTTTGTGCTAGCCTATTTACAAAACAATTTGTTAAACACTAAATTTTTCCTATTAATATAATCTATTTTTATATTGCATCTAGGATAAGCTTACAAAACAAATCTAAGTGCCTACTCTTACCTTTGTGGGGACCACACTCACCCATTCTGTAATTAAATACTTGACATAATGCACCTCCTTGATTTATTATTCTAAATACCACTGACATGCAAACATCAGAAGTAGTCAACGAATGTGGCATGTTAGTTATGTGCAGTTTTTCTAAGGTTAGGTTTCTTAAAAGTTAAGTTGCCAGAGATGGTAATTGTAGGACAAATAAGTACTCTTATAATAAGAATTCTTTGTATTTTTAACGTGATGGTGACATACACCAGCTAGGTCTACCAGCAATCTTTGGTTTTAAGAAACTGAGCAATAAAATGCTAGATTATATGGTTATAGTGTATTGATTAGTCTCATAGTACCTTCCTGAAATTAGATACTGTGTGTATTTGGCTAAAAAGTTTAGGTTTTTTTCCCCTTCCAGTTTAACCTGAAAACATGAGAAACCGTACTTTGCAAGAGCAAACAAAAATAGTTATTGGGGGGTGGGAGGTATGTAATCTGTGGCCTAGTTTGTATTAAGCAAGATAAGATAACTGGAACAAATAGCTGAAATTCTTCAAATTTAATTTAACTCTTCTCAAGCACTTACTAGGAAGCTAGATTTTCTGTATGCAGAATCTGTGCTACAGCATCTGAAAGATCCCGCTTTGCAAGTGTTTGACATGGAATAAATTCAATTTAGCTGGTTGTTGAATGTTTAAGAAAACCATGGAAGGAAACTGTTAGTAACTGATACAAAAACTTCTTCATAAATAAAAGTTCAAGCTGTTTCATTAAAAAAGATTAACACTTGCTGAACTGATGTTACTGAAGACACTAAGAATGAAGTTCTCAAAATTACATTTATTAACACAGTTTTATGTACATAATGTTCTCTACTCAAACCAAAGAGACCGAGGTAACAAAATACCCTTTTGTACAATGAGTTAGGAAACATTAAGTGTTACATTTGGTCCTTTGTACCTGAGAAGCTGAAAACAGCTGTTGTCGACAGACATCAGATGAAAACTCAAATTTACTTCTGATTACAGACTGCATCAGGACCTCCAGAACCTACCCTTCAGCACCAGCAGTCCAACCCCAGTTGGGTGCTGCTGTAGCCATCATGTATCACCTGTCAACACAAACACCTTCCAACCTTGGGGATGAAAGCAAGCGAGGCATCGCTGTGCTCCACTCCCCCCTAACCATGGTGCTGGGCACAGCACCCCCAGGGCTTCTGGCATCAAAGGGCACAGCACCGCATCAGAAACAGGTTGCAAGAGCCCCAGGAGAGCAGCTGCTACCACTTCTCCATGCAACAGCCTCATCACAAGATGAGGTTATGTCACACAAGGGCAGTGGTGGCACTGGCCTTCTTGGGGAGACTGTTCTGCCCCCCACTCAAAGGAAAAAACCCACTAGAGATCTGGCTTATGTCCCTGCAGCAAACTCATCATCCTCACTTTAACACCTCTGGGAATTTTGAGGGAGCTCATTCTGTTTAGTTTGGGGGATTTTTTGTTTTAACTCCATCATCTCCTTTCCAGACAACCAGTTAAGGTCCATCTTGTGCCTATAATTGGAACAGGAGAGCAAAAGCAATGCAAATAGTTGTAGCACCACAGCAAGAATTTTGCACCCCTTCCAGATTCTCATGGGGGAAAATGATTTAATGTGACTCTCACTGACACAGAGGAGGGTGTCACATCTACATCCAGCACCCACTCTATTTCAGATGAGAAAAGCTTTCTGCAGGTATCTGCTGCTCAATGACAAAAAGAAGGAAATATAAACTACAATCCTGTATTAGCAAGAATAGCTCTATCACTGTACACATTTGTGTGTATGTATATATTTTTGCAATATATAGTATACATTCAGGTCTCCCGGATTAAACAGGCTTCTATAAAAATAGGCTTATGTCTTTCCTGTAGACTTTCCATCACCAGAACCACACGAATTTGTTAACCACCACACATTAAAAAAAAAACAAACCACAGGTCAATTTATGTTCAACTGCAAAGTATTACCTATCCGAGATGGTGTCTTTCCAAAAGAAAAAAAAAATAGGAGAAGGGAAAATACAAGTGCAGATTTTATTAGAACATGGGTAATATCTTGACTGTACCTAGCTACCCTGCAACTCCATCCTGGGGGAAACAAACACCATCTATATGCGATTCTGCAGTTGCTGTGGAAGAAGGAAATGTAGTGCTTGGCCACCCCAAGCCAAGAACTTAAGTGACTTCAGAGGAGATGGGAATACGGAAATATGTCCACTGCAATTGCAACAGTATGGAAATTAGCAGCAGCAGCGAGAATGTTGATCTCAGCAGCAATGCTGAGCATTCAGTGCGGGCACAATTTGGTCAAAAAAGAAAGTTACACAAGTTAAAAAAAATACCTGTATCAAAATAAAAAAGCAAAAATATAAATCAAGTAATGCAGCATTTTTTAGGGCAGTCTCTGCAGTTATCATTGATTAAAAATAAAAAGTTTAATGAGCTCAGCTGATTTAAACAGTCCATGAAACTTTTGTGTGATGTTTCCAGAACCAACAAAAGGACTTTCAGATCAGCCCAGTCTTTCCAGTTGCAACAAAACATTTGTCCGAGCTTTCTGAATATTGAAGTGACTGGCAGGAAAGGGCAAACCAGAAGTATGTCAGGAATTGTCTTAACCAGTGACCCAAGGGTGAATGGAACAATTTGAACCATTAAAACATTACATTTTTTGTAATTGGAAGGGATTAAAGAAGCTGGCAAGTATGGTCTAAAAAAAAAAAAAAAATACAGTTAAGAATGCCAAAAAATCCCTCCAAAAAGTAATTCTCAGTTGGACTGACTAGAGTAGTTTTTTCTAGTTAGTAAGACCTAGAAGTGTTTTATGTTCTGGGAGACTGAAACACAACTACACCTTTTAATGAAAGTTCTGTTTACTTTTAAGCTAAGTCTAGCTACTTAAGTTAGGAATCTGAGTAACTTGCACAATCTAGAACCTCTACTTGCAGGCATTAACAGATGTTGTATTTATACAGAGTTCTCACAGTGTTCAGCAGCTTCTGAAGCCTGCAGTGCAATTATTGTTAATAGTCAGGCATGTAAGACTGTATGAACAACACAGACAGTACAACAGACCTACAAAGGCTAGGAAATACAGAATCGAGGCTGAAACCTGCAATTAGGCACAACATATTCATGAAGTGTAAGATCACTTCTTAGTTACAGACACCCATCACACAGTGCCTGGTCATAAAAGGAAGAGCTGATTGTGGTTCTGTCTTGGCTCTGGATTTCTTTACTTCTGTGGATGCAAATCAGACCTTCGGTATGAAATGAGAAGTAATTTATTACGTTAACTTTTCTAGTTTTCCCATTCTCTGATGGAGGGGCGGGGGGAAACAGCAGGGGAAAATAAATGCCTGACAGGATCCCAAGTTCCCACAGTGCCAGTACTATCTATAGTAATAATAAGGGTTTGTGGAATAAAACATTAATAGGATTTCCATTTTGTGTAATAGCTCTAACATATGTTCTCAACATAAGCTGTTACACGTACAGTGTAATCTGTGACTGCATTAAATACAACAGGACTGCATAAAAACATGTCTGAATTATTTTTTGGACAACAGATACACGCAGTATCTTGATTCAGTATTTTTCTGGTTGAAGAGATGTACCCGTTCAAATCTTAGACCAATAGCCTATGACTTTTTTTTTCAAACGATATGTTAGAGATGCAAGAATGCATCTAAAAAATAGTAAGATTTTTTTTTTTGATCTGCACATCAGTACTTTAAAAGGTCAACATCTTAAATAATTATTTTCAGTCTAAAGGAAGTGTTGTAAGTACTGTCAACTCCTGAAAAACAGTATACTACCATACGTTTTTTTTTCCTCTTGGGTTTAACAGAGCAAGTAAATCAAATCTAGGGCTTTTACCCCTACAGAGAGTTACTGATAATGACAAGAACATGAATTATTTGAGTAAGTAATCATCACCCATACCAGCCATATCATTTCACAACAGGATCTGCAGGCGTAGAGTTGGAAAGATCTCCATTGCTTGCTTTAACAGATTCTTCTACAAAAAAAAAATAAAGACATGGATCATGTTTAACATTTTATTCAAGGCAGTAAAACCAAAGTCTTAGTATATATATTACGCTGATGTCATAAACACACATATGGTCAGTATATGCAAACTGACCTTGAAGCACAAAGGGTCCTGACCCTATGAAGAAATCTGTAGTTGGGGTGAAAGGTTTCTTCAATGAGTAGAACTTGTGTAAAGATTACATGTGCGTGCTCACATATTCTGCAGAGTCTAAGTCCAAATATTATGGTAGAAGGCAAAGGTATCACCACGTTCAAAGCTTTTCACCCTGCTATGCATTTCAAGCTTTTCTCACCTCAAAACACATTTTTCAAAGAACTGAACACATAGCACAACAGTGAATATTTAATCTAAAATAAAGTAACTGATGTTCTACAGAATGCCCTCCTAAAGCAGTCAGGGTAGTATGTCTATTCTTGCTCAGCACAATGCTTGTAGTTGATTCTTTGAGCTGAACAATTATTTGAGCAACTTCACAGAATATGATCAAATCTGAATTCATGCTAAATGTCGTCTTTCTCTGCAAACTGTTTTTCTAGTACAGAAGAAATCTGATCTTTGGCTCAGTGACTGTAATCTCATAGGTCACTTGTGTCTTTGTCAGAACCACAGTACAAAATTATTTACCAATTCCATTTTTAATACATTGTTACCCGAATTTCTAAGTAACTTGTGACTGAACTGCACTTCTGTCATAGAATCATAGAATGGCTTGGGTTGGAAAGGACCTTAAAGATCATCTACTTCCAACCTCCCTGCCATGGGCAGGGACACCCTCCACTAGACCAGGCTGCCCAAAGACCCATCCAACCTGGCCTTGAACACTTCCAGGGAGGGGGCATCCACAGCTTCTCTGGGCAACCTGTATCTTAATCCTTGGGAGCACTCTCATTTCTTTGAAAAGAACTTCCCATACCCAAGACAATCTTCCAGAATTCATGACAGAATATAAAAGCATGAATATAAACCACAAAATACCCATGTTACCTAGTCAAGAGACCATACCACAAATTAAGATCTCACTCTTTGAATATAATTCAACAGTAGACCAAAACATATCAAACATCTGAAAGTCACATATAGTATCTGCATCATCTGCTTACACTAGCTGAAAAACAGCTGCTAAACAACAGGTGAAAAGCACCGGTTTATTTCACACCAGCTAAGGTCATGCAGAAAAGGCTGTCACTGTCAAAACTGGTAATTGAGAGGGTAAGTACGATGCTGAAGTTATTGAATTAAATATTACTGCAAGTATGCAATTGTCCCTGTCCCAGATTTTTTTTGGGTTGGTTGTCTTTTTGGTGGTGTTCGTTGGGGTTTTTTTTTGGGTTCCCCTCAGAAGCCCAGCTTGAAATTCACCCATTCCTAAGAAGGCCTCTGTGAGCTGTTCTTGACTCCTCAATCACCCTTGACCCCATAAAACTCTTTCTGGAATACTGTATCAACCCACTAGCAAGAAAGCAGCTATGGAAAAGAGAAAAAAGCACTTTCCCTACTAAGGCACACTCTCTCATGAGCCAAAATGTTCTATGTATAGCATTCACTCACCTTCTTTTTCTTTCTTTTCCTGGTTTTCTTCTGCTGCAGTTTTATCTGCTCTGAAAAAAATTCTTGCACTACTTAGTGAGAAATAAAGGAGTTCAAATTCCTAAGGGAAACGATACAGAAAAGGAGTGTCAGTGCATTACAAGAATGAATTTGTAGACAGATCTAAATGGGATTTTTCAGAAGCATTTAAGGCAATTAGATTTCAATATCTAAACCACTTAAATGGTTTTGAAAAATCTTCCTCCATTCATACCTTGTTCACATGTATTTTACAAAGCAAACATCAGCCAAAAAACTTTAAAGGATAATTCAAGCAAAGCATCATCGGTGCAATAAATCTGTCCCTAATCCACTGAGGCTGAACATGAGGTTTGCAGCAGCAGTGAGAATTTGGAGCAACTTGCCCATGGAAAATCATGCAAGCCAATAAATTAAGTAGTCAATGAATATTTGACAGCTGGTGAATCATTCAACTTAGCAACTCAGAATTAACACCCAAGCAACTCTCAGGGTTCACAGTCTTATGCAAAATCTTTACTATAAAGAATTTAACCAAAAAGTTATTCGCTCCTATTTAAGCATTTAGGTTTTAGTTGCATTACATTTCAAACCCCATGGGACAAAGACTTCCAGTCAACCCAGTCAAATTCCTAACTCACTCTAATATTAAACACTTACAACATCCCCTTCAGATCACACACCTCAAGTCTTTATACTTCTCGCATTATTGGTGTAGACAGTGCTCTATGTTTTGGGTTTGGTTTTTTTCATTCTTGATAAGCTTTGTCAGCAAACAGATACCTGAACTGTGATGGTTAAGTGCAGAACTCAATACAGAACAGATAACTAGATCCATGCTATACCTGTAAACAAACTTCCAGTCTCTTGTGTGTAAGGTTCATAGTTTGCAGTAGTTTTTCATCTTGATTAGTGGACTGCACATTCTGTTGCTTAGCTACTGCTCTTATTTCCTTTATGTACTTCTCTCTAACAGACTGGAACCAGTGCAGAGAATCAAACTCCTGGTACTGATCCAAAAGCTTCAGAATGTAAGCCACACCTGTAGTCATTAACAAACCACATACCACAGTCAACACACAAAATGTTTTATCAATTATGTATGTGTTTAATGGATCAGCCTAAGTTGACAATTAAAATTTAAATCACAATTAATTTATAATTGAATCTAATAGGAAAAAGTCATAATAAAGAACAAGCCTCAATTTTCAAAAACCTCATAATTTATCCAAAGACTTGCATACCTTCTCATCTGCTGAGATCCGCAAGCTTTGAAAAAAATTGGGGAGCACCAACATACACCAAAACTGTCTGCTCCCATACTCAGCTATTCCATGCTTAGGAGATTCCGAACAAAACAAGAGCCCTCGAATCCATTGTGCTGAAGCCAAGACAACCCAAATTTAAAGTTAAGGAATTTTGAATTATGGGAACACACAAACCAAACTGTTCTTGCAAATATCCATTACGTTGGTTTACCCAAAGGCTAGTCAGCATACTGAAACTTACCCATGGCAAACCCATCATCAGTGAAAGCTGCTCCACTTTTATTCTTCTTATTCAATTTCTCCTTACAACTGATTGAATGCTCCACAAAATTGAGGGTCTGAAAGAGTGAAAAGCTGTCTTGGAATCATCAAGACAGACTTAGAAATTTTAAAAGGTATCCAACATGCATGCTGTTACCTATGAATACAATTCCACGTCCAAACCTATGCTAATTGTGTCTCCCATCATTATGCATTTTTGTATGAAAATTTGTCCTTTTTCTAGATTTTTTTGAGAAGCAGTTAAGTTAAGCTTTGGAAAACAATTGCATATGCATACATAAAAAACAAAGATATATCTTCACTGTTCTTGTCAGACTCTGCTACTTCACATTCTCTTGGTGATTACTAAAGGTAAACGTGTTAACAAGTACAGGATAATTAAAAGCCCAGGTTCCTGGAAAGTTTAAAGAGATCAGTGTTTTAAAGCTACAGTGTGTTATTTCACTCTATTTAGAAAACTAAAAATATTTCAATAGTCTTACATTTATAATGATGTTGAACAATAGATCCAGGTGGTAATATCGAGCAATGGGTATGTGTTTGTATGCAATAACTACTCGAGACATGGAAATGTGTGTACATTAACAACTTTTCAAAAACCTATGACACACTTTCAAATTTAACTACAGTGAAATGCCTTTAAAAATTAAAAAGGATGGCATACTCCTGAAACTGTATTTATCAGAAAAAACTCCACAAATGAGAAGGAAAAAGACCAAAAATGTCATAAGCCTTTACTTTCCTTCACTTCTATCACCATGACATACCTGTCCTCTCAGTCTTAAGTTTATTGCTCATCGGCAATTCCAAAATTAGTTTCTAAAACAGGATGTTACACATGAATCATTTAGGCCTTCAAAGTGAACTGCTTCTAAATGCCCAGAATGCTGCACTCAAGTCTGCATCACCTCAATTCAGTTGGACTCTTTCTAAACAAAACTCATTAGCAAAAGCAGATCCAATTGGAATAGAGGGGGCCCTAATTATACTCCATTAGAATATGACATTAAGAGAGCATACAGATACCCAACATGCTGTGGAAAGAGCACACATGAGAGAGCTGAAGAACGTGGTTTTAAACTCCCTTCATCCTTACTGTTCCAATTCCTCCCTTTTTATCTTGGCTTCCCCAAATTTGATTCAAACAGGAGAAGTAGTTTTTAAAGTTACCTTTTGAGCACTAGTACAGGAATTGATGCAAACAAAGAAAAACAAACTAACAAAGCAGCCACACTCAAAGCAATCGCACTCATAATCAGGGAAGAAAGCAGAACATGGTAATCAACAGCCTAATGTAGAATACTTAATCGCAAACCTGATCTGCTAAATTTTTAAAAATAATACTGGTACAAACCATACAAATACTAACCAGTGGGGGAACAATTATATAGAAGTTCCGCAAATGCATATTCTTTGGGCTGCGGAATTCAGGAGCAAATACATCCACAAGCATTTTGAAGTACTCCGTTCCTTCTGCAAAGTTGCGCGTGAGGTCACTGAGGACAGAGTCCAACTGCCTGCAAAGGATAAGCAACATGTTACCTGGTTTCTGCTAGAAGTTTCCTCGCTTACTTGCCCCTCAGGATAACAACCCTCTCTTCACCCTTAAGCTGCACCTACAATCCAGTAATCAGACCAGAGTGTCCAAGATTACATCCTACCTCTACAGCCACCTTAAATCATGTTTCTTAATTTCCTCAAAAAAAGGTTTATTAATACTTTAAGGCCATGAACATTCTAAAAGCAGATGTCAGACATGTGGTGAGGAAAGCTTGTTAGCCTTTAAACCACTAGGATTTTATCAAGAAACCAGGTTCTAACAGTCTAGTAGTACAAGTCATAGAATCATAGAATATCTCAAGTTGGAAGGGACCCACAAGGATCAAGTCCAACTACCTGCTCCTCACAGGACTACCTAAAACTAAACCAAGAACATTGTCCCAGATGCTCCTTGAACTCTGACAGGCTTGGTGCCATAACCACTTCCCTGGGCAGCCTGTTCCAGTGACCGACCACCCTCTCAGTGAAGAGCCTTTTCATAATGTCCCATCTGAATGTCTGGAAACACCACTTTGTATTCAGCATTTTTTAAACAACTACTTCTATTTTCACTGCTTTTAAGAGCATCAAGTATTTTTACATAAGATCAGTTGAACTTTTAAAACACACACACAAATGCAACTCACAGCTCATTTACAACTTTGAAAATACAATTCTCTCATCCTGTCCCTGCCCCAGACCTCAAAAGCATGATATTAGAGTACCTTGCTGCTGTTTGTGTTTCTTCTGAAAGTCCTTCTTCTTTCACCAGCTCTTCAAAGTTAACAATATCTTCCAGATCAGGAACAAACCTGAAAACTTACTATTCGTTAGTATTATGTTCAACTGTTTATGTTTACTGAAGTATCCACCATAATTTATAATTTAGTTCATTTAGTCTTCTGGGCTTGAATTACTTAAAGGTATATGATCTCTCTCTAGCACTCACTAACTATAAGTTTACTATTATTTGCAAGAAAACCAACTATTCCTTTGTAAGTCACTGTGTTTTAATGACCTTATATAAACACAATCATCCATACAAAAAGAAGTATCAAAGAAATGTTTTTTCGAGTTCCTCAAGGCCTGTACTGTTTTTTCCTTAATGCAACCTCTCGAAGTGATTAACATCAGGAATTACTGACTTAATTAAGGACCAATGATTTAGATGTTCATTCTATTAACTCTTTTGCAGTGTTCTCTCCATAGAATTTGATTGATTATTGCTGCTTTATGGCAATGATTGTACAGTTCTGAATTCCAGCACTGTTTTTGATAAATCCAATTCAATGAAGACATAAAAATTAATCAAAATTTATGGGAGATGGGCAAGAACCTAGGGAATATCAGCGTGAATAGGAAGCAACGGAATAAGGAGCAGCAAACACTAAAATGGAATATTTGTGGAAGTACCTAATTGCACTACTACAGCAGTGAAGTCCACCGGATCTTATCATTCGTACATAGCCCATAGCGTTGCCTTTAAAAAAAAAAAAAGAAAAAAACCAAGGAAATAATTTATAATTATTTAAATCTATACACACACTCTTCATAACTCCTATAAACCCTGAAATGTACATTGAAGTTGCCATATAGTTTTGGCAAAGAAACTGTTCTGAAAGTTAAACCCTGGTATCAAAGTCTACGCAGAGAAATAAAACACAAATGCATCATCTAGCAAGTTTATGTTCACTTTTGTGACAGCATAAGGGCCAAATAGTACAAACTTGTTTCACTGGACACAAACACTTCAGGTCAGTCCTGCGCATCTACAGCATCAACGGCTGAAAATACCATTGTAATGTCACGCATTGCTCAAAGTTAGTGCACCTGGATAGATGGCCTTTTTCTGAAATACATAAACTTAAGAGTATTATTTTCTACTGGGAAATACACTCAAAGTCACTTCCGTAACAAAGAAAAGATGAACTTAAAAGGGAACAGAGTTACAGCTTGCATAGGTGCCTATTTTAGATTAAGACATGCAAGGGCCACTTCTGTGTAATTAGATGAGAGTATTCACGTTGAATATGAGTGAAGTACTTTCCATCTGACTAGAGTTAAATCTAGTTTTAGCCAGTTACTAGACTATGAAGACATGTTTCATTTAATAACATTTGTAACATTGTCTTAGATAGCATTTCGTACCAATTTGACTTATGAGTTGTCTGAACTGGTCAAGATAGCTCTGGCCATCCGGGGTTATTCCAAGTTTTCTGATGCCACGGTTGAATTTGTCTGCTCTTTCAAAGGGATACTAGAAAAATATTTTAAAATAATTTGTAAGTATAATTACCTACCCTTAAAAAAATTAAATGTTTTCAACCTGTTAATACAATTATATTTGCAATTTCAATTTTTAATAAATAAATACACCATACAAAGCCATTCTGAATACAGACATTTGTAACATTTTTCTAGGACAACAGCTGTCATTTTGTCTGGAGGTACACACTGAAGTAATAGGGATGTTATGATTAATGTGACTGAAGGTGCACCAAAAGTAGCACGTTTTAGCCAAGTTAGTCTCAATCCTTCAAAAATTACTATACCTTGTGATCATTTTGATCCTTGACTTCCCTGAAGAACCTGATGTCTTTGATAAGTCTGGATTTGATATGTTCATCATACATGAACTGACTAAAAATATAAAACTTTTTCCTCAGAAATTGGTAAGTGAAGTTTACCTAAAAGAAAAAGTCAAATCAAGAAAGCTAGCAAAGTAACAAGCATATCTAAGCAACCCATTTTCAGTAGATTCCAGAGTAACTTGTATTTATGATGATGTAACTTCCAGAAATGGAACCTTCTACTCTGTTTACTTCAGTTTGTTATTCTCAACTTAGCTTTTTAATTTCACTGGTTTAAAACAATAAAGAAAACCCTTCTCCTGGAAGGCCTACTCTCTTCCAGGAAGGGCAGTGGGACCAAAGGACAAGTTAGCTATTTCAGTTTAATGACCTGCCCTACACAGCCATTAGTTTATGTCTGGAATATCCTGTAACTGTCCTTTTGAAGCAGTATCAACATTTCAAGTTGAAAAGGGCAGACAAGCTCAACTTCCTCAGTTAGGTTGTGGTATATTCATAACCTCCTGACACATCTTTTCACTTCCTCAAAGTTTTCTATAGTACTCCCATGAGGCAGAAGCACACTTCTACCCTAAGCATCTCAATTACTGCTCATGTCTGCATAAACAACTTTACTCACAACCTGAAGTGAATAAATCTACATCACCAGAAAATAATGTAACAGCATTTTTTTTGAGTAACTAAAGTCCCCAAGATTAACTATTCCAGTAACAAGAAGAAAATCATTCTTAGAAGAATAGTGCAAGAGAAGTTATTTCCAATAGTGCAAGAAAGCATGAAAACCTTATTTTTCCTAATAATTTCCACTTTTCAAGTAATGACTTGAGAGCAGGTTCAATATTTCAGCAGGTTTTTTTTTTTAATAGAGCCAGAAGAACAGGAAAAAAGAAGACAACAAAGAAATAGAAAGAAGTTGAGCAGCAGATTGGAAAGCACCAATCTGAAAATACCTTTGACACTGTATCTGAACCCGAGAACGACACAGATAAATTCCTGCCACAGTAGGCATGCCACAGGAAATGCCCTTATCTACCTTGCAAAGAGGTAAATGCCTTCGGCTGGTTAAAATGACCACTTACGCTACAGACATCATTAAAAGCACTGCAGTAAGAAGTCACAGGCTTCCAATAAATGATCAGAGATCTGTATCATTTTTTTCGCAAATTAAAAGGTAACCTGTCTTAAGTTTAACAATTACAAGAGGAACTTAAAAAAATTAACATTAACATCTTCAAGATTTGCTTTAACTGCAGCAAAAGTAACTGCCTACTGTTAATAAGAAACTTAGAACATGCTAATTTATGCAGGCAGCTTAGAAATTAAAATATTTTACTATGCTAGTTTGATAAGTGTTATTTACCTTTACTGAAATTCAGAGTCCCACCAAACATCTCTATGTTCTTTGATGTGTTTTTAGATCTCTTCATTAACTTTTATCGAACAATTGGAAGTGGCACAACTCCCAAGAGATTGTGATACTGATTTGTGTCATGTCCAAGAACTGATTTGTGTCATGTTCAAGAACTGATTTGTTTTCTTAACACACACAGAACATTATTATTGCATTATTAAAAACTGCACAACCGAATAAATCATTAGGACATGCAAGAGTTTGAAGGCTTTTGTGCACTATTGAAAAAATAAAATCCAACAACGGTGCAAAAGATACTCACTGTTGTGTTCATGATTCCTGTTCCATGAGTTCGAATTGAATTAGCAATGTGTCGGATATTGATAGTGTTCAAGTGTTTGTTATTACTTGTTCTTTCAATGAAGATCTGGGAGGTGGGGGGAAGGCAGAAATAAAGTTATTTACCCAAAACTAATTCTGTGATAAATTATTAACCTTGGTAGCCCATATCCTATTGCTGAGAACTGGCAATTAGAGAAAAAACTGGGAAAATACAGCATGCATGCAATGAACTTTATTTGGTAGGTTCTTCCAATTTCTGCAAAGCAATTCCAAGGCAGTTGATGTACCCAAACTCTCACATTTATTGAGAGTATATCCTACATTAATTGGGCTAAGCTCTTTTGAGTCCTGTTTGTACTTTTGGCCCCACTAGATACCATGGCAAATGAGTTCCACTACTGAATTATGTGCTATGAGAAAAAGTACTTCCTTTTCTTTAAGAAAGCCTCTCACTTCCATTTACTGCTTCATCTCTCTAATAACCCATTTTCAGATACCCTTTTTTGAAGCTGAAAAATCACGTACTTAGTATGTCCTTATATAGCAGCCAATTGCTGCCTTCTCCTAGCTTCACTGGAATATTTGACATGGAGTGATCCTACTAGCACACCATACTCAAAATATGCTTGGAGAACATTCTCTGAGACCTATCCACAACATCCCCACAGATGTTTTTCTAAAGCAGTAAGAGGTCTTGTTATTATGTATGTTCAGCTTGGGTTTTTCTTACATGTATACTGCTCAGCATTTCTTAATCCCTTCAAATCAGAGCCAAATCTAGGAAAAAGTATGGGCTATACCTTACCTGATTATTCAGATTGTAGAGGTAGCGGGATACAAAAACATGAATATTTCTCATGATTTCCAAAACATCCAGACCCTGAAACAATATTATCTGTTGAGAATTATTATGATAAAGAAATTCTCAAGAACTACTGACATGCCTAACCACTAAGGTGCACAAATACTATTTCTGTAGTTACTTGAAAGCACTTTAGAAAGCAAGGTTTTCAGTTTGCAACATGAAAAATCTAACAATTTTTGTTCAGTGTCTGTAAGATAATGCTTAGAGGAGAAAAAAGCAGCTCAGCTCACGTTTTAACATTTGCACTTCTGCCTGTTTTTTTCCAACTTCCCTGAAAGTAAGGAACCTTCCTGTCTATTCCACAAGCCCCAATTACAAACAAAACAAAAAAACAACCCACAACAAAAAAACAAACAACAAAATTGAGATTTGGCTGTTCACAGATTCCAGAAAATGGAATCTCATCTTAGAGATTTCTATAGGCACACAGATTTCTACAGAGACATAAGCAACTAGCTACTTTTTGATATTGTTTTGCCCAACCTGTCTAGAAGACTGAAGTTTTGTATTTACAATGTAAGTTTACAATTGTTTTGCTTGAAGGAGTCCCTTTAGTATCATTGTGCTTAGAGAGGATGCTATTTAATCTATACACTCTATTTCCATTTGTGTCAAAGATTTTATCAGGATTTTACTGGGGCTGGCGGGGGATGGAGCATGGAGTGCCTTTGTTTTGAAGTAAAGCTCATACCAGAATAAATGTTATGAAACCAATGTTGTGAAATGATTTAATTCTTTCTAACAACATGATGGCCAAATATTGCCAATAGAAAGCTATTCCCCAAATGAGGGAACAAAGCTAACTGCCAAAAATATCCAAGATATCTTGAAGGAAAGTCTTCAGAAATATGCAAGTTGTATTTCTTTTGCAGTGAGCCTAAAACAGTGAATACCTTCCCCATTAACTTGATGAAACTACAAATTTAGGTGTAATCATATTCAGCAGTTTAAGAGGCTCCGAGTATTAAGCTAAGCACGGATGTCCCAAAGTCCTCAATGTTCAGCCAGTGAAAGTTTCTCGATGATCACTACACAGAACCTGCTGAGAAGCACGCAATGAATCTGGGAAGAGACCCACCACTCAAAGGTCATTCCAGACTTGGAAAGGTTGTAGTCCAGATGTATCACTTGCCAAAATGCTGATACTGAATTTTCATGAAAACGTTCTGACTTTATATACCCAATTTCATTTTATTAAATCTTATGTTAAAAAATGAATGATACAAGTCCAACATGAAGTTAACTGATATTGGGGTTGTCTCCAAAAGTATATAAAGACCCTGCCTCAGAAGTCAACCAGGAATTAAAGGTCACTTTTTCCAAACAGTTCTCTAATCTTTGGGTACTTCCATTTTAACAATTCGGTCCTCTAGATAGCTAGTATGACAGTATAATGTAACGAAATGATATTCCTATCTTGTGAGCACTGTACCTGTTCCAGAGTCTGGCTAGGAAGATGTGCTTCAGTCATACTTAAACCATAGCGTTGAGTTGCTAGGTTTCTCATTTCACTGTAGGTGGCCCAGTCATGAAGAGCTACAGTTGTTAAGTTGTAGAAGGTCTTGTCCAAGTAGTGAGTTACATAAGCTGTAGACACATAAAAGGATGAACTAAAATAATACTACTTACTGAGTTAGAGAAGTGTGGAAAGAAGTGAAAAGATATACTAAGCCAAGTGTAAAGAGATGAAAATAATGGAATCAAGAAAACGTATAACTTCTCACCTTTTATGTCAATGAATCGATTGAAAAAACGTATTGGGTTCAGAAAGAAGAAGTGAGCTAGGTCCTTCATGCCAACTCTGAAGGGGTTTCTGTCATCCAGCTTTAGGTGTGTATGAACTGATAAGCGCAAGTCCTTTTCAATCTCTTTACATAATTTGTCCAGCAAGTGCTATTCAGGGAAGTTAAAAAAAGTCACATTCAGTTTCCACTTAGCAATGCTCTGTTAGCAGAACTAATGCCCCTCTCCAGAGATACA